>NC_134207.1:167439709-168689709 GCF_965140235.1 Caretta caretta
TTTGAGATTATAAACTGTATTAGGATAGTAGTTTTAAGAGTTATCTGTAAACAGAAAATAACCACAATACTATCAAGGATCTTAACTCTCAAAATCCTAAGAGGATGCTTTGTACAATGCAGGACAGTCTTGCTGTACTTTGTAGAACATTGTCCCAAAGTAAGACATTTCTTAAATTAAAAAAAAAGAAAAACAAAATTAGAAGCTTCTTTATAAATGACATCTGAAGTGTGAAGTTGTTTTTATACTAATTTTTTGAAAGTGACTACAGGGCAAAACAGTCACTTATGGAAATAACAAGTTGTGCTGTGTGGTGAGAAAGAACAAATCTTCAACTGAGAGAGCCTACACCACAATGAACAAAACAATGAAGATGGTTCCTTCCTTATAGCCAGATCTCCAAATAAATATATTCTGCTCATCTCACAAGTCCCTGATGGTTTATGCAATCCCCACTGCCTTCTTTCTGTAATTTACAGGGGCAAACTATTTGAATTTCAGCTTTGAATGAACTTAGGTGCTGAGGGTGATCCACAGACACTGAAGCATGCTCCTGAGAGGGGATTATGTTTTTACTGTCCCCTTACTTTCCTCACCCTCCTGATTTTTTTTAAAAATAACGAATAATTGTTTTAAAATATCTCACTGGTTTTGCCTATTTCTAAAAACTTTAGGGAATAATTCAAAAGTATCTTGGCTCTTTTTTTGCAACCTACATTTCAATACATTTATTTCCTACTAGCATGCGTAGTCAGGATAAGAAGGAACATTGGTAACATTAATTTAAAAATAAGAGAGAGAGAGAGAGAGAGAGAGAGAGAACCAGCTTGTTTAGTCTCTGTAATCTCCCAGTTTTCTTTCACAACTTCCTGAAATTACTCAACTCACACTGTTCCCTATTTCTTTCAAATAAAACAAAACACGCGAGCCTTCCTTGTATTAGTTTGAGGTTTTCTTGTGTATTTCCCTGGAATTTACACTATACACACAGAGAAATCCCAAGGACTCCTCAGGATCTCATCTAAAACTACCTGTTTCTGAAGAGGAGGAGGTTAGGATCCATGGGGGGGGGGGGGGGAAGAAGCGGATCCGCTTTTAGCAGGGCAAATATAGAATAATAATGCAAACAAGCAAATATTCATTGCTAAAGCACCACGAAAGAAACGGCCCATCCTTATCTAGGCACCTGCAAATGACAAATTTCCCCCTTGTCCGCGGCTTGTGACCATCCTATGATCCCAGAACGCAAGACCACCAGGATAGGACACCAGCGCTGGCCCCTAACAAACATTAGCAGGGCTCTCCTGCCCTAAGCAGAAAAGTTAGCTCCCCACCGTTCGCACCATCCACACTCACCCCTGGCCCCCTCTTCTCAGCAAAGTTTGTCCTCTCCTCCCCCGACCCCCTCCCCCCCCCCCCAAAAAAAAAAAGTTTGCAGCACAGCGAAGTGCTCAGACAGGTGCCAGCCCCGGCTCCTCGCAGCCCAGCAAAAGGCAGAGGGCGGCACAGGGCGAGCAGCAAAGCAACGCCGAAGGAGACCAGCCCTGCCAAGCTCAGCCGCTGCCCCCCCCAGTACGGTACCTGCTCTGGCCGGGGCTGGCTGCAGACAGTTCTCCCAGTCCTCTCCAGCTCCATGTGCCGCGGCTCCTCCTCGCAGCAGAGCCGCGGCAGGAGGCAGCTCCGCTCTCAGTCCCTCCCCTCTCCACTCCACTTCCTCATTCCAATGCAACATGACTGCAGCCGGCCAGCTCCAGCGGGCATCTCGCTCCCGCTAAGCTCCCCCGCGCCCTGCAGAGCAGTTCATTTTAAGGCGAGCCCAGCAGCCCCGAAGAGCGCAGGAGACTCGCGGAGGCTGTCAGAGGAGGGCAACACCCTCTTTTCTCACCGAGCCTCTTCTGCACCAGGACGCTGCCCTGCGGGACCGGGCTTCTCCTTGACCCACCTGTTAACCCTTCGTGCGCTGCAGGATGAGCCAGCCCTCTCCTCTTTTATGCACAACACTGGCTTTCTCCCCAGGGGCTGGTCAGCCTCGGGACCTTGAACTTAAGCCTCGTAAAAGTGCCCCATTGGGGATGGGTACCCAATGACCACTTGCGGTAGAATAAAATAATTTAACGCCCTGTGGAAAAACCATCCTGAAAGTTAGGCAGAAAAGCAACTCACCTGCCCTTGCTGTCATGATATTTTACTTGGCCAGCAAAGAAAAATGCAACCCCGACAAATAGAATTTAGCAAGGGTATTATAAAGCGTACACAAACGAGCGACGTACACAAAGTGGGCCAGGTTCTGATCCAGATTAACTCAGTGTGAATCTCGAATAACTCCCCTGATGTCCGTAGAATTATTCAGGAATTACACTGATATACATCAGAATCTGACCTGCTGTAAATTCTTCAAAATCTCCAATTATGTATTATTTTCAGTGTCCTGTAGTAATTAAACAGGTGAGCTAGCACACACTATCAATTCAAATTCAGCCTCTGAGTAGTGTGGCCATAGTTGAGGTTAGAAAGGAAGGATGGTCCTTACACTAACAGCCCAATCAGTCAAATTGTAAGGACATGGGTACTGTTCAGATAAACACATGCATCAAATATTTGCAGGATCAGAACTTAAATGACTTGTCCAAGGTCATGCATAAAATGTACAGCAGAGTTAGGTATTGAACCCATATCGCCTGAATTTCAATCCAGGGCCCCATTGGTTCAATGGAATTACTCACACAACTAATATTACTATTAAACATGCATAATTGTTTGCAGGACTGGAACCTTAGTGTCTCTCTGCTTCAGTTCCCAATCTGTAAAATGAGGATAATACTACAACCTTTTCCCATCCTGTCTTGTCTATTTTTGCCCTCATCCTACAAAGACATAAGTATGCGAATAACTTTGTATATGTGAGCTGTACCTTTGACTTAACGGGGCTACTCTGAGGCGTAAAGATAAGCGTGTGTGTAAGTATTTACAGGATTGGGATTTTAGATTATAATCTCTTTGGAACAAGATCTGTCTCTTACCGTGTATTTGTATAGTTCCCAGAACAATGGGTCCCTGATCTTAGCTGAGGTCTCCAGACACTACCATAATACAAATAATAAATAATAATAATAAAGTTGTAGCCAAGGGTCCCATCCTAAAATCAAGTGTCAATCTCCTCTCCCTGCAGGAAACTTTGCACAAATGCATTGATATGGACTATACAGACGAGGACATCTGAATATTATATTTGTTACGCCTGAGAGGCCAGAAGGGACCATTGTGATGATCTGGTCTGACCTCCTGTACAACACAAGCCATAGAACTTCCCCAAAATAATTCCTAGAGGCTATCTTTTTAAAAAAATCCAATCTTGATTTAAATATTGCCTCTGATGCAGAATCCACCATGACCCTTGGTAAACTGTTCCAACAGGGTTAATTACCCTCACTGTTAAAAAAAATTATGCTTTATTTCCAGTCTGAATGTGTCTATCTTCAGTTTCTAGCCACTGGATCACGTTACACTGTTCTCTACTAGATTGAAGAGCCCATCATCAAATATTTGTTCCCCATGTAGGTACTTACAGAATATAGACTGTAATCAAGTCATCCCTTAACTTTCTCTGTGTTAAGCTAAATTGATTGAGCTCTTTGAGTCTAATCACTATAAGGCATGTTTTCTAATCCTTTAATCATTCTCATGGCTCTTCTCTGAACCCTCTCTAATTTATCAACATCCTTCTTGACATGTGGACAACAGAACTAGTCACAGTATTCCAGCAGCAGTTGCATCAGTGTCAAATACAGAGGTAAAATAACCTCTCTGTTCCTACTCAAGATTCCCCTGTTTATGCATTCCAGGACCGCATTAGCCCTTTTTGCCCCAACATTTCACTGGGAGCTCATACTCAGCTGATGATCCACCATGAATGTCAATATCTTTTTCAGAATCATTGCTTCCTAGGATAGAGTCCCCCATCCTGTAAGTATGGCTACATTCTTTGTTCCTAAATGTATACATTTACCGGTATTAAAATGCATATTGTTTCCTTGCACCCAGTTTACCAAGGGATCCAGATCACACTGTATGAGTGACCTGTCCTCTTCATTATTTATCACTCCCCCAATTTTCGTGTCAACTGTAAACTTTATCAGTGATGATTTCCTGTTTCCTTCCAGGTCTTTGTTAAAAATCTTAAATAGTGAGGACCAAGAACCATTCCCTGAAGGAAACTAGAAACACACCACTCAATGATAATTCCCCATTTACAGTTACATTTCGAGACCTAGCAGTTAGACAGCTTTTAATCCAATTAATGTAAACCATACTCATTTTATATCAGTCTAGATTTTTAATAAAAATATCACGTGGTACCGAGTCAAACACTTTAGGGAAACGTAAGAAGGGAAATGTACCTGATGTATGCCATACTTTAGAAACTGTGATTTGTCACTAGAGAACAAGAAAGTTTTCAGTCTTTCCCATTATCAATCCGTTTTCAGGGATTTATAAATGGATCATACAGATTTACTAGGGGCGGGAACTTGGAGACAAATTCTCATCTCAGTTACACTGGAGCACGTCGATTTGGTTCAGTGCAACTGCATGTGTGTAAATGAAAGGAATACTTGGCTCTGTGTGTCAAGATCTCACCCCTGCATTAAAAAGAAAATACGACCATGCCCTTTGATAGTGCCTTTCATCCAAGGAACCCAAAGAGCTTTACTAGAAATAATTCAGCTTCATGCTAGGCCAGTGAGGCAGGAAAACATGCACAGGGAGCACTTCACTCACCAGAGGGATGGAAAGTGGAAGCTGGTTAGCAGTACCCAGAGGCTCTCTGCTACAAAAAATGAGTTTGGATATTGTGACATAAGAGTTATGCTTTCGGAGCTCCTCTAAGTCACAGCTACTTCATTATTTTTAAATGAAATTTTGCAGGGCAGTGGTTCATAGAGTGGACTAGTTTGTGTGTCCTGGAAGGGAAACCATATTTGCAAAAAAAAAAAAAAAAAAAAAATTAAGTGCATTTCACAACATACATGCTGTGATTTCTCCGTGAAAAGTTGATAAGGCGTTATAAGGTCAGACTCCACCAACCGTACACGTCAGAGCTATTTTACCATTTTTGAATCAGATCTTGCAAGATGCTGAGTGCCCTCTACAAGGCAGTCTCAGCTGAGGGCGATCCACACTCGCCGGAGATCCTCAGTACTTCTCAGAGTGCCCAGGTAGGGCCTAATGCTACAGTTCTTCCTCCAGTGGGAATCCTGTGACTGCAGTGGGAATTTTGCATAAGTAAAAAAAACTGTCAGATCAGCCCTCTGGTTTAACGGATCTTTAACCTATGAACAAAAGAAACATCTGTGCAATAACAAACATTATGTGGAACACATGCAGATCTAGTGATCTGCACTTCCTGGAGAATGTCAAAATAGCTGTTTATCAGTGTGGAATCTGCCGACAGCTTCTTCAGCACCAAAGTTATTCCAAATTGTGGGAGATCCACAGATCTGAGAGCAAAAGTGCGCAATATTTGTGCATATATAGAATTAAGATTGTGGAACACAATTGATCATACTAAATGCTTAATCAGTTTTAGGGAGATTTTCAAGTGCACAATGGTAATTGGACACTTAGCTGCCATTTGTGCCTTTGAAAATTCTCTCCTTTATTATTACTGTACTAGTATGTGGAGGGCTCAGCTAGGTCAGTATCTCCATGGCCTCTGGTGCTACACAAAGCTACATAAAATGACAACTCCTGCCCCAAGTGTTCACAGTTTAAGGCTTCAGTCCTACAAAGAGAATCACCAACGTGCACCTCTGCACTCACCTGGTTCTCTTTGCCTAGAAGACAAGACATAACAGGCAGATGAAACAAACAACTGGACAAGGGGAAAAGAAGGTGGGGAAAAACAAAATTAAGGGGATAAGAATCTGTTCTCTTGGAATGGTAATGGAATTACTGATCTGCTGCACTCTAGCTGGTGTAGAGAACAAACCTATTTTGTGTTTCAGATAATCAGAGGTAAAGGCTGTTTTCATCAAGTTGATTCCTGACTGACAGATGTTTCACTATTTACATGTTTGTAATGACTCATTGTCAACCATCCAGCAGTTTCATTGGCTGACATAACCGGCAGGTAACATAAGACCTTTACAGGTGACTCTGTATGGTGATACTAACAGACAATAATGTAGGAAAGCAGTACACAGAAAAAACAACGGCTTCATGTTACATCTTATAAAAAGTAGTGTGTGGCACATGAATGGTAAATTTAATATGCCGTAGTACAAATATTGTACATTCTGTAAATAGGAATGAATCTGAGAGGAAATATTCTTGTGCAACATTGTTAGGAGCTTTTCCCAGTGGAACTGACAGCAAGGAGAAATCTCTTCAGACCACCTCTCCCAAAGACAGAGAAGTTCTTCAAGGATGTTCCTAGCAATGAATTAGGCAGTTAGAGGACGAATGCCTTTATTTCATCAATTGTTGTGGTACTTTATATCAACTGCAACCCAATTATTTAATGGCTCAGAACTTTTGAATTTACAAAAAAGAGTGAGCCCCTCTTTTATAGAGACCTGACACGTCTTCCTTCTTAGCATCTCCAAAGTCCATCCTTTCCTTTCTATCCTCACAGTGAAATCTCTCATTCAGGCTCTTTATATCCTGACTTGACAGCAGCAGCTTCATCCCTGGCCTCCCGAAAGCACATATTGCTCCTGTTCAATACTTACAAAATGCAGCCACTAAAGTCCTCTCCTTTTCCCATCAAATTGTTCATGTCACTCCCTTCTTTGTTCCCTATCTACTATTGCATCATATTCAAACTAGTGATCACCTTCTTCAATCTCCCTTGCCCTACTTATTCCTTTTTCTCAAGCTTCATCACCCTTTCCATTCCTCCAGTGTTCCCACCCATGTCTACCCATTTATCAGTCTCCATGTCCTCTTCCCTGCAACCCCTCTGTGCACTGACTGACCTCCCAGAACTCACCCACAAGGACCCTACCCTCTCTATTTTTAGTCCCCCATAAAAACCTGTTTTTTCATGCTGTCTATAGTGAATCTTTTTATATATATTTAGGAAATCCTTTTCGATACCCTTACCTGTGTCTACCATAGTCTGTGAGCTCCTGAGGCAGAGACCAGCCTTTCTTGAATGTCTGGAAAGCTCCCAGCACATTGTGGGCACTACCTTAAACAAATAGTTATAATAATAAGAGCAGATGTGGGTGTTTTTTAATTTGTGTCAGAGCGGTATGAAAATTAGCCCTTTGCACATGCTGTTCCTAAAATGGAGAGAGGTAAACAAGGCCAATAACAGAAAGATGGGTTATTTTAGAGATATTGCTTATTTGCCCTGACACTTCAGATGAGACAACAGAAGGACTAAGTGAGACAGCATTGGCTAAGTGAGCATCTCAGATCTAGTGTAACATACACATAATGGGTCAGATTTATACCAACGTAACTCAGATCAGATTTTGGCTCTGTATCCATATGCATAAACCGTGCAATTAAATTGCAAATATAATTAAAGTACTAAAATTCCATACATATTATTACTGATTTCCTCACTCACCTTTTGTATTTATTTGACCATTGTAAGGTTTTTATTAATAGGATCTTACTTTTACAAAATGAAAAAATACTATTCAGAAGATAGGAAGGGAACATAACAGTGCTGAATATGACTGAAGAAATATTTTCTTGCATTAGGGATTGCCACATTATCTGACTCATCATGACTGACAAAGTGAAGTGGAGGTTATGTCAGATAATGTCTAAGGAATTAATATTTTTGTAACAGCAAACTCCCCATGATTTATACATATTATACATATTTAGGAATTGTAGTGTGGTTAAAATATGTTTTCTTTATATTTTTGCTTTATTAAAATATATTTTAACTAGCTTGGTTAAAAATTTGTACACTATAGAAAAGGGAAATTTGGGGTGTGCAAGAAAAGCAGGGTCAGACTCATGGGTTGTCTATGCTTATATTATTTCAATGGGTAAAATACCTTTCCTTCTAAAATTTGCCACTAAGAATTTTCATCTCAGGACCAAGCATAACCAGATACAATTTGAATCCACGATTGCTGGTCAACATTCTAAACTGTCACCTCCTAACTCACCTGTGTAATTCTTAGTCTGACCACGCTTGCAGACTAACCAACCTGTTGGCCAGATGACTGATCATCGTAATTGTAGTGTAGCTAGGCCTTCTTGGAGTCAGGGACCCGATTACTGTTCCATTTTGTAAGGAAGGCATATTATTACTTATATTATGGTAGTGCCAAAAAGCCCCAGTCAGTATCAGGGTCCCATCAGTCTAGGTACTGTGAACACACAGAAATAGAATCATAGAATCATAGAACTGGAAGGGACCTTGAGAGGTCTTCTAGTCCAGCCCCCTGCACTCAGCGCAGGACTAAGTATTATCTAGACCATCCCTGACAGATGTTTGTCCAACCTGCTCTTAAAAATCCCCGATGATGGAGATTCTACCACCTCCCTAGGCAATTTATTCCAGTGCTTAACCACTCTGACAGTTAGGAAGTTTTTCGTAATGTCCAACCTAAACCTCCCTTGCTTCAATTTAAGCCCATTGCTTCTTGTCCTATCCTCAGAGGTTAAGAAGAACAATTTTTCTCCCTCCTCCTTGTAACATCCTTTTATGTACTTGAAAACTGTTATGTTCCCTCTCAGTCTTCTTTTCTCCAGACTAAACAAACCCAATGTTTTCAATCTTCTCTCATAGGTCGTGTTTTCTAGACCTTTAATCATTTTTGTTGCTCTTCTCTGGACTCTCTCCAATTTGTCCACATCTTTCCTGAAATGTGGTGCCCAGAACTGGACCAGCTGAGGCCGAATCAGCACGGAGTAGAGCAGAAGAATTACTTTTCGTGTCTTACTTACAATACTCCTGCTAATACATCCCAGAATGATGTTTGCTTTTTTTGCAACCACATTACACCGTTGACTCATATTTAGCTTGTGATACACTGTGAGCCCCAGATCCCTTTCCACAGTACTCCTTCCTAGGCAGTCATTTCCCATTTTGTATGTGTGCAACTGATTGTTCCTTCCTAACTGGAGTACTTTGCATTTGTCCTTATTGAATTTCATCCTATTTACTTCAGACCATTTATCCAGTTTGTCCAGATCATTTTGAATTTTAATCCTATCCTCCAAAGCATGAGCAACCCCTCCCAGCTTGGTATTGTCCACAAACGTTATAAGTGTACTCTCTATACCATTATCTAAATCATTGATGAAGATATTGAACAGAACCAGACCCAGAATCGATGCCTGTGGGACCCCACACATTATGTCCTTCCAGCATGACTGTGAACCACTGATAACTACTCTCAGGGAACAATTTTCCAACCAGTTATGCACCCACCTTATAGTAGGTCCATCTAGTTTGTATTTCCCTACTTTGTTTATGATAGACTTAGTCCTAGACCCAGGGAACTTGCAATCTCTTTAGGCAATGCTGATAAGATCCTATCTAGCAAAATGCAACTGTGTTGTATCCAGGTCAGGAGACAGCCATGATATAATCAGGTCCCCTGACCTGCTTATAATTGTAAGGTAGATGGGAGAAAATAGGCTTTTAAAATACTCAGCAAAACAGAAAACATTGTCAAGCATGTCTATGATCAGAAGACTCCAGGTGCAGCAGACAAGGAATCTGTTTTTGATGTTAATAAAATTTGAGGTTGTAGGACCCCATATCTCATTTCAAAGGGCCAGTAACAATTACTCTGGATATATAACCATGAAGTTAGAATTTTCTGAAATGTAACTGAAATCAAAATCCCAAACCTATGGCCTACTGAAAATAGTTTCGTGGCTGTTTGCAGGGTTCAAATGATAATATAATTTGTGTATCAGTTTTAGTTAGTTGAGCTTATACAGATAATGGGCTAAATTCTACTTTCTACCCAGAGTCACTGTCCTCCGCAGCAGGATGTGATTTATTGCCCTGTACACTTGGAGTAATACAGCCCCAACAGTGGATTTCCAGACTCCAAATTGATTTGCAACTGACCAATAGCAGTCTGGATTCGCCAGCTTCCACATAGCGATTGCAACATGCTTCTCTACCAAAAGGGTAGACCTTATTCTGGTGTCTTTGCACCGCAGGCCGGGGGCCGGCTCAGCACATAGCTCCATGAAGGTTCTTTACGCATCCTAAAATTCTGTACTCATTGGTCGTAATCCCACATCTGCATGACAATACGATCCCACCAATCAGTGCTTGTTTTCCTAGCCCAAAAGCAACCCTCTACCATATGCAGCTGCTCTGTGAATGCCAAAACACTGATAAGTTGCTGCTGTCCATATCAAACTCGGGTGCCTGCGATTCATCCTTTGTCAGTAGCTTTGCGAGTAACTCTGTTGCCATATGCAATGTTCTCAAGACAGTTAACGGTGCATAGGAGAGAAGTGCGGGATCCATCCTCTCTCACTGCAGATGCTGGGGTGCACTACAAAGACTGACAGTTGGAAAAACGGCACAAAAGGAAAGCCAGAATGGTGCAAAAGGAAGCCAGAAACCATTGGAGGGCTGGAACACAAAGCGGTGCATGACGAGACATTTTGCACATCCCAGGATGTCCTGTGCTCCGTTTCTGCCTTCCCACAACACCTAGCGACAGATGGTGTCGCCAGGCACTCTGGGATACATACCCAAAGTGCATTGCTCCTGCTGTCGACAATGGTGCCCCGAACGTGGACGTGATCTGTCGACAGAGGGAGCAAATGTAGACTCGCTTTGGCGACTTTACTTCTGTCAATTTTTTCATGTAGACATTAGTTTCAGTGACAAAACTTGCCAGTGTAGACAAGCCTTAACTTACATCAAGTAGACTCAGAGAGTACTTTGCTCATACATTAAGGAGCGTGTTACAAAAAGAGTAGTTGTGTAGCCAAATTTTTACTATGTTACTTTCTCTGTCTCAAACATCAACACAGAAAAGCCCTGATAAATTGTTGCTGAAATACCAGATTTTCTAGATTACTAGATTTTCCCTTAAGACCCAAAGTAGCTAAGCAATTACAAGAGAAACAAGACAGACAAATGAAAAAAAGACATGAAAGAAAAGAGTAAAAATGATTGTGTGATCTCTTCTAAACAACACATTTTATCTAAAGTTTACAGGGAGAGAGAGAGAGGGAGAAATAAAGGAGTAGTAAAAAAATACTTGATCCAGGACTATATCAGGTAAATGCAAATGTTAAAGTGATCAACCCTGTTATTGCATGAAAAAAATAAAAAGCCAGACTGAAGTTTTAGATATACTATTTGTTAATGAAAATATGTCCTATCTGTATGATAAATTCATCGGTGTTGGGGGACTCGATTACTTTACAACATGCATACAGTAAGGTTCATCCTTGAAGCATAGATGGAACCTAACCATGTTTCTCCAAATCATAGAATATCAGGGTTGGAAGGGACCCCAGAAGGTCATCTAGTCCAACCCCCTGCTCGAAGCAGGACCAATTCCCAGTTAAATCATCCCAGCCAGGGCTTTGTCAAGCCTGACCTTAAAAACCTCTAAGGAAGGAGATTCTACCACCTCCCTAGGTAACACATTCCAGTGTTTCACCACCCTCTTAGTGAAAAAGTTTTTCCTAATATCCAATCTAAACCTCCCCCACTGCAACTTGAGACCATTACTCCTCATTCTGTCATCTGCTACCATTGAGAACAGTCTAGAGCCATCCTCTTTGGAACCCCCTTTCAGGTAGTTGAAAGCAGCTATCAAATCCCCCCTCATTCTTCTCTTCTGCAGGCTAAACAATCCCAGTTCCCTCAGCCTCTCCTCATAAGTCATGTGTTCCAGACCCCTAATCATTTTTGTTGCCCTTCGCTGGACTCTCTCCAATTTATCCACATCCTTCTTGTAGTGTGGGGCCCAAAACTGGACACAGTACTCCAGATGAGGCCTCACCAATGTCAAATAGACACTGAGATCCCTTTCAGTCCTGCATTTCTATGATTCTATGCTAAAGCCTTGGCTAAGTTTAAACAATCTTTGACATGGTGAGGATATGGTTAATTGAACTGGCTCTCCTACTAAAAGACTTAAGCTTTCTCTTTCGATTCAAACCAGCTCTGTGGCATCACTAGAAAAGGTACTGATCCTTCCTCTTAAAAAAAAAAAAAAAGTATGAGCAGTAGTTGGCATGGGCTAAGGTTGTACTGGCAGATCCAGAGCTTCTGTCCTCCCTGTCTAATAATACACAAATGATGGGACAGTCAATGAATTTAAAGGTGGTTCAAAACTGATATAAGAACAAACTTTTTCACAGAATACATAATTTAGACTGTGGTACTCATTGCCGCAGTATGTCACTGAGGACACGAATTTAGCAAAATTCAGAAAGGGGCTGGACATCTGTATGGATATCAAAAGGATCCAGACTTATAATACTTAATGATGATAACATTTTTTGAAAGAGACATCAAACCTCATGCTTCAGGGTTTAAGAGAATCTATAAACTATTAGAGTCCAGGGTGAGACATTTTTTGGGAGCAAACGTAGGTGCTGGAACTAGGGGTGCTACCGCACCACCTGGCATGAAGTGGATTCCATGATATACAGGGTTTACAGTTTGGTTCAATGACTCTCAGCACCCCCGCTATGTTCCAGCACTCCTGGGAGCAGATTATCCCACTGCTGCCTACTGTCAGGTTGCTTACACCTTCCTTTGAAGCATCTGGTGCTGGCCACTGTCAGAGATGGGATACTAAACTAGGTGGAACTTAAGTCTGATCCAGTCTGAAACTTCCTATCATAGAACTGTAGCACTAGAAGGAATCTTGAGAGGTCATCTTGTACAATCCCTGGCACTCATGGCAGGATTAAGTATTATCTAGGCTATCCCCGATCATAGGTGTTGGAACTAAGGGGGGTGGAGGGGAAGGTGCTGCTGCACCCCCTGGCTTGAAGTGGCTTCCATCATATGCAGGGTTTACAGTTTGATTCAATGGCTCTCAGCACCCCCACTATACAAATTGTTCCAACACCACTATTCCTGACAGGTGTTTGTCTAACCTGCTCTTAAAAATCTCCAATGACAAGAGATTCCACAACCTCTCTAGGCAATTTATTCCAGTGCTTAAGTACCCTGACAGGAAGTTTTTCCTAATGTCCCACCTAAACCTCCCTTGCTGCAATTTAAGCCCATCGCTTTTTGTCCTGTCCTCAGAGGTTAAGGAAAGCAATTTTTTCCCTCCTCCTTGTAACAACCTTTTACGTACTTGAAAACTGTTATGTCCCCTCTCAGTTTTCTCTTCTCTAGATTAAACAAACCCAGTTTTTTAAATCTTCCTTCATAGGTCATGTTTTCTAGACCTTTAAATCTTTTTTGTTGCTCTTTTCTGGACTTTCTCCAATTTGTCCACATCTTTCCTGAAATGTGATATGCAGAACTGTATACAATACTCCAGCTGAGGCCTAATCAATGCAGAATAGAGCGGAAGAATTACTTCTCGTTTTGTTTATAACACTCCTGCTAATACATCCCAGAATTTTTTTTTTCAACAATCAAAGGCACAAATGTGTTACACTGTTGACTCATATTAAGCTTGTGATCCATTATGACCCCCAGATCCCTTTCTGGAGTATTCTTTCCTAAGCAGTCATTTCCCATTTTGTTCAAATCTTGGAAAGATTAACCCCTCCCTGACTGTCAGTTCCTAAAGTGGGTGGAATAAAACTATACTCCAGTTAAAATCCTGCTTAAGTTAATTGCCCTTTCTCACAAAAAGTAGGCAGGAATAAAACATTAGCTTTGGAGGGTAAACTCCACACAGATGCAAGGGAGTATATCAAAGGGAAAACATCACATCTCATTTTGTGTTCTCCACCCCTTAAGATATTACAGGAGTTTATTGTAAAATTTCTCCATGTGTTTCATTATGGCAGTTGCAGTTGACAGAGATGTGCAGCTAACTGTCCCAAGGTAATATCTTGGGGCAGAACATAGTCAGTGGAAGACCCAAGCCCACACCAGAGATCAAGATGATCTTGAGTCTTGTCACACATCAGGATCATTGCAAGATTCATCTAGTTAATTAGGGATTTCTCCAGTAATGGAATAGCACAATAGCCTGGTAATATTTCCTCTGGAAGACTACTAAGGTTGATCCCACTTGAGAAGGTGACTTCAAAACAGGGAGAAGGTTTAGATCCATCTTTGGACATATATAATATGATCTTTAATCTTGTACATTAAAGTGAAGGGAGCATTAGAAATGCAGATAGATAACAGACAGGTGGATCCCTTCAACTACGTTTGACATGCACAGGGGCAACAAACTTAAATATTACCCTTTGATTTTCTGGCAAACATAAAACAAAACAAAGAATTCAGAATATTCTCTTGCTAAAGAGAATTGTATCAATGTAAGGTAAAGGAATTAAGCCTATGAACTGCTGCAAGAATATCTCTAACAGAGACTAATTAACCATCTCCTAAATTTCTGGGCCAAAGCCTCAACTGGTATAAATCACAGTAGGTCCATTGAGGAGTCCATGTTACCTCCTATATAGAGAAATATGTTGTTAGGCTGCAAGTGGAAGGGTTGGAAATAGAGGTGACCAAATCATTCTCAGCGACTAATCTACTTATTTAACCTCTTTTGTGCTCAAGGAAGATGCATGGGCAGATCATGATTTCCTCAAATTAATTTGTTATTCCTATTTATTCAATGAATATCTCTGAACTTTTCACACTATACCCTGATTGTGAATATTCAAAATTCATGCAGTGTTGCTTTAGTTTTAATTGGCTAGATAAGTCACATAGCATTGTTTCTGAACCCTGGCCAGATGACCATCAAGAACACTTACATGTGTGAATCTAAAATTCATTTTCTGCAAATACTTGCACATGTGACTGAGAAGTTTGCTTTCCACGACCATTTTTGTCAGTAAAAATCAATTCTTTGGCTTTTTATAATAAGCAAACACAAAAATTGATACATTTGGCCTTAGGAAATTACACTGGAGTGTATTTGGTCTGCAGTGTTTTATAGACACCATGATATTTGTTTCAAGCACACATCAAGTTCAGAGATTGTTCCTTACTGGAGGTAAACTCCATACATGTAACAAGAGGGGAATTTGACCTTCTAGTATGGGGATCCTTTCACTTTCCCTCTCTCGATAGCTCTTAAAAGAACAAGTGACCAAGCCGTATATTGAAAATGAATTATTTCCCCCAAATATACAGAATGACCTGTTCTGAAAATCAAAGGCACTGTTTCTATGGGATCTTGCACTTATGTGCTCATTTGAACTGCATGGGTGCTCTACAATGGAGAGCAGTTTCTGGAAGCTGGTTACATATGTCCCTTTTTAACACTAATTTATCTGTCTTCTTTTGCTCTGTACTTCCATATATTCTTCTGTTCCAATGTATTTCAATGGAGCCAAGAGATGTGCCCCTAGTTTCCTCTCCAAATGACTATAGCTTTCAAATAATGACAGGTATGTGGTCAGACTGCTGCTGTGATCTCTATCGCTCCTTGGAAACCTTACTTTGATTAATAACAGTTAAGAATTTCTGTTAAAGAATCCAAGTGGCTGCTGTGTAAATCTTTAACAAACAACAGAGAGAAAGGACAGTCCAATGGTTTGGTCACTAGTCTAAGATTTGAGAGACCTGGATTCACATCCCTGCTCTGCCATGGACTTCCAGTGTGACCTTGGGCAAATCACTTAGCCTCTCTGTATCACAGTCCCCCATTTATCAGATGGGGATTATAGTATTTCTGTTTTCCATACAGTGTTGTGAGAAGAAAACGTAAAGATTGCATGGACACAAGGTCAACTTCAGATAAATGGAAGAGCAACTTAAATTGCTAGGCTTGTAAACAGCCACACTAAATGTTATTACAGACATACCTAGGAGCCCTATTCATGCACCTACGATCCCATTGTGCTAGGCACTGTACAACACAGAACAAAAAGGACAGATTGTTAGATATATGTAGTCCCTACCCTGAATAAGACAAGTGGTTATAAGAAGGATACAGACAGATGGAGGAGTACAAGGAGACAGTGAGACAATATTAGTTGTCATAATAGACTGTGGTATCAGTTCAACAGCATCCTACCAGTTGTTTGTTGTAGGCATCAGCAAAGGAGCATTTTAAGGAAGTATTTTGAAGGAGGATACTCGGGTAGCTTTGCGGATGTTTATAGAGATCTCCTGCCAAACATGAGGGACAGCATGGGAGAAAACATCAAAATGCTTTGGAACACTTTTACAGGGTGTTCAGGGAGTGAAGTGCACCAAGTGTTCTATCACATGTTTGTTTGAAAATGTAACAATTGGGCGAAGGAGCTTAGCATCACTGGCAGATTGGAGGTGGAAGCTGACATCTCACTAATGAATGGGAGGATAGGTAGGGTGGGAAATGAGCTGTGAAAGGGAAGACAAGCAGCTTATGTTTGATTCAATAGAATAAAGGGAGCCAGTGCCGAGATGCAAAGAGAGGGGTGACATGGTCCAAGCGATAGACTAAGAGAATGCAGCAGCAATTTTAATGGACATGAGTGGGGCAAGATTGCATTTGTCAAGGCCAGAGAAAAAGATGTGGCAGCAGGGCTGGATTTAGGGGTAAGCGACCCATGCGACTGCCTGGGTTGCCGGGCTTGGTGTGGGGGTGGGGGAGAAAGAGAGGCACCAGGCTCGGGATGCTGTTTTTGTTGTTAGCAGCAAAAGGGGAAATGGAATGTTCGAAGTAAAATGTTTCAGGTATTCCATATGTGGATTCATTTTTCACTAACCTCCTAGAATGTCCTGGACCTTTGTAGAATCTTGCAGAACCTTCCGGACTTTCTGAGAACTACATTTTCCTTGAACCTCCTAGAATATTGTCAGCCATGCCCTCGCAGTTATACAAGGGGTGTGGCATCTACAGTCACTGAAATATAACTACCAAGTGAGAGCCCAGCTGCAATATTGTGAACCTTGTTTTATTGTGTAATTGAGAAAGTGTACTTGTGTTTTAAGACTGGAAGAGTGTAAGTAGCGATTAATAAAGGACATATTTAATGAGATGCCCGAGATATCTGTCAAACCCCTATTTACGCAACAATGTAAAAGAAGTACTGTTACTTCTTTTGCCATGCTTAATACATAATGCTTAATGACTTTCTAAGACTGCGGAACTTAGACTTTTGCTCTCCCTAATACTGTCTGTTTTCCCCTGAAGAAGCATTCAGGAGCTTAGTATAGGAAGTGAAAAGCTCGTTTTCATATATTTGCAGCAAGGGGCAAATTTGATGGGAAAATATCTGAAACAGAACAACATAGACCGAGCTTTAGGCAATAGAGGTCGTCCCAGTACAGAAGAAATTGAGGAGAGCAGCATAAATGATAGAAGTCCTATTCCTAAGGAATTAGCAGATTTACCTGAAGATAAGGAATGGAAATGTGATGAAAATGATGAAGAATCATCCAGTTTTCCCGGTGGCATAAAGGAGAGTGATGATAAAGAAGAATGTGGTTTAAGGAAAGGGAGAGAAATGATAAAGAAGAATCAGCCCCATATGGTGACAGAAACAGCAGTGAGGAAAAATTGCACACCACAAATGGATATATCAGATCCTGCTTTATGGCTGGCGATCCTAAACTCTGCTGATATTGATCGTACAATTTTGAATGGGCTGGGCAAAATCAAGGATATGATGTTTCCAGTAAATGAGCAGAAGCAACACTTGGCAAAGTCACACTGCAAAAGAGTGCTTAAGAATAGCGAGAAACTGAATCGCCATTGGCTAGTTTATTCAAAATCAACTGACAAAGTGTTCTGGTTTTGTTGCAAAATATTTAACAGGAATCCCAAATTGTTGCTTGCGCTTTCCAGGTACAATTACTGGCATAACTTAGCTAATGCTCTGAAGTAGCATGAAAAATCACCTGGCCATTTTACAGCCTACTCCAAATGGATGGAGGTCGAGTCCAGGCTCAAGCTGAATAAACACACAGATGCAGAAAACCAGTGCATTATTAATATAGAAACCCAACATTGGAGGAATGTGCTCAAGGGTCTGATCTCAATTATCCTCTTCCTTGAAAAAAAATATTTTGGCTTTCTGGGGCTCATCAGATAAAACATTCACTGAACCTAACGGTAATTTCCCAGTTTGGTAGAGCTCCTTGGGAAACATGATGATGTCATGCATGAGCAGCTATGTCAAATAGTTCATAAAAGAGGGTATGGACTATTACTGCAGCAAAAAAACAAATTGATTGACCTTATGACAAGGAAGGTGCTTGATTACATATTGATGAGGCTCAACAAAGCGAAATACTACGCCATAATAATGGACTGCACTCCCAACATTAGACACAGTGAAAAGTTGTCATTTACAGTAAGATTTGTTGACAATGAGGACGGCTGTATCCAAGTAAAGGAACACTTCATCTGTTTCTAGTCTAAGGACGACTTTACTAGAAAAAGCCTAACAGAAATGTTTATGAATGTTGTGAATGAGAATAAAATAAAACACGGCCAAGGCTACAACAATAGTGAGAACACGAAGGGAATAAACAACAGCATCCAGGCAAGAATCCTTGTATTGAATCCAAGAGCTTTCTTCATGCCTTGTGGCTGCCATTCCCTCAGCCTGGTTTTGTCAGATGCGGTGTCATCTTCTTTTGATTCAGTATCTCTCTTCGGAGCATGCAAAGGATATATGTTCTATTTTCAGCCTCAACTATCAGGTGGAAGATCCTTATGGACAATGTTACAAATCTGACTGTGAAGCCACTAAATGACACTCACTGGGAGAGCCGCATTGAGAGAGTAAGGCCAGTGAGGTAGCAAATGATTGAGGTTTACAATGCTCTGATAGAACTGGCACAATTGAGTAAAGCCAAGGCCAGAATCTGACACAAGGTGCAAAACCTTGCAAATCACATCACTGACTTCAAATTTCTGGTCTGAATTGTGGTTTGGCACAATATCCTCTTCCAAGTAAACATTGTGAGCAAGGCATTACAAATTCAGTTGATGGACATCACGACCACTACTACTTTGATGAGAAGCTGCCTTGATTTCATTGTGGCCTACAGAGACAACAGATTTGAAGATGCCATCACTGCTGCCAAAGAAATGGCGGAAAACTTAGGAGTTCAGCCTGTCTTCAATGAAACTTGTATTCATCGAAAGAAGAGACAATTTGTTTACGAGGGTAGAGATGAGGTGATGGGGAGCTCAGAAGAAAAATTCAAGAGGGAGTATTTTTGCTTGCTCATTGACACTGCTTGAGTGTCCATTGAAGAAAGGTTTAGAAAAATAAAGCATCACAAAAAGATCTGGGCGGTTTTCTATGACCTAAGTAAGCTGCTGGCAGACAGGAAAACCCTTGTGAACAATTGTATGGACCTTCACCAGATGCTGACACATGGAGAATGTTTGGACATCAATGATAAAGACCCCTATGTGGAACTGGACAACATCCATCACATTTTGCAATATGAGAAGCACTCTCTGTTCCAAGTTCTGCAATTCATTAATGATGCGGAGCTGAAGGACACTTTTCCTAATGTGTGGATAGCTTTGAGGATCCTGCTCATGCTGCCAGTCATAGTCACAAGTGATGAACGCAGCTTTTCAAAGCTCAGGCACATTTAAACATATCTTTGATCGATGATCGACATTGCTTGCTATTCTATTGCTTGAAAATGCCATTAGCCTGTCTTCGGATCTCTCGGATGCTGTGCTTCAGTTCATGAGGGCAAAAAGTGAAAAAAGCACCTCTTGAACTAAAGGACTAGGGTTAACATTCTAAGGCTGTCACCTACTGTAACACTATTTAATACTGGTCCACCCAATGTTGGTACACGGTTCAATTTCTTGAAGTTACACTTCAGTTATTCTTAAAATTAAAAAGTTTCTATAAGCTAAGAGGAAATAATTCTTTTTATTTTCTTACGTATGGCATGGATCAATACAGATTTACAGATCCTGGCGTGCAACTTTATCATTTTATATGATAGGGATAAATCATGCATGCAAATCGTACGTCAAGGTCGTGAAATGGACTACAAATGCAATAAAATACAAAGTATTCAAAAGTTTAACAAATGGAGGGTGGGGCACTGAAGATGTTCCTTGCCTGGGGTGCCATTTGGTCTAGGGCCCGCCCTGCATGGCAGTAATCAAGACACAATAGGATGAAAAGCCTCGTTGAGAGGTTTAGCTATGTGGATAGAAAAGAAAGGCCTTATCTTAGAGTTGTTGATGTGCCTCGGGAGACCTAAGATGGAGATGGGTGTTATTAGAAGGAAATTAGCCATAAAGAAGAGGCAAAAAATGATTAACACAGTGTTACAGCTATTATAGGACAGAGAATAAATGTCATGAAAAGAAATGGGTACCACAACTGCAGTATTACTCTAGAATTAGTTTACCTTTATATAATTTATGGTTAATTCTGTGTCAATGAACTCATACAAGAAGAAATTCCTACCCCATTGTCACATGATGAGCCACTGAGTTTCTAGTTTCAACTTTACACAAGCCAATAATGCTGAGGTCTGGAGGGATGTTAACTGCTCATACTGCGTACTGAAATCAGTGCATCCTGACAGGCCTCAGTTGTGTTCATTGACAAATATTATCCCAAAGGAGAACAATAATTCTTTTTCTGGTCCTCTACTTGCCTTGTCCTCTTAGGAAGCTCATTTCAAGAGGGAAAAAAATCCTGATGGTGTTGTTTTATTATTATAGTTGGATGGAAATCTAGACCAGTGACCTGACTGAAGCAATGAATGCAATAATATATATATTGACTCTGAAGTGACTATCAAGATGCTTTGTTCTTCAAGGTAAATATTGATCAAGGTGCCGGTGCTGACTGTTTACCTTTCAAATCAATACATCTGTATCTTCATCCAACATAGAAGTCAATATCTGCTTCTTGTTACATTCAAGCAAATCTTGGCTCAGAACTAAGGCTATGATTATGTCAAAGAGGTCGTGGAAGTCGCGGAATCTGTGACACTGGGGGCCTCTGCAGCTGACCAGCCAAGTGCAGTGTGAAAAACTGCTATTTGATGTCATAGAATATCAGGGTTGGAAGGGACCTCAGGAGGTCATCTAGTCCAACCCCCTGCTCAAAGCAGGACCAATCCCCAACTAATTTGCTACTTAAGGAGTATTGAGCATGCTCAATAACGTACGCTGAAGCCAGCAGTGGGGGACCCCTGCAGTAGCCGGGGACCCCGGCAGCAGCCCAGCCTCTGCGGCCGACTCTCCTGCAGCTGCCCAGCAGCTGCGGGTGGCAGGACCCCAGCAACTGACCGGCCACTGCCACCAGCGAGGACCCCTGAGCTGCCCAGCTGCTGCCACTGTCCTGCAGCTCAGCTTCTGCGAACAGCCATCCCCTCCTTTCACTGCCCCACAGCTCCCAGCCACCGGTGGCAGGGGGACCCCAGAGCTGCTCAGCGGCCACAAGCCTCCCCCCCCCCACCAGCTGCTCCCTCCTTATTTTGTCAGGAATGTTTTAGTAACAGTCAGGGACAAATCACGGCTTCCATGATTTTTTGTTTATTGTTCATGACCTGTCCCTGACTTTTACTAAAAATATCCCTGACAAAATCGTAGCCTTACTCATAACTGGCTGAAAGCAGTGACATGATAAGTCAGAATATTCTCTATTCTTTACCTTCTCAGATCCCAATAATTCTGGAGATGTGTTAAAAAACCAGGGTGAACATGTAAACAACTGTGTCCTCATTGGCTGTTGCCAAGGGTTGGTGAATACTATCAATCACATCTGCTGAGCCAAAACAATAAGTAGCTATTTACATTGGCTAATCAGAGGTGTCATAAATGTAAAGAGAAGGGTAACCACCTTTCTGTATACAGAACTATAAAATCCCTCCCGGCCAGAGGCAAAACCCCTTCACCTGTAAAGGGTTAAGAAGCTAGGATAACCTCGCTGGCACCTGACCAAAATGACCAATGAGGAGACAAGTTACTTTCAAAGCTGGAGGCGGGGGAGGGAGGGAACAAAGCGTCTGTCTGTATGTCTGTGTGATGCTTTTGCCGGGACCAGGTCAGGAATGCTCTTCAGAACTTCTGTTAAGTTAGTAAGTAATCTAGCTAGAAATGCGTTAGATTTCTTTTAATGGCTTTTAATGGTTTAATGGCTGGTAAAATAGCTGTGCTGAATGGAATGTATATTCCTGTTTTTGTGTCTTTTTGTAACTTAAGGTTTTGCCTAGAGGGATTCTCTATGTTTTGAATCTGATTACCCTGTAAGGTATTTAGCATCCTGATTTTACAGAGGTGATTTTTTTACTTTTTCTTTCATTAAAATTCTTCTTTTAAGATCAGGATTGCTTTTTCATTGTTCTTAAGATCCAAGGGTTTGGGTCTGTGTTCACCTATGCAAATTGGTGAGGATTGTTATCAAGCCGTCCCCAGGAAAGGGGGTGTAGGGCTTGGGGGGATATTTTGTGGGGAAGACGTCTCCAAGTGGGCTCTTTCCCTGTTCTTTGTTTAACACGCTTGGTGGTGGCAGCATAGAGTTCAAGGACAAGGCAAAGTTCGTACCTTGAGGAAGTTTTTAACCTAAGCTGGTAAAAATAAGCTTAGGGGGTCTTTCATGCAGGTCCCCACATCTGTACCCTAGAGTTCAGAGTGGGGAAGGAACCTTGACAAGAGAACAACTATATTCACCCAACTCAGGTATCCAGATATATTGTGTTCAGATCTCTGCCTGCTGATTGTCTCTTCTACAGAATAACTTTTAAAAAGTAATTCTTCTGTTCTACCAGTTCTTACTGGACTAATTAAAGGATCCATGTGGAAGGTTTTATCACGATTTTGAAGTAAAAACCAATTCAGCTTACCTTCATCTTGTGATGTTTTTCTAGATTGTTTTTTAAAAATAGGATCCAATATACATATGAAGTACAATGGTCAAATTATGTATTCCTGCCCATTGAACTCATGGGTCAAGAAATTTTATGCAGTTGCAGGCAGGCTAACACCGACGGCCCCATTCCCTGCCCAGAATCAAAAGGATATTCCTGGGAAGAGACTGGAATTTCAGTTCCCCCTCACAGAATCTGAAGATAATCCTGAGGAAGCTATAAGGTGGGCATATATATATGATCTTTAATTTCTTGGGATCCTCTTCTTGTGTTTAAACAGATATGCATTGGTCAGGAAGTCAGGGAAGATGCTTTGTGCATTGTACATCTCCATGCTCTGCATCTGAACTCTTGTTTGACACAATCTTACTTTAGAGCTAATGTACTGACTCCAAGTCACCCTCACCTGCCTGGATGTCATACACAGGTGTTTCATTTGTTCTTTAAAAAAATAAAGATATTAAGCAATTCTTTATAGGCCTGATTCAGCTGCTATTAAACTCAATGAAAAGGCTTCCACTGAGTTCAAGGAAATTTCACTGGACCCCTTAACAGCACTATAAAGGGGGCAGTCACTCATTTCCTTTATATAGTTGAGGATATGTGCTTATACCTTCACAACAATTCTTTGAGGAACTAGCCCTCCAGCAGTTAGGTCAGTAAGTAATGGTGGATGCATTTTTACTGCAGTCAAAGAGCTAATTGTCCATGAAGATTCTCTCCATGCCTGTAATAGGAGGGTAAAGAAACTCCTTAAGAAAGGTCAAACAAAATGCACATTAGCATTTGTAATTGCTAATACTGCTTCTTTAACATTTTGAAGGGTGCAGATTACTGGATTAATGGTGCAATTCTGTAAGTATATATTATGAAATGAGCACGAAACATGCACCCACCCACCCTTGTACCCAGACACTACAGATAAAAGGAATGAAAAAATAACCACTACTAAAATACAGTTAACTGATTGTTAAGTATAGAGTCTGATCCTGCACCCAACCGAGTCAGTGACACAATTCCCATTGACTGATATGACAGCAAGATCAGGAACCTAGCACCTATGGCTAGCGCACATTGGAATTACTGGGACAGATCCACAGCCGCTGTAAATTGTCATAGCTCCATTGGAGCTGATGCTATGACAATTTACATCAGCTATGGCTCTGCCCCTCCTTTCAAGTAAGCTTACAAATGTTCCAAATATGGTTTCTTTTCTGTTATTCCACTGCCGTGCTGCTGTCGGTTGTCAGTACTAAACAATTCTTGATATAGGGTACATCTTATAAGATGAAACTCCCCACCTGATGCATACACGATAAAATTCGGTACGATAGCTACTACTCACAGTGAAAAAAAGCTCAATTTATGTAAATTGGGCCAGACCCTAAGTTGGTATAAATCAAAGTAGCTCCTTTGCACCAGCTGAGGATCTGGTCCATTAGCTCTCAACATTTAACATACGATAGTTCACAGACATTTTATAAGGGAATAGAGTTATTAAAATTACTGAAATATTTGTAAACAAAGAAGAGTTTCTGGTAATGGACTTTATCCTGATTTTTCAGGGAGAATTAGAAAAAGAAATCAGTTCAATAGGTTGACACTCAGAAGTTCCAGAATATTGCCATTTCTATCATTTAAAGGTGAACTGAAATGATTTTTTTTTTAAATTACAAAATGTTTAAGGCCCCAAATCATTAAACACACAAGACACATGGGCAATTTAGCATGCACAAGGAAAGCAGGAAAGGGTCCATGTAGAAATATATACTTTTCCAAGTAAAATACTTGAAAAATAGTCCATCCTTTACTTACCCTCCAAGACCTGAATTTAGGGTTCTTGCTTTCCCCTGTTACTTCATTACACCTAATGCAGTATCAGAAGCTGTCTGCAGTTTCAGGAATTTGTGATATCATCAGCTTTTGCAGAGGAAACACAGATCTTGGATCTCAAGATCTAGCAGATAAAAAGTGTTTTGGTTCACCTTTAACATTTAGACTGCTATGCTGATATTTGTGGGTCGTCACTGATTTTATTTATATATTTTAAATACAATTTTCAATTAATCATTACTGTTAAATCTTGCTTGCTTTAATAGTAATAGAGTTCAAAGTGCTTTAACAAAGGAGAGAAATAAGGCAAAAAGAGGGATGAAGGGTAGAGTATTCAAAGCCATCTAAGTCACGTAGGTGTATAAGTTCCATTGAAAGCCAATGAGATTTGTGCTCCACTTCGGTGGTTTTGAAAATCCCCCTCAGAATAACTGCCCTGAGATCACACAGCAGGTCAGTGAATGAGTTGGTGAAAAAATGCAGGTCTCCTGACATTAAATCCAGTGCCCAAGACAACACTGCTTCCCATAAACCCTTTGCAATCTCATTCAAGTCAGTGTGGCTTGATTGTTCCTTGGACAGCATAGCCACCCACAGATGTAAGGAAGAGTAAACTCACCCCCAACCTTCATGTGCTGTGCGTGCTATCCAGACTTTGCTCTGGGTGTACAGGAGTAAGTAAATGCTCAGTGTCCAAATACTCCCCTTGAACAAGTGGGCAGAGAGTGGATGGAGCCAAGGCTGGCCAGTGCAGATGGGTATCTGCAGGAGGAGGGGCTTATGCCAGTAGCAAATTACTAGCCCTCTGGAGTAAGGGGGAAAGGAAAGGGACAATTGTGCATATCTCTGGGTAGTGCAGCAATGGGTCATCCCATACATACAGCTTTTTGTAAAACCCCAGTCTGGCCCAACACGGTTGCACAAGGTGTAAGTCAGCACAGAATTTGCCTGATGAGACTTCTTACATGAGTTAAGCGAGCAGGATTCGGCCCTAAGTAAAAATAATGGGGATCTACATTTTGTGGCCTTCTCAGTAACTCACAATCTCCCCTGCAGAATTTGTGTGTGTCCACAACATGCTCAATATTTAGTGCCATTAACAGCTCATTCTTTTTAATGACTAACAGGGGAAAATATGCATAATATAGACATTGTTTCGCTTTTATTGTTTTGGCACAAAAAAGTGTGAAAATGGATATCCAACTTTAGCCACACATTTATAAATAGTCCAAAAGGGGTTAGTAAATAGCCACTTGTACCACCTTAAACTGATGTTTATAGATGGTTATACAACACACACTACTATCATCTGTAATGTGCATATAACATCTATTAATCATTTATTAACCCTTTATAAACCATTTGTAAATGGAACCTTAATACAAAATGTGACCTGGATTTTTTATTAATTCTTCACTGTTCTGTCTGGATGAGAAACGATAAAGCCATACTTTCAAAACAGATGCCTCATGTGTGAATATAAAATGGATGTATGCAAGCACAGCTACTTGCAGTCACAAAATATGCTGTTGCATGTGAAACCAGGTAATTGCCTGGGCAAACAAATGCATTTGCACACTCAACAGCCCGTTTAGTCTACTGCATGTTTTGCAGACATATTTGTGCCTAGCTAAGACATTTTTGGAGTCCGTTTTGTGTAAAATCCTCGCCACACTGAACTCAACATGCATTTTGCCATTCACCTCTGGCTCTTAATGTTTAGGAAACCAGATTACTACTTTCTCTCATTAAGCCAATTTAAAATCAAGTTTGTTTGAAATAGTCTTTTTTTAAATGCCTGGCGATGTTACAGTCAGACGACAATGTGACTTCAGCAAATCTGCATGGGCAAGACTGCTTGGACAATAATGTGGTACCTTAAATCTCCAATAATCTGAATATGGACACTTCCAAACTCATTGCTAGTGTGACTTTTCATAGTAAAAATTCAGTTATTTAAAACATGTCTAGATATACTGAGATTGGCATAACTATGTTAGATAGAAAGCAGTGATGATAAAAGAAAAAGCCAGTCTTGATTCTGCAATTCCATCTCGCAATAGGCAACTGACTAGCTCATCAGTGTCCATTGATAAAGATTTTACATTAGTACAAATGACAGACAGATTATAGGTCTTCCATTTTCTTTCTTTGATTAGAGGGAAATGCTATTTAGTAATGTGAGAAGGGACATAACCCAAATAAACAAAGCAAAAGCAAAGCAAATCACCCAATATAAAATAACCCCATTTTAGGGCAGAATAGAGAACGATTAAAATAGACTATTTATATTGAGATTGAGAATGGGCCATTCATGACAGAGACAAATATCCTCCAACTGCTTTTCCCAGTTTTGCAAGAATCACTTCAAAAGGGAGGATGAGAGGGGCCAGGACTGTCTTGATTAACCGGGTGTGCAGAGTTTTTTTGAGTTTCTTTTTTCGAAAAAATACAAGACAGAGGAAATCATATCATAACCCACACGAGCCTGTGGTTTGGAAAGACAGGCGGGTGGCTTCCTGCAGCTGCAAGGAATGATGGGGAGTCAGAGAGAGCTGGGCTGTTACACAGTCCACACACACTTTTTCATAACATTTTTTTTAAATGCTGCAAACCTGCTGTCCAAAGGCTGCCAGGAAAATAGATTGCATGGGTGCCCCCCCACTCCGCTAGCAAACCTGTCCCCTCCAACTCAGTAAAAATATATATATATAAAAAGGACTGGTGTGTTTAAAAAAAATGGAAGCAAGGTAAAATCATTTTTATGCAAGCCCATGCTGGGGAATCAGGAAGGTATTCATTTTATTTTGTGTATCTAGACAGTGATTTTAATGTTATGTAAATGCAGCAGGCAATTCCTAATCTATCCAGAAACGTATGTGTCAGAGCTCTTATGTAGTACAGGTTACTGATGATAAAAAACAAGATGTGTTTTTATACGAGGAAGGCGCATGATTACCAGCTTTAGAATTCTTTTTTTTCCCCCATTAGAAATTTAAAATAGGACAAGTCCGTGCAATGGAAACTGAGGGGCATCACCAGAGAAAGAGCTAGTGTCTTTTCAAAAGAGTCAAGTTTGACAACCATTGTTTGCCTCTGCCCTTGATACCAGAAAAGCTAGACATGGGAGCAGCTTCTCAGGCTTACTGATCAAGTAGAAAGCTTCTGTTAATCCTGAGAGCACCAAAGTTCCTCATTTTTTTCTTTAAGGGAAACTAATCGTATCTGATTCTGAAGAATGTTTCCAAACACTTTGGTGACTTTTAAGGTTGTCCTGATAAGACAATCTTATGATCAGAAGGCTCTTTTTTAAGAAAGGAAGAAGTAGTTTAGATATATGGGGGTCCAAACCTCAGTCCAACTGTGGAGGGCACCATCTTTGTGTGCCCCTGATGCCAAGGATGCCAATGCCTAGTTTAGCCCCTAAGTAAATTAGAGCAGCCTCAGGTTGCTCTAATTTACACCAGCTGGTATCAGCCCCCAAGGAGCCACCAGAAAACTACTGTGCCCTGGTCAGGCCCCTACTCCCAGGATGCCCTCTGACACGGCCCCCTCTGCTGCGGGGGGAGGGTGGGGGGAGCTTAGAGTGGATGGCATATAGATAGCTACAGGAGATATTGCAGGGAAACCTCTGGCTGAGAGTAGTTTTCTGGCCCTCTTGTGTCACAGGAGCCACAAAAAGAGGCCAAAGCAGGGACCAGGATCTGGCTCCTGATCTCCTGTCTAAAAGGTTATTGTAGAACAGTAATAATAGAAGATTTGAATAAGTGTTCAGCGATTACATTGTTCAGAAACGATTAATAATTATGAACCCGATTCGAATGTTCCTTTGAACAGAAAGAGTACAGCCATGCTGCTGCAATCTGGCCCTAATACAGCGGCGGTGCAAGTCAATGCAGTTTGGGTGAGAGGCAGGAGCAGCTTTATGGAGAGAACTCAGGGACAAACTCTGCCATTCACTATGCACTTTATCATAAGTTGAGCCTCTGAAGGCAAGGATGGAGTTAGCAATTCAGAGAAACTGATTCTTCACTCTACTGCACTGTTATTTATTATTATACATTCATATTGTGGTAGCGTCCAAAGGCAAAACAAGTTGGGAACCCATTTTACCAGGCACTCTACCAATGTACAGTAAATGACTGTGAGCTCTTTGAGGCAGGGACTATCTAAATCTTACACTTATCCTATGTCAAAATTTTCACCTGTGCCAGAGAGTGTAAAGTACTCCAACCAGTGTAAGTGAATAGGGAAGCCTAGTTTTATTAGTGTTTTAAATCCCACTTTGCACCAATGTAAATGACAACACAAAGTGCAGGGTTATAGTAAATTGGACCCAAAGAGTTTATACGTACTGGACCAGGTTCTGATCTCACTTACACCTGTTCTATAAAGGAGTACATTCATCCACTTCAGTGGCGTTACTCCTCAATTATGCCTTGTAACTGAGAGCAGAATCTTCAAGCCCCTTGCAACAGTATTCTTATTCTCTCCCACATATTCACAATTATGACTTTGAAGTTAATTTTAAAGGACTACTGTCCTATATTTTCTTAAAGTGCGCAGTTTTCTCAAACATGCCTGCCAGTAAACCTGTCTGCCAGAATGGTCATGGAAAGCAAAACCAAAAAGGGGCACCAATAGTCAAAGTAAATTTGTTCACAAATTTTAACAAACCTTTACTGGCAAGTGTTTCTACTACTCATCCGGCTCTAGTCAGGACATGGTGCCTATATTCAACCCTGGGGTAACTCCATTAAGGGCTTGATTTTACTCCCATTGAAGTCACTGGCAAAACTTTCATGGTTTAGGGTTAGATCCAATGAGAGACTGAAGTCAGTGAAGTTACACAAAAGGATGAATTTAGTCCCCAGAGTCAGCAAAGCATGCCGAAGTCAAGCAACAGGAAATCAGGAGTCAAATTTGCAACAGGAATCAGGGTCTGGGTATCAGTAAACAGCCTTTATAAAAGCATTTTATCTTTGCTTGGCTTATTTGTTTGTAACACTTTGCCTCGTATGTCTAATCTGCTAATTATTCCTCCTCTTTGAATATGAGGAAAGATTGCTGGTTATGAGAGCAGTTTCTGTCTGGGGACAAACAATTAACAGGTTTTACATGACGTGGGAACTGAATCTTTACAAGCAGCAGACCTAGAGCAGCAAAGGAGAAATAAGTGTGTGTTTATGCTGCAATTTGCAGACAGTATTAAATCTACAGCTGATAAGAGCCAGATTCTCATCTAGTGTGAATGAGCATGTCTCTACTGAAGTCAATGGAGCGACTCTGATCTACACCAGCTGGGGATCTGACACATAATTTCTAAAGAGTATAAATCTGATTATGGACAAAATTCTGGATTTTCCCATTTTGATAAGGGTGAGATCTCCCAATTCCCCTACCCCATTCAATCACCACCACCATTCTTAAAAAGCCCTCTCCTGCCCAAAGGAATGGTTGTGGCTCTCTCTCTCAGGTCCCTTCTTTAAAATGATCAGACTGTGGCACTCAAGGTATAACTATCAGGTGCTGAGCTTGCTGCCTCTAGAGCACTCCCAGCCTTATACTTGAAGGGCCAAACCCAAATTTCCTCCGTATTGCCAGACCAGCCCCGACAATCTATCTATAACCACCATTTCCAAAGCAGAGATTCTGTAGTGCAGCTGGGAATTTTTTGCTCACGCTTCTCCTCTTCCCCACCTGGGAGAGCAGGACACATATTGGGTAACATTTACCTCAGTGCAGCATACCCACACAAGCCCCTATGCTTCATTTATAACCTACATAAACCCTTACCCCAAGGTTTAAATGGGGTTTGAATGGTGTACTGGGCCTTCTGCATCCATTATACATTGCCCACAGTCAACTGCATGCAGGAAGAACTCTGAAGAAGCTTATTTATGGAGAATGTCACACCCGAATAGCCCTAATCCCTTATTTTATGGACGAGACACAATGGCCAAGTGGAATTCTATTGATTTTGAATGGCTGACATCAGGGATGGATTTGGGACCTATGATTTAGACTGCTATAAATTATACTAAATGAAATAGTGGCTTCTATTCAATATTTAATATTGTTTTTTTTAAATATCAAGCAAGTTAAGATACATTGACACCAAAGTGGGACAGATTTTGTCTAGTCCTTACATGGGTACACAAATGAGGCAGAGCATGTCAAAAGAGTGGGGCACAATGGAAGCATCTGCACTCACAGGCAAGATTCTAGGCTGGTACAAATTGGCAGAGATCCATTGAAGTCAATGGTACTATGCTGATTTACACCTGCTGAGGATCTGACCCATGAAGTGAAAGGCGCTGTGGACCATATGCTATTGTTAGAGCTAGTCCCTAAAAGGAAGGGGCGGGGAGGGGACAGGACAGAAAGAACCCGATCCTCTAGTCATTTCACAGGCAAATCTCCTTTTGAGATGGTTGTGAAATGCAGGGGGAAAAATTGTAAGATGAAAAGTTTAGTAAAAGCTTTTGAAGTCTTTTTTGCTCAAAGTTTCAAATTTCAAGTAAATTTTTCATCAATGTTCAAAATAGTTTGACCAGCTTTTAGCTGGTTGAATAACTCAAACCATTTCAAGGTAATTTTGTTGTAAACAATGAGAGTCAGCATGAGAGAGAGAAATTTGAAATTTCACCTCAAAGTGTTGAAAAATATCAAAATTTCAGAAAATTTTGACTGGCTTTTTTCCCACTGAAGTCAATGGGAGTTTTACTTGGTATATCTGGACTCAGAGGGACTATAAAGTCATTAAGGAGCTCAGAGTATTAGTGCTGTAAATGCAATGTACTGAAAGAAATAGAGATGCTACTAGTTAAAATCCTGGCAAGACTACATGTTAATATGTCTGGAATCTGTCATTTGAAACCAGCCGTATAGTGGGGAACTTCGGCATAGCTACTTTGGCTGATCGTGAGAATGGAGTTATCAGTGATACAAGCACTCATCTAAAATTGCATAGGAGAAAGCATTAAGAACATGGCACATGTTAAAAATGATTCCTAATTAAAATATTATTTAATAAACAAGCTCATTTTATTACTCACAGAGCTTTAAAAATATCTAATAAGTGACTGCTAAACAAGTAATTATAAGGGTAATAAAGCTCTCCGTTCTGATTAGGGAAAATATACATTTCATGACTATCCAGTGATTCATCTTCCACCACGGCTGTCAAAGGAGGCAGTCTGCAGCCATTTAGAGATGTACTATTGTTATTATGATTATGTAATATTGCTATTACAGTTTGTAACAGTAATAAAGCTTTGAAAGTAGGTTCTTTGGTAATTAATGACCTTGCAACTGGCTTAACTGCTCCTGATTTTGCTTGGATTCTCAGAGAAACCCGCTAACCTTAACTGTTGATAAGCAAGGGCCCAATTCTGTGAGACTCTGACTCATAACTCTCATTGGGAGCTGATGGAGCTCAGCATCTTGCAGAAGACCATCAACAATATTGCAATATTTCAGGCCCCAGCTGTTCTACAGATGAATGTCTGAGTCATAGAACACTGTTAATGCTTGGCAGCTAACAGGATTTGACCATAGCCAGAGGTGGTACCCAGTTACCTGTTTGTCATTCGTTCAAAACCCTACGTCCTTTCAGTTTTCCCTGTCTATGCCTGTGTAATCGGTTCCTCCACTCAACCTTCCTTAGAGCAATCTGGTTCAGTGGGACATCCCAGGTGCATTGCCTGAGGTGCTAAAGGTGAAAGAGAGGTCAGGGTCCATCAAATTCAGACTTTGGAACCATTTTCATTTTCAGCAACCCATCTGGGGTTAGACTCGCTCAGCCACTGAGAATGGGGCACAGAGCTTCAGCATGGCTGGGAGAGGTCTTTTTATAAAAATGTCTAACAATACGTATGCAATTGCTTTACCTGACTAACTAACTGTAACTACTCTCTAAGGAGACTTATCTGCAGTTTTACTGCTATTGCAAGGGTCTACTCGTGTGAGTAAAGGCTGCAGGACTGGCCCTCTTGCTCTTACACAAACTCAAAACAGTACATGATCCTACATGCCATGAGCTGAATCCCGCTTCCATTACACAATTATTATTTATAGTGCAGTTACAGCTAACGGCCTCTGCTAAGATTAGGGCCCCATTCTGTCAGGTACTGTATTGTTATGGGTGGGGCTGCTCTGTAGCACCCCTTGTAGCCCATGTATGGTGCTGCAGGGGCTCCCTGCCTTAGTCCACATGTTGCGGCTGCCTGCTCAGAGGAGGCTGGCCTGTGCCGTAAGCTCAGCGTCAGTCTCCAAACTGCTAACTAACGATAACAAAACACTCGGAGTCTGGACATCTGCACGTTTAAACAAACCAAGGCAAGTGCTCAGGTTGCAGCACTGAGGGCAAAGCCCTGGCTTGACCCCGGGATCTGGGCTAGCACTGAGGAGGGAGCCCTTCTCTGTCCCTCTTCACCTAGCTATGCCCCAAGAAGAAGCAGATGAGCCTTCTTAACTTGCCTACTGGCTCCTGACCGGTCAGTTTGTCCTCCTGGCCCTTCCAGGCATCTGGATGGCCAAGTCTTTTTGCTGGACCACTCTGAGTGGGTTTTTCTTGAGAAGGGGGTGTCAAGGCATCGGCACCTGCAGCAGAATGCAAAAGACGGCCCGATAGTCCCCACCTTGTGTTCACACACACACACAGAGTGTTTCTGCCCTGAAATGCTTACAATCTAAGCACATAAATAAACTATCCCTACTTTGTAGATAGAGAACGGAGGCACAAGATTAAATGACTTGCCCATGGTCACACAGAAAGAACCCAACAGAGCCACAATCTGAACATAAATCTTTTGAGTCCCCAGTCCAATGCCTTTATCATAAGGTCATTTTTCCTCAGACACATGAGTCCTCTGCAATCAGCTGGGTTATTCCCATGGATAGGGTGAACATGACTGGGCCCTAAATGTGCTTCAATATTTATTTGTAGGTATGAAGGGCCTAATGGCAGATATAACTTGAAATTCCCTTCTGTTCTTGGTTAATTAAAAGTCTCAATGGTAACTTTCAAAGGGGTGTATGGGAATTTAGCCACTTGACCCCTTTAACTTCATTGAGAGGCATGAATTTAATTCCCTGCTCAACATTTAGAAAATGACTCTAAGTCATTTTTGTGTTGGTTCGAATGGCTTTGGGTTTTTTAGCTTGTGTGACGGGAACTCCTGACCAAATGGAATTGTTACGAGTTTTCCAGGATGGCTAATGTCAAGAAGAATTCATGTAATATTTACATTGCATTGTGATAGTTTTTTCTATTTGCCAAGTTAGCTCATAGCTAACTAGTGAAGAATGCGCAGGAGTACCTGATCTTGTGTCTTCATACAGGGTCCCATCGGGATCAAAGGAAGTTTGTTTAGGGACAGATTTTAACTTGCCCTCCAACGGATGTGCAACAGCAGGGAAGGTACAACAAGCCTTCCGCTTCCCCCGCCACTGTGCTCCTTACACAAGGGCCAGAGACTACCACACTCCCTAAATTTGGACAACACTGAGTGTGCTCCGGACAGGCACTCCGGGGATGAAATCCCAGCCTCATTAAAGCCAAGGGGTATTTTACCATTGACTTAAATTGCTACAGTTACACTCCTAAGGGTACAATCCACCTCAAAGGGGCAGGCAGAAGGTGAAGCTGTGGCTCTGCTCCCATCTCAATAGGCCCCTGTAACTAATGGGGCACAAAGAACAGCCTGCTCATCCAAAGGAGTGGTGTAGCCTGCACACTCCCTGCATGCTGCAGAACAAGAAGGCAGGGCTGTGTTTCCTGAGGCAGAATCCCTCTCAGAGCTCCCTGTGGGGACACATCAGCTAGTCCTACAGACCCTGAATATTTACAGGGGATATTACAGCCTGATTTACAAGTGCTGAGGATCTTTCATTCACTTTGACATCCATGAGGCATATGGAAGCTCAGCACTTAAATACCAAAAAAAAAAAAAATGTTTGTTTTGTTACTAAGTGCCTGATCCTGCAGTTCATGTGCATCCATGGCTTTCACTGAAGTCAGTAGGAATCAGTAGTGCACAAGGATTTCAGCATTGGGTCCTAAAATGGATGAGCCATTTAATTTCCTCTTATACAGAGGTTATGGAACTAAGGTGTATCTTGAATAAGTTCAGGACTTGCATGCCACATAAGAATACTTTAATCTACGAGAGAGAGAGAGAGACAGAGAGAGAGAGAGAGAGAGCACATAATTAGTCCCACTAGCCACAGCTAAAATGGATACAAGTAAGTGTTGCTATCTCTGTTGATAAATCCAGAAAGAAAGAAAAGAAAAAAAGGAAGAACGCATGAAACTTTAAAACGCACAAGATAATTCTGAGAATTACCAGCCTCTTAACCAATATCCTCCTTCCCAGTATTAGGGCTAGTCTACACTAGAAAATTATATCGATCAGCTACCTTGCTCATGGGTGTGAAAAATCCAAACCGCTGAGTGACATAGTTAGGTTACCTTAAAGTCCTCACATAGGCTTTGTCTACACTAGAACTTTTGTCGGTCAGGGGTGTGAAAAAAAACAACACACCCTTGACCGACAAGTTTCATTGACAAAGGCGCCGGTATGGACTAGCACCATGTTAGCGGGAAATGCTCTCCCGCCAACATAGCTACCACCGCTTGTTGGGGGTGGTTTAATTATGCCAGTGGGAGACCTCTCTCCTGTCGGCATGGAGCAGCTACATAGGAGACCTCACAGTGGCGCAGCTGCAGCGGTACAGCTGTGCCGTTGTACGGTGACTAGTGTAGACATAGCCTTTAGACAGCAGTAGATCAACAGAAGAATTCTTCCATCAACCTAGTTACCACCTCTTGGGGTGGTGGATTTATTACAGCAACAGGAGAACCCCTCCTATCACTGTGGTAAGTGTTTACACTGAAGCGCTACAGCAAATGCATTGCTGCAACTGTGCCACTGTTGTGTTTTAAGTGTAGACATAGCCTAAGACAGTATTAAAGAAACTACACCAAGGGTATGTCTACACTACAATTAGACATCCGCAGCTGGCCCATGCTGGTGACTAAGGCTCAGGAACTGTTTAATTGTGGTGTAAACGGTTGGGCTCAGGCTGCAGACTTCAGGACTGTAGGAGGTGGGAGGGTCCCAGAGTCCAAGCTGCAACCCTAGCCCGAACGTCTACATCACAATTAAACAGCCCCTTAGCCAAAGCCCTGTGGGGCTGAGTCAGCCAGCACATAGAATCATAGAGGATCAGGGTTGGAAGAGACCTCAGGAGGTCATCTAGTCCAACCCCCTGCTCAAAGCAGGACCAACCCCAACTAAATCATCCCAGCCAGGGCTTTGTCAAGCCTAACCTTAAAAAGCTCTACTGATGAAGATACCACCCCCACCCTAGGTAACTCATTCCAGTGCTTCGCCACCCTCCTAGTGAAAGAGTTTTTCCTAATATCCAACCTAGACCTGCCCCATTGAAACTTGAGACCACTGCACCTTGTTCTGTCATCTGCCACCACTAAGAACAGCCTAGCTCCATCATCTTTGGAACCCCTTTTCTGGTAGTTGAAGGCTGCTATCAAATCCCCCCTCACTCCTCTCTTCTGCAGAGTAAATAAGCTCAGTTCCCTCAACCTTTCCTTATAAGTCATGTGCCCCAGCCCCCTGATCATTTTCGTTGCCCTCTGCTGGACTCTCTCCAATTTGTCCACATCCTTTCTGTAGTGGGGGGCCCAAAACTGGACGCAATACTCAGGATGTGGCCTCACCAGTGCCGAATAGAGGGGAATAATCATTTTTCTTGATCTACTGCCAATGTTCCTACTAATGCATCCCAATATGCCGTTAGCCTTCTTGGCAACAAGGGCACTCTGTTGACTCATATTCAGCTTCTCATCCACTATAATCCCCAGGTCCTTTTCTGAAGAACTGCTGCTTAGCCAGTCAGTCTCCAGCTGTAGCAGTGCATGGGATTCTTCTGTCCTAAGTTCAGGACTCTGCACTTGTCCTAGCTGAACCTCATCAGATTTATTTTGGCCCAATCCTCCAATTTGTCTAGGTCACTCTGGACCCTATCCCTACCCTCCAGCGTATCTACCTCTCCCCCCATCTTAGTGTTATATGCGAACTTGCTGAGGGTGTAATCCATCCCATCATCCAGATCATGAAGATATTGAACAAAACTGGCCCCAGCACTAACCCCTGGGGCACTCCGCTTGATATTGGCTGCCAACTAGACATTGAGCCGTTGAGCACTACCCGTTGAACCCAACGATCTAGCCAGCTTTCTATCCATTTTATAGTCCATTCATCCAATCCATACTTCTTTAACTTACTGGCAAGAATACTGTGGGAGACCGTATCAAAAGCTTTGCTAAAGTTAAGGTAGATCACATCCACCGCTTTCCCCATATCCATAGAGCCAGTTATCACATCATAGAAGGCAATCAGGTTGGTCAGGCATGACTTGCCCTTGGTGAATCCATGTTGACTATTCCTGATCACCTTCCTCTCCTCCAAGTGCTTCAGAATGGATTTCTTGAGGACCTGCTCCATGATTTTTCCAGGCACTGAGGTGAGGCCGACCAATCTGAAGTTCCCCGGATTCTTCTTCTTCCCTTTTTTTAAAGATGGGCACTATATTGCCTTTTTCCAATCATCCAGGACCTCCCCCGATCGCCACAAGTTTTCAAAGATAATGGCCAATGGCTCTGCAATCACATCATGCATTACATCCAGCCCCATGGACTTGTGCATGTCCATCTTTTCTAAATAGTCCTTAACCTGTTCTTTCGTGACTTAGGCTGCTCACCTCGTCCCAATACTATGCTGCCCAGTGCGGCAATTTGGGAGCTGACCTTGTCTGTGAAGACGGAGGCAAAAAAAGCATTGCCAGCCATGGGTTTTTAATTGCAGCGTAGACATGCCCTAAAATGACATTCAGATGAGAAAACTACAGAATTGTCAGAGCCACACCTTAAGACTCCTTTGTTGTAAATGTTTGATGTTTGGCAGTTTTACAGTTCTTTAAATGTTTACCCTTCAAGGCCATCCACACAAGAAAGGAAGGAGAGCACTGAAGAAAAAAAATACAATACACACACTAGTCACCTACATTTTGGAAAATGACTCATGATTTTGGCTGCCCTTTCAAAACCACACCCCTATAAGGTGACTAAAGTGGGACACCCAAAAATGGAAGCACTCAAAATCCCTAGTCACTTTTAAAAATTTAGGCCATGGAACCTTATATAGAACATCCAACAACATGGACTCGAAAAATACAGAGAGCTGGAATATTCCTTTTCATGCAAACAATACTTCAGATGAAAAATACACTCCAAAATTTACTCCATAAGAAGAGTAGAGCGCAGGTGCACTCCATTTCTTCCTTTGATGGGAGGATAGGATGCAATTAGTGTTCTCTGATTTTAGAAGGTTGTTTTTCATTTCTTTTTTATTCTCCTTACAAAATGGAAGAATCTAACCCACTTCCTTTAAGTTACTTCTCTTTACTGGTCCTTTTTTCTCTCTCACTTTCTTTCATTTTTGTTTAGAACATATAATATTTTACCAAGTAAAATCACAATGAAAAATAAATATCTTATTTCCAGGACTGTCCTGGAAATCAAGCCAATTTTTTTCCTCTCAATAGAGTTCAGTTCTCAATTGTACTTCTGCAGTAGCTGTACAATGCTGTTCTGTACAATGCCGTTCTGTACAATAGTGCTCTAGCCAAAGATCCGTGCCTACGAGGTTTAAAAGGGTCAAGAGCAGTTCTTTCATTCTGGACTCTTGGAATCCTATCATTGCACTCAGTGGCCTTATTTTTACTGGAAATGAAATTAAATGCTGGAATGAAAAAATGAAATTTTAAATGCTGTCAAAATCAGGCTATTACTCTCTTTCCAGATGGGGCCCATGATTGAAGTATTGCAGAATACACATGCATTGGCAGGACAGTGCAGGGAGACCTCCACAACGTACGATCACAATACAGGAAAATTTGTCATTTCTAACCCCAAAACCCCATTAACATATATTTTACTAGACAGAGGGGTTTTCAGAAGCTCTGCTCAACTAGTGCTGTGAAAGGAGCATCTGTAGAGTGAAATATAATGATCTATCTAGGATTTTGCTTGGAGGAAAGTCAGGCTTTTAGGTGACTTTTTACATTCACTCCCCTCTCTCACATCTAAGCGATGGTTTCTTCATCAAGGAGCTCAAACTGTGGGGCAGAATCATTGACATTAATTGGCATCAGAAGGTATGTGGGACATCTGAGTGGGCAAACCAGAATAGTGAAAGTTTGGGTTCAGCAGAATCACTTTGCTCTCTTTCCCTGAAAGTAATTGACAAGAAACAAAGGCTTTCATGGGCTTAATAGGGTGGGAATAGGCACTTATATGAAGTTCCACTTATAAATGGTTTATAAATGGTTAATAAGTGATTAATAGATGTTCTAAACATGTTACTGATAGGAGTACTACACGTTATACAGGATTAGAAGCACATCACTTGAGGTTATTAGAGTATTATAAACCATGGTTTTAATTAACCTATTGACCTGTTGGACTCTAACAATTCACTAACCATTTAATAAAACATTATCCAATCATTTATTAACCCTTTAAAAACTATTTATAAATTGAACTTTCATAAAAATTGACCCTTAATAGTTCTGGGCTGCAGAAATTTTTTAAATAACCGATATGGTGGTTTCATACCAGTTTCTCATCCTGTATGGCTGACGCCATCCCTGGTAATTAAATGGGTCCCTCTTTCCCAGCGAGCTGTAAGTGTGTATTGTATTTCCTATGTGCAGTGCAGTTGTAGCCCCATCAGTCCCAGGACATTAGAGAGACAAGGCAGGTGAGAGAATCTCTTTTATTGGACCAACTTCTGTTGGTGAGAGAGATACCAACAGACAGAAGTTGGTCCAATTGAAGACATTACCTCACCCACCTTGTTTCTTTACTACATTTCCTAGCATACCAAATACCTACGGAACTTGCAGTGCGTTTGAAAATGCAGTAGATGAGAACACGAGATTAACCTGTTTGTTTCTAAAGAGAATGACAAAAAAGGAACTCCTATGACCATGAGAGATGTGCAGGATCAACTAGGCACTGCAATGATTGAAACACTTCCAGGTAAGTCTACACTTCAAGCTGGGGGTGAGATTCCCAGCTTGAGGAAACATACTCATGCTAGCTCTCATTGAGCTAGCTCGCTAAAACTAGCATGTAGTTGTGGCAGTTTGAGCGGACCAGCTGCCCTGAATATGTGCCTAACGTCTCAGATGGGTATGTACTGGGGAAGCTAGCCCCTCCCACTGCTCTTCCTCCCATGGCTATGCTCAATTTTTATCACTCTAATCCAATGAGAGCTAGCAAGAATGTGTCCCTTAAGCTGGGAATCACACCTCCACATAGGCAGCAGGTATAATAGGCTTAGCCTCCCCTGGCACAGCCACCGCCACTGGTTTGCAGGTTTTTGCGGTTTGTGAGGGCTGGGAGTGGGCTGGGCTTCCACCAGAGAAAGCTTTTGCATATTATGCACTATGCAGGTTCCGGGACGGCTGGGAGGTGGTATCTGTTACTCAACCTCCCAGGTTCATCAGTAATCTCTGGCACCAGAGAGATTACTGATGAACCCGGGAGGTTGAGTAGCAGATACACTTGAGCTGGAGGTGAATGGGTGGCGGGTGGACCCTCCACTTCAGGGAGGCTAGCCCCCTGGCCCCAAGCCCTTCCTCCACCCTCCCCCCCACCATAGCCAGAGGAGCCACGCGTCAGCCTGAGCCACCTCAGCCGCACCAACTCAGCTACCCCAGAACCAGCATGGTACATATGAAAACCTCAGTGTTCTTCGGGAAGAACTTTTGCTTTTCCTACCAGGCGGCTTGAGGTCTTGGGAGGGGAGACACGGTGCGTTTCCCATTTGGCGGCTTGGGCCAACCTGGGGCTCCTCCAGCCATGGGCAGGGAGGGAAAGGGAGTGGAGGGAGGACTCAGGGCCAGGGGCTAGCCTCCCCAAAGGGGGTGGTTTACCTACTGCCCATTCACCTCCAGCTCAAGTGTAGATGTACTCTTAGACTTTATGAGGCCTCCTGCAAGTTTCCTCAAGGACTCAGTGGAAATTGTTACCAGGCCTTTTTGTCAGCAGAGTCAAGATGTTGTGGTGGTCTAGGATTAAGAATATCTTCTTGTAACCCCACAGCCTACTGCTAACTCTTGTCTCTTGTGATAGGGAAGAAGTAGGACTGAAGTGCACTAAGTATACAATGGAGATGCATTGTTCAGGATGGTCTATGGGGTTTGTATGTGTATGTCTCTGGCTTTCTGGCTCACAAACTAGAGAACACAATCTGTACTACATGTCACACCATACAGGGTCTGTCTAAATCCTGGCCCAGATTAGGCAGACATGTTTAATGTGGATTGCTGACAACACTATAGCTGTTGTAGCACAAATATTAGTTTGGGGTTTAGAGAGCATGGCCCCTTTAAATCTTTTTCCTGAGGCGGGGAAGTGCTGATTATTTCAGAAGGAGAAATTGTGTGGGGGGGTAGGGTGTAGCAGAGAGAGAGGGGAGAGAGACAGGGGTGTGTGTCTGGAGCTCCAGACAGAAGGACTGCAGCAAGCCGAGAACCTGCCTGAAGCCTGGGAAGGATAGAACGACTGATTGGGGACACCCCAGGGCACGAGCGAGAAGGAGCACTGCGCCAGGGAGAAATTGCCCGAGAAGGACAAACCACAGCTGGACCCAGCATCACTGCCCAGAGCTGCATGGGGCTGTGAGTACTGCATGGGGCTTGTGACTTTGCATTCGGAACAAGGAGGGAAGCCGTTAGCTAGTTAAGTGGGGAAATTGTTGTTCTGTGTGGCTTTGCAGAGAGCAGCAGAAGAGGGCACCAGAGGGGTTTGTTGGGGAAAGTTTACTGGCGCCGAAGACGACCAGGAACACCCAAGACTCAGCACTGGACTGGAACTCTGCGCAGGACTCCTGAACATATTGCTCGGTGTCTGCCCCTTCTGTGCTATTAGAAAGTTGCCACCTAGAGACAGAAGACCTCCTCAATGACTGGATCTTTAGCTAGGGCGAACCCATTGTTATGGGGCAAAATAACCCCTGGGATTTAGCCGGGAACGGAAGCAGTCTACCCTTCTCTAGTTTAGTGTTTGTTTTATTTAGGGGACTGTGACAGTGCGGGACTCACCCCTGTGGCTCCTGCTGGTCTCTCAGGGAATTAGCATTCCAGCCTTTGGAGCACCCTCTGCAGGCCAGTGTCTCGCTGCCGCTGGACCCCAGTGCCCCTTTCCCTGGGATGCTGCCCCCTGGCAGTGCCCTCACAGTCTCTGGGTCTCCCCTTCCCAGGGCAACCCCCAACCCCCATCCCCACCTTGCCTCACTATATGGCTACTGTCTAGTCACCATCTAGCCCCCATTCAGTGGGGCAGACTGCAGTGTAAATGCCACTCATCACCGGTAATGGGGGTTTGGGGCTGCCCTCTGCAACCCCAGTACCTATTTGGCCTTACTCTAGGCCTATAGCTTGAGGGGTTTCCAGGCCAGAACTCCCCAGCTCCTCTGGCCTTCCCCCAGCCCTGCTCCACCTTACGTACCCAGGTACACTCCCCAGCAGCCAGGCCCTTCTCCATCTAAAGGTGGAGAGAGAGAGTCTCCTGTCCTGGCCCACTTCCCTCTTATAAGGGCCAGCTGGGCCCTGATTGGGGTGTGGCCACAGCTGAGGCTTCTTGGCCAATCAGCTGATGCAATTGTAGTCCTTCCCCATCCAAGTGCAGCCGGAGGAGCCGGTGCCCCACCCTGCGCCCGTGATTGTCCCCCTCTCCTTTGTTGTCCCCGTCTCCTCCTGTTGTTAGCACCCTCCTCCCCTGCCTGCAGCCTAGCGGGGAAGAGTGGTTGCTTCTTCCCTTCCCCTGGCGCCCCCCTACAGTTCCTCCCTGCCCATGCTGGTACCCTCCTTCCTGCATACAGTCGAGCAGGGAGGAGTGGTTGGCCCTGTCCCACCTTCCCTATTCCCAATACCCTGTTTGCTGGACCCTCCTCCCCTGCTTGCTGTCTAGTAGGGAGGAGTAGTTGTCCATTGTCCCATCCCCAATTTAGGGTCTCCTCCTGCCTCTTTCCACTATGGAGGAGGACCCTGCCTCTGCCCCTGACCCCACCCATCCCTGCCCTTGCCCCCATTGCTCCCATAGTTCCTCCCCTGCCACCACCCTTGCCCATCCCAGCGGCTACCCTCTCGGCCACCACTAGCCTAGACTCCGCTGCTGCCATGGCTGCCCCTTCCACAGGTAAAAAGGGCCAGGGGAATAAAAAGGGCAAAGGCCCCACCCGGAAAACAAAACCTCCCTTTGGCAGGGCTGCCCTCCCTGCCGCGGCCCAGACATCTGCCGTGGCCTCTTCCTCCCCAGCCGTTCCCTCTACCAGCTCTGGGGACACTCCATCCCTAGCCCCCAGAGCGTATGCCCAGGTGGCCGCCGCCCCGCATGCCACTGCGCCATCTCCCCTGACTGCTGCCTCTGGTACCATTCCTGGTAGCCGGGGCCCCATCCCCTCACTGACCAGGAGGCCTGGTGTCTGCTGCCTCCTGGTGTCTGCCTCGCCCCACGTTGAAACGTACGTGCGGGTGTTGGCGAGGGTGGTAGGGTCCATGGCCATCGTGGCGGCCTCCAAGATGTATGGTAAGGTTGTGTTCTTCCTTGCATCAGAGGCCGCTGCTCAGGAGGCGGTAGAGAAGGGCCTGGCGGTGGGGGGCGTGTTCGTTGCCCGAGAACCCCTGGAGGACTTGGGCATATGGGTGGTATTGACCTCCTTCCTGCCCAACATTGCCCTGCTGCCTGCCCTCTCCACCCTGGGGAAACCCATCTCAATCATCAGCCCTCTCCTGCTGGGCTGCAAGGACCCCGCCCTCCGCCACGTTCTGTCCTTCCGCTGGCAGGTGCAGAGTCAAGTGCTGCCAGTGATGCGTGGCAGGGTGGTGCTCGAGGGGTCCTTCTTGATGCCCTATCAGGGGGCCCATTACCGGGTCCATTATTTGACAGGGGAGGCCCAGTGCTTTCTCTGCCAGGCGACGTGGCACGTCCGGAGGGACTGCCCCCGGCCCGGCCCAGGGGAGCGTCAGGGACCCCCGAGACCCAGGAGGGCGCCGGCCCTGTCACCGCCAGCGGCCCTGGCAGCCTGGCTGCTGCTGCCACTGCCCCTTCTCCCATGGAGGAGGGGGCGGTAAGACCTTCGCCGGCTGAGGGAGAGGGCCCGCCCCAGGGGGAGGTTTCCCTTCCTCCCGTTGTCCTGCCTTTGCCGCCCCGAGCCCCAAAACGATTGCCCTTGCCCCCTGGCCCTGCCCCTGCTGACCGGCCCTCCACCTCCACTTCGGAGGGCTGGGTGCTCGTCCGGGGGAAGTGTGGCGCCCGTAAATCACGGGCTCGATCCCTCCCCTCCAAGGAAGAGGCCCCCCGAAAAATGCTGTGGGGGGGCTGATGCTGTTACATCTTCTGCCGCGCCTCCGGATGGAGCGCAGCAGGGGACATTGGCTATGGCAGCTGTGGCAGCAGATGGAGGTGTTACCGCCCCCCTAGTTGAGTCCCCTCCCGAGGAGGCCTCTGTAGGAGTTCCCCCGGCCCCTTTGCCATCTGCACCCCCTGCTGTTGTTGATACCGGGGCTATTACTGCCCTGGCTCCTGACGGGGAGGACTCTGGGGCCGTGGGGACTGAATTTATCTCCATATTCGAGGAGATCAAGGCCCTGGATCTGACCCTGGTCACCCAGGGGGAGGACGACCCCCAGTCAGCGGGCCTCGATCTAGGTGGTGGCTCAGTTTCACCACCCCCTCCTTCTTCTCCCTACCCCTCACTCCCAACTGTAGCCCCCGCTCTGGTTCTGGGGGTGCCCCTGGCTCTCCCTATTTGTCCGGCCACGGATGCACGTCACCTGAGGCCGCTGAGCCCTTAGAGGCGATGGCCGATGCCGAGCAGTCGGTCCCCGAGCCTGTGGGCATGCCCTCTAGCGCCCGGACGGAGAGGTTGGCTTCCCCTCCAGAGGGGGGCCCCACTGAAGTTTCCGTAGTGCCTGACACCGTGGTTACAGGTGACGTGTTTCTTACAGCTCCCGTGCCCGGCGTCAGTGCAGGCCCCTCTCTGACTCCGGTCCCGTTGTCCCCCACTCCTGGCCGAGAGAAGCCGCACCCCGATAGCCCGGTTGCAGGGGACCGTGAATCCATCAGTGTCCCCGCTCCTGTTCCTACCCCTGCTCCCGGCCCCTTTCCTGCCCCGGTCCCAATATCAGCCCTTGTCCCTGCTCCTGCCCCTTCTTCTGTCCTCACCCCTGGCCCGGTCCCCGCCCCGCCCCACCCCAGATCCTATTTCTGTCCCCAATGAGTCTCTCGCCCCCTTCCCCGCCACCACCCATGTTATTGCCGCCCCCGAAGTTGTCTCATTTCCTCTGTCTACGGACAATTCTCAGGGGGCGGTTTTCGTGTCCCCTCTTCCTAACATCATGGGGGCTGCACTATTCCCTCCGCTGCCCCCTCCTGTGCCGGGGATGGGGAGGGGCTGCCCGGCGCAACTGCACCGGGGTTCCGCTCCATGCTTGCCCATCTCTGCAGACTGCGAAGAGCTTTTAGGGGCCTTACCGGAGGGCGGCGGCAGGTTGGCTGCCACGTCCCCCTCTGCGCTGAGGGAAGAGCTGCACCATTTCCTGCTGGACACTCGTGGTTCAAAGGGCAAGGTGCAGCTTGCCCTCCAGCACTGGGGGGACTTCCATCGTGTCCTCCGGGCCGTGAAGGGCCTTTTGGGGGAGGGGAGAGGGACCAGGAGGCAAGGCCTTGTGGCCTACCGGCAGGCCCTTAAGTTCCGCAACTCCCTGGGGCGAACATGGGTTGTTGCGGGGCCTGCTGAAGGCCGTCGATTCCCCTGCCCGTGAGGATTCACCCCTGCCCTCTCTATGAAGGATACCATCTTTGCTACGTTGAACACCAGGGGCTGTAGTGTGGATCTCCACAGGAGTCAGGTGCTCTCCTTCCTTCGGGGGGGGTGTACTCTGTGATCTTCCTGGCTAGCTGGCGGCTGGAGTGGGGGGACGAGGTTTACTTTAGCCATCTCGGCGCTCGTTCGGCTGGGCTGGCCACCCTGTTCTCCCCTGAGCTATGGCCCAAGGTGCTGGGGGTAGCCGAGGTCGTACCGGGTCGCCTGTTGCACATCCGGGCCTGGCGGATATTAAATCTGGTCAACATCTATGCCCCGAATGTGGACCCGGAACGAGTGCTCTTCTATCGGCAGACGTTGGCCTTCCTCAGCACCCTGGATCCTCACGAGTGCCTGGTCCTGGGTGGGGACTTCAACACCATCCTCGAGGAGCGGGACCGCTCAGGAGTCAAGACATCCCAAGCAGCCGCGGGTGTCCTCACGGAGATCGTGGATCATCACTCCCTAGTGGACGTCTGGCGCGACCACCACCCGGACGACGATGTTACCTTTACTTATGTCCGGGTGGAGGGGGATCGGTCGTGCCACTCCCGGTTGGACCGCATATATATCTCGCGTTTCCATCTGGCATGAGCGTACGCCTCCGGCATCCGGCCAGCCCCATTCTCGGATCACCACTTGGTGACCGTGACAGCCTCTCTCAGTCCGGAGAGGCCGGAGCCAGCCTATTGGCATTTTAATAACAGCTTGCTGGAGGACGTAGGCTTCGTGGTGCCCTTCTGGAAGTTCTGGCTAGCTGGCGGGGGCAGCAGCATGCCTTTCCCTTGGCGAGGCGGTGGTGGGATGTGGGGAAGGTGCGTGCAAGGCTCTTCTGCCATGACTACACCTGGGGCGCCACCCGGCGGAGGGATGCGGTGATAGGGCAGTTGGATCGGGAGGTTTTAGAGCTAGAGAGGCATCTCACCTCTGGCCCGAGGATCCACCCCTCCGCGCAGCGTACTGGGAGAAGTGGGAGGAGCTCCGGGCCCTGGAGGACAATCGAGCCCGGGGCGCTTTTGTTCAATCCCGCATCCACCTCCTTTGGGAGATGGATTGCGGCTCCCACTTCTTTTAAGCCCTGGAGAAAAGGAGATGGGCCAAAAGCACATCACCTGCCTCCTGGCGGAGGACGGGACCCCCCCGTCACAGATCCGGAGGAGATGTGTGGAAGGGCCAGGGCCTACTACACTAACCTTTTCTCCCCGGATCTGACCAACGCAGATGCCCGCAGGGTGCTCTGAACCGAACTCCCACCGGTCAGCGCAGGCAACCGAGACCGGCTGGAGCTGCCTCTCTCTCTGGCTGAGCTCTCGGAAGCCCTCCGTTGCATGCCCACTAACAAATCTCCGGGCATGGACGGGCTGAACATGGTGTTCTACCGCGTGTACTGGGACATCCTCGGCTCAGACCTTGTCATCATCTGGGCCGAGTCTTTGCAAAGCGGGGTCCTCCCTCTCTCGTGCAGGCGAGCTGTGCTTGCCTTATTGCTGAAGAAGGGGGACCTCCACGACTTATGGAATTGGTGTCCTGTCTCGCTCCTCAGCACGGACTACAAGGTCGTAGCGAAGGCCATCTCGCTGCGGCGAGGGTCCGTGCTGGCGGACGTGGTCCATCCTGAACAGACCTACACCGTCCCAGGCCAGACCATTTTTGACAACTTGTATTTGGTCCGGGACATCTTGGAGTTGGGGTGTAGGGATGGTCTGTCGTTCGCCCTCCTGAACCTGGACCAGCAGAAGGCATTCAACAGGGTGGACTCCTGGGCACCCTGCGGGTGTTCGGCTTCAGGCCCCAGTTTGTGGGCTTTCTCCAGGTGCTGTACGCTGATGCAGAGTGTCTGATCAGGCTCAACTGGACCTGACCGAGCCGGTCAGTGTCGGGCAGGGAGTACAGCAGGGGTGCCCCCTCTCGGGCCAGCTGTATGCTCTGGCGATCGAGCCCTTCCTCCATCTCCTCCGCCGGAAGTTGAAGGGATTGGCACTTTGGGAGACGGAGCTGTGGCTGGTCCTGTCGGTGTACGACGACGACGTGCTCCTTGTGGTCCAGGACCTGGACAACCTGGTGCAGGTGGAGGCCTGCCAGGCCATTTATTCGGCAGCCTCCTCTGCCCGGGTCAACTGGGTCAAGAACTCTGGCCTGGTGATCGGGGACGGGTGGCAGGCGAGCGCCCTCCCACCCAAGCTTCAAGCCATCCGGTGGAGCACAGGTCTGCTGCTCTATCTTGGCGTTTATCTATCTGCCACGCATCCTTCTCCACCGGAGAACTGGCAGGATTTGGAGGCCAGGGTGGGTGAGCGGCTGCGGAGATGGACAGGACTGTTCCGGTGTCTCTCCCTGTGAGGGAGGGCACTGGTGCTGAACCAACTGGGCCTGTCCATGCTCTGGCACTGGCTCAACACCCTGAGCCCAGCCCCGAGGATCCTGGCCAGGCTCCAGAGAATGGCTTTGGAGTTCTTCTAGCCGGAGCTGCACTGGATCTCTGCAGGGGCTCTGAGTCTTCCCCTGGAGGAAGGAGGACAGGGCCTGGTTTGCTTGCGCAGCCAGGTCCATGTCTTCTGCCTCCAGGCCCTGCAGAGGCTCCTTTATGATGCAGGTAGTCCGGCGTGGAGCACGTTGGCGCATGCCTTCCTCCGCCGCCTCCGAGGGCTCTGATATGCCTGGAAGCTCTTTTTTCTCCATCTGAGAGGCCTTCCGCGAGACCTCTCCCAGCTGCTGGTCTTCTACCAGGATCTCCTCCGGATCTGGAAGCTTTTTTCAGTGACCAGGTCATTTGTGGCCACTGCGGGAGCAGACCTCCTCACAGAGCCCCTGCTACACAACCTCGATCTCCATGTGCAGGTGGTGGAGTCTCCCTCGGTGTGTCGGAGGTTTCGTCCTGGCAGAAATCACCACAGTCGGAGACCTCCTGGACTACAACAGGGGGGATTGGGTGGAGCCCCGCGCACTCGGATGACGCATGGGGCTTTCCACCCTTCCGACCTGTAGGCACGTACTCCAGGAGGTGAAGGCTGCCTTGTCACCTGATTCTCTCGCTTTCATGCGGCGAACCCTGTGAGAGGGCGTTCCCCGCCCACCGCTCACCTCTGGCCCTCCAGACATTTTCCTTGGGTCCCTGTTCCGCGAGCCCCCAGGCCTCCCTGCTCCCACACTCCGAGCTGGCTGCTTACCCTGCAGCCGGTCTGGTTCTGAACCGCGCCCAGAAACCATCTGTACACGCTTGTGCTCCATACGTTACATTTCCTCAGCCTCGTGTCCCGCCCTGACACCAAATGCCGGGACTATCTTCCACCTAAAGAGGGTGAGGAGCCCCGGTGGGCCAGCCTTTATTCCACCTTGGTCCCATGGCCCGCCGGGGATATTAGTTGGCGGCTCCTTCATGGAGCTGTGAGCACAGGTGTGCACCTGGCGCGGTTCACCCCTACACCTGAGGCCTGCCCCTTTTGCGGCGTGAGGGAGAACCTGACGCATGCCTATCTCGAATGCGCCAGGTTGCAGCCCCTATTCCAGCTCCTCCTCTTGTTGAGGTTCTGGCTGCACTTTTCCCCACACTTGTTCCTCTTTGCACACCCTATCCGTGGTCCCATGAAGTCATGAGACCTCCTCGTCAACCTCCTCCTGGCTCTGGCCAAAGTCTCCATCTACAATACCAGGAGGTGAATGTTGGATGAGGGGGTGCTCTGCGACTGCGGGGCCTATTTCCGTTCCTCCCTAGTTTCACGCATCCAGGCACAGTTCCACTGGGCAGCGTCCACTGGCTCCCTCGACAGCTTTGAGGAGCAGTGGGTGCTGTCCGGGGTTCTCTGCTCGGTGTCCTCATCCGGTATCCTCATTTTGAACCTTTGACCCTCACTCCGGTCCCTGTTTTTCATTAGTTGTCCCCCATAATCAGTTGGTCCCTGGGTCCAGTGGTCCCTCCCGCTAGGCTGGGGGAGGGGCCCTTTAGCAGTGCGTGGGCTTGCGCCCACCCACTTCCCGGGTTTTCCAATAAGACCTCACTACAGGAGGGAGAGGTCAGTCTGCTCGGGCTGCCCTGCTTGCTGGAGCTCTCTCCCTTCTTGGGCTGCTGCTGCTGTTGCTGGCTAGAACCCTCTCCTTCCCTGGGCTGCTGTTGCTGAGTGGGGGTGGGGCTTGTCAGCCTGCCCACCCCCCACAGCCTCTGGAGGGAGGAATCAGGACTCCACCACCATTTATGGGTCCCTCCTGCCTGGCTGGCTGATTGCTGCTGTGTTGGGACTGCTGCTGCTGTCAAGGAGGACTCCTGCAGAGGGACATTGTGGAAGGGGCTTATTTATAAACTGAGTGACTTTTTGACAACTTTGCTCCTGGGGTGGTGGTGACCTTTATTACTGCTGTGGGGAGCATGAGGAAGAGGCGTAGAGCCCTCCCCCTTGTCCATCTGCTCCTCCTCCCACCCCTACCATCATCGCTGCCCCCTCCACCGCCCCACATACCAACCGGACCTGCTTTTTGCCCCTCGAGATGGCTGATTGTTTCCCTCCCTTCACCACCTGGGACTGTTTGCAGCAGTGAGCGGCACTGGACTGAGCTACACGGGCGCACGTGTCTCCCTACCTTGGACTTTCCCTCCCCCCAGCTGCGTTTGGCTGGTGGGGTCCCCTCCCTGCTGTGCCCCCCAGCCTCCTGTGCTAGTTTGCCCCCCCCGCACCCCACAGCCCGCCCCTCCTGCTACTTGCTTTGTTCCCCTGGGAGTTTCCCTTTTGTTAGTTTTGCCTGTCCCGTCCTGGCCCTTCCATGTTTGCTACCTGCCCCACCCCAAACTTTGAGATTTGGTTTGGTTGCCTGCCCTGCCCTTAGACCTGAAGCTCCCTCCTGTGCTTTGCCTGGTTCCCATTTTCTCTTGTCCTTTTTTTGCCCACCCCAAGTTCAGACCCTCTTACCTAAGTGTCCATGCCCCCTCCATAAGCGCTTGTGCTCCCCCTTTCAGTTGCCACCCATCACTGTTCACAGACTCCCCAATGATATTGTAGCTCTCCCAAACCCAGTGCAGCCAGAGGAGCCATATCCCTACCCAGTAGCTGGGCCTCCCCTTTTGCCCTTCCATCCCCCACTGCTAATGCCCTCCTCCCCTGCCTGCAGCCTAGCGGGGAGGAGTGTTCGCTTTTCCCCCGCCCCGTCCCCTACCCCAGGGGTGCCCTCCTTCCCTGCCTACAGCTTAACAGGGAGGAGTGGTTAACCCCTTCCCCCACATTCCCCTGTCCCTCCCACTGAACCCTCCTCCCCTGCACATTGCTTAGCGGGGAGGAGCGGCTGCCCTTCGCGCCCCCACCCCCATATTAGGGCCTCCTCCTGCTTTTCACCATCATGGAGGAGGACCCTGCTCCTGCCCCTGCTGACCCCGTGGTTCCTCCCTTGCCACCACCCTTGCCTGTCCCAGCGGATGCCCTCTCGGCCACCACTAGCCCAGACTCTGCCGCTGCCATGGCCATCCCTTCCACCAGCAAAAAGGGCCAGGGGAATAAAAAGGGCAAAGGCCCCGCCTGGAAAACAAAACTGCCCATTGGCGGGGCTGCCCTCCCTGCCGCGGCCCCGACATCTGCCACAGCCCTGACATCTGCCATGGTCCCTTCCTCCCCAGCCGTTCCCTCCACTGGCTCTGGGGGCACTCAATCCCTAGCCCCTAGAGCATACGCCCAGGTGGCTGCTGCCCCCGCATGTGCCAACACACCATCTGCCCCGACTGCCGTCTCTGGTACCATTCCTGGCGGCTGGGGCCCCTTCCCCTCATTGACCAGGAGGCACAATGTCTGCTGCCTCCTGATGCCTGTCTCGCCCCATGTTGAAATGTATGTGTGGGCGCTGGTGAGAGTGGTAGGGCCCATGGCTGTTGTGGCGGCCTCCAAGATGTATGGTAAAGTTATGTTCTTCCTAGCATCAGAGGCCGCCGCTCAGGAGGCGGTAGAGAAGGGCCTGGCGGTGGGGGGGCATGTTCGTTCCCCTAGAACCTCTGGAGGACATGGGCGTACGGGTGGTAGTGACCTTCATCCCACCCTTCCTGCCCAACGCTGCCCTGTTGCCTGCCCTCTCCACCCTGGGGAAACCCATCTCCGTCATCAGCCCTCTCCTGCTGGCCTGCAAGGACCCACCCTCCACCACGTTCTGTCCTTCCACTGGCAGGTATAGATTCAAGTGCTGCCGGCGACACATTGTGGGGTGGCACTCGAGGGGTCCTTCTTGGTACCCTATGAGGGGGCTCATTGCCGGGTCCATTATTTGATGGGGGAGACCCAGTGCTTCCTCTGCCAGGTGATGGGGCACGTCCGGAGGGACTGCACCCAGGCCCGGCCTGGAGGAGCGTTCAGGACCCCTGAGACCCGGGAGGGTGCCGGCCCTGTCACCACCAGTGGCCCTGGCAGCCCGGCTGCTGCTGCCACTGCCCCTCCTCCTGTGGAGGAGAGGGCGGCAAGACCTTTGCGCCGGCTGAGGGAGAGGGCCCACTCCAGGGGGAGATTTCCCCCGTTGTCCCGCCCCTGCCACCCCGGAACCTTTGCCCCCTGGCCCTGCCCCTGCCGACCAGCCCTCCACCTCGGAGGGCTGGGTCCTTGTCCAGGGGAAATGCAGTGCCCACAAATTGCAGGCTAGGTCCCTCCCCTCTGATGAAGAGGGAGAGGAGGCCTCCCGAAAGATGCTGCGGGGGGCTGACGGTGTTACATCTTTCGCCGCACCGCCGGAAGGAGCATGGCAGGAGGCACTAACCACGGGACCCATGGCAGCGGACGGAGACGTCACCACCCCCATTGTTGAGTCCCCCCCGAGGAGGCCTCTGTGGGAGTTCCCCTGGCCCCCTTGCCACCTGTGCCCCCCACCACCGTTGATACTGGGGCTACTGCCTTGGTTACTGGCGGGGAGGACTCTGGGGCCGTGGGGACTGAATTTACATCTCTATTTGAGGAGATCGAGGCCCTGGGTCTGACCCCGGTCACCCAGGGGGAGGACGACCCTCTGTCAGCGGGCCTTGATCTGGGCGGCAGCTCAGTTCCACCACCCCCTCCTCCTTCTCCCTGCCCCTCACTCCCAGTTGTAGCCCCACTCTGGTCCTTAGGGCGCCCCTGGATCTCCTTATCTGCCCGGCTGCAGATGGCACCTCATCTGAGGCCACCAAGCTCGCAGAGGCGATGGCTGATGCTGAGCAGTTGGGCCCTGAGCCTGTGGGCGCACCCTCTACGACCCGGATGGAGTGGTTAGCCTCCCCTCCGGAGGGGGCCCCACTGAAATTTCCGTAGTGCCTGATGCCGTAGCTGCGGGTGACATGTTGATCACAGCTCCCGTGCCCGGCATCATTGAAAGCCTCCCTCCCATCCTTGTCCCTTTGGCACCCAATCCCAGCCAAGAGGAGCCGCACCCCGGCAGCTCAGCTGCCGGGGACCGTGAACCCACCCTTGTCCCCAATCCTGCTCCTACCCCTACTCCCGACCCCTTTCCTGTCCTAGTCCCAATATCAACTGTTGTCCCTGCTCTCGCCCCTTCTTCTGTCCTAGTCCCTGGCCTGTTCCTGCCCCGATCCTATTTCCATTCACCATGAGTCTCTTGCCCCCTTCCCCGCCGCCTCCCATGCTATTGCCGCCCTCGAGGTTGTCTCGTTCAAGTGACGTATGGACAACCCTCTGGGGGCGGTTTTCATGTCCCCTCTTCCCAACATTATGGGTGCTGTGCTATTCCCTCCGCCGCCCTCTCCCATGCCAGGGATGGGGACAGGCTGCCTGGTGTAAGCACACCGGGGCTCTGCTCCTTGCTTGCCCGTCTCTGCAGGCCACAAAGATCTTTCAGGGGCCCCACCGGAGGACGGCAGCGGGTTGGCCACTGTGTCCCCCTCTGCGCTAAGGGAAGAGCTGCGCCATTTCCTGCTGGACACCGTGGCTCAAAGGACAAGGTGCAGCTTGCCCTCCAGGGCTCGGGGGACTTCCATCATGTCCTCCGGGCCATGAAGGCCCACGTGGGGGAAGGGAGAGGGACCAGGAGGCAGGGACTCATGGTGGGCTCGCAAGTTCCATGACTCCCTGATGACCTTTGGGAGTCAAACATGGGTTGTTGTGGGGCCTGCTAGAGGCCGTCTATCACCCTGTCCATGAGGATTCTCCCCAGCCCTCCCGATGAAGGATACCATCTTTGCTACGTTGAACACCAGGGGCTGTAGCGTGGGTCTCCGCAGGAGCCAGGTGCTCTCCTTCCTTCGGGAGGAGGGGTACTCTGTGATCTTCCTGCAGGAGACCCACATGGCTTCAGCAGTCGAGGCTAGCTGGCGGCTGGAGTGGGGGGACGAGGTTTACTTTAGCCACCTCGGCGCTCGTTCGGCTGGGCTGGCCATCCTGTTCTCCCCCGAGCTACGGCCCGAGGTGCTGGGGGGAGCTGAGGTTGTGCCGGGTCACCTGTTGCACATCTGGGCCTGCATGGAGGGACTGATATTAAATCTGATCAATGTTTATGCCCCGAACGTGTGCCCAGAATGAGTGCATTTCTATCGGCAGGTGTCAGCCTTCCTTGGCACCCTGGATCCTAACGAGTGCCTGGTCCTGGGTGAGGACTTCAACACCATCCTCAAGGACCGGGAACGCTCAGGAATCAAGACATCCCAGGCAGCCGCGGGCATCCTCAGGGAGATAGTGGATGTCTGGCACGACCACCACCCGGACGATGATGTTACCTTTACCGACGTCCAAGTAGAGGAGGATATGTCATGCCACTCCCGGTTGGACCGCATTTATTTTTCGCATTCCCATCTGGCACGAGCCCATGCCTTCGGCATCCGGCTGGCCCTGTTCTCCGATCACCACCTGGTGACCGTGATGGCCTCTCTCAGTTCGGAGAGGCCGGGGCCAGCCTATTGGCATTTTAACAACAGCTTGCTGGAGGACGTGGGCTTCGTGGTGTCCTTCCGGGAGTTCTGGCTGGTCTGGCGGGGGCAGCAGCGTGCCTTTCCCTTGGCGAGGCGGTGGTGGGATGTGGGGAAGGTGCACACGGCTCTTCTGCCGCAACTACACCTGGGGCGCCACCCGGCGGAGGGATGCGGTGATAGGGCAGTTGGAGCGGGAGGTCTTAGAGCTAGAGAGGCGTCTGGCCTCCGGCCCCGAAGATCCACCCCTCCACGCAGCGTACTGGGAGAAGCGGGAGGAGCTCCAGGCCTTGGAGGATCAACGAGCCCCGGGCACCTTTGTTTGATCCCGCATCAGTCTCCTTCCGGAGATGGATCGCGGCTCCCGCTTCTTCTATTCCCGAGAGAAAAGGAGAGGGGCCAAAAGCACATCACCTGCCTCCTGGTGGAGGACGGGACCCCCCTCACGGATCCGGAGGAGATGTGTGGAAGGGCCAGGGCCTTCTACGCTAGCCTTTTCTCCCCGGATCTGACTGATGCCGAAGCCTGCAGGGTGCTCTGGACCAAACTCCCGCCGATCAGCGCGAGTGACTGAGACCGGCTGGAGCTGCCTCTCTCTCTAGCCGAGCTCTCGGAAGCCCTCTGCCGCATGCCCACCAATAAATCTCTGGGCATGGACGGTCTGACCGTGGAATTCTACCACGTGTTCTGGGATGTGCTCAGCCTTGTCATTGTCTGGGCCGAGTCCTTGCAGAGAGGGGTCCTCCCTCTCTTGTGCAGGCGAGCTGTGCTCACCTTATTGCCAAAGAAGGGGGACCTCCACAACCTACGGAACTAGTGTCCCGTCTCGCTCCTCAGCACAGACTACAAGGTCGTAACGAAGGCCATCTTGCTGCGACTGGGGTCCACGCTACTGGATGTGGTCCATCCTGACCAGGCCTACACTGTTCCGGGTGGGACCATGTTTGACCCGGGACTTCTTGGAGCTGGGGCATAGGGATGGTCTGTCGTTCGTCCTCCTGTCCCTGGACCAGGAGAAGGCATTCGACAGGGTGGACCATGGGTATCTCCTGGGCACCCTGAGGGCATTTGGTTTCGGGCCCCAGTCTGTGGGCTTTCTCCAGGTGCTGTACGCTGATGCTCAACTGGACCCTGACCGAGCCGGTCAGCTTCGGGCAGGGAGTAGTACGGCATGGGTGCCCCCTCTCGGGCCAGCTGTATGCTCTGGCGATCGAGCCCTTCCTCCATCTCCTCCTCTGGAGGTTGACGGGGTTGGTGCTTCAGGAGCCGGAGTTGCGGCTGCTCCTGTCATGCCAACAATGTGCTCCTCGTGGTCCAGGACCTGGACAACCTGGTGCAGGTAAAGGCCTGCCAGGCCGTTTACTCGGTGGCCCCCTCTGCCTGGGTCAACTGGGTCAAGAGCTCTGGCCTGGTGATCGGGGACGGGTGGCAGGCGAGCTCCCTCCCACCCAAGCTTCAAGCCATCCGGTGGAGCGCAGGTCCGCTGCTCTATCTTGGCGTTTATCTATCCGCCACGCATCCTTCTCCGCCGGAGAACTGGCAGGATTTGGAGGCCAGGGTGGGTGAGCGGCTGTGGAGATGGACAGAACTGTTTTGGTGTCTCTCCCTGTGAGGGAGGGCACTGGTGCTGAACCAACTGGGCCTGTCCATGCTCTGGCACCGGCTTAACACCCTGAGCCCAGCCCCAAGGATCTTGGCCAGGCTCCAGAGGATGGCTCTGGAGTTCTTCTGGCCGGGGCTGCACTGGGTCTCTGCAGGGGTCCTGAGTCTTCCCCTGGAGGAGGGAGGACAGGGCCTGGTTTGATTGCCCAGCCAGGTCCATGTCTTCTGCCTCCAGGCCCTGCAGAGGCTCCTTTATGGTGCAGGTAGTCCGGTGTGGAACACGTTGGCACACGCCTTCCTCTGCTGCCTTCAAGGGCTCTGATATGACCGGCAGCTCTTTTTTCTCCATCCGAGAGGCCTTCTGTGAGACCTGTCCGAGCTGCTGGTCTTGTACCAGGACCTCCTCCAGACCTGGAAGCTTTTTTTGCAACAAGGTCCTTTGTGGCCAACGGGGGGGGAGGACCTTCTCACAGAGCCCCTGATACACAACCCAGATCTACATATGCAGGTGGCAAAGTCTCCCTTGGTGTGTCGGAGGTTGGTCCTGGCAGAAACCACCAGAGTCGGAGACCACCTGGACTACAACAGGGGGGATTGGGTGGAGCCCCGTGTCCTCGAATGGGCGGTTTTGTTTTCCAGGCGGGGCCTTTGCCCTTTTTATTCCCCTGGCCCCCGTGTGTTTCCACCCTTCCGACCCCTAGGCGCATACTCCAGGAGGTGAAGGCTGCCTTGTCACCCGATTCTCTCGCTTTCCTGTGGCGAGCCCTGCGAGAGGGCGCTCCCTGCCCACCCCTCACCCCGGCCCTCCGGACATTTTTCTTGGGCCCCTGTTCCGTGAGCCTCCCCGGCCTCCCTGCTCCTATACTCCGAGCCGGCTGCATATGCTGCAGCTGCTCCAGTTTCGACCCGGCCCAGAAACCATCTGTACACACTTGTGCTCCATACGTTACATTTCCTCTCTCTCACATCCCGCCCCAACACCAAATGGCGGGACTATCTTCCACCTAAAGAGGGTGAGGAGCCCCGGTGGGCCAGCCTTTACTCCACCTTGGTCCCACGGCCCGCCGGGGACATTGGATGGCAGCTCCTTCATGGAGCCGTGACCACAGCCGTGCGCCCAACGTGGTTCACTCCTATACCTGAAGCCTGCCCCTTTTGCGGTGTGACAGAGAACCTTGCACACGCCTATCTCAAATGCGAAGTTTGCAGCCCCTATTCTGGCTCCTCCAGAACCTCTTGTTGAGGTTCTGGCTGCACTTTTCCCCACATTTATTCCTTTTCGCACACCCTATCTGTGGCCCCACAAAGTCATGAGACCTCCTCATCAACCTCCTCTTGGCTCGGGCCAAAGTCTCCATCTATAACACCAGGAGGAGGATGTTGGACGAGGGGGTACTCTGCGACTCTGGAGCCCATTTCCATTCCTCCCTCATCTCACACATCTGGGCAGAGTTCCACTGGGCAGCATCCGCTGGCTCCCTTGATAGCTTTGAGGAGCAGTGGGCGCTGTCTGGGGTTCTCTGCTCGGTATCCTCATCCGGTACCCTTGTTTTGAACCTATGACCTTCACTCCGATCCCTGGTTTTCATTAGTTGTCCCCTGCATTTACTTGGTCCCTGGGTCCAGTGGTCCCGCTAGGCTGAGGGAGGGGCCTTTAGAATTGGGTGTGCTTATGCCCACCCACCTCCCAGGTTTCCAATAAGACCCCACTATTAACAGTGCTCTGTGTCTCCAGTGAGGTCTTCCTAAAACTATTGCCCCCAAGGATATAACCGGAGGGGGGGAGATGAGGGCTCCAGCTGGGGGTGTGGGCTATCGGGTGGGGTCAGGGATGAGGCATTTGGGGTTCAGCATGGGGTTTATAGCTGGGTTAGGTGTGGGGGGTACGAGGTGCAGGCTCCAGGAGGGAGTTTGAGTGCGGGAGGAGACTCCTGGCTGGGGCATGGGGTTGGGGTGCAGGAGAGAGTGTGGGGGGTCCCGGCGGTGCTTACTGCGGCTCCCAGGAAGTGGCTGTCAAGTCCCTACACCCCCTAGATCCATTGGCTGCCAGGGAGGCTCTGCGGTGCCGCACTCTGCCCTCGCGCCTGCAGACACCACCCGCACAGCTCCCATTGGTCACTGTTCCCAGCCAATAGGAGCTGTGGACCCGGAACTCAGGCAGGGGCAGCAAATGGAGCATCCCTGCACCTAGGGACTGCAGGGATCTGGCAGCCACTTCTGGGAGCCACGTGGAGCCAAGGCAGGTAGGGAGCCTGCCTTCGTCCCGGGCCCCCTCTGCACCACCGCCTGGCCCAGTTGGCAGTGTCGACTTGAGCCACTGGGGTCTGTTTTCAACTGGGTGTTCTGGTTGAAAACTGGACACGTGGCAACCTCTGTGGTACTACTGGGCCTGTGGAGCCTTGTATTGAATGTAACCCTGTTTTACTGCTCCCCCTCTAACCCTCCCCATTTTTCTCTATTCATCCCTCTGTAAATAAATATTTCCCTTTCCTATATTCACTGTACTCTTCCGTGTGTGTGTGTGTGTGTGTGTGTGTGTGTGTTCGTTCACTCTGCGGGGTTTGGAACAGGTGCCCCTGGGGTGGAAGGGATTTTCCCTGCTGTATTCCTGCGCATGCCTTCTCTTGGCCAGAGCTGCCTGCAGAGCAGATTCCATCTTGGCCATGAAGGCGCTAAAGTTACACACAGTAATGAGTAAGAAAGCTCATTGAGATCAAAATACACATACCAATCTTCTTCAGTAGCAGTAATACATACTGTAGCTGGACAATGGACCATCCATACATGTATCTTCTGCTTACAAAGGGCATGAGAATTATGCAAGTTTTATTTGAAAATGGAAGGAAGGCAGTCATGTCAAAATGAGTGGAGAATGTCACATTGTCCATGATTACCAAAGGATATGCAAGAGATATGTTCTGTGAAATGCAAATAACTTACCTTGGGTAACAGGAAAAGGGAGTACATTATGTCGCACTCAGGAAACAGGAGATAATGAAATAGATGCCAAGTAAAGATTGTAAATTGCAAGCAAATAAAACAGTTTTTCCAACTTTCACTGTTTTCTAGGGTTCAGAGTTTTGTCTAATATATCAACAATTTTTTCATTCGATAGTATTGAAAGAGAAATTCAGCCAGTTACCATATCGACCAGTCAGTAAACACATACTATATATCTGTATTGGAATACCTACCAGACATAAACGCTCCCTCTTTTATCTCCTTGAAAGCTACTTCAAGTTCTCTGGGTAGCAGCCATCTTTTATTTACATTTGCATAGTGTCCAACCCTAACCCTGATAGAGACCTATGAGCACTCATGTAATACAAATAGAATGAAAAGTCTTGTAGTTAATGCATTGAGTGAGAGTCAGGATATTGGTGTCCATTTCTAGACTCTGCTCTTCTTCCGATGTCATCTTAGTCATTTGATGCCTCAGTTCCCCATCCATAAAATGGGAATGAAGGTAATTTCTTTCTCCCATCCTTTGATCTTGTCCACACTGGGAAAATGAGTGGTGTTTTAAAGTGTGTTACCTAACACATTTAAAATTAACATGTTTTTAACATACACTTAGCACCTCGTGTAGGAGGTGCCTTAAAGTGTGACTGTTAGTTATGGTTAATCAGAAGCTCCATGCTTTTGTCTACACTAAGGATGAAATCCTGGCCCGCAATTGAAGTCCATGGCAGTTTTTCTATTGACTTCAGAGGAGCCAGGATTCCACTTTAGGTGTTAAAAATGTGTTAAAACAGGTTAATTAAAATATCTTAAATGTTATTTTCCCAGTGGAGACTTATCCTGTCTGTCTCTTTGTGTGTTTAGGTTGAGACCTCTTTGGAGCAAGGCCTGCTTCTTCCTGAATGTTTGTACAGCCTCTCACAGGACTCCTCTATGCCAGTTTAAAAAGGAATAAATTATTAGAGCTGGTGGAAATTTTCCTTCACAAACTTCCTTTGATTAATGATGTCATTTGTTCAAAATGACAGCATTAATGCAAAATGTTTGCTTCTTTCCACATTTTCCATTTTTCAGTTTTTTGTCAAAAAAAATTCAGTGATTTTTTTAAATGACAAATTTTCATTTATTTTGAAATTCTTCATGGAAAAATATCTCATTTTCTGATCAGCTTTATAAATAAATAATAAATAAAGATGTCATTTGTTCAAAATGACAGCATTAATGCAAAATGTTTGCTTCTTTCCACATTTTCCATTTTTCAGTTTTTTGTCAAAAAAAATTCAGTGATTTTTTTAAATGACAAATTTTCATTTATTTTGAAATTCTTCATGGAAAAATATCTCATTTTCTGATCAGCTTTATAAATAAATAATAAATAAAGACTAATAAATTGGCAGGGCTCACTACATCATAGCCCTAGTCAGGATGCTCCTGTCCTCCATGGGTGCTTCTCCAGCAAGTAATTCCTCTCTCTACACAACCAGTAAGGGGACTGTCCCAGCACTCAATCTGCCAGCTCACAAAGGAGAGCTGCCAGCACATTCACACTTTCCTCTCAGCTGCGTATTTCTTCCCCATCTTACCCCTTCCTCCTCACTCACACTGATTCTCCCCTTCCAACATTATCACCCCACTCGTCCCTCCATCTCACCATCTGCCACCGTTTCTGCATCACCTCCCTGCCTTCCACACCCACCATCTGCCTTGCTGGGTGTGACTACCAGACTTGACCCATCTCTTCCCGGTACCTGCTCAGCTTCAAGATCCTCTACTCACACATGCCTTGTCTCTGCCTCCTTTGTTTCAGCACCTCCCACTGTCCTAAGCAGGAAGGAATAAATAGCCTGGCCTAATGCCTATATATAGTAAAATATTCAGACTTTGGCATAATCTGGGTGGGCAGCAATTCAGACAGTGGGAGAGATCATGCATGAGATTACTGCATCTTCTCTCCCACAGGTGATGTGTGTGTTCCATTCCTCTGGGCTAGAGCCACATTCAGATCCTGCCTCAGAATAGTTACTGTTCTTATTGAGCATCTGCAATTTTGTGGTGGACACTTATAAATACATCTCTATCTACTGTGCAATTGTTAAACCTGAATCAATAGACAACAGCTATTTAATTATGTACACAAGTTTTATTATCTCCAAGGAGGAACATCTAACTGCCACAGGCACTGTGTCACTTAAATGCCACTTCACGTTTACAGTAGATCTTAAATCACATTTAATATGCTTGTAATAATGAAATTATAATTAAACACAGTAATTATATTAACAATGCTTAATACTGGAGCTGGCTGAGGAATGCTCACACAAACACACACAAAAACATTGGATTAAAAAAAAAAGGTTGGCAATTTTTAATCCCCCCCCACACCTGGTTTACATCAAAAAATCTGAAAACTAAAATCATCCAAAGACTGCAACGTGTTTGGTTTTCAGGTGGTTTCGCCTTTAAGAATCCTCCCCAAAAATATTCAAAAGTGGATATTTCCCATGGGAAAATTTTCCTTCTAAAACTTAGTTTTGGACAGAAATGGTTTTGACAGTTTTACGTAACTCATATATAGCATTTAATGGTCATGGTCAGAACCTGTTCCCATTAAAGCACATGGGAGATTTGCCATTGAGTTTAATGCACCAGGATTTGGTCCTGATGAATCTCACAAACCTTCTGAAAGATGTCCATTTAAGAGTACAATCCCAATTTTATAAATCAGGAAAGAGTGGTTAGTGACATGCTCAAGGGTACTATGGGAGTTAGTATCACAACCTGAAATCAAATTCAAGAGCACATGGCTACCAGTCCTGTGTTCAGAGCACAACAGCACAGCCCTCTTTGAATGTAATCCTTTTACTGAGTCAGGATTAAGAATGTGAACAGAGAAACAAAGGATGATAGAGAGCATGCAGATGGCCACAGGAGTGCAAATATAATAGGTACAGATAGCACACTGCCACATTCCCTCCCTGTGCTGTGCCACAAGGACAAGGCAATAGTCAGCCTATGAAAGCTCAGCCTTTAAGGTCTATCCTTCACCATTCAAGTCAGTGGTAGTTCTGACTTCTTTGGGAACAGGCTCAACCCCCTAAAGTTGTATCGTAGGCTGTACACACAGGCTCTCTTGGCAGAAATGTGATCAGCTAAACCTGATAAGATCAGTTTATATCAGGGTGAGTCATACCAACTGTGAACTAATCTCCAGGATGCATTACCCTGACTGTACTCTTATTCTGGAAACACTTTTTTGTGAGCTACACCTCATTCTTGCCTGTAAAGGTACCACATAAGGAGTGGAGAAAGCTAAATTTAAGAGCAAAGTATACAATAATTATCCAAATTAAATCAGTTATGTAGGTTAAGTTTTGGCTTGCCATTACATTATCTTCAGATTCTCCAGCCCACTAAAATGCACTATATGTTGTTTATGCAGTGCAAAACAAACCTAAACTGGCTCCCTGGAGGATTCCCCTCTGCAGGGGGATTCTCCACCAGCGTAAAGCTGATCGAGATAGGGCCATCAGTTCCTACACCAGCTTTGCTCCTCCTACTCAGGAGCTTTGCCTGCCAGAGAAAGAGGCACATCAGGGCAAGAAAAGACAGTTACCTTTTCCATAACTGGTGTTCTTCAAGATGTGTTGCTCATGTCTATTCCACAATAGGTGTGCATACTCGCCACGTGCACCAGTGCCGGAAGTTTTCCCCCAGTGGTATTGGTAGGGAAGCGACCCTAGCAACCCCTGGAGTGGCACCTCCATGGTGCAGTATAAGGGGCACTGCGCACTTCCCCCCACCCTCAGTTTCTTCTCGCCGGACAACTCCGACAGAGGGGAAGTAGGGCGGGATGTGAAATAGACATGAGCAACACATCTCGAAGAACACCAGTTCTGGAAAAGGTAACTGTCTTTTCTTCTTCGAGTGATTGCTCATGTGTATTCCACAATAGGTGATTCCAAACTATATCTGTTGGAGGTGGGTAGGAGTTCACAGACACTCGGGACGGAGTATGGCCCTGCTGAACCCGGCGTCCTCCCTGGCCTGAGAGACGATCGCATAATGCAAGGTGAACGTGAACTGAAGACCACATGGCAGCCCTACAAATGTCCTGAATGGGGACATGGGCCAAAAAGACAGGCGATGAGGCCTGCGCCCTAGTCAAGTGTGCCCTCACAATTGGTGGCGGAGGGATTCCCACCAGGTGATAACACGTACGGATGCAGAGGTGCTCCAGTTGGAGAGCCGCTGACCTTTCATGCACTCGGCCGAGGTGATGAACAGCTGCGAGAACTTCCTGAACGTCTTAGTCCGCTTCAGGTAAAAAGCCAGAGTCCATCTCACATCCAGCCTGTGGAGGTGGCGCTCCTTCCTGGACACATGGGGCTGGAGGCAGAGGACCGGCAGAAAAATATCCTGACCCATGTGATAGTCGGAGACCACCTTTGAGAGGAATGAAGGGTGTGGGCAGAGCTGGACCTTATCTTTATGAAACACCATGTACGGAGGCTCGTAGGTCAGGGCCCTGAGTTCCTAGACCAGCTTACCTGACGTGATCTCTACCAGGAAGGCCACCTTCCATGAAAGGTGCGACCATAGCTAGAGGCTCAAACGGGGGGTCCGTGAGGTTGGCCAACACCAGGTCCCACTGCGGGACTGGGGGCCTAACATACAGGAAGAGATGATCCAATTCCTTAAGGAATCGGCCAGTCATAGCATGGGAGAATACTGTGAGGCCCTACATCGGTGGTTAGAAGGCCATATGGTCACCAGGTGCACCTTGACTCATGAGGGCGCCAGGCCCTGGGCTGTAAGGTGAAGGAGGTAGTCAGAATCAGCTGGATCAGGGAGGCCACCAGGGAAACGCCCTGGTCATCTGCCCATCTGGAAAACTGAGACCACTTTGCATGCAGGCTTGGCGCATGGAGAGACGTCTGCTTTCCAAGAGAATGCACTGAACCCCTTCCAAGCACGTCCTTTCCTCCCAGCCTAACCATTGAACAGCCACGCTGTGAGGTGGAGTGCTGCTAGGTTGGGGTGGAAGAGGTGGTCCTGGTCTGGGAGAGTAGGTCCGGGCGGGACAGCAATGGCCACGGCGGGGCGACCGCCAGGCCTGTGAGGGTCCCATACCAATGCTACCTTGGCCATGCCAGGGCAATCAGAAGGACTTGGGCCTTGTCCGTCTTTATCTTTTCCAGGACCTTGCTGATCAGCGGGAATGGGGGAAAAGGCATAGAGAAACTGGCCTGACTAGGACAGGAGAAAGGCATTGGAGATAGCGCCCCATCCCAGTTCCCCGCCCCCCCCAGAGGAGAAATGGGGACAGCAATGGTTCTGCCGAGGCGCAAACAGGTCCACCTGGGGAGTTTCCCACACTTGGAAAAATCTGTGCACCACCTCTGGGTGGAGAGACCACTCATGCTGAGAGGAGAATTCCCTGCCCCACGAGTTCTGGGTGCCCGGTAGGTGGAAGGCCTGTAGGCAAATTTCTATAGCCCACGACAAGTCCCACAGCCTGAGGGCCTCATGGCAGAGGGCAGAGGATCAGGCCCCGACTTGCCTGTTGATGTAAAACATCGAGGCCATGTTGTCCGTGAGAACCCTGAGCAGCCGGCCCTCCAGGTGCGAAAGGAAGGCCATGCACGCCAGCCATACCGCCCTGAGCTCCTTGACGTTTATGTGGAGGGTCAGGTCCTGAGCCGACCACAGACCCTGGGTCTGCATGTTCCACCACTCCTAGGCCCAGGAGCTGCCCCACCTCCTGCTCGAGCAGAGCTGCGTGAGAGGGATCCCCCAGGAGGGACGGGGGCTGAGGGTGGTTGGGCGGCATGGAAGTAAACTGGAGGGTGTAGCCCCAAGAGATGGTGTTAAGGGCCCATTGGTCCGAGGTCAGCCACGACCACTCCGGGAGGAAAGCACACAACTGATTGGAGAAGGGAAGCTTTATTGAGGGTGGATCCCTGATAAGAACTGGCAGGGAGCCCCGGGAGTCCCGTCAAAAACACCTTTTCCCCGCCTGCTTGCCCTTGGAGGGCCGAGGCTGGGGGGCAGGTTGAGACTGCCTCTGTGGGTGCTTCTTATAGTCCTGCAACTTTTTATAAGCGGTCTCGTATTTTGAGTGGGTGGCCTGGGCAGGAGTCTGCTGCAGCTTGAACTTAGGTTTAGCTGAAGCCGGAACATAGAGATCCAGAGTCTGGAGCGTGATGTGGGGAGTCTTTCAGGCCATGCAGCTTTGTATCCATTTTTTCCGCAAACAAAGCTCTGCCGTCAAACGGGAGGTCCTGCAGGGAGGTCTGCGCCTCACTGAACAGCCCAGAAAGCAGCAGCCACGATGCCCTTCTCATGGACACCGCGGAGGCCATGGACCACGCGGCCGTGTCTGATGCATCCAAAGCTGCCTGCAGGGTTCCCCTGGCAGCTGCTGTACCCTCCTCCACCAGCGCTTTGAACTCCTTCCTGTTGCGCTCCTGGAGGGAGTCTTTGAACTTGGCCAGGGAGCCCCACAGATTGAACTCATACCGGCCCAGGAGAGCCTGGTGGTTCGCCACCTGCAACTGGAAGCTCGAGGATGAATAAATTTTTCTTCCAAATGAATCCAGCCTCCTTGAAACTTTATTTTTTGGGGTAGGGGCTGATTGGCCCTGCCATTCCCTGTGGTTGACCGACTGATCACAAGGGAGTTAGGAGCAGGCCTCCCCGGGTGGGTGTACAAGTATTATGCCCCTTGGCGGGCACAAAATACTTGTGTTCTGCTCTCTTATTGACGGGGGCCAATGAGGTCGGGGTTTGCCACAGGGCATCTGAAACGTTTGCCACCCCTTCGTGGACAGACAAGGCCACCTTGCCCAGTGCCAATGAGGACAGTACATTAAACAGGAAGTCCGAGGGCTCCTCCATCTCCTCTGCCTGCAGGTGGAGGCTTGATGCCACCCTTTAAGAGTTCTTGGTGAGCCCTAAAGTCCTCCTGTGGGATGGAGGGAGGAGGGGCTATAATTGCCTCTTCAGGGGAGGGTGAGGAGGCCAGCGCAGTACTTTGCGTGTCCACTGGCACCAGAGGATCCACCACCTGGTAGGTCACCAGGCATGGTGCTGAGGATGTACATCCCACCTACTCCTTCCTTGGAGGTCTGGAGAGGGAGGTCGAAGGTACTTCTGAGGCTCTGGCCACCGAGTGAGCCCCCACTGGGGGCTGCATCAGGGGCCACGGTGCCTACTGGTACCATTGGGCCAGCCAAGGGGCCCAGTGCCACCTCACCTGCTGCAGCACCGATGGAGCTGGCTGTTCGGCCTGGCCCATTGATGGACAACTATGAAGGGAGGCTGGGCAGACATACGACCTGCCGCTGTCCCTGGACCAGGAGGAGTGGCAGTACCGGGAGCTATGCCAACCATGGGACCACAATCCCAATGTGGAGGGTTGGTACCGTCAGTAACAGCTGCTCCACGATCGGCTCTGGAGGCCAGACCATGATGCCAAAATGCTAGCAATCGACGCCGAGGGCTGCTGGGGCAGTGTCATGGTGGAGTCCTGGAGCAGGACAACAAACGGGAACAGTGTCGTCATTTGTGTCGTGACCAGCTGTGATAGCCCCTCCGAGACGAGGACCTTTGGTGTTGTCTGTCTCGGTCCCGTCGGTGTTTGCTCCTCAAGGCGGAGCAGTGCCAGGAGTCTCGGTCAGACGGAACCCAGGCAGACAACCTGGTGGGAGTCAACAGCGACCCACGTGGACTACGCAGTGAACGGCATCAGGAACATTCCCTCGACTGAGACCGGTACCAAGTCAGGGGCGACTGCAGACATCGCAGCGGCAGCTAGCCTCTGGAGAGCGGGGCTTACATCGGTGGTGCTCCTGGTACCGGCATGGACATGACATCCCAGGCTGCCTGCAGGGCTTCCAGTGTAGAGGGCATCTGGACATCCGGGGAGGCCTCCTCCGAATGGGCTGGGCTACTCAGCTCAACTTGAGTCGGAGGCCTAGAGGCCGGTGGGGAATCGAGGATTGCCCAACATGGGTCTAGCCTCTGTCTAGGGTTTACTCCGGTGCCACGGTGAAGAACTCCTCTTCCTAGCCTTCTTGGCTTACCCTGTGGATGGGGAGCGGTGCCGAATAGTCGATGGCGCCAAAGGATTGCCATGCACCAACACTGAGGTGCCCGGTGCTGACTCGGAGCGGCGCGCCGGAGCCGGGGTCAGCGTCAACTCCATCAGAATAGCCCGGAGCCTAATGTCCCTTTCTCTTTTGGTCTGAGGCATAAGCAACTTGCAAATCTTGCAGCGATCGCTGAGATGGGTTTCCCCCAAACAGCGTAAACAGTCCGCATGCAGATCACTCACTGGCATAGGTAGCCTACAAGTGTTGCACAAATTAAAACCAGGGGCATGGGGCATGCCCCGTCCTGGGCGCTCTAGATAAACTAAACTAATCAACTAACTAACTAACTACAGGTACCACACACCGAAAGAACAAGCAGTTCTGGGGACACTACAGCAAAGTTGGAGCAGAGCAGTTCCAAAGCACCTTCACTGGTGGCAAGAAGGAACTGAGGGTGGGGGGAGTGCGCAGCGCCGCTTATTCCGTGCCATGGAGGTGCTGGTCCAGGAGTTGCTAGGGGCGTTCCCCTACGGGTACTGCTAGAGGAAAAACTTCCAGCACTGGTGCACGTGGCGAGCACGCACCCCTGTGGTGGAATACACATGAGCAATCACTCAAAGAAGAAAAAGGGGATGCCACATCAGGAAGGGAAGACAGAGGCCTGTCAGGAGAAAGAGAAGATAAGTAGGACAGGAGAGGATGTGTTGTGTCTTTAGATCTTTACCCCCAAAAAAATAATATGAAGAAACCACATGGGCACAGGTGGGTCCAAATGAACTGTGTATACAACTGTGCCAGGTTTAGCTACATACATATTGACGCTCTGGCTGGTTTCTGGCAGCTTCTATAACTTTGAACACTAGTGGGCTCACAAACTACTTAAAGTTGTACTCTCCTATTCCTAAACGTTACAGGGGTGGGAAGGGCAGGGGTCTTGGTGGAGTGAGGTTCACTACTGGGATAATGTCCCTGATTTGGTGTCCTTTAACTAAGTCTAAAAATCAGAGCTCAGTAAGGGTTCCTCCCAAATCATGAAAAGAAAAGGAGTACTTGTGGCACCTTAGAGACTAACCAATTTATTTGAGCATGAGCTTTCGTGAGCTACAGCTCACTGCATCAGATGCATACCGTGGAAACTGCAGCAGACTTTATATATACACAGAGAATATGAAACAATACCTCCTCCCACCCCACTGTCCTGCTGGTAATAGCTTATCTAAAGTGATCAACAGGTGGGCCATTTCCAGCACAAATCCAGGTTTTCTCACCCTCCACCCCCCCACACAAATTCACTCTCCTGCTGGTGCTAGCCCATCCAAAGTGACAACTCTTTACATAATCAAGTCCGGCTATTTCCTGCATAAATATTTGCTGCAACAAAGCCCATTGCCAATTGTGCCCACATATCTATTCAGGGGACACCATCACAGGGCCTAATAACATCAGCCACACTATCAGAGGCTCGTTCACCTGCACATCCACCAATGTGATATATGCCATCATGTGCCAGCAATGCCCCTCTGCCATGTACATTGGTCAAACTGGACAGTCTCTACGTAAAAGAATAAATGGACACAAATCAGATGTCAAGAATTATAACATTCATAAACCAGTCGGAGAACACTTCAATCTCTCTGGTCATGCAATCACAGACATGAAGGTCGCTATCTTAAAACAAAAAAACTTCAAATCCAGACTCCAGCGAGAAACTGCTGAATTGGAATTCATTTGCAAATTGGATACTATTAATTTAGGCTTAAATAGAGACGGGGAGTGGCTAAGTCATTATGCAAGGTAGCCTGTTTCCTCTTGTTTTTTCCTACCCCCCCCCAGATGTTCTGGTTTAACTTGGATTTAAACTTGGAGAGTGGTCAGTTTAGATGAGCTATTACCAGCAGGAGAGTGAGTTTGTGTGTGTATGGGGGTGGGGGGGATGTGAGAAAACCTGGATTTATGCAGGAAATAGCCCGACTTGATTATGTAAAGAGTTGTCACTTTGGATGGGCTAGCACCAGCAGGAGAGTGAATTTGTGTGTGGGGGGGTGGAGGGTGAGAAAACCTGGATTTGTGCTGGAAATGGCCCACCTGTTGATCACTTTAGATAAGCTATTACCAGCAGGACAGTGGGGTGGGAGGAGGTATTGTTTCATATTCTCTGTGTATATATAAAGTCTGCTGCAGTTTCCACGGTATGCATCTGATGAAGTGAGCTGTAGCTCACGAAAGCTCATGCTCAAATAAATTGGTTAGTCTCTAAGGTGCCACAAGTACTCCTTTTCTTTTTGCGAATACAGACTAACACGGCTGTTCCTCTGAAACCTCCCAAATCATGGGTAGTGGTAATTTCATATAACTTGTGGTCAGTCTTGTTAAAGCCAGTATCTGATTCTACACTTGCCCTTTTGTTAATGTAGTTACACGGGTGCAAAACTGAAGTAAAGTAGCAGTGAACCAGGCACCAAGACATTCCTGGGGAGAGCAAGAGTATGAGTTTTGATTTCCTACTGCCTGTTCCCTGGTGCACTCATTCATACTTATGTAAAGTGAGTGCAGAGTGAGTGTGAAATGCAATCATTATGATCTGGTAGTGGTTTATACTCATCTTGCACAGGTGTGAATGACTAGATCAGGGGTATGGCAGTGGAGATTCAGGGCCAGATCCTCTCCTGGTGTAAAGCAGCAGCGCTCCATTAACTAATGTAAAGTGACTTATCACACGTTCATTCAGACATTCGCTGTAAATATTTTATTTAAAAAGAAAAAACAAACCTGCCTGAGATCCCAAATTAGAAACAAAATATTCTCGACATTACTATTTAGGGTGAAAACTGGCCCAGTTGAAGTCACTGGCAAAGTTCCCATTGATTTCAATGGAGCCATGATTTCACCTTTAATGTTTTATATATCACTTTTATCATACACAGATCACTGAGGACTTTAGAGAGGTGCAAGTCAGGCCATTTTTATTTAGGCACCTACATGTGGAGCCTCTCTTTAGGGATATGTATTACTATGCCCAGCAAAGACATGAATAGGTATGGAGAACAAACTAGCCCCTCATCCCTAAAATTTGTTCCGTTAGGTTAGGGCTGAGGCATGTTGGCAGGGCAATGTGGGGAAGCTTGCCCTGCTGCTGCCTCTATTGTCAGGGCTGGCTCTAGGCACCAGCTAAGGAAGCTGGTGCCGGGGGCGGCAAATCAGAAGGGGCGGCACTCCAGCGTTGGGGTGGGTTTTTTTCATTTTTCCTTCCTCGGCAGCACTTTGGCAGCAGCTTTTCCTTTTTTCCTTCTTTGGTGGCCGCTTTATTTATTTATTTTTTTTGGCTTTGCTGCTTGGGGTGGCAAGAAAGGTAGAGCCGGCCTTGTCGATTGTGTCTGTCCTCTGGTCAGATAGAGCAGTGGCACTCAACCTTTCCAAACCATAAGCACGGACTCCGTGGGTGCTCCGGGGCTGGAGCACCCACAGGAAAAAATATGGTGGGTCGTGACCACCCACCGGCAGTCCCCCTTCTGAGTTCCCCTCCACCCTCCCAGTGCCTCCCGCCCACAGGCGACCCCACGGATCAGCATCTCCCCCTCCCTCCCCGCACCTCCTGCCTACCGTAATCAGCTGTTTCACAGCGTGCAGGAGTCTGGGGGAGAAGAGGGAAGAGCAAGGACACAGCACACTCGGGGAGGGGGCAAAACTGGGTGGGAAGAGGTGGGGCAGCACCAGGGGGTCAAGCACCCCCCGAACTTTGGAAAGTCGGCTCCTGTGGTCCAGACTACTGTAATCCTTTCAGGAGTCTGATTGGTCTTGCGTACCCCAAGTTTCAGCTCACTTAAAAACCACTTGCTTACAAAATCAGACACAAAAAAAAACCACGTGCACACTATCACTGAAAAATTGCTTACTTTCTCATTTTACCATGTAATTATAAATCTATTGGAATATAAATATTTTACTTACATTTCAGGATATAGTGTATAGAACAGCATAAACAAATCATTGTATGAAATTTTAGTTTGTACTGACTTTGCTAGTGCTTTTTATGTCGCCTGTTGTAAATCTAGGAAAATATCTAGATGAGTTGATGTACCCGGTGGAAGACCTCTGCACATCACCAGTGGTACGCGTACCCCTTGTTGAGACCCACTGACAGAGAAGACTCTAACCTGCAAGCCTATTTACACAGCATCTTTGATTTTGGAGGCATCCTGGAAACTCCAGTGTTAATGCGGGGTTGAGAGAGAGAGTCAACTATTTCTAACCTTAATGACGGACCTTAATCTCCAAGCCTGATTGGAGGCCCCATTATGTCTGCTATGATGGCACAGAGTGGTTTTAAAGTAAAATATTTTATTTAAGTAAAATACTCAGGCCTACATCAACCCTCTGTCCCACAAAGCTGCAGTCTAGGGGATAGGTCAGTGGCATGACTGTAGGAAAGGAACTTAGTTATGCTCTGGTGAGCATGCGTCAGCAACTGAGACATGGGTGGCCTGACCTAGTGGTTAGAGCCAAGGCTAAAGTCAGGCAAGCTGGCAAAGGTCAGAAGCTGGGCAAGGGAGCAGGGCTAGGAACAAGGCAGGCACAGAAACAGTCATAGCTGCACCATAAGCATTGAGCAAGCAACAGTCCACTGCTCCTTCTGGGCTCAAAAGCATGCCAATCAGGCACATTGGCCAATCAGGTGGCTCCGCTGTAGCTCATCTGTGTTCATTATTCTGCCTGCAGACTAAGCTAGTTAGTCCCAGGCTCAGCTGCAGGCCCTTGTTCCTGAGACTCAACTACTGAAGTGGTCCATTAACAGCTGTTGCAGCTAGGAGTAACTCAGAGCAGCCCTTACTCTCCCCAAACCAGGGGCAGGAAGGCAGGAAGCTTACAAGTGAAGTTACATCCGAAGTGATAGTCAAATCCCTATGCCCTCCCATGGTGCTGCTCTCTCCCCCTATCTCCCCACAGCATGCCTGGGCAGCTGATAGGGCAGGTGGAAAGTGTAGTGGGGAAGGGGACTGAGCCAAGATGGGAAGGGGAGTTGTATCTTTGCTCTCTGCATAACATTAAGAATGCGAGGAAACCAGAGGGACACAACTGGGTTCCAAATGACTGTGTGCTAGCTATAAATATAATTTGTAGCTAGGCCTGTATATTTATGTACACTGTTGCTCCGGCAGGGGTCTGGTGGTTTCTGCAATAGAAGACAGGGAGGACTACTAGATCCCTCCCAACAATTTAAAGGGATACTTCCCCCATTCCTATATGTCACAGGGAGACGTGTGATTGAGGGAACAAGGCATTGGCAACTGAAGGACTCCATGGTGCTGCTATCTTGGCACACAAGACATTGACACACAGCAAATTTGGCTCCTCCTGAGTCCCACTCAAGATGAAACTGCAGTCAAACAAATTCTGACTTCAGAATTTTTAGGTAGTAATAGCACATGACATACTTTTATAGTGCAATTCTGTGTCTCAGGGGGACATATCAATACAGTAATACGGAGGCTGGAGTTAAGGTTTGTACATTTGAAAGTGAGCCTAAGGAAACGAATGTGTGCAATGTGGGTGGTCATACACTAGAACTGAAACACAGTTTCTCCTAGAGGGGATAAGTCCCCACATAGGATGGGGTATTAGTATGTCAGTTGCGATTGGTCTGGATATTAATGGTAGCTTAATTGTAATTTTGTTGGTTTTTAGTGACTGCATTGACAGGAGGTTTGTTTGAACAACCTTAACTATAGGCTAGCAAAATGTTTTGTTTGGAGGCTAATGATTAAATTCACATGGAAAATGTAAAAGAAAAATAGAATTGCTAATACAGATCTTCATTAGATCTTCACTGAAGTTATGTAACTATATAGCAGCACAGGGTTTGTTTCTCTCCTTCTTTAAGCTGTGAAAAGCAGGTCTCTGAGAATCAGCCAATCAAATTGCCTGGGAAGGAATGACCAGCAGCAGAAACACTAGCTCTGAATTGGTCTTTTCTGCTGCCTTTATTTTTGCCACTTGCATTCCCCGGGGCAGCATTCAAACTTTTCGGTTGTCCCTTTCGAATGAAAATCTGTATCCCATGAGGCCCAGCAACCAGAACCATCAAGATGCTCCCCCCCCTCCCACTATTGGATTCCCGAAGGTCAATTCTAGTTTCTAAATTTGGCCTGCTAACTTTGGAGAGCATCTGATCACTTTCCAGTCCTTCTGTGTTCATGGTTCACTAGCAGTAGCGTCTGATGTTTTTTGAGGGGGAAAAAAAGAGAATGCTCCAGTAAGTTTTGCCATCAATGTCTAAGTAGCAAATGAGTCAGCACTTCCTTGTAAAACAGTAGTCCTGAAAGAGTGCTGAGTCACAGTTTCTAATATACACTAAGGCTCTCCCTTATCTGCATGGGCAACACATTTTCTGTTTGCTTAAGCAGTGAGACTATTACTCCAAGGCTTTAAAAATGGTTGTGTTCTCTCATGTCTTATTCTCAGATCAGCCTTTAATGGTTTCATTTCATTACACCTGCACTTTCACCTGGGAGTTGTAATTATACTAAAATTCATCCTGATGAAGCTAGAAAACATTCAGCCCCATGCCCTTCTCCCCTAATATCACCCACCACAACTGCTAATTCTATGGAGTAAAAGCCTTGGTGAACTATGTGGGTGAGAGTGGTCGTGGGAGGGAGAGTCATGAAAAATGAAACCATGGTGGGGTGCGGGAGAGACAGAAGGTTTTGCTTAAAATTAATACAGAGCAAAAGGCCAAGCATAAAAGTCCCACTGATGATAGAGACAAAAAGCCAGGGTGACAAATGTTATATATGGAAAAAATAAAGTAGGGCTAAAGAACAGCAGATGTGTTAATTTTATATGGTGTTTAACCCTCAGGTTTTCCTGGTTCTTCTTGTAAGCGCTTCTTCATTCCTGTGGTTTTATTGGACACAATAGTGGCACCATGGCAGTATATAGTTCCTCAGAGGAAGGGATGAATACTGCTGTTTCTTTCCCATCTCTCTACAAACATCCCTGTTTCAGATAAAAAAGTTTGGTGTTTTTCACCCTGCTCTGGGATTCCAAGATGACACAGTTTGTCTATTCAGGGCCCAATCCTCTTCATGTTGAAATCATTGTTAAATTGCCCATTGATTGCAATGGGTGTAGAATTGGTTCCATGGTGACTCTTAAAACTACAGTGCCAGATAGGTTCCGCTTTCTGGCTGCAAAAATCAGTCTCAAGAATGGAGTTCAATCCCAAACTACTGAAATCAACCCAACTTAGTGGGTGAAATGAACAAGCATTAGTTTCCTTTAGAAGTAGAAACATGCAGTCACTATCTCATCCCAGAGCGTGATAAATATTGCCTACAATTTACCATTCAATAGCGCATACTATTTTTTGGTCTCGTACAGCTCCTTTTTGTTCAGGGATTTCTTTTGTAAACCTTCCCTTAACACCCTCTAAGGAAACAGGAGCAAATGGTTGCCAAATGCCACATTTCCCATTGGGAAACAACATTTTCAGCCATCTGAAAGCTCGGTGTACCACTGAACAGCAAAGCAGCACAAAGTATGGTATTTATAGTACATTTTATGTGACCAAGACATTGGCAGTTAAACCACTAGAAACCAATAAATGTCCTGGTGCCATTTAAGTTGTCAACAGGATATAAGTTGATGTAAGGGGAACACCTACGTTTCTGCAGGCTCCTTTTGTATGATTAAGTACAGTCAATATTCACACTTGATTTTATAGGAATGTTTTGACTAAGGAATACAGTAATTTCCTCCACTGCAACAATGCAACGCCCATCAAACCACTAAAAGCTGATGATGCTTCTCAGCACAGAAACTTCTGTATTTTATGGTAAACATGCTAACATGTAACAGCTCTGTTTGTGTAGGAGGTAGCACAGGAGAAATCATTTTATTCAACAAAATCTCTATGCTGCAAATACTGGAGCTAAAAAGCACAGCATTGGATGGAATTCTGATTCCCCAACCCATAAGCAAATTAATTTTGAAGTAAATTAATTGTGACTGTAAAACTGAAGTTAGTCAAAAATGTTTAAAATGACTATTTAATACCAATCTCCCTCCCCCCGAAAAACAAACAAAAACAAATACTCTTTCATAGATCACATCCAATTCTTGAACTACAAAGGCCCAATTCACGGTTTGTCCAGAGTATAGTGGAGTTAGAATAATTATTCCAAGTCAGCCAATTTATAGACAGGCCTGGATCACAGAGCTAGATTCTAATCTCGGTTACTAATTCTTAACTCATCTGGAATATAATTAAAGTGACTCACATCTCTGGATGTATACCAAAGTAATTGAAATCAAAAGGTGGACCACAAAGTTTGGATCCATACTGGGGTCCAAATCCAATCTTTCTGTGCAGATTTGCGTTTTCCTGTTTAGCTGGATTACAGATATCTGTCAAGTGGGGCAGGAGGACCAGTTCAGATAAAATCAGAAGAGACCCAAACTTTTAACCGAACTGCAATTTTTTTGAACATTGCAGTTAATTATTTACAAATATTTTTCATGCACCTTTGCCTTATATCCTGGCACGAATGGGATGAAATCAGGATCCATTCACGCACATTTTCAAGGCAATCTGCATAAGGAACAGGGATAGACAGAGACCCATGTTTATTTTTAATTGAAAGTCAAGATTCTTCTTTACAAAGTTTACATATCTACATTCTCTCTCTCGCTCACACACACACACCAAAAAGACTAAAATGATTGTTCTTCCCACATGCATCCCAATGTTTCAGTGGCTTTGAGTCCCATTTAGAGGATGGGAAGTAGTTGAAATATGGTAGGAGAGATTTTTCTAGCAGTATTTCAGGGGTGGCTGAAAGGAGGAAGTAATGGAAATCTCCCTAGAGAGCATCATCTTGAGATATTTCCAGATGAAAGGCGTTTAGATAAGAGTCAGATAAACATTCCAATGGGCAGTTTAGCCAAACCAAGCCTTTGCCGCTCACTAATATTCTGTTCTAGTCATATGCTTATACTGCATCTATCACTGTGAAATCTGAGTGCTTATCATTGGGAACTTAAAAGAGAGATGGTTGAGGGGCTTCTATGTACATGCCAGCACTTAGAGCAAGGAACAAGTTCAGTGTCAAGTGTTTCTGTTCATCTAATCTACCCTAGAACTAACATCCCAACGAAAAAACCAAAACCAGCTCTCTGAGATGAAACACAATTTTGAAACGATTGCAGTATTCAATGAAAAATATTAGAAAAGGATAAGGCCACCTTTTATTGTCACTTATGTCATAGTACACACGGAGCAATTGAGAAAAGAACTTGGCAGGAGGGCCTAGATTCTCTGGTCTGGCTGCATGGGGGAAAGGACTAAGCCGGTGGGGAGAAAGGGCACATTCACAGCACCCCAAACCTGGAGGCATCTGGGAGCCAGTATGGTGCCTAGTGACACAGAGCAGCATCAAGGTGGATCTGATCTAGACCTGGCTGCCTATGGCCCCAACAGGCTGTTCCAGCAGTCAGAGAACACCTGAATGAGGAACCAGTCTGGCCATGCCCCCTTTCTCCTAGAAGTGCTCCCATACCAGGTAGGAGAGGGGGTGACATAGAGCTGCTACGCTCATTCTATTCCATCCAGGGATTCCTCTAATGAAAGAGAAATCCCCAGATAACAGGTAAGATAATTTTCTGGCTGCTTTGCTGCATTGGAGTGAAATCCATCTGCTGGTTGGTAGGGGATAATTAAGGACTGATGGCCAGATCCTCAGTTGGTACTAATCAGGAGAGCTTTAATAAAGCTCCATCAGTTTACACCAGCTGAGGGGCTGGTTTGTCCTGAACATGCTCCTGGCATAAATGTGTAATGTATTGGGGTGGGGGTCTCTAACTACATTTTCTTCTTTTTATTCTATGAGTCACATGTGCTTTTGCCATGTGGGCTTTCTTGTATTTGTAATTTGGAAACTAGAACTAGGCATCATTATACTAGAACCAGAGCTAGATATGAATGGTCTGTTCTTTAAAGTTGGGTGTGCATCACTCTGCACCTAATGTGAAGGACCAAGAGAGCTGGCTGAGCTATTCATAACTTATCATTTATCCAGTTCCTGTAACTGCTTTTTGTTTGTGAATTGTTCATGAATGGATCACAATCTTCCCCAAATTTGGTCAATATTCATAATGAAGTCATTTGTGTGGACAAATTACAACCTCCCCAGAGGTTTCAGCATGGTAGCCGTGTTAGTCTGTATCAGCAAAAACAACGAGGAGTCCTTGTGGCACCTTAGAGACTAACACATTTATTTGGGCATAAGCTTTCGTGAGCTACAGCTCACTTCATCGGATGTATGGAGTGAAAAATACAGTAACCAGAATATATATTATAGCGTCCAACCTGAAACAAATACTCACCAGCAACCACACAACAAAGACACTAACCCAGGAACCAATCCCTTCAACAAACCCCTTTGCCAACTCTGTCCGCATATCTACTCAAGGGACAAGATAATAGGACCTAACCATATCAGCCACACCATCAGGGGCTCATTTACCTGTACATCTACCAAATGTGATATATGCCATCATGTGCCAGCAATGCCCCTCTGCCATCTACATTGGACAAACCAGACAGTCTCTACACAAGAATAAATGGACACAAATCAGACATCGAGAACTGTAAGATTCAAAAACCAGAAGGAGAACACTTCAATCTCCCTGGGCACTCAATAACAGACTTGAAAGTGGCAATTCTTCAACAAAAAAACTTCAAAAACAGACTAACGAGAAACTGCAGAACTGGAATTAATTTGGAAACTGGACACCATCAAATTAGGCCTGAATAAAGAATGGGAGTAGATGGGTCACTACAAAAAGTAATTTTCCCTCTGTTGATACTCACACCTTCTTGTGAACTGTTTGAAATGGGCCACCTTGATTGCATTGGCCTCGTTAGCACTACAAAAGTAATTTCCCCTCCCTTGGTATTCACCCCTTCTTGTCAACTGTTGAGAATAGGCCACTTTCACCTTAATTGAATTGGTGCATTAGCACTGACCCCCCACTTGGTAAGGCAACTCCCATCTTTTCATGTGCTATAATATATATGCTGCTTACTGTATTTTTCACTCCATGCATCTGATGAAGTGGGCTTTAGCCCACAAAAGCTTATACCCAAATAAATTTGTTAGTCTCTAAGGCACCACAAGGACTCCTCGCTGTTTTAACCTCTCCACAGTATTTATATGGCCCCTATTACCATCACATCTGAGCGCCTCACAATCTCTAATGTATTTATCCTCACAACACCTCTGTGAGATAGGGAAGTGCTGTTATCCCCCTGTTACAGATGGGGAACTGAGGCACAGAGAGGTTAAGTGACTTGCCCAAGTCACACAAAGTCTGTGGCAGAGCAGAGAACTGAGCCCAGGTCTCCTAGGTCCTGTACTAGTTATCTAACCACTGGGCAATCTGTTTTCTGCTTTTAGATTATCTGTAAATTTAATGGTGTCATTGTTTCTGTTCCTTCATTGGCGGACCTTAGCTCTATAAACAAGAGGCATGTCTGAGCAGGTCATTGGGGCTTTGATTCTCTCATAGAGCAGAAAAGAAGGGAGCACTTTGTAGGGGTAGGAAGAAATAGCAGGTGTGGAGAACTGTAGGACATTTTATATCTTTTCCTATCCTCTTTTTGATTATATTAAGTTACAGAAGTGGATCTCAGTTTTAAAAATAGCTGGGGTCCTTCATCGTTGAGGTAGAGAGAAAGACCAAAGCTATCTACCACACTTTACATTTACTTATTTCTTGCCACTCTGACACCAAGTAAGTGCATATGCATGTACATACATGGTCCTATTAATGAAGGTTGCAGCAAGATCCCTATGTGGATAATTTCATTTCCTGGGTTTCAGAACTTTGGCCAGGCAGTTTCAGAGAGCTGCTGTGTAAGCCTCTGTCCCCATATACATTACACTACAAAACTACATACATAGCCCTGGTCTGAATGTAGATATGGTGCTGATCTTCCTGCTAGAGATTCCCTTCAACTTTACCCACATCTATCACCTCCTCAGTGCTGATAACTCATGTTATATGAAGTTTATTTGAAAGCGCCAGTGATTTCTTTTTTAAACCTGTCTCTTCCTCCCTCCTTAGATCCATTCTACCAAACTCATACTCTGGTATCTTCAGAGGTGGATATGTCAGCATTTCTAGCAGGAATCTGCTCATTTACACACAAATGCCCATTTTTTAAAGAAATAAACACTGTTCCCCAAACAGTCATTCAAACAAAAAACAGTTGTCCAAATGTTTGCAGAAAAGTGAATAAAGAAGGTTATAAATAAGGTCCGATCAAACTGCAAGACAGATTTAGTGAACATATTTTGTCACTATTTGCCTAGCCCATGATCAATTATCTTGACTGTGCATTCAAAATGCATAACTGGTTGTTTGCCCTTAACAAAAACTGATTTATGCAAATTAGGCCCTCAATTACATTAAGATTTTTTTGCATGGGCAATTTTAAAACTATGCCCCACAGTAGAACTAGATGAAACCAGAAACAGGAATGTTAAACATTAAACTATAACTGGACAAGCAACTAGACATGGCTGCATCATAGTTTCTTTAAAAGTGTCTCATGCCTCTGGAAGGGAGGATGAGAAGAATGGAGCAGACCGCATTAAACAACATATCATTAGTCATACAGTTCACTCTGAGCAACCCATTTTCCAACTCCTACCTTTATTAGTGTGTCCCTACAATTGACAAATAGCCCTTGCTTTGATTCACAGGGAAAAAAAAAAGTACTGAAAATAATAGTGGGGAGTCATGTAACCCACTGCCTATATGGGCTGGGGGAGTTTGGATTCCCAAACACAGGATTTACAAAACTGTAGATGCATATATGTAGTAACCATGCTGAGTTAGTGGGAAAGAAGCATAAGTGTCCCAACGCTTACCATTGTGTCTACAAATCTGACTGTGATATGGCTTTCCTCCAGCATTTCTAGGATGAAGCATGCTTTTGTGGTTTGGGCCCAGGGTTGAGAAATCAGGAGACTTGCTTTCTAGTCCTATTTCTGTGGAATCTTGGGCAAGTAATTTAACCCTGTTGGCCCAAGTTAAAAAAATGAGGATAATACCACCCTCCTCAAAGAGGTGCTGCAAGGCTTGATTCATTAATGTTTGTAAAGTGATTTAACATTCTTGAATGGAAAATTCTTTAGAAAGTCAGGGCGGGATTTTCAAAAAGAGCTCAGTGCTGGCCTAACTCTACACTTATTAGCATTAATGACAAACTGTCTTCAGCAGGAGCACAGTTAGGCTCTAATATTGATCCCCTTTGCAAATCACACCCACAATGCATTTTCAACACCTAAGGAGTAGTGAAAGGAGCTTCAGAAATGCTTTTAATAGAAAAGAACTAATAATGGAACTGCTTTTCTTTTAGCAAACTTGATGAACGGACAGTCTCATTAAGGTTGCCAACACTCCAATCACATAAACCCAAACACCCTTGCTCTGCCCCTACCCCACCCATTCCCCTAGGCCACGCCCCTGCCCCCTTTCCCAGGCCCCACCCCCACTCACTCTAGCCCCCTCCCGCCCTTGTTTGCTCGCTCTCCCCCACCCTCACTCACTTTCACCGGGCTGGGGCAGGGGTTGGGCTGTAGGCTCTGCACTGGGGGGTGGGGCTGAGGGGTTCAAACTGTTAGAGGGGGATCCTGGCTGAGCCTGAGGCAAGGGGTTGGGGTGCAGGAGGGGACTCAGGGCTTAGGCCGATGGTTGCGGTATAGGAAGGGGTCCAGGGTGTGGGCTCGGGGAGAGAGAGTTTGGGTGCAGGAGGGGGCTTAGGTCTGGGGCAGGAGGTTTGGGGTTCAGGCTCTGGGATGGAGTTTGGCTGTGGGAGTGGGCTAGGGCAGGGGGTTGGGTGCAGGAGGGGATTTGGGGTTCAGGCTCTGGGAGGGAGTTTGGGTTTGGGAGGGGGCTCAGAGTTGGGGCAGAGGGTGGGGCGGTGGAAGTGGTTTGGGGTGTAGGCTCTGGTCAGGCGGCACTTACCTCAGGTGGCTCCTGGAAGTGGCGCCATGTCCAGCAGTGGCTCCTAAGCTCAGGAGTGGCCAGGCAGCTCTGCGCACTGCCCCATCCTTGTCCGCAGGCACTGCCCCAACAACTCCCATTGGCCACTGTTCCCTGTTCCCAGCCAATGGGAGCTGCAGAGTTGGCACTCAGGGCAGGGGCAGCACACAGAGACCCCCCTAGATCCCTCAGCTCCTAGGGGCCATAGGGACATACCGGCCACTTCGGGAGTGGTGCGAAGCCAGGGCAGGCAGGGAGCCTGTCTTAGCCCCGCTGCACCGCCAGACTTTTAGTGGCCTAAAATCTCCTGGATTAGCTTCAGTAACCTCCGGGAGATGAAGCCCAATCCTGGGAGACTCCCAGACAAACCAGGAGGGTTGGCAACCCTATCTAGGAAGTTTGGGAATATAACAAAAACTTTGGCCAAATTACTACAGCAGCAACTGTGAAATTGCTTCTAGCAACCAAATAATTTTCCAAATGCAATACTGTAAGTCTGTGATTTATTTTTTAAATTCCTATCAATTAAAAGGACAGCACCCAAAGCTGTGGGCTACAATAAATTGCATGTCATAACATATTAAGTGGTAATGCAAACTGCAGAAAATGTATATACAGGAGAAGAAAAACATATTTCCTGGCTGAGAACCTATAGCGGGGATCAGAATTTAAAGGCTGTATATGTGTGTCTTACTTTGGCTTCCTCTATTTCAACTGAGTTTTGACTGGCATCTTAGAACCAAGCCTTTACTTACCAAGTAGAGTCCAAGTCACGAGCAAACATGCCGTGAGATATAGCTTAGCTGCAGTGATCTGCTTTTGTCTGAGATGCAATGTGGTTTATGATGGAAGCTGCACTTAGGAAACAAAACCACAAAAGGCTAGGATACACTAATCGGAATATCATCAGGCACCTAATCAAGCTTGACACAATTGTCAATTTAGGCTGTGTGCCTTGCCAAATTGCAACCTTTCAAGCCCCTTTCCCCCTCCACACCATTTCTCCAAGGTTTGAACACAATCTACTCAAATTCTTACTCTCAAGCTACCACTCAAATTCTGTCTTTGGTATCTAACTAGATGCTGCATAACAGCAGCAAATTGTTAGGTCTCAGCCCTTTGCTGATCATGCAGAAGGTCCTGCCTGCATGAAACCATATCTAGTTGATTTAATTCTCTGTCTTTGTGGCATTATTTTAGCCAAGTTTATTACACTATTTCTTTGCTTTAAAATTTATGTTAGACTAAAGTACACAGCTGAAATTGGCCTGAAAAATTAACCAACCCAGACAGGATGAGTAAAATATTCCAAAGCATTCACTCCTAAGTGATTTAGGAGAATACTTCCCATTTTCAAACATGACTTAAGCATTTAGAAGCTTAATTCCCTTGACTTTCAATGAAGCTTAGGCTCCTAAGTCACGTTTGAAAACATGACCTAGACTCCTAAATCACTTAGGTTCATTTGAAAATTGTACCCAGTATCTACTTGTCCAACTTTTGTCATAGATTGAATTATAATGAAAGTATAAAGATATTTTACTCACCCATCAAAAAAAAAGAGAGCCTTGGTGAATGGAATTTTGCAAGGCTGGACTAGAAGTATTTTGCAGGCCATTGAGCATATAGTATTTGTGAGCTGATGAACAAACATACATGGGACTGAAAACTCTTCTTGTGATCATTTGTGTTTTGTTGCAACTGAACGTGTGTGATAAACTGAACGTTCTGCGTTCTGCATCTGACTTACCTGAAAGAGGTAGCTCAAGGATCTAAGCATCAGGGAGTGAAGAAATTACACACCTGAACCACAGGGTCAACTCCCAGTCCAATTGGCTCAGTTGTTGCTAACATGGATCAATTGATTATTGTGTAGTTTGGAGTTTGATTGTCTTTAGGAGGAGACCATATAAATCAAGGCCCCCTTAGCTCTGTGTGGGCAAGTGCCCAAGAATTTCAACCTTTTCCCAGGGTCAGACATTCCTTTGGCAGTTTAATGAATCTGGTTCAATATCCTTCTCCATTCTCCCTTATGCCAGCTTCAGCCTCAATCTCCTCTCACAACTTTCACTTCTGGCTAATCTTTCCCATCTCTTTTCTCTCCCTTTCACGATATCTTTCTCTGTCCCTGGGGCCGCTCCAAGCTCTCCTTCCTTTGTCACTCAGTGGGCAAAATTCTGGCCCATGTTACCTTCTCCAATGCCTTCTCTCAGGTAATCATTTATCCAAAACAAGTAGGAAGTTTGCAGAAGGTTACTTACAAAACTGGGGAAGGAGGGCTGCATCACAGTTTGTGCTGAGCCCCTCTGACCTGTGGAATTCCCCCTCTGAATGGATTTCCTGGAGCAGCTGCGTGGCAGGTGAAAGACTTCTCAGCATGGTATCAGTGCTCTTGTGCAGACAAGGTTGTGGAAGAAAGGAGCGGGGAGTTCCAAGCAGATAACCTTAGCCTTAATGGATCACATAGAAATTAGGGGATCCATGCTTTTGAAACAAAAACCACTGCCTTGTTCCTCAGTGATTGGGTGGGGAGGGGAGCACACCAAGATTACTTCCCATGGTGGCCTTACTGAGATTCCTGTCCCTTCCCCAGGTACCAGTAGGGGAATGATCTGGCCCTTTGTTCTTTAACCCGCTTACTACTGTCTCCACTCTGCCTCCCCTTCCCTCTGTCTGGCACTTTGTCAAGTAGAAATGATTGAGATTTATCAAAACAATTTTTGCCTATGGAAAATATTTGTATTGGTCAAAAAATTTCTGGTTTTTCAATGAAAAATAGAAATAAAAAAAATCAGCAAACATTTTCAGCTAAAACCAAAAACATTTTTCAAAACTGAACATATTTTGAGTTCAGTTTTTAATTCAAAAACCAAAACTTGAATGTATTTAGCACTGTTAGGAGAAGTAGTTTATTGAGGTCCAGATCCTTCAAGAACTTATGTACATGCCTAAGTTTACTATGATGAGTAGTCTAATTGAAATCAATGGGACAACTAATGGCAGTGAAGTTAAACACATGCCTAAATATTTGTAGGCTTGGAGCCTAACGCTGTAAGCTCTTCAGAGTAGGGACTGTCTTTTTGTTCTGCATTTGTAGAACACCCAGCACAATGGAGTCCTGGTCTATGACTGGGGCTCCTAGGCACTACAGCAACAGAAGTAACACTAATCGAAAACTCCAGTGTGAAACAAGAGATTTCACAGCTAATCACTACATCTAAGGTTAGGGAAGAAGAAATCCAACACAATTCAAAGGGTCTTCCATATAATAAAGCAAACAAAGAAGTTAGAAGCTTGACAGCTTAAACGTGCTAAACAGAAGTGAGAGACCTATTTCCCTGAAAGGAAACTTTGGGAATCATATTTCCAAAGTTGCTGGGAAAAAAAGTTTTATAATTTTTAAAGACCATTTTTTAAAATTAACTTTCAAGTTAGTAAGTAACTTTTACATTAACCCACATTTTTAACATGCAGGGTACTCACCTTATAACAGTTTTGAAGATTTCCATAGACACTGCTTTCTAAAGGGAAAGAAAAGGAGTACTTGTGGCACCTTAGAGGCTAACAAATTTATTTGAGCATAAGCTTTTATGAGCTACAGCTCACTTCATCGGATGTGAATTCTTTGGGCTTGATTTACCCTTGCCTTTACACCTGGGCAAAGGGAAGTGCCAAGTGGGTGAAAATGTTACCAAATCAGGATTCACATTGCACAGGTGTAAATGATGGCACAATTTGCAAGGCAGTGGGGAATTCAGGCCTTGCAATTCTATTTTGCGTTATCAAACAGAGCCTGTGTCTGGAAGTATTTTTAAAAATGATTGCCCCCACTGAGAGAGAACTAGAGCATATTAGTAAATATGTCTAGCCTAGTTTTAAATGTCCCAAATAATAGGGACTTAAACCACTTCTCTTGAAAGACTACTTCTTTAGTCACTGATTGTCAGAAGCTGGGAATGGGCAACAGGGGACGGATCACTTGATGATTACCTGTTCCGTTCATTCCCCTGGGAGCACACTGGCCACTGTCAGAAGACAGGATACTGGGCTAAGTAGACCACTGGTCTAACCCAATATGGCTGTTCTGATCTTCTTAAATCTGAAGAACAATCATTGTTTAAGCCAATGGGAGCTTTTGAGTGTGCATCAGCTCATAGAACTGGGAAGTTGATGACGTTATCAGTAATTCCCAGATGTCTGTTCTATATCCTGTATAGTATTACTCAGATTAAATCAGTTTTTCTTTACTTTAGATCTTAGAATTGGTAAAAAAAAAAAAAAAAAAAACGAACAAAAAAAAACCTTTTCCTATTTTTTTTTGCAAAAACATCATTCTTTTTTGATTTAAATTAAAAAATTTGGATTCATTATTTCATCAAAATATTGAAATTTGGAAAATTTCAGCCATCTTGACATGGTATCATGCTTCCTATTTTTTCTTGCTTTTGGCTTTAAAAGACAATAAAAAGAGCTAAAGCCAGAGTTTAGCTGGGGTAATTCTCCAGACAAGGAAATAACAGAAATTCAAAAATAAGCAATGGGACTGGGCAGAGGCAGAAATCTCAGAGCTTGTATAAACCAAATTAGAATTAACTACTTTTTGGACCTTTCTGGTAGCTTTTCACATCTCCTGCTTTCACATTCTGTAATAGGTTAAGGAGAAGGCTTCCTCAGAAGTTTTAAACATTTTAAAGACCCTGACTTTGCACAGCACTTAAGCATGAATTGAAATCTAAGTCCCATGGACTTCAGTGGAACTATTCACATGCTTAAAGTTAAGCACATCCTTAAGTACCTTGTTAAATTGGGGCCTAAACCAGTATTGCCACTTTGGCAAAGATGTGTCCTGTTGTGGCCTCTGGTATCCTTCTACACTTCTGCAGTTAGTATTTTCAAATGCTTCTGAATGTTTTTTCCAGGGCAACAGAGTTGAACTGGAATGGATTGATAGTAAAGGATCTATTAAAACATCATTGGGAAAAGCTCTATAGTTCAAAGAATCCGTGGTCTCAGTTAGCCTTTATAGGCATTTAAATGCTGTTGCTAGAAGGCCAGAGTTAGAGGGGTGGGGGAAAGACTACAGCCTTCTCTTTTACATTTCATGGATCTTTAACCCTTATTTAAAGAAAATTTTGGATTTTGGACCAAATAACCGTGCTTGTAATTATATCAAACAGTTAAAAAAAAGCTAGTTAATGATGTTCAACATAAGTAATCATGTTAAATAGTGAAATTTAATTTCTTAAAAACTTAAATCCTCATATCTTTTGGAATGCATTGTACTGTAGGATGTCTGAGTAAATTAAATTCTCCCCTGCACACTAAAGCATCAATTTCCTTATGGTAATTATCTGCTAGATTGGATCTGTCAGTAGCAGGGTAGCATGCCTGACATTATACCCTCTTTACAAAAAATGATTACAAAAAATTAAGACGAATGAGTAAAATTAAGGCTGCGGCTGGTAAGCCTATATAAAGCTCTCATAGATCACTTTACATAAGATACCATTGTACTGGATACTAAGCTTTTAATGACTAGTCGCATAATGAGGTGAAGTCCATTAAAGAACAGCCAAGGTAACCGATCACAGAGATAAGGGCTAAAAAATGATTTTCAGCCAACTAGAAGCAATTTATTATACACAAAAAACATAGCTCTAACTGAAATGTCTGGATGGATGAGGAACTTTTGAAAGTTGACAGGATTTCCTTCCTGGGAAAGTTTTACAAATATGATGGGCGATCATCTCTGTCACATTTGATTTTTTTTTCTTTGCAATTCAGTACTCTAGAAATAGTTCATATAAGGCTGAACTGTAGCACTGGATTTCATTAGCCCACTTAAAAGATAAATTAGAACTAGGCATGGCTGATATAATGGAAACTCATTGCTCACCGCCCACAAGCAGAGTCTGTATGGAAGCAAGCTAGTTGTTGCAAGTCAATCGCTATTGAATAGTGCCTAGTGCTTGAAGCTGCTTTAGGAAAACAGTTCAGATCAGAATCTGTGGGCATGTCTACATTGCAATAAAACACCTGCGGCTGGCCCATGTAAGTGGGCTTGGGCTGCAGGCAATTAAAATTGCAGTGTAGATGTTCAGCCTCAGGCTGGAGTTTGGGTTCTGGGACCTGAGACGAGGCTCTAGACTAAGCCAGAATGCCTACACCACAATTTTACAGCCCTGCAGCCCATGCCCCACAAGCCCAATTCAACTGACATGGGCCGACCATGGGTGTTTATTGCAGTGTAGACATATTCTGTGAGACAGAACTAGCTTTGGGGGTTTGCAAAGTAGCAGGACAGGTAACTCATTGTCATGGAGGCCCTGATTTGCAAACACAAACACATGCGTAACTTTTCTCATGTATAGTCACTATGATTACATGTGAGTAAAGGTAAGGACATTTAAATGTTTGCAGGATTGGGGTCATGTATATATTCTATAGTTTTGAGGAAGACTGGATTTGAGACATAAAGTTTGGCCCTGGCCCTGATTCAAACATTCCTTTAGACCAGAGTTGGAGTTGGGGTTGATTTTTGGATCCAAGATATTGATTTGGCCATTAGAGAGTTAAGGCCTGATCCAAAGTCCAATGATGTCAGTGGATGTCTTTTCACTGACTTTTTATGAGCTTTGGATCAGGCTCTCAGTGGTCAGCTGCAATTTGGACAAAACTTTCCCTATAACTAGGGTTAGTCATATCTGGAATTTGGCTTTGGATCATGTCTAGGGCTCAGAAAAACTTGACTGAGACAATTTTATCAATATTCTCATTAAGCACTTAAAAACAAGTGGAAGTTGCTTGTTTCTCATGAATGTATGTGACCCTGTTATTTCAATAATTTCTCTTTCATTCTCAAATCATTTTAAGGACAAGTTGGTTAGGTTTACAGTCTGCTGACTGTACCATTGTTTCGGCTGTGTAAATACTAGTGTATTTACCGTGTCAAACTGTTTGTGGCTAATACAATTATATGCTTTTTCACTGATATCTGATCTGCTAATTAGCTGGACAAACATTTTGATTAGGGTGACTGCTTACCCAAATTATTTAATTGTCCACAAGCAAGGCTGTCAGCAAAAAATATGAAAATGAGCCTAGGAAATGCAGTAAAATTCCACTAACAGCTCTTCAAGTTAGGGTTGAACATAGAAATAGGAAATGCAATGTGGAGAATACAGGACAAGAAACTAGCTTTGTGTTGCTCTGAAATTAATTTTAATAAAATAATGTCACTTAGGTTTTATTTAGCCCTTTTTATCCCACGTGTCAAGGCAGTTTGCAAAGGCAGGTATCATTAGCCCCATTATATAGATGGGAAAACTGAGTCAGAGAGAGACAGAGATAAAGGAACTTGCTCAAAATTGATGACAACCAGGGGCCACATCATTGATTTAAAAAAAGGAACTTGATTTTAAAAAAGATGGCCGAGATCTGGGACTAACAGCAGGTGTGCAATACAATCCACTGTCAAAGGACTGTTTAGGACTCTTTACTGATACACAACCATTGAACAATTAGTAGCTGTCCAACATTACAAATAAATTCTACAGAACGAAAACAGAGTTAGCTATGGGTAGGTCTACATTGCAGTTAAATACCTTTGGCTAGCCCGTGTCAGCTAACTCAGGCCTCCAGGGCTTAGGCTGCAGGGCTATAAAATTTCAGTGTGCATGTTCAAGCTTAGGCTGAAGCCCAAGATCTGGAACCCCATGAGGGGGAAAGGTCCCAAAGGCTAGGCTCCAGCCCGAGCCCTGTGAGCCCTAGTCAGCTGACATGGGCCAGCTGTAGGTATTCAGTTGCATTGTAGACAAACCCATAGTGTACAAACCTTGTCAGAAAGATGCTTCTTATGCACATTACCAATGCTTGCAAAGGACATGCCACCTCACACAGTGATCTTGTTAAATCTCATGAACTAAGCGGTCAGGCCCACTCACTACTTAGATGGGAGACCTTCAATAAAAATCCAGGGTGATACAGGAAGGGATGATTCAGCTGGTGGTGATCTGTAAGTCAATACAAAGCCAATGCCCCGTTCTGCTCTTGAAGCAAGGTGCTATTTTTCAGATGAGATATAAAGCTGAGGTCTTGACCTCTGCTTCTCTTTAAATGTCATATGACAATTTGTGTAAGAGAAGGTGGTTTTGTTAGCCACAGTGCCCTGGCCTTAATTCCAGTGCAGACAATTATATTTTCCCAACCTCAAATTACTCTGCAGTTTGTTGGATACACTATTCTGCTTCATGCATTTCCTCTCCTAACATATTATTCCCATCTCAGTATACTTTGCACAGAGCCCTGTGGAGCAGGTGGTGAGGAGCCATGCTGTCTCAGCACTGGGAGAGTCAGTGCCTCCTGAAAGGCAATCTCTCTGGGGTTCCCACATGCACACGCTGTACCAATTGGTTCAGATTTCCTCCATGCATAGAGAAAATATTTTTCTTCCTCTATTGACCTCCATCAATTCCAGTCCCACCAGAGTGGATCTCTCTGCCTACTACTAGGTAATGCTGAAGGGAAAAAAGGTAACAGTAGTTGATTGAAACTCAGCATAAACCAAGGGCTTTTAGCCACCAACTAGGCAACACTTTGCTTTACCATTTAGTTTTACCATCTAGTCTGCCAGTCTTTCTCCAATTAAATGATGCTTTTACTTTCAAATTGTTTCTCAAGGTTGTACAGATTTCTGCCACATTAGATTTCTGCTTTTTTATTTTTGATCACATTTTAGGAAATAAAAAAATGCTTCAGTCAAAAAAGAAATGAAATGAAGCTTTTGATTAGTTTATCATCCTCCTCCCTCCCCACCTCTTTAAGTATATTATATTCTCCAAAATCATTTTTGGATTTCAGGATCAGGAATGTCACGTTTTCTGATATCTGATCATTTTCTACCATAGTTGTTGATGTGTATTGTTTACCCAACAGACATTTCTCTTTCACTTGGATATTCATTACTAAATAATTCTGTGAGAAGACACAGGCCACTGATTTTTTGCAATTTGCATCACCACACTCTAAGTTATGTTGAAAGCTAAGCTTTTTGGTCCTCTTGTTTTGGAAGTACATTAATATTTCTGTGACCTTTACTAGATGGCAGACGAGAAGCATTAGGAATAAAACAACAAACAAACCAAAGGAAACCAATATTTTAAAATGCATATTTCTGATCCTGGCCTTGAAAGGAGCAAGAGAGAGAAGAATCTACTCTGACAGGATTGTAAACTTTATTTAAAGTTAAAATAATTTCTCTGCTGTAGCCTACATTTTTTTCCATGTCAAAATGTTTCATTATGATGCATACTATGCAAAAGAAGAACAAATATATTTGAGATTTTTTTAATACGCATGCATTTTAAAATCATACAAGGACTTGTTTAAAGATGTTTAAGAAGGTATAGAATGGAGTAGTTGAAGACATACTTATTCACTGTATACATTTAGGTTGCTCTATTAAAAACGTGCTCACAGTGTCATGATAATTATTTTATACCGAGTGACTTTAGGTTAATTCATTTTCAAAGCCTGCATTTTAAACAGTAATGATGTCACCATACTTTATGAGTGGAATGGTATTTCTTTGTGTGCCCTAAATGATCAGTTTTAAAGTCTTATTTTTAAAAGAAAAACAACCGATTTCTACCCAGGAAACTGGCTCTGTCTCAGCAGCATTGTTTTGCAGTGGTTTAACTGCACACCGGAAGCCAACTCTGTTCCTGTTCATCTAGGTACCAATGGCATAGCATAACAGGGCAGGTCTAGGAGTGACTTTTTAGTGACTTAAATTTCCACTGCTTTATGAGCAGCAGACACATATTAAGGTCCTGATTCAGCAAGGTGCTTAAGCATGTGCATAGCTTTTATTGCCAGTGAAATGAGAATGGGGGAGGGAGTCATTTGGATGTAAACATTGCTCTGCCGTGTTTGCAACCCAAAAGCTGGAGGGTTCTGCCTGTTAGGCATGTCTTACAGAAAGTGAAAGTGACTTTAAACTGATATTAACAACATTTCATTGACCCTCTTTTTCCACTGTTTACTTTTTTATTTTTCTCTCAGTTTGGTCAAAAAGCATTAACAGTTAAATGTAAATCAGCCTTTTAGAAGTCTTTTTATTTTTGGTCATCATTCTAACACAGAGGTAAGGACATTCGTTTTGTTATTTTAAAAATATACAGATCCTGATCCTCAGCTGCCGTAAATTGCCAAAGTTCCTTAAAGTCATTGAACATTGTTTCTGTTCATAGACATCAAAGGGAGTTAGACTAATTTACACCATCTAGAATATGGCCCATATTTTTTAACTTGACAACTATCTCTTTAAACCACTGGACTTTCTGTGTGTGTCTGACTGTCATGTATAATACAATACAAAAGAGATGAGCTAAATACCTAATCTGAACCCTCTTGAACTTTGGAGAAGTTTGGATTTCTATTTGATATTTGTGGGTTTGACCCATCTCCAGTTTAAAACATTAGCAGAGTTTGTTTTAGTGGAACTCAAACTTTTCAAAACTTGGGCCCTGATCCTGCAATACCCCTTCACCCAATGGGGCATTGCACAGGCACAGGGGAGGATCGGGGCCCTAGAAGATTTAATCTGAATACCAGTCTCTCTCCTTCTCAAGCATAACTTTTGGAGCTGACTACAAACTTTCAAGCACCTTTGTAAGGTACATATTAATTCAATGGAACACAAAGGACGAAATTTGCAAAAGAGTCTCTTAATTATGCCGGAAAAAGTCATATGCACACCCAATTTTGCAAACCCCACATGTACAAGCAAACCAAGTAACTGTACATCAAATGTGCACCTGAGCATTCACTCCCCTGATGTGCAAATTCACGTGTGAATTAAAATGTCTGTTTTGTAGATGTAAACACAGACATGTGTAAACTGACCAGAACAAACAGGTGAATAACTGACAGACATGTTGGATGGGTTTAAGCAGCAGGCCACAACTTTATTAATTATACCTTCGGGAGGGCATTATATTGCCTGCCCCAGTTCTCACATACTAGGCATTTAATTGGTTCCACAGTGGGTTACAAGGCTTTTACCACAAATCAAACAATAATTTGGGGTAGACCCTCCCTGGGCTTAAGGTAGATGGAGTGACAGAGGCCACAAGGCTGGGTGGGGGGAACCTCAGTCTGCAAAGACTTCAAACTCCTCCTCCTTTATAAGCATAAGATACAACTGCACAATCTTGAGTCTCATTTACCTCTGGGATCTGGCCCTTTTATGCTTTACCCACACTCCACACCGGTGGCAAGTTGTGACAAGTCAGTAATCATAACAACATTATATGAACCTCAAATCCTATTGTTTCTAAGCCAACTGTGCTAACGAGAGGCTGTGAAGAAGGCGAGAACACCCACCAGACTACATGCCATTGTGGCCCCAATAAAGGAAGCTAGCATGATCTAGGAGTGAGGATGCAGGAAGGGGAGTCAGGAGATCTGGGTTCTTTTCTTAGCTTTGTCACTGCCTTGCTCTGTGACCTTGGTTATAACTTCTCTATCTTTCAGTTTCTCTAGGTGGGTTTCTCTCCGACACATGACCAGGACTGGACTGTGTACATCACTCTGCAGTATATAAGAGTCATAGAAATCCTCTTAGCTGGCTGTGGGAGAATTCCCTCAGTGGAGATATGCTGAATACACAGGCCCATCACAGACCATGGTGCCAGGGGGATGGCCAGGGACTGGAATGAGTGATCGCATAGCACGATGCACATTCTTGGCAATGCTGCCACCCACAGGGAGTCCAGGATAGGCTGTTGTAACCTAGCACAGAACCGCAGGCTGTCTAAACTATAAAGGCAGCCATTTTGGCTCCTGGATCATTCTGGAATTCCAAGGGTGTAAAGAAGTAAAAAAGGCACCTTTTCTTCTCCCTTTTCCCAAAGCTGTTTTGTGCTGCATCTCCAAGAGGCGTAGCCTAGACTCTCACCCTATGACACCCATCTTTGTAAAGCACTCTGAGAGCTACTGATGAGAGGCACAAAGGATGACTATTTTTTATTAAATTGAAAAAATGTTATATACACAGACTATACTGCATATGCAATACAGTATATATGGGTAGCCCTTCTATATATCACTTTCTACCTTAATACTGAAATTCAATACAGTAATTATAGTTCAAACCGTGAAGAGTCCTCCTACTTCTCAAATTATTTTAACCATAAAAAATAGCAAGTCATAAATACTGAGTATAGTAAGAACATGTAATAAAGACTAGCATGTCCACACAGACACCCACTTCTGTATTCTTTTACTATGGTTCCATTTTTAAGGTGTACGTACTATACACATTTCCTTCCTTCCCACCATTAGCCATTGGGACTCACAGTCACACTGGCAGCAGGGCTGGTATTGTTAAACCTTTATAGTTTCTCTTTCCACCTTGTTGAAAGAATTTTGAGGATAAACTGGAGTAAGTATTTGAGACAAAGGGCCCTGGTGATTAAATCGAGATGAGCGGCCACACTTTGCTATGTATCTGCAATTACAAAAAGAAGAAAATGTCTTTTAAAAATAATCTTTTTTCATATTTCTCAGAAACACATTCTTTGCTAACCGTTGTGACCACTGACTCTGGAGAAAATGTATACAATTCACAACAGTTCCACACTATTAGATTCAGCCAGCTCAACAATGGTGGCAGGAAATTCATCAAAGTTGTCTTTGGTGGCACTCTCCCCCATCCAGCCCAGGCAAAGTGTTCCATTGTATTCTGAGGTGTTTGGTGAAGACATAGAGCCAGATTCTGACAGCATGTAGCTAGCAGTGAATCCCCCTGGCATAAGAGAACTCCTAGCTAGCATAAAGCTGGCATAGGCAGTTCCTACACCAGATGTCCCCAATCCCTGGCATACAGGCCATTTAAGGACCCTATACCTGTGATGTAGAAAGATTTAGAAAGTTTAGAAAGTTAGAAAAATTTCTCAGTTATTGTAATTCTCATCAGGGCCTGGGTTGGTGCAGAAAAGACTAGATTCAAGAAGCTGTAACTTCCTGGCTCCCCCTGCTTCTCCTGCACTAAGCCCAGATTGGCTGTAGGACAGAACCTGGCTCATTATGTCTTGTGGTGGAAGCAATGGCTGCGGACTCAGGTTTTACAGATTGTATGAGTGCCAACTCATTTGCTTTCACTGAGAATACCAAATTTGTTACTGCTTTCCCATATTTTCCTTTAGCAGAATTAATTTATGTTACACAGTATGTACCTATGGGATACCTACCACACGTACACATGAGTGACTCAAATTCTGCCTTTATTTACACTTGTATAACCCCACAGATTTCAATGGGTGGATTGCATTGGGTGTAAATCAGAGCAGAATGTGGTCCTATGTCTTTTAAATCCTACTTTACCTTTTGTGCACTTCCCCAAACAAATCCGTTCTCCTCTTCTTTAAAGCTCCCTTTCGTGTTCTTACAAAGTGCCACTTGCTCAAAATCCAACAAACAGCATGCTGAAAGGAACCAATCCTTCTCTCCAAAAGCAATCAAATGCTATGCACACTCAATTATGAGTTTACTACTTATTTAAACAAAATCAGTGGCAACCCTGTGTTGAAAAGATAAGAAGGCTTATACAGTAGAACCTCAGAGCTATGAACACTAGAGTTACAAAAGACCATAATGTTTTGTTCAGAATTACGAACACTTCAGAGTAACAAACAACCTCCATTATTGAGTTGTTCATAACTCTGAGGGTCTACTGTAATGATAAGATCATCATATTTATACCACACTATGTATTCCATGTGGATTTTTATTTGATGAATGGCTATGGACAGATATTTCAAACAGAGACCAAAAACGTTAAAAGTTGCAAAACAAAAACATTCTACATTCTCTGTAACATTCCCTAGTAGATCATGTCTCAACAAAATATTTCTAATGCAGTATTCAGCTCCCATATTTCAATTGCACTAAAAGACATTGAAATGATCTATTACCCAACACCCCAGTATCTGAGCACCACACAAATAATAATAATAATAATAAAAATACTTTATTTATAAAAGAATGATATTCACGTTCAAAGATGAAATGACAATTTTGTGCTGTTGGATAGCCCATGTGACCCTATTGATTTCAGCAGATTTATGAGCAGCCTAAAGAATTTCACCCCAGATATTGTGCATCTCTATTCAAATTAAATAAAGTGCAGAAGTTGTCTAGAATATTGCCTGGTCTGTCCACAGTTGAAAGTTTAATGAACGTTCATGTAAAAAGTATATTAGCAGAAGACTACAGTAATCTCCTGTGTTGCCCTTAACTGTCTTTAAGTGGGAGTTACAGAACAATGAATCTATAGTGCTATGTCAAATGAGGTAGCCACAAAGATATCCATCACTGAGAGTCCTACATATCAATAGTGTTACAATAAGGGGAGTCCATAAAGACCAAAATGTAGAAACAAAATGGATCATCATCCATGAAAGCAATAAGAGGATGAGATAACCTCCCCACAAAAGGAGACTATGGGTCCATTAAAAAATACACTCCATTTCCTGGTTAGAGTGATCGGACCCAGAAATACCAGAATTCACCTCTCCATCACAGGTCATTAATGGCCCCATCCTGCACCACTGAAATCAGTGGGACTTTTGCCATTAACTTAAAAAAGTGCAGGATGAAACCGTATGTGCTATTCTCCAATATGTACTGTGCTGACCAATTCCTGGGTACTCATAGGATCTGCATTTTTATTTTTAACACAGCAGTTTTAAATATAAGGCTATATTCTGCCATCTTAACTCATGGTGAATAGTATCTCACTCCATGAGTAATCCTACTAAAAGTAAAATATATCTGTTATTTACTCATAGAGAAAGGCATTTCTCAGTATGAGTAATGGTGCCAGAATCTAGTCCACAGTGCCTGTTTATACTCTCTCTCTCTGTCTTTCTCACACACACCCGTTACAAAAGCCCTGTGACTCTGCCTGGTTTCCAGAAAGACCCCATTAGCACAGGACAAGAATCCTTTCACACATTACAGAAAAAAAATCCATGCGCTGCCATATGGATTAATTTTTGCAAAATGTCATGACAAATTTTGTCCCTATTTTTAATGAGTGAAGTCCAATTGTAGAACCAGAGAAATGCTTAGTTGGACTGCTTACTGCATTTGCATGATAACCCCGCAGAAAGTCAAAGGAAATAACAGACATATTTTATTTTCTCAGATCGCATTTGCACCTGATTCTTTGCTTTTGAAATTTGATATTTGTCTGAATGCTGCCAGTGATCTCTGCAGAGGCACATCAGCATCCATGTGTGTGACATTTAAAAGTAACTTGGTCTTACAGCAAGCTGATTGAGTTCAGCTCGATTAGCCTATAAAATCTCAAAGACCCGGTTGTGTATTTTCAATCTTTATAACCTGAAAACTGCTATTATAGAAGAATGCCTATTTTCCAAGTATAGCCACAGAAGAAAAAGGCAGAGGTATCAGGAGAGAGTGCCAGTATGTCATACTCAGTCACGAACCGTTTTGACAGAGGAATTCTTTAGTAGCCAGTCAGCTCCCCCTGTACTGGTGAAAGTGTATATTGTCTTAAAACTAATCAAAATAAAAGAGTGTTTAAAAGATGAATGTCTTAGAAATTAGTGGAGACTTCAATGTCATCGTAAAGTCTTAGATCACGATGGGAGAAAAAATAGTCCATGATCTAAAGGGGAGATACAAAAGCATATAGGGGAGAGGACAACAAATAATTATTAAATAATTCTCCAGCTGCTTCTGGGGAGGAAAGCAGGATAGAGAATCACAGGAGGGACTTTTACAATGAAAATGCTTGGCAAGGCGCTCAGCTACTGCAGTGATGAACCTGGTATAGAAGGGGAACACAGAGTGATGAAAACTGTAACAGTTTTCTGTGAGGAAAGCATCCATGTCTTCAGGGCTTCAGACCCGCCAACAAAATGCAACCTCATATTTGGCATTATTAAATGTAATATAGTCCAAAAAATTTCAGCACAGACAGATCTCAATCAAAACTTAAACACAGGGGTCATAATCTAGCCAACATATCCAATCACATAACGTGGAAACAATCACTATTTTAGGACTCCTGGTTAAACTCAGCATTAATGTGCATTTTAATGAATTCCTGTGGTAAGCTTAAAAGGAATCGTGAAAACCAGGAACGATCTTAGATTGTCTTGGCAGCCACATGATTCGATTTGACTCGCAATATTTTTCTTTAAACCAAGGAAATGTCATGCTTCAAATTTAATTGTTCTTTAATTAAATAACTATAATTAGGACTTTTCCTCTAATGTATCTGAACAAATTGAGTAATACGCCTTACACTTACTTACCCATGCATTTGTGCAATTATCGATGGGGATGTTGATGGAAGATTAGAATTTGCCGGGTGGGTTGCTGTCCAATGAACCTTGCCAGTGTATCCAGGGATATTCGGAGTGCTACAGGAAAAAGTTAAAAGGGGGAAGGGCAGAAAAGGACTAAATTAAATGAGTACAGGCTTGAAATAATCAATCACAGACAGTTGTAAAACCACTAGCTTGTATTTCTATATCCAAGGTAGATAGGTGATACAGGGTGTAAATGTGTGATATTATATTGCATGAAAGCACCGGGCCTGATCCCCAACTGATATAAATTGTCATAGCTTCTTTGACATCAATGGAGCCACAATAATTTACACCACCTGAAGATCTGGCCCACAAGCTCAATTTTGATTACAGAGGGCAAAAATCCATTCTCCAGTGTTTCTCATCTTGTTTTGAAATGATGGGTTTTATTTGATTGTCTGTACATTACTCATGACCAAGAACAACATTTCACCAAGAGGAAAGAACTAGAAAAAGTGGTTCACAAAAGCACTAAAGCCAATATTTCAAACATGGATTACATTTTAGGTGGGATTTAGGTCCCAATTTCAAACATGGCACTTAGGTGACCTCCTTTTGGCAGCTCAGTCTGAAATTTTTGGCCTATGCCCAAAGTTCTTGCAACAGAGGTTCCCAAACTTTTTTTGCTGAATGCTCCCTGTGCTTTGGAGGTTCATGTCACATGTGCAGCCGCCTCTTTCTAAGAAACAGTATTTCCATGGATGCCTGAGGTCTGGGAGTCCAGCCCGCGAGCATCCCTTGTCAGGTGGGTGATCCCAGCAGGACACCGAAAGCTGGACTTCACCCCTCTCCTTGTGACCCTAGGACTCCCCTGTGTCACTGACAGGCCGCAGGCTTCTGTGGCCTTGGCACAATCCCCAGCACGCATAAGCAAGGGCCTGTGCTGGCAGGGAGAAATTACCTCCCGAGGGGACCCATGCACATCCGCTTCTGAAGAGATGAATGAGCTTGACTGAGTCACCCCTACTCCCTGCCCAGGAAGAGACCACTCCCCCTCTCTCCTTGTACCCTTCCTCCTCCTTGTGCTACCAGCCTGGCAGGAGCTGGCGACTCAGCTAGTGAAACATATTCTTATTTTATCAACAATATTTTGAAGAAACAAGAAAAAATCCGTAACTAGTCAGGTCATTCGGTGCCCTGCTAAACTCCTTGTGCCCCCTCCCCCACAAGAAGGGGTTCCCCCAAGTTTGAAAACCAACATCCGACAACAATTCTACAGTTTTGAAAATTTCAGGTATGATTTCTGGTATATTATTCTGGGTGATTTTCCTAAAAAAAAATTTACATTGCTCCTGTTCTATTGGATACAAAGCATTGAACCATCAATACATTTTTATCTTATACAAGCAGTTTAAGATGTTAGACGTATATTATTAAAAAATCCAATGTAACATCTGAATTTTTACTAGTGTCTTTAATTTAATCTTATTTAGCTATCCATATAAAGAAAAGAAACAAAGATGTGCAATGATACAATATGATCCAGGGAATCCATCCTGGATTATGGCCTAATCCAGTGGTTCCCAAACTTGTTCTGCCGCTTGTGCAGGGAAAGCCCCTGGAGGGCCGGGCCAGTTTGTTTCCCTGCCGCATCCGCAGGTTCGGCCGATCACGGCTCCCAGTGGATGCGGTTCGCTGCTCCAGGCCAATGGGAGCTGCTGGATGAAGCAGCCAGTATGTCCCTCGGCCCGCGCCACTTCCAGCAGCTCCCATTGGCCTGGAGCAGCGAACCGCGTCCACTGGGAGCCGCGATTGGCCGAACCTGTGGACATGGCAGGTAAACAAACCAGCCCGGCCCGCCAGGGGCTTTCCCTGCACAAGCGGCGGAACAAGTTTGGGAACCACTGGCCTAATCCATCAAAAAAATTAAGCACATGTTTAACTTGAAGTACATAGGTAGTCCGGTTAGGACTACTCACTTTCTTAAAGATAAGTACTCGCTTAAATGCTTTGTTGGATGGGCAAGAGTGCTCAATACTTGGCAGGATTGAGCCTTTGTATATTACTTGATAATTCATACAAAATGAAATACACTGACAGTCAATGATAAAGAGAAAAGGAAAGTTTTCATGTGAGATGCAAACAGATTGAGGAAAGATTTTTAGCTATAGAGGGCAGCACAACTGAAAGATCAACTCCTAAATGGCAAGAGTTGTTGGGAGGGGAAGGAGAGAAGACAGAAGCAGGTTGAAAGAGAGCTGGAGGAGTAAAAGCATGTGAGGTCAGAGAGGGAGCCCATGCATAGTTTAAAAAATGTCCATTTCTATATGATATAGAATTAGGGGCAACCAGTTATTGGCATCAGTAGTTAACTATTTCCAGTTCTGCCAGCTCAAAATAGGTAACCATTGAACTATATATTAACCCAGACTGCCCATACACAAGCAGACAAGTCTTTCATGACAAGCTGTTTCAGCCTGTGACTCAGCTAAGTACAAGGGACTGTAAAGTACAAGGGACTATAAACCCTTTTGTGGGCTCGTACATTCTGCAAATAACAACAATGCCCATTTAGGAACTGCTTCCGAGGTGCTTTCTGACATCCGTGTGCTCCCTAGAAAAATAAATCTTAGAGCGTGAGATAGTACATAGCTATTAATTTTCAGTACAATGACCAGAAATCCCTTTAAGCTAAATTCAGTGCAGGATTCAAGAATCGACTTATGGGAGAGGTGGTTTATTAAATAATTCTTTGGCTGTGTACCTAGGCAATTTTTTACTCTAATTTCTCATTGGGGTAGAGATAATGTTAAAATGCTGCATCTATAGAGTATGTGACATAGAGATAAAACGTGACGTATTTGTTGGAAAATTCATTTGTCCCACAAGAGATTCAATCCTCTGGACCAGCTAAGCTGTGCTCAGCATAGGAACATCAGAGAGGAAAGGTGGATTTTATGTCATGCCCACTCAGATCCAGTGGCTGATGGAAGGCTGATCTGGTCAACAGTATTACACAGGAGTAGTTTTGGGGTGCTCTATGTTATATCTAGCTACCCATGGCTCCAAGGGGCCTTTCATGAGTTTTTTTTCTAATCCCCTTTGTCATGCTCCTACATCAGCAGAGGTGGCTTGCAGCCAGGACAGCAACTCTACGCCACTTGAGGATTCCCTTTACTTATGAGGAATCGCCACATAGCTGGTCAAACCAGCATTTCTGCTGCTTTGTGGCACCATCGCAGCACAAAGCAGCCTTAGCAGGCCTGAGGATCTGGGCTAATATTGGGGCACATTTTCTGAAATAGTTACAATGGTGTGTGTGCAAAACTCTGCCTTTTTGTGGACAAACGGACAATGATCTGGTTGTGTGCAGACCAGGCAATAGCACATACATATACTTATTTGCATGTGAAAATATCTAATGTGTGTATTCAAATACAGGGGTTTATAAGAACAATGGATACATTTGTGCAAACACATGCATTTAGCTATCTCGGATCATTTGGTCCATAAGGACTATTTTTAATCTTACTGTGATTGGAATTTTACTACCCCGATGATGTGATACTTACATTAGAACCTCAGAGTTATGAAAACCTCGGGAATGGAGGTTGTTCTGAACTCTGAAATGTTCGTAACTCTGATCAAAACGTTATGATTGGGGCTGAGTGGGGGTTGAGCACCCCCTGGGGAAAATTAGAAGCCAGCTTCTGGGTCCATGAAAAATTTTAAATCAAAACGGGGGTCCTCGGGTTGCTAAAGTTTGAGAACCACTTCAATATAAAACTGTGTTAAATGTAAACTACTAAAATTAAAGGAAAAGTTTAAAAATAATTGATAAGATAAGGAAACTGTTTCTGTGCTTGTTTAATTTAAATGAAGCTAGTTAAAAGCAGCATTTTTCTTCTGCATAGTAAAGTTTCAAAGCTGCATTAAGTCAATGTTCAGTTGTAAACTTTTGAAAGAACAATCATAACATTTTGTCTCTGTCTCTTTGTGTGTCTCTGCTGCCTGATTGTGTACTTCTGCCTGATTGTGTACTTCTCCAAATGAGGTGTGTGGTTAACCGGTCAGTTCATAACTCTGAGGTTTCTACTGTAATAAGATATCATATAAGAATTGTTCATTAGACTCTCAGTTATAGAATGAAATGCTAATGACTTCCATGGAATTGCACCAGTGTGACAGAGAATTTGGGCCATTGCATGAAATCTCATAATATCTTGCAATATATCATAAGGCTAGTTGAAATTAACTCACATAACAACTGTATAATAGTGTAGACATCTGAGTCTTATTATGCATTGTGAAGCATCTGATTTGTAAAATCTTCCAACCTTTAAAGCTTGCAAAACCACCTAACCTAGCACTGCTAGTGACACAATTTAATTTCTTTCACTAACATATTTTCCTTGGAAAGAAGATAAGAGAAAAGCAACATGAATATCCAAATGTGCTATACAAACAGCAAAATGAGCGCGAGAGACAGTCCCAGATTCAGATTTGTTCTAGATTGTTGTCTGCCTTTTAGAAGTGATTCACAGAGTTAACATACTTCATAGCATGCTGAAGGATGTTACACTGAAAGAGGAGGAGGCTATGTAAAGAGAAGCTAAAAGTACCAGGATACTAAGAAAGCCTACACTACGTTAACCAGCTGCCCTCATGGGAACCTGAAGAAGGGATGCAGAAATGTGCTGCGGTTATGCGTGTGATAAGGTAGAAGAGACTGAGGTTAAAAAAATACCCCTTTGGTTTTTGTTTTTGGATCACGCTGTCTAGTTCTCTTGTGTTTTCTTTGCTGAGATGTTGAACCAGATCATCTCTGCTGAAAAAAACAACTGAGTGCCAGGCTACAACTGGCAACATGCAACACTCTTTGTGGTTAGGCTTCTCGTCATCAAGTTTTCTTTCTGTCACCATGACGTTTCTCTCATCTTGCTCAGATGCTTCCTTGTTATTACACTAGCAGCCCTCACTCCCCACAAAAAACAAAACAAGCCTCCACCATATTCAATGCATAAGCAATTGAAGCTGTACAAGGCCTAAGATTTCAAACAGAAATTGGGTGCATCCATTTGTGGTTGCCCATTTTGAGACACTTTAAAGGGGCCTGATTATCAGAAAGTGCTCGGTAACTGTTCTCTGAAAATCAGAAAGTGGTTTAAGTTGGGCACCTGAAAACTGAGGCACTCAGAAAGAGTATTCACTTTTGAAAATGTAGGTTTTAAAGTTCCCTGTGCTTTAGCTTGAGTGGTAAATAGGTTCATGGTCATTGTTAACTCTCCCTGCAAAACAGAAACTTCTGCAAAAGAGTAATCTTTCACAGAGACTGCTAAATGATCATTATACACTGCTCTTAGAGCAGGGAAGAGCTCCCACAGCTCCTTACTCCTTCTTAGACCCTAGTGCTTCAGTTCCACAAACAGAAAACACTGAATAAAGCCATAATGTGCTCACATGAAGCGTTAAAGAACACCTACAGTAGGTTAGAGTACCTAAGTCTGCTTCTGATCTTGTTTATACCTGTTTTACTTAGTGTGTGGTCTTACTTCTGATTTACATACATGTAAGATCAAAACTGGGTATTTTGTTAGTTACAACTGTGAAAAGCAGATGAAAAACACTACCATAAACTAATGGCATATTTTGATTTGGTAGTGTTTCACACTCACTTTGCACTAGTGTAAATGATAGAGCTGGGTGGGAAACAGTTTTCCTGTGAGAGTTTTCAAGAGTTCAAAATTTTTCCCATCCCAAAATGGAGGGAAAAGTTCTAAATCACAAAAATATTCACAAACTAATAATCCGAAAAAATCCTGGACTGGGTCAAATATAGTACACACGAACTAAAATCTTGAAATAAAAAATAGTTTTGAACAGAAAAATGTAACTTTTCATTTTGAAAATGTCAAAACAGGACGTTTTGATAATTTTGAACCCAATAATTTTTTTATTGGGAGATTCATCAAAATGAACCCTTTCCCGCAACAGTTTCAGTTTTGCCAAACTGTCATTTTCTGATGAAAAAGATGTTACTCAGAAAATTTCTTACCAGTTCTAGTAAATGAATACACAAGGTGAAAGACATTGGAAGGACCCTGTGTCTATCTAATTATGGTCTATGAAGTTTCTGTTATGACTTGAAGATGGTTCAGGGACACATAAAAACAGTGAGCTAGAGGCTGATCTCAACCCACGTGTATATTTGGAGTAACACAACTAAAGTCACGTGTGAGATCATAATCTGGCTCAGTGTGTTTAGGGCACTGACAGTAAGGGTGCTGATAAACTTGGAGGAACATCTACAAAGAAAGGGAATATAAGTTATCGGAGGAGAATGGTTTAAGTGTAGGACTTGGAACTCCAGGGGCTTTATCCTTTAGAGACTGCATGTACAGAGCTCCCACTGCAAACAAAAGCTTGCAGGAGTGGGTCTTCGAAGAGCTAATTCTGCCTCTGACACCAACATCAACTGTGGCCTTGCACGAGTCACTTACACTTATTTTCCAGATATGAAAATTGAGGAAATAAAGTTAACTCTTACTGGACAGAAGTGTTAAGGAGATTAATTAGTTAACACTTGAAAAGTGCTGCTAAGCAGAAAGTCTTAAATGTTAGCTAAACAGTGTGTGGGTGTGAGTGAGTGACTGCATGTAGCACTGCCCTCTACTGAAGGGAATGAAAACTGCTGATCTATTTGTCACAGGCCTTATATCAGGGGTGGGCAAACTTTTTGGCCTGAGGGCCACAACTGGGTATGGAAATTGTATGGCGGTCCACGACTGATCACGAAATTGGGGGTGGATTGCATGGATTGGGGGAAGGGATAGCTCAGTGGTTTGAGCATTGGCTTGCTAAACCCAGGGCTGTGAGTTCAATCCTTGAGGGGACCATTTAGGGATCTGGGGCAAAAATTGGGGATTGGTCCTGCTTTGAGCAGGGGGTTGGACTAGATGACCTCCTGAGGTCCCTTCCAACCCTGATATTCTACGACGCTATGAGGTGAGGGCTGTGGCTGGGGATGAGGGGTTGGGGTTGCAGGAATGTGCTCCAAGCTGGGACCAAGGGATTCAGAGGGAGGGAAGGGATCAGGGCTGGGGTAGGGAGGTGGGGTGCAGGCTCTGGGCGGCGCTTACCTCAAGCAGCTCCAAGAAGCAGTGTCATGTCCCCGCTCCGGCTTCTATGTGCGAGGCGCGGCCAGGTGGCTCTGCGTGCCACCCTGACCACAGGTGCCGCCCCTGCAGCTCTCATGGGCCATGGTTCCCAGCCAATCGTCGCTGTGGGAGCAGCATGAGGAACCTCTTGGCTACCCCTATGCGTAGGAGCCCGAAGGGGGACATGCCACTGCTTCTGGGAGCTGTGTGGAGCAGGACAAGCCCTCCCCCCGACTCCCTGGTTGGAGCGCTGGAGCAGGGCAAGCCCTGGACTCCACTCCCCGGTGGGAGCTCGAGGGCTGGATTAAAACATCTGGAGGGTCAGATGCGGCCCCTGGGTCGTAGTTTGCCAGTCCCTGCCTTATATTGTTAATGAGTGCCAGATAACCTTATTTAGCTCAGGAGGCAAGGGCCAGTGCTTTGAAGCAAGAGAATTTGAGTTCTGTCCTGACTGCTGTGTAGTTCCAGGAGGCTGTGATACGAAGCAGTGTGAATAACAGAAAGTGATGTTTGTTACAATATGTAAGGTACAAAAATAGTGAGAGACAGATGCAGCATTAAAGCTGCCACTTCAGGCGATCTGTTAGCTCTCACTTTAAGAAACTTTGCTATGTAAGTTGGAATTTACTAAGTGTTACTACATCATGCATTAGTTAGTTACAGCCGTGCCAGGAATAAAAAAAAATTGTTCATGCAGTGTCTGTCACACCAAGCGTTTACTGGTGCCCCCCACATGAATGCTACAGAGGAAATCCCCTTCAACAGTGTGGGAGTTTTTTCCATTGACCCTTAGAACACCTGCAGAACTAAAATATCACTTAGACCATACTCTCATTGCAACAGCTGATGGGGGAAGGGGTCAGATAAAGGAAAAAGCTGGTGGCTGGCAGATGGAGGAGAAAAAGACCTATAAAGACATTTAAATAAACAGAGTAAGGTGGCGTCATGAATCCATGTGCTAAAGTTAGAACAGAGTTTTCTCTTGGTATTGAAAATTAACCTTCTTATGCATTTTTGAATGAAATATTTTTGTTTGTTAATTAACATGAAAATTAATTGTGTCATTACTTATAATATTCATAAATGATCTGGAAAAGGGGGTGAACAGAGAGGTGGTAAAATTTGCAGATGATACAAAATTCCTCAGGATAGTTATGTCCAAAGCTGAATGCAAAGAGTTACAAAGCGATCTCACAAACTTGGGTGACCGGGCAACAAAATGGCAGATGAAATTCAATGTTGATAAGTTCAAAGTAATGCACATTGAAAAACATAATCCCAAATATACATACAAAATGATTGGGTCTAATTTAGCTGTTCCCACTCAAAAAAGATCTCGGACTCATCGTAGATAGTTATCTGAAAACATATGCTCAATGTGCAGTGCCAGTCAAAAAAAGCTCACAGAATGTTAGGAACCATTAGGAAAGGGACAGATAAAAAGACAGAAAATAGACAAATGCCACTATATAAATCCATGGTAGTCCACATCTTGAATACTACGTGCCTTTCTGGTTGCCTCATCTAACAAAAGATGTACTAGAATTGGAAAAAGTGCAGAGAAGGACAACAAAAATGATTAGGGTATGGAAAAGCTTCCATGTGAGGAGAGATTAAAAGGACTGGGACTATTCCTTTTAGGAAAAAAAGATGACTGAGGGGGATGGGACAGGATGACCAGGGATGGATCACTTGATAATTGCCCTGTTCTGTTCATTCCCTCTGAAACACCTGGTACTGGCCACTGTCAGAAGACACGATACTGGGCTGGATGGACCACTGGTTTGACCCAGTAAGGCCGTTCTTATGTTCTTATCATTTTCTTTTTATTTATTGGGAGGATGGATTTCAAAAGCAGCTAAGGAATTTAGGAGCACAAATCCCATTGAATCTCAGTGGGGCTTGGGTTCCTAAATCACTTTGATGTTTTTGAAATCTCCTCCTTTATGTAACTAGCTCACATGACTTGCCTTACTCTTTGAAAATGCACAGGAATTGGAGTTTCACCAGCAATCAGGCTCTCTTTTCTCCCACAGTATGCATGTTTGCAAGAGGAGTTCACCCGGACATAGCCAAATTTTGAAAAATACTCAACAGCCAACAGATCTCATTATGACACTGGGCCAGTTCTTCATAATAGCTCAGCACCCAACAAGCATCCAGCATACTGAACTCTTTTGGAAATCTGGCCCTAACTGTAGCTGTTGATTTATTTTGAAAATCTGGACCACAGTCCACTTTTCTCATTATCTCATTACTCATAACTTCTCCCTGCCTGACAGTTGGCCAGCTACGTAATGTACAAAAACAGCTTCATTATTCATTTTTTACAAACAAATAAAAAAACAAGCAAACTAGTTAGTTCAGCTTGTTTCAAACCCCCAAAGTAGCTCCAGAATAAATGACAAAGGCCCCAGTCCGTCAAAGCACATAAACATGTGGTCAATTCCATCCCTATAAGCAAAGCACTTACAAACCTGTGTGAGTCCCATCAGCTATAATGGGACTTATACAGGAGTGTAAGTGCTTTGATGAATTGCGGGCAGGGAGAAGAGATAAAGAGAAGGAAAAGAAAACAAATATGAAAACAGGAAGTAAGGAGATAAGTGCGAAGAGCAGGAGGAAGCCAGACAAAAGTGACGGGGAGGGACAAGACACACAAAGAGCAGACCTAACAGCCATGGTGTTAGTGTTGCCCAACATACTTTTTTGGGGCCAAATTATATAGAAAACTGGCAATAAATAACCAGAACATTTACTTTGGAAGCTCACTTGACTATCACACACACAGAAAAGTTTTATGTCTGCCCGTTTGCTTTTCTAATGACATGTATTTCACCCTTTCTTAAAATCCTAGGTGCTTCCAGTCCTCAGACATGTGTTCCAATGTAATAAAGGTGAAAGAGGAAGGATGGATCAAACCCAGTGTGTTTATAGCCTGCTCGGGAGTGAATCTGCAAACAAAATGTCCTTAACAATGGCCTACTCAGGGCTGGCCTGGTGATATGCAGTGCATTGCCATTTGGGATCTCTTACTGGGTGACGAGGAGCAAGAGATTACATTGAGAAATCAATTTCCAGGTCTCTCTCATGGCAACGCAGACTGATCATGCTAGGTCACTGAGCCAGACCACAAATATGATTTGGATTAATATAAATATAGGTTCAGAAGTTTAGCATCTGTGGCTAAGTCACAGGTTTCTTATATGGGAGTGGGGTTCCACTAGTTATTTTGTGTCTGATTCACACAGGGAAAAAATGGTTTATGAGAACAAATACATCTCTGTATCTTTATTTGTATTTCACGCTCAATGAATGTTTTAACAGACCACGCTTTAAACAGTATTATAGAGGAATTCCAGTCTCGTGATTAAGGCACTGGACTGGGATTTAGGAAATGTGGGTCTGATTACTGGGTCTGCCACAAATTCTCTGTCCAACTCAGCCAAATCACTTAATATCTCTGCATCCCATCTGTAAAGTGGAATAGTACTATTTCCTGGTTACACAGTAACCTCTTCAGGGCAAGGACTATATTATGTCTATGTATAGCATCTTGCACAATAAGCCCCCAATCTTGGTTGGGGTCCTTAGTACCACAGTACAAATAATAATGACCAGAGTTTGTTTTTTTCTAATTCCTTTAAAAGTAAAAAGATGGCTTTCTATTCCCCAACAGGGGAGAACGGATGGACCCAAGAAGAATACACTAACCTGCTCACCACCTCTCTTCCCCTTTGTCTCTGCAATCTGGCCCACTGTCTGCCCCTGAAGAACTGGTTTCAGATTTGTTACTGCTCTTATTGATAAATACTTTCTTGCAGGGCCTGGGGAAGAACATGAACTTGCCCCAGAGCACTACATGAAAGTGATGTCATCACCTTAGTGCTTGACACAGGAATTGCACCTGATCTTTAACAAAACATTGAAAGTGACTTATTATATAAACTGTGTCAAATGCAGTGGGAAAAAAACAGAAAATTATTTTTCTGTTATCTGTTTAAATTACAGTAAGCTTACCATTTAATACTAGTATGTACCAAATAGTAGGTAAGGCCTAACAATAGTGGGTACAGAATTCTCAGATGGAAGTTTGATTTGCAAGACTCTTGCTTTCTACAGCAGCCTATGAGATTTCCAGCTATGTATTTGTCAGTCCTTCTGGCTACAAAAAGTCCACTTCACCTACAGTAACAGTTTATATTTCTGAGAAGCAGGAAAAGAGGGACATGGCAAATAGAGAATGCTGGGAATGTGGGCAGGGAACGTGGTGCTTATTTGGACAGTGCCACCACTTCAGTTTCAAAGGATATGTCTACACTGCAATAAAACACCCACAGCTGGCCCATGTCAGCTGACTGGGGCTTCTGGAGCTCAGGCTGTGAGACCATAAAACTGAAGTGTAGATGTCCAGGCTTGGTCTGGAGTCTGAGCTCTGCGACCCTGTGACAGGGGAGGGTCCCTGAGTCTGGGCTTCAGCCCAAACCTGGATGTCCACCTGCAATTCTATAGCCCAGCAGACCAAGCCCTGTGAGCCTGAGTCAGTTGACATGGGTCAGCCATGGGTGATTTATTGCAGTGTGGACATACCCATAGGGTTAACATAGTGACCATATATTTTAAAAAATGTATTTCAGGATAACCATTTTCTATTCTTTTGTGCTTCAACTCAACCAGAAGTTATGAATGATGAAGACTGGATGAAATTCTATTGGATGAAATTCAGTGTTATGCAGGAGGACGGACTAAATGATCATAATGGTCATGTCTGCCCTTAAGATCTATAAATTTATAATCTTTTATTTAGGCTTAGTGGATATGGTGTCTATACTAGGAGTCAGATTCTGATCCCCTTAATCACAGGGAATAGCATCTTAATCTGCAAATAGTCCCACTGAAATTAGTAGGGCTACCTGAAGAGTAAGGTGCTACTCAGAGTGAGTAAGGGTAGCAGCACTTGGCGCTATTTAAAGTAATGTGCATTCTGCATTAAATTAATAGAGATGACTGGACCTAATGATTACTAGAGAACACAACAAAACCAGCCATCCCCATACCTGCTACAGACATTTGTTTAGCATATGTTCTGAAATTTGTGATGCAGGCCCATCTCTCTGACAAGGGGAATTTGCCTTTTCTGCAGAAGAGAGGGGGGACATTTTTAGAGCTTATTTTTACCACAAAAAATATACCTCCTGTGGTTTCCTTACAAATGTGGACTACCCCTGTTCACTGAAAACTATAGAAAGAAAAGATCTAGCCAATGAGAAACTGTACACAAAAAACAAGTTTGTTCATCTTTTGTTTTACCACTTTTATGTGTTACCCCAGCTTTCCAGGTAAGTGCTTCTGACCAGCTCAGCTTGCTTAAGAAAAATTCAGGAAGGACATAACAAGAAAAAAAATATTTTCAAGTTCATAATGTAAGTAAAAGGAAATCATATATTTAATAAAATATAAACAGCTTTTGTAAACTCAGAGGACACCTAGTGGCCAAAGCTAGTACTCACTTGTTTAGCATTATAACACTCAATCTTATCATGAGACATCCCAGTTTTCCGTGACCAAAAGCCAAAATTCTCTGGTAAAAAAAACATTAAAATCTGCATTTTTCCATGATTAAAATGAAACGCTGAACTTTAGTTTCCTTAGCCACAACCAGGATAACAGTATTTCTTGTTTTGGACCAGGACAGTCTCCTTTTTAAGCCCTGTCCCAGACGTCCTGACTTTTTTGGCAAAACTGGGCAAAAGCAAATGGGACAAATGCCCAGTTTTGCCGTTGGGGGGCACAGAGCAACATTTTGTGGGGGCTTGGACTGTCAGTCCCTGCCCCAGGCAGCTCAGGCCAACCCTGTGCAGTATCCTGTTTTCACTTTGGGAAATATGGTCACCCTAACTTTCATTAAAATTAGTTAATATGTTTTCATTTTTTCACAAAACATAAAAACTAAAGATTCTCTGTAAAAATGCAAATTATGTGTTTTTCCCCACGACAAACAGATTTCTAGGACTCCTACTTATCATTCAGAAACAATGCCTTCTTTTTTCTATCTATGGACTTGTTCATTAATATTGCAGTGTAACACAGTAATAGTTATATACTAATTTAGGATTGGACTTTTCCTTACTCTCCCCCCTTCACCCCCCGCTCTCCCCTGCGGGGAAAAACAGAATGCTGAATTCCAGAAATTGCCGTCCTTGTAGTATGCCTCAGAAAATTCTGCATCTCCTTGTAGTGGTTTTGTTAAGGACGTTGTATTAAATGCATCTGATGTGACTTGACTTTTTATTTGTTTAATATTGTGATTCTGTGCATGTCACAAAAGAATACGGCTATATAGCCATGTATCCTATGTATGCAGAGTGATAGCGTACATAAATTGCTACATTCTTCTCCAAAACTATTGAGTTCTTATACTTGTTTCTCCCAGGACTTTACCCTGTTATGTTTATTGAAAGTATGGTAAAAACTAAATCTTTGCCTTGAAAGGTTTACAGCTTCAAGAAGATTATAGTTAGCAGTAGGTATTAGGTGTCCAACCTTATACACATATGACAAAATTTTTAACTCAGGTGCTTAGTATCAAGCACAACTATTCATATTTAGACACCTAACAAGTGACTTTTCAGAAGTGATGAGCACTTCTAGTGCCAATTTCTAGCTCTTATTTTAATCAGTGGGAATTGCTCAGCGTTGGCCTTATCTGAAGCCCATTAAAATTAATGGAAAGACTTCAAGACTTCAGGGGACTTTGGACTGGGGTCCCTAACTTTGGAAAGTAAAATTTGAAAATGTTGCCCCCAGAAATTGGTTTTAAGGGTACGGGGTGTCTGTATCTCCCACTGACTTCAGCTGGAGTTCTGGATGCTTAGCCCCTCTGAAAATCAGGCCTGTGATATCTAAAGTTGAGAACCTAAAATCAGAAGCATCCAAACTTAGAAACTACTTGTGAAACACTGGGTCTGAGGCCATGATCCAAAGCCTCACTGAAGTTAATAGGAGCAGTCTTTCAATTGACTCAGTAGGAGATGTGGGCGAGGTCCTAATGGCCAGATTTACACAGGTGCTCAGGCACCTAAACACACAGATAGATGCATAGTGGGGCTTTCAAAAGCATCTAAGCCGGTTAGGTCCTAACTTCCATTGAAGTCACCTTTGTAAATCTGGTCCTAAGTGTTTTTCCCCAGTGGATCAACAGCAAAGGAAGGAATATATAATCCCTTATATATAACGTTTTCTGGCTCCAAACACTGTTCCGTAGCCGCTGGACCATAAATAACACATTTTCGAGACACAATGGTGTATAGGCACTATCGCAAGTAGTCTATACCTCCCAGTGTCTGCACTATCAGAGCAGATTTAGTTTGACAGACAACTGTGGGTAGGCTATTACAAACATGTTCTAGTATCATGGATAACACCACACTACTGAGGGATGGATATAAATTTACATATTTAACTTACATTAGTACAAATGTTTTCCAATCACAAAGATATTTTTCTTTACATATTTAAGCCAAGGTCATTTAGCAAAATATCAATTAAACGTTCCATGAAAAGGAGTAAAATAGTTACAAGAAAATGCCCAGATTCCATGTCACTCATTTCTCCTCCATAGGGAATCAACCTGCATTGCCCTAATATCTGCCAGCAGAGGAGTGACAGTATTAAGCAGACATACAGTATGATATTTGCCATAATAATTCTTATCCAACAGAATATACACTTGGTGAAACACAGGAACTAATGAGGTTGAGAGGTGCTTCTAATTTATTTATCTTTTTCCAAAGTAACCCATCTATAGAATTGTAAATTAATGAAAACAGAAGCTTCTGCTTAACTTCATTTTCTCTGAAGTGCTTATTAAAGCAGTTTCAGGAACAACTATACCACAGGAAGTCTAATTTGGATAATGAATAAAAAGAGGCGAGAGAGAAAAAAAGCAAGACAGCTGAAAAAGCATCAAGTTTCTGAAAGATGGAAAAAGGTTTACTCTGAATTTCTGAAGGGCCAATGTTATTCCAGTTTTACACTACATCACCTCTACAAAAATGAGTAGCACTGTTCAGCACCAGATTGGAGTAGAGTAATGGAGAATCAAGCCCTAGGGTTCTGTGATGAATTCATTCATAGGTTAGGCTGCAGGTGGGAGATATAATCTAACACAAACATGAAGGGTAAAGTTTGCCACACTGTACAAGATAATCCTATTAGCAAAATCTCCCCCCATCTTGTAGCTGCTGCTGTGACTACATTTTTTGTATCCAGACAGAATTGTCTGTTAAATTGGCTCAAATTGATCCGTGTTTAATTACATTGTATTCTAATGGCCATTGAAGTCAATGGCTATCTTTCCTTTGACTGTAATGGCCTTTGGTGTGCTCAGTGAGCCACACAGTGAAAACCCTCTGGTACCTAAAACCCAACAATATCACTTGTGCAACAGACCCTCATACAGATCCCTGCATCCAGGATAGGGAAAATCCTATGTCCTTTCTTGTGCAAGACCAGGGCCTTGGGCCCTTTTCTTCTTTTCAAGATGACTAAAACTCCAGCAGTAGTTATAGTAAAAGCAAGGTAATAGAGGCAACATACTGAGCAGTTCTTGTGTAGCGAGGTTTTGAAGTTCGAACACTGCCAAGAGTAATCACATCTACACTGGCATTGTCTAGGTCTTCAAAATTCTCTGCACCAGCACAGCCACTGTTTGAATAAAAAGGAAAAGCAAAGACATATACATTATTCATAAGACAGCTGGCAGAGGCAGCTGAATCATACTTCAAGCTCCACATCTATAGTTATTTATTAAAATGGTCCACAAGAAAATACATGGAGATGAACTAGCCTTTGTGCAGTAATGTCCCAAGACAAAAACAAACACACAGAACCAGGAGCATATAATTAATGACAACTCTACCACATATGTGCAGTGATCAGTTTCGGGAAAGCTGGAAGTAACGTGAGAAACATCTGTCATCCCTATTTTTTTTTGACGTTTATACTGTGCCATAGTAAAGTATGATACCATTGAGATGAGGACACAATAGATCCTCATTCTTAACTCACAATATTGTAAATGAGGAGTAATTCCACTGAAGTCAGTGGAGTTACCCAAGAATAAGCAGAGGAGAATAGTCAAGCTGCAAACCTTGCATTACGAAGATGAGACAAATGGGCTGATTGCATTAAATCAAAACTGAAAAAATACATAATGTTGCTAAATCTTTACTTACGTGTAGAGAGGAATATGTTGAGTTCGAGAGCTTGGGCTTACACTGTTAACAAAAATGCAAGATATATTAGTTATTAGAAAAAAAGATGGAACTGATTTAACTGATTATTATGTTAAGCAAACTTTTTATGCAGCAAACATGAAAAGATAAAGAGGAAGTGACTTAGAGACCTATTTTTGAGGATGCACAGGAGTGGCAGAGAGTTTTGCTTTTGGAATGACGGGGGTGAAGAGAGCTCAAAATCAAGTAGTGGTGAATGATCTTTGTGCTGCGGGGCTGGCATATATATGAATGTCCCTATTCAGCAGGCAGAGTTTTGGCGTTTCAAACCATATCACAGGTAATTGCTGTTTCAGTCACTGTGTGACAAAGCATTTTAATAACTGAGCTGCTCTTCAGAGGGAAGCTCAAATCCCATGGACTTCAATGGGAGATATATCAATCTAACATCAGGCTTGAATTTGCTCTCTCTCTCTCACTCTGTCCCTCTTGTTCTGATCCATCACATTAGGGCTTTGCTGTCCTTCCCTTCTCACTCTGCCTACCTGTCTTTTCTCCTCCCGCCCTCACCCTACCGTCTTCTATTTAATCTGTCCCTGGCTCACTTCCCATCCTCTCTTTACTTGTCCCTGACTCGCCCTCTGAGCCCCTACTGATCTTTCCCTGTTTTCTCCTACTGTTCAGCTGAAATGCATTGATAATTTCTAACACTACGAAAAAGGACAAAGTCTTGGATTTTGTAAATATATGCTACTTGTAAAATCTTTACAATAAAAACGCACCTGTCAATGAAACAGTCAGAGGTGCAGCAATTATACAGGAACTAGCTACTGGGAACCTCTCTAGTTATGTTTTCATGTCTAATCCTCCCACAGGATATATCTCAGGTATATTTTTCAATAAAATTATTAATGGAATATCTTTAACCTCTCTGATTACAGCAGGTTGGTGAAATGTACAATCACTGCAAGCTCAGATGACATCACAATACACAACATGGAATCTGTGTAACTATCTTTGAAAAAAGAACTATACCATACACAGAGAGATAAACATGGTGGAGATAACATGGTGGAGATAAACATAAAGGAAACATGGTGATTAAAAGACAATTAAAATATAAAAAAGAAACTTACAAATCAATTGGTTTTTGTGGTGAAGTAAAAGATCTTGTTTGAAATCTGTCCCAGAGGCCCCCAACAATCTAGAATCACAATCAGAATGCTTCTTGAAACATGAGCTCTGTGTAACACAATATCACTTAATTAGGTAAGCCGGATATATTTTTATGTGCTGATCCTGCAATCAGATCTGCTGGCCTGTGCAGACCCAATTGCAAAACTGGGCTTTAGTTCCCAAAATATCATTAATTAGACAACCAAAAGGTAGTGTACAGTCTAGACCAAAAGATATGAAGTTTTGAATCCTCTTTTTTTTGAGAGCTGACTAAATTGAATCAAGTTGTTAACATATTGGAAGTGTCAGCCAACTGGGATGAGGGCAGTCTAGCCTAGTGGCCAGGGTCAGAGCCATAGTCTATCATCAGGAGCCAAAGCCAAGGATCAAAACCGGAAGGCAGAAACTGATCTAGCAGAGCTGGGGGTCAAGCTGGAGTCCATGGTCAGGAGCTAGAGCCAAGGGTCAAACTGGAGGTCAGGAACTGGACCAAGCAGGATATCACGCCAGGAGGGGTTCAAGGCAGGGGCAGGACAGAGGCAAGGCTAGGTGCAAGGCAGGAGCAGCAGGAACAAGGTAACACAGGAGCAAACACAGAGAAGACAGCAAACTGTGGCTGCTGCTGGCCTAAGAGCCAGCCTGCTGGCCTCTGCAGCCAGTTCGGTTGCATGGCTAATCGGGCAGCTTGCTGTAGGCCAGTTGCACTGATAGGCTTCAAGGAGACTAGCTCTGTTGCAGGCCCTGATTCCTGACAGGAAAATTTCAAAATGAACTGTGTTTCTCATGCACTTTTCCCTCAAAGGATTCAGTGATTTAGGTTATAACAAATAAACTCCTCTGTCCTCAGGCAATTTGTAGATATTATAGCAGTAACCTTAGGACCCATTATTTTAACAATTAAAATAAATAATTACATGAAATAAATACATTATATGCTTTTTCATGCTACAGGATAATTTCTGCTCTCATTTTTCACTGATGTTTTTCTTTCTCTTCTTTGACACTTTGCATGTATTACCTATTTTTCTGCATGCAGTCTTTAGAAAAGAGAAAAAAGATGCCAGTCCCTGTGAAGCCAGCTAAAATGCTGCTTTCTGAGTCAAGTGGTAGAGTCTCCTCTATGAATACAGTGACCCTGCTTTTTACTTTTGAAAACTAAAGGAAACATCCTTGCATTTGTGAGCATGAATCCCATAGTTTTGGTACTGATTTTCTAAGCAGCCTGATGCATGCCTCATGGCACTTTGTTTTCTGTTTTGTGATGTATTTGCATGCAATTAATTTGACTGGGGAGGTAAGTAAGCTACAGGTTTTGTGTATAAAGCAGAGGGAGGAGACTTCCCACACTGTACACCCAAAAGTGCCTCGATCTTGTCCTGAAGGGGTGAGAGAATAGCTCATTCTCATGCCAATTCAAAACTTGGTCTCTGTTGGCTGCTAAAGGTGCCAATTAGTATAAATTGTGATGGCATTTTTTGTCACGTGAACATTTGCCCACTGGGAACTAGATGGAGACCCAGGTCAAACAGGCCTTTTAGCAGTTATCGGTTGGGAACATTTCTTCACCACATTTAGAGCGGTACCACAGTGGTGAAAGTCTCTATATTTCATTATCAATCCCCTAAGCAATCCAATCCTGTCTGACTCTAATAAAGGGGACTATATGTTTTAATATTATGTTACAGTTAATATTTTTAAAAAATATAGGTGAGATAAAACTATGGGCCTGATCCAATGAACACTGAAATCAATAAAAAGGAAGTCTGGTCAAAAATTATCCATCAAAATTGTTTCTCAATGGAAAATTGGGTTTTTGACTGAATGAAATTTTCCATGAAAAGTGTGCTTTCCATAAAATCAAAACATTTAGATTCAGATAACATTCCACAGTACCTCATGGGAGTTGAAGTTTATTTCCTCATTTCCCCATTCTCCTTTATGGGATGGGCTCCTTGTTCAGACTACATCTCCTATCATGGCAAGTGATACCCGAGATATAACAACCTGGAGGAGAGACTGCAGTGCATCACGAAAGATGTAGTCCAGCGAGAGGGCCCAAGTTATAGAGGAGAATCAGAGCACATGTAATTTTAACTAACCACCAACATGGCAACACCACAACAGCATTCCAAACCAAAAAAAAAAAAGATATTGATTGAAATAACTGAAAGTCAAAACTTTTTGAAGAAAATTTCAATTAAAACTATTTTTTCCCATTTTCACTGACATTTTGAATGGAAAAGAGCCCATTTCTGCTCAGCTCTAAAGAAAAGGTTCTGATTGACTTCAGTGGGCATTGGATTTTCAGTAAATGGCTTTTGTGGCTTGTAAATGCTCCAGTTTCACATCCTTGAATTCTCATGAACTGACTCATTTACTACCCCTTTCTTTGTCAGATACAGAGTAACAAAACAAAAGATAGGCTTTAGCCATCAAGTCAGGATCCAGTTTTTGACTTTCCCAAACTACAGGAATGTTTGGATTTAGGGTATTGGTTTGGGCCTATTTCTAAAAGGTTATGACCCACAGGCCATAATTTGTGCGTATTTCATTAGCAAAAACCATAAACTGTCATTTTAAAAAAAGGTTCACTGACTTGGCTTATTTCTGGCGCAGGGTTGTATCTCTTTAGTGTAAAACACTGGGAGATGGGATCAGCCATCACTTCTACTGTTGATTCTAGCTGTGGGATTTTGGATGGTAATATCTTATCCCAAGGAACTTCTTCATAAGCTCTAGACCATTAATAAAAAAAAGAAGAAAGGGAACATATTTAAAACAATCATTAGAAGTGATGCATGGTGTGACATGTATAACTAGGGGATTAAAATGTACTTTGCATGTGAGGATTAGATTTTGTAATGCAATCTCCTAATAGTCTGCTAACATTATATTGGATCTGCACATGAGAACATATTTCAGAAACTGCAGAGAAAGAGTGATTTTTTTCTTGCCGCTCAGTGAAAGAGAATGAATGACAAAGACTTGCCTCCTGGAAGAGGAATTTTTAGCATACTGTGAGCCGCTAAAGCTAGTTAAAGTGGCCATACATGTTTTACCAAAATACTCCTTAGTTTATGGGAAGGAGCACTGAGTTAGGATCCAGGAGATCTTCTCTTCCACTGAATGCCCTTAGCAGGCTCCGCATTTCCCACCCTTCCTTTACAAGAGGCAAATACCATATCTTCTTATCTTGCAAACAGAGTAAATAAGGACTAGAGAGGTGGCCCAAAATTACAGATGAAGTCAGTGGCAAAGTTTGGGAGTAAATACAAGTCTCAGATGACAGTGCAGAATCTCATCTATTAAGCCACAGTGCCTCTCTGAAAAAAAAAAGTACCTGTCTATCTTAAGGTTTTATACTAAAAAGAAAAGGAGAACTTGTGGCACCTTAGAGACTAACAAATTTATTTGAGCATAAGCTTTCGTGAGCTACAGCTCACTTCATCAGATGCATTCAGTGGAAAATATAGTGGGGAGATTTATATACACAGAGAACATGAAACAGTGGGTATTACCATACACACTGTAAAGAGAGTGAACACTTAAGGTGAGCTATTACCAGCAGGAGAGTTGGGCTGGGGGGGGGGGGGGAACAGACCTTTTGATAATCAAGGTGGGCCATTTCCAGCAGTTGACAAGAACGTCTGAGAAACAGTGGGGGGTCGGGGAGAAATAAACATGGGGAAATAGTTTTACTTTGTGTAATGACCCATCCACTCCCAGTCTTTATTCAAGCCTAAGTTAATTGTTTGCAAATTAATTCCAATTCAGCAGTCTCTCATTGGAGTCTGTTTTTGAAGTTTTTTTGTTGAAGGTTTTATACAGTCGTCCACCACCATAGTATATGAGTACCTTCCATGTAAAAAAAAGCAATAGCAAAATCTCTATTGGATTTCATGGAATCTCTGGCACATCTCTCTTTTTGGTGTCAAAACTCTGCTTGGGTTAGGTTTTTGTTTTTTTGGGGGGCGGAGGAGGGGGGAGAGGGGCTGGAGAATTAGTAGAGGTTTGGCCATAAAAGGGGTGTTTGAATTGTATCACTTATGATGGAAAGGTTTTCTAAAAGAGGAAGGCCTTGGAACATTTCCTAAAGAATCAGATCTAGGTGTTTGGGTAAGTTTTTAGGAACTCTATGCCCACCTTTGTCATGCATCTTTACATTCACAGATTAAAATGTGCATGTAAGTGTAAATCATAATTAGCTACATTTTTCAGAGAATACTATGGATAAGAAGCATGTCCTAGTTGGGATACCATGTTGCTCTTTTCAAGCAACATTATACTAACCCATCTGTGTATCCCATCAGCATGGACCATGGAATTCTGTTCTGGCTGCCAGGATTTGTGGAACATTTGTGTTAGATTTTCAGCATAGAATAAAGACATATGCAACCTGTTATTAGCCCATTATGTTCAGCAAAAATGATAATAACCTCACTCTAGGGAGGACAGTTATTTACGAGGTTAGAAGACATTAAAGCGTTTATAATATGATTAAGTAACTGCTAGCGAAAGGGATAGCAAAGCCTCTAGTACCAGCACATCTAAAATGAGCTATAAATTTATGACCAAAATGGATGCTTCTTTTAAGTAAGGCCCTATGAAATCCAATTTATTATTGTAGATTTTCAGATTTATTATTTTCTGATTGTGTTTTGTTTCCATTTAAAAATATAGTTCTTTCTTTATATTTTTTTAATCAAAATTGCTTGATACATTGACAACAATTAAGTAGCCTTCCTATAAATGCACAAAAATGTTCAGAATTGGATTGCAATAGGAAAAACTGGTTTTACAAAAGAAACCCCTACAATTTCAACAAAACATTCTGCAGATATACAGTATACAGTGAAAGTAACACATTCTAAATCACTTTTAAAAGTAGCACTCAGTTATATGACCAAACTAACATTATTGAACAGTAACACAAGTCCACAGAAGAGCCTATTACAGTATCATTTAACTGAATTCATATTTGAATAATTAAAATTTAAAAAAATAATGCACTAAATATAAAATAGTTCATCCTTAGCAGTCATTGTTGCCTTTTAAATTAAACTCGGTACTTTCAAGCTTCCTACATTCTGAAGGAATGCTTCAATTAATTTCAAATTTCATTAAATAATTTCAAACTATCAAATCAATAGTTTATTGCTGAGTAGCAATATAAAGTGACAAACTTCAATGTCATTATTTTTGCCATATCTGGCAGACATCTCCATTGTGATACATTATGGTTAGCCTGTTAGTGTTTTCCTCAGAAACTGATTCCCTCTTGTCGACAAGTAGGTTTTAATATTTACTAAAGTTCCTCTCTGTGGCTACAGAGCTGACAGGGAAGAAGATGTAAGGTAGGGCAACCTCTGCTACTTTAGGCACTCATCGCTTCATAACACATATATATGCATTCTCCTTTTGTGTGTCTTTGAGAAGGGGGATACCGATACCACATAAAGGAGCATGAAGAGGTTCTTTCAAATGAACTTGTGCTTGCTTGGGCACTGAATACTTTTATTGACACAGCACCCCAATGGAATTTCAGCTTCTCCCTTAATGTGATGCCAGTGTCCCAGAGGAGCACACCAGCTCCTGACATGAAAATGACATAGCAAGGAACGGAGATCCCAGAAGCTGCCCTTAAATCCCGGATGTGAGCCCTTCTCCCCTAGCCCCTGCACTCCCTCGTGGCCCTAGCCCCCTGCACTCCTTCCCCATGCCCTCTGCACCTCCTCCCCATGCCCCCTGCATTCCTAGCCCCCTGCACACATCCCACCCCACCCCACCGGTCTCTTATCTCCAGTGGCTGCACATGGCTCAGCCCTGCTGCCCGTCTGCTGCTGCGGTCCTAGTGCTGGGGAGAGTCTGGATTCCATGTTATTGTTTTGATTCCGCGATTCCCTCCATATTCTTATTAACCTAGATTTCATAGGGACCTATTTAAAACTCTCCAAATTTTAATCAGAACATTTGGGTGGAAACCGACAATTCTGTGACAAACAAAGACAATGGGAGAAATAAATATGAGCATTTATTTTCATGGGAAAGGAAAATTCTAAAGTAATACACAATTTGTAATGAAATCGCCCCATAAAAGGTGTTGGAGTTTGAGGAATAGGGACACTTGACTGGCAGCAGTTATTCAAAGTTATTCACTGGCAGCAGTTATTCAAAGCCTTTCCTAATTGAAATATAAAAGGAATAGAGAGCATTGTCCGCATATAGCATGCCTGCTGCCAGTTTTGAATTTCTGCACGTATTGTAACTACTCCTTAAAACATATGCAGTTTAGGGTTGTAGGAAACAACTGAATGAATTTCTTAAATGTACAGCTACTGAAAGATGAATAGAGGAAGAAGGTGAATAAACATGAAGTAACAAAAAATCTCTTCTTGATAGAAACAGTTGCTCACTTTTGGGTACTTGAGATGTAGAAATAGTCCCTCGCTTTTTCTTCTCGCCAACTTTCAGAAGGAGGATCACTTGATTTCTAGAGAGAACATAATATGAGAGATAGCATATGACAGGATGCCCAAATTAGTTTTGGGAACTCCATGAACACTCATAAAATTCTGAACTTTTTTTTTAAAAAGATGAGCTGAATGGGATTTATGGTCTCTTCCTGTAAAATGTTTAATCTCCTCTAATATCACAAACTATCCCACATCCACCACACAAGGCTATGCAAGATGCCTCTTTATTTGGCTCTACTTCCTGTGTGTTTTATTGATATTTCTGGTTCTCAGTCAGCTCACCTCTTTAATCATCTGAAATGTACCAGCTGACTCCACTTCTAATGTTCTTTGGGAATGGCAGTGCAAACTTACCTTTCTCAGCTCCTGACATATGCCTATTATAGTGTATGCTGGTTGTTACCAGAAAAAATTATGTTCTTGGGCCACAATCCAGCAAACTACTTAAGCATTGTGTAACTATAAGCATGACAGTGGTCTCATTGATTTTAAATAAGATCAGGACCTTGATGTGGAAGGATGAAAGACCACTAGACTTTTCACTATAGAATTGTACTGTTGGAAGTTAACTGTTTGAAGCAAAAGACTAAAGGGGAAGTAACTGATATAAACAGGGTATGCTTATTTTAATTTCAATTGTATCACATTATGTAAATTCTGGAAATCTGCATCAGCTCTGTGTGTGGTGTGGGCATGTAGGTATATATATGCCTTCTGTATATTATTATTATTTAGCTTATAGCAGCACTTAGAAACCTCAGTCAAGGATCAGGGCTGCATGTAGTTGATGAAATCATCTCACCCGTATTAATCTTACTTTTAAGCATTCATTCATGGTTTGTGATAAAAGAAGATTTTTTAAAAATCAGGGGCAGTGGTCAACATTACAAAGGGAGTATGTCAACAGGTACTATACAGTTATCTGAAATATTATGCTTATTTATCTGTAATTAGACTAGGAAAAGAATGTGGAATCCTAGATTACACCACTGCATGGTAAATGTTGGCAAAAGTTGATCATTGACTGCGGTACCTCTGAAGACTGGAAGTTTTCAGATACATGATTTAAAAGTCTGTTCTGTCATCCAGGCTTGTATAATCATTGAAACAAACAGTACTAGACACACTACCTTAAGTTTTGGGTCCACATGAAATGCAAAGCTATGAATTTGAAAAGAATCTCTTTGTTTAGATGAAGCAGGAGTAACTTTCATTGGACTTGTCCAACCTGAAAGAAAAGACTTGGTATTGTGCTATTCATTCTACAACTGTACTTAATTTCTTTAACAGAAATTAAACAAATGAAATGAAATAGTTTGTACATTACCATAAAGATTATAATACAGTACATCCATATATATGTACCCATTCCTGACTCTATAGAGAGAGTTACTTACAGACCTTCAGCAAAAGTCATTCAAGTAAAAGGCAGCTGAAAGAAACAATAATTAGCATTTCATCTGCTTGCTGCACAGCAACATCCCATTTGGACATTACTACAGCACAGTGAAAGTCATCCCCATTTGCCTCAGTGTGTTGTGAATTTCAAGGCTAGTCGGGACCAGGTAAACTCAACACACTCATGTGGGAACCTTGCTATGAATAGTTTTATTCCTGTAATGCTGTAATTAATTGGTATGTATGTGTACTACTGCCCTCTACTGCAGAGAAGCAGACCTGCTTATATACACATATAGGCACTGTCTACTGGTTATGCCAAAACATTGTTCCTTCAGCTCTTTGGTTAAAGAATGTAGATTTGGATTCAAAGCCTGTGAACGTTATTCCGCATGCTGTACATATAAAGTAAATATCACAGCTGTGCTGCCACACGTTTTATACAGAAGACACAGGTAGTTCTAAATTTGCTTTACTAATTGAACACACATTTTCAGAGATCTCTGCAGTATCTTATACTTTGCTATTTTCACATCTGGTTTTTGCTGTTGGGATAATTAATCTTCTCACTGTTTTTTTTTTTTCTCTTTCTCTCTCTAGTTTCTGTGGAGAGATTCAGCATACTTGTAGTAATTCTGGTCCAGAGCTCAAGTGTCTGGAGTTCCCAATGTCCCTCCTGGTCTTGCTTATCCCACAGGATTGAAGATGGTATGGTCTGGCCTCTCTGGACCACTCAGTGGCTTGGTTGCAACAACACTTTTATTTACCAAGAACTTAATGATCCTATTTGCTATTTGAAGTTGGCCTTCACCCATCACATTGCAGGGATCAATGATATGTATAATACATTTTGGGTCCATTTTATTTGTCTTATGTTTTCTGAGCCTGAACCTCTTTAAGGTGCGTTTGAGTCACAGTTTCAAGATTTTCTGCACAACTACGAGAAATAAATAATTGGGCTTGTTGTTTGTTATTTTTTTAAGTGAAAGTTGTGGTTCTTATGTAATCACATAAAACCAGGAGCTGAGGCTTTATGAAAAACAATTAATATTGTGAGAGTCACAAAGTTACAAGAAGAAAAGGAGTACTTGTGGCACCTTAGAGACTAACCAATTTATTTGAGCATGAGCTTTCGTGAGCTACAGCTCACTTCATCAGCTCACATACATCTGATGAAGTGAGCTGTAGCTCACGAAAGCTCATGCTCAAATAAATTGGTTAGTCTCTAAGGTGCCACAAGTACTCCTTTTCTTTTTGCGAATACAGACTAACACGGCTGTTCCTCTGAAACCAAAGTTACAAGAGTTGGCAACAGTGCGATCCTCTCGTGAAAGTGATGCACCGTACTGGACATCCACTGAAGTCAATGGGATTGTTGGTATTGATTTTAAAGGGAGCAGGATCAGACCCTAACAGCAGTAATGCTGTTCACATCCCGCCTTGTTGAAGTGATTAAAGCCCTAGAGCTAAATCATTTAATCAAGCAGCAATGTGTTTTATTTTTTTATCTCTGTGTAAACTGTACTGCTTGATATAACTGAAAATAAATATACCCCATGGCTGTTCTCCTCCTATCTCTACTTCTGTCCAACAAATTGAAGCTACAGATCAGCCCCTGAAAAATGATTTCAGAGAAACGTAAAAATAAAAAAAGGTAGTTTAATTTGTAAAGACTTTCATGATAGGAGTAGCAACAGGGAAGGACTGGGGCTGCTGAAGATGCAAAGAATTTCTCTGTTACTTGGTACCAATAAAAAAGTATCACACAATGAAATATGTAACTGTAAATCATAATAATCAAATCCCTTGAGGAAATACAATTGGTTTTACTAATAGCACAGGATCCCCAAGGGATTACTCTGGATTTTTATGTGGTACTTTCTTGATGAGCTACTTACAGGATTAGCAGGAACACTATTACACATTTGAATGCATGCTTCATAATTATTTAAGAACATATGTTGCTAAGAACATTTATTTTGGTTAGTACCAGCTGGCATTTTTCAATTATTGGTTAACTCTGTTTATACTGCAGTACAAGGTAATGACTGTGAACTATGTAATCTATGGTAATTTGGTGAGTGATTGGCCAGGCTTGATCTTTTAAAAAAAAAATGTTTTCATTTTATGTTTTGGGGCTTTTTTGGTTTTGTTTACATTTTTGCCTCTGATTGTCCCTGATTCCTTTTCTTCTTAACTGCAGGTATACACCTCATCTGGGTAGATATCTACATCATTGCACAAGGCAGAGCTGGTGGGGTTAGTGCTTCCTTTCCATCTGCTCTTTGGGAGGCGGGGAAGGGACGGTGGGTCTTTTGAGTCTACCTCACACCGAAGTGTGGAGTATCTACCCAGATAAGCCTGGAGAGAGGTTTCCAGGGGTGGGAAGAACTCCTCTCTCTCCCTCCCTCCCAGTGGCAGATCAAAGGCCTACTGGGTGGGGAGTGTAGCGGGCCACAGTCAGCTCTACAGCAACAGGAATAGGGTGCTCAGTGCTCACAGATGGGGTCAGTAACAAGATCTGACGCTTGCCTCTCGTGTTCCCTTACTCTCTCCCATCTTCTTGTGGGGGTTGTTCCCTCCCCCGCCCCAATTCCTAGGGGTGCCTCAGATTCAAGTGGGGGAAAGGGGTCACAAATGCTCCTTACCAGACCACCTCCAGCTGTCTTTCCGATTCCTGTGAACAGGAGGTATTTTACCCCAACCTCCCAAAACACTGATCCAGATTCCTGGTGGTTGAATGGAGACGGGTGTTCCTGCTAGCCGCACAGCTGTCTCAGGCATATGCAACTGAATAACACTTTACAACTGGATCCAACAAGGTTTCCTGAACCTGAGCTTCTCCAGTAGAAGTATACACTTAGGGCTAGATCCTTGGGACACACTAAGCAGTGTGAAGGGACCTTAAGTGAGCCCTACAGGGGACTGAGACTGAAATTCCAGTTTCATATGACGGAGAGAAAGGGAACACTACAGGCGAGCCCAATGGGCTTATTACTAACCTAAGAGCAATGAGCGAACTACTGCTGGAAGCATGCTAGGGCCAGAAACAGCATGCACTTAATAGTAGCCTTTAGGTTAAGTTACTCCTCCAGTTGCCTTGAAATCTGGAAACTGGGAAGGTGGCTTACACTCACCTCCCCTGCCAACTCCACAGCTGTGCTTACAGATCACAGAGGGCTGTGATAGAGTCCCCCTCTCTGGGTAAGTGTACTTTGCAGTGGGGAGCGAGCTGCCGTGCCCAGGTAGCCAGACTCTCACTGTCCACCAGGACAATGATGATCAGCATATCATGAGTTTTCAGATGATACCTTACAAAACATAGTTTGTACAAAATGTATCACAGTCTTGAAAAACAGGTGGACATAGGGATACAGACTGTCATACAAAACCAGGCCAGAACACACAAGGAATTAAAAATGGTGTTCTTTGTGAGGATCCCTTGGCGGTAGAACGTCTTACTGCTAGAGAACAGCAAAAACCCATGTCTGGCAACCTCCAGGTCATCATGCAAGAGTCATCTTTTTCAGCAGGCATTCTCCAAATAGCCAAGCTGTGGAATGTCTCTGGACCTAAATTCGTAAAATTTACCAATCTTAACTCATCACATGCTGAGCTGACCAGGGCTTGCTTGATGGGTCTTTGGACTGTGAGGCTAAAATGAGGAATTTGCTTTTGCTATCCTGTTGAAACATAGCAGGACCAGTTCATAATCTCACCACTTCTTACATGCCAACTACATTTGTATATTCCCAGCTGCCACCCCAACACCACAGGTAAACTTCTAAATATAAAAACTAGGTTTGCAAAACCTTTGTCTAGCCTCCCTTAAAAACTGGTGCTGGAGTTCTCTGTGTTCTTGGATCTCTGCGGTGTATACAGATTTTTTCCCTAAACTAGACTCTAAACGTGAATTCCTGGCCCCATTGATATTAATGGGATTTGCTGGACTTCAAGCAAGAAAAAAGCTTGGACCCTACTGGGTGTCTGAAGAAAAGCCCCTGATGATCTGTGCCTGCATCACAGATCTATCCTGTATTTTAGGTCACTACTCTGACTGAGAATTGAATGACTGACTTGGCCACAGAGAGTTCTAGATTTATTCTCTATCCCTTCGAAATCATCTCCAGCTGCAAAGTCTGCTGTCTGCCTGCTAGAGAGGCTATAATCATAACTCCTCCACGGAGTTCTGTGTCTCCAACCTTCCTTCACTTCTCCATAACTAGCAGCAGTCCAGCATTTTACCAGTCTTTGACCCCTGCAAAGTTCTATTTTACAACTATATATAAAAAAGAAATATTAAAAGAGTAAAAACTTTAAAAAATTGAGTCTGAGTGGTAAACCAGAACAACAACAAAGGGCTGACAGCCCTATAAAGGCTATGTTTCTCTTTCAAATTTCTATCTTAAAAAAATTATATTTCTTTTAGGGTCATAGTATGCCTAAAGTTTCAGGTTTACAGTGAAAAGTTCTAAGAGACACAAACCAGACATTAAGAACACTGCAACAATTTGTGGCACTCAGAGATTTTATGCAAAAAGAAAAGGAGGATTTGTGGCACCTTAGAGACTAACAAATTTATTTGAGCATAAGCTTTCGTGAGCTACAGCTCACTTCATCGGATGCATTCAATGGAAAATACAGTGGGGAGATTTATATACACAGAGAACATGAAACAATGGGTGTTACCATGTACACTGTAAAGAGAGTGATCAGGTAAGGTGAGCTATTACCATCAGGAGAGCGCGGGGGAGGGGGGGGCGGGAGGGCGGAAAAAACCTTTTGTAGTGATAATCAAGGTGGATCATTTCCAGCAGTTGACAAGAACGTCTGAGGAAGGGTGCGGGGAGAGGAATAAGCATGGGGAAATAGTTTTACTTTGTGTAATGACCCATCCAAGGAGATAGATGTTGAACAGGTCCTAAATATGAATCACTTAACACTATCAGCCAGAAAACATTAAAATGCCACAGAAGTATACAGGGTGATTTCCTTACTCTCCAAAATAATCTGCTCTATCAGCTCGCATTACAGTAGAGACTCATTTTAGTTATTCTATTTTACTTCTTTGTTTACAGAATATGAATTCTTTTAAACATCAATTATTTCCAAAGACCTCTGCTCTGTCAATGTATGCTACAATTTGCTATTTTGGCACCTGGTTGATGCTTTCAGCTAAATCAATTAATCATCCAACTATTCTACTTCTTTCTAGTTGCTGGTTTCAGTGGAAGCATCCAGTGCAAACATATTTTGTTAAATTCATAGTTTGTAAGCTCTTTGGGGAGAAGACTGTCTTTACTTGTGTCTTGTACAGTACCATCCTTTTTTGGTGATTAACAAATAATACATAACAATAATTTGCTTTACCTCCAAGTCTTGCCCTGATAGAAGCATCTGACACTGCCCTGGAGTTCCACCGTCTGTCCTGGCTCACCTCCTCCAACAAGACGACGTGCCTTGTGTGTGAAGTCTGTGCACTCTTTTCTGGGATGGGGACCCGCTGGTGAGGTTTCACATCACTGTAATCCACCAGGGACTCAATGGTTCTGCCACAGCAGGGCTGCAAATCAGCATCAGCTCCTGGGCTCATGAATCCTGAGCAGGGATCAGCTAAAGGCACATTGTCCCGGTGTGGGAATAAAGGGTAATCTGGCCCCACAGGAGGGCTGTAAGGATTGAATTTAAGAAAAGAATTACTGTCTTTCTCTTGGAAACTGGCAAAATCATGTTTGTCATCAGGTCCTCTGACAAAAGGCATGTACATTTTCTTTAACAGGCTTCGATACTGATGGTGATCCATCTTGTGAAGTGGCTCAGCTGACCGACTGGAGCTTTTAAAGGCATTTACCTGCCTTTCAGTTCCCTGAGAAACCAGGGTCATTTTCTTTTATTGTTTTATCTGATAGTAAATTAAAAAGACTCCGCTCTCTTCTATTTCTTGGACTTTCTGAAATCCTGTCCAACAAACCACAGTAAAACTAGAAATCCTCCTCCAAAAAATTACTGAACAGAAACCATAAAAGCCAAGACAGGAGTTCAAATGGTGAATTCTTCCCTGAAAAGCAGTGAGTGATCCAGCCAGAGAAAGAATGAAGCTGTCAAATGAGCAAAGAGTCTCTTGGTTGCTTGGCAATGGTGGAACACTAGCACACAATGAAACTTGTAAGTGTGTATATCATAATAATCTGATCCCTTGAGGAAACACAGTTGACATCTCTAAATAAGAGTACAACTATTTATTCCACGGACACACAAATAAAATGTTTTTAATTTTCCCAAGAATTATTTAGTATTTTGGGATGATTTAATTGGGTATGGGTCCTGCTTTTGAGCAGGGGGTTGGACTAGATGACCTCCTGAGGTCCCTTCCAACCCTGATATTCTATGATTCTATGATTCTATGAACAAGCGGCGTCCCAAGTTTGGGAAACACTGCTCTAGAGTTTCACCAGTTGTTTTTACTGTAACTTATTTTAGGAGTAATGGCAATGATCCATTAAAGGCTGAAGCCAAAGTTTTCAAAGTTGATTTCCTAATGTTAGGTTGGAAAGTTATATTTAAGGAATCTAAAAAAAGCAGCCTAACTTTCAGGGGTGTTTAGTACCCCCAACTCCCAACTGATCTAAATGCAAGTGTTCAGCACCTTCAAAAATCAAGACATTTTTAATTGGGTGTCTTAAACACAGATTTAGGGGCCCAACTTTAGGCACCCAACTTTGAAAATACTGACTTAAAACTTTAGTTTATTATTCTGTTAGGAGACACTTGGAGATGTGATTGAACAAACAGACCCTGAATGTTCTCTCATGTACACTGGCTTTATGTAGCTGCAAATAGTTGGAATTTAATAGAGAATCTGTTGATGATGCATAAGATGGAACAGAATTCACAACTCACTCAATCTTTGTTGTGTTGGCTCTACTAAGAATAAAAAGCAATTAAAACTTATCATTGGTCTTCAGTGACAAAAGTATTGCTCTGACTATCCCCAGTTTAGAGAGTAAACCTGTAGAGCCACGCACAGATACAAAATTTGTATCCACATCTGATCCGCAATCTGCAAAAATGATCCGCAGATATCCGCAGACTTCCAGGGCTCTATAAATCTGCTAAGTCTGATGATGCCATTTTTACACAGTCACTTTTCCTAAGCACACCCTATGGATTTAGATACAAGCACCACTCATATCTGTTCAGGCTGACCCCATACCAGCTCAATTGAATAATTGCTCATTTTTGCTAAGATGCCCAAAGAATGGCTCTTTCTTGTTTTGATTCCTTGTTGATTTACAAAGGGAGGTGCCAACTTTTTCCCAGGGCCCAGCGGTACCAGATTTACCATGGCACCACTGGCACCATGCCCATGATCCAAAGGGCCCCCCAGCCTGGCCTGCTCTTCTCTGCCCACCCCTGTGGGGGCAGAAGCTTTGTGCTGCCGGACCCTGCTGGTAGCCAAACTCCTCCCCCGCCTCTTCCCCCAACGTGCTATGTTCCCTCCCCTCCCTGCCGCCGATCAGCTGTTTGCCAGCACGAGGGAGGGGGAAGAGCAGAGCCTCAGCATGCTCGCTGCTCCGCTCCGCGGAGGAGAAAAGGGGGCAGGACCTTGGCGAAGGGGCTGGAATTGGGGCATACCCTCTCTACCTCCCTGCCATGAGCACCCCCATATCCCCAGCCCTCTGCCCACCCTGACCCCTGCACCCCCCACACCTCCCCACCCCCCTGCCCTCACTCCTGCATCCCCCACACCCCTTAGCCCCCTGCACCACCTCACAATCCCCCAGCCCCCTGCCCTGACTCCTGCCCCCCCACACTTCCAGCCCCCTGCCTTGACTCCTGCACCCCCAACACATACCCAGCCTCCACCATGCCCTGACTCCTGAACCCCCCCATTCTCACCCCAATCCTGAGCACCAAAAGGGAGCTTCTGCACCCCTCGAACCAAACAGGAGCTGCTCCAGGTAAGCGCTCCACACCCCAACCTCCTGCCCCAACCCTGAGGGTGAGGGAGGGGACTATCTCCTGGCCAGACCCGCACCCCAATGTTTTTTTACAATATTTGGAAAGATCATTCAGTAGTCTGTTGAGACCCTCTTCAATTTTCGAGTGGTCTGTGGAAAAATAAGTTAGACTACAAGAACAATCAAGGTACTTCACTTTATTTTCATTTACTTGCTATTACTTATAGGAGGAGGATGAAGAAAAAAGGAATGAAAAATGCAGGCAGGGGGAGATAAGAGAGAATGTTCTTTTTCTTGGCTGGGTTCCAAGGAGGGGCCCCAAAAATGAAGCTGAGCACAGGGCCAGGGGGCCCCACTAACTCTAATCCACCACTGGCTGTCACATCACCTGGGTTAGGGATACTGAATCATAGAATATCAGGGTTGGAAGGGACCCCAGAAGGTCATCTAGTCCAACCCCCTGCTCAAAGCAGGGCCAATTCCCAGTTAAATCATCCCAGCCAGGGCTTTGTCAAGCCTGACCTTAAAAACCTCTAAGGAAGGAGATTCTACCACCTCCCTAGGTAACGCATTCCAGTGTTTCACCACCCTCTTAGTGAAAAAGTTTTTCCTAATATCCAATCTAAACCTCCCCCACTGCAACTTGAGACCATTACTCCTCGTTCTGTCATCTGCTACCATTGAGAACAGTCTAGAGCCATCCTCTTTGGAACCCCCTTTCAGGTAGTTGAAAGCAGCTATCAAATCCCCCCTCATTCTTCTCTTCTGCAGGCTAAACAATCCCAGCTCCCTCAGTCTCTCCTCATAACTCATGTGTTCCAGTCCCCTAATCATTTTTGTTGCCCTTCGCTGGACTCTCTCCAATTTATCCACATCCTTCTTGAAGTGTGGGGCCCAAAACTGGACACAGTACTCCAGATGAGGCCTCACCAATGTCGAATAGAGGGGAACGATCACGTCCCTCGATCTGCTCGCTATGCCCCTACTTATACATCCCAAAATGCCATTGGCCTTCTTGGCAACAAGGGCACCCTTCTTGGCAACAAGGGCACACTGCTGACTCATATCCAGCTTCTCGTCCACTGTCACCCCTAGGTCCTTTTCCGCAGAACTGCTGCCTAGCCATTCAGTCCCTAGTCTGTAGCTGTGCATTGGGTTCTTCCGTCCTAAGTGCAGGACCCTGCACTTATCCTTATTGAACCTCATCAGATTTCTTTTGGCCCAATCCTCCAATTTGTCTAGGTCTTTCTGTATCCTACCCCTCCCCTCCAGCGTATCTACCACTCCTTCCAGTTCAGTATCATCTGCAAATTTGCTGAGAGTGCAATCCACACCATCCTCCAGATCATTTATGAAGATATTGAACAAAACCGGCCCCAGGACTGACCCTTGGGGTACTCCACTTGATACCGGCTGCCAACTAGATATGGAGCCATTGATCACTACCCGTTGAGCCCGACAATCTAGCCAGCTTTCTACCCACCTTGTAGTGCATTCATCCAGCCCATACTTCCTTAACTTGCTGACAAGAATACTGTGGGAGACCGTGTCAAAAGCTTTGCTAAAGTCAAGAAACAATACATCCACTGCTTTCCCTTCATCCACAGAACCAGTAATCTCATCATAAAAGGCGATTAGATTAGTCAGGCATGACCTTCCCTTGGTGAATCCATGCTGGCTGTTCCTGATCACTTTCCTCTCATGCAAGTGCTTCAGGATTGATTCTTTGAGGACCTGCTCCATGATTTTTCCAGGGACTGAAGTGTGAGCTGTGTCAGCTGATCCCCACAGTCTCCAACCTAGTTGGGCAGTACAGCAGACATGGCCCTGCCCATTTGCTCCTCTCCACTCCCTAGCCCACCCACCCCTTACTTCCCACAGCTTAAGGCTCAAGGCTTAGCACTCTCACTTTTAAAAAGAATGCTTGCCCCTCCTACCCCCTTCAGGCTTTTCTAGAATCCCTGTTGCCAGGTATCCAGTTTTAGACTGGAAACTCCAGTAGAAAATGGGACCTGGGTGTCCGGTTAGCAGTGCTGACTGGAAACTAAAAGTCCGGTTATAGGAGTAACCACATTAGCTTCCGCTCCTCCCACTCCCAACACCCACCCCAGAGGGCTGGAAGAGAACCTGTCCTGCTGCTGCTGCTGGATGTAACGGAGTGCGGGGGAGTCAGGGTCCTGCACCCCCCACTTCCTGTGATTCACCGTGACTCTCAGCCAGCCAATAAAACAGTAAGTTTATTAGATGAAAGGAACACAGTCAAAGCAGAGCTTGTAGGTATGGAAAATAGGACCCCGCAGTCAGGTCCATCTTGTGGGGTACGGAGCCCAGACACAAGCGCTGGACCTTCCTCTGTTTCCCCAGCCAGCTCCAAACTACAACTCCCTCCAGCTCCTCCTCTGTCCTTTGTCTCTTTCCGGGACCAGGAGGTCACCTGATCTCTGCTCTCCAACACCTTCAGTTCGCACCTTGCAGGGGAGGGGCCCAGGCCATCAGCTACCAGGACACAGGGTGTCAGCCATTCTCTGTTCAGACAGCATCACACCTCCCTAGGGCTCTGCAACAATCACACCCCCTTATCCCACCAGCTAGATACTTAAGAAATGCATAGGGGAAACTGAGGCACCCACACAGTAGTCAGAGAAAACATTAAGAACATTTCCCACTATGTCACACTGGAGGAGGAGCAGCTCAGTGCAGAGGAAGAGAATGGGCCTGAACCAGGGAGAAGGTAGGTACCCGCTCTATGTGGGCAGAGGCGGAAGGGGGGGAAGAGGGAAACCTGTTTACCCCCTCTGTGCTTGTAGTTTACCCCGGCCCCTCCCTTGCCCCAGGGACCAACCCTAGCTCCTCCCGCCCCGCTGTGCTTTTGCAATCACTCCCCAGGGGCCCACACAAATATGTCTGGAGCCAGGCCCACAAAAAGTTAATCGGTCCCTGGGGCCCACTAGCCAGCCAAGCTCGCGAATCTGCCCCCCCCGCCGCCAAGATCAGCTTGCTCCCCACACAGAGCTGCTTGCTGCCCTCCACGCAGAGCCTTGCCGGGCCCGGGAGGGGAGAGCGGTCAAAGCCTGGCTGCAGAGACACGGGGCCTTGGGCTGCTCAGTCCCCCTCGCGCGGGACGCTCCCCACTGCGCCGGCGCCACCTGCCAAGGAAGGGCTGGGCCGCCGGACCCGGGGGCTGGGAACGCAAGCCCGGCTGCGGAGCGCAAATGGGGGGCGCGGCCAGTCGGCGCGGGCCCTGAACACCGGCCACCCCACTTTGTCATGGAAGGTCACAAAGTACGGCGCTCTCCCCAGTCGGCACGCGAGGACCAGTCGTCGGCTTCAGGCCCTTAAAGTAAATCGCCGTCTCGAGCTTCGAGCCCGGCGGCGCCCGCAGGGGACGGAGCGGAACTGACGCGCGGAAGCGGGCGCCGCACGCGGTCGGCACGCGCCGCCGCCGGGCCTCACCCGCTTCGCTGCGCTGCCCTCTTCCCCTCCCGCTCGAGCGCCAGCGTGACGCCACCGGCGTTCGACGCCGGCTAACGAACTTTTAGGCCGCCGCGCGCGCACGAGGCACAGGGCCGAAGGGTGCGAGGCGCTGGGGCTTTAGGGATGGCGGACTCGCCCCCCGGGGCTGCGCGCCGGCGGGGCCGGGGTAGGAGGCGGTGGGTGGGGGCTTGTCCCTCCTCGGCCTTCCGCCTTCCAGCGCTCGGCGTCACCTTCCTCTTCCTCCTGCTTCAGAGACCCCCCGCAGGTACCTTCCCCCACCCCCCAGCTTTGGCGCCGCCTGGGAGAGGCGTGATTATAATTTTTTTTATCGCTAATGTCTTGGTCCTAAGTGCTGCAATAACGCGGGTGCAAATAAAGAACATCATAATACGTGGATAGTCATAATTAATACAATAGAATAACACAGTAAATTCACAAAAAGAACAGGAGGGCTTGTGGCACCTTAGAGACTAACCAATTTATTTGAGCATGAGCTTCCCTGAGCTACAGCTCGCTTCATCGGATGAAGTGCTCAAATAAATTGCAAAAAGAAAAGGAGTACTTGTGGCACCTTAGAGACTAACGAATTTATTTGAGCATGAGCTTTCGTGAGCTACAGCTCACTTCATCAGATGTTTACCGTGGAAACTGCAGCAGACTTTATATACACACAGAGAATATGAAACAATACCTCCTCCCACCCCACTGTCCTGCTGGTAATAGCTTATCTAAAGTGATCAACAGGTGGGCCATTTCCAGCACAAATCCAGGTTTTCTCACCCTCCACCCCCCACACAAATTCACTCTCCTGCTGGTGCTAGCCCATCCAAAGTGACAACTCTTTGCATAATCAAGTCGGGCTATTTCCTGCATAGATCAAGGTTTTCTCACATCCCCCCCACCCCCATACACACACAAACTCACTCTCCTGCTGGTAATAGCTCATCTAAACTGACCACTCTCCAAGTTTAAATCCAAGTTAAACCAGAACATCTGGGGGGGGGGGGGTAGGAAAAAACAAGAAGAAACAGGCTACCTTGCATAATGACTTAGCCACTCCCAGTCTCTATTTAAGCCTAAATTAATAGTATCCAATTTGCAAATGAATTCCAATTCAGCAGTTTCTCGCTGGAGTCTGGATTTGAAGTTTTTTTGTTTTAAGATAGCGACCTTCATGTCTGTGATTGCATGACCAGAGAGATTGAAGTGTTCTCTGACTGGTTTATGAATGTTATAATTCTTGACATCTGATTTGTGTCCATTTATTCTTTTACGTAGAGACTGTCCAGTTTGACCAATGTACATGGCAGAGGGGCATTGCTGGCACATGATGGCATATATCACATTGGTGGATGTGCAGGTGAACGATCCTCTGATAGTGTGGCTGATGTTATTAGGCCCTGTGATGGTGTCCCCTGAATAGATATGTGGGCACAATTGGCAACGGGCTTTGTTGCAAGGATAAGTTCCTGGGTTAGTGGTTCTGTTGTGTGGTATGTGGTTGTTGGTGAGTATTTGCTTCAGATTGCGGGGCTGTCTGTAGGCAAGGACTGGCCTGTCTCCCAAGACTTGTGAGAGTGTTGGGTCATCCTTTAGGATAGGTTGTAGATCCTTAATAATGCGTTGGAGGGGTTTTAGTTGGGGGCTGAAGGTGACCGCTAGTGGCGTTCTGTTATTTTCTTTGTTAGGCCTGTCCTGTAGTAGGTAACTTCTGGGAACTCTTCTGGCTCTATCAATCTGTTTCTTTACTTCTGCAGGTGGGTATTGTAGTTGTAAGAAAGCTTGACAGAGATCTTGTAGGTGTTTGTCTCTGTCTGAGGGGTTGGAGCAAATGCGGTTGTATCGCAGAGCTTGGCTGTAGACGATGGATCGTGTGGTGTGGTCAGGGTGAAAGCTGGAGGCATGCAGGTAGGAATAGCGGTCAGTAGGTTTCCGGTATAGGGTGGTGTTTATGTGGCCATTGTTTATTAGCACTGTAGTGTCCAGGAAGTGGATCTCTTGAACTTCCTGGACACTACAGTGCTAATAAACAATGGCCACATAAACACCACCCTATACCGGAAACCTACTGACCGCTATTCCTACCTGCATGCCTCCAGCTTTCACCCTGACCACACCACACGATCCATCGTCTACAGCCAAGCTCTGCGATACAACCGCATTTGCTCCAACCCCTCAGACAGAGACAAACACCTACAAGATCTCTGTCAAGCTTTCTTACAACTACAATACCCACCTGCAGAAGTAAAGAAACAGATTGATAGAGCCAGAAGAGTTCCCAGAAGTTACCTACTACAGGACAGGCCTAACAAAGAAAATAACAGAACGCCACTAGCGGTCACCTTCAGCCCCCAACTAAAACCCCTCCAACGCATTATTAAGGATCTACAACCTATCCTAAAGGATGACCCAACACTCTCACAAGTCTTGGGAGACAGGCCAGTCCTTGCCTACAGACAGCCCCGCAATCTGAAGCAAATACTCACCAACAACCACATACCACACAACAGAACCACTAACCCAGGAACTTATCCTTGCAACAAAGCCCGTTGCCAATTGTGCCCACATATCTATTCAGGGGACACCATCACAGGGCCTAATAACATCAGCCACACTATCAGAGGCTCGTTCACCTGCACATCCACCAATGTGATATATGCCATCATGTGCCAGCAATGCCCCTCTGCCATGTACATCGGTCAAACTGGACAGTCTCTACGTAAAAGAATAAATGGACACAAATCAGATGTCAAGAATTATAACATTCATAAACCAGTCGGAGAACACTTCAATCTCTCTGGTCACGCAATCACAGACATGAAGGTCGCTATCTTAAAACAAAAAAACTTCAAATCCAGACTCCAGCGAGAAACTGCTGAATTGGAATTCATTTGCAAATTGGATACTATTAATTTAGGCTTAAATAGAGACTGGGAGTGGCTAAGTCATTATGCAAGGTAGCCTGTTTCTTCTTGTATTTTCCTACCCCCCCCCCCCCAGATGTTCTGGTTTAACTTGGATTTAAACTTGGAGAGTGGTCAGTTTAGATGAGCTATTACCAGCAGGAGAGTGAGTTTGTGTGTGTATGGGGGTGGGGGGGATGTGAGAAAACCTTGATCTATGCAGGAAATAGCCCGACTTGATTATGCAAAGAGTTGTCACTTTGGATGGGCTAGCACCAGCAGGAGAGTGAATTTGTGTGGGGGGTGGAGGGTGAGAAAACCTGGATTTGTGCTGGAAATGGCCCACCTGTTGATCACTTTAGATAAGCTATTACCAGCAGGACAGTGGGGTGGGAGGAGGTATTGTTTCATATTCTCTGTGTGTATATAAAGTCTGCTGCAGTTTCCACGGTAAACATCTGATGAAGTGAGCTGTAGCTCACGAAAGCTCATGCTCAAATAAATTCGTTAGTCTCTAAGGTGCCACAAGTACTCCTTTTCTTTTTGCGAATACAGACTAACACGGCTGTTCCTCTGAAACCTGTCAAATAAATTGGTTAGTCTGTAAGGTGCCACGAGTCCTTCTTTTCTTTTTGAGGATACAGACTGACAATAAGTTCAGTAACTTTAAATATTACATGATAGATACTAAAACTATTGCAAATAATGAACCCCATTTATTACAGGGGGGAGCCGCTGATGGCGACTGAGTTTAGATTGCTTTAAGAGGACAAAGAACCTTGAAGAATTTTTTTGTCTCCAGTTTACTGAAAGGCATAATCCTCTGTGCCTTTTATATTTTTAAAGAAAAACTTTAGTCAGGCCAAGCCATCTAGAAAGTCCAAAGATGTGACACACCTGCCATAGTGAAGTGTGAAATGTTTCTTTAAAATATCTTAATTACAGTTGGCATATTTGAGCTATCTGCCTTGGGTGTCCATCTCACTGAAATTGTTTCATGGTCTCTGTGTATGTAATGTCTTCTGCAGTTTCCACAGTATGCATCCGATGAAGTGAGCTGTAGCTCACGAAAGCTTATGCTCAAATAAATTGGTAAGTCTCTAAGGTGCCACAAGTACTCCTTTTCTTTTTGCGAATACAGACTAACACGGCTGTTACTCTGAAACCTGTCATTTTTGACACTAGCTTTCTTACAGTGCTATGGAAGGGACTCCAAACTAATATACAAACTGCTTTAGTAGTTGAGTAGCAGTCAAAAGAGAGATTTATAGATTTTTTTTAAATAAACATTTTAAGTATAAGAATTCTTATCATTAAACTGTTAGAGCAGAATGGAAACTGGATTTCAGTCTCTCCCACTGTGCTTTCATACTTCTGTTGCTAAAATGATAGCATTTCAGCATAATCATTTCCATCATCAGACAGCTGAGAAATACCATTTGTAATTAAAATCACAAGGAAAATACTTGAATATTAGAGTAAGTAAACTAGCTAGCTATATATTTTTGCTGCAGAAATCTCTACAGAATCATTTCAAAACATAATTAAAATTTTGTAGTAATTACCATAGTCTTGTGCCAACATTTTCCATCACTTTAAAGAATTTTTATTTCTAAATAAACTGAAACTATGCCAATTTAGCATTCTAGTAATATTTTATTAGTTAATAAATTGTTTAATTATTCAAAACACATCTTTAAACTCTATTTTTTGCCACTACCATTTTCAGACCAAATTTAATGTTCTGATGAATTGTTTTAAAGTTGAGTAATTTTACTATTTGATTTTAGTTTTTGTTCTGAGACTGCAGAATTAATAATAATATTTTATAGGGTTGATTAAAAAAAAACAGGCTATATAATGTAATTCTATTAGTGTTCCCTCCATGTCAAAGTAAGATTCTCGGGACAGCAACTGTCAGGAGAAGCCCTGGTTGTGTGACAGCATCATAGCTCTGCTATCTGGAAGCAGGAGAAGAATAGAGGAGCCAGTTTGGAAATGCAGGGCCTCCACACAGATAGACCTGGTCTATAAGATATTGGGGGAATCCATCTGTTACTTTTGGTCAAGAGTTGGAATTTGCCCCCTACAGAAAAATATCAGGGAAACTGAGCCAGATTCCCTACTGTCTTTCATGTTGTGTAGTATTTACACCTGTGTAAAGTGAGTACAGAGTGGGTTTAAAATGCTTCCAAAGCAGACTGCTAGTATTTTATCCATATTGCGCTTACTGTGACAGATCCTTGGTCTTGATTTGGAGGCACACAGCAGTCACAATGCTGTTGGATTTGCTGTCCTGAGAATTTCCCCAGTGAATTTTTCATCAGTGAATTCAGGTGGTGTGGATTCCTCTTTGCATGGCCAGTGAGCCCCCAGCACCTCAGTGATCACTACCTGCTGCAATGGTCCCACGCAGGCTGCAAAAACTTAGTGATGGGGTTTATGTTGTATCAGGCTGGTCCCATGATTGAGGAAGTCAGAGATGGTACAGTATAAGGCAGTGGAAAATCAGGCCCTCTGAGGTTTCTAGTGTAGTAGTGGCATTCCACAGATATTACAAGGCAAATTGCTTTGAAAGCTGTCTTAGGAGCTGTTTCAGAACTCTCAGTTCACTTTTTTAGGATGGATAAAACTTAAAAGCTTCTGCATTTCCTGTAAAGTTCAGAAGCTGGATTGGGTTGGGGATGCTCAAAGATTGTTTTTAAAAAAAGGCAAATTTAAAATTGCTTCCATGATTTTTCCACAGTGAACTTTGTTGTCCTTTCTGCAGTGCTTGGTGGCTTTAATTAAACTTTAGTTTTTCACTTTCTGTGACTAAAGTTAACTTGAATTGTTCAACCTATCCAATTTTAATGAATCCAGTTGGAAGTGAGAGTGGGAAGAGGACTCTGTGCTCCAGACTATTGCAGTAGGAGCATTTGGGTTCATGGAGATCAGGAGGAGGGAAAAGGAATTCAAATAAAGTAGGAAATCTGAAAAAAGCTGGAGAAGAATAACTTAGACAAATGTGGTTCAAAGGTTGTCAAAAAATATGCAATGCATGAAGTTAGGGCTTTGACATCAAAATGACTAAGCTGCACCTGCAAACAACTGAAGGAACAAAAGCTAAGGTGTGTTTTGAAAATCTGGCACAAAGTGTCAGCATGGCTCTTGGGGGTCTAAATCAGGAGTGGGCAAACTATGGGCCGCCAGCCATTTTAAGCTGTCCCTCGAGCTCCTGCTGTGGAGCGGGGTCTGGGGCTTGCCCCACTCCAGTGCTCTACGCGGCTCCCGGAAGCAGCATCATGGCCCCGCTCTGGCTCCTATGCGTAGGGGCAGCCAGGGGGCTCCGCTCTGCACACTGTCCCCACCCCAAGTGCCGCCCTCGCAGCTCCCATTGGCTGGGAACCGTGGCCATTGGGAGCTGCAGGGGTGGTGCCTACGGATGGGGCAGCGTGCAGAGCCGCCTGGCCACACCTCCATGTAGGAACTGGAGAAGGGACATGCTGCTGCTTCTGGGAGCCCCTTGAGGTAAGTGCCTCCTGGAGCCTGCACCCCTGAAGCTCTCCCCAAACCCCTGCTCTGATCTCCCTCCTGTCCTCTGAACCCCTCAATCCCAAGCACCCTTCTTCACCCCAAACCCCTCATCTCCAGCCTCACCCCAGAGCCTGCACCCCCAGCCGGAGCCTACACCCCTTCCCAGACCCCAGCCCTGATTACCCTCCTGCCCTCCAAAACCCTCAGCCCAGAGCACCCTCCTACACCCCAAACTCCTCATCCCCAGCCCCACCCCAGAGCCCACCCCCCCTGCCAGACCCCTGGCCCCCCACCACTCCCCAACCCAGAGCCCCTCCCTCACTCTGAACTCATTTCTGTCCCCACCCCGGAGCCTGCAACCCCAGCCAGAGCCCTCACCCCCTCCCGCACCCCAACCCCAATTTTGTGAGCATTCATGGACTGCCATACAGTTTCTATTTCCAGATGTGGCCCTCGGGCCAAAATGTTTGCCCACCGCTGGTCTAAATTATCTCCTGTTCTGAGGGAGAATCGGATAATTCTAGAATCTTTGTCTTCTACACCCTGGTATACACAACTGCATAACCTTTACTTTTTTCAATTTTTTTTATATCAGTGGTTCAAGAGCTCCATCTTTGGGTGTAATATATTAATGTAAAATATTCTCCCCAGGATTGTATTCATTAAGTACAGCAAGAACATCCCCCTATCAATACTATACATCTGTTTTCAGCTTGTCAGTTTCCATCTTTCTAGCTGCATTATATGCAATGAAACATCTAAATGAGTTTTAGTGGCTTTTCACAGATATGTGGAACATTTCTTTCACACTGGGATTGTTGTATTATTTTGCTCTGCCCTAACATATGAAAGACTCTAGTTTGATTCCAATCTCTTGTTTGCCCAGCCAGGCAAAGGTGGTGCTTGGAGATATAAATCTAAGATGATTTTGTGTGTGTGTGTTCGTTCTCTGGGTTCCGACAGGGACATAGAGGAAACCTTGAAAAAATATATATTGTAATTTTAAGCATTGTTAAGCAGCTCTTTCAGAGGAGTTCTGTGAACAGGTGTCAATTTATCAATAAGTTTGAATATCAAGTCAATAAATTAGTCAGCATTGAAAAGTTAAAAGTGAAAACTTTTTGGGTAATATTCTCATACAACCATAGGAAGCAAACAAAAGAGAAAGTGATTACCACCAAGGTACTGCTCTGCTGGCAGCTTTCCCTATTGCTAGTTTGTCATTATTGTGGTATTAGAACTGCAACTGCTATTATAACTAATCTCTAACTTGCCCATAGAGCTTGCTTAAAGAAAAATATGTGTATGTGTAATTAAATCAGGAGTATTCACTATAGTTAAGACCCTACCAAATTCACAGTCCATTTTGGTCAATTTCATGGTCATAGGATTTTAAAAATTGTAAATTTCAATATTTTAGATATTTAAATCTGAAATTTCACAGTGTTGTAACTATAGGGGATCCTGACCCAAAAGCGGGTTGTGGGAATGGGTTGCAAGATTACGTAGGGGGAGTCGTGGTATTGCCACCTTCACTTTTGCGCTGCTGCTGCCTTCAGATCTGGTACCTTGCCAGCAGTTGACACTCTCTGGCCATCCAGCTCTGTAGGCAGTGCAGAAGTAACGGTGGCAATACCACAAAACACCCCCCCACACACACACACACACAATAACCTTGCGAACCCCCTTTTGGGACGGGACCCCCAGTTTGAGAAATGCTGGCCTCCCCTGTGAAATCTGTATAGCATAGGGTAAAAGTACACAAAATAACAGATTTCACAGTTCATGATGCATTTTTCATAGCCGTGAATTTGGTAGGTCCCTAGGTATAGTGAAGTTTGCCTGAGGGTTTCAGTTATAATCCTGTTTTCAGCTGCTTACAATTTTTTATGTTCATCTTATTGTGCAAGTTAGCCAGTGATGTCAAGATATTGTGTTATTTAGGTCCAGACCTGCTATTCAACAGGAAAGAAAAAACAGATAAAAACCTGGATTCATCCATTCCTACTTTATATTCTACTGCTCTAGTTAAATCAACATTAAAACGTTTAGTCATGGCGTATAAATTAATCGGTGTCAGTCCATAAAATGTTCTTAATCTGTCCCAGCCAAATTATACATTACATAGTATAGGCAAAAGGAGTCCATAAAAATCACTGTAGTCCTTGAGTCATATTATGAATTGATGTAAACTAGCATAGCTTCATTGAAGTCAAGGCACTTGTTCTTATTTACATTGTCTGAGAATCTGGTCCTCTGTTCTTTGGAGGTCCATGTTTTAATGAGAAGATTGAATTCAGCTCTTGTATATGTGCAACAGTATTCTAAGAGACCTAAATTTAACAGTGGTGTAAGAAGGCTGAAATCCTTCAGGATGTCTTTTTGGGAAAAAGGAAATTTATTTGACATGGTGGTCCTTTCAAGCAAAGTGTGAAAGTGACAACGTATAAAGAACTATTGGAAAATTAATGGAACTATTAATCACAGAAGTTCATCAGGAATGTGTCTACTCTGTGATGGCTATGACTGCATTTTTGAATGACAGATTCTAAGGGAAGACAGACTGTTGCTTTCTACTGCCTGAGCACATCTCTGTGGAGAGTTGTGCTTCCCTTCTGAGATGACACAGAAATTTGTTGAAAGATGGTATCTCACATACTTATCTGGCTCCCATCGTGGCAAGATCTGAGTTCCTCCCAAATATTTATCTTCACAGCTACCTTATGTGGTGAAGTATTATTAGCCATATTCTGCAGATAGAGATCTGAGGGACAGAGATGAAGTTACTTGCCACATTATCAGGAAACCTATGGTAGAGGTGGGAATTGAACACAAATCTCCTATGTCCCTGACAAGTACCTTCCACATATGACTGTTTTCCTACAGAGTAATCAATTTATTCATCATTGCTTTTACTTTAAGAATATAGGGGAATGAAATGGTGCATGTTGTTAATCTGTACTGTCAAATGTTGCATTGTACAATGTCTTTAAAATATGATATGAGACACACAAGGTGGGTGATGTAATATTTTCTATTGGAACAACTTCTCTGTTGGTGGAAGTTTGTCCAGTAAAAGATGTTATCTCACTCACTTTGTCTCATGTCGTGGGATCAACACTGCAAAAAAAAAATTGGATGACCAGTTTAACTAATTGTTTTTCACAGCAAATTATTTGTGCTAAAACTGTAATTACTTTGGATAAATTTATAAAATTGTATTAATATTTATATTGATGTATTCAAATTTTCAATATTTTTGCTAAACCTCTAAATTGTGTTAAGTATTCTTATTTCTTAATTTATCTGGCTTCTCTTACAAGTTTCCAAGTAATCTGCCTAATTTAAAATTATATACTGGTACATATCTTACATCATTGTACGGTTATGTTGTTTCCAAATAATGGGTGGAGACAAAGAACATAGAATAATGGGTAACCGAAGCCTAACATGAATGTTAACCGTGTACCCTTGCTTATTTCTGATTCCAGCAGGTGTACAACAGAAAGGCTTGTCTGACTTGTACTAGAATGACTGACTATATTTTTTTTGTCTTTCCTTCAGAAGTTTTATATTTCTGTCAGACCTGATTGTTTCTCATAAAACTTGATTTTAGGGCTGTCAAGCAATTTAAAAAATTAATTGCGATTAATTGCACAATTATAAAAATTAATCAAGCGATTAATCGCACTGTTAAACAATAATATAATATCATTTATTTAAATATTTTTGGATGTCTTCTACATTTTCAAATATATTGATTTCAATTACAACACTGAATACAAAGCGTACAGTGTTCACTTTATATTTATTTTTGATTACAAATATTTGTACTGTAAAAAACAAAACAAATTGTATATTTCAATTCACCTAATATAAGTACTGTAGTGCAATCTCTTTATCATGAAAGTTGAACTTACAAATGTAGAATTATGTACCAAAAAAACTGCATTAAAAAGTAAAACAAAGTCCACTCGGTACTACTTCAGCCAATCGCTCAGACAGACAAGTTTGGTTACATTTGCAGGAGATAATACTACCTGCTTCTTGTTTACAGAGTCACCTGAAAGTGAGAACAGGCGTTCACATGGCAGTGATGTAACTGGTGTCGCAAGATATTTACGTGCCAGATGCGCTGAAGATTCATATGTCCCTTCATGCTTCAACCACCATTCCAGAATATATGCGTCCATGCTGATGATGGGTTCTGCTCGACAACGATCCAAAGCACAGCGGACCGATGCATATTCATTTTCATCATCTGAGTCAAATGCCACCAGCAGAAGGTTGATTTTCTTTTTTGGTGGTTCGGGTTCTGTAGTTTTTGCATCAAAATGTTGGTCTTTTAAGACTTCTGAAAGCATGCTCCACACCTCATCCCTCTCAGATTTTGGAAGGCACTTCAGATTCTTAAACCTTGGGTCGACAGCTGTAGCTATTTTTAAAAATCTCACATTGGTACCTTCTTTGCGTTTTGTCAAATCTGTAGTGACAGTGTTCGTAAATCAAACAACATGTGCTGGGTCATCATCTGAGACTGCTATACCATGAAATATATGGCAGAATATGGGTAAAACAGAACAGGAGACATAAAATTCTCCCAAAAGGAGTTCAGTCACAAATTTAATTAACACATTATTTTTTTAACAAACATCACCAGCATGGAAGCATGACCTCCAGAATGGTGGCTGAAGCGTGAAGGGGCACACGAATGTTTAGCATATCTGGCACGTAAATACCTTGCAATGCCGGCTACAGAAGTGCCATGTGAATGCCTGTTCTCACTTTCAGGTGACGTAAATAAGAAGCAGTCATCAGTATCTCCCGTAAATGTAAACAAACTTGTTTGTTTTAGTGAGTGGCTGAATAAGAAGTAGGACTGAATGGATTTGTAGGCTCTAAAGTTTTACATTGTTTTGTTTTTGAGTGCAGTTATGTAACCAAAAAAAAATCTACATTTGTAAGTTACACTTTCACAATAGGGATTGCACTACAGTACTTGTGTGAGGTGAATTGAAAAATACTATATCTTTTGTTTATCAATTTTACAGTGCAAATATTTGTAATAAAAACTACAATAAAGAAGTACAAAGTACTCTACGCTTTGTATTCTGTGTTGTAATAGAAATCAATATATTTGAAAATGTAGAAAAACATACAAAAATATTAAATTTCAATTGGTAGTCTATTGTTTCATAGTGCAGTTAATTGCGATTAATTTTTTTAATCACAGTTAATTTTTTTGAGTTAATCATGTGAGTTAACTGCGATTAATCAATAGCCCTACTTGTTTTATATCTGCTTGAATATATAGTACTCACAGGTTAAAATAACGTTAAAAGTCTGATTCTAATTCTAAGGGGGAAATTCAGAGTTAAGAATGGATTGGTCTACTATAAGGACTCAATTAAATTTAATGCAATGGTTGCAACCTTAAGTTTGAGTATTTAAACATAAAAATAAAGTAGATTCTAAATTGTAGCTCACTCAGTAGTTGTAAGAGCTGCTTGTTTTGTAACACATCTATATCTAGATATGTTGTCACCAGTCGTGACTTTGTAGTTAAGATTGAGTTCTATTTTGCACTTAAATCCATGTATTCAACCTTCATATGTATAAATACAATACAGCATATCGTCCGCTGACTTACATCATTTACTATTTGAGTACAGCATGAATTTCTGAGCATTTACAAGTAAATCTGTTAATTAGTGTGAGCTAATAATAGTAATTAAAAACTGAGTCCTTTAAGAAATTTAGCGTGAGTCTTTTTCTCAGTTCTAAATGATAACAGACTAACAACACTCTGAATTTCCCACATAGTTAAAAATGGTATCTTGTTCATAGGCTATATTTGAAGAAATTAGATTTAATAATTTAACTTAATTACAGTGTTGTACCTAATTGTTTATGAACATATGGAGTCAGGTAAACAACTCAGGTAACTCTTAAATGGGCCATTGTTACCTCAGAAGTATCTCACTCCATCACCATCCTTCTACAGTTAATTTGCATGCAATGGTTATTTTGATTGTAAGGAGTCAGTGGTATGGGATAGACTGCGGTCATGTGCCATGAATTCTTATTGGCAGATTACTTTGACCCAACTGTCACTGCTCTTTAAAAGTTCCAAGACCACATGCTAGCTTTGGCATCAGTATTTGAAAACTCCTCAAGGCACTGCTGCCACAGCTCCACTGCACATCCAGACAACTCTGCTGGGGGATCTGACATAGGAATACAGTGGGAACCTTCGAAGTGGAGACACAGGGGTTCAGGTATGGGGCACCCTTCACTCCTCTCACATAGCACCAGTCTCACTAATACTGCCCAATAACCAATAAGTCAGTTGCACGATAATAGCCAGCTGTTCTGTGCTGTTCCAGTGATGCAAAGTTTCTGTGAACCTGGTTTAAATGGGTTGGCTGCTTTGTGCTGCTCTGATGTATGAGTGGATAAGGTTTAAAGTTAACAGTACATCTCTTCAAATAACTAGAAATAGCACATGGTTGCATTTTCATTGGATTTCTTATTTAGTGTTCATGTTCATTAGCTTTTAACTTTAAAATAAACCAAGGAAATTCCAAGATAAAATACTGGTAAAATGGAGGTAAGACTGAGAGTATGTAACAGTAATTAGTGATTTTAAAAAAATACAGAGCTGTTGTAATTTATCCCCAAACCAAGCATTACAAATTGGAAAATTGAGAGTTAAACTTATACTTAAGAGAGATCCAAAAACATGTTATTGTATGGAAATACAATATTAAGGCATTCAAACATCCTTAATTCTGCCCTGTAGTGTCACCATGAAAGTGAAAATATGAAAAAATCCTGTCTTTAAAAATCAGTTTAATCTAATCTGTGGCCTCAAACACTAAAAATGCCTTCATTATAATGCTGTGGTTACTGCCCCTTCCCCCCCCCCCCCCAAGTCATGCATGTTTGTATATGAAAGGCAGTGTAGGTAGTGATACCTATTGTTAAAATTGCCTAACACTTTCCACTATAAGATGCTGTTTTCAGTTTCTTATACATTTGTCAAACTTTAACCTTTGGGCTGTAATTTTCCATGCCAGATGCCTACCTTAGCTTGAATTGTTTTTGAAAATTTTAGCAAAAGTGGTTCAACCATTTCTTAGAACAAGAATTGTGGAAAAAATACATTGTTCTGTCTATGTTAAAAAATTCTTAAAACTGTTAAATTGAGATGCTCTAGTGCCCCATTCTTTGGAGCAGGGACTCAAGATTTGTCATGGGGTATTGCCCTTGTGTCAGGGATACTCTTGATCATCTCCATGAAAATTTGCCAAAATTTGGCCAAATTATGAGCCCCAGAACATCTCAGTTAACACGTTTGGCAATGCTTCGAAGATTGTACTAAGCATGCTCCAGCCCAGGGATGAAGGGGCAGAGCAAGGCTTTCCCTGCAGTTGCTCCTCCTCACTATTAAGAGCCTGGGGGTGTCAGGAACAGGAACTGATAGCAGCAAGACTGGGTCTTCTGTGCTCTCAGTGGTCTCCATGCTGGCTCCGAGGGAGCAAGGGGGAGGAAGCAACTTGACTGGAATGTAGACGGGTTCCCTGAGGTGGTAGGAAAAGGGTTTGGGGGTGGTGGGAAGATTGGGACATAGAGCTGAGGAAATGGGGGCCTGGGATGAGGAACCAAAGTTGCAGGGTATAATATACATGCTGTTAAATTGTGCCTTAATATAGGTCAGTAATGTATTCAAGTTACTGTTTGGGGAAGTCAGAATTCAAGGGGAGTTTGGTGTAAGGTGAGCAGGCATTGATTCTTATGTATTGCTGTTTGGTGTACAGCATTCTTAAATGCAGAAAATGGTTAAATTTGTAGTGTATACATTTATTTCAGATTGGTTCTAATTATGAGATTACCGTAATAAAATAAATATGGTTAAACTTGTTTTATTAATGGTCAGTACACAGATTAAGGGACCTATTCCGAAAGGTACATGTTTAAATCTGTCCCTATTCTGAACAGGACTTATGCACTTGTGTAATATTTAAGAATGTGCTTAAAGTTAAGTATGTGCTTTAGTGCAGTGTATAATAGGGATGCTTTTATGAATCCATGCCTTAGTCATTTGACTTAATGGGAGGTACTTTTGTATAAAATTGTTCTATTCAGACCTAGTATTAATGGTGCTACCCCACTACAAATAATAGAAGACATCTATTAAAGCTTAGAAATCAGCCTATAAATTCACTGTTCGCTTTTCCAGATAAGTTTAAATTCTTATTTTAATTTTTATATTTTGACAGTTCAGTCTTCAAGGAGATTCTCTGGAAGTGCAAATCCAAAACATAATGATTTGAAAATAGTAGGATCAACCACATTTCCAGGTATTCATAAATGGAATAATAAACCTTAGTTTTTACTGATGGTTAAAATAATAACTATGGGGACTGCGGTCACTATTTTGCCATTAGTATGCTAATAGCAAGCAACTCCTATATCCCCTTTTTAACAGACCCAGATGGTGGAGTGTGGTTGCTTCCTTTCTGGTTGGCCGAGATAGGGATTTGTATAAGAGTGAGTTGGCTAATACTTTATCCAAATAAGAAAGAAAGATGTCTTGTGGGGAAGGATCTGGAGCATGCTGGGGATGGATTCTTTTCCCATTGAGAAGCAGGTGTGCCCATCCTTCATTTATGAGATTTGTAGTTTAGAGATACTTCTTGACCTTCAGTTGATCCCAGAGTCTAGCCTTCAGTGGCCAATGTGCTTTTTTTCCCACTGGTGTTTTTGCACAACAGTTGTGACTTTCTCCCTCAGATGCAGACCTTGCCAAATACCTGTGCCTTTGGATTGGAAATGGGATTTTATATTCTCCCTATAATTTGTGTTTTGACCTATGACTGTATTTTTTTTGCAAATTTTAAAGGATTAAGTTTAAGATTGGGTGAGTAATGTAAACCAAGTGGGAGGTGGTGAGTAATATGGCACTGGAGAACTAGCTGGATCCTTAATTGTTAATTTCCCAGCCTAACATTTGGTTTATTTAAAAGGTATAGAATTTTGGTAAACAAAATGTAATACTGTGTTTTGGAGTTACCTGGATTTCACTGTAACATACTTACAACCTTAATACCTTAACTAAATCTTTCTTTTTTGTGGAATAGAAATACTCATTCATCACACACAACAAAGTTTATGTTCCATGCCACATAAGGTCAGGAAAGCAGCTTCTAAAGGTTCTTGTGGGATTGTGGGTACTTGCTATACACCTATCTTCTCCTGAGTTAGATTCTTACTGTTAAAATTATGGATGGTTCCACATAAATTTTTGAAAGGGCACAAAGAAGGCCCCCAATCCACATTTTCACAGGCCAGCTAGAACTGCAAGAGCCTATTATAATGGCAAAATTACCCAGGCTCCAAGCTAACTCTCTGTCCCCGCACATTGACTTTATGTACAAATTGAACTCTAGGGGAGACAAAATAAAACTCTGCAGGACCCCACAAGTGAGAACCCATTGGATTAATATGCAAACATATTCTGTTCTGTCAAAAGGGTCATTGGTGGGCACTAGGAGGTACTGTTCTTTTTAGAGAACTAGATTAAATCAAGTCAGGTAGAAGAGACCTAGATGTTATAGAAGAATATGAAATAGAACTGGAACAAATCTCCAGTGCTTTTCATTTGATTTTATGTAGGACAGAAAAAGAATCTTTAACATTTCACGTCTGGTGATGGAAATAAGAGGACCCATCCCAATATCTTGGGTCATTCTTCAAACATATATTTTAAGATTGTGGTTATTATCTTACTTGACTGTACAGACAATTTATTACCTAAGAAACTTGCTAATTACCATATGTTGTATTTTCAGTCAAAATTTATGTCAAGTTGAATCACAACAGTCCACGTATTCTATGTGTAACAAATCGGCTACGAAATTCAGAGCTGATAGATCCAGTATTCCAATGGCATGGACCAGGAGGTGACCTTGTTGCAGGTAGAGATTTGTTTTCTTGCTTCATTCTTAATTTTTCCTATGGTGGTATATGTGTTGATATCTAACTTGGGATGGAATATTACTTACAGGATTTATTATGTTCCTGCTTCTCAAAGAGTTTTTTAAAAAAGAAGTATGGTTAACAAAACTGCACCTAAACCACGTAGGTGGAAGGGAAAGGTAAAAAAGAAATTTTAAGATGAAATTGAGGTAACTGTTGTGACAAGATGGCCGATGTTAGTCTGGTGGGTCCTGCGCTTTTCTTGGCGGGGAGCTAAGATACCACTCCTTGCCCCTGTTCTTGGGGCGTCGATGGCTCTGCTAGTGGCCCAGGAAGGTGGTAAAGGAGGGAAGCGGGGGAGAGGTCTGGGTTTGCTCCTCACTCTGAGCCCAAGCCCCCTCAACCCCTGTGTGTTCTAACCCTCTTTCCCCTTGGGTGGGGTACCTGCCGGTCCTTAGATGCTGGGGAAGGGAATCTCCCTCCTCTACTGGGTAGGGTCCCCCTTACTTCAGTTCTCTGATTTTTCCAGGTCTCACAGCACACCTCCAAGCTCCAGTCCTCTCTCCTTTCTCCTCTTTCTCTGTCTGCCTGAAGCAGGGGGTTTTATTAGGTTCCTAACAGGGCCTTAATTGATGGCAGGTGCTCCAATTAACCTGCAGCCACCTTCCCTAGTCTACAGGGAACCATGCCTTAATTAGCCTTGAGTTTATATATTTCCACTCTAGCACTCTCCCACTGCTCCCTGGCTCTCCTGTATCACACTATATATAATTATAAAAAAAAAAATTGGGGAATGTGGCGAAAAAAGTATTTCTTCTTCGAGTGCTTGCTCATGTCCATTCCATGCTAGGTGTCCATTCCATGCTAGGCCTACTCTAGTCCTGTTCAGCGGGTTCTTTTGGAAAGTAGAAAGCCCTCCATGAGTGTGACTTACCTGGCAAAGTGGAAGTGCTTCTTCTGCTGGGTGTCGGAGTGGAATATCAACCTGACCCAGTCGTCTCTGCAGTCCATTCTGGATTACCTGCTTTACTTAATAAAGCACGAGGGCCTGGCCTTCTCTTTGATCAAGGTGCACCTGGTGGCCATATCAGTCTTCTATCTCCACAGCCAAGGCAGATCAGCATTCTTCTATGAGATGACAATCAGGTTCCTGAATGACCTTGAAAGACTTTTTCTACTGGTCCAGGACCTGGTTCCCCAATGGGACCTCAACCTAGTCCTCTGTAGGCTGACTGGCCCTCCCTTTGAGCCTCTAGCCTCCTGCTCTCTTTCGCACCTGTTGTGGAAGGTCGCTTTCCTTGTAGCTATCACTTCAGCGAGGTGAGTCTCCGAGATTAAATCCCTTACATTGGAGTCCCCGTACATGGTGTTCTACAAGGATATAGTTCAGTTGCATCCCATCCTGCTTTCCTGCCAAAGGTGGTGTTGCACTTCCATGTTAACCAGGACATCTTCGTCCTGGTGTTCTGTCCAAGGCCTCACCCGTCCAACTAAGAGAGGTGTCTGCAAACCCTATAAGGCATGCCCTGGCTTTCTGTCTGAAGGGTACTAAGCCCTTCCTCAGATCAACTCAACTCTTCGCAATGGCTGACTGGATGAAAGGCCTTCCGGCATCTTCTCAAAGGATCTTGCCTTGGATCACCACCTGCATCCATACTTGCTATGAGATGGCACAGCTTATGCCTCCACTGATGGCCCATTCTATTAGAGCTCAGGCATCATTGGCAGCCTTCCTGGAGCAGGTCCCTATCCAGGACATCTGCAGGACTGCAATGTGGTCGTCAGTACATACCTTCACAACGGACTGTGCCATCACCCAGCAGGCCAGAGATGATGCTGGCTTTGGCAGAGCTGTGTTGCAATCGACACGTCCATAAACTCCTACCTGCATCCAGAGATACTGCTTGGCAGTCACCTAACATGGAATGGACATGAGCAAGCACTCGAAGAAGAAAAAGCAGTTACTAACCTTTCGTAACTGTTCTTAGAGATGTGTTGCTCATGTCCATTCAATGATCTACCCTCCTTCCCCTCCGTCGGTGTTCTAGCGGGGAGGGAGCTGGGTGCGCTCCTTATACCAGCACATATGTGCGCCACTCCGGAGGGTGCCAGAGCTGGTCCCCTATGGATACCACTGAGGGAAAAACTTCTGGCACCCATGCATGTGGCGAGCACACACAGTCCAACTAAACCTTGAAGTCCGCTTTGACACCGGTACAGTAGATAGATTTCGTAGGGGTTTTTGGATGTGGTGATGGGCAGGGCTTACCAACCGACTGACAGATTTCTCACCCTAAAGAATCTCATCTCAAAGATCCAACTCAGCCCTCAAACCTCACTAAGGAATTGTCTTCAACTACTGTGGCATGTGATATCTGGAGTGTTTGTTTACGAAGGTTCAAGCTTACATCTCTGATGCCTTCAAGGATGGCCCAAGACAGTGTAAGTATGTATACCGAACAAGCACAGCCTGGACAAACAGGTGTCTGTACCCACCTGCATTCTGCAAACACTCAACTAGTGGAAGGACCAAAGGGTCTGTGCCAGACTCTTTTGTTCAAGCTCCTCTTACCATCATTTTAAGATCAGACACATCCCTCTTGGGATGGGAAACATATCCAGGGTCACACACAATCCAAGGCAAATTGTCACAAGAGCATCTTCACGTTAATCGTTTAGAACTTAGAGCAATGAGAAACGCTTGCATTCACTTCCTTCCTCTGATCAGAGTCATATCCATCAAGATCATGACCTACTATTTGGCCTGCATATTCTACATCAATCAACAGGGCAGGACTTTGCTGCAGCAATAAAACTCTCTGCATAGCCAACCAGATAGTCACCTGATAGTTAGCTTCTTACCTCCTGGGTGTATAGAACACCACAGCTGATGACTTCAGCAGGCTCTTCTCCCAAAATTACAAATGGGAGTTTGATTCATGAGTACTCAATATCATAGTTTTAATGTATGGATTTCCAGAAGTTGAACGTCTTTTCAACTGCCGCCAACACAAATTTCAAGGAACTTTGCTCTAGAGGGGGATGAGACCTTTAATCACTAGGGGGTACCTTCCTTATTTCACCTTTACGTTTGAAGGGGTGGAATAAGATCGAACAGGACAGGGCCAAAGTCAGTTTTAATTACACTGACTTGGCTGAGACAGGTTTGGTATCCTTATCTTATTTGATTTGCTTCTTGTCCACCACTGAGACTTTGTCAGTTGGCATCTGTTGTCTTAGAATGCCGATCAGGTTCTTCACCCCAACCTCAAAGTACTGTGACTCCTGGTATGATTCCTCAACTGTTCTTGGGTATAGATACCTCCTGCTCAACAGGGGTACTGTTAAATAGAAAAGAGACATCTACATGAAATACTTCAGAAATGGAAGAGATTACACCACTGGTGTATCTGTTGATTAGTCTTTCCTGTTCAAGTTTTTCTTTCCATTATTCTGGAGTTACCTGTTGGAATTAAAATATCAGGTCTTGCTATGAGTTCTGCCAAGGTTCAGTTGGTGGCTGTAACAGCTTTTCACTCAGCTGTGGAAAGTTTGTATATTTGCTTATCCAACAGTGTCAAGATTCCTTAGAGGACTGATGAAACTTTGACAGACTAGGGAACCTACCCTGGTATAGAACTTGAATTTTGTTTTTACTTGCCTTTTGAAATGCTCCTTTTAGCCATTGCTCCATGTTCACTGCTCCACCTATTCATGAAAACAGCTTTGTTGATGGCCATCACATCTGCCCAGAGGCACAGAGCACTTGGGCCTTCAGTGACAGACCCTGCTTTTACAGTGTCTTTTAAGGAAAAGATATTGTTGTGACAACATCCCAGGTTTCTGCCTAAAGTGTCTTTTGAATTAGAGACATCATTCACCTTTCATTTTTTTCCCCTGAAACCACAACAGATGAGGCAGGAATCTGCCTTTTATACTTTGGATGTCAGGAAGGTGTTCGGTGTAGTTCTGTCCAGATAGAAGGCTTTCTGAACAACTCTCCCAGACTTTCAATTGCAAACAAATCCAAGGGCTCTACAGTCTCCACCCAGAGACTCAAGATTGATCTCTGGATGGATTATTTAGTTATGATTCTGCCAATATTCAGCTTCCTTCTAGAGGGTTAGCCCACTACTCAAGATTTTTCCAGTTGCTGAAACTTGCAGAGCTGCAACTTAAACTTCAGTATATGCTTTCTCCTAACCATGCTCTGGTTCATGCCTCTAAATCAGATGTTTCAGTTGGCAATGCTGTTCACTGTTTTCAGTATTGGACTCCGTTCTCCTTATGAGGATACTTCTCAGGAATCACCTAAAATGGAATACCCATAGGGACACTACTCAAAGAAGGAGAGGTTACTTATCTTGTGCAATAACTGGAGTTCTTCGAGATGTGTATCCCTATGGGTTTCCACTACCCATCCTTCTTCCCGTCTGCTTTGGATTTTCTCTTCCAGACTTTGTGATAGAGCATTGTTATGACAAGGAACCATGCAACAGTCAAGGTTTGCTGGAGCATAAATTTGCTCAGCAATGCCCCCTCCTCCTATCTGCATAGGAGGCATGAAGGGGCAGCTGAATATAGCTACACACAAGAGGGCCAGAATCTGATCTGAGTTAGACTAATATAATTCTGGAGACACTCATTTGATTTTTAAAGCAAAGTATAATGAAACAATCAGGCCCAAACAGTGGATACGGGGCAGATTAAATCAGTGGTTATCTGACATTCCTATGCTGATACTTCCAAGGATATAAGAAGGCAACAATGCACTACTATAGAGTAGGTTTTACTATTTAATAATATTTAAGAGTTTTAAATTCTTCTAATATTGTCAAATAATTGGACAGTTTTAAACTATTTCTGTTTTACTTTCCACTATTTTGTGTAGCTCTGAACCATTTTTGTTATCATTTGCAGTGGTCAACATTGAATTTTTTTTACTCTGTATTTCAGAGAAGCCAAAATTAACAGCTGTTTGTGTGATCAGATCTGCTGCAAATCCAGACGGATAAATTGTCCCCCAGATGACCTGTTTTTGCAGAAGATCCAATCATCTTTTCATGCCCTTTGGGGAAGAATATTACATTATCTCTACACTCACAAGTCATCTGCCTTGCACAGGCAGGTGTGTTGTTGGACTGTACTGCAGAGGAAAAAAGTTTCTACTCTCCTGTAAATTTTTATTTTATCTGCTGTTGGGGGGATACAGAAGGAGAAGCAATACACCACCTTTATAAATTTGACTGCAAAATATTCTCAAGGAAATATTTGTCTAGTATCTGACAAAATGTCTGCTCCACATCTTTGTATAGTAGAAGTAACGAACAGTGTGAAAAAATACTTGAATATAAAGGGGTTTATTATTAACAGTTTCAGTGGTCTTTAAATACGGTATCACTACTTTTTGCTTTGAAGTTACACTGAACCATAAGTTTTGTCATACAAGTAGGACCATAAGGTCATCAAGTTTAATAAGACTGGCTGGCAGTGACCAACACCTGATTTAGATCAATGTCAGTGTCTCCCCTCCCCCAACTCAGTACACTTACAATATCTGTATGATGATCGGCTTTTAGCTTAAGCAAGAGATTTGTTCACCCGTAGTGCCAGGATATATTTCTGTGGCAGGCTTGTCATTTTGAAGTCTTCCCCATAAACAGATTATGGTATGTAGGTTTTCTTTTTTACCTTAATTTGTTTATTAACAAAGCCATTCTTTATCATTTATGTTTTAAAAAAAAAACTTGTTTTACACCTAAAATAGAGATAAACTTCGTATATACACTAATACATGATTATAAATTGGCCTATAGAAATCCCTAAAGCTGTGTTGATGGGACGTTCTACTTTCTTCAGCTTTGTGGTATCGGTCACATATTGTGGCTGAAGCTTTTCTACTCTTCATCTTCCTCCTCTGTCTTGTCAGTTGGTAATGTTGGTTAGTCTTATTATCTCATATTTGGGTCCAAACTTCTGTTTTTCTTAAATAAGTTTCATAACTAAAATGTATTATGTTGTCCTGTCAAAACTCTACATGTTAAATTTTTCTCCTCCAGGACCTCCCATTTGATGGGAATGAACTCTTTGCAGAGCAAATGGATGTGGGGTTGCATGGACTAAAGGACACTTGGGCCACCCTCCGCTCACTGGGTCTGCATCCCCTGGCAGTCAGTGAGGAAGCAGTTCCGTCCGCCCCTGCCTCCAAGGCCTTGGCAGCCTCGACAGGGGTCTGCAAGGAGAAGGGATAGAGACATGAGTTTTAGTCTTCACCGCCCTTCCTCCTCTTGCTCACCTGTGCAATCCAGTGTGGTGAAGCATCATGGGGGGCCAGAAGGCACTCATTTTGAGGGTGTGCTCAAGAGCAACACCTCAGTCAACTTCCTGGACTTGCCTCATACTTTCCTCAACCGCCTGTGCCCCTACCATTTGGCCTGGTCATGGGGTGACCTTGGACCTCTGTGTGCTAGAAATTATTTCTGGGCTACATCCTACAATTCTCGCCCTCTCCCCCTTTTGCCATCCCTCTTTGGGAACCCTTCTCACGAGCAACTCCTCGTTCAAGAGATTGAGAACCTCCTGCAACTGCAGGCAGTAGAGGAGGTTCTTTGGGAAATGAGAGGAAAAGGGTTCTGCTCCCCATTATTTCCTAATCCTGAAAGCAAAAGGGGGCCTGAGGCCAATCCTGGACCTGCGGCGCTTCAACAAATCTCTCAAGAAGTTGAGGTTTCACAGGTGGTCTCCCTGGCCTCCATCATCCCCTGCCTTGATCTGGGAGACTGGTACACTGTCCTCGACTTGAAGGACGCTTATTTCCATTTGTCCATCTTGCAAGGGCACAGGCGGTTCCTCTGTTTTATAGTGGGCTGTCACCATTTCCAATTCATGTCACTGCCCTTTGTACTCTTGTTGGCCCGAGGGTGTTCACAAAATATATGGCACCAATGGCCGCTTAACTGAGGCGTCGAGGTGTCCAGGTCTACCTGTATCTCGACGATTGGCTCATCAAGGGTAGGTCTCGGAAACTGGTACAAAGGAGCCTCGATTTGGTATGTTCCACCTTCCACGACCTAGGCCTGTTAATAAATGAAAAGAAATCGACCTTAAGGCTGGTACAACGCAGACAGTTCATGGGTCAGTCCTTGACATCACACGAGCCAGAGTCTTCCTTCCAGAGGTCCATTTCCAGGCAATGCTGGACCTGATGTCCCATGTGAAGTACCATCTACTCACCACCGCTCACACCTGCCTGAGATTGTTAGGCCACATGGTAGCATGTTTGTACATGGTCCGTCATGCTCAGTTCCATTTCTGGCCAATGCAAGCATGGTTGGCGTCGGTCCCCATCAGACACGGTCTAGACCGGGCAGTCATGGTGCCGGATCATATATGGTTGTCCCTGGATTGGTGGTTGACCCCAGATCGGAGTTGGAGGGAGTTCTCTTTGTGGCCCCATTTCCGTAGCTGACTCTGGTTTCCAATGCCTTGGGCCTGGGCTAGGGAGGCCCCCTGGGTGAGCTCAGCACTCAAGGCCTCTGGTCATGGGAAGATCAGTTCCTCCACATGGGCATCAGGGAGCTCAAAGCAGTTCGCCTGGTCTGCCAGGTTTTCCTGCCCCACCTGGAGAGCAAAGTGGTACAAGTCCTGATGGACAATACTGTTGCGATTGTATTACATCAACAAGCAGGGCAGAGCCAGGTCTTCGGCCATTTGCCAAGAAGCTCTCCACCTTTGGGACTTCTGTGTGCAGCATGCCATTCATTTGGTGACCGTGCACCTTCCCAGGGCCAGGAATGTGTTAGCAGATTGCCTCAGCAGGACCTTCTTTTCTCTTGCTCCATCAGGAGGGTGTGATCTTCCAGAGAAGGGGACCTCCCAAGGTGGACTTGTTCATGTCCCATCAGAACAGGAAGTGCTGTGTTTTCTGCTTGATTTTTCGGGGGATGGACAGGGGCTCCCTGTTGGACAATTTTTTTGTTCCCGTGGTCGGTGGTTCTGATGTATGCCTTCCCACCCACAGAGTCCTCATGAAGATCAAACAAGACAAGGTGAAGGTTACCCTGATAGCCCTGTCTTGGCCTTGCCAGCATTGGTTTGGGATGCTGCTGTACTTTTTGGTGGCCGCTTCACTGCAGCTGCCCTTCTGGCGGGATCTGCTGTCCCAGAATCATGGCAGCCTTCTACACCCGAGCTTGGCGGTACTGCACTTGACAGCCTGGCTACTGCATGGCTGAATGCAGAAGAACAGGAATGCTCGGCCTGTGCCCAACTGGTTTTGTTGGGTAAAAGAAAGCCCTCCACTAGAACGACTTACCTGGCCAAATGGAAAAGGTTCACTAGCTGGACCTTGGACTAAGGTATTCGGGCCTAACAGGCCTCGCTGCAGGTGATCTTGGACTGTCTTCTGCACCCACTACCTGGTCGTCTAGCCACACATTTACGTTGCATTATGTACTTATCCAGCAGACCCGAGACAATGCTGGCTTCGGTAGAGCAGTGTTGCAAGCCGCACGAGTGTGAACTCCGAGCTCGCCTCTAGGAAAACTGCTTATGGGTCACCCAGAATGCAATTGACATAAGCAAGCACTCAAAGAAAAAACGGTAACCTACCTTTCATCACTTGTTCTTCGAGATGTGTTCTCATTTCCATCCATTACCCACTCTTCTGCCCCTCTGTCGGAGTTGCTGGCAAGAAGGAACTGAGAGAGAGTAGGGCTGGCGACGCCTAATATACTGATGCATCAGTGTGGCACTCCAGAGGGCGCCACAAAAGGCCCTACAGATACCAGTAAGGCAAAAATCTACAATGACTGCATGTGGGGGACACACACACTCTAGAATGGAATGGACATGAGCAACACATCTCGAAGAACAACAGTTAAGAAAGGTAAATAACCATTTTTTTCTTGGTGGTGGGTAATGACCCTCTTCAACAGACTCCAAAAAGTTCCACCAGCAATTATAGTTTTTCCTTCTCCCCTGTAGAACACTGACTTGATTTAGTTTTTCTTGTACCAGAATTTCTCACACTTCTTGATAACCAGTTTTACAGGAATCATTCCTCTTCTACCACCTTGCTGATGTTAATTCTAGCTGCAACTAGGAGATGAGAGATCCGTTCTTTATGGCTTTTATAAAACTCAGAGTTTCCAGGACCATTTAATAAAAATACTAAGGGGTTACCTAACAGTTGACCGCTTATCTTCCTTATGGAGGCTCCAGTGGCTTTCCAAAATGTCTTAAATATTGGGCACATCTATCATATGTGCAGGCACATAATGTTTTCATAGATCCACTGATTAAGCAGAACAACAAAAGACATCTAAGAAAAGTGTAAATGGTTCCATGTCACATAGGAAGTCAGATTTAGAAACATCTGACATTATTTCAATGTCCTGAGGTACTTTCAAGAAACAAACTGGAATGAAAGAAAATTGTCAACAACCTACTTTTTGCTTCAGAGTAAGCCTCCTGTGCCTAATAGTGACTCAGATATGACTCACTCAGGAATTGATCTGCTATAGCTTGTCAAACAGGTAATTATAACATTAAAAAAATCTTAATTCCACTAAAATGATCCTCCTGTTGAGGTACAAGAAGGCTTTTTTCTTAGTGTACATTAGAAAATAAAATAAAACTGAATAATTCTAGTTCAGTGCGAAGGTTCTTGGCTTACACTCAAGTTTCTTTACATAAACACTGAGGAATAATGCTGAAATTTTCAAAACAAGTGCAAGAAAATTGGATATCCAATCTTATTAGATTTATGTAATAGCTGTAAATGCTTCTACTAGGGAATTTTAAAAAGAACAGGAGTACTTGTGGCACCTTAGAGACTAACCAATTTATTTGAGCATAAGCTTTCGTGAGCTACAGCTCAATTCATCGGATGCATACTGTGGAAAGTACAGAAGACGTTTTTATACACACAAACCATGAAAAAATGGGTGATTATCACTACAAAAGGTTTTTTCTCCCCCCACCCCACTCTCCTGCTGGTAATCAATCTCTCTGGTCACGCGATTACAGACATGAAAGTTGCGATATTACAACAGAAAAACTTCAAATCCAGACTCCAGCGAGAGACTGCTGAATTGGAATTAATTTGCAAATTGGATACAATTAATTTAGGCTTGAATAGAGACTGGGAGTGGCTAAGTCATTATGCAAGGTAACCTATTTCCCCTTGTTTTTTTCTACCCCGCCCCCACCCTCCCTCCTCAGACGTTCTTGTTAAACCCTGGATTTGTGCTGGAAATGGCCCACCTTGATTATCATACACATTGTAAGGAGAGTGATCACTTTAGATAAGCTATTACCAGCAGGAGAGTGAGGTGGGGGGAGAGAAAACCTTTTGTAGTGGTAAACACCCATTTTTTCATGGTTTGTGTGTATAAAAAGATCTTTTGTACTTTCCACAGTATGCATCCGATGAAGTGAGCTGTAGCTCACGAAAGCTTATGCTCAAATAAATTGGTTAGTCTCTAAGGTGCCACAAGTACTCCTTTTCTTTTTGCGAATACAGACTGACACAGCTGTTACTCTAAAACCTGTCATAGGGAATTTCAGTGACCGTTGACTGCAATATTTCATCATGCGTTTCATTGAGGTAAAAGGATGGAGTTTTAAAGGAAGTTGAAATGGCAGTATGCCAACTAAGTCCTAATGTGTATGGCTATGACCATTACTATAATGGATCTGCAGGTTTGATCTGACCTTCCTTTTTCCTCTGAAATTCTTCTAACAGAGCCCCAAAATTTCCATAAATGTTTTACTAATTACAGTTTTTTTCCTCCCTAAATTTCAAGGTTCAAGAAACAAACAAATAAAACCCCTTTCAAATGTCACTAGATATTCTAGTTTCCAGCACAACAGTCTGTCTCAGACCATAGATTGCTAATCTTAAATCTTATTCTGGATTTGCAGTGCATCTTTTTTTTCTTTCTATAAACTGCAGTAGAAATCCTAAAAGACAGCGTTCTGTCCCTACCAACCAAGATGCAAAGAGGCTAAAAGGAGTCAAGAGCAACATAAAGGAGCCAGGCTACCTAATTGCTCTTACGTCATTTTGTCATTTTCAACTTAGAACTCTACTGCTGCTCTGTGTAACCCAGCCTTACCTGTTTTGGTGGTGTCCAAATTGATTTCCATTCCTGGGTATGGGTTCTTTTCAGTGCAAGACCTTCGGCAAAACAGTATCTGTTAGGGCCACTCACCCAGCAACTGTTTTCCCTTGCACAGGATTCTGAGGTTGTAAAGTGGGAAGTGGGCACAACCACACATCTTTCTGACTATCTAGGGTACAAGAGTTCAGAGCACACTCGGTATGTCTTAATGTCTTAAATTGCAGCAAGGAAGGTTTAAATTGGACATTAGGAAAAACTTCCTAACTGTCAGGGTAGTTAAGCACTGGAATAAATTGCCTAGGGTGCAATTGCCTTCCCTTGTTGGTTTTCTCCTTTCTTTGCTCCTTTTCATGATAGTCTTAGTATATAATTCACTAGCTTGTTCACCAGCCTTTTTTTCCTTAAAAACAGAAAATCCCCACTTTTCTTTTCTGCTGGTCGTGTTGTTGTGGGTGTCTTCAGAGCACAGCTGACTCGGGCTGCTTCCCCTTTCAATATCAGTTCTGTTAGGTTGATTTTCCCCCCTCTTTCTTGGATCCATCAATTTCACATTTTGATGATTCAATCATGAAAGAAAACCAGCTTCAAAAGCCTTGTGGTTCATGCAAAGCTGTGTTGTCTGTTACAGATGCCTATATTCAGAGTCTCTGGTGCCTAGAAGAGGGTCACAGCCCAGATGTAATTGATGTGCTTCATCTTCTCCAACTAAACTCGCAAGGATTGGGAAGCACCACCTCAGACTTCTATTGTTGACTCAGTCTAGCACCATTGATACAGAGATTTCTCCGCTGTAAAGGACTGCTCACCAAAATGGCTTAATGACTTGCATAACTGTCTTAAGGAACTTGGTCTCATCCTGGTCAACTGAATCCAATATGGAGCTTGCAACACCAGATTTAATCTGAGAGCCACTGTGTCCTCTTTTGATAAAGATATTTAGGAATCCTGCAGTAGGCTCTGCTTCTCCCCCACACCTCTTCTGTTGTCAGGCGATCTGTTGCAGATGTACCAGACCCCTCTTCAAGCAGGAAAATCCCCCCTCTTTTCTGCATCCTGACATAGACTCAGTGTTAGAGGAGGGGGAAAGTGGATATCATCAAGGGACAGTTTCTCCACCCACCCCAGAGTCCTGCAGGAGAGCCTCCTGGGGGCCTGGGAATATCACTCATTGCTGTGGTTTGTGGAATTTCATGTTCAAGAGTAAAAGTCATAATTTACCCTTTTTCTGGGTGAGGAGAGACAGAAAAAGTCTTACCTGGCCACTCTTATTGTTCTCCTACTTGGAGTTCCCCAAAAAGATAGGTCTTGCCCCACACTTTTTGTCTTAAAACTAAACTATGTACATCATTGCCTGCCTGTCTATTTATTTTAGCTTGTCAATCACTATGATATGGAGGCATCAAGCAACAACACGCCACATTATCACATCAGATACTACTTCTGAGGGCATTCTGTGCCAAAACATTAAAAATTCTGCACCAAAAATTAATATTCTGTGTACAGTATTCTGCAGAATTTTAAGGTTTTATTTGTCAATAAATAAATGCAGAGACTCCAGCATAGCAGTAGGAAGCACAGACCACTGGCTGCACGAAGGTGGGAGATCACCCTGCAGCACCCCCACCCTTTGGACACAGACTCAATGGTGAGGCTACACACAACCCTGACACAGCACAAGGCCTGCCTTGGAAACACCCTGCCCCTCTGCACCAGGTGCACCAGGTGTGGGGCAGGCAGCCTCAACTAGGCAGGATCCAAGTTTGGAAGGGTACAATGTGGGGGGATCCAAGTGTGGGGTGAGAGGATTCTGTGTGGGACAATCTGGGTGCAGGCAGCTTAGTGGGGAGTCTTAAGTGTGGGGGATCTGGATGCACGGAGGCTTGTTGCGGGGGGGTTTCAGGTGCTGGGGCAATGGGACTCTGTAGGGGCTTTCAGGTGATGGTGGTTGGGGTTCAGCGGACGGGTCTGGGTTCCAGAGTCTCAGGGTGAGGATCTGGGTGCTGAGGAGGGTGTGGGGCTTGGTGGAGTGGGCATCTATGTGCAGTCATGGGGGTCTGGATGTGATGACTCAGGGTGGTGCAGGGGGTGGGGCATCAGGGTGGGGGTTGAGTGCAGGGAGATCAGTGGTCTGGGTGCAGGGGGGCTCCAGATGCAGGGGTTGAGTTTCAGTGAGTTAGGGTTCAGGTATGGAGGGCTAGAGGAATTCTGGATGTACTGGGGCAGGCTTGGCAGAGGTGTGTGGGTATGGGAGGTCTGTATGCACAGTAGTTGGGTGGATAGGGGAGCAGCTCCCCCCACAGCTGCCCCTCCCCCCACAGCTGAGGAGCGATGGGGGCAGGAAGCAGGGAAGGATGCTGAGCTTCCTGCAGTTGGGGGAGGTTTCTGGGCGTGTGTCTGACACAGCCCCAGCCACTCCTTGGAAGGAAGAGGAAGTCCCGTCCTCTTCTGCCTCCAGCCCAGCTGGGACTAGCAGCTGATCACAGCTCAGGGGTAGGAACCACTGGCTGGGGCGTCACAAGCCCTGAAGTGATTTACCTCTCTGCTGGCTGCCTGAAATGATGTACCTGTGCAGCTAGGGAGTGGTGCGCGACTGCTTTTGGAGCTTCCCTTGCTTCCCCGCAGAAAAATGACTTTCTAACAGGGAAGCAAAAGAAATCTGGGGGGGACATGAATTCTGTGCACGTGTAGTGGTGTGGAATTCCCCCAAGAGTAAAGTACGGATGGGGAAAATGCACAATTGACCATTGCTGCATCTTGAGGATCTAGCAGTATCTTCCAATTGTAAATCTGTGAAACTGTAACAGGAGGTGCGCTTGTGCTAATTGAATGAAGGAGTTGATAGAATCACTGCCATAATCTTCAGTTATCTTCTCCAGTTTTTCAATATTACTTTATATGAAGTGATACACCTGTATAACAAAACGATAGTACTTCAAACAGAATCAGTTGCTATAGTATATGGCCTTTATTACATCATGTTGTAAGCCCTGGGTGTATTTCATATGACATAGTCCTATTCTGTAGGTTCTTAGAATATAAGCTCCTCTCCTTGAACGCATACCTTGTTGTGGTGGAGTGGCTTGTGTTTCTCAATGACCCTCAGAAGTATGTTGTCCTGAGTCTTGTACTCCTGGTAGGGCCACCCTTGGCGAACAGCTCTGAGGTGAGATTCCAGATGAAGTGGGGTCCAAACTTCTCAAGACCCCATAAGTAGAACAGATTTATTTGAGGACTTGTTATTTCTCTGTGGTTGTGACGAAGGATGAGGGCTGCAGGAGGAAGGAGACCTCTGGTTGTCTCGGACTTCCCTGCCACTGGGTTCAGTGCTCCTTCCTCTCAAGTTTTGTGAGATTGCTGCCTACACACCAGCTTCCCCATATTAAGATTTCACACGTAGGCCTTTGCCAAGGGTGTTAACATCTCCTACTAACAAAGTCTGTGCTGATGGATGAGTGGTGGTGAGGACAGCGATCTCTGGGATCATTCTACACACGGGCGGTGGCTGCATGTTGGTCATCTTGCGCTCGGGCTTGTGAGACATAAGCGCAATTCGGCAGCTGCAGCCACGACTGAGCAGTCCTTTTCAGGATCCCCTCTGCTCATCCTGAATGGGGAAGGGCCTAGAAAAGGTGCCCTGAACATAAGCTGTCTCAGACTCCCACCCCTCCCCTGTCTGGATGGCCATGACCAACGTAATCGCTCTATCTACGGTCAGAACACACAAAGTAATAAAGTTTGCTGCTTAGAATGTTCGCACTCTCATGGATTCCCCAAACAGTGACTGTCCTAAAGGAATTGTCATAATAGCTAGAGAACTTGCAAGATATGTCATCAGTAATGCTGCCCTAAATGAGACACGTCAGGCAGATGAAGGCCAACTGAAAGAAGATGGAAGTGGCTATAACTTCTTTACGGAAAGGAAAGCCATCTGAAATTCTTGGGGTTGGTTTTGCCACCAAGAACAGGATTGCTAGCCAGTTTTTAGAACTCCCTCTGGGTATTAACAAACATCTTCTGATTCTTCGTCAAGCTGAGTAACAACCAGTATACCATGGGTATCAGTATGTGTGCTCCCATACTTGATAATAATGAAGACAACAAGGAGCAGTTCTAGTATGCTCTTGATGCTATCCTCATTGCCACAGCCAAGGAAGACAAGCTTATCCTCATGGGTGACTTCAGTGGAAGAGTTGGGTGACACCCCAAGCTCTGGAGAGGCAGCATTGGGAAAGAAGGAGTGGGGAAAGTTAACTCTAACAGCATTCTTCTGCTCAGCTGATGTGTGGAGCATGATTTGCTTATCACAATACCATCTTTAGACAGAGGGACAAATATAAGATCACTTGGAAACACCCATGTTCTGAACACTAGCATCTTCTTGACTACATCATCGTCAGAGCCTGTGATTGTACTGATGTCCATATTACACAAGCTATAAGAGGTACAGATGATTACTTGGTCAGATCAATCATGAACATGCAGCTTGCACAACAACACTGTAAACCCGGGGTTCTTAACCTTTTTCTTTCTGAGGCCCAGCCAACATCTAAAAAAATTTAGTGCCACAACTGTTTTTCTGCATATCCAGTAGATTAAAAGTCAGGGTTGGCGTTAGGGGATAGCCAGCATGGCAATTGCCCAGGGCCCCACACCAAAAGGGGCCTCGTGAAGCTAAGTTGCTCTGTTTTTGGCTTTCAGCCCTAGGTGGGGCTCAGGTTTCGGCTTTTTTGTCCTGGGCCCCAGCAAGTCTAATGCTTGGCGCTCTGGTTTATTTTGGTGGACCCCTGAAACCTGCTCGTGGCACCCCCAGTGGACCTTGGACCCCTGGTTGAGAACCACTGCTGTAGACGAATGCAGAAGAAATTTAACATCAGAGTATTTCAGAATCATGCTAGTTGCGAGACTCTTCAGCAGCGCCTCGGCGGGGAGGCTCTCTGGCCCTCCTGACAACATCAGTGACATCCAACCATGTTGGGAGGAGTTCAAGACCATTATTCACAAGGCATGTGCTGAATTGATGTGGATACTCCACTCACTGCCATCAGGATTCATTTAATGAGAATGAGGAAATCCTAGTATTTTTTCATCAGAAGAGAAGCACACTTTGCACTTGGAAAAATGAATCCCCTAACCAGCAAAAACGAGAAACTTACCAGTTTTAAAGCTGTAGTTCAAAGGAGACTGCGTGACATCAAGAATCAGTGGTGGCAAGCAAAGGCCATGGAGATCCAGAGCTGCTCTGATCAACATGACTTGAGAATCTTTTTTTCAAGCAACAAAAGCCATCTACAGGCCAAGTTCAAACGGCACAACCGCTCTGCGATTCCAGGACAGCTCCACCCTTCTCCACCCAGTATAGTCCCCAAGCAACGTTGGAAGAAGCATTTTGAGATTCTATTGAACTGCGAATCTGAAGTCTCAGCTGCCACCTTCGAGTCCATTCCTCAGCATCCAGTAATAGACCCTCTTGTTGACCCACCATCTTCCGAGGAAGTTTGACGTGCCATCACTCATTAGAAAAAAGGCGCCAGGCTCAGATGGTATCCTGGAGGTGGTCTTCAAAGTTTTATGCAAAAACGTAATCAACTTCTTGTTAGAATTTGGGTTAATGAGGAAATTCTGCCTGACCTAAAGAGTGCCAATATTGTGCCCATTTTTAAGAAAGGGGACAAGTCAGTGTGTGGGAATTACTGAAATATTGCCCTTGTCTCCAGGAAGATCCTTGCTCAGATCCTTTTGAACCATCTCCTCCGTTTTGCAGAAGACATCCTTCTTGAATCCCAGTGTGGTTTCAGACTGTCTTTGGGCACCACCAGTGTGAATTTTTTTTGTTGCAGGATAGATCCAAGAGAAGTGTAGCAAAGATGTCCAGCCATTGCTTATGGCATGTATTGACCTAACGAAGGTCTTTGATTCCATCAATCATGAAGCGTTAAGGAAGGTGCTCTCTAGGTTCAGTTGTCCATTGAAGTTCAGTCGCATTCTCAGGCTACTTCATGATGGGATGATCGCCACCGTCCCCTGTGATGGGTTGGCGACAGACCATTCACCATCCGTACTGATGTCAAGCAGGGCTGCTTTATTGCCCCAACCCTTTTTTCCAGCTGTCTTGTCGTGATCTTGATTCTTATTCATGACTGCCTTTCTTCTAGAATTGGGATTGTCACATGAGCGGCTAGCTCTTCAACCTGTGGTGTCTTCACTTTAAAAACTAAGGTCACCAGGATTGTTACTGACCTTCATGCTCTCCTTGCACACACAGAGGCTGACTTGCAATCCACCCTAGATCTTTTCTCAGGTGCCTATTATAGTCTGGGACTTTCCTTCAACATTGGGAAGACTAAGATGCTTCACCAGCCTAGCCAGCACAAATTGTCCCCCTTCTCCCACAAATTGTCATAGGTGGTGAACCTCTGGAAAATGTTGAGCATTTCCTTTACCTTGGTAGCCATCTCTCCCAGACAGCCAATCTTGATGTGGAAATTGAACACTGGACGTACTGGCACAACCTATCCTTCGGAAAGTTGCTCTGTCATGTCTTTTTATTGACCAAGATCTGAGGACAAAATTCACAGAAACAGCATTTTATAATTAATTAAATAAAACTAGCATAAATGAGATGGACATAAGAAGAAAGCTTGTCCAAAACAAGTTTTACATTTAAAACTGATTGATTTATTGAACAAAGGAAGTATTATGTGTAGTTAGTAAATTGAACTGATTGTTTCTTGTTACCATTCCTTCAAGATTTTAGAATTAGTAAATCTCATCTTTTCACAGCTTGCTTTTATTCCTGTACTGGAAGAGGTAAACAAGCTTTCCTGCATTTTTAATTCTCAATTGTTTTCTCAACTCTGAATAATCTAGTCATTGAACTGAACTAGTTGACATGGGGGAAAAAATGATCTGCACCTGCAGAAGAGGTTACTGCTGTCAAAAGCTGGTTTAGCACTTCAGCCAATTCTGGCTCTAGGTGCCAGGCCAGTGACTTCCCCCCAGTTCAGTGGTTTAAGTTTATTTAAAACTTTGGGACAAATGTGCTACTTGAATATTTATGTAATGCAGATTGACAACCAGGGAGGATTTGATTTAAATCAAATCATGATTTAAATCACTACTCAGGAAGACTTGATTTAATCATGGTTTTTTACATAAAAGTGCATTCTTGTTGGTTGTTATAACCTTAATACATATTCTTCAGAACTCCGAGATAGATGTAGGTTTCATTTTTAGAAGGTGCACGTTCTACATTTTTAAACAGTGACTTATTTTGAAAACTTCAGATTAGTTTTACAGCTATATCAGAAAATGAATGATTGTTTGGTTATTTCATTTACCAAAGGTAATTGAAACAGATATTTATGACGTCATTGGGACGTTAACTATCTCCAATTCAACAGGTTAATCATTAGTATTTGGAGGATTTTCTTGCCATGCTGTATTAGGAGAACATCACCAGACAAACAGATATTTTAAATTGTTTTATTTAGCTAAAACAACAACGTTAAGTATTCTGGATTTTTTTTCTTCAACAGGAAACATTATAATATTTTGACAAAACAAGCATATGTCTCTCGCTTCTCACATTTATCTCCAAACTTCTTCTCCTTGTCCAGATCTATTCCACCCCCAACAATCTTCTATTAATTGAACTTTTTGAAACTTTGCACTTTTAGAGAGAGGTAAGGGATGGACTCCGGGTACACAAATTTGCAGAGGGACAATAGAGTTGAGGTCTGTTATTTCTCACGTCTATTCTCTCTCTCATATAACATTTTTGCTGTTAACAAGCCTGTTACCTCTGGAGACACAAATCCACTGTTTGAGAACTGCAAGACTAAGCACCGCTGATGGTCTCTTCTAGACTGAGCACTGTTTCCCAGGGGGTAGATAGAAAGATTAACCTAAATAATCTATACAGAAGCCTGTGGAACCCCATAAGATTGGGTCCCTAATCCGTGAACTGTTGGAACTCATTTACAAAACGTTTCTTAAACATTACATGAATATATTCTCATACTATAGAATTCAAATTTATAATCCCTATTCCATGATGAGATATCTTTGAGCTATAATATATCTTTAGATAGGTTTTTTCCCTCAAAAAGCATTTTATCAAAAAAATCCGATTTAAATAAAAAAATTCTATTTTTAATTTTTTTTAATCATTGATTTTTATCCACCCTGTTGATAACATATTCAGATGTGAACAATTTTAAATAGTTTTATTTTTAAACAAGAAAATGTGTTTAATGTAGATTACAAAATCTGATTTTCTTTTAAATTTAAAAAAAATCATTGACATTTATGTGCCCTGGATGGAAGGAGTTCAGAAAAGAGAAATCAAAATTATGATTATCTGGTGGAACTGAGTTGTAAAGAAAGATTAAATAAAATGACGAGGGGAGATATGAGAAGTCTACAGAACTCATGCTGATTTGCACCCATTGTAATTCTTTTTGGTTAATAGGTTTCAGTTATGCCTTTAGGGAACTTGCACATATTGAGCCCAGTCAGGCTCTGGGAAGTATTGTTGAAGGAGGTACAATACCTCTTGGAGTTCCCCAGAAGATAGGGAGAAGTGGCCACTACTATGTATCCTGAAGGCATTAAGTGTAAACTCTGCTCATTGACTACGGAGACATAGCTGTGTCTCGTCATCTGTTTTGTACTCCTGGGAGAATTCTGTGCCACTGAATGGGTGCAGAATGCATGACCCTGGCAAATTTCTTTGCTTCCTTGTGGAAAAATGACTTTGCTTCCCTGTAAGAAAGGGAAGCTGCAAGAGCAGTCACGCACCACTCCCTAACTGTGCAGGTACATTGTTTCAGGCACCTGGAGCAGTCAGTGGAGAGGTAAATCACCGCGGGGCTGGGGCCACCCCAGCCAGTGGCTCCAACCCTGAGCCAGGATCAGCTGCTAGTCCCAGCTGGGTGAGAGGCAGGAGAGGATGGGACTTTCTCTTCTCCTGCAAGGAGTAGCTGGGGCTCTGTCAGACCCACCCCCAGAAACCTCCCCCAGCTACAGGAAGCTCAGTATCCTCCCCTGTTTCCTGCCCCCATTACTCCTCAGCTGTAAGGTGAGGGGTCACTGTACAGGGAGCTGCTCCCCCATCCACCCAACCCCCATGCATCCAGAGCTCCCATACCCAGACACCCCTGCCAAGCCTCACCCCGTACATCCAAACCCCCCTTAGCCCTCCATACCCAAACCTCACCCCATTGAACCTCAGCCCTTACAGCTGAAGCCCCCTGTAACCAGATGAACCTCCACTGATCTCCCTGCACTCAAACTCCCACCCTGATGAGCGATACCCCCTGCACCATGGTGAGCCCCCCACATCCAGACCCCCATGCCACTGACCTCAATTAGCTGTACCTAGACTCCTACCCCACCAAGCCCCGCTCCCCCAGCACGCAGACTTCCCTTGTGAGAGCCCCCCACTCCCAGACCCCTCCGGTGAGCCCCAACCACTTTTGCCTAGAAGCCCCTGCAGAGTCCTATTGCCCCTGAACTTCGAACCCCCCCAACGAGCCTCTGTGCATCCAGATCCCCCCACACCTATACCCCGTACTGAGCGGCCTGCACCCAGATTGTCCCACACAGAAACTTTTCACCCCACACTGAGCCCCTCCACACTTAAATCCTGCCTGCCCCACATCTGGTGTGCCTGGCGCAGAGGGCCAGGGCCCCAGGATGTTTCTGGGGCAGGCCCAGGCCTTGTGCTTTGTCAGGGTCGGGTGCAGCCTCACCACTGAATCTGTGTGCCTGGGGTGAATGGTGGGGAGGCTGCAGGGTGATCTCCCACTTTTGTGCAGCCAGTGGCCTATCCGCCCCACTGCCATGCTGGAGCCTCTGCATTTATTTATTAACAAATAAAACTTGCAGAATTTTTAATTTTGGGGGAAAGAATGCCCTCAGGAGTACTTTTGGAGTGACTGAGTCTCATAGTATTAACGTGGAGCTAAGTTCCCTCTAAGCTGTGCGGCTGCGCAACAGGCTATCAAGGGCTGTGCAGGCAGGGAGAGGTGCCTCTCCCCTGGCCCCGGCTGGGCGAGAGGCACATGGCCCCTGGCCCCAGCGCTGCTGCATCGAGAGAGGGCTGGCGGGTGTCCTCTCTCCCTACTGCAGGCCCGGGGCAGCCTGCACTGCCAGCCAGAGCCTTCCTCCTCCTGCACTCCAACACTCTGGTCCAGCTGTGCCAGAGCCCCCTCCCACACTCTGAACCCTTCAGCCCCACCCTGCCACACATCACCTCCATATTGGTACACATAACAAAATTAATTCTGCACATGGATGTAAAAAATTAGAGGGAACATTGACATGGAGCTGTCATTATTTATGGGATCTAGCTTGCTCTTCTCTCTGATTTGGTCCTGCGCCAGGGATGAGTGTGGGCGTGTCCGTGCATGGCTCTCCTTGCTCCTCCCTGGGGTGTAGAGAAGAAACAATCCTTAAGCACTCTGAAGCACAAGTGCTGCAACTGCAGCTGATCCTTCATAGCACATGTAAAGTGGTAGAAGATTCCTTGCCTTGTGCACAGACAGAAAGGCGAAACTGAATCTGGTCCCAAACAAATATGATATGATATAGATTACAATCTGCTAGTACTCCAAATGACAATCTATCTTCAGTTTTGGTTGCCTTAAGTAAAAAAGAATTCAGCGCAAACTGAAAAGTGTCAAAATATTAGTAATATGGCAGGGCTTAACTATTGTGAGCAATTGAAAAGACTGATATTGTTTAGCCTGGAAAGGAATGTAACTGAAGTTTTCTACATATCCAGCATAGTTTTGATCTGCCTGTTTTATCCTTTTACACAAGGGTAGACTTATTGAAATTAAAATATAGTCATTTGGAACCAGTAAAAGAGCCTGCATCGCACAGCAAAAAGGTTCTTGTCCATCTGTTCTGTAGAATTTAGTGCAGCTGAACAAAATAGCTTTTGAACATACTTTTTTTTTAAGGATTTGATTTGCATTTCTAGCTAGTAGCTCCACCCACTTGGATCCTCTTTCAGTGGTGTAGGATTTTGACATTCAAAGGAGCCAAAATAGATTTGCCCATTGGTGCCAATTTTGAAAGCTCTTCCAGACCTTCCCATGCAGTAAACCCCAATCATTCCGGAGACGTTATCTTTACAAATTAGTAACACTTGATTCAGTGCTTGATTCAGGCACTGGTCTGGCTGTCTTGCACTGCCTGGACAACACAGAGCAGCTGAGTGGAGGGCTGAGCATGTGGCCCATATTCCTTAAGCCTCTGCTTGTTTTCTACCAAGGTGCAGCTTTCTGCTGTCTCAGCATATAACCTTCCAATTGATACCTCCTGTCCTCAGTGACCCACCATCATAAGATTCCTTAAAGGACAGGTGAAGGTATGCTCATCAATTTGTGAACCTGTGTTGATATGGAATCTCAACCTGGCATCTTGAAGTTAAAGAACTCACTCTCTAATTTTTTATTATATTCTTTATTTCACTTGTCACTAAAGAAAGCAGTTTTTAAAATCAGTCACACCTGTTAAGATTGGGTGAACCGCAAGCTTTAATAGTTGATCTTCCGTTCACTGTATAACGTGTATAACACATAACGACAAAGTTGTCCAATGTCCTCATGCCAAATGTATATGAATAGTGATGCATGAAATTCACCTGATTCAGGCCATTAATTTCTCTATATTTTTCCCAAAGCTTCACTCTCACTAGAAAATTCTAAGTTCCATAGCACAGATGTTTCATCTTGACAGGACTAAGATATTTGGGAAGTCCACTAAACATTTTATGCCCTTGGTAATGCCGACACAAAGCCATTCCCACGCAGCTTTTATCAAAGTGATTCAGAGTCTGCCTTGATACCTGTTGTCATTTAGTCTGGCTGTCAGTATCTGAATATCTTAAGAGCCCACTCTACTGCCTCATGCCTTTGTAATGTTTCCATCCTAGAAATCTGTATGACTGCTACCTTCAGTCTTGTACACACATTTACACAGCACTGCTCTTGCAATTTAGCATCTCTACGTGATACTTATTTTGGGAAGCTTTGTCTTGTGGTCCTTTGTTTAACTATAATATTTTAGCCTACCTATTTTGGAGTTCTGATAATTGTTAAACTTCCACAACTAGTAATATGCAGGGGTAATTGTCAGAAAGATTACTTACCAGTAACTGTAGAATAAATGTATATATTTTCTTACTGTATTGCCTGTAACTATTCAGACTATCTGCGCACATTCCCCTCTTCTGGGAGTTCTCTATCATGAGACATTATAGTTTACTAAAAGGAACTGAGATGATTAGGATCATAACATGCTTTAATAACTGAACATTTGGTGTTGTGTGAGGGTGCTTGTGCAGCCCAGTGAGCACTACTTTGTGCGAAATTCCAAAAGCTCAGCAGTACTGGGGCACCTATGTATAATGGTGAATATGCAGTGTTAATACAGCCAAAGAACTACAGTTACTGGTGAGCTTCCTTCTTGTATTAAGGCTATAAGTACCATTCTGTGCATGGTTAGAACCATAGCCATTCAGATTCCTCCTTTTGTATTTTCCCATGTTATAATGAAAAGTAAGGCTAAACTCACTGTACTATTTTATTTATTTATTTACTAGAAAATAGCAGTGTGAAAATAACACCAACAGGAACCCTAATATTCAGACACTTCAAATACGACATGAGTGGAATTTACACTTGTTCCCTCGTTTTTAAACCAACTGCAGAGCAGGCTGAAAAAAACTATTTGCTCAAATATGTTATTTATGGTAAGAGATCAAAACAGTTAATTTACAGTACAAAAATGTTTTTTCTTTCACTTTTAAAATGTATGTTGATGTTTTGAAATTCTGATAAGCCTGCTTAATTTAATTCGAGTAGAGTTGCAGAATTCTGTACATCTCTCAATAATTTGCTGTTAATTGTCACTAACCAGAGAATTCATGGAATGTCATTTTCAGTGCCGTAAAGGAAATTTTCTGGTCTTTTGATTGAGAAATTGTTAAGCATGGCTCTCTGCTTTTAAAAAGAGACATGGAACATAATTGGAAAATAGAAGATTGAAAAACTGGGTGGGTGAAAATTCTTAAAAACTATGCCAAAGTAACTTCATTTCATGCTGAATTATTCCTTTGGAGATTTATTTTAATGTCTTTTTTACCTCCTATTCCTGGGACTCCAGGAGAGTCACTAGGACACACTTTACACCAATGTAAAGCTCTGATTCAGTTTTGTTTTTACATTGTTGTCAAGTAAGTTCTGCTCTTCTGAGTGAATATTGTGTAATGAAATATAAAGTGTTAGCATTTTTTGAACGTGCCATTCTGCTTCACTATTCAGAGTAAATTTTGTTGCATAATATAGCAGAATGCCCCATGATTCTACTGAAATACAAGTATTACAGATAAAATTACATTTCTTCATTACTCTTTTCTTCTCTTAGGGCGTGATTCTACTCCAACTGAAGCCAATAGCAAAACTGCTGTTGACTTCAATTGGAGCTAGGTTGAAGTGAGTGTTAGCTGAGAAACATTGAGTAGAACAGAATAAGCCAAATTAATTCCTGATTTTAAATTCACCTGAATTTGGCCCACTATCTCCAACCTTAAAAAAGAAGTCTGATTGTTTTAGTAGTTTGTCAACTTGCTGAACATAGCTGAAAAGGGGGAACTTCTTTTCAATTTTATTTTTTCATGATCAAAATTTTCGTGAAAAATTTATTGTTTCCAGCATGTTTTCCAGTGTTATCTTCCAGTCTTGTTACAGCTTGCTTGTTCCCCACAACAAGGCTCCAATCTAAATATTAGAAAGCGAAATGTACAGGGCTTCCAGAATATATGGGACCTGGGCACAGAAGCAGATGTGGTCTCCCAATGTACAGGAATAATTTATACATAAATGTATTAAAATACATGATGGTATGGCTTAAAAAATTTCAGAATGAATATGGGATACTGCATTATAAACAAGCAGTGAACGGTCTAGTGAGTTATCTTTAAATGGGTAGCAATACACCATCATGTAGTCTGTATGGCATTGTATTTTAACTCGGCTACCTGATTTCTCTACTGTCTCCACATTCTCTTTTCCCTTGTCATGTACTCTTCGTATCCCTAATTTTACCCTTCTCCCTTCCTTCATTCTCTATTGCTCTGACACCTCCCTGCTTCTTTTTCTTTAGCTTGCATTATTCCTCTGTCTCCTTGTGATCCATCCATTTAATATCTGACCCCTACTGTCATCTTGACCCCCTTCACCATGTGCAAGACTGTGATTGTGGGGAGCTAGGGGTAGCTAACTTCAGTTCAGTACAGATTGCAGCAGAAGATACTCTCCTCACCTCCCTCTGCCGTATCAGCTATTCAGCAGGACCCGCAGAGACTGATCTAGAGGGACATGTTGTTGAGCCACTACTCAGTTGCTAGAGCTCTCTTATATCTCATTTTGGGGGACAGGAATCAATCCTGAAGCTTTTTTGGTTGTCACTAGAAAGGTGCAAAATACTGTATTATAATTATATATTATTGAATGCAGTGCCTGTGACGATAAATTGCACCTCATGTTGAATTGTCTTCTGAAACTGCTATTGTCCTTAGGTTCCTTTATATTTTTAAGCACTTATACTATAGTCTCTTCATTTCTTGAAAGTGAAACAAAAATGTATAGGGGCGTTGTCCTTGTTAGGATATGTTTTGCAAAATGAAAGGTGATATTTATCTATGGAAACAAACAGGAATGATGAATTATAAAGTATTTTCCATTGTTCTCTGACACATGAATCCTTCATTAAAATTTTAGTGGGGATGTAAATCAATTTTGTTTATGAACTACACAAAAATGCGTTCTCTTTAACTTTAACCTTCATGTTTAAATGTGCATCTCTCAGTATCTTGTATTTTCTTTCACCTGCAGCTTATTCTGATCCTAACTTTTACTATGAGTTTACAGCCCGGTATCATGCAGCCCCCTGCAACAGTATCTACAATATTTCTTTTGAGAAGAAGTTGCTTCAAATACTAAGCAAACTTGTCATTGAACTTTCTTGTGAGATTACTTTACTCAAGTCAGAGTGCCATCATGTAAAAATGCAGAAAGCAGGTCTACAAAATGAAATCTTCTTTACTTTTACAGGTAAAAATTATCGATCTTTTAAAGATTGCTTAGTGTTTTCATGGTGAAGCAAAGTTTATATCCTGGATTATCTTCACTATTCCTATTGAAAGCATTTTACATGTTTAATTCATAAAGAGTTATCTAGATTGTAACAAAACACACAAAAATAATTTATGTGGTAAATCCTTGTAAAAATTATGAAAATTCAGATGTCTGACTCCAAAAAATATCCTTCACAATAGCCCACAAACCAAGTTAGGAGCTTTTATGCATTGGTGGGGCCTCCTCTGGAGTACTGTGTCTAGTTTTGGGCCCCACAGGATGGGGAAGGATGTGGAAAAATAGGAAAGAGTCCAGCAGAGGGCAACAAAAATGATTAGGGGGCTGGAGCACATGATTTATGAGGAGAGGCTGAGGGAACTGGGATTATTTAGTCTGCAGAAGAGAAGAATGAGGGGGGATTTGATAGCTGCTTTCAACAACCTGAAAGGGATTCCAGAGAGGATGGATCTAGATTGTTCTCAGTGGTAGCAGATGACAGAACAAGGAGTAATGGTCTCAAGTTGCAGTGAGGGAGGTTTAGGTTGGATATTAGGAAACACTGTTTCACTAGGAGGGTGGCGAAGCACTGGAATGGGTTACCTAGGGAGGTGGTGGAATCTCCTTCCTTAGAGGTTTTTAAGGTCTGGCTTGACAAAGCCCTGGCTGGGATGATTTAGTTGGGGATTGGCCCTGCTTTAAGCTGGGGGTTGGACTAGATGACCTCCTGAGGTTCCTTCCGACCCTGATATTCTATGATTCTACCCACAGACACAATTATTTAGTTGGTCTTATCATAGAGTCAGATTGTGACCCCTGAGGCATGCCCACATAGGGAAGTAAAGGGATATAATATGCCCCCTTAATATATTGTGAGGAGCAGTGCATTGGGAGATCAGCTACTGTGTGACTGTTATTCCCCCTCCTACGCATATGTGTGGAGGAAGGGAGGCCATGGTCGAAGAGTTAGCAAAACCATTCCACTGTGTCCCCCGCCCATCTCCCCACACACCACCACTCAGCCCTCTGGGGAAGTAACCTGTGCCAGGCCTGTGGCTGGTGTGTGGATTTTCCCTGAAGTAAGGAGGGACCACTGTGTGACTGAGAGTCACAGTACAGTTCCTGTTCTGCTCCTGGTGGCAAGGTTTGTGACAAAGCTTTAATAATCTGTTTAACAGTCTGCTACTGTTTTTATCCCCAGATTAACTGGGTGTGAGGGATAGTGGATTGAAGAGCCCTAAATCACAAATTGAAGAATCCATCCCTCTGCCTCCAGTGAGCTTCAGCATAGTTGTGTTGGAGCAAAATCATTTTGCTCCAGCTTTACTCCATTTTCCGTTATTTAGCATTGAGTGGAGAGCTGTGGAAATAAGAGTATATTACATCACCTTTAGAATGTATATTTTTATCAGGAAAAATTGTCAAGAATTGCTAAGCTACCTGAAACTATCACCAAGAGATGAGAAAATGATACCTATCCTAATTGATTCCCCTTCTTTGGCCCAGGCTCCAAGCACATGGCCAAGAGGGAACTTATACAGCATAAAGTTACAGCTCCTGCAGGGGCATTACAAACAGCCCCTGCAGAACAGCTATGGAGATACAAGTTGCCTCCTATGTTCCTTTCTTATTATAGCTGATGAATGAGCTTCCAGCGGTTGCTGTACTGGCTGGCTGCCTCAGTTATCTTGCATATCTTCTAATTTGACAGCTGTCCATGTAATTTCTCCTGAAAATTCATTGGACAATTAAATCCAGTCATTAACAAAAGAAATTTTGTCCAGTACTACTCCAGGTGGCTCCACACTATTTCCAGTGGTGAGCTGGAGTCAGTTTGTGCGAACCGGTTGTTAAATTTTGAAACAGTTTTAGAACCGCTTGTTAAAAATTGTTACGGCTCCCTGAGCTCCCGGCTAGGGAGGCTCCCCCAGTCCCTCCCATGGCTTCCCCCCCTCACAGAGCCTCCGTGTCCTGTGCCGCTGGCGCCAGCGCTCTGGACCACTCCTGGGCAGCTCTGCAGCTCCTGCCGCTTTGAGCGGCCTGGTACGGGGGGTGGGGCTGTGAGCTCCAGCGGGCCACGCGACATCCGTACACGCTTGCCCTGAGCAGCATGGTAAGGGGGTTGGGCCGGGGCTGGATAGGGGGCGGAGGTTCTGGGGAGGGCGGTCAGGGGATGGGGTGGGGGGCGTTGGGTAGGCTTGGGAGTTCCGGGGGTCTGTTGTGGTGGTGGATGGGGTCGAGGCAGTCAGAGGGACAGGGAGCAGGGCAAGTTGGGTAGGGGCGGGGTCCTGGTGGGCAATTAAGGTGGGGGGTCTCGGGAGGGGGTGGTCGGGGACAAGGAGCTGGGGGGGTTGATGGGTTGTGGGTTCTGAGGGGGGCAGTCGGGGGCAGGAAATGGGTGGGGGTCAGATAGGGGGCGGGGACAGGCTGTTTGGGGGGGCACAGCCTTCCCTACCCGGCCCCCGATACAATTTAACAACCCCGATGTAGCCCTCGTGCCAGAAAGTTTGCCCACCCCGGTCTAGTTTATTATTTTATTAACAGGGGTTGCACTTGCCTCGTTCATTATGTTGATATGCATTTAATAAAGCAATACTTTGTTTCTATTGTAATACACATGTAAAATTTTTTTTTTATTGTTAAGTATGACTCCCAGTGACTCAATGCATTGCCACTTCTTATGGAGAAAGGTACAAAAAATACATAATGTGGCACATCCCTTAAATCAGAACTTTTTATAGGGAACCGGTTGTTAAGATTTTGGCAGCTCATCACTGACTCTTTCCTAACTGTTACAAATCTGTCTCACAAGAAAATAAGACTCAGAGGGCTAGATCCACAAAGGTGCAAAAAATTAGATTCTGAAAACCCCCATGCAGCTGCTGCCTAACCGTGTAGGCTCCTAAAATCCCTGTGCACCTAGCATTCTGCTGGTGGATATGTGTAAAATCTCTTACGTCCCAATGGATCTGCAAATTAGGCATTCCCCTCCTATATCATCTGCACATCATGGTCCAGTACGTGTCCATGGAGGAGGAGATGGTGGTAGTGTCCCCTCCAACCACTTGACTACAGGGTATAGAACTCACAGAGGATGTAAGAGGCCTGGATACAAATCCCTATACTTCCTAATGTAGAGCAGAAACTTAAACCCAGATCTTCCTTTCTCTAAACCCTGAGCTATGTGGTATTTTGGGGTGAAGCTCAGTCTCTCTTTCACTTTTTGTAAAATACATAAATATTCATTGGGTCAGGGAGACAGAGAATGACTGACTAGTTACGGTACTCTCCTGGAGTATGGGAGACCCATGTTCAAGTCCCTGTCCAACAGCAGGCTGAATGAGGTTTTGAACCTGTCTCTTCCCCAGTTGGGGTGAATGCACTAACCACAGGGGAGGGAGGGCAACAGGCCCCACCACCACCACTTTTTGCATGAAAGGACTGCCTTGGTTTAGGCACCTAACTCTGGTAGAATGTTCAAGCAGAGGGAACCTCAAGCAGAGAGACGTGCCACCAATTAGGTGGCTAACTCATTTTGAGGGGTGGTGCTTAGGCCCTACCACCCTCCCCAAAATTTGCTATTGGCTAGCTTAGGTAGCTTTCTATTCAGTATGCTGACTTTTGTGAATCCCATTCTTAGGCCTCTGACACTCCCCTTATATAAGGAACCTGGGTAGCTAATCCAGGCCTGTGGAATTCCTTAGGCAGCAGGGACCTAAAAGTTAGGCACTGCAGCACTGAGTCCAAGTCCCATTTGAGACTTTGGACTAGATCCACATTCTTTTGTTTGTTTCTTATCCCCTGGGGGAAAAAAGAGAAAATAAGAGGCATATTGGATCTAAGAAGAGAGTTCACTCAGTAGGTTTCGGCTTTCAATGTAAAGGATGCCTACTTTCATATTTTCATCTGTCTTATTGATCAAAAACTATATGAGCCTTGGCTTGGGTGAAGACTTCTCTCAATATAGGGTATTTTCCTTTACATCTTTTTCCTTAAGAATATTTATCAAGTGTCTGTCAGTAGATGTAAGATGTCAAGGTAGCTGTATTGGTCTCTATCCAGATTTCTTGTTGAGAGCTCAGTTTTCAAGAGGGATCCATTGTGTAGTCTATTCCAGTCAAATGTCAGTGTTAAATGTAAACTACTCATTTTTTTCAGGTGTGAGAAACAGCACAAATAAACCTGGTGGTCACAACAGAGAATGCAAAATATCGTCATACACGAGTAGCAGAGGTCCAAAATTTTTGATAGGTGACTTTCTACTAGATTCGCACCAGGAGTTTCTATATTACTTCCTTCCAATAGCTCTTCTGCCATCATTAGAACGATCAAACAAGACAAAGTCCATGAGTTCATAATAGCTGCAACTGTGGCATGTCATTATATTTTCTCAGATTTCCTGGCTCTTGCATTGAAACTCTCCTGTTCCCTTGTTCTGTTTCCCAAATTTGCCATCTCATCAAGACTAATTCTTCCACCTAGAACTGAAATTAATGAGCTCGTTGGTTTGTCTGCTGCTTTGTTGTGCAACTTAGATTGTGGTTGTAGTTACAGGTGTAGCAGATCTTTTTGGAGGGTGAGAAATACTTTGAAGTAGAAAGGATTCTCTCAGAAGGCTGAAATTTCTATTAATTCTCCAGTTCCATTTCTGTTGTTGATGAGTCACCTCATTCTTGGTATTTGAACTGGTTTTAAAAAAATGATCAATGTGGAAGTCCTTGCAGAATGCTGACTGCACTACTTTTCCCCCTGAAGACTCCATTCACAGTAGCTGTAACATCTTTATGAAGCATTTGAAAGAACAAACCCTAAATGTTTCACCAAACCAGTCATTAATAGTTTGCTGTTTTTCTCCTCTAAATCTGTGTCATTACGGGGGGGGAGTTCAGATTATATAACCTAGATATTGAGAGTTCTTAGCTATTACCTAGACTATGCAGATAGGACTAAGACAATATGTAAGTCTCCTAGACAGTGGTTCTCAAACTGTGGGTTGGGACCACAAGGCGGGGCGTGACCCCATTTTAATGGGGTTGCTAGGACTGGCGTTAGACTTGCTGGGGTCCGGGGCCAAAGCCCAAGCCCCAGCACCCAGAGCCAAAGCCTAAGAGCTTCAGCCTTGGGCGGTGGGGCCCAGGGTTACAGGCCTCCTGCTTTGGCCCCCCAACCTAGGGTGGTGGGAGTTAAGGCTTTGGCTTTGTCCCCGACCCCCACCCGAGGCAGCTGTGCTTGGGTGGGCTCAGGCTTCGATCCCCTGTCCTGGGGTTGTATAGTAATTTTTGTTGTCAGAAGGGGGTCATGGGGCAATGAAGTTTGAGAACCCCTGTCCTAGACTATCTGAGGCTTATCAAAATCACAGACTGTATGATCTCTTATCCGAGATTAAGGGGATCAAAATGTGCAAACAAACCTGTTGTGAACCAGTGTCTTGGAACATATTTTACTAGATTTAAGCAGCTTCTAATGCGTATTTCAGAAATGTTTCCATTACAGAGCAATGTAAAGCTGTTGGTAAAAGGAGTTCAATTCATACATTTACACATTTCATATTCTTCATTTGGCAACTTACTCTAATGTAAAAGGGCGGAGAGGAGCACTTCAATCTCTATTTAATTAATATTTCTTCTGGCCCTCCATCATACTGAGTTGTTAATGCTTGTTAATCTCCAAAGAATGGGGATCTGTACAGGCAGATGATTGCATGAGTGTAATCATTTGCCTATTTGGATCCAGGCTTCTCACCATCCTTCATGTCAGAGTTGTATAAGGATTCCTGAGAAAATGGAAGGAACAGAGTGGTAACTAGGGCTGCAATCCATTGTTATGCAATCAGGCTTAGGCATTAGACACTTGTACCTACAGAGCATACATGTTTCACAAGAATGTAGATCCATAAGGCAATCATTTTTGAAGAACTAAAGTTGATGAAGTAATCCTTGTTATATTCTACTGTACTATTGGTCTTTCACTAGAAAGGAACTGATCATTGGAAGCACTAGGGATTATCATGGCTTTTCTTCAGGGGAGGCTCAAGATGGTCCTTGCAGAAATAATTGATTAGAACTTTGAGCTTTTGGAGTTCCTGTCTGGCTACACACTCAACCCAAAAGTGATATATTAAGACTTATACCATGATTAAACAGCCACTGTAATTAAATAATTTTCAAGTGGATTACTCATCTGAATTTATAGAATTAGAATATTTACAACATTGGTAGATTTCTAAGATTACTAATTTCCTAGCGATCAAAATCTGCAAATAAGTATTGCCTTCAATTACACTTTTTTTTAAAAAGGAGATATCATATAATATTTAAGTGCACCATGATCTAATTATATGTTCATGAGAGCAAAATTCTGATTATTTCTTTAAGGCAGTAATACTAGTCAGACATCTGAACATACAAAAAATATTGTCTGTATAGTTCCTTCAGGCATAATCAGAAATGTAATTTTATAAATTTGAAAAGAAAATCTTAAAGTATATTTTTGGGATATTAGCAAGTTTAATGTTGATTTCAGTGTATTTGTTCCTTTGTAAAGTAAAGTATGTTTTGTTACAGTTTCTTCTTTAGATACAGAAAAAAACAACAATCCATGTCAGCAAAAGAGTTGTGATACTGCTAAGAGATTAAAGAAGGTACTGTAGATAAATCAAAAAACACGAAGACCAGCAAAAATAATTATTTAACTCTTTCTAGTGCCAATAAATTGATCTAAAGAATGAGTATAATAATTAAAAACGTTAACGTATGTGCAAATGGATGTACCAGTGAGCACTTACATGTAATTTATCACCTATTAATATTGTTTAATTTTTGGTTTGCCACGTGAAAAGGGTGAATTGCATTGTGCTTTATTTGGAGAACAGGCTTGAGCTGTTTGATATTAGGTGTTGAGATAATTACACAAAAGTAAGATATTGAGTGTGAATAGTAGTAAAACAATCAAAAGAGGTTTGTATGGTTATAAATCTAACCATAGTTTGCAACAAAGCATGTCTTTACGTTATTTGAAAGTAACCCTGATGTTGGTGTGTGGCTTACCATGACTTTACTTTTTAAAGTGCTACAGTAAAATAGAAAAAGTTAAATATTGCCTTAATTAATGTATTATTTATAAGATGGAGAGGATATTTTTCAGAACTGTGGACTATTAAACTACATTTCAAAGACAAATATTTGACAAAGACAAAGAAGACAAATATTTTTTAGTTTTTTTTTATTCCAGAAAAGGTTTTATCAAACTAACCTTCAAAATTCAGTTATTTGAGATTTTCACTTAATCTGACAAAAGGAAAAATGAATTTGTGCATTTTTGTATCATTGATATAAACAGAAAAAAATCTTAATATATTAGAAATTTGGGTGTATCTATCCACTTTTTTCCCCAGAAGATTTTGTGGATGACTGGAGAACTGGTAGGATTAATAATATCAGAAAAAACAAGCAAATGAAACAAGCTCGAGATGGTTTAATCATTCAGATTGTTCAAAAAACTCTTTGGACAACGAATCTGTGCCAATGTACACTGTCTGAGGATCCCTCCCCGCCCCCAGACTTTTAACATCTGTTTATCCAAAATGCCTGAGAAACACTTGGAGAAAAATATCTTTATTAGAAATTCAACATCCTCTAGCTCTTCAAGTGAGTGCTGAAAGAACTCGTAGTCCATATCCAAGTTCTCAAATGAGTCCTTCAGCAAAACCAGGAAATGCTAGACTTGACATTCCTGATAATTCTTATGGTAAAAAACCAAAATTTTAAAAGAAGTCCTTAATTCATTTATGCATCACTAGAAAACAATAACAACTAAAAGGTGAGGGGAGCACAACTCAGTATTTATCTCCTTTTGCAAGACAGCCCATAATGGTGCCTAGGGTAAAATTTTTCAAAGTGCCTGGGGCCCAGATCTCATTGACTTCATTAGGAGTTAGGTGTCCAAATTCCATTGAGGATCTAGACTGTTGGCACTTAGGCCCAGATCCACACAGGTATGTAGGGGTTGCTCTGCTCAGTGTTGCAATGTTAACCCCGAGGTGGCCTGCTGCTTACTGGAATCTAAAGCCCTTAGTTAGGTGCCCACAATGCATGGATACAGTTAGCTGTCTAGGGAAGGGATCCTCAGAAGCCAACAAGCTGAGCAGGTAGCTCTGTAAGTTGGCCATGACTGAAATGCTGAAGAAAGTGTGTGGCTTAGGCCCAGATCCTCAAGGATATTTAGATGTGTCATTCTCATTAATGTAGGCCTTCTGTACCTGGCTGATGGCCCAGAGATAGGTATCTCCCTCTCCTTGGGAGGCTCAGCTGTTAAACTCTTTCTAGAATTAGGCATCTGAACCAGGTCATCTGCTTAGGTGGCCCATGTCCTAGGTTTGTCCAAGTGGTTTTGGCTGCTTTCAGCGTTGTTAGAGAGAAAGAGAGACAGAAGCCAATAGCGTGGTGGTTAGGGCACTCAGCAGGGATGTGGGAGTTCCAGTTTCAAATTCCTCCTCCTGCCTGATGCAGATCAGGGACTTGAACCAACATCCCAGGTAAGTAGGCTAACCACTAGAACATGTTTCAGAGGGGTAGCCGTGTTAGTCTGTATCAGCAAAAACAACAGGGAGTCCTTCCTGAAGCGTCTATTCTCCACAGTGCTCCCTGGCTATGCCTTAACAAGGCCTTCTGGTGGCATTGTGAGAATATTAGTTGCTCCATGCTCTACAGACCAGGATTCTACTCCCCAGGTCCTTACACTGTCAAGCAGTCTGAGTAAAGTACCACCACTTCAGCTGGTGTACCATGCAATGCTTTATTGACAAACTATCACAAGAGTAAATTCCAAGCTATCCTAGCATAGGCAGCATTGGGTACTGTAGATATGGCCTCCAGGGCAATGATGACAACAGTTATGATGCATCACTCATTGTGGCTGTCCTCACCCAGGATACTTAAGAAGCAGCAGTCAATGGTTGAAGATCTGCCTTCTGAGGGATGCTCTTTGTTCTACAAGACTAATGAGGCCATCAGAACTCTCAGGGACTCAAGTGCTATCTTCAGATCCTTAGTGGTCTACGCCTGGCTTTCAAACAACTGCAGTTCAGGCACACTGTGCTTCCAGTGCATCAGAGACAGCCTCCTTGCTACTAATATAGGCCACCTGAGCACACTAGAAGGAGGCAAAGGTTTTCAAGAAGGAAGTCCTTGGGTGCAACTACCACTCTGTTCCAGCACTCTCCTGCTTCCCCAAGGCAGAAAATTTGATTTTGTGCCCAAGGACAGCGTACGTCTTGTTTCTGAGCCTCGGATATCTCCCCGCTTCCCTTCTTTGGCAACCATCAGGTTCATTTCCACCACACCTGGTCCAACATCATCTCAAATCTTGGGGTGTTGGATATGGATAGAGATCGTCTATATGATACAGTTCCTTTCCTATCCTGCTACCCACCTCATCCTCCCCATCTGTATTCGGTGATCCCTCTCAATTGAGAGGCACAATCCCGCATAGCTCTCAATGCAACAGAAGAGGTGCTTCTCTGTCAAAGAGGGAGAGGGTTCTATTCAACATACTTTCTCATTCCAAAGAAGAAAGGGGAACTCTGGCCAATACTGGACATCAGAGACCTGAATGTTTACATCAAGAAGTTCAGATTCAGGATGATATTTTTCACTTTGATCTCCCGTATCAGAAGGACTGATATGCTGCCCTTAACTTTCAGGATGCGTACTTTCACACTGCAATACCCCCAGCCCAGAAATGCTACCTGAGTTTCACTGTAGACAACAATCATTGCTGATGCTAGGTTTTGCCATTTGGGCTTTCTGCATCATCAGGGATATTTATCAAGTGCTTGGTGGTAGTAGCTGCCTATCTCCGAAAAATAGGCATTAAGGAATTCCCCTGTCTAAATAACTGGTTGGTCAGAGGTGGAGAACCTAGCTGTGATGCAGAAAAAGCTGGCAGAAAGCCTCAGCAGACACTTCGCCAGTGAACACAAGTGGAAACTACACAGTTTGGTGATGTGGAGCATTTTTCAACAGTGTTGTGTTGACCTTGTTGTGAAATCTCTGTGTCTGATGAGAACAAGAAATGCCTGGCCTGCTGCTCCTAATAGCCCAAGGCCAGAATTCCAAAGAAGATATATTTTTTGTCCCAAACAGTAATGTACATTTCCACTCATCCAGTCTTACTGCAAGTTTTGAGAAAGATTAGACAGCACAAAGTGACAGTAACCTAGGTAACTCCCATGTGGCTAAAACAGTTCTGGTTCACTGGCGTTCTCCAGATGACTGTGCACCATCTGCTTTCAAATGTCATCAGACCTCTTAACCCAGAACAAAACCATGTTCTACCACCCCAACCCAGCAGCTCCCCAGTTGGCAGATTGGTATTTGGGTGGACAACAGACTTAGAGCAATTGTGTTCTGCTGCTCTATAGTCAGACCTTAGCAACAGCAGAAGAGACTCTACAGAGAAATGCTATACAGCAAAATGGAAGAAATTTTTCTATACAGTGCCAGCATTGACAGTTATCCCCAAAAGGTTCTGAGATTTCAGCTATATTTGCGTCTCTCTCCCCTCTGAAAATGTTGGGATTGTCACTCAGCTTCTTACAAGTGCAGTTGGCAGCACTTGGTGCTTTTCACCTACCGGTGGACAACTATACAATTTTTATCTCTCTGGTTACAGAGAGATTTTTGAAGGGCCTTATCAGAATCTTTCCTTTGGTGCTGAAACCTATGCTGATATGGGACTTCAGTATAATCTTTGTGCCTGAATGAATCCTCCATGTGAACCCTTGGCCTCATGTTCCTCCAGTCATCTGTCTGTGAAAGGTGGCGCCTTTGTTACAGAGACCTCAGCAAAGAGTAGGAAAGCTGGAAGTCCTTATGGCCAACCCTCCATATACAGTCTTCCATAGTGTTAGTTTCCCAAAGGTTACATCTTAAGTTCATTTGGAAGGTGATCTTGGAATTACTGTCTGAAGAAGGCCATCCACTTACCTGCCTTTTACCTGAAACCATGTGCCACCAGAGAGGACATGAAGCTCCATTTTCTGGATGTTTGACTAGCCTTGGCTTTCTACCTATAGAGGACAAAACCCTTAAGATCCCCTTATCTATTTGTCTCCTTCATCGAATGTATGACAGGAGAAGCTATCTCCATTCAGAGTCATTCTGAGTTGCATCGTGCTTTGCTTCATACACCTGCCCAACAGGGTGTGAGAGCACACTCAGAGCCCAGTCAGTTTGTGTGTCTTCACTATAGGACATCCCTCTTCTAGAGATCTGAGGAGCAGCAGCAGCATGAGGCTCCGTGCATGCCTTTGCAAAGCATTACACCTTGGTGCAGGCTTCAGCAGCAGACAGCTCCTTCAGCAGAGCATACCACTTATCAGTGCAGGGTTTCTCACGCACTCCTCCTCCGTGAGTACTGCTTGTGAGTCCCTTGAGCGGAGTAAACATAGGGACTATCCCAAGAAGAAGAATGTTACTTACGTTGTACAGTAACAGAAGTTCTTTGAAATGTGTGGTCCCTATGTATATTCCATCACCTGCCTGCTTCCCTTCTGCTTCAGATAATTAGCTTAAGGTTATTCATGGTAGAGAAGAACAGGAGAGGTAGTCGGTCCACATTGCTGCTAATACTGTAAATTGGGAGCAAAAGGAGAAGGGCAGAGGCACAGACCAATAGACACTACTAATGAAAAATCTTCTAGTTTCAGGTGCGGGGAGTATATTCACGCCTCACCCAGGGATTACCCAGGGATAATACCTCTCAAAACTCCATCACAATGCACAGTCAACCTGTGGAACTCCTTCCCAGAAGATGTTGTGAAGGCCAAGACCATAACAGGGTTCAAAAAAGAACTAGATAAATTCATGGAAGATAGATCCATCAATGGCTATTAGCCAGGATGGGCAGGAATGGTGTCCCTAGCCTCTGTTTGCCAGAAGCTGGGAATGAGCTATAGGGGATGGATCACCTGAAGACTGCCTGTTCTGTTCATTCCCTCTGGGGCACCTGGCACTGGCCACTGTTGGAAGACAGGATACTGGGCTAGATGGACCTTTGGTCTGACCTAGTAGGGCCGTTCTTATGTACTGTACAAACTAACCATTCTTTACTTATCTGTACGTCTTTCAAGATGTGTAGTCAGTATACATATTGCATGACCCATCCACCATCCCTACTTCGGAGTCTTCAGACAACAGGCTTTTGAGGTGGTGAAGGAACTGAGGTTTTTTTATACCTTCACCTGAGCACACAAGGATGTGAATGGAGCATGTGTCACCCCAGCAGATAGTGCTGACTAGAAAGATCTCTGGTGCATATGCTCTAGATGTGTAACCACCAGCTGTGAAATACAAATACAGGCTACACACCTTGAAGAACATCACTTACTGTTCAGTTAAGTAACCCCTCCTCCTCCCGGCACTGAAGAAGGGCTCACTTTGATGGGCATTGCTACTTGGAGCTTATGGACCATGGAGTTCCACCTGTTTTTCAGTGCTAAAATTGATGCATTAAGAGAAAAAATAATTTGTTACCTAGAATTGGATTGCTGCGAAACCACTTCAGCAATGGGAATAATCTCCCATGTTATATTTGACGGTTACAATAGCATAATTTTTTGTAGTTTGCTTTATTCTGGGGAGATGCTTGCATTGTCTGCGTCTTGAACAGATGACCTGTCATTGGTGAGAAGAGCATTTGAAGTGTGATTCATCCTGTATGTCAGTAGTTGTGCAGATGGAAGACCCATGAGTCTATTTTGCTGATGCTGCATCATAGAAATCCCTATTATAATATAGGGAAAACTGTCACTCATTTTTAGAATGTTTTTGCTGGTACTCTTTACTTTTGCTGACTCATGACAGCTATTAGTGCCTGCCAAAGCTCTGACCACTTCCTGGAAATTAAAATTCACTGTTATAGTAGTCTGAATTTAAAATAGGATAGACTAGCCAGCCAGCTTTATCCCCCCCCCCCATCAGCAATGATCAATAATGACAGTAATACATCTCCCAGATCCTGTACCCTAAGACCTCTCCCGCATTAAGTACACTAGAAAAAAACCAAAAAATAATTTTACTTATTTTTGAATGGGGGATTTAACAACATCTTTTTGTTTTACTTTAGGCAAAAAACCTTATAGAGAGATTTTTTAACCAACAAGTGGAAGTGCTGGGGAAACGTTCTGAACCCTTACCTGAAATATACTATATTGAAGGTACTCTGCAAATGGTATGGGTTAATCGCTGCTATCCAGGATATGGAATAAATACTCTGATACATCCAGATTGTCCTGATTGTTGTGGTATGTGATAAATTTACAAATCATACACATTATTAAATACATGTTAATTCAAGATAATTTTCACTTTGATTGAGCTCTATACATTGTTTAACTTCAGAGTAGTCATTCATACCCACCTTATGGTATTATCCTGTCAGCTCTTTCTGAAGCTAATCAAGATTGACCTGTTTTACCATTTTAGACTGATGTTTTCAAGGAACATCATGATACTGCAGAAAGCAGTCTTGATAAGTTAGGGTCTTATCCACAGTGCATTTAAGTCAATGGTATTTGGATCAGATCCTCAGATGACACTCTTCCTTGTGAGTTAAGGCTAAACATATAACCCTGCAAAGTGTTAAAGGGTCTCTGTGCTGTTCATGGTTCCATCTTTCCAGTGAGACCAAAACAAAGGCTGACTGCTCTTTGTTGTTACTAAAGGCCCCTATGACACTCTTTGTAACAGCAGAAGTATTAACACAGTGTCCTGATCATGTGACAAGTCTTGTAATTACATTTGGTTTACTCAAATTCCTTCTGTAGTTGCAATTGAAATTATGCCACATTTCCTGTTCTAAATAGTATGTAATGTGTAATACACTCTTACATAGTTGTTCAAGTTTCACCCCAAGAATGGTTGAAATTTAAATTGTGGATGAAATGATCCAGGTGAATAGCTTTCATATCAGTAAGTTAACGTTGTATAGAACTTTTTGATCCATCAGAATGTAAGGTATTATACTAATGTAAGATCTTTATCAATAGTGCTGATCATTTATCTGAAGCTTCCTGGTAAAGTTAACGAATTTTGCAAAGAATATGTGCAAAGATCACTAGTAGAAAACCAGGAAAATTAATGCAAAATTTGAGGAAAATATTTACAGAGATTTTTTTAATCACAGGAGAAATTAGAAAACCAAAAATAAAAGTTGGAAAGATGAAAGGTTCCTTGAAGACTTCCTTGTCCTCCAGTTTTTCCTAGCATAGGGAAGAGGAAGTGTGATTCATCCTGTATGTCTTCCCCCCCCCCCCCCCAGATTTGTAGAATGACCAAGCAAAAGAGACAATTCTAGAATATACTAGAAGGGGAAACAAAGAATGGGCCAAATATTGCTCACTTTATTCATACAAGTTTTCTCACTGAAATCAGTGGGCTATCACACTTCAGTAAAGTAACCAAGGTTTGGATCATAATTTAAAAAAGTTACTTTGACTCTAAATTGTTCTTATATTGTTTTCCTTAATAGTGTTCAAATTATCCCAGTTAGACATTGAGGCTGAAATCTCAATAGTGTGGTGTAATGTAGAAATATACAGAAGAATAGCATAAAGCTGCACTTGGTCTTTTGGTGAAGGCAGTTTCCTGCATGGCTAGGGAATAGGGAAAGAACGCAGCCTTCCAGTTGTAATCCAATCTAGAGTCTTTGTTTTAAAATAAGAAACAAAGATTATTCAAGAAAATAGAAAACATAATGAGAAGACCCGAAAACTGCAGGATCTGCAATATATTTGCATATGAGATTTTTCTATTTGCTCTGATTTGTGAGAAGAAGCTTAACCATACAGGGGAATTTCTTCCATTTCTTCCAAACGAATGTAGTGAAGCATTTGAAAGTTTTACTTATATCCATAACTATAGTTTTACATAATCATGAGGAAAACTACAATGAAAGCTCTGTGGGTTTCTTGGGAGTAAATCTCCAGGATATGGTACAGCTATCTCTTAGGAAGGTTTATAGTATACAGCGCTCCAGTTTTATCATGAATTCACTTCCTCTTCCCTTTTGCAGAGGCTAGCTCCCATAAACACAATAGTCCTAACAGGCCCTTGCACTCAGGGGCAGTGTAAGGGCTGGAAATCAGACTCATAGGACTGGAAGCGACCTCGAGAGGTCATCTAGTCCAGTTCCCTGCACTCATGGTAGGACTAAGTATTATCTAGACCATTGCTGACAGATGTTTGTCTAACCTGCTCTGAAAAATCTCCAATGATGGAGATTCCACAACCTCCCTAGACAGTTTATTACTGTGCTTAACAACCCTGACAGGAAGTTTTTCCTAATGTCCCACCTAAACCTCCCTTGCTGCAATTTAAGCCCATTGCTTCTTGTCCTATCCTCAGAGGTTAAGAAGAACAGTTTTTCTCCCTTCTCCTTGTAACAACCTTTTATGTACTTGAAAACTGTTATTTCCCCTCTCAGTATTCTCTTTTCCAGACTAAACTAACCCATTTTTTTCAATCTTTCCTCATAGGTCATGTTTTCTAGACATTTATTCATTTTTGTCGCTCTTCCCTGGACTTTCTCCAATTTGTCCACATCTTTCCTGAAATGTGATACCCAGAACTGGACACAATACTCCAGTTGAGGCCTAATGAATGCAGAGTAGAGCGGAAGAATTACTTCTCGTGTCTTGCTTACAACACTCCTGCTAATACATCTCAGAATGATGTTCTCTTTTTTTGCAACAGTGTTACACTGTTGATTCATATTTAGCTTGTGATCCACTATGACCCCAGATGCCTTTCTGCAGTACTCCTTCGTATGCACTCATTTTCCATTTTGTATGTGTGCAACAGATTTGTTCCTTCCTAAATGGAGTTGTAACGGGGTGGGTCTCACCACCACCGCACCTCCTGCTGGCCGTCCTGGGAATTAGCTCTAGGCCCTTCCAGTCCACCTTCAGCTAGTGGTGTCATGCCTGCTGTCACTGCTGTCTCCACTCTTTGGACCTGCATTGCTCCCCAGACCGCAGCGTCCTCTTCTGGGCATGGTCCTCTGGCTGTGCCCCGACTCTGGTATCTCCCCCCTTCCAGGGGACTGGCAGTCCTTAGTCCTGCCACTTGCCTCAGCGGCCAACTGCAGTCCGAGGTCCAGCCCTTTGCCTCAGGGGCAAACTGCATTCTGGATACGAGCCACTCTCCTCATTGGCAAGTGAGGTCAGGGGGACCCAGGCCTGCCTGCTACTCTGGATCCCTATAGCCGACAGTCACCTACTGTCCTCCTCCAACCTGCTGCCTATTTTCCCTGGGCTACTCCCCCCATAGCCCTGGCACCCTCTCAGCCCTTGTAGCAAGGCCCCAGCTTGGCAGTGGTCAGCCAGCAGCTCACCCTCACACTCTGTTGCTCCTACCCAGCACTACTCTATCTCTGGCACTTCTTCAGGCAGCCAGTCCTCCACCTTTGCCTTCCAGGGAGATACTGCCTACTGCTGTCCTAAGCAGCTCTTCATATGTGGCCCTCGCCAGCCCTGATTGGCTGCTCCAGCAAGCCTTCCCCTGTTGGTGGGCTCAGTAAGCCCTTTCCTGATTCGTGGGTTCTACGCAGCCTCCCTGGTGCTGCTTTTAACCCCTTCTTCTCCCTGTGTGGGGAAGCCGTCCCACCACAGGAGTACTTTGCATTTGTCCTTACTGAATTTCATCCTATTTGCTTCAGACTGTTTCTCCAGTTTGTCCAGATCATTTTGATTTTAATCCTATCCTCCAAAGCACTTGCAACCCCTTCCAGCTTGGTATCGTCCAAAAATGTTATAAGTGTACTCTCTATGCCATTATCTAAATCATTGATGAAGATACTGAACTTATCTCTTACAGGACCCCACTCGTTATGCCCTTCCAGCATGATTGTGAACCACTGATAATTACTCTCTGGGAATGGTTTTCCAACCAGTTTTGCACCCATCTTATGGTATCTCCATCTAGGTTGCATTTCCCTAGTTTGTTAATGTTGTTGTCAGCTCCTACGTGGTGCATGCTAAAAGATTATTATAATTTTGATAATTAAAAACAGATTTTGTTCTTAAAAATATTTTCGTTATGTTCTGTTAGAGTTTTGAGGTAAAACTCAAGGGCTTGTCTACACACACATTTAGTTTGTGACATGCTGGGGTGTGAATCTACCTCATTCTAGCCTGCTGCTTTGAAACGGGAGTAGAATAAAGCACATTAATGAACTGTTAGTGTACATCAGCAGAGTCCATGTGAACAGTTAGTTAGTGTATGGCAGGCTAGTGTGGGGTAGGTTCACACCCAAACTTGCCACAAACTAAATGTTTGTGTACATAAGCCCCAAGAATAACTAGTGCCTAGATTCACCAGAAGTTTTGGTTCCCACCAGCTCAAGCAGATTCCCCAATGTTCTGTTTTCCAGTCTCTTTCCAAAGCTGAGCACCCTGCTCTGAATAGAAATATCTGTTCTACCTAACGCACATTTCTTCTTCCCTTAATATAGATCCAAGCAATGTTTTTGTCTCAGCCCCAGATTTGAAGCCCTTTTCCTTCCCAGAACCAGGTCCTATTTGCTCTTCCTCACATCAAAATCTTCCTCTTTCCTCAGACTTGATGTACGGGAGAACAATACTAATTTTCAAACACTTCCTTTTAGCTGCCTTGTTCCTTATCCTTCCTGAAGCAGGCAGAACTAGCACATGATTACATACTGGTGCTAAGTAGTTGCTATATAGACCCTATTACCTCACATTAGTTGGGATCATAGAATTGACTGTATGATGTTAAATAAACATCAGAGAGAGGCTCATTCTCTCTGTCTCTGGGTTCCCTACAGGAATATGCCTTCCTCCTGAGCCAATTCCCTTTGCCTGCTGGTAACTTCACAAGAGACAACAGCAAGCTTTCACTTGTTATGCACCCCACTTGGGAAGGGCAGCATTCAGCCCTGAAGAAGGGGCAGAGTCCATCCTGCACCTCAACCCCTCTCTGCTGGCTGCCTCCCATTCAGAGCTTCTGTATTTTGAGTGGACTCCCAGTAATTCTGTGGCTACTCCCTGTGACTGTCCCTGAATGCCCTTCTGGCAACACACTTGAATACAGAGATCTTCCTTTAGCCTGCCCCTTGGTAAAACTGATCTTTTCGTTTCCCAGGTCCCCAAACAATCTAAATATAGACATTACAAAAACATAGTTCTTCATGACATTGCCTCCACAGAGCCCCACTGTAGGAACCACATGGTTGGCCATAAAACCTTTTTGATTAGTAGTTAGCATTAGGAGGTCCACCCACATCTCCCTTTAGCCCTACATTCTATGGACCAAGAGTATAATTGCTGTACTCCTTCTAACCATCCATCAGTTCCTCTCTGTTGCCAACTTGAGCACTCATGGAAACTATTTTAGGGCTGATATATGTGGAGTTCTGTTCTCAGCTTACTCCCTTGACATTTTGTCAACAGCAGACTCTGGTTTGAGAAGGACAATGCTTCAGTTGCTGTTGAACAAGCTTGCATTTTAAGGGATGTCACGGTTAGCTAGTCTCCTACAGTAGGGCTCTGTGGAGGCAATGTCATGAAACTACAGAAGGTTGTTAACTTATTAGAGGTAATTCTTATACTCTGAATGTATTGCCATCTCAGAGCCACAGTCACCCTCTGTTAACATAACTTCAAGGCCCAGCTCCAAGTAAGACTTCTTGAGGTAGAGAGTAACTGAAGGGCGGTTAGAGGAGGCAGAGTATTTATGCCCTTGGAACTCATAACTGCAGACTACTACTCAAAATTGTTTCTGAGGCCATGTGGGTAGGCACTCTTAATGGGTGGTGCTATAGAGGCAATACATTTGAAGATGAGTTACTAAAGGTCAGTAAAGCCTTTCTACCTCATAAAGGGTGGATTGATTTAAATCAGTTGTACTCAACTGGAGGTCTTCCAGGGGATACATCAACTCATCTAGATATTTGCCTCATTTTATAACAGGCTATATAAAAAGCACTAGCAAAGTTGGTACAAACTGAAATTTCATACAATGACTTGGTCATACTGCTCTTTATACTATACACTGAAATGTAAGTATAGTATTTATATTCCAATTGATTTATTTTATAATTATATGGTAAAAATGAGAAAGCAAGCAGTTTTTCAGTAAAAGTATGCTGTGACAATTTTTTGTATTTTTATGTCTGATTTTGTAAGTAAGTAGTTTTTAAGTGAGGTGAAACTTGGGGGTACGCAAGACAACACAGATTCCTAAATGTGGTACAGTAGTCTGGAAAGGTTGAGAGCCACTCATTTAAATCATGATTTAAATCAACAAGCTAGAAAATTTGATTTAAATGATCAACTTTAATCTTGTTTTTCATTTACTTTTTTTTTCTCCTAAAGAAAAGCTCATTCTCATTGGTTGGTAACCATTAGAACTTAACTTGTAACTAAATGCAGGAAAAGCTTTCTTATGTTGGGGGAATGGGGGGTGCCAGTAAGTCAGCAATTCTGGTTAACTAAGAGGGAGGGAGTTTGGTTGCAGGAGGGGGCTCAGGGCTGGGGCATGGGAGAGGGTGCGGGGTGCCAGATCCAGGTTGTGCTCACCTTGGGCATCTCCCCGCAAGCAGCAGCCTATCCCTGCTGCTCCTAGGCGGAGGCGCAGCTAAGCAGCTCTGCACGCTGCCTCTGTCTGCAGGTGCTGCCCCCGCAGCTACAATTGGCTGAGGTTCCCACACTCTGCGCTCCAAACTCCTCATGGCCATTTCTCTGCCTAGGAGCAGCAGGGACATGTCACCGCTTCCAGGGAGCTAGGTAGGGAGCCTGCCAGCCCTGCGCCAACTGGACTATAAACCGGACTTTCAATGAAGATCAGAAATGCCGGTTTATAGAGCTTTGCTGAGTAACACAGCTTTTACTGTATAGGTTTTACTCTAAGTTTGGTACTGTTTGCTAACAAGGAGGATAAACTGTGTCTGTGCACATCTATTTAAGCAGTTTGTAGCTTAAGATTCTTTTATTCAGATTCTTAATTTTTACACTTTTTTAGAAAATGTGAATATTTCTTATTTAGTATAGGATTCATTTTTTACTCGTGATTTGTGTTAAGCTGCATTTGGATGCAAATAGTAATACAATTAAAATGCATAAAACAGCATTTTTTATTATTAAAAATTACCTTTAAATGTATTGGATACATAAGAAAAACATAAATTTATTAAAACAGGTTTTGCATTTAAAACCTGATGCATTAAACAAAGGAAGTATTCGCTGTAGTTAGTGAATTGAATTGGTCATCATGTCATTCAAGATTTTAGAACTAGTAGATCTCATTCTCTCATACACAGTTTTTAATTCAAGAAAGGAAGAGGAGAACAAGCTTTGCTGCTTTTTCAATTCCCTGTCAGTTTCTTAACTTTGAATGAACTAATCATTTAGCTCTGAATTTGTTGAATGAGCTGAAATAAAGAAAATAGTCTCTCTGCACCTGCAGAAGATGTCACTTCTGTCAGAAGCTAATTTAGTATTTTAACAAACTCTGGTTGTTCTTTGAATGCTTGTACACATATGTTCCACTGTTGGGGTATGTGTGCCTGGTGCATTCACACCAGAGACTTTTAGTCATCAGAACTGTGTGGAGCCGTGCATGCGCCCTGAGTATCATTGTGCCTCCAACTGTGGGAACAAAGAGCAAGGCTGCTCCAGCTGCCTCTCAGTTCCTTCTTCGATGGCGCTCCCAGTGATGCCTCTTAGCTCACAATTTATTGCCTTGCTTATCAGCAGCTTTTTTGTAAATAGCTAGTGCTTAGCATGGTAGTAGATAGGTAGTTTAGTATTAGTTTTCAGTAAGAGCTTATTTTGTTCTCTTTCAAGAGGAGGCTATTTTCTTTCATTTGTCTCTTGTGGTGGTAATCCTTGTGACAGGGTGGGACTCAGCACCTCAGCACCTCCTGCTGGGTGTGCTGGGAATTAGCTCTTGGTGGCCGGTGCACCTTCCTCTAGTGGTGTCTCGCCATCATCACTTCTGTTCCACCTCTAAGAGCCGCGTCACTCCCCGGACCGCGGTGTCCTCTTCTGGGCACGGCCCTCTGGCTGTGCCTCACTCCACTTTATCCCCCATTCCGGGGGAACTGGCTGTCTCTAGTCCATCCACTTGCTACTGTGGCCTACTGCAGCCTTCGGTCTAGCCCCTCACCTCAAGGGGTAAACTGCAGTCCAAATACCAGCCACCCCCTCTGTGGCAAGTGGGGGAAAAAGGAAGGGGGAGCCCGGGCCTGCCCGCTGCTCCAGGCCCCAACCCAGGGACCCTATAGCCGGCAGCCACGTTATGCTGCTCCAACTCCCGCCGCCTATTTCCCTGCGCCATTCCTGGTAGCCCTAGCACCTTCCTGGTCCTTTGTATCAGGGGCCTCAGTCTGGCAGTTCTCAGGCTGGAGCTTCCTATTGCTTCCCTCACCCTGCCAAGCACTGCTCTATCTAAGGTACTCCTCTAAGGCAGCACTCCAGGGTGAGACTGTCCCTGCTCTGTTGAGCAGCCCTTCTTATATGGCCTTCCCTGGCCCTGATTCGCTGCTCCAACAAGCCTTCTCCTGATTGGCTCTCTACAAGCTCTCCTCCCATTGGTTGGGTTTTGCGTAGCCTCCTTGCAGGCTGCTTTAACCCTCCATCTACCTACCGCTCCACCACACTCCTGTACAGATTAGTTGTGTTGGTATGTAAATCCTCAGATTTCAAAATTGCTTGACGTGAGGCAGTAATGTCACTAAATGACAGACACGCTAGGCGTCTAATCTGTTAGTTCTAGTTGTGCTATATTGAGTTGATTTGGAAAAGAACCTGAAAGAGCTGGAGAGTCCTGACTTGTGATGTACCTCATGAAGAGGTTGATGGCCTGAGCTCTGATCCTGGTATGCCCAGGGCTGATCATTCTGATTATGCCTCCTCCAGAAGCATTCCTGCAGCTACCTCATCTTCAGTTGCTCTTCTGTCACCGAAAGACTCTGCCTCTGACAGAAGGAGGAAGCCCCACAAAAATTCCAGAGAGAAGAGGCAGCAATCCATTCCTGGACCTTCATCTAAAGCCCTTAAGACTTCTAGCTGTTCAGAGCATAAGGGCAGCTCAATACCGAAGAAAGGCTCCTCAAGAACCATTGGCTGTGAACATCATGCTTCAGCAAGAGGTGAAAACTTGCCTTATGAGCTGTCAGGTACCAATCTGGCTGATTAAAGGGGACAGGTGTCACTAACTCAGGTACTGTTTCCAGGGACTCGGTATACAGTGGTATCAATGACTCTGCTACCGAGGTGGTCAGTACCAATGAGGCCAGCCCCGACTATTCCATCTCTTCCTCCAGTACTGACAGCCCTGGTACTGATGCTGTGTCCAGTTTCACTGTTGGCACAAATCAACTATTGTACCGATCCTATCAGTACTGTCTTCTCCTTGGGCCTGCATAGCAGCCAAAGATATATTGTGTTCACTGGTCCCAGACACTCTTCTGCTTGTGGCCCAACAGGTCCCACAGCAAACAGTAGTTTCAGTATCCACCTTCGTACCAGTGAGACCGTCAAATTTGAGGGCACCAGGCAAACCTGCTGGCATCATCATCCTATCCTAAGATCTGAATGACTGGTACACTGCTGTTGGGCTACAGGATGCCTACTTTCATGTGGTCAGCCAATTAAGCCATGGAAAATATAAAATTTTTAGTTGGAGTCTGCTACTACCAGTACACAGTGCTTCTTTTTTAAAAAAGGAATACTTGTGGCACCTTAGAGACTAACAAATTTATTTGAGCATAAGCTTTCATGGGTTACAGTCCACTTCATCGGATGCATAGAATGGAACATATAGTAAGAAGCTTTTATTTTTATATATATGTTCCATTCTATGCATCCGATGAAGTGGACTGTAACCCATGAAATCTTATGCTCAAATAAATTATATATATATATACACACACACACACATACAGAGAACATGAAAAGGTAGAGTAAGAGGCTAATTAATTAAGATGAGCTGTTATCAGCAGGAGAAAAAAACTTTTGTAGTGATAATCAAGATGGCCCATTTAGACAGTTGACAAGAAAGTGTGAGGATACTTAACATGGGGAAATAGATTCAATATGTGTAATGACCCAGCCACTCCTAGTCTCTCTTCAAACCCAAGTTAATGGTATCTAGTTTGCATATTAATTCAAGCTCAGCAGTTTCCCATGGAGTCTGTTTTTGAAGCTTTTCTGTTGCAAAATTGCCACCTTTAAGTCTGTTACTGAGTGGCCAGAGAGGTTGAAGTGTTCTCCTACCGGTTTTTGAATGTTATGATTCCTGATGTCAGATTTGTGTCCATTTATTCTTTTGCGTAGAGACTGTCCAGTTTGGCCAATGTACATGGGAGAGGGGCATTGCTGGCACATATCACATTGGTAGATGTGCAGGTGAATGAGCCCCTGATGGCGTGGCTAATGTGATTAGGTCCTATGATGGTGTAAGTTGAATAAATATGTGGACAGAGTTGGCATCGGGCTTTGTTGCAAGGATAGGTTCCTGGGTTGGTGTTTTCTTTTGGTTCCCGGAAGCTGGGAATGGGACACGGGGATGGATCACTTGGTGATTACCTGTTCTGTTCATTCCCTCTGGGCACCTGGCATTGCCACTGTTGGAAGACAGGATACTGGGCTAGATGGATCTTTGGTCTGACTCATATGGCTGTTCTTATGTCAGTGCAGCCTCCCATAACCTTATCTTTATTCCTGGACGCAATTGCTGAGACCCGGTCAGACTTTGTACCCCAATCCTTGCAATAGCCACCTCACAGCAGGGATCAGAGTGGCTAAATTTATCAGAAAGAAACTGTTTGCATAGAGTTCAAAATATCCTTATTAACAGGAGGAAGGACTCTACCAGAAAGACTTATCTGGCTAATTGGAAGAGGTTTTCAGTGTAGGCCTGGCATCATCAACTGTCTCCATCCAAAGCGCAGATACAAGAGGTGTTGGAATACCTACTGGAACTAAAGAATTTGGGCCTATCAGTGAGCTGCGAGGTCAACTTTCAGCAAGCTAACTCCACCATTCACCCTCCTATTCAGGGATGTTCTGTTTTTTTCATCCCTGTAGTAGGACGACTTCTAAAAGACCTAATAAGAGTTTGATCCATCAACAAGAAAACCAGTCCCTCTCTGGGACTTTAAGTTAGTCCTCACAGGCCTCATGGGACTGCCCTTTGAACTGCTGGCATATTGCTGCCTTTCTCACTTATTAGCGAAGACAGCATTTCTAGCTGCAATGACATCACCAAAGAAAGTGAGAAAATTAAAGGCTCTAATGGCAGGAATTCCATATACTGTCTTCTATAAGTGGTCTTGGCAGAATTTGTCGGGGTTTTTTATATGTAATTGACAGATAATCTAGATGTTTACACTCCCCCCCCCAATTTGTATCTATTTAAATTTTCATGATTGAGGGAAATTCTGGGGGTGGGGACAATAACTATTTAATAGTAGATTCAAAAAGTTAAAGCATTGTAACCATTAACACACACATTGGCAGTATCACATGTCAAAATATATAAAGTAAATCTCCTTAAATCAAACTCTAAGTTCTCAAGCATCATTTTTCTTCTTCTGTCGATCTGTAAATTTCTGTCATTATCGATGGAAAGGGTTTTGCACTGGTTTGTGTGTACGGTGAAATGAACATTTACCAACAATTACTGATAAAAATCTAATCCTTCCAAGCCTATCTGTGAAGATAAGGTCTTCTTAGAACCTCATCCAAAATTCTGTTTATAGATTGTCTTGAAATTCCACTTAAATGTGGTTATATCACTAGTGATAATTTTTCTGAAACCACATACTGACAAGGATGAGGAAAAGCTGCACTCTCAGATGTCCATATGGTGCTCTCATTTTATAGAGAGCAAACAAGACTTTTTGTAGTTTAAACGGAAAGAATGATAGGTCAGGCCACTTCAGCCCAGAGGATTTCTAACTGGATCTCTTCCTCTATCTGTACTTATTATGAGTTGTTAAAATCTGACACCATTACCAAGTATTATTGTGCATTAAACTGGAGCCCGGCTGCTGCTATGGCCCTTCTGAGGAGCATTCTCCTCGTGGACATTTATAGAGTTGCTACTTCCATACGTTCACTCAACTTTATGCCATAGTGAAAGCATCCAGAGCTGAGGCCAACTTTGAAACGACAGTTCTTCAGTTGCAGTTTAAATAGACCTCAGTGAGTTTCCATCTCCAAAAGAGAACTGCTTGGGAATCTCATTAGAATATAAACGTGTACAAGCACTTAAGAAGAATAAGATGAAACAATTATTTACTACATTAACTGAGGCTCTGAGATTTGTTGCAGGTATATATATTCCATGACCCACTCCCCATCCCCATTACAATGGATTGGTTGGTCTCAAAAACGTTCCTGCAATGTTTTCATTTTCCTTCAGGAGTTAGGCTACAGATGTAGATGAAATACAGTACTAAAATTCATATCTTTTGTGGTCTCCTGATATATTCCTAGCTACTTGATTTCATCCCATGGCAGGGGTGGCAAACTTTTTGGCCCGAGGGCCACATCCGGGTATGGAAATTGTATGGCGGGCCATGAATGCTCACAAAATTGGGGTTTGCAGTGTGGGAGGGGGTGAGGGCTCTGGCTGGTGGTGCGGGCTCTGGGGTGGGGCCAGAAATGAGGAGGCTCTGGGTGGGGTAGGGGGTTGGGGCACGGGAAGGGGATTAGGGATGCAGGTTCTGGATGGCACTTACCTCAAGCAGCTCCCAGAAGCAGCAGCATATCCCCCTTCCGGCTCCTACGTGGCGGTGCGGCGTGGAGGTTCTGTGTGCTCAGAGAACTACCCCTGCAGCTCCCCTTGGCCGCAGTTCCCAGCCAATGGGAACTGCAGAGGCAGCACTTGGGGTGGAGGCAGCGTGCGGAGCCCCCCTGGCTGCTCCTACATGTAGGAGCCGGAGGGGGGATACGCCGCTGCTTCTGGGAGCTGTGCGGAGTCACAGCACGCACCAATCAGGGCAAGCCCCCGACCCCGCTCCCCTGCTGGAGTGGGGCAAGCACTGGACCCTACTCCCCGGCGCGAGCTCAAGGGCCAGATTAAAACATCTGCAAGGGCCAGATGTGGCCCCCGGGCCGTAGTTTGCCCACCTCTGTCCCATGGGATAATATAATCAAAAACCCACACTTGATTTATAACTTAGTAGTCTTTGTCCTCATTCATTATCTTTTATAGTTTGATTTCCTGTAGTAATTTGCTTTAATGGACTAGGTACAAATTTAGCTTGCCATTACGGTAATTTGAATTTCTCCAGCTCTCTCAAAAAAGTGAATTAAAAAAAAAAGAAACCATAACTGAAGAATAATCATTTCAAAGTTCTAAATAAAATGTATTGCTCAAGCAAATATTGAAATAGTACTAAAAATTGGAGTAGAGCAGAAAATGTCAGCACATAGAATTCAAGAAGAAATTAACACGTCAAGTGCACTTAAAAGTTTGTGAGGTATGAAATGGTATATTAGATAGACAAATGAAATACACGAGGTGAAGTATTTTGTGGAGATGTTTATACATGAAGGGTGAAGTTAGGCCAGTGGAAATTTATGCTCAATAAAGAAGACTGAGGCAAGTTTTGTTTACTGTAAGAAACTTTAGATCTTTTCCTGGCAGCCAGCTCAGCAAGCAGCTGGCTGTTTGCTTAAGATTTTTTCTCTTTTTCATGCCTTCCCCTAGATGGCAGACTGAGATTGAGCTGTTCACAAATAACTTTTTATATGATTGTTATCATATAACATGGAATTCTCTGGGAGAAGAAGGGGGGAGAGTGCAGTTTTGCTTCTGTTGTTGAGACACTCCGGGGAGAAGGAAGGCTATTTACCAGCCCAGCTGATGTGGAGACTGGGATGTGCTGTTAGCTGCGTGTATATCTAAGGTTTCCTCCAGCAGAACCACAGAGATGTGCTGAAGGGTGGATACAGAGCTTCACGTACCACTTCCAGACACACTTCCTCACTCTCCCCAGCAGTGGGAGAAAAATTGTGACTCTCCTGCAGAGAGAGGGGCTCCTGAATCCTCCTACCAATCATCGTTACTGTGATGCTTCCCTTATGCTTATTAATGAAAATGTCTGAATCAAGGATGATGATTGTCTAATACACGTATAAGGTTTGTATAGTGTCTAGCAAAATGGGACCCTGCTCTTGTTTGGGGCCTTTAGGCACTACCATAATCCAAATAGTTAATACAGTGATTTTTAGGGTTGGGATGAAGGGCCACTTGCAAGCCTCTCTTGCTAAATGGTGAATAAGCTCTGCCCATTTCTAATGGCATTTGAGAAGACCTCTAAAACTCCTTTGAGTCACCAGAAAGGAACAAGCAGAGTCAGGCAACCCCTGGTGGTTGCCACAGGTCAGATGAACCTCTCTAAGGTTCTATAAAAATGGGAATAGGCAGGGTGAAGCTCCACAAATCCTGTTTAATTAATAGGTGTCAGGTAGGGTAAGACCTAGTGGCCACCTTTGGGCTACAAAGTGGGGAAGCAGGTGTGCTCCAGCTACAGGAGTAGGAGCTTCCCAGTTTCCAGTGGGGCTGAGCATTAACACCCTCACTGTCCCCCTTTTCCTCTAAAAATGCTATAATTGTCAAAGTATAGTGATGTTCAAGGGAGCCAGGAGAACCACAGACAAACCAGTCACCTGGCTGTGATCCTTCTTGCTTCCTCCTGATGACTTATGTTGGGGGCTAACATATAGTATACTGGGTAGGGCTGTAGTCAGTCCTTAGCTGAGTGTGTACTGATTTCACAGAATCGCATAGCATGAGTTAAGCAGTAGAAAAGTTATTCTGCTCACACCATCATCTTTGGCCCCACACATTGATGTCTGCTTGTTTGTTGTATTCTCTGTGCACTTGCTACTTATTAATAGATTCTTAAACATCAGTTTTGTTTTAAATTTCCTTTTAAGTACATCTGTGTCCACTAGGTGGAGCTAAAGCAATTTAGTTCAAACATTACAGGGTGTTGACCACATTAGAATCCGTTGGCAGCTGCTGCTCACTGGTTTTCAATAGTGAAAAAATTTGCTTGGGGTAGAGCAATGGGGAATCAGAACGTCATACAAACTACTTTTGTGAAGAGAAGAATATTATATGTAACAAATGGACGGCATGTAAAAATAGATTTTTACATTTGTCCTTTTTTTAAAAATTCAAATATTAGAATGTTAGAAAAATCTAATCTTGCCAATTAGTTGAATATTACATCCCAAGGAAAGGGTTTTAAACATTTCTAATCTAAGCAATATTTTAGAAATCATTCATTTAGTTTTTTTTAAATTTCTTTTGTTCTGTTTTCTTTGTCTGTAGTTGTCTGCAGCCCAGGATCATATAATCCCCACGATGGAGTTCACTGTCTTCAGTGCAACCATACTTTGATATATGGAGCGGCAAAATGTTAGCAGAATGTCAGTAGGAATACATTGCTCTTCAGTAGCTCTGATGTATTTCATTTTTAATATAGTAATATCAATAAAATGATTTTAACAACTTGTACAGTGAATTTTGGTTCCATCAATTTGTTTTAAAAAGGAGTAATATCTAGTCATTTTAATAAAATATTACGTCTTGTACCATTTTTGAGTATTTGATTTTTTTAAAACTACATTTAGTGTTTATGAAATATGCCAGATTGACTGCTATGACGACTAAAGCTCTCTAGTTACTCACAGAACAGACAGAGTACCGGCAGTGGGCATGTATACTTTCCTACAAGTTTCTTGCCAACGTGCTTCTGCTTTTTCTAGAAGGATCACCTCTAGGAGTGTACACGTAATTTAGTCTACCTGATCATCCAATCCTTTCCTAGACTGTTAGAGGACTGTGAGGAGCCTAGGCTCCACAGCAGTTGCTCAGAGGAGGAGCACCCCGGGGCACAGATCCAAATGTGATATTCTACTAAATTGTGTTTCTTCCGCAAACAATTACCAGGTAAGAAATTATTTCTTTCTGATAGCAGTGACTTCAGTTTCCATGGTAAGTAGGGCTTCAGTCATCCCACATTAAATTTCATAAGGATAAATTAGTGCTACAGGCCCATATGCAATTCCTCCCCAAAAATGGCAGAATTTCAATTTAATCAATCAGTCATAATATTATCAGTATTTTCCCTGCAATCTTATGGCCATGCCAGCAGGTCCCAAATTGAACATTAAAGCTCTCTTGGCTCTTATCTGGAGTAGGCTAAATCTTTAGATAAAAGATCTATTTATATCCTTAATGCCTTCTCATTGTTATTCCTTAGTGGGCCTGATCCTTAAGGGCATGTTAAGGACAGTGACAGAAGCCAGCCTCAGATCATTAGCTAGTCAATTTCCATCCCACCATCAACCTCAGCCTGGTCCAGTCCACACAAGAGATCCACTTCCTGGACACTACAGTGCTAATAAACGATGGTCACATAAACACCACCCTATACCGGAAACCTACTGACCTCTATTCCTACCTACATGCCTCCAGCTTTCACCCTGACCGCACCACACGATCCATTGTTTACAGCCAAGCTCTGCGATACAACCACATTTGCTCCAACCCCTCAGACAGAGACAAACACCTACAAGATCTCTATCAAGCATTCTTACAACTACAATACCCACCTGCGGAAGTGAAGAAACAGATTGATAGAGCCAGAAGAGTTCCCAGAAGTCACCTACTACAGGACAGGCCTAACAAAGAAAATAACAGAACGCCACTAGCCATCACCTTCAGCCCCCAACTAAAACCCCTCCAACGCATTATTAAGGATCTACAGCCTATCCTGAAGGATGACCCAACACACTCACAAATCTTGGGAGACAGGCCAGTCCTTGCCTACAGACAGCCCCCCCAACCTGAAGCAAATACTCACCAACAACCACATACCACACAACAGAACCACTAACCCAGGAACCTATCCTTGCAACAAAGCCTGTTGCCAACTGTGCCCACATATCTATTCAGGGGACACCATCACAGGGCCTAATAACATCAGCCACACTAGCAGAGGCTTGTTCACCTGCACATCCACCAATGTGATATATGCCATCATGTGCCAGCAATGCCTCTCTGCCATGTACATTGGTCAAACTGGACAGTCTCTACGTAAAAGAATAAATGGACACAAATCAGATGTCAAGAATTATAACATTCATAAACGAGTCGGAGAACACTTCAATCTCTCTGGTCACGCGATTACAGACATGAAAGTTGCGATATTACAACAGAAAAACTTCAAAACCAGACTCCAGCGAGAGACTGTTGAATTGGAATTCATTTGCAAATTGGATACAATTAACTTAGGCTTGAATAGAGACTGGGAGTGGCTAAGTCATTATGCAAGGTAACCTATTTCCTCTTGTTTTTTCCTCCCCCGCCCCCCGATGTTCTTGTTAAACCCTGGATTTGTGCTGGACATGGCCCACCTTGATTATCATACACATTGTAAGGAGAGTGATCACTTTAGATAAGCTATTACCAGCAGGAGAGTGGGGTGGGAGCAGAGAAAACCTTTTGTAGTGGTAAACACCCATTTTTTCATGGTTTGTGTGTATAAAAAGATCTTCTGTACTTTCCAAAGTATGCATCCGATGAAGTGAGCTGTAGCTCACGAAAGCTTATGCTCAAATAAATTGGTTAGTCTCTAAGGTGCCACAAGTACTCCTTTTCTTTTTGCGAATACAGACTAACACAGCTGTTACTCTGAAACCTGTCATAGGGAATTTCAGTGACCGTCGACTGCAATATTTCATCATGCGTTTCATTGAGGTAAAAGGATGGAGTTTTAAAGGAAGTTGAAATGGCAGTATGCCAACTAAGTCCTAATGTGTATGGCTATGACCATTACTATAATGGGTCTGCAGGTTTGATCTGACCTTCCTTTTTCCTCTGAAATTCTTCTAACAGAGCCCCAAAATTTCCATAAATGTTTTACTAATTACAATTTTTTTCCTCCCTAAATTTCAAGGTTCAAGAAACAAACAAATAAAACCCCTTTCAAATGTCACTAGATATTCTAGTTTCCAGCACAACAGTCTGTCTCAGACCATAGATTGCTAATCTTAAATCTTATTCTGGATTTGCAGTGCATCTTTTTTTTCTTTCTATAAACTGTAGTAGAAATCCTAAAAGACAGCGTTCTGTCCCTACCAACCAAGATGCAAAGAGGCTAAAAGGAGTCAAGAGCAACATAAAGGAGCCAGGCTACCTAACTGCTCTTACGTCATTTTGTCATTTTCAACTTAGAACTCTACTGTTGCTCTGTGTAACCCAGCCTTACCTGTTTTGGTGGTGTCCAAATTGATTTCCATTCCTGGGTACGGGTTCTTTTCAGTGCAAGACCTTCGGCAAAACAGTATCTGTTGGGCCACTCACCCAGCAACTGTTTTCCCTTGCACAGGATTCTGAGGTTGTAAAGTGGGAAGTGGGCACAACCACACATCTTTCTGACTATCTAGGGTACAAGAGTTCAGAGCACACTCAGTATGTCTTAATGTCTTAAATTGCAGCAAGGAAGGTTTAAATTGGACATTAGGAAAAACTTCCTAACTGTCAGGGTAGTTAAGCACTGGAATAAATTGCCTAGAGTGCAATTGCCTTCCCTTGTTGGTTTTCTCCTTTCTTTGCTCCTTTTCATGATAGTCTTAGTATATAATTCACTAGCTTGTTCACCAGCCTTTTTTTCCTTAAAAACAGAAAATCCCCACTTTTCTTTTCTGCTGGTCGTGTTGTTGTGGGTGTCTTCAGAGCACAGCTGACTCGGGCTGCTTCCCCTTTCAATATCAGTTCTGTTAGGTTGATTTTCCCCCCTCTTTCTTGGATCCATCAATCCCACATTTTGATGATTCAATCATGAAAGAAAACCAGCTTCAAAAGCCTTGTGGTTCATGCAAAGCTGTGTTGTCTGTTACAGATGCCTATATTCAGAGTCTCTGGTGCCTAGAAGAGGGTCATAGCAAGGGGAAATAGGTTACCTTGCATAATGACTTAGCCACTCCCAGTCTCTATTCAAGCCTAAGTTAATTGTATCCAATTTGCAAATGAATTCCAATTCAGCAGTCTCTCGCTGGAGTCTGGTTTTGAAGTTTTTCTGTTGTAATATCGCAACTTTCATGTCTGTAATCGCGTGACCAGAGAGATTGATTACCAGCAGGAAAGTGGGGTGGGGGGAGAGAAAAACCTTTTGTAGTGATAATCACCCATTTTTTCATGGTTTGTGTGTATAAAAACGTCTTCTGTACTTTCCACAGTATGCATCTGATGAAGTGAGCTGTAGCTCACGAAAGCTTATGCTCAAATAAATTGGTTAGTCTCTAAGGTGCCACAAGTACACCTTTTCTTTTTGTGAATACAGACTAACACAGTTGTTACTCTGAAACTAGTCAGGAGATTTGCAGAGCAGCCCCTGTGGAATTCTCAATATAGTTTTAATAAGACACTAGCATTAGTGGAAACAAATTCATGTTGAAAAGTCTAATTTGTGCTGCAAAATCAGTATCAGTATTGCAAATAGTCTAACTCAGTAGTTCTCAATCAGGGGTATATGTACATCTGGGGGTACTCAGAGGACTTCCGGGGGTACATCAAATCATCTAGATATTTGCCTAGTTTTACAACCAACTACATAAAAAGCACTAGCGAAGTCAGTACAAATTAAAATTTCATACGACTTGTTTATACTGCTCTATATACTGTACACTAAAATGTAAGTACACTATTGATTTGATTTTCTTATTTATATGATAAAAATGAGAAACTACAATTTTTCAGTAATAGTGCTGTGACACTTTTTTGTATTTTTATGTCAGATTTTGTAAGCAAGTGGTTTTTAAGTGAAGTGAAACTTGGGGGTACGCAGGACAAATCAGGCCTCTGAAAGGAGTACAGTTAGTCTGGAAAGGTTGAGAACCACTGGTCTAACTCATTTGACCCTTGATTTTTTTTTTCCTTTTGGTTCAATAGGTGACTTGAAGTGGGGGTGGGGTATTTCATTTGTTTTTTTAAAGTATTTCATGTTTTCCTTATTGTAGACACTTCCTTGGAGTTTATATCCTCAAAGTGGGGAAGAATTACTTTTGAAGGAAACAACTAATTCTGATCTCAGGAAATTCCATTTGTAAGTAATCTCAGCTCACCTAGTATATTCCCTGCATGGCAAAATAAAAGAGCTGATAGCAGGGGCAGTTTCTAGCTATTTTGACACATTTCTAGGTAAACAGTTTAATACAATAGCTCTTCAAGTTTGGGATTTTCAAGTCGTAGCCTTATACACATAGACCTTGTTTAAACGTTTGGATCTGTTACACTTATTACATTCTGAGAAGGAGAATTAAATACATGTGCTTCAGCATACTTAATGTTACTTCTTAAACATAAAGGAAATTAATTAAAGAAATTATATTGCAAGCACCTATTTGTATATTTTTATACGTAAAGGTCTAAGACTTCATAAAGATTCTGATTTGATGTGAATTGTGCCAAAATATTAAAACATTTGAAAAACCATAGTGGTTGCTTTTTCAGTTTTAATGAACTAGTTTCTCTGTAGTGCATATTTATGTATGTATATCCAGGGCCTCTAATTAATCAAAAATAAATGCAAAAACATTATTAAGATTAACAGAATGACTTTTTATTGCTGAAACAGTTGTATAAACAGCATATCTAATATTTAGCAGAATATATAAAATAGCTATTTTTATCAAACGCCATTTTAAAACAAGTAGCTGAGAAAAAAGCAGTGTTTGGCGGGGGGGGGGGGGGGGAGCTTTAGCAGTAAATTATGAAATTAATCTATGGTCAACTGGAATCTACAAAATGACCAAATCATAGTTGTTCCACATTTTCATTGGTAAACAGGGATAAACAGAATGCAAACTGTAAGTGTGGTTACACTGATTTGAAGCACTGCACATAAAATGTCATCTCCATAATTAGCCAATCACAATAACACTAAATTACTTAGCATTAGTTTGACTTATCAGTGGTTAATAAAGCATAGGAAACGGTGAGTCTTGTGCTGGTAACATGCCAAGTAATGTAAGCAGATGGAGCTTTGTACAGTACCTACTGCAAATAAATGCCAGGATTACCCTCTGGAATTAATTATTAGTTTTTAAGGCAGTAGAAATATAGATTAAGATGCACTTTTTACTTTTTTTATAAATAGAGAAGTACATTTATCAATCTGATGCGCCTTTTAAAAAAAACTAGTTGGCACACAATTCCATCCCCAAAAGCATTTATGAAATATCAACCATACTTCTTGGGATAGAATTGAATTGATAAGGGTTATGCTGCAATAGTTCTTTTTATTTTGATGTGTCATATCCTATAAGGGTCTTGCCTTGAGTCTCTATGCACACATTGTAGCATAGTGTGGAAAATGGTTGTTTTTTCTGCTCCTCATAATGAGTGAAATTCATTCCATGAATCAGGCCAACTCAATGCCTATATACCACTTAAATCCTACCTGAGACTTATTTGGAGGGATTAAATAGTACCACTAGTACATAAGCCTTGTGCTGTTTTACTACATAGAGGGAATTTCACCTTCTATGAACGTGCATTCCTCACAAGATTACTTATACCCATTCTCATATCTGATAATTCATTAATCACAATTAAATACAGGTATGATATATAGTCTATGAGACAAACGTTGATCTCAGTTACATTGGTGTTAATCTGGAAATTAATTTACATTGATGTAACCAAGATCAGAATTTGGTAATTTGTGAATATATTTACACGTACTGTCAGCAAATGTTTGTGTACATTCTGTATATAGATATGCCATCAATATTTTTCATGCTTCCCAAAATATTTCCATATTTTCCAGTTTTCTCTCTTGTATTTCCTTCAAAATACTTCCTTATTCTCTCAATGCCTGGCTGGAAATTGCAAACTTCTTTGCATATAAATCAGAAAATTTCATTTTCTGTCTTTTTCAGTTCTCAGTGATAATTCCATGTAAGACTTGTATTTATATTTCCCATTTAATCTTGCTATACCTGTTGCTTAGTTTGCTACTTTTCATTGTTGTGCAAGAACTGATATTGCCATGTCACCTTTGCTTTTATTTTATTTTCTCATTAATTTTGTCTTTTATATCAGACCTAGGCCCATCCTCAGCACTCCCACTAGGACTTGTAGGTACTTTGAGGGAAACCTTGCAGCTGCCTCCTACAATATCTGCACCAGGAGAATTCTCCACCCACAATCCACTCTGCTGAGGACCCCTTTAAGACATTCTAGCCCTTTTACTTGGTCTAGAGGGGAACCAATGGAAGGGAGGATCTCACACCAGATGAGATGTTGACTGCTGTTAAGGTGAACACCAAGACTGTTGACTGATGCAAGGGTAAGCCCAATATTTACCTTGAGGGACAATGAATGTTGACTATGTCAAAATATTGTCACTTTTATGTGTTGATACATCCTGATGAAAATATTCAGAATGCAATATCTCCTTTTTATAACCTTTCATTTCTTATGTTATCATTTTTTTTCCTTTTACAACTTAACAAGAAATGAAGTTACAGGGTCTAGATGTGTTATTAGCCTCAGTTGAGCCATCAGGAAACAGAAATTAGTAAACGTTACTTCATAAATTCAGAGGTAAATAAGATTTTTTTCAATTAATTTAGCTCCAGCTAATCAAGGTGCGGTGTTTTCATGACTGATCCACAATTAGCCATCAAAAATATATACTAGGTCATGTTACTTATCTCTTTTCCAATTCAGGATTCTGTTGTAACTTTAAACAATCCTGTTTAAAGTTAATCAAGTAGTAGCATCTCTACCTCATTTGGTAGGAGGCTGATCCATAGTCTGATATCTCAGACTGGACACTTTTTTTCTGATATTTAGCCTTGATTTTTCTGCTTCGTGGGACATTTGCTTCCATGATTTCAGTGTTACATTAGAATCTGGTTCTTACTGCAAAGTGTTTCTATGAGATATTTCATCATCATCTACAGTTTAACACTCTCAATGCCTTTTGTGTATTGGAGCATGATTGATTTTAGGGTTGTCTTTAATATCACAAATGGTAAGATGCTTGAACTTTAATCTAAAATTCCTTTTTTACCTAGAATTGATGAATGATTTGGATGTATGGATAGCAAAGTGGAAAGTAATATTCTTTTTCCCTACCATGGTCTTGTCTTTTCTTTCCTTGGGGTTTTTCAGCAATGTACTGGGCAGAGTGTACTTTCCATGAAGCCATATAAACACAGTATGTAAAAGGAACATGTTGGCTGTTAAGGGAAATGGGTTATGTCAGCCTGACTTTTAAATGAATTCCTTTTCAAAATCCCCTGTATCTAATGTGGAAATAACTCATGATCCATTTAATATAATTGCCTTCAAAAGATAGACTTTTCACACTAAAAGTAATTAATAGTCCTGCAGTGTAATGTAAACATAGTGTGAGAATATAGAGATGAGATATTTTTTCCAAAGAGTGAGGAATCTCTTAATTATGATTGTTTTCCTCTCTTTTTTGGTGGTATAGGCCCCAGTTTAAGGATCCATCTCTATTCTGGACAGCTACATAAGCACTTTCCTAATCAGGGCCTCAGTCTTCTGCTTTTCTGTGTTGTGTCAACTTCTTTACTGCTTTGTTATTGTACTCCTCATTTCTTTTGTCCTACGATATGTTATTGCAACCTCCTTGTCTTTTCACACCATTTTGTTCCCCCACCCCTTGAACCTCTTCTTACTTTGTTAATTTCCCTCACACTCATAGTCTTTCTGTTCCATCACCTTCCTATACTCAAATTCTGTAGTTTTCTCCTTATTGTTTGGCTTTATATATTTCTTCCATTGTCACACTCATACCATTATGGCTCTTCCTCTTTCTGATGTTCTTCTGTTCTCACCTTTTTTCCCATGATAAAAACCTTTAAGAATGGCTATATTTGCCTTTACAATATTATCTTCTCTATTTGGTGTCTTTTTCTGTCTTTCCTGTCCCCTTGCCCCCAAATCCCAATAAGAATAGTTAGACAGGAACATACCGATGCTTCAACTTGTGCAGTTTAAAGGCTCTCATAATGTACCAGGCAGTTGCACTACAGTATAACATGGGAGCAAACTTCTGAATGCTGCTTTTTTTGTTTTTGTTTTTTGTTAAGCTTTTAACCTTTCCATCTACTATGTTTTCATCCCTTCTGACCATCACTTTGAATCTAACAGAAAAGAACAAATAAAGAACAACTGAATGCTTCATGGAGAAAGCTGGAAAAGAAGTTATATTTATAAATAGTTTTGATCTCACATTTTCTATTTTTCCCCCCATTCTTAGTAATAGGAACATTTTATATGAAAGACTTTTTTTTTCTTTTAAATATTCTCTGCCTATTCCTCTATCAGAAACCATATGTGGCAAGATCTCTGCAGAACCTACTTATGCGTATTTGAGGCCAAATTCACTCCTGTTGTAAAGCCACAGAAGTCAGAGTTGCACTGTTAAGTTGGCTCTGATTTCAGATAGGGAATAAGCAGGAGAATTAAAAGCAGAGACCCTGTGTTCATGGAAGTATCACTAAAAACAACTCGGGAAAGACGAATGCCCACTCATCTTCACACCTCCCCCACAAAAACATCCATTCACCATGAAATACAGACTTATTCGTGACCCGTTAGCAGGTTTTGAAATTTAGTTAAGGCCCTACCAAATTCATGAAAAATGTGCCATGAGCTGTGAAATCTGGCTACTGTAGGGGAGGAGGGCTCTTACCATGTGCTGGGCTCCAGCTGCTAGTCCCAGCTGGACTGGGGAGGGACAGAACTTGCTCTTCCTCTGCAGGGGCCATTCCCGGGCCAGATCAGACCCACCTCTCGGAATCTCCCCTGGCTGCAGGAAGCTCCACAGCTGCACTGCCTTCAGAGCTGGGCTCCCAACCGGCAGCTGCAGGCAGCCATGGGAGATTCCCGGGGGTAGGTCTCACCTGGCCCCTAAAGTGGCCCCTGCAGGACATGAGGAAGTCCCATCCCTACCCTGCCTGGCTGGGACAAGCAGCTGGAGCCCAGCACATGGTAGGAGTCCCCAGCTGGGGCAGCCCCAGCCCTGCACCTCCCCAACTCCAGCCCCCTACAGCCCTTAGCAGTCACCAACCAATAATGTGCCCCCACCCCCCATACCCTGCAACCCTCACTTCTATGCTGGCGGTAGCACTGGCTTCAAAAGCTCTCTGGCTGCCCAGCTCTGAAGGCAGCACAGAAGTAAGGGTGGGAATCCTGCGACCCCCCCCCCCATGACTCCTTTTTGGGTAGGGACGTCCACGGTTACAACACTCTGTTTCAGATGTTCACATGTGAAATTTCAGAGAAATTGACTATTTTTAAAAGCCCATGAGCATGAAATTGACCAAAATGGATGCTGAATTTGGTAGGGTCCTAGTTCTTATGGATGAAAATCTGCAAGATAGAGAATTGCCAACCAGCTGAAATAAGTAACACTGCTTGAACAACGGCAGGTGTCTTTGACCATTTTAACTGGCTTGAGGTATTTTCCCGTTTTTGACAATATACATTAAGTGATAACCCAATATTATTTGCAGTATTACATATTCTTACCACAGATTCTAAAACTATCATTTTATGGCAAACTGACATTTCTTCACTTCAGTAACATATGTTTTACTTGATTAAAATTATAAATTGGAAAGAGTTATATTTAACTTCCAGTACATTGTCTGTTAGCAAAACAGAGCTTGTTTTCATTGTTTTAATGTCTCTTCATTTTTGTTAAAACCTCAGCTGAACACTTCGCAGTATGATAGTCAATGCAACTCAATACACTGTGTGGGTTTGCTCATTAGGAACTATGTAGTTGGATCTTATTTGTACTTTTGCATGAAGAAATTAAACCGCATGTGCTCCTACATTCAAACAGGAATATTACTTCAGTTATGTGGTGAGAGCTAGATCAATATAGATTTCAACATCGGTATCTAATATGGACACGAGGAACATTCTGTTCTGCTTAAAAAGTTTTAGAAAAAAGTCTACAGCTGGACAGGCTGTTTCCTGTATTCCATGTTTGGCAAGGTTTTATTGTTCTTTTCCACTGCTATTTGAAAGACTCTGTAAGATGTACCTTTTTTCTTTCTGGTGTAGTCCTCAGCACCTGGGGGGGACAACATCCCACTGCAGGTTGTACATTCCTTTTCTTTTTCTTTTTGAAGGGGAGAGGATATTGTTCTGTCAAAGTGGCTAAATCAGCACTAGTCTAAAAGGTGATGATGGGAAGAATTAAGATAAACTCTAAATAAAAATTAGTGCATCTACAAGGTGCCAAATCCACAGCGCTGGAGCCTGAAGTTCACATGCACAGGTATCAGAGCCACATACTGACATGCTCTCACACATTACATTGCCAATGTTCCTGTTCACTGACATAGTAGAATCACCCTTGTAGAGTACAGTGCTCCTGCTTGTTCACTTCTTTGCCTCTTTACTGAGGCTGTCAACAAGAATGCCAGTCAGAGCCCATTATGGGTTGTTTTTTGTGCAGCGTTAACATCTGCGCTAGAAATTTGCCTTTGCCCATCAATTTCACACAGGCCACTGAACAGTCCTCAGCTGGCAGTAGTTACTATGGACCTGGGCTGGGTTTTGTTCAGTGACCTAGATGTAGAAGGTTCCATAGCCATCTTGCCATCCTCCCAATCATGATTTTTAAAAAGCAGTCTCTGCAACTCAAAAATATTTGAGAAACATCTTCAGTAAACCAGAGACACCTGAGAGATCATAAGAAATCACATAAATCAGACAGGAAATTCTGGATGAAATTAGAAAAAGACTGAAATGGTTATGTCGGTGTCAGGATTAAAAATGTGAAGTGGAAAATGCTCAGTATTAACTGTGCCCCTGAATTGGAACAGGGATTTGAACCCACCTCCCCTACATTCCAGATGAGTGCCTTAACCTCTGTGTTGGGTCTTTCAATCAATTCTGTTGAAGGTGGGAAACACCTGGGTTGAGAATCCCAGGAGGGCTTTGGCTTGGATTGCTCAGAAGCCTCACTCATTAGCTGTGGGGCAACATCAGGGCTTTGCATGTGCTGACTGGTAGAAATTTAGGCACCTGCAGGGCTAGGCAGAAGCTGAGTAGTGGTTTTGAGAATGGCAGTGGCACCTAAATGTTGGAATCCTAAATATCTTTGTGAATCTAGCCCTTAGCAACTTGGGACCAAAATCTGTTTGCTTTATTCAGCTGAGTAACATAACTACTTTTGTAAGGTGAATAGGATTTGGCTCTGATTTAGGGCCAAATTCTGCCACCTTTAGTTAGACTGAGTAGGACCTTACTGCGCTAGTAATTTCCACTCAGGGAATGAGGTACTATTGTTGGTAGAGGTAGCAGGATCAAGCACTTCTATGTCCAGATTTGCAAGAGTGCTCCACATGTTGGGTGCACACATGTGATGAAGCTCTTCACAATCTGCCCATTAGTGATTTCCATTTACTACCGCTAGCAGAGTAATATTTTTATGCTAAGAGTGAAACATTTAGGGTACATGTGTTGGACGTTCTTTCTGCTGTTTATTGATGATAGCTTTTTAGTATAATATTTTGATGTACTTTATATACATGTACATAGGCTTGAGAAAAATCATTTTGATAGTTGATGGGTTCAGAACACATTTGAAAAAATCATAATCAGTCCAAAACCTACTTTCCTCGATTGTCCACCTCGATGGACTGAGGCTATATGTGAACTTGAAGTACATTTTGTTGTAGGATTATTTTTCTTCAGATTTTTAATTGTTATGGTTACTTAAGCCTGCTGTGCATTTTATGTCTTTGCTGCTTCATAGTTTCATCATTTTCTTGTCCATGATCTGGTTGAGAAACAGTTGTCTGGCGACTGATAGCTATATGAGCAAAATCCAAACTTTGGCCCTTTGAAGTCAACGGCAAAACTTCCATTGAAATCCTAATAGAAGTCTGAGAGCTAAACAATGTAAGTTACGCATCAGGTGTCATGTAATTAACTACTAACATTGCAATAATTCAGCAAAGCATATGCTATAGTTAAGTCCATACTTAAGTGCCTTCTTGAACCTGGGCTTCACTAGTGATTCAACCCAAGTGTAATTTATGAGAGTAGCAGAAAAACCAAGAGCGTGTTTAAATAAAGCAGATCTCCACTATTTTATCTTACACCTGTTAATTGCTTCTCCTGTTATACTCCCCGTCATACGCTGTTGTCAGTTGTACTTGTTTTTCACAACCATTAAATGTAAAATCATTGCGAGCTGAATTGTTTAGTCACTTACAGCCCTTATATCAGATATGGGATGCTTTACATCACAAAAGAATTCATCCTGATGTGATGTGTAAATACCTGAAATTAATTCTTATAGGATCCATTTTTAGAGTTCTGAAACAATTAATTACTATAATCAAAGTCACAATTTCATACTCTCTTCCCAGTTATATTAGTGCAGGGCCACTGGAGATGCACGCAGAATAACTGAAAAGAGAATTTGGTCTACTTTTGCACATATAATAAATTTAGCACATTATTTTAAAGCTTATACCGTATATTTTCAAAAGGTAGAACTTTGAAGTACCTGAAATATGTGATTTGCTGGCTGTTTCCTGGCCACACGTCTATTATTGTTGCCCACCAAAAATAAAGTCCTAATAAAACTAAAACAGAAATGTTTTAGGCATGGTGCATGTACACAGTAGGACAGGTGACCGTACCATATTTTAATCTGTATCTATATAAAACATTTATTTTAACCTCTATAATGGGATTATATAAATACATAGAATATTTGATAGAGTGTACTCAGTGCACTCACCATGAAAATAAAACGTTAAGACAGGATTTTTTATGTCCAAACTTTTTTAAGTATATGGATTTCTTTGTCTTGCAGTATTGCATTACTATGAAAAACAAAATACCAGTATGATGATCTTTTTCTCCTCACCAAAAATATTCTTATTACAATAAATAATCTTTCCCAGGCTTATCTAGGTTTTCACTGCAGTGAAGTATTTTATAAAAACATCATAGTACTTTGATTTGTAGATTCCCTAGATTTGTTTGCATTCATGTCTAGTGCACATAGCTTGTCGTTCAATTCTCCAAGTGCCTTCTTCGTAAGTACAGTGACATATAGTGCATTCATCAGTCTTCACCTCTCGGCCAGCTGGAATGACAGTGGTTTCTGCAAAGCAGTTTGGGCCTAAAAAAAAAAAAAAGAATTAATATATATAAGCTGTAATATGTTTAGTTTTTGCTCCTTAATACTGCAGACCTAGTATGAAATTAGTAACAAAAAGTATGTTACTTTTAATGTCATATAGTTGTGGTTTTTAAAACAGGATATTTAATTAGAAAAGGGAATGAGAACCATCTGTTCTGTGTTTGTATGCACATTTCCCCTCCGTTCAGAATATGTATATGTGTGCTAGTTGTACAGTGTTTCGTAGTAAGACCATACACAGCGATGACAGACATCTGGACAGAGTCTGTTCCTGTAGATAAATACAGATTTCAGATGTGAGAAATACTCCATATTGTCCAGAAAGAGTAGAACACTATAGCATGACTACAGGTTATCAAGCATTTTACTTCAGATTTTATTGCTTCTTCCACTGGAAACATGTTTAGAATATACTTGTAAAGTATCCAAGCTTTATTTTGTGTCAGCTGAGAAAATATTTCCTGTCTCCATTATAACAGAGTATAATGTTATAATAATAATTTAAGTCTGTATCACCACCTGTGCACTCTATATATTGATATATTAACCAGCAATAAGCGAAGCACCCTTTTTTAGAGTTCACAGAAACATGTTTGTTTCCAACTACAAGGCAGGAGAACTACCTGACAATAGTCTCTTCAGGCTGGTGCACTACCCCTTATAAAACACTGTGTTTCTGAGTTTTCTTTGCAAACAAAAAGTAGAAGCCAACTATTTGTTGAGGACAAATGGAATGATTCATATGTTAATTTGAACAACAGTCTCTTAGGGTAAAAGAATATCATTTTGTTCAGCATCTGTGTACCAAATATATTACACCTATAGGCTGAGCCAGTGCCCAATGAGTTCCAAAGGACACTGCGTTAGACCCTTAGACCACTGAAGAGTTGCCCCTGTAGAAAATACCTTCTAGAACTTGCAAAACTCAAGTGTACTTTTTAAATGAAGTTGAACTTGCATAATTTTATTCTTTGTATATTTGACTGACCGTAACTTAGACAACTAAAATATTAGGCTTTGTTTTTGGATTCTTGCTCAAAGTTTTGCACATAATAGAATTGCCATAGCTCACCACTCAGAGCTTAAAATCAGCATACCACATTTAAAACATCTAATTTTATAGTGGTACCACCTTGTTCTCTGACCCTTTCAGTTTTCACAAGCTAAGCATCACAGGGCTAGATCAGTACTTGAATGGGAGACTTCAGCTACTGCAGAAAGTGATATTCTTCCTTCTAAGTCACTACTGAACTAATGCCCCAAACACAGTCCTGTGGGTGGTATGCTATCTTTCAGATTCGATTAAAAACAACTTTGTGTGTGTGTATATATATATATATATATATTTTAAGATTGTGGATTTTTCCTACCAATATAGCTGTTATCACTTGTCATGTGACCAGGATACAAGAGTTAACACTTTCTGATTAACTGAAAGTTTAGGCAGATACAGTATTATTATTGTACCTACACTTCTGGGGTAGAACACAGCAGTTTTCTCTTCATTGGGATATAAAGATGCGTGGGTATCATCCTATAGAGACCTTCACTGTAAAAGATATGCAACAAATGCTAAATTATTAGGGTGAAATTCACTGCTGTACAGGGAATCTACACAAGACCTATATCCTACTTAAAATCCACCTAAGCACTGAGAAATGTAAGAGGGACATTGGAACTAAATTTTGTTCTGAGAGAGTAAATGTTATATTTTGTTGTGATGAGCAACAAGAAATGAAATACAATTTGACCCTTAGTGAATTTAATTAATTGGGCTATTTTAATTCCCTTACATTGAAAAGTATCTTATGCTATGAGCGGTGCCATTGAAATCAGTGCATTATTTAACATGAGTAACCATATCACAAATTGTTAAACTACTTCAGTTTGGAGAGGCTGTTTTATATTGGTAAGTCTAGTGTCAGTCACCTACTTGAGAAGGGTAGGCCTATCACAAAATAATGGTGAGACAGCAAGATATTAACAAGGAAGATGTTTTCTTAATTTTCGTGTGAATGTTCTGAATGACCACTAACTACAAGGGAAATTATCTATTTTAGGGTTTTGTATTTTCTTCCATCACTGAAGCATTTGAGCATCTTTCATGTTAATTAGATTGGTATACCAAAAGTTCCTTGTTCATTTCAAGTGGTCTTAAGCTATTCTCCCTCTTTGTTACAGAAAGCTTTGATCAGGGAGCTTTCCATAACATAAACCACCATACTAAAACAATAGATGAAACTTAGTCTGGTTATGATATAAAAGTGTTACACTGAAGAGGCTACATCAAACAAAACACTGGGAATTTATGTGCACACAGACATCAGTGTATGCTACATGTACATGTATTCTGCAATTCTCCTTCTTCAACTTCTATGGCTTTTGATGCTAAAGCATAACTTTACTTAAGTTTGACACGCTAGCCAGAGTGGTCAGGTGAACTGTATGTGCTATCAACTTGCTGTGTAATCTTTGCCTCAATGTCCTCCTCCTGTAAAATGGGGATAACACCTCCTTACAAGAGTATTGATAGTATAACAACATATGAACAGCCCTTTGAAGGTGTGAATTGCTAAATGTGTGTGTGATTATACCTCCTCTTTAATATCTACACTATTGTGAATTTAGTAAGATATTCCCCAGAAAGCTGTACTTTTTTTTTTCTTTTTTGTCTTCTGGGCCATTTGCAAAGATAAATCTGGAGACTTCATGAAAATTAAGGTGCACATTTAATGTTTGTTCTGCCAGAGATGAGAGACTCCCTATAGACAGATGTGCAAGAAGATATTTTATGCTTAGGGACTGCTCCACTGTAGACACTCCTAACTCAACAAGGAAGGAAATATTTATATTTGTAAAGATATTTTTCAATCTTATTAGAAATATATAAAACAGTTGGTATGATTTCTCGCAACAAAATTTTTGGTGGCCTCAGAATGTGGCCACCAACTCTCCCTGCTGGCCACACTGACACTTTTTTCCTAAAATACTTAATTAACTTTAGGAAAAACAATTAAATATGCACATATTCACATCCAAATCTGTATATCTGTAGGTTTTTTGGCAGATTCAATAACAAAAATAATGCTGCCTCCCTCTTCTGCCCCTCTACCCAGGGCTTAATGGGTCCTGGGGCTTGCTGTGAAAAGTGATTTTTCATATTTGTTAATATCATAGCACACTTAGTAGCTACCTGGGAGGCTAGGAAAAGTGATAAGTGATATTGCCAAACATACAAGTATCACTTTTCACAGATAGCTAGTAAGTCTGCTGTGAAAAGTGATACTTGCATGTTTGTTAATATCACTTTTCTCAGCAAGCCCCAGGACTCATTAAGCCCTGGATAGGGGGATGGAAGGGGGAGGCAGCAGTGACAGGGGATGGATACATGGGAGTGGGTGATGAGCCCCACAGTTGCATGGCCAGAGTGGTCTGGTGTCTGCTGCCATGGGGCCAGGGCTCAGTGCCCATGGCCAGAAACTGCGTGACTCGAGCTAGGGATCGGAGCCTGCTGCCACACAGCAGGAGCTGTGGGTCAGCGCCCAGGACTAGTGCCTGCTGCTACACGGCTAGAACCCGGAGCTGGGTGCTGGAGACCTGGAATCAGGAGTCAGCACTCACTGCAGCACAGCCAGGGCCAGGGGTCGGTACCCAGGACCAGCTCCTGCCACCATGTGACCACAGCCCGGCAACAGAGCTGTGGGTCAGTGCCTGGGTCAGGGGATCAGCACCAGGGGCTAGGGCTCTGTGGCTGGAGCCTGGGGCCAGTGTCTGCCACCTCATGGCCGGAACTGGGAGCTAGAGGCTGACTGAAGCTCTGCGACTGGAGCTGGGGGGCAGCACCTGCTCCCCAGCGGCCAGAGCCAGGGGTTGGCACCCAAAGCCCTTCAGTTGGAACTCGCTGCCATGAAGCTGAGGTTGGGAGTTGGTGCCTGTGGCCAAAGCCTGGGACTGGAGCCAGGAACCAGCACCTGCTGCCATGCAGCTGGAACCAGGGGCTGGAGGCTGACACCCCACAGCTGAAGGCCAGTGCCACATGGCCAGAGCCTGGGGGGTCAGTAACTGCTGTCCCACGGTTGGAGCCTGGAGCCGTATGGCCAGGTTCCTGAAGTCCCGCAGCTGGAGCCTGCTGCCCAAACCCCCTCCTCCCCACAATGTGGGTCAATAACTCACCTTGCTCCTGCAGTGTTGTGTCCCATCTCTCTCCAGAGGCAGTGCAGGGCAGCACATCCAGGAGCAACAAGGAGGGAAGAGGAGGGGCTGATACTTTACCCGCCCCCTTTCCCCTGATCACTCCTCAGGAGGCTGTCATGGCCGCACGAAAAGCCCCTGGTGGCCGCATTTGAGAAACACTGATCTAACTGGACATCATCATCTCTACACCCCCCCCCCCCCCCCCGTGATGAGAGGGCAATTCCTGATTAAAATATAACGAACAGTTAATAGTAAATCAGTCTGGTATTTACTCACTAACCATCAAAATTTTTCCCCAATGCCCTGCCTGAGCAGCCAGGGAGGGGAAGGAAGCCTCTCTCCCGTAGCTCACTCCAGGGAAGTTAAAGGGGTTTTAAGCAAAACTCTGGCGTTTGCAGTATAATGTTCCAGTTGAAGGGAATCTTTTTAACTACAGCACTGGGAGCCAGTCTCAATAATCTGAAATTTGTGGTCTGGCCCTTAGCTTGCCTAACCCTAAGTACAACTTCTATGAAAGTTCTTTTCAACAAAGAAAGAGCCTGATGAATTTGCTTAAACAAAGTATGTGAAAGGTCAGGTGAAACCTGAATTTTTAATTTTAAATTTAATTTTAAAATTGTGAATTTTTAATACATTTTTTAATAAGATAGATGGCCTGGTATATAGCTGGACACTTGAAGACAAACCAGGGTTTTAAAAATTGTTACTGATTTATCACTCAAAACATTTGAATTAAAAAAGAACTATGTGAGGGTAAAGCAGCAACTCTTTTACAACCTAAACTATCCAAATACTTGCTGATTACAATATTATGGTGATCTGGAATGTTGCTTCTCTCTGTTTGCCAGTAGCATAATGGAAAACGAATCTCTTCTCTTTGGCCAATAAAGCATGCTACCTGCCATGCTTTGTGGTTTCTAAACTTGTTCTTTTTAATACTATCGTTCCATCTTTAGCATCTGTACAATTTAATGTAGCAACAGCCAATAGCGTTTGTTTGAGGAGAATTTACTTTACAAATACCATGATCTAGGTCACCAGGTTGTGTAAACTGGTGTAGCGCCCATGAAATCAATGGAGCTGCACCTATTTAAACCAGCTGACGATGTAGCCTCATCTCGTATAGGATAGTCGCAACAGGACCAATCCCAGAAGTAGTTTGAAATTCTTCAACTTGTTTCCCAAAAGTATATGCTTGATCCTGCATTGATCCCTATTGACTAGGGAGATTTCTTTCACAAATCTAAAGGTCTGATTCTGTTGTAACAGTGGACTAAATCAAAAATAACTTCCATGAAAACTGCAGTTACATCAGTGTAAAGCGAGTGTGAGATCAGAACCAAGTTCTTGGACAGTTAAGTAAGAAATCCTAAATTTCTTGATCACACTGAAATGTTTCAGTCTAATTAGGTAAACACATAGGTAGGTATTAATTAGGACTATATAGGTTCAGGCGGCTTCTTATATCCTCAAATATGTTTTTAAAAACAACTGTTGGCATAAATGCATCTCTTGTACAATATTTTGAGGTTTCTAATTGATACCATGAAAAGCTTCCAGTGAATTATGATGTTCTATGCTCTAATGTTGATAAATACAACAGGATTTAATTAAAATGCAAATTTGGTCATCCCAGAAGAAAACATCCTGATACCAATTATCAACAGAAAGTGTCCAAGCCATTCACCTACAGGTGCAGTATTCCTTGTAACCCTGACAACCTTTGAAGAGAACCTTTCAAGCCGCTGCTCCTCCCCTTCCATAAAAACAGTTGTGCTTTACAGTATTAATTGTGTTTAACTCCTTTGCAGAGTGACCCTGCTTTTGCATATGCACTCACCTATTCAGACAGGTGCAGTAACTTAGTCACATTGTAATCAATGATTCCATAATATATTAGGCCAAATGATGGGCAAATAACCTCTTCAATGCATGAGGTACAAGTCAAAGCAAAACTTAGCCCCTTCGAAATACAGGTCACCATCAGTAATAATACTTTGATGTTAGACTTCTCTGTCCTTTGGTCCTAGCTGTCCTACACTCCTTAGTGATTGCCCTTCTAATCTGTAATAGTCATGTGGCTTATCAGGCATCGTACAGCACATCTATCTAGATATCTATATACTGCACTCATCACTGTGGTACCCAAGCACTTTACCAATTATATTTAAAAAAGCCAGTTAGCTTTGCTTTTCTCCACCTATTTAAATGGACAGATACATTTAAACCTATTTGTCCTGAAGGCAATGATATGTCATAGATAAAACAAAGTTACAGAACAATCAGTTTCACCTGACCTTTCACATACTTTGTTTAAGCAAATTCATCAGGCTCTTTCTTTGTTGAAAAGAACTTTCATAGAAGTTGTACTTAGGGTTAGGCAAGCTAAGGGCCAGACCACAAATTTCAGATTATTGAGACTGGCTCCCAGTGCTGTAGTTAAAAAGATTCCCTTCAGCTGGAACATTATACTCAAGACCCTACTGTGCCTGCTGAACAATTCTATGTATTGATTTTTTTTTAAAACAGTAACAGCATGGAGAGAAAAAATAAAAAAGGAAGTCCCCCATTTACCGCAGACCCAGACTAGACATCAAACTGCAGGCTATTCCTCACCCCCCAAAATCCAATCACTGCTTTCTCAAAAGATGTATCTCTATCTGCTTCAACCCCTTCCACTCTCTGATCTCATCTAAAGAGTCTGTATCTTTGTGATTTGACTGTTTCCCCATCAGGCGTGTAGATGTAACGTATCTTTCACACTAATGTTTCTCTGAAAAGTGGAGAAACCAGTTAGATGAACTAGCAGAGGTAGTCTGAGATTAGAACGGCTGACTTGCATTCTTCTAAAAAAATTAATCACCGCTGTCAGTGCCACACTATTGACTACTGTCAATCCAGTTTTGCCTCTTACTAGCCTAACTCTCTTGATAGATAGGTATATCTTTGGATACCACTGTACCAGACTAAAGGAGTGGTTTTAGTTATAAAGAGTTGAATTTCAATTTTAAGAACAATTTGGAAGTCTTTAGGCCCTACCAGTGGGTGCTTTACATAGTTTAATCAATGCCTTCACTTTGTGTATGAAAGTCCTAAATCATCAAGACATCTTTTTAGAGTGGTAGTGAATGTGTATGTTCAAAGAACAGAAAAAAGTTCCCATCTGCTTGTAATTCTGTCTCGCTTCTATAGAAAAAGGTGGATTGCACACTATGCTGCTGTTCATAAAACTGTTTTGTTTGTGCTAGACAGAATCTTAATGTGTTGCAGAAGAAAGCCAAGAATACTTTTTCTAGGGTTGATTTTCCTGTTATATGCACAGAAAACTGAAAAAAAATGAAAGAGAAAAACAGGTATAGTAAAGACTATTAAACACGCCACAGTTTAGGAACACGGGTGGAAGAACATCTGTAGCCAGACCGAAGAGAGCTGAACTAAGTATTTGTGCAGTGAAGAGGGTTGGAAGTGTTCTTTGTGGCATTGCTATACAAAACGTATAGTAACAAGTGCTACCAAGTTTGCTTTTGCTGTGGTCTGCGTATACTTTTTCACCAACCAGGGTAAATCTCCATTTAAAGCTGCTTTTTAAGCTCCCTTAGAGGTTAGTGAGACTTACAAACCTTGATGATTTTTTTTAATTTTACACTTCATGGCTCTGGCCCCATGTGTGATGTCCACTTAAGTGCAGAAATTCAACAAAACAAAGCCACCTTACTCAGTAAAAGTATTCTGCACTTTTCTACATAAGTGTAGAACCTGATTTTTCACTGCCTTGCTCCTAGTGGCAGCATTTACACCTGTGCGAATACAGTGTAAAATGCTAGCCATTCAGAACTGTTCTGTTTTATATTAATTTTGCATAGGTGTAAATGACTGTACAAGATGCAAGGTAATAGGGAATCAGGAACACAGTATTTGTAACAACATTTCCCTTTACACATGAAAATGTGTAAGGTGTGCTATTTGAGAGGACTGGATTTTCAAAATCTTTTTAGTCAACCAAAGAAAACCAGTAAACCAGAGAAAACAAATGGATTGAGCTGAAGTAGAAAGAACACTATTATCAAATATCATATAAGCCAAACAAAGCATCAGAGCATACAAAGGGCCAAATTAAATACAGAGACTTGAGTCATAAAAATAGGCACATCAAACAAGCTTCTTGGTCAGAAGAAGTAATAAAGACGGTGAAAGTGAGATACTTACCCTAAAATTATTTTCAAAAATAAGACGTAGAAGAGTGAATCCCTTGGAGAATCTGTGGAACTGTACCAGTTAGAGATGAGGTGAATACCTTTGGGAAGTGTGTGTATTTCTCTGCAAACTTTAGTTATCCTTAGAAACTCACGAACAGCTTAAACATTTTGTACTTGTGTTTCTTTAGAACTCAGCAGGCACCAGCTTGGTGTTTATGGAGTTAGTGGTGGTCCTTTTATAAACTATAAATTCATGTTGGATGCCACAGGTTCAAAGCACTCATGAGCCAGGCTCTACTTATTTGCATCTGAAGTCCTCTATCCCTATTAACACCAGACAGGCTAACGAGAATTGTCAGTAGAAGGAAGGAAGGTGACTTGTCTTATAGTAACTGAGGTCTTTGAGATGTGTGGTCAATATGGGTATTCACTGTGGGTGTGCATGTGCTCCTGGAACCAGACATTCTCCAATAGCAGTGTCTGTAGGTGCGTGCCTGTGCCCTTCATCTCCTCATACTCCCTGCTGAGGAGGAAAAGGGCAACACAGACTGACCGCCTGCCCAGTTTCTACTCTACTGCAAATCTAGAGGTGAGCTGAGAATAGGAAAAGGAAGGCAGATTGTGAATACCCATAAGCACCACACACCTTGAAGGACTCTGGTTACTGTAAGGTAAGTAACCCTCCTTTTTTTCTTCAAGTGCTGGTACCTGTGGGTGACTTCCAAGCAGGCAGATATGAGGAGCTGCTTTGTACCAGTTTACAGGATTGTTGAGCAGAGGCTTGAATCAGGGCACAGTGGCTGGTAGCCTTTTGAATGGAGCCTAGGTTGCTGCTCTACTGATCTCTGACAGTAGGATTCCTGGCAGGGAAGCCACTGAGGCAGCTTGAGCTCTGGTAGATTGAGGAGGAGGGTCTTCCACAAGCTCATAGTAAAGGAGGATGCAGTGGGAAATACATTTTGAGAGTCTTTGGGAAGATACTGCCTCTTGGCAAGAGAGACTAATAACCTCAGATCTTGTCCTGTCCAGGTAGAAGGCCAGATTCAGATCCCAGGCAGGTTTACTGTTTTGAGATGGGTAAAAACCAAGTAGCTCTTCACAGGAGGAGGAAAGACATCAATAACTTCTAAATGTATCTACAAGTGAACTGACAGATAGGCCCTATGACTTCTGTGAGAGGAGATAGTCCAGGATAAGAGGCATCCCTGACTCCTCCAGAGGCAATTGATGCTTCTAGCACCGCAGGGAGCACTGCTTCCATTTGGCAGCAAAATACTTTCTAGTAGAGGGTATCCTGCTATTGAGGAGGATGGGTTGGACCTCCTCAAGCAAGATCTCTCTAAGTCAGTTGCCCATCCCAAAAAACAGATGGAGCAATGCTGGGTTAGGATGGTTGGACCTGCCTCATTCCGTGACAACAGGCCTGGAAACAGCAGAAGGTGAATGCACAGGTGAGATGCCATCTGCAGAGCAGTGGTGAACAAGAACAATCATGGCCACCATGGTACTGTTAGGATCACCATTGCTGTATCCAACTTGATCTTTTAGGGGATAGAAGGTAGGAGGGGCACGGGAGGGAAGCCATACATCAACAGATTCGACTACTGCTTTATGAAGGTATCCCCTCTGAAGTTGTGCCCTTGGGCAGCCCAACAACAAAGGGCCTGTCTTTCCCTAGGGTGTAAAAGTGCATCATGATGGGAGTCCCCACTGACTAAAAATCCACTGGACCACTGATAAGTGGAGCTCCCACCAGTGAGTCTCATGAAAATGCCAGCTGAGGGAATTAGTTATGCCTGGTAGGTTCACTACAGAGAGGGTAATCTGATGCTGAAAGGACCTATTCCAGAGCTTGTCTGATTCCCTGCAGTGTAGGGCAGACCTTGCTCCTCTGTTTATATAATAAACAATGGAAATATCTGACCTGGACATGAATAGACTGGATGAAAGACAGGAACCTCTTCCACACTTTGTGAACTTCCTGAAGCCTCAAGAAGGTTGATGTGGAGTCCAGGAAATTGAGCTGTGTGGTCATCCAGGTGCAGTCCCCAGCCCAGAGGCATCTGTAACAAGTGTATTTGTGAATGGTGTGGGAACAAGGGAAATCCTCTACACAAATAGCGTCCTTCTGCACCCACCAGGTGAACAATGTCAGGACACCATGAGGAAATGAGACTTTTGTCCAGGGAGTCTGCTAGGAGCATAGACCTCCCTCAGCCAAATCTGGAGACCGTAAAGGTGGAGCCTGCCAAAGGGGGTGTATACAGTGACATGGTTTAGGAGGATCGGATTGTCATCTGAGGACTGAGTTGAAGGACTCTCATTGTGAGGCATGTGTCCTGCAGTAAGTAGGCCTTGGCTGCAATTAAGTATTGATTAACACCAACAGCTATATAATTTATTGGAGCCAAAGTGGACTTTCTTGGATTTACCTGAAGTCCCAAGGAGTGACTCAGGTTAAGTAAGGATGTGACGGCCAAGTGCACCTCCTGATGCGATTGTCCCATGAGCAGGCTGTCATATAGGTATGAAAATACAGGGTTGTGTTGATGGTGCAGGTGCACTGCTTTCACAGCCGTAAAATCTATAGAAAGTTTTGGGGCCATCAGAAGGCCCAACATGTGCATTTTGTATTAGAAGTGCTCTAAATCCACTACAAAATGCAGAAATCTTCTGGGTGGATGTCTATATGAGAATAGGTGTCCTTCAAGTCAAGAGCCAGAAACCAGTTGCTTTTGTTCAAGGAGGGGATTATGGCCACCAGGGTAATCATCCTCTAACTTGAGTGGCAGATGAAGACGTTCAACTGCCTGAGGTCCAGGATGTGTCTCCAGCCCCCATTCTTTTTCCAGAGTAAAATCCTTCTCCCTATGATGAGGGAGTACAGGCTCTATAACCTCTAGCTAGATTAGGGAGTACAGCTCTTGTCTGAGAATCCTCTTGTGAGTGGGGTTCATGAAGAGGGGCAGACAATAATTTAATTGTATAGCCAGTTAAAATGTTGTCTAAGACCCATTTGTCCAAAATCATAAGCTGCCACATTGAAAGGAAATGGGCCAGGTGGTCATCAAAATAGTGAGGGAGACTAAATGCGCAAGGACTGGTTGACTTCTCTTGCGTACCATCAAAATGATGTCTTGGAAAGCGTGGAGGGGGATAGCAGTGAAAACCAAAAAGATAAAGTGAAACCAAAGTATAATATAATGCTACCTTGGTAGTTGAGTAAGATATAAATCAATGTAAATAGTTTTACAGTCTATCTACGTAAAACACTGGGGAGCCCTCATCCAGAGTGCTGTATCCAGGTTTAGTCAATAATTATTGCTTGGTAGGCATTATGCAATTAAAAAAACAAGAATGATATCCCATATCAGCCACCGTTTAACCTCTTTTTAGATCCAATATACGTTTGTTTTTTTTAAAACACAGTCCTAGTGTTATCTTCCGATTAAGGCTGCGTGTCTGTCACAGAAGTCACAGATTCTGTGACCTCCGTGACTTCTGCAGCCCCTGGTGCTGGCTCAGGCAGCCCCCAGGCCAGCAACAGCAGTTTGGGTGTGTGGGAGGGGGCTCAGGGCTGGGGTTTGTGGCAGTGATTACCTGCGGGGAGCTCCCTGGCTCCCACCGGCATGTCCATGCAGTTCCTAGGCAGAGAGGCCAGCGCTCTGCTCACACCCGCCCCCACAGCTCCCATTGGCTGTGGTTCCCTAGGAGCTATAGGGACATGCTGGTCAGAGCTGGGTAGGGAGCCTGGCAGCCCTGCCAATTCTACCCCCCACCCCCCGGAACAACAGAGGTCCCAGGCTGCGCACCACCACCAGCCCCCCCCCCCCCCAGTACCTCTGCCCCCCCAGCACCATCCCCCCTTTGTTTTCACCTGGTAAATAAATATCATCTTTGTTTAATTTCAAACGGTACTGGCTTCCATCTTAGCTCAATAGTCCAGTCACTCCTCTTATATGAGATATCTACACGCACTTCAGACAAGCATATCCAGAATATTCTGCGCATCAGATATTTCACAATTGATTTTTTACTCCAGACATCCATCATTCTGTTCTCTCTCTGCCTTTTGGAGACGAACTATAACTTTCAATGGGAAAGCCACACAATTATCCATCTCGTGTGGAAAGCGGTCAGTGAGTTTAAGTGCAGCAAGCGCATGAGAAGTGTATTCCAGAAGTGAAGTTAATCTGCCTGAGATTTAATTTTAAAATAACATGTGCATTGGGGCTAAAATTGCCCGTCAGAGCATAGCCCTGGGGTTGTTAATAAGAAAAATGAAGTGTTTTATTAAAAAAACTCAGGATGATTAACTTCTTTGTGGCTGAACACTGGCTGCTTTTTAAAACTAAATTCCTTTTAGTTTCCATTTGTTTGTGCCTTCCCCCCTAAAAAACAATATCTGTTTTCTAAAAAAACAGCATCAGTTTTCTGTTATGGGCACAAATGGGGTGAGGTTCAGCCTGCTAACTAAAAAACATAATTTGAGAACCTTACTGATACCACTTTTCAATAATAAACTTTAACTACATTCTTTCGAGTGTATTTTCAGCTTTATTTACATGCTAAGAATATATCTTGTATAAACAGATTGCCTCTTTATTGGAATAACAGGTATGACCTTTAGAGCTGATCAGGAACTTTTTGACTAAATGTTTTAGAACTGGAAAATGCCCATCCAAAACTTTTCATGGAAACTATCTGTTTCGATGGAAATTTACTGGGGATGGTTTCTTAGATCCAAGGTGGAATTTCTAGTCAAAAATCCAACAGCACGTGCACAAGAGAGACCCATCTCAGAATAGCCAGTTGCCTGGTGGTTTGGGCAATCACCTGGGGCATGGGAGACCCAGATTCAAGTCCCTGCTCCTAGTTAGGCAAAATTTAAAGATCTGATGCTGCAAATACTTATGTGTGTGCTTAACTTCACACACTATGAATAGTCCCAGGATCAGGGTCTAACCATGTTAAACCATTCTTCTACATTTTTCTCATTAATGTAAAAAATGAAGACATCCACTTAATACTTATCTCCTTGAAAACCTGCTCCTAATGCCAGCATGCAGCAGATGTCATCTCTAAGGCTATGTCTACAGTGCAAGCGAGAGATGTGATTTCCCTGTTCCTGCAGTTGCTTTCATTTAGTTAGTAAGAGTATAAAAAGCAGTGTAGCTGTGGTAGCTACATACTTACCCATTTCAGGCAGGTTTCAGCCATGCTTCCTCTGCCACTCAGGGATACTGGAGCGGTGTGTATGCTGAGAGCCATTGAACCAAATTGTAAACCCTCTGTGTGATAAAACCACTTCAAGCTACTGTGGCTACACTACTATTTATACCTGTGTTAACTTGATGAGAGCAAGCACACACATGTATACACCAGCAGGGGAGCTCACGAAAGCTTATGCTCAAATAAATTGGTTAGTCTCTAAGGTGCCACAAGTACTCCTTTTCTTTCAGCAGGGGAATCACACTCCTAGCTTGTAGTGTAAACATAGTAATAATTTTACTTAGGCTGTTTTGCCTGTGTTACAGATAATGAGTAGCCCTAATCTGGACAGTGGTTATCTGTATTGTTCAATAGGCAAGGCAAGAGTCACTGGATTACACAGGATAGATTTATTTCTCTCAGCAGCAGCAGGCTTAATCAATTAAAGGTAATGCTGTAACAGTTAAATAGTTTTACTGATCTACTAGATTAAACCTACTGGTCCCAAAAGAACTATTTACACCCACAATCAGATACATGGTAAATGCAAAATATAAAGATAAACTTTGAAAACAATGACGGAATTCTAACTCCCTCTCATTTCCTCTCTCTCCAGTCCCAGAAAATTCAGAAACAAAGGAGAGAAATCAGCAGTTGGGTAGAGGAGATATTTGGAGGCAGGGAGCCAGAGGATGGAAGGATGATTTGAGGCAAAGAAAGAAATAATAGTTTGGGGGAGTTATAAAAAGAGTGAGAAGCAAGAGTAGCCAAGACACAAGCAATGGGGGAAATGAAGCAGGAGAGGCAGGCAGGGCTGTGGGTAAAATGGCCCAAGGGCATTAGCAACAGGGACTGTGGGGAACATTTGGACTGTATTTATTTTGTTTAGTAGGAAGAAGTGTCATGGCTGGTGGGCTGAATAATCGCTAAAAGGTCAGGCTGCTTTGGGGTGAGGAGGAGGAAATCTGGCTTTGTAAAACTCAAAGGGTTGAAGTGCTCCATGAATGCTACAACCCCTCTAATCTTGCTGAAGTTGCAAGTTGGAGCCACCGGGGTAAAACAGATGAGGATCTATAGTAGTATACGGAAATCTCTTGCATTTCAGAAATTGTTGCACAGCTCCCCTGTCTTCAGTGTTACCATCTAACATTAAACTTTCCTTGAATGTCAATCCAAGTGGAGGCCAATAGTTTGAGTCCACCTAATAATATTTCACTTTCTTCTTTTACAGTTGTTTAAGAAACAAGGTAGGGGAGGTAGTATCTTCTGTTGGACCAACTTCTGTTAGTGAAAGGGATAAACTGTTAAGTTCCCTAGAGCTCTTCTTCAGACTGTTATAAGCACATACTTGAAGCTCTTCTCTGTGTTACATGAGTCTCTGAAGAGGTGAGTCTTGTAGCTCTTTCTAAAAGGGCCAGGTTTCTGCATAATTGAATGTTTTGATGGGAGCAAGTTCCAGAGGAGAGCTAAAGGAAGAAAATATAGCCAAGATTTCTCCCTCAGTCACTCCCAGCACAATTTCATGAGCTAGCAACAAGCCTGGTTTGTACTGTCAGCCTTCAACATTAATATTGAGATATCCCTCTTCAGTATTTTGTTCATATTAACTAGTTCAGCCTTCTATGATGATGCACTGCCACATTCCTCTCCCCCTAGAGCGGTCAGAGTGCTTAGAGAGGGATCCAGCCCAGGCTCATGGTTTTGTGTGAACCAGAGTCCCACAAGCTTAGCAGCCGGGCATATGGCTCCTGTGGGCTTCTTTCTCCTTGAGATAGAGTGGAGTAGATGGGATGTCTTGAAAATGACTGACATTTAAAACTTCTTTCCGCCCTGGGATGGAAAGCATACTGGTAGCAGGCACTTCTGTCCTGATTGCTGGTATTTCTGGAAAGGTGCCTTTATGGCCCTAATAATGGAAACCTCATGAGAAGATAACACAACTCAGGCCTTCTGCTAAAAAAATGACACTGCAGCCTAGCTAAGAGCAATGCACTTCCAGCTCCTAGGCACCTTACTGTTGTAGGGAGACTTAGCAACCTACAACTACCTCCTTTTCTCCAACACATCAGGCATTTGGAGCAATTACTGAGATATGAAAGCTAGTATTTGTATTTCCTGTAATTTAATTATTGTAAACCTGTTCTGAAATATTTCTATATTTATATGTTTTTTCTTTGTAAAATTATCTTCAAAGGCAAGTATTATGGAAATGTAAAATTCCAGGGGGGGAGGGGGAAGAGAACAGCTGGTACTTTAATGTTTATCTTCTTAGGCAACACTAGAACTACAGGAAACTAGAAATGACTCTCCAGCCTGATTTTCATAAAACTCAGATTAGTGCACCAGAAAAGAGTTAAAAAAAAAAAAAAAAAAAAAAAAAGAGGGAAACTGACAAAAAATAAAAAAGTTCCATTTTACTCTTCTAATTAAATTGTTTCCTTCAAGCGACAATTAAAAGCTCAATTTATGTGTATGATTACATTGCCAGCCACTCCATTTATCTTCATACCACTCTTCTGTTCAACAGTAATAAAAGTGAATTTCTAGACCACTTCCACCAATGATTACCTACTACAAGCAAAAGCAGGCCGAGGCAGTTGTGCCACTGTAAGATCTCTCATGTAGCTGCTCTGTGCTGACAGGACAGAGCTCTCCTGTTGACATAGCTACTGCCTCTCACTGGGGGTGGTTTAATTATGTCAGCGGGAGAAGCTCACATGCCAACATAACGCTGTGCAAACTATCACATATGTTGCTCGGGGGGTGGGGAAGGGTGTTTTGTCACACCCCTGAGCGACATAAGTTTTGCCAACATAAGTACTAGTGTAGACATAGCCTAAATGAAAAGCAGCAGCTATTAATTATTGTGCAGATATCTTAGATGTCTGTCTCCCATATATTTTTGTAGTACTATCAGTATGGTTCCAATGTGAGAATCACATGCACTGAAGGAATATGGGACTTTTGTTCCAGTGGGGAGTAAACTTCCTCTTCTTGGACTCGTTTGTCTTTGCCCAGTGTGATTCATCCCTGTGTCACACTTTCCCACTTAGGATCTGATCATGCTAACATTTACTGCTTACTATTGTGAGTGGTACCAGTAACTTGATATATGTAGGTAGAGCCACCGAAGTCAGTGTATTACTTGCATGCATAAAATTAATCATGAGTAAGAATTTTTGGGGTGTGGCTCATCTGGGGCCCAGTAAATAGGGCACTGGCAGGGAAGTCAGGGGACCTGGGTTTGATTCCTATCTCTGACCACTGGACTGTTGTATGACCTTGGGCAAGTCACAATCGCTGTGCCTCTGTTCCCCTCCCAACATTTCTGTCTTGTCTATTTTTGGACTATAAACTCTTCAGGACAGGGATTGTTCCTTACTATTTCTTAGTACAGCACTTTACATGATGGGGTACAAATCTCAGCTTGGGTCTCTGAGTGCTACAGTAATACAGTTAATAATTATGTCTATGAGCCATCCAGAACTAGGTCCTCAATACTAAATAACAAGGCTGCTGGCTCTAGGGTGACCAGATGTCTTGATTTTATAGGGACAGTCCTGATATTGGGGACTTTTTCTTGTATAGGCTCCTATTAGCCCCCACCCCCAAGCCGATTTTTCACACTTGCTATCTGGTCACCCTAGCTGGCTCAGAAATTTGAGTTAAACCAAACTGCATGGTGAGAAAAAGTTAAATATAAATGAATTTTCTCAGAGATATCTATGAAACAAAGGAAACATGAAATCTCTAGATTGGCAGTTTGAAGGATGCAGATCTTTCAGGACATTGACAATAATAAAGCCATACCATATGGTAACATTCACAAATACCAAGGAGTTTCTGCAGTGATTGAAAGGTTGCAAGTATATCTCCATTTACCCAGTACTAAAAATACTGTAGGCAAACAATAGAAAGATTTCTTTTGTAATTTACTCTTCAACATAGCAATCCGACAAAAGTATTTTATTAAATTTCCATCACAAACATAAAAGAAAAAATAGAAGATTATGCTGGCCTAAATATCTCCAAAAGGCCACTAATTTCAACATTGAAAAGAATATTCTGCCCTGCACTGTTATGTTGGCACAACATAACCCCAATTCAACAGTATTTTTATTTTAAGCACTTGAAACAATCAGGTTAAAATTAGGCACGTGCATAGGCAGTTTCCTGAATTTAGCACCTCTATTATCTCCAGAATTCTGTGAAATGACTTATTTGGTAGGGCATAATAAGTAATCTCGACTACTGTAGGAGGCAGGGAACACCTCTTTGTACAATCCTTCAATCAGCTCTCCATTATCCAGCTATCGCATTTAATAAAGTCACGTTATATCATTTAAATGACCACGTGGGGAATCTCGAACCCTTTTAAATGGTCCCCTTCCCAAAGTGGATTAAAATAATAAAATATTTTTATCAGATTTGATTAAACTTAAATTTGAAATTATGACAACCTACTTTAAGTCCTAAACTTACCATAACCTATTACAATCATTTAAATCAGATAAATAATATTCAAGCAGTAGGTGTTTGCTGCCAAAGTTTTAAGGAAAGACCACTGAACAGGAGGGAATCCCTGGCTAAGCATCTGGAACCAGTTTGTGCTGTGTGTTAAACCAGCTTTTGACAATAGTAGCCTCTTCTGCAGGTGCATAAAGAATATTTTCTTCTTTTCAATTCATTCAACTAATTCAGTTCAATGAGAGGAGTTTAAAAAGCATGGAAGCTTGTTTTCCCTCTTCCAATCTATGACCAAAAACTTGGTGCGGGAAGATGAGAGTTACTAGTTCTAAAAATCTTAGAGGACACTATGACTAGAAACAATCAGTTCAATTCACCAACTTCAGATAAGGCTTCCTTTGTTTAATAAATCACTTCATTTTAAAAATGTAAAATATATTTTGAGAAACTTATTTTCTTATATGCTCAGCACATTTAAGATAGTTTATTTAACTAATGAAAAACAGTTCTTAAATGTTAGTTTTGTGAATTTTTAATTCAATTTCCATCGGAATGCAGTTTGACACAACAACAAGTAAAAAAAATTAAGCATCATCTAGTAAATAATAAACATCATTCCCCATTTTCTAACAAAAAAAGTAAAATGAAAGAGAATGTACGTTGAACTAAATAATTGCTTAAATAAACATATATAGCTATAGAGTATCTTCCTGGTTAGCAAAAAAGTACCACATTTTGAATGAAGGCTATATTTGTTTGTAAATCAACATGTTTTAATGGCTACCAATCAATAAGAATCAACCCTTTAAGAAAATTAAAAAGTACAAATGCGAACAAGATTAAAATTGATGATGCAAATAAGGGTTTTCTGTTCACTAATTCAAATAATTATTAAAATCAGTGATTTAAATCACTCAGATTTAAAAAAAGGTCTACCCGTTTCTTAAACCATTACTGAAGAGGGAAGCTAGTTTTACATGCTGTCATTTTGAGAAATCCTCACAATTTGGGTGTCACATGATTACAATGCAATCACTCAGTCATATAATCAGAAGGGAATGGATGTAACATCCTAAGTGATATTGCAAGTTCCTGGGTCATAATTATGAGTTTTAGTTCTTTACTTACTTTTTAATACATGTTTTAGGGGAGAGCCACAAAACTAGATCAAACCATTTAACTGATTAGAACAAAAAAAGCCCACACTATTTAGTAGGTTATGTATGATACAGAATCAGCACTGGTCTCTAAGAATCCTGACTCCTTTCCTCCAAAGTTACTGGTAGGCATAGAGATTAAGGCCCCAATCAAAGCATCTCAGCATGTTCTTATGTTTAATTAGATGAATGGAATTTAAGCAAGCGCTGAAGTGCTTTGCTGAATCTAGGCCTGATTGAGGTTAGAACTCTGTTTAAATTATTTTTCCCCAGAAGAAAATATGTTCTAAAATTGCTTTGAGAGTTGTATTTTCTCCTCCTGAGGACTGTCTTTATCCAAGGCACCATAGCTAATGGGGATGATATGGAGTGGAGTTGTGGATGTGTCAAAGGCTGTTGCTAAAAGTACTACTGTAAATAGTAATTAGTGAAAGTGTGTCAAATATTTGCAACAGTAAGACAGACTTCTATGTTTGGAATCAGATTTATTCTTTTTTAAACATTTCATTACAAAAATCTAAAATGACCCCAACTTTATTAGGGAAAAACTACAACTTATTTCAATTTTATTTTGCTTAAAAAGTCATTTTTACAGTGAAAGGAAGCCCACTGTAAAACCAAAAACTGACCTGTTCTGAGCAACAGTAGCTCTGAAGTGTAAAATTCAAAATTCAATTTAAAAACTTTCTAAATACAAATATTAAAAAAATTAAAATCCATTGATATTTATTGTGATTTATTTTATTATTCAATATTCCAGAGCGGATTATTGAATGAGAACATTTTCTGTTAATAATGTATGTATTAATTGAAATAAATGCGGTCCACAAATACAACTGCTTTATATTCATAATTGCCAAGTTTTTCAAAAGCACCTAAGAATTTTGGAGGGCTTAAGTTTTGTTTGCTCAACCTGAAACACCTGAAAGGGGTGTGACTATCAAAGTGCTCAGCACTGACCATCTGAAAACCAGTCCTCTTTCAGGTGTTTTAGGTTGAGTACCCAAAAATTGAGGCACTAAAAATCACTAGGTACTTTTGGCCAATAATATTTGGCTTATAATATTTGGCAGATATGCCCTGTGGAGCTTGAAAGTTTCATGAATGAGAGCTGTGGGGCGGACAGAGCTTAACACTTATGCCAGTATAGCCAGGAGAAGTTATAAACTCTGTAAAACCTGACAAGGAATTTTTAATCTGACTGAGTTTAGAGAGACTGAATTTGAATTTTCTGAAAAAATAACTCTTAACTCTTTCGTCTCACATCAGAAAACTGTCTTGTGCACTGAAGGACTAACCCAAAGTCAATGTGAGAGACTTTTCACTGACTTCAAAGGACTTTGAATCAGGCTCTAAACCTCATTCAGGACTAATGAAGAAACAAATTTAATATTCCTAGCCTATCCTATTTTTGATATAACTTTGCAAAATACATACACTACCCCCCATGAGACTTTTAGAAAGTGAAAAACATTTTCCCCAAAATCCCATATCTGAAAAATGCCTTGTCCAATCAACATCAAGATTTCCCCCCCCCACCCCAGTCCTTCCCTTCAGAAAATCCTACTCTCAGAAATAATATGAGGTGGAAAGGAGCTTTTTCAGAAAGTTGAGTGGGTAGGGTTAAGATCTGATTTACATTGGAAAATGACTTACTTTGCAATCATAACTGAAGTCACTATTGCAGTTTCATAAGATGATTTGCTTGAAGTCCTTAATAAAAGGCTTTGAGATCCTCAGCTGGAAAGCACTACAGAAATGCAAACAATGTAATGGGACAAATGCTCTGCTAGGTGAAACTAGGTGCTTTGAATGCTACTTCAGAGGGCGCCATCCTCCTTTTAAGCACAAGCATACCACTTATTTTTCAAGATACACAGGGAGGCCTGCTCAGTTCTTTGAGAAAACTATAAATTGTGTAGTCCCTTAGCAAAAAGTGACATTTTTTCTTAAGCACATGGGTAAAGAGGCACTAACCAATTTCTAAAAATGTCTAAATTGTTCCCAATCCAGAATGCCCAGGGAACATTGTTCCCTTATGTCCTCATAGACTTAATCCTCATATGCAAGTTTTAACCTGCATCAATATTTTATGTCTGATTTCTAACTTGTGAAAAACAGTAATTTATAATGGGAGTCCTGGCAGACCCTTGACTATAAAGGCCGCTTTAACACTTGAAAGGAGGCTAAAGCATTTAGAAATGGAAGCTTTAGTGGAATGTGTGTGGTTTCTGGTAGACATTTTACACCCTTCTTTGAGGATTTGCGTTGCCACATTAGTTCAGTTCTGTTGTATTAAGAACAGTGCTCTAGGTAACAATGTACCAACAGCAGGACAAAATAATCCAGCTGTAAAGGTAAGATTATCTGAGGGAATCATGTAGCCAAAATAATATAGCAACTGGTCTTAGAATGCCTTTGACAACAACTACAGCTTAAAAGCATCTGCATCTCTGGCTAATGCTACAGGCACCAGAACTGTCAAAGAAAACTGGGACAAAGTCAAAATACCCTAATCACTGCTAAATAATCACATTGATAAATTTAGATTTCACATTTTAAACACTCCTGGCATGTTGTGTCATTTTCCTTAGGCACGAAGTCTTAGCAAATAAAAGAACTTTACACCTGTAATTATGGGACTCTTTTTAGCTAATTATGTCATATTTATCCATCCTAAACAAAACTGTGTTGACGGGGAGTGATTGAAGGCAGATACTGACTGTCAGAAAGAGGTGAACCCTTCAGATTGGATAAAACGTCAAATCTAGTTGAAGGCAGCTGTAGAAACCTGCCTTTTATCTCTAATAGTTTCCCACATGAGGGGGCTACACTCAATCACTTATTTCTAATAGCTACTCTATTGAAGCTTTTTCTTGAATATGACATTGCTGTTAAACACATTCCAAACATAAGGAGATTTATTAAAAGCCAGAATCTACCCCAAGATCATCAGAAAGTGGAAGACAGTGATTAAGGGACAAGGCTAGAAAGCTCAGGAATGACTGACATCTCATTCTTATCTAAAGATAGGCTACAGCCCCTGGCAGTAGAGGAAAATATTCAGATTCTAGAAAATATAAAACAAAAATGGATGTTTCCAGGCATCCTTCCATCCAGACCATTTTGAAACACCAGAAGCAATTTCCTGCATTTTAGAAGATGTACAAATATTTTAGGACTTTTAATTATAAAGAAAGTAGCTATCTGAAATTCTCTACTAGGGAAGTTTTACAGTATGACAGGTTAGGTTCTGTGACAGCAGTTAGTGCACACTAAGCACTATGAAACCAGGCTTCCAAATGCCCTCACACTTCCCATTTGATGCTGTCAAGGTTCCTTCCCCACTCTGAACTCTAGGGTACAGATGTGGGGACTTGCATGAAAGATCCCCTAAGCTTATTCTTATCAGCTTAGGTTAAAAACTTCCTCAAGGTACAAACTTTGCCTTGTCCTTGAACCCTATGCTGCCACCACCAGGCGTGTTAAACAAAGAACGGGGAAAGAGCCTACTTGGAGACGTCTTCCCCCAAAATATCCCCCCAAGCCCTACACCCCCTTTCCTGGGGAAGGCTTGATAAAAATCCTCACCAATTTGTACAGGTGAGCACAGATCCAAACCCTTGGATCTTAAGAAAAATGAAAAAACAATCAGGTTCTTAAAAGAAAAATTTTAATTAAAGAAAAGGTAAAAGAATCACCTCTGTAAAATCAGGATGGTAAATACCTTACAGGGTAATCAGATTCAAAACAGAGAATCCCTCTAGGCAAAACCTTAAGTTACAAAAAGACACAAAAACAGGAATATACATTCCATCCAGCACAGCTATTTTACCAGCCATTAAACAAAAGAAATCTAACGCATTTCTAGCTAGATTACTTACTAACTTTTTACAGGAGTTCTGAGCTGCATTCCTGATCTGTTCCCAGCAAAAGCATCATACAGACAGACCTTTAAATCTTTTGACTTTACTCAGGACAGTCACAAATGACTATTACTGTTGACAGTCATGAACAGCTAGGTTTGATGCATACCGAGAAATGGTATTCATGAAAAAGCATGTTTTCACCAGAGAATTCAAGAACCAGTGGAAAATACTGAATGTTTTGTAAGAGTTCTACATACCTTGACTGAAAACTGATTTTGGGAATGCAAAACTGGAAAATATCAGACACAGGTTGTTTATTGGGTTAACGGATAAAAACCTTTCACAACAACTACAATTGAAGAGAGATGTAACCCTAGTCCCAGCTATTCAAATAGCAAAGCAGTCTAGGCTGGTAACACAGCAAAACCAAGAGCAACTTCCCAAACTTGCAAAACAAGATACTAGCTTAGAAGATGTTGACAGATGCAGTATGAGTCCTAAAAGCCATTACCATAAAATCCTTGAGACACAGAGAGAGAACTCCCAGGCTAAGGGGGACAAATTGCAGCCTACATGCACAAGCTGTGAAAAAGAGATGATGCTTAGCCAGCCAGAAGTGCACAGTGTAATAAATGATGAAATATGGACATTTTGCTGCTGTTTGCCACACCAAAGCAGTTGGGGAGTTAAAACTTGTATTACGTACAATTAAGAGTCATTGTTTCTGGTCTCTATCATATATGAAGACACAGAACCTGCCTGGAGAGTGAAACAGGCTATTTATGGCAAGACTATTGACTTTAAAATTGACTCAGGAGCTGACGTCACAATCATCTCAGAAGGGATTTACAGTCACCTTCAACCCTCCCAAAGCTGAAGTCAATTGATCTAGCCCTGGATATATTCTGAATTGCTTGGGCTAGTTCACCACAGAAACTGCTTAGACAAAGACAAAACGGCAAAGACAAAAGCTATGCATTCAGAGAGTGTGATCAAAGGACCATAGACCAACAGCCTTCTCAGCTGCAGTGTGGTAGCCATCAGGAGTGGCGGAAGCACCCTAAAAGTGGGGAAGGCACAGGCACCTGAGCCACACACCCCCGGTGCCCCCATTGCTCAACTCTACAGCCAAAAAGTGGGAGAGCATAGCCCGCCCTCTTTTAATTGTGATGGAACCATGGCCCCCTGGCCTCCTCTGTTCCAGGACCCCAGGCCATTATGGGCCTAGTGAGAAAAGCAGAAGAACTCGACAGAATATTTGTTTATATTAGATTTTTGAAAGGAAATCCAGTACAAACAGTACTGTAAGAGACAGTAAGAGACAATGTTGAAACATACAGCGTACACACACACACTGTGGGATTCCTATTGCACGACTTCATAAAGTGGAAACTTAAAGAAAATGGAGCAAATTGGCCTAATTCAGAAAATCTTTGAGCCAACAGCATGGTGTGCCCCAATGGTACAAATTATAAAGAAAATTGGAAAAATACAAATCGGTGTGGATCTTAAAAAAAGGTCTTAATGAAGCGTAGTGAGAGAAAAGTATTTCCTCCCAAAATTAGATGACTTCTTCCCCAAAGAGAAAGAAGTTACAGTATTCTCCAAGCTCGATGTCTGGAGTGGTTTCAGGCAAATTCTGTTAGCCCCTCCCTCAAAAAAATGCTAAACTGATTACATTTTCACACCCTTTGTGAGATTTTGGGATTTCCAGTGCACTTGAAATTTTTCAAAGAAAGATGGCAGAACTGTTAAGGAACATATTAGAGTTGTAGTTTTCATGAAAAAATTCCAATCAGTCTGGACTGAAGCTAAACAAGGAAAAATGCATTTTCCACTTACTCCCAATTGAGTTTTTTGGGACATAAAATAAATAGAGATGGAATCAATCCTAACCCTGATAGAGTAAAAGCAATTTGCGAATTGAATATACCAATTAAATGTACCAGAACTGAGACATATACTGGGGATGGTAAACTACCTTAGTCAATACCTAAAAGACCTTTCTGTAGTAACAAAACCACTGAGTAAACTATTAAATTCAAAACATATTTTGGCTATGGGGGCCAAATCAAGTAAATTGCCTTTAAAAAGGTTAAAAAAATCCCCCTCTCCCCAAAAAAATCCAAAAAATTCAACAGCTTAAATTCTCAAGTACTGTAATGTGAACAAACCCACAGCGATCAGCGCGGAGCCAAACAGCTACGGCCTAGGCAGTGTACTGTATGGCTCTCAGTGGAAGCCAGTTGCATTTTGCTCTCTCACACTCACAAAAGCAGAAAAATGATATGCACAGATTGAAAAAATGTGCCTGGCAAGTTGTCAAGGTTCCTCCCCCACTCTGAACTCTAGGGTACAGATGTGGGGACCTGCATGAAAAACCTCCTAAGCTTATCTTTATCAGCTTAGGTCAAAACTTCCCCAAGGTACAAAATATTCCACCCGTCGTCCTTGGATTGGCCGCTACCACCACCAAACTAATACTGGCTACTGGGGAAGAGCTGTTTGGACGCGTCTTTCCCCCCAAAATACTTCCCAAAACCTTGCACCCCACTTCCTGGACAAGGTTTGGTAAAAAGCCTCACCACTTTGCCTAGGTGACTACAGACCCAGACCCTTGGATCTTAAGAACAATGAACAATCCTCCCAACACTTGCACCCCCCCCTTTCCTGGGAAATGTTGGATAAAAAGCCTCACCAATTTGCATAGGTGACCACAGACCCAAACCCTTGGATCTGAGAACAATGAAAAAGCGTTCAGTTTTCTTACAAGAAGACTTTTAATAGAAATAGAAGTAAATAGAAATAAAGAAATTCCCCCTGTAAAATCAGGATGGTAGATATCTTACAGGGTAATTAGATTCAAAAACATAGAGAACCCCTCTAGGCAAAACCTTAAGTTACAAAAAAGATACACAGACAGAAATAGTTATTCTATTCAGCACAATTCTTTTCTCAGCCATTTAAAGAAATCATAATCTAACACATACCTAGCTAGATTACTTACTAAAAGTTCTAAGACTCCATTCCTGTTCTGTCCCTGGCAAGAGCAGCATACAGACAGACACAGACCCTTTGTTTCTCTCCCTCCTCCCAGCTTTTGAAAGTATCTTGTCTCCTCATTGGTCATTTTGGTCAGGTGCCAGCGAGGTTACCTTTAGCTTCTTAACCCTTTACAGGTGAGAGGAGCTTTCCCCTGGCCAGGAGGGATTTCAAAGGGGTTTACCCTTCCCTTTATATTTATGACACGCCCCCCAAATCTCAGCTAGGGTGAAACACTGGCTGGGATTTCTTCCTGGAGCTCTAGGAAAAACAGAGTTAATAAGACACATGCATCTCTAAATATACTACCAAGTACATAAAGACTAACAATATTTTCCACATCTCAAGGACGATTTTAACCAGTTGATTCTGGGAAACTTTCACGGGAGAGTGCATCAGCCACTTTGTTAGAAGCTCCTGAGATGTGTTGGATGTCGAAATCAAAATCTTGGAGAGCTAAACTCCACCGAAGAAGTTTTTTGTTAGTTTCCTTGACGGTGTGAAGCCACTTCAGTGCAGCATGGTCGGTTTGCAGGTGGAAACGCCGTCCCCAAACATATGGGCGTAGCTTTTCCAGAGCATAGACAATGGCGTAACATTCTTTTTCAGTGACTGACCAGTTGCTTTCCCTCTCAGACAGTTTTTTGCTGAGAAACACTACAGGGTGGAATTCTTGATCAGGTCCTTTCTGCATTAAAACTCCTCCCACACCCCGCTCGGACGCATCTGTGGTTACTAGGAATGGTTTGTCAAAGTCTGGGGCCCTTAGTACAGGGTCAGACATGAGTGTCGCTTTAAGCTTGTTAAAGGCCTTCTGACACTTTTCGGGCCACTGAACAGCATTTGGCTGTTTCTTTTTGGTTAGGTCTGTCAGTGGGGCAGCGATTTGGCTGTAGTGCGGTACAAATCGTCTGTAATAACCGGCCAAGCCTAAGAAGGATTGAACCTGTTTCTTTGACTTTGGGACAGGCCACTTTTGGATAGCATCCACTTTGGCCTGTAGGGGGCTGATAGTTCCTTGACCCACCTGGTGTCCAAGGTAAGTCACTCTGTTTAGGCCTATTTGACACTTCTTAGCCTTAACAGTTAGTCCTGCCTCCCTTATGCGCTCAAGGACTTTTTGTAGATGTTCCAGGTGTTCTGCCCAGGAATCTGAAAATATGGCCACATTGTCAAGGTAGGCGACTGCATATTCTCCTAATCCCACTAGGAGACCATCTACAAGTCTTTGGAAAGTGGTGGGTGCATTTCGCAGCTCGAAAGGGGGTACATTAAATTCATACAGCCTGAGATGTGTGATGAAGGCTGACCTTTCCTTGGCAGATTCATCTAGCGGTACCTGCCAGTACCCCTTGGTTAAGTCCAAGATAGAGATGAACTGGGCCCGTCCCAGTTTCTCTAATAGTTCATCTGTGCGTGGCATTGGATAGTTGTCCGGGCGAGTTACAGCATTTAGCTTACGGTAGTCCACGCAAAAACGTATTTCCCCATCTGGTTTGGGAACTAGAACCACTGGAGATGCCCATGCACTTTCAGAGGGGCGGATTACCCCTATCTGTAGCATATCCTGGATCTCCCGTTCTATAGCAGTTTTAGCTTGAGGAGACACCCGGTAAGGTTGGACCCTAATTGGGTGAGCATTACCTGTGTCAATGGAGTGGTATGCCCGTTCAGTCAGTCCTGGGGTGGCTGAGAACGTTGGCGCGTAGCTAGTGCACAGCTCCTGGATCTGCTGTCGCTGCATACGCCCAAGGGTCATGGAGAGGTTCACCTCTTCCACACCACCACCACATTTCCCTTCATAGTAGACACCTTCGGGCCACTCAGCGTCGTCTCCTCCCTGGGCTGTAAACTGACAAATCTTTAATTCTCTGGAATAAAAGGGCTTTAGAGAATTAATATGGTACACCTTAGGCTTTCGGTTGGAGGTGGGGAATGCTATGAGATAATTAACAGCTCCCAGACGCTCCTGGACCGTGAATGGCCCTTCCCACGATGCTTCCATTTTATGGGCCTGGAGCGCCTTTAAGACCATGACCTGGTCTCCTACTTTGAAGGAATGCTCTCTGGCATGTTTATCATACCAGGCTTTTTGCCCTTTTTGAGCATCCTGTAAGTTTTCTCTAGCAAGGGCTAAAGAGGTTCGGAGGGTGTTTTGTAAGTTGGTTACAAAGTCCAGAATGTTAGTTCCTGGAGAAGGTGTAAATCCCTCCCATTGCTGCTTCACCAACTGCAATAGCCCCTTAACCTCACGGCCATATACAAGTTCAAATGGGGAAAACCCTAAACTGGGATGTGGTACAGCTCTGTAGGCAAAGAGCAACTGCTGCAACACTAGGTCCCAATCATTGGAGTGCTCATTTACGAATTTACGTATCATGGCCCCCAAAGTTCCAGTAAACTTCTCCACCATGCCATTTGTTTGACGGTGGTAAGGAGTGGCAACCAAGTGATTTACCCCATGAGCTTCCCAAAGGTTTTTCATAGTTCCTGCCAGGAAATTAGTCCCTGCATCTGTGAGGATGTCGGAGGGCCAACCTACCCTGGCAAAAATGTCTGCTAGTGCCTGGCACACACTTTTAGCCCTTGTGTTGCTTAGAGCTACTGCTTCCGGCCATCGGGTGGCAAAATCCATGAAAGTCAGTATGTACTGCTTTCCTCTGGCTGTCTTTTTCGGAAAAGGACCCAGAATATCCACAGCTACTCGCTGAAATGGAACTTCAATGATGGGGAGTGGCTGGAGAGGGGCTTTGACCTGGTCTTGGGGTTTTCCCACTCTTTGGCACACCTCACAAGACTGGACATAGGTAGAAACATCCTTGCCCATTCCCTCTCAGTGGAATGACCCCCCCAAACGGTCTTTGGTCCTGTTCACCCCAGCATGGCCACTAGGGTGATCGTGGGCTAAGCTCAAGAGCTTGGCCCGGTATTTAGTTGGAACTACCAACTGTCTCTGAGGATGCCAGTCTTCCTGGTGTCCACCAGAAAGAGTTTCCTTGTATAAAAGGAATTTGATGTATCTTTACATCCTATATCTAGGATGTATCTTTCTATTTCCTCAGGAACACCCTCTAAGAATTGTTCCATTTGCATTAGGAAGGGCAAATTTTCTGGAGATTCAACACTTGCTCCTGATATCCAGGCATCCCAATGTTTCACAATGTGGTAAGGCATGTCGGGTAAATGACACGTCTAGTTTCCACCTTAGGGCTCTGAACCTCCGACGAGACTGCTCGGGTGTTATCCCCATTCTGACTCTCGCCTTGGATTTAAACAGTTCATACTTGTTCATGTGTTCTTTAGGCATTTCAGCTGCCACCTCAGCTAAGGGTCCACTGAGCTGCGGCCTCAGCTCTACCATGTATTGGTCAGTAGAGATGTTGTAACCAAGGCAGGCCCTTTCGAAGTTTTCTAAGAAGGCCTCAGTATCATCACCTGCCTTGTAGGTGGGGAACTTTCTGGGATGGGAAGTGGTACCTGGAGAAGGATTGCTAGGGTTTGTTGGTATATTCTGCTGGGCCTTTATCCTCTCCACCTCCTCCACATGCTTCCTCTCTTTTTCCTTCTCCTCCTCCTCCACATGCTTCCTTGCCTCCATTTCCCTCTTGTGGGCAGCCTCCTGTACCTCCTTCTTCAGCCGCATGAGTTCTATCTGTCTTTCATGTTCCCTTTGTTTTTCCTCAGCTTGAAATTTGGCTAATTCCAGCTGTAGTCGAGCCGCGGATTTTGTCATTCTAACCTCTCTGTTTTTAACTAACTTTACACCCGAGGTTTAGAAATAAACAAACAAAACTTGGCTGTAAAATTTTGCTGTGCTGGAATAGAATACCTATTCTCTGATAGTGATTGTCAGCCTACAGAAAAAGACAATTCCCTTGTCTCTGCTCTGGGCCCAAATTAAAGCAAAAAACCTCCAACTACTTGGAAACCTGCTTACCCAGCCCAAAGAAAAAGCAAATGGGTAGAACACACACCCTCTATTTACTTTTAGGAAGAAAAGAAAAAAAAAAACTCTGGGTTGGAAGACTGTGAATTTCCCTGCAGGAGTTAAGTACCCTGCCTCCAGGCAAAGAAAACCTGCAATTCACAAAGATAATCCCCTTTTGTCTCTGCTTGGCCACAAAGCAGAGAAAAAACAAGCTGCTTTCAGTTTCAGCTGCTTTCTGGACTTCCTTTCCAAAGGAAAAAAACATTTCCTTTTTAAAATCTGTATTTCTAGTTCAAAAAATCTCAACTGGATCTCAAAATGATTTCAGGTTAATCCCACCACTATGCCACCATGTCAAGGTTCCTCCCCCACTCTGAACTCTAGGGTACAGATGTGGGGACCTGCATGAAAAACCTCCTAAGCTTATCTTTATCAGCTTAGGTCAAAACTTCCCCAAGGTACAAAATATTCCACCCGTCGTCCTTGGATTGGCCGCTACCACCACGAAACTAATACTGGCTACTGGGGAAGAGCTGTTTGGACGCGTCTTTCCCCCCAAAATACTTCCCAAAACCTTGCACCCCACTTCCTGGACAAGGTTTGGTAAAAAGCCTCACCAATTTGCCTAGGTGACCACAGACCCAAACCCTTAGATCTGAGAACAATGAAAAAGCATTCAGTTTTCTTACAAGAAGACTTTTAATAAAAATAGAAGTAAATAGAAATAAAGAAATTCCCCCTGTAAAATCAGGATGGTAGATATCTTACAGGGTAATTAGATTCAAAAACATAGAGAACCCCTCTAGGCAAAACCTTAAGTTACAAAAAAGATACACAGACAGAAATAGTTATTCTATTCAGCACAATTCTTTTCTCAGCCATTTAAAGAAATCATAATCTAACACATACCTAGCTAGATTACTTACTAAAAGTTCTAAGACTCCATTCCTGTTCTGTCCCTGGCAAGAGCAGCATACAGACAGACACAGACCCTTTGTTTCTCTCCCTCCTCCCAGCTTTTGAAAGTATCTTGTCTCCTCATTGGTCATTTTGGTCAGGTGCCAGCGAGGTTACCTTTAGCTTCTTAACCCTTTACAGGTGAGAGGAGCTTTCCCCTGGCCAGGAGGGATTTCAAAGGGTTTTACCCTTCCCTTTATATTTATGACACAAGTGTATGGGCATGTGAGAACTTTTCCAAATATATCTGAGTGAACTGGATTCATTTACACTGAAAATAGACCATAAACCGCTTGTAACCCTTGTATCAGTGGAGAAAACCTGATCAAGTACCTCTGAGATGCCAGTGTGTATTGCTAAAGTTAATGGGATTGAACCCAATTGCAAAATATGTTCCTGGGAAAAATCAGGTAGTAACAGACACTCTGTCACAAAGCCCAGTATCACACTCAACTACCCATGAGCTTGAAGGTAATGTAAAAGCATATGTAGATGCTGTGGATAGTGTGACAGGGTCAGGCCAGATGGCTACAGGAGAGTGATAGAAGGCAGATATATTAGCCCCAGGTTAAGTAGGTCCCTTTTCCCTGGGTACGGTAACAGGGAAGATTCCAGAACAATCAGGAACTTTCTAGAAACTATTAAGGCAAACAGACAGATTAGAACACCTGCAGCCAATCAAGAAGCTGCTAGAATCAATTAAGGCAGGCTAATCAGGGCACCTGGGTTTAAAAAAGGAGCTCACTTCAGTTTGTGGTGCATGCGAGGATCTGGGAGCAAGAAGCACAAGAAGCTGAGTGTGAGAAGGTGTACTACTGGAAGACTGAAGTGCAAGCATTATCAGACATCAGGAGGAAGGTCCTGTGGTGAGAATAAAGAAGGTGTTGGGAGGAGGCCATGGGGTAGTAGCCCAAGGAGTTGTAGCTGCCATGCAGCTGTTACAGGAGCCACTGTAGACAGCTGCAATTCACAGGGCCCTGGGCTGGAACCCAGAGTAGAGGGCGGGCCCGGGTTCCCCCCATTCTCCCCAACTCCCTACTTGATACCGGAGGAATTGAACTGGACTGTGGGTTCCACCAGAGGGGAAGGTCTCTGGCCTGTTCTGCGATCCACTAGGTGGATCAGCAGAGACTGCAGGAATTGTTCTTCTTCCTTTCCCCATGCTGGCCAGTGATGAGGCTAACAATGAATGGCAGATTTGAACCACGAAAGTGGCTAAACTGAGGGCTTCCGTAAACCTCTGAGGCAAGAAAAGCTGCCAATAAGCGCAGGACCCACCAAGGCAGAGGAGGAACTCTATCACAACACATACAGACCAGTGTCAGAGAAGAGACTACACCAGCCACAAAAAGCAATCTTGACAAACTTGGTAGCTCTAGCTTACATTAGGGACGGCTGGCCCAAGTATCTAAAGGACACTAAGGAAGTGACAAGAGACTACTTTGCAGTGTATGGACAATTAAGCAAGTCAAATGGACTCAGACATAAAGGTAATTGCATTGTAATTCCAAATTAAATGAGAGGAGAAATCTTAAACCTCACCCATTGAAGGACATCAAGAAATTAACTAAATGTCATGAATGGGCCAACCAGTCAGTGCGGTGTCCGTACATCAGCAAGGACGTAAAGTTCTTCTGCATGTGAATACTGCAGAACTATCAAAGCAATACAACACAAAGAACATTAATAACAACAAGTCTATCAGACAGACCTTGGAAGAGACTAGCTGCAGATTTATGCAAATTCAGAGGACATCATTATCTGGTGACCATGGACTATTTTTTCAGGAATATAGAAATAGTGTAATTGAAAGATATAACATGACACAGTGTTATCAAGAAACTGAAATGCACTTTTGTTCACTGCAGCAGAATTTAAGTCATTTCAAATGAAATATGATCTTGGTCATATTAGTAGCAGTCCATTAGCTTGTGGTTAATATGGAGAGGGTGAGAGAGCTGTACAGACAGCCAAGAAAATCCTACAGCAGGAAGATCCATTCCTTGCTCTTCTGAGTTACAGATCAACACCAAGCACAAGTACTGGATATAGTTCCACACAACTCCTGATGGGAAGACAACTCAGAATTACCATTCCAACTTTGGAAAAGAATTTGTCTCCAAAGTGGACAGACATGAAGAGAATAGCCAAAAATTCAATTAAAAGGCTAAAAGAGCTTCAGGCTTTTACAACAGAAGTCACTCAATTAGATAACTGCTGGGTCCAGAACCTGGAGACTATGTTTATTTCAAATCGGATGAAGAAAAGAAATGGACAACTACAAGTTTCAAAGAAAACAAATTCAGCACCTAAATCATATGTGATCAAGACTGACAGCAGAGTTCATCAAAAACTGTCAACATCTGCAGTTTGTTCCGCAGAGAGAACAATGAACAGAGCATACTCTGCAGATGGTAGGTGCAGAACAAGATGACAACTCAAGAATTCTAGACCAAAGATAGCCAGTTATTGCAACTAATGGATAGCCAATGAACCAAATTGTTATGCTTTTATGTCATGTAATTAGGAAACCAGTATGATAAAGAGATGCTTAACAGACTGATACATACTGAACTTCAAAGACATTGTGATAGTGTAAATTGTAGGAATGTAGAACTTAAACAGGAAAATGGAGTGTGAAATTGAATTATACTCAAAGTATCAGAGGGGTAGCCGTGTTAGTCTGTATCCATAAAAACAACGAGGAGTCCGGTGGCACCTTAAAGACTAACAGATTTGTTTGGGCATAAGCTTTTGTGGATAGAAACACACCACTACTTCAGATGCATGGAGTGAAAATTACAGATACAAGCATAAATATACTGGCACATAAAGCGAAGGGAGTTACAAGTGGAGAATCAATGATGACAAAGCCAATTCAGTCAGGATGGATGTAATTCACTCCCAATAATTGAGGAGGAAGTGTCAATACCAAGAGAGGGGAAATTGCTTTTGTAGTGAGCCAGCCACTCCCAGTCTCTATTCAAGCCCAAATTAATCGTGGTAAATTTGCAAATGAACTGTAGCTCTGTAGTTTCTCTGTGAAGTCTGTTTTTGAAGTTTTTTTTTTTTTGATTGAAGGATGGCTACTTTTAAATCTGTTATTGAATGTCCAGGGAGACTGAAATGTTCTCCTACTGTCTTTTGTATGTTACCATTCCTGATGTCTGTTTGTGTCCATTTATTCTTTTACATACAGACTATCCAGTTTGGCCAATGTACATGGCAGAGGGGCATTGCTGGCACATGATGGCATATATCACATTAGTAGATGTGCAGGTGAATGAGCCCCTGATGTGTTTCTGATGTGGTTGGGTCCTCTGACAGTGTTGCTAGAGTAGATATGGGGACAGAGTAGGCAATGGGGTTTGTTACAGGGATTGGTTCCTGGGTTAGTGTTTCTGTGGTGTAGTGTGGTGTATAGTTGCTGGTGAGTATTTGCTTCAGGTTGGAGGGCTGTCTAAGTGAGCACTGGCCTGCCTCCCACGGTCTGTGAGAGCAAGTGATCATTTTTCAGGATACGCTGTAGATCATTAATGTACTGGATAGGCTTTAGTTGGGGGCTGTACGTGATGGCCAGTGGTGTTCTGTTATTTTCCTTGTTGGGCCTGTCTTATAGTAAGTGACTTCTGGGTACCCATCTCGCTCTGTCAGTCTGTTTCCTCACTTCCCCAGGTGAGTATTGTAGTTTTAAGAACGCCTGATAAAAATCTTATAGGTGTTTGTCTCTGTCTGAAGGATTGGAGCAAATGCAGATAACTAGAAATCTTAGGGCTTGGTTCTAGACAATGGATCATGTGATGTGTCCTGGATGGAAACTGGATGCATGTAGGTAAGTATAGCTGTCCTTAGGTTTCCAGTATAGGGTGGTGTTTATGTGACCATCACTTATTTGCACTGTAGTGTCCAGGAAGTGGATTTCTTGTGTGGACTGGTCCAGGCTGAGGTGGAAACTGTTGAAATTAATGCCATTCATTTGGGCTTGAACAGGGACTGGGAGTGGCTGGCTCACTACAAAAGCCATTTTCCCTCTCTTGGTATTGAAACCTCCTCCTCAGTTATTGGGAGTGGACCACATCCACCCTTGTCATCATTGAATTATACTGTTCAGCCACTAGGCAGTGCTGTGTGTATACCACCTTATTTAAACAAACCTTAGCCACACCTGGTAGATCATGAAAAGATCTTATGATGAACACATGGTGTGTATGAACAAGTTCTGTAGCCAGTCCATATCTGGAGCAGAAGTCCATGATGGATTATGTAGCCCAAAGATTACTTCATCCTCCAGCTGCCAAACAAGCAACAATTGCAGGATGAAGAGTGAACCTCCTCAATGATAATCAGTTTGTTTCCTCTTCCACTTGCTTTTATGGCCTAAACATTGAACTAGAAACCTCAACTTTCCTATTTGAATCTACAAAGTGAGGGTTACTTTATGGAATCACTTCTGCAGAGTGAACAGATGCAGAGAAAGTTTGACAGGTTGACCAAGTATAGGGACTATTAATGTACGCAAGGCTGGGAACTCCTTTGCACAAGCTTTTCCCCCTAGAAAGCTCCACAATGCATAGACAGTTTCATTTGTTCTTTTCTGGCTTCCACTGCTGACTGCCTGTTCCCAGGTAAACCTGCCACAGACCCAATGGCTGCAACCTTTCACAATTTGCGTGGTTCAGAAGACCAGAGATATATTCTGCTGGAATGGGCCCATAAGTTTTTCCATGAACTCCCTGATCTTTACTGCAGTGTGGTCTGACTTTCTTGTTTGCTGAAAGCTAGTGAGTTGATACAGAATTGATTTTCTGTAATGGTGGTTGTGGCTAAACCTCACAGTCAGCTCCTGTTTTAGAGCAACCAGTTAATGCCATCTACTGCTGCAAAGTTGCAAGGGAGGAGATGATCTGCATCAGGGAATTCTCTCACTGCAATAAAGGGTTGAACTTGGCAGGGGATTTGATTACATCTGTACAGCATCACCACAATCTTTCTAAACAAGAAATTTTAGGTTGGGGGGGGGGGGGGGAGGAATATCCATTGATCCATTAAAGCACAAAAAATAAGATTGAAAATTTTGTTCATCATGAAATCTCATTTTAAGGTATTTCACATGAACATTAATCATTTATGAACAATGAAAGTCCACAATAAAAACAGTGACAGCGTCAGAGTGATTAAACAATTCCCCCGTCTTCCTGCCAGCAACCCTTACAAATAAATTCCTGGCGCTACATTCTACTCTTTTACAATGCAAGAAAAGCTAAGCTGAAGGCAAGATTTGACCCATTACATATTTAGGAATATACAGGAATGGAGTATCTGGTGCTCTGAATGCCCTGCATCAGAAGTATGACATGCATAAGCCTAGAGGAGCTATAGATGAATACAAAGCTTTCTTTGACCTATGCCTAATTAAATTAACATACAACAATATAAAGAAAAGCTGTCACCATCTGCTTCAGTCTCCACAGTCTTTTTGCTACTGGTTTGTCAACAGGATTCTCAGACAGCCATAAAATAATTTTTAAGTGTGTACACTTGACCACAAAGACCTACCAGTCAGAGTTAAGAGGGCTAAACACAGCACAGCCTCAAATGTGCCTTGATATGTACCAGGTGTCTCTCTAGTAAGGCTGGTTGAAAAATATAAATTAATTTGTTACAAAAATATGATTTCCATTCTAATGAAAAAATCTAAACAAAATATTTTTATTCTGTATCTCCCCCCATTTTACTTTTGGAGTCTTTTTGTCCCTCTGACTCCTTTTCTATCCCATTTTTACTTCCCCTAAACCTCTTTTTCACTTTTACTCTTTCCTTCCCCCCGCCCGCATTATCTGGAGGGGGGGAGTAAAAAAGGGAGAGAAAGTAGCAACAAAACTGCAACTTTGGAGTTTTGCAAACTGCAATGAAACAAAAAAATCTGGTATGAAATGAAAAGTCGTTAGTTTATTTTGAAAAGCCTGTTTTAATTGAAAAAAGTTTGGATAATTATGTTTTACCTACCCTACTTCCTAGATATCATTTACTGATTATACATAATTATCCAAACTTTTTTCAATTAAAACAGGTTTTCAAAATAAACTAACGACTTTTCATTTCATACCAGATTTTCTCATTTCATTGCAGTTTTTAAAACTCCAAAGTTGCAGTTTTCTTGCTACTTTCTCTCCCTTTTTTACTCCCCCGCCACTGGATAATATATCTATATATAGATCTATATCACCTTTCGCATGCCTCAGAGCACTTTTACAGTCTCTAAAGTGAGTATAAACCCACAGAGATTATTTCATCCAGGAATGCAATGCAGCTGATTCTAGGGTAGAACAAGGCAGCTATAGTGATAACCACCATCACAAACAGTTTAGGGAAAATGTAATCACCCAAGATAGAATTTGGCCAGAGTACTTTTGGGCAGACTCACCAAGAACTGTTATGAAAACTTAGGGACAAAATGGACCTACATCTCAGGTAAAAAAGGAACCTCCAGCCCCACAATGCCATTTTGGTGCATTGGTTGAGAGGGAAGGAGCAGCTCCCATAGAATCTCCAACATTACTTTCTGCATCACCTTAATTTATCCTTGGTGACGTCCCACTCAAGTGCACACCAAATCCCTACTTCACTTGTGAGATCTAATGAGATTGCTCTATGAAGGGGACTGGGCAGCCCATTCATTTGAATGAACCTTGTGTTTGAAACTGCTCCTAGGACCATAAATGCAATACTGTCACAGAGCAGTGAAATAGATAATAAATATTAAATGACTTTGGTTAATAACATTCTAATTTAAATGGTTCCAACGAGGCATCTCATTGAGGTAAGTATAGTGGTAGTAGCCTCAGAACATTTGCTGAGGCTAGCATTCTCTGGCTGAATTTCTCTCTGTGCAAGACTGCCTTTAGAGTGCAATATTGTGATGGTTTCAACAGGGAGGTCAGTCTTTGCAAAAAAGTGAGTGATCTACATTTTTTAAAATAAGCTATTAGCAAAAATTGTGGAAAGACCTGTCATTATCTACTGGCCTTAAACATTTAAAATATATAGGCCAATGTTTACAAACCTTGGGGTCTAAAGCGACTGCATTGGTATTTGTGGGTGCCCAGTATCTCTATAACATTTTTATTGAGCTGTCTAAATATGCATTTAAGAGCTGAAGATAGTCGCTGTAGCTTGAAACTTTTAGCCATAACTTTTAATACACACATTTAAGTTGTATATATTATGGGTTCTTTTTAGAACACCTTGCTAGTTGCATTGAACTGAATTCAGAAACACTTTTAGAGTGTGTGTGTGTGTATCTACGTACCAATCAAAAAAAAAACCCATGACATTGAGTTCCAGAGCCCAAGTCAGCTTACCCAGGCTACAGAGCTAAAAATAGCAGTGTAGACGCTTGAGCTGGAACCCAGGCACTGAGCCCCTCCCATCTTGTGGGTTTTCATAGCCCAGGCTCCATCCCGAGCCTGAACATCTACACTGCTTTAACCCTGGAGCCCAAGCCCCACAAGCTTGAATCAACTGACCCAGGCTCTGCGATTCAGTGCCAGGCATCTTTTATTGCTGTGTAGACAGACCATAAGACTGAAATCCTGGCTCCACTAAAGAGTTTTGCTATTGACTTCAAACCAAGCCAAGATTTTAACCCCTAATTACAATATTTTTTGTTGTGTAATAGAACAGGGAAGTGAGGGAGAGGGAAGAGTTTATATTGGGAACAAAAGGCAATGTGATGATACCTGACACTACACAATCAAATTATATTCGCTACTAAACGCAGACAGTATTAATATCACTGTTCAAAATTGTCATGGCTAGTCGCAGACTTGATCATTCCAGCTCGAATTATGCTAGAGATTGTGGTTTGGCTGCTTGCATGTATTTGTAACTTACTATGGATGATACTATGATACCAGGCATTGTGGCAGATAATTTTACTGACAAGTCAATTTTTTCCATTAGAAGAATATCCCATAATTTAACAAACCATTACTTGGTAAAAGGAATATTTGTGCTTCTCCAATGAGTAAGAACTCTAATTCTAGCTGCAACCAAGAATGAACTTTAAAAGCTCTTTCAGTTAATGGCTATATATTGGAGTTTTAGTAATTTCATGTATGTGTAAACTTATGGAGATTATTTGAGTATGATTTTGTCATTTCTTGTGTAAGTGCACCCTTCCCTCTGAATTTCCTGGAATTTTAACGGTTAACTCTTAAGTTTCTCAGCAGAACACAGTGTTTCATTATCTTCCATGATCCTTTACCCACAAAAAAAAAAAAAAAGTTAAGTGAAAGTGAGCAGTAATATATTTATTTTTAAAGCTCCCTGCTGGAGAGGAGCCCTGTCCCAGCAAAACCTAGGATGTTGACAGGAGTCTGCTCCAGCACACTCTGCTAGAACCACAGAAGGGGATGCCCTCTGACCTGCTGGCCACTAAGGAGACATCTACACTGCAGGTAGACACCTGGCTACGGGGCTGTTTAATATCAGCGTGGACATTCAGGCTCACACTGCAGCCTGAGCTCTGGCACCCTCCCATTTTGCAGGGTCCTAGAGCTTGGGCTCCAGTCTGAGCACGAACGTCTACACCGCAATTAAACAGCCCTTTAGCTCAAGCCCAAGCCAACTGGTATGGGCCAGTTGCGGGCTTATACCTGCAGTGTAGACATACCCTTAGTCTCCTTCCTAACCACACTATCCTGTGGAGAGGAGTACTGATGATTCAGACCCCATCAAACAAGAGATCTACTCTGGAGAGCCTCTGCAGAGTAGGTCCTCACAAACAGGGCATTTCTCATGCATAGCATAGGAGGTGGGTGTGTAGGCGTGTGGGCCTCCTACCATACGTCTAAGCTGCAGCTGGGAGATGTGACTCCCAGCCTACCGCACTAGCTCAGCTTGACCTAGCACACTAAAAATAGTAGTATGGACATGGGAGCAGGACCGGGTGTTCTTCCTCTCCTACCATTTGAGAAAGACTGGGGCTACTAGCGCTGGATTACTGTGGTCCTCAGATCTGCAAAAGCTTCATCAGCTGCATCACTTCACTTCACTATGTCTGGGCCTCTGGCCTTTACCAGACTCATCACAGGTAAAGTGGGAAATGAATCACCAAAATACCCCACTATTCACAGAAATGCTTTGACCTGTTTCTTCCAGATTGGTCGGGGCCAATTTTGTGTCACCACTAACTTGTTCAGTAGGGGTTTCGCTATGCTTCCTCCCACAATGTACCCAAGATATTTGGCTTCTGGTAACCCTACTGCACATTTGGATGGATTAGTGGTGAGACCTGGATTCCCCTGGGTATCCAGTACTTCTCCCACCTTTTCTAGATGCATCCCCCAGTTTTGGCTATGTATGGCCACATCATCCAGGGAAGTAGCGGCATACTTTGCATGTGGATAGAATAGATTATCAGTGAGTCTTTTGAAGGTTGCTGGAGTCCTACATAATCCAAAATGGAGGACAGCGTACTGGTATAAGCATTCTGGTTTAGAAAAGGTGGCCTTCTCCTTGACCTCCTTTGCCAGAGAGATTTGTCAATAACCTTTCGTCAGGTCAAGGGTTGACAAGAATTGTGCTTTTTCCAACTGGTCAATTAGCTCATCTATCCAAGGTACAGGGTAGGCATCAAACTGGAACACATTTAATTTTTGGAAGCTGTTGCAGAACTTTGTGGTACCATCTGGCTTAGATACCAGAATGATAAGGCTGAACCATTGACTATGGGACTCTTCAAGGACTCCCAGCTCCAACATCCTATTAATTTATGGGAGTCATCTCCTCTGTTTTAGCCTCCGGGATCCAACGTGATTTAACCGTCACCTTTACTCCTGAATCTGTGATGATGGGCTTCTGTGGTTCTGCCTGGCTTTTCCAGTAACGTATGGCTCTGCTCAATCATTTTGATGGTCTCTGTACATTGTTCAGCAGTCATTTCAGGTGATTTTTACCTGTTCATGAGGTTGATTTTCTTGGGTTGGTGTCTCTAGTGTGACATATAAGTTTCTCTGTCTTACCATGGCTTCACCATGTTGACTTGGTAGATTTGCTCCTGTTTTGGGGGATCAGGCTGTCAAATCTTATAGTCAGCCTCCCCAATGGATTCTATTACTTGATCGGTCAATCTCCTGTGGTATTCCTACCTTAGAGAAAATTTGGATTAACTCCTTTGCTACCACCTTGGACACTGTGTTTCACACAGAGGTACCGTAGTCCAGAAACAGGAGCACACATTGATGACCTTGGGTCGACTTCTCCAAAGGGCCTATCAGGTGCATCGCTATTCTCTCAAATGGGACACCAATAATTGGTATGGGTATTAAAGGGTCCCTTAAATGAGGTCATGGGCCGTGCAATTGGCATTCCGGGCAGGAGGCTCAATAGTGTTGGACCTCCAAATAGACTCCTGGCCAAAAGAACCTTTGTAGGATTCCATCTAGGAATGTAGGGTTTTACCCACCCCTAAATGTCCCCCACACAAATAACTGTGGGCTAGGTCTAATACTAGCCTTCGGTGTTCTCATGGTACCAGAAGTTGCTCCAGTTCTTCCTCCTATAGTTGGACTAGTCTAGATAATAGGTCTCTCTTCATCATGAAGTGCGATCCTGGGCCTTTGGTTTCCCCTCTACCAGGACCCTCTTCAACTCAACGACTTCTTTTCTAATGTTATAATAGAGAGGATCATTGGTTTGGTCCTGCCCAAAATTCTTACATGACAAACACAAAGGGAGCTATTTCTATATCACCCCCAGGATTGATCTCAGTGGAACTGGGCCTACTCTCAGGTTCGCCAACCTTCCAAGTTGCTTCCCTGCCTTCTGGACAAGACCGCTGACCCACGAGCACCACCTTTTGATTCTGAGCCAAGACTTTGGTCCCCAGTCCTTTATCTACCCTCCTTTCTTGCCTAGACTTCCAGGATTTCCCAGGTACAGAAACTAAGTCCTGAGCAATTCAGAAAAAATGAGAGAGGATGGCTATTTCCAGGGGCCATGGTATTGGCCCCAGGGTTACTACCTTCTTTTGACCCCTCCACCGGGAGTAGATTTCCAAATCCTGCGAAGTCTTGTCCAACAAGCACTAGGTATGGGAGTTTAGGAACCACTCCTGCAGTCACCCTTGTTGCGTTTCCCTAAACCTTTGTACAGGAATGGCTGGGTAGTACTTAACTTCTCCATGTACACAGGTTTTCCACAAGTTGGCTGAGATAGCTGGTTCCACCCCCACCAGTTTCCCAGAGACCAGTGTGACTGCAATTCCTGAGTCTACTAATGCAATGGTCTCTATACCATTCATTCTAACGGACCACGTGTATCTATGTGGGGTCATAGCAACTCTGACAAGGTTGATTAGTCCACACAGATCTTCACAATCACCCAGACTGCACTGCATGGGTTCCTCAATGTTAGGACATGGAGCAGTTATGCTCTAGTTCTCACAAGCTTAACATCTACATACAGCCTGGCGTATCCCCCTGTTCTTTAGGCTATTGGGTCTCGCCCCTCGGCCTTCTCTGTCTGGCTCCCCTAGTCCCTTTTAGGCCTCGGGCTGCTCTTTAGCAACCCTCGTCCCCAACACAGTCCTACCTGAACTTTTTGGAGTTCCAGGTTTTCAGGACTGGGACTGCCCTCTTGGTCCGGTGCATCTCTTCCCCAGTAATCTGAGAAAGCTCTCTGACCATTAACTGCATCTCCACAAAGGTGACCAAATCATCATAAGCAAGAGAGTCATTTTGGCCAACCTACCCTCATAGGTCTGGTTGTAGTCCTCTCATGAATCTGTCCAAAACCCAAGAGTTCTGTAACCATGGGTCGTGGAACTAAGCCACGTGGGTGTGAGATGGATCAGGTCGAACAGTTGGTACCTGGGCACTTTGTTCTCCTGGTACCTCCACTTGTAGAATCTCTGAGCCATTATTGCGGTGGGCATGACCAATCTTGCCAGGATCTCAGCTGTCAACTGGGATTAGTCTGTAGCAGCCTTTGCTGCCATGTCATAGTAGGCCTTCTGGGCCTCCCCACACAGGAAAGGGGCAAGGATACTGGAGCAGGCCTCACGTAGAGCTGTTCTTTCAAACATGAGGAAATACACCTCAACATTATCCTCCATCATCATCTTTTGCGGTAACTGCTGGCCCTCAGGGATTGTCCCCCATCGTGGCCAGATGCCAGAGCTGTCAGAGCTTTCAGTTGTTCCACTAACTCCTGTAGGGTGGTTCTGTCCTGAGCTGCCTGGTTCATCAGCAGTTGATTTTTCTCTTCTTGTACCCACAGATTCCTGCTTAGCAGCCATCTGGACTCTGGTTAGCCTCTCGTTGTGCCATTGTAATGAGGGTGCTGGTGCAGGCACATCATCCATTCTCAGGAGCAATCTATGTTGCTCCCAGGCTAATCCACTGCGTCAAATCCCACTCGTGACATCACACGGCAAAGCTCCTCTTTTGCCTCACTGGACTCAGTATTTCCCCCTCTGGCGGTGGGGACCTGGAATGAATCCGTCCCACCCCAGAAAGTTTTTATTCCTCACTCAGGTTTTATTTTTCAGTATTTACAAGGTGGGCCTTAAGGTAGGCCCAAGGAGTTCTCTTCAATCAAACAAAAAGAAACAAGTTCAAAACACAAAAAGGGAATACCTCTCCCTGCCCCCTCTCTGGAACATTGCTCTGGTATGCTGGCGTCTGGGTGCCAGTCCTTCCCCAAACAGTCTGTTAGTTCAGTTGCTTCCCCTATATGGAAGCAAAGCAATGCTTTTCCCCCCCAGCTGCCACTACCCCTGCTACAGCTTGTCTCATCTGTCCCCTCCCTCTCTTTCTCACCAGAAGATGGGTTTTTAAAGGTCACAGACAGCCCTTAACTGGACTCAGGTGTCCCTAATTGACTTGAGGTAACCTCTTTTCAGGTCATGGGGAAAAGGGTCTTTCCCATTCCAAGACTGATATAGTTGCCTGCCACACTCCCTATCTGTGGCCCCACAAAGTCACAGGACCTCCTTGTCAACCTCCTCCTAGCCCTGGCCAAAACGGTCATCTACAAAACCAGGAAGAGGAGGTTGGCCAACGGGGGTTCCCTGCAACTGTGCGGCCTATTTCCACTCCTCAGTCCGTTCATGCATCCGGGCAGAGTTCCTCTGGGCAGCGTCCGCTGGCTCCCTTGACACCTTCGAGGAGCAGTGGGCGCTGTCTGGAATTCTCGGCTCGGTGTCCCCGTCAGGTTCCTTTCATTTAGCCCTGTGACCTCACTCCCATTCCTGTTATAATCTTTAGCTGTCCCCCGCAATCATTTGGAATCTTTGACCTTTGGATCCTCCCCTTAGGCTGTGGGGAGGTCCTTTAGCAGTGGACAGTTTCCTGGATCCCAGCAGGATCACTCTGGTGGCTGTGTGGTCTGACTTTGTCACATACTGCACATACCTATCATAACCTTGATTTGATGTAAATCAGGCACGAAGCACGGGAGTACTGGCTCATTCTGTACAATTATTTGTTCTACTTAAACTCTTTCCTGCTAAGAAGTCACACTATAAACATGTCACTTAGAGTGGTGTTCATGGCAGTCTGCCCAACTTTCTGTTAATAAGAAAAAAATTATTAGTCTTTGGTGATATAACCTAGAGTTAGGGTTTTCTGTATAGCAGGGCAGGTGATAAAAGAAGAAAAACATTATGACAGCTAACAGATTTACAAATTTTCAAATTAATGAGTAGATGTCAGTTGGTATAGCAATTAGAAATTAAATCTCTTTGTACTACGTGATGTCAAATACCAACTACCCGTCAGTGTGTGTTCTCCAGATGGAGACCGAGTACTAGTGTGCCATAGAGCTACAAAAATGGCTTCATTTTAACTGGAAATTGTTTAGAATATAGTAATAATAAATATTATTTGTATTACATTAGTGACTAGAGGCCACAAGCAAGACTGGGGTCTCATCACGCTAAACTCTGTGAAAACATAGTTCCTGCCAGAAGCAACTTACAGTCTAAACAGACAAGACAGACAAAGGGTGGGAGAAAGGAAGTTTTCTGTTGTCTTCATTGTACAGATGGGGAACTGAGGCACAGAGAGATTAAGTCACTTGCCTAAGGTCACAAGGGAAGTCTGTGGCAAAGTGAGGAACTGTATAAATGTGCACTAATAATTAGTGTAGCAAGTGAAGAATGGGCCATAGCCCAGATGGTATAAATCAGAGTGTTCCACTGACTTCACTGCATTAATTTCAGAGGACCTATGCAAATTTACACTAGCTGTGGATCTGACTTACTGTTATTTTGCAATGAGGCCTTTAGCCATAAGGCTACATACAGCAGGCACAGTTTAAAAGTTTTCGTTTAACTCTTTCCAGGTAGAATCCTAGGACTGGAAGGTACCTTGAGAGGTCATCTAGTCCAGTCCCCTGCACTCATGGCAGGACTCAGTATTATTTAGACCATTCCCGAGACGTGTTTGTCCAACCTGCTCTTAAAAAATTCTAATGATGGCGATTCCACAACCTCCGTAGGCAATTTATTCAGTGTTTAACCACCCTGACAGTTAGGCAGTTTTTCCCTAATGTCCAACCTAAACCTCCCTTACTGCAAATTAAGCCCATTGCTTCTTGTCCTCAGAGGTTAAGAAAAACATTTTTTCTCCCTCCTGCTTGTAACAACCTTTTACATATTTGAAACGTGTTATGTCCCCCTTCTGTCTTCTCTTTTCCAGACTAAGCTAACCCATTTTTTTTCCAATCTTCCCTCATAGGTCATGTTTTCTAGACCTTTAATCATTTTTGTCACTCTTCGCTGGACTCTCTCCAATTTGTCCACATCCTTCCTGAAATGTAGTGCCCAGAACTGGACACAATACTCCAGTGGCGCCTAATCAGCATAGAGTAGAGCGGAAGAATTACTTTTCGTGTCTTGCTTACGATATTCCTGCTAATACATCCCAGAATTATGTTTGCTTTTTTTGCAATAGCATTACACTGTTGACTCATTTAGCTTGTGGTCCACTATGACCTCCAGACAGCTTTCCACAGTACTCCTTCCTAGGCAGTCATTTCCAATTTTGTATGTGTGCAACTGATTGTTCCTTCCTAAATGGAGTACCTTGCATTTGTCCTTATTTAATTTCATCCTATTTACTTCAGACCATTTCTCCACTTTGTCCAGATCATTTAGAATTTTAATCCTATCCTCCAAAGCACTTGCAACCCCTCCCAGCTTGGTATCATCTGCAAACTTTGCAAGTGGACTCTCTATGCCATTATCTAAATCATTGATGAAGATATTGAACAGAACCGATCCCTGAGGGACCCCACTCATTACACCCTTCCAGCATGACTGTGAACCACTGATAACTATTCTGTAGGAATGGTTTTCCAACCAGTTTTACACCCACATTATAGTAGCTCTCTAGGTTGCATTTCTCTAGTTTGTTTATGAGAAGATCATGCGAGACAGTATCAAAAGCTTTACTAAAGTCAAGATATACCATGTAGGTAAGGCATTCCCAGTTTTTGCAGAATTCCCTACTATAATAGGAAGTATCTGCTCAAAACGATGATCTTACCTAGTGGGAAAGACTTAAAAACTATCTGTGTGCACTGTGAGGTATAAGTATGTCAGGCATGGGTACATGGATTTTTAAGAGTGAACTTTCTCCACATGTTCCTCAGTAATCATGGATAGTCTTACAATAGGTAAAGTAAGTGAAATATCTTAAGGAATATTAATTTCATTGGACATAACAGCTATTGAAGAACACTATTACTAAAGTGGTTAGATGGTTCATGGACTGGTAATGGGATAAGAGACCTTTCACCTCCTGGTCACACCTGGATCAGAAAAGACAATGTCAGTACTGTCTGATGGCTCTCCAGATGGGAAGCTGTCAGAGTTCCCTCCCCACTCTGAACTCTAGGGTACAGATGGGGGGACCCGCATGAAAGACCCCCTAAGCTTATTTTTACCAGTTTAGGTTAAAAAAAACTTTCCAAAGGCACAAATTTTGTCTTGTCCTTGAACAGTATGCTGCTACCACCAAGTGATTTAGACAAAGAACAGGGAAAGGACCATTTGGAGTTCCTATTTCCCAAAAATATCCCCCCAAGCTCTTACACCCCCTTTCCTGGGGAGGCTTGAGAACAAACAAGGTGAGCACAAACCAGCCTTGGATTTTTAAGACCCAAAAAAACCAATCAGATTCTTAAACAGAACTTTATTAGAAGAACAAAAAAAGATAAGAGAACTCTGTAAGATCAGAATGGAAAATAATCTTACAGGCAGTCAGATTCAAAACAGAGAATCGCTCTAGGCAAAACCTTAAGTTACAAAAATACACATTTCCTCCAGCACAGCGAATTTCACAAGCCAAAACAAAACCTAACACATTTTCTAGCTAGATTACTTACTAACTTTACAGGAGTTGGAGGGCTTGCATCCTTGATCTGTTCCTGGCAAAGGTATCACACAGACAAACAAAAGCCTTTTCCCCCCGCTCCAGATTTGCAAGTATCTTGTCCCCTCATGGGTCATTTTGGGTCAGGTGCCAGCCAGGTTACCTGAGCTTCTTAACCCTTTACAGGTAAAAGGACTTTGCCTCTGGCCAGGAGGGATTTTATAGCACTGTATACAGAAAGGTGGTTACCCTTCCCTTTATATTTATGGCAGAATCATTGAAGGAGTCACTCCAGTCCTTCATGGACAGGTGTCCCTGTCACAAAAAAACACCTTGATATTTGGCTCTCCGTAGAAAGGACACAAAGCCAGATTTTCAGGTGCATATAGCCACTTTGCTTTGTTTGGGAATCTGAATATAGACTGAATTTTATGAGATCCCAGTGCAGGTGGGATCCTCTGGTGACACAGAATCCACTTAGAGCCTCTTGCATGACCCTACTCCCTGCTGCAAGTGTAACAGGGGGAAAAAAGTTATGGGCAGAAGAAAAGGAGGCTGGCTGGGATGCCCACAGGTTATGCCAATTCCTACGCTGCATTTTTAGTCACTTTGGATCATTTACTGATTGCATAAATTGGAGCAATTCACAGGTTGCTGTAACTCAGGACTGGCCCTGAACATAGCAGCTACAGGATCAGCAGAATCCAACGGTTAGCTTTAAGCCACCCTTGCACTCCCAATCTGACTTGCACTGCATATAATTTTGCCAGGTATCTATTCCATTGATATTGATCTACCATAGAGAAGCTTACATTGTGACTGCGTATACTGTACCATGCTTTGACTAAATGGATACTTTTGGTCTCATTAAGCCGGTCAATCTGGCTCCTTTCACAAGCCCTAAATTCACAATAAAAATAAAGACAGTTCATAATAAAAGTTTTTAAAAAATAAAGTAAAAAGCTTTAATTTCACCCTCTCACTCACTCAAACTTTTACTCTGTCTATAAATGTTACACTAATTAGTGCTAGCTTCTATAATCCCGGGGAGAGGGGGGTCTTAGGAGGAAGGCAGCCATCATATCTGGACATCTTGAACTATATCCTTGCTTTTCACCGATGACTAGCTCAGTAGATGATGCAAACAGACATAGATGCTAAACAGCTTTAGCAGCAGATTGTAAGCCAAGGTTTTGGAATAGGAGGCAATTTGAAGGATTAGAGGAGAAAGAAGATTAGGTCTGAATTAGCGTCACACACCTTACATTACGTAAGTCCAAATATGTGACATGGGAAGTTGCACCAAGTGAGAGATGCAATTAGAACAAATCACAAAGCTAAATATGATGTTTACAATGGAAAATCATACTTGCACTCCAGAGATTTTTACTTACAATTCTGCACGTAATAAGAAATAGTTAATCAAGAGCCAATAGCTCCTCTGTTTTTTTACTTTTACCTCCCAATTTATTACATGATCTGAATGGAGATTAAGTCTTTATTCAATATCTGTTTTACCTCTCTTGCTTGAAATAAGGAACTAACTCCAGGGACTTTACATAACTTCGGGGCATTTATCAGTCTTGCTGCCACCGTGTAAATGATACTGTTGGGTCTTTGATTAAGGTGATAGTTTGTAACTTCCTATATCAACGCTCTCTGTTGGACCATCTCACAATACCACCTAAAAAGAGGCACACATACTAGTTTATTTGTCATTTGTCCAGTGTCGGAGTACACCATTACAACAAATGGATCTGTAGACTTCATTCTCTTCCACTGATCCTACAATTAAGGCACAGACTTATAAGAAGGTTGGATGGAGGAAAAATGTGGAATAGTTTACCTGCTCCTTAAAGGATTATATTAACCCATCTGCCCTTTCATGAAAAGATTTTCAGAGGGTGTGAAGTTCTTGTCAAGAAAAATGTATCTGGTGTGACTGCCTAGTTCACCAGGAAGGAAACTAATTTTCTGTTCCATATAGACTATTTTCCAGTAAATAGATACCCTCTCCAAGTCTCATCCTATTAATTCTATTTTTATTAAATAAAATTCCATATGTCAAAATTAAAGAAACATCCTGGGGGGAAAAAACCTACACAAAATATAGAGCATCAATGCAATTAGGGCTTGATCCTGAGCCATTCAAAACAATGGGAGCAGCATCAAGCCCATAGTCACAGCAGCAACTGCATTCAATCCATGGTTGCAAGAGAAAAAAATACCTTGCAGAGCTTTGTGACAACAGCACTCATCCTTCCAAGTACAGCAAATTCTGATCATTCCCTGTGATAGCCGCAGGCTCACTCTGAGTCTCCAGCTCTCATTCATGGAATTGAAAGGAGCAAGATGCACACAGGTCCAGATATATGAACTGAAAGAATTTATCTTGAATGCATCCATAAAAGCTTTTTAATGACATCATATACGTTGGAAAACAGCAAGTAAAACAATTATGGCACCACACTCTATGGTCAGTATCTTAAGGTGCTAGGCCCTGATCCTGCAATAAGCAGCTCTGTGCAGGCAGACCTCTTTACCCACACACTGAAGTCAATGGGCCTCTGTGGGAAGACCCATAGTGCTTACTGCAGGAGCAGGGCCTTAAAGATTAAATGATTTTTGTTTTATAGAGAAGGAAAGATATTCCAAACCAATAACCGAGTGTGCACACACTTAAAAATGACAAATACAATTTAAAACAAAATACTTCCAATGAAAATCAGTTCTTTCTTTACATACCTGCCAAGACCAGGGTCTTATGTTTCCCTTGATACAATTGACAAGGTCACTATCACTAAAGCGGTGCAAGGAATACAGGAAATACATACTTCTGCTCTAGAGGACATTGGTGTTATCACTGTTGTGTGAAAAATATTGAACTCTAAACAGGTCTTACCAGGCAAGCAGCTTTCCACAGTTCACCTGTAAATCAGTATCATAAGGGGTGATGTCCAGTGATGAGCTGCCAAAACCTTAACAGGTTCCCTCCTCACCCCATGAGGGGGTCGTTGCCCACCCCTGCCCCCCGGGACTCCTGCCCGACTCCAGCTCGCCACTGGTACTGTCAAACCTGGCCAGTCTAAGCTAAATATGTGTTCCAAATAGTGAAAGCCACCTGAAATCTCACCAGGCTTTCTGGAGAAAAACACATTAAAGAATTAATGAAAATATTTCTTATTTTACTCTAGCAAAATAAAACCATAAATTCAGGGCCTGATTCACCACTGTATTACTCTAGTTTTTACATGGTTATAATTCCACTGATTTCAATGATGTACAACTGAAGTAACCTAGTGGTGAATCAGGCCCTATAAATTCTTCTTTTTAAGTGAATTTCATGCCGGTGAAAGGTGCCAGATTGGTAGTCCAGGAGATTGAAGTCCTCCACAGAACAGATAGTGTTGCCACCAGTCACCTTAAATTTACATAAACCAAGAGAAAAGGCTGACAGGAGAGGGCTCATTCTTCTGCTGAGATTTTACAAAATGCCTGTGCTGAAGTTTCCAGTGTGATCATGAACTCTGCATGTTTTGACAGAAGAAGGTGGGAAACAAAGGGCTCGATCCAAAGCCCATGGAAGTCAGCAAAAATATTCCCACTGATTTCTATGGAATTTGGATCAGGACCAATCTGTAACATAACAAACCATGTAACAACTGCATGTTTTTTAAAGCAAAGATACAATGCCAAAGCCCCACAGAAACATCCATCTGTTTCTCCTCTTCCTTTCTTGACTTTGTTCCCATTCTCTGGGACTGATCTCGCTCATTTTTTCCTTTTGGCAAAGAAACCAGACTTGCAGCTTAGAAAATTTAAACCACCTACCCAGGTGTCTTTACGGGTCAAACTGAAAGACTAAATTTAACCTAAAACTCCTGGAACTTTGTGCAAACTAAGAAACTTTACAACTGCTCGTAACTGCCTGGAACCGTTACTCAAGAAAATACTGGGACTCACTGGACCTAGATGATGAGACTTGCCACACTTTTCAACACCTGAGAGAGCTAACTCGCAGATGTCCAATAGAGGGAATAAAGTCCAGACCAGAATAAAGTATACACCAGCGATTACACACACACACACACACACACACACACTGCATTCAAAAGGGCCAATTTCACAAAGCTGAAAACTATGAGCCAAATCAGCTGGGAAGAAGAATTTAATCAGAAAAATGTGAATGATAACTGGGAGTTGTTCAAGAACACTGCACCAGACGGCCCAAAAGCCAGAATCCCAAAATCAAGGCAGAAGGCTGTAGTGGTTTAAAAACCCAACCTGGTTTAGAGGTGAAGCAAAGGTAGCAACACATTATAAACAAATGGAAGAAAGGGAAACCTGATAGCAATAGATATAAATCAGATGCCAGGAATTGTAGAAAATTGATATGGGAACCAAAGGGACACAGGGAGAGATCTATGGCCAACAGACTTAAGGCCAAAAAGGAGGAGTGTTTAAAGTATATTAGGAACAAATAGAAACCTAATAATGGTATTGGTCCATTATTAGATGGAAATGATAGAATTATCAATAATGCAGAAAAGGCAGAAGTGTCCAATAAATATTTTTAGTCTGTATTTGGGGGAAAAAAACAGATACAGTCACATCATATCATGAGGATACACTTTCTATTCCACTATTATCCCAGAGTGATGTTAAACAACCGCTATTAAAGTTAAACATTTTTCAATCAATCAACTAGTCCAGATAACTTGTATTCAGCAGTTTTAAAAACTGGCTGAGCAACTTGCTGGACCATAGTTGATTTTCAATAAATCTTGGAACATTATGAAGTTCCAGAGGACTGGAAGAAAGCTAATATTATGCCAATATTTAAAAAGGGTCCACAGGATGACCTGGATAATGATAGGCCTGCTGGTGTGACATCAATCCTGAGCAAGGTAATGGAGTGGATGATATGGGACACAATGAATAATTAAAGGAAGAGAATATCATTAATGCCAATCAACATGGGTTTATGGAAAACAGATCCTGTCAAATCAATTGGATATCTGTTTTGATTAGATTACAAGTTTGGTTGATAAAGGTAATAGTGTTACTGTGATATACTTAAGACTTATGTATAGCATCGATGACATTTTGACTAAGAAATTAGAGTATAAAGCCAACATGGCACACACCAGCGGAGGGGAACCCTGGAGCTCCCAGCCCACCCACAGCTGGCCAGGCTTCTAATTTTATCATGGATATTTTTAGTAAAAGTCAGGGACAGGTCACGGGCTCCTGTGAATTTTTCATTATTCCCAGTGACCTGTCCGTGACTTTTACTAAAGATATGTGACAAAAATCTTAGCCTTACTTACAGTGACTGAGCTTCTTGAGTCTATTCAGCTTAACAAAGAGATTACAGTAACTTGATTACAGTCTATGAATATCTACATGGGGAACAAATATTTGAAAATGGGCTCTTCAATCTAGGAGAGAAAACTCTAAACAAGATCCAATGTCTGGAAGCTGAAGCTAGAAAAATTCAGACTTGAAATAAAGCATGCATTTTTAGCAGAGAGGGTAATTAACCACTGGAACAATTTCCCAAGGGTTGTAAAGGATTTTCCATCACTGGCAATTTTTAAATCAAGATTGGATGTTCTTCTAAAAGACGTTATATTGGAATTATTTTGGAGAAGTTGTATGGCCTGTGTTATATAGGAGGTCAAACTAGATGATCACAGTGGACCCTTCTGGCTTTGGAATCTATGAATCCACACATCTATGAATAAGGAGAAGGAAAAAAGAGATGAAGAACAAAGGAAACAGGCTGCCAACCAGAGAAGGAGTTCAAGTCATTGTTCCTTTTTTTGTCTTTGTTTACTTTTCCCTATGTGTAGTTGTCTTTGTCCCAGCATGAAGTGTTCTAAATGGTGATGGTAACCAGCACATGATTTGAATGAAGGAGGGTTACTTCAATTACACTGAGAAAGGATCACATACTGGTGTTCTCAGTCTCCCTTACTAAATAAAAGAACTGGCATTTTACCATTAAAATGCACTGTCCAGAGTATTTAAAAAAAATCACTGCAGGATCCAACTTCTTATCTAATAAAATCTGAATAACTAATACAAGCTGACACATGCAGTGTCCATGCACACACTTCTTTACGCACAAAAGTTATAGCTCTTTAACTGCACTAGGACAGCTAAAGAACCCTCAGTATAGGTACAATTATTCAGTATTAAGTGTTTTATACTGGTATAGTTTATTTGCACAAGAAAAGGGGTATAAGCTAGACCAATATAAGGTGTTGTCTACACTACAAATCCTTTGCCAGTATAGCTGTACCAACAGCGCCCCCTAGTGTAGACATTAGCATATGCTGACAGGAGATTTTCTGTTGATAAAGGACCACCACCTCCCCAAAAGACATTAGTGTCCCGACAGAAGCTCTCTTCTGTCAGTATAGCTTTGTCTACAATGGGAGTTTTGCTGGTATTGCTATATCAGGTAAGGGTGTGTGGTTTTTTCACACCTGTAACCAACAATGCTATGCTGACAAAACTTTGTAGCTTTGGACCTGGCCTAATCCTTTATACCAGTGTAAATGTGTCCTCATTAGGTGTTCAGTGATATAATCATTTGGATAAAACACACACACACACACACACACACACCCCTACACCTACCTGAAATACTATATACTGGTATAAAAACCGTACAAGCTTCTCCACACTACCCATTCCCAAGCGAGTCAACCCTGACCCTGACGGGCCAATGGCAAGATCGAAGGGATAGCTCTGTTCTTATTCAGTCCTTGGCTTCTCTGCTTAGTCTGCTAACAAGAGTGTCAACTGTGGTGGTGGATTTTGTGATTGGGACCCTTGTCCCCCAGACCAAACTGATTTCACAGTCATCAAATGGAAATCACTTTTGGTCACCACTAATCAAGCCCAGATTCACATCAATTATATAGTGGGGGAAAGGGTCTGTATTACATTTCAAATTCTGCAAGTCATCCAAAAAAACAAAAAAAAAAAACCAAAACAGACTATAATCTCAAGCTTCCAAAAGACTGAAAATGATTTTTAGTTGTTCAAAGCACCTAACAATGCCCTCGTCACATGATTTGAATATGGTAAGGTCATTCAGAAATATTGGAGAAAGGAATAAATATTCCCAGGTTTCAAAATTTTAATTAACGCATCTTCTTGTAGTCAGACTAAAATGTCATTAAAGTGTCTGGCCAATGGAATTTCATAGAGTGTTCTTGTTATTTACAGTAGCTTTTATCAAGTTTAAAAGCTGAAACCATTAATTTAAACCCTTAAAATCTCTACAGAATATGTTTACTACCAAGTCTTAAAAATAATTGGGTCATTATCATTAAAGCCTCTTTAACTGACTCCAACTTGAAAGCCCTTGGAATGGCTGACAGATGATATATAAAATGAAGATATTTTTAAGCCCATTTTTAATGCTATGTGATCCAAACAACCAAAACAAAGGCTGAAGAGTTTTAATGTTGATTTTTTTCAGTTTAATGACCATTCAGTTTAGTATTCTATTTCCCCCCTACACACACACTTTTCCACTTGTTTTGAAATTATATTTGACACTTATGGCAAAGACAGATGCAAAATGCTGAACCTAATCCTTGAGGTCAACATTACTGCAACTGAGAACTCCAGCTCAGAACACAGACACAGTTCAAGTGACCAAGTTATGTCATTTACAGACAAGTGCATCAACATATCCCTTTATGTCACTAACCCAAAGATGAGTTCCCATTTGCACAGAAAACAGAAGATAAGCTTGGATTGGATTTTTCATAGCCAGGCACATATTGCTTGTTAATTTTTCTCCTGATGAAGACACAGCTCTCCTTAGCACTCCACTCCAATATGGTGAATATATATTTTACAGTGCCCTTGCACATAACTCTTCTATATTGAAAAATTTCAAAGCAAATTTGCAGTGTAGAGGAGAGGGAAGCTTATACACTATAGTTTTCTGTTCTCTGATGTGTAAGGAACAATCCCTGGTGCTGCAGACAGTTTTCTCACTTGGGGGAATGAATACTGCAGGAAAGACTGGCGGACACCCAACACTGAAGCAGCTCATTTATCTCAAACCTAGTGAGACGGACTCCAGTGAGACTGCTTTCTCTCCCAGGGCTGTAGTAATCTTTTCTGGTTGACTTGTGAGAAACTTAACAGCCTGGTTTTTCAATAAGAGTGACAGATGGCTCAGCAGCATTGAAAAATCAAGTCAGAAAGGCATTTGAATCCAAGTACTGAATTTGGATTTGGCTTATTACATGAGTGGATAGGATTGATGGGAGAGCCTCAAAAAGTTTGAGCATTGTGAGTTCAATCCTTGAGGGGGCCATCTGGGGAGTTGGGGATTGGTCCTGCTTTGAGCAGGGGGTTGGACTAGATGACCTCCTGAGATCCCTTCCAACCCTGATATTCTAGGATTCTAAGTTTGGCAGTTCACTTTAAAATAAAAGCACTCAAAAGCTAACATACTTATATCTGCCTTGCTATCCCTATAGAAGCACCTCACTGGCAACCTTGTCCTTACCAGTTCAGCATCATTCCTTCTTCCAAATACCAGGTGTCACTTCTCTTGCTCCTTCCCATGCCCCTTTATCACTGCTGTACTCCAGTTTCTCCATCTGGCCCACAGTCTCCCCTCATGCCTCCAGCTTGGTCTACCTTTTTGAAATACACTACAGATTCCAGCTATAACTCTGCTAGGCACTGCTGTCTCCACTTGCAGTTCTTTCACGCTTTGGCAGGCTCTGAGTGTGAGGAACTTCATGCCACTTTGCCAGACAGAACACCTGAGAGTTGTAAGTGGGGCACCCTGCGTCCCCATAATACATTTGAAGAGTTAACGTGAAGAGCGTCTGACCTGACAGAGCAATGCAGGGTTATATTTTTGGTGCTGAGGGGAGGCCTGAGTTTGAAGAAAGAGGAGGGTTGATAGGAATAAGAGGGGAACTAGAAGCCTCTGAATAGGCTGGGCACCTTCAGAAGGCCATAGCTTGGGGCCTGGTTTGTGGGGTAGATGGAGGTCTCCTCAACTGAACTCACTGTGAACCTGTACAAAAGATTTAGGCTCAATTTGGGAGAGAAAAGCTGCAGTTATAGCTGTAGATCTACGCTACCTATACCACTCTCTGAAAAGTTACTAGAATGACTTGGTTAAGAAAGACTTTAATGTCATAATTTGATTGGGGGAAAGCATTCAAAAGTCAAGAAATGTAGAGTTCTGCAACATTGCCACGGGGAAGACAGTGCCACTTGACTGAGTCCCTCAAGCCGTGCACAGAGCTAAACTATGTAAAGGTAATGTAAATGGGCAAGCTTAGCACCATCCTCCACTCCCTCCTTTTGTTTGCACACTCAGATACAAGTTTTTGTCTTCAGTTTAATCCTGAGTTCTTCAGAGCAGGCCTACCCTATTATTTATAATGAGTAACACAACTTGTCTCCTGCAGGGATGATGGAGGATGAAGATTCTATTACTGCCTTCCCAGTACCAGGAGGAAGGAGAGAAGAGAAAGTTGGTGTGTCAGTAGAACCTACCACCTTTTCCTCTCTGTGCACACGTGCTTGCACACACGAAGATTCTGACATTGCCTGCCTCTTCACACAGTAGGCTGAAACTGGTATCATCACATACACCCTGGACCATGTTACACCCACTCTGCACAAGTGTGACTACAAGAACTGCAAGACAGTGGAGAGTCAGGCCCTAATTTTGTAAACCATCTATGACCCCAAATCAATAGCAGAATTTTTTTTGAATATATCTGTCTGTAAATGAAATCCTGGATTTTCATTTTCTATTCAAAAATCTCTCGCTCTCATTAGCAGAATTATAGAAAGGCCCTACTTAGCTTGCAATGCTGCAGAAAATGTGGATTCCAAAATATTAGGCTTCTACTGCAGTTTTGACAGATGGAGCCTCATTCCCCACTTAGCCCTGGGTGGCCATCAGCAGAAAATTGTGGAAAAGTAATAATGGACTTTATTACTGCAAATAATAAGGTCCATTATTGGTTTTCCACTAATTTTCCATGGCTTGCTCACAACTCAGCCACAATTTTTTGACAATCATCCTTCAATTCAATTTTATTGAAGTTCTGCTAATGATACACACACTAATAAATAAAAATTAGGAAGGGACATACAACATTTTCAAACAACAAAGTCGACTTTCTTCCTTTCCTTAGTTGTCAAGATCAAAATTCAAACCAGGTCGAGTTTTCCTCTTGCAACAATTGAGGAGCAGCAAGCAGACCAGAGGGACGAGTCCCTTTTGCTGGTTTAGATGTTTGTTATTGGGCCATGTGCTCCCCTTCACCATGACGTGCAGAGGGGGGAAAAAAGATTAGAATGGACCTTAAATCTGCTCAAAAGCAATAGCCCTGAAGGAGATGTACCTCCATATTTGTGTTCTCTCTAAGCTGCGTGGTCAGGCAGCCGCCCAGGAGTGATTCAAGTGCCACGCACTTGATTAGCAGAGCCACGCTCATCCGGCAGCATGTGTTCATATGCTCCTCCTCTGCTGCTCTGCAGCCATGCTCCTGCAGCTGTTCCCGGTACTCTCTTGCTGGCTGTGCAGAGTGTGAGGGGGTGTGCTGATGTCAGGGTGTCCCCAACCCTACCCTTGTACCCCTCTCCACAAAGCCTGTGTGTGACACAGTTTCTGTGTCACACACAAAGTCTTTCGCACTCACCTCCCAACACATACTTGTATTACTGTTGTTGTTACTTCCTAGTACTTCCTGCAATGCACATATATTCTCTGTAATTTTATTCTTGTGAAGTGTGTTATTTTAGTTTTTTTGACTAGTCCATACATTTCATAATTTTTATTTCTCTCAAAGAATTAAATTTAATTCTTGGAGTAGTGAGTTCTAAAATGCCTAACCTGTCCTGGCTGGAGTAATTATCCCTGTGGTAACTTTGTGGGTATATTATGTAGGCATCTTAAAGAAGGTCTATATTCACCTCAGAAGGGAGTGTGATTCCCCATAATTAGTCCCCCACAATTTAAATTCCAGGGCATTACCAATTAAAAGATCTCTTGTTAACTTGCAAGATGCTGACTGTATCTGTGTCAAGCTTGTAAGCCGTTAATTGACTCTGCGCTCAAGGAGATACTTTGCAAGGGATACCTTGTAACAACAACTGTTCTTAGAACTAGCACATAGAGACTCCCACCCTCCGTAGTTTTTAATCTCGATTTATCATGAATGTTAAAAGGCAGGGAGTCTCAAATAAATTCATAACACCCCAAAAGTTAAAGACAGTGAAATAATAAATGTGATTAAGATAGAGAATGTATTTGAATGAATGCTTGGTTTAGATAAATGAATGGTCAGGGAGGTGCCAGCTTAGGAATTCAGTGTCAATCGGTGAAAACAACCAAGGACCCCTGGAGGGCAAACTGGAATCCACACGACCATCTCAAAGGATGAGAAAACTGATAAGCACCTGACAGCCATCATGGAGCCTTCATGATAAACAGCATGACGAAGCAACTCCCATGGACTGGCATAGGAATAAATTCCTATAAAAATAGATGCTAAGGACTGGGAACTTCGAGTCTGGTTCTACCACCACTCTCCAGGAGCATCGGATGCGCACCTGACATGGACTCGGCTCCGCTCTCGTGTACAGGCTACCTGGCCAGTACTCTGTCACGAGCAGCTTCTAGGCTGCTAACTATAACAACTATGCAGAACTTGCATGAATAATTGTATGAATGAATATATGAATACATAAAGAGTAGTAGTAGTAGTATAGAATTGTGTTCTTTTTCCTGTATTTACAATAAATGCGTCATTTTGCCTTATCTCTCTTACAAGATCCTGTTAGTCTTGTTTTTATGATATAACATAATTGGTGGAGAATTGCGAAAAGGGGAATATTGGTAAAAAACCTCAGTTATTGTAAACATTAGCGTGCACACCGCCAAGTGATTTGGCAGATTACGATCGGGTTAACCAAACCTGCTGGCCTCCGGGAAGGTAGCAGGGGAAAGTGTATAATATAAGATTAAGCTACGATTACCGGATCCAAATCCTATTGTTCACTGAAGTATCAGAGGCAACAAGAAGGCCCGAGGGCCAGGCTAAGCTACTCGCTGGAACGAGAAGTAGCAGGATTAGAGAATCTAGGCTGTGTCACCCGCTGAGTAAAATCAGGAGCGAAGAAGAAGCCACTTGCTGAGTAAGATCGGGGTGACAGGGAAATTAAAAATTTGTTAGGATGTTTAGGAAAAGACAGGGTAAATCAGGTACAGGAGGAGGAATGGAACCGGAAGGCGCTCCAACCTCGCCTTTCGTTAAAGAAATTACGCCTTTCAAACAAGTCCTTCAAGGACTGTGCCCATATCTTTGGACTGAACAAGCCCTAGATGTCTGTACTATTTTAGATCTAGAGGATAGATTGGCACAATACACCCTCATGTACAAAGCTTCTAGCGCTGCCAAATGAGACGCGGCACCAATTTGGCTATTATGGGAGGCATGTAATGACAGTTACCTCCGCTTAGCTACCTGCAAAGAAAAAGAAAATCTCTCTGCAGGAACAGCTAACTCAATTAGAAAAGGGGATAGAAAATTGAAAAGTGATGGCAATAAACTCACAAAATCAGATGGAGATGATAAAGGAAGCACTGCAGGAATGCAAAGGTAAAGAAAGATTCCTGACTGAACAAGTTACCACACAAAGAATTAGAAGGTGAAAATCAAGCCCTAATTAAAGAAAATCAGGTCCTACAAGGGACGGTTAAAAAGTTAGCATTGGAACAAGGCAGAGCCCCAGCAAACCACAAATCGCTGTGAATCCATTATTAAGCAGCTAAAACTAAAATTGGGCTTCACTACCCGCCAGATAGTGGCCGTTAGCTCAGGAGAATGGAACCCTGCCAACCTTAAACTGAAATCCGATTGGGAAGAAGCAGCCTGGGACCCCCAGGAAATTTGGGATGATCTAAAGGAAAGTCCTATGGCCCCAGTGGCTGCTTTAGAACAGCACACCGTAACTACCCCCAGAGCAGACGCCGAGGGTGGGGGTAATGAACAAATTACAACTATCCCGGTGTCAGCAGCCGACCTAAAGGCAATGGCTGACCACCTAGGTATACTAAGTAGAGAATCCTTCTCCCGGTGGTGTACCAATGCCTTCCTATTAGCAGGGAGGGAAGCACTAACCACTACAGAAATTTATCAGCTTATGGGGATATGTGCGGCACCAGAAATAAGAGCTACTCTGGACCGCATTAGAGTAGCAGAAGCCGCCAATGAATTACCTTTAATGGCAGTCTTTGGGGAACAAATAGGCAGGAGAGATTTTATCACCCAGGCTGTAGCTTCCACCCAGGGCCCCAATGAGGACCTGGAAAACTCTCTCACCTGATGGGCATTAATGCAGGTAATGGCCGGTCTAGTAACAGTGACTGGCATTACTAATCTATACACATTACCATTCCCCATCTCATCCCTGAGAGATTGTGCCGCATCACTACTACCGTATAATTCAGGGAAACTTGTTGTTTGGCAGGACGGGCACCCCCCTACCCTAGAAGAATTAAGGGGGATGGTGCAACAAATTACCACGCATGTGGGACCTAATATAAAAAAGGAAAGAGTCGTGTGTGGGCTGGCCATAGAGCCAACAGTTACTTATTCGAACAAGAGCAGAACAAAGGGAGTTGTAGGACCCCGCGGAGGCTACTCAACAGGGAGGTCTCAAGGACGGGGAAATTATCAGCCAAGAGGGAAATTATATCCAGAATTACCCAAAACTCAAATAATTGAGAACCTCAGGGATGTTCCAACAAGCCCAGGAAAATTGGGATAGGGCTCCCATGACAAATATCATGAGGGAAATCCTAAGGCTGCAAAGTCATCAAAAGGAATGTATCGGGGTAACTGCCCCAAGTGCCCCTCCAATGAATTCGCTCCCATCCCCGGCAGAGGGCCACGAATATTTCTAGGGAAGCCTGCTGAACATAGAATCTCCACTTGGCAGAGGAGCACAGCAGTGTAGATTCATAGGGAATGCTGACCTGGGATCTAGGAGGAAGACCCCATATATACGCTCAGCAGGGTAATCAAGCTCCTACCCTAGCCCTGATTGATACCGGAGCCTCAGTCTCCCTGATTAAAGCAACCCCTCGCACGGACAAAAAGGGGCAGGAAGTGGTCCTGCAATCATTTCAGGGGAAACCCAGCATGGGACAAGAATGGGTACAAGTCCCTTTCACAGTACAAGGCTTTCCCTTCTCGGTAAAATGCTTTAACACAACTGGGAATTTAGTCCAAATGAAATACATGACTAACGGTGTAATCCTGGGAACAGACTGGCTGTTTAAAAATATCATAATTGATTCACCCTGGAGTGCTCTATGGAGGCTGGAAGCCCTCCCCCCTTTTCTACCAACAGAGAGCCAAAACATTGTTGCCAAAAGAGGAAACCGACCGATCGCAGCCCTCACCGCCGAACGGAAGGAGGGGTGGCGTGCGAAGTTTTCCACCGTCTGGACCCAGAAGATGGCAGATGGTGGTAAAATCAATGCTTGAGTCAAAATTATAGGTGAACTGGTACAACCCCAGAAACAGTACCGACACCCCAACGAAACTGAGGCACAATTGGTCCAGATCATCAAGGATCTGGAAAAACAGGGGGTTCTCAGGAAAACAAACTCTCCCTTCAATTTTCCTGTATGGCCAGTCATGAAGGCAGACGGGCAATCCTGGAGACTAACTATTGATTACAGGAGGATCAACAAAGGAAGCGTGCCCATGGCCCCCATCATGGCAGATATGACCCCAGTTATCCAAAAGGTACTGTTTCTTTGCAATACCATTACACCTGGATTCACAGGACAGGTTTGCTTTCACCATAAGGGATCAGCAGTACACATTTCAGCGTTTACCTCAAGGATTCCAAGACTCTCCAGCTATTGCCCACAGACATGTAGTGGATATGCTGGACCGGTTAAGTCCGTCAGATCAACCACTCGTCTTTTCCTATGTGGAGGATATTTTGGTTTTCAGAGAACTCGAGTCACAAGTACAAAGACGTATGGAGGACATTCTCACACTGATCCAGGGCGCCGGATTCAAGGTAAGCCTGGAAAAAGCACAATTGGTGCAAACCCAGGTCATTTATCATTGGCCAGGAGGGAAGACAGGTAGATCAAAGGAAAATAAGGGTATTAATTGAAATGCGAGCCCCTACCGATGTGCACCCATTAAGGGTTTTGTTGGGAGGATTCAACTTTTTACAGCCCCATATCTATAAATATGCAGAGATCACCCTTCCTTTATGGAAGCTGCTGAAGAAAAAGACACATTGGGAATGGGGTCCGGACCAGGAAACCGCTTTAAATACCTTGAAACAAAAAGCCCTAACCGCCCCTGCTTTATGCTTCCTGGACAAATCTAAACCATCCAGTTAGCAGCAAATGAAGTGGCCATGGCGGCCACTCTCCTACAACAAAATGAAAACCCGAAATTGGTACCTGTGGCATACGAATCTAAGAAACTGCAAGGAGTTCAGTCCTTTGAGCCGCTTAGTGGCAGAGCCCTGATTACTATACAAAGCACACATATGCCTCTGAAATACATCCTGTCTGGAAAATTAATAGGAGGCAGGGTGTCCAACACCCGGATGACACAATGGACTCTAACCCTGGTAAACAGAGGAGTCTGGGCTGACACAGTATCCAAACTGGACTCATGCTCTTATCAAAAGGGGGACAAGGCATGAATGTCCGGTAGTCACACTAGAACAAAGAATCGCACAAGCTCCCCCCCCCCCCTTGAAGAATTAGATACCGGGGGTCAGGAGAGACATTTGGTTCATGGTAAAAGGAGAACCAGATATGCAGCCATACATTTAGAAGAAGAGGTACTAAAGGGGTATTTGGATCACGGCTCGGCACAACATGCTGAACTCCATGCAATATACCAAGTCCTAAAACAGTATGAAGCAGAGAGCTGTCCCAAGACTGCATACATCTATGCTGACAGCAACTATTGTGTAAATGGGGTGCAATATTAGATGTTTGATTGGCAAAGGAATGATTGGAAAGCCGCAGACAGTAAAGAGATAGCATATGTAGATGAGTGGAGATGGATCTATGCCTGGGTTACCTCTCATCCCAACCAGCTAAAAATCAAACATGTAAAGGCATATGGAAAAGGCTTGGCAGCTAAAACTGTGTGGAATAACCGTGCCAACACCATAGCCAGGGATTATGAAGGGATAGCAGTGGTAACCCGAAGACAGGAACAGAAGGTATTAGAATCAGTCTGCGTCCCAGGAAGAACTGAAAGGCAGGAACTGGTGAATACAGCTCACCAGTTCATGCATGAAGGAGTAGAAGGGACACTGGGAAGGTTAAAGCAAGTGGCAGAATGGAGGGGGATAAGACATGATGTAGAAACATAGGTCAGGAATTGTGTACAGTGCGCCAAAGATAAAGCTCGGCCCCCACACCAGCTTCAAATGCTACATCAGAGAAGGCTGGGTCCCTGGCACAGGATCCAAATTGACTTCATTGATAAGTTGCCAAGGAGTAAAGAAGCTGTTCTCTGAAGTATTTTGCAGATATGGGACTCCCAAGATTGATTCAGACAACAGAAGGTCATTTGTGGGAGACCTATTTACCCTAATGCTTAAAGCCTTGAGGGTGTCACACAAACTCCATGTCTCATACAGATCCCAGGCCTCAGGACAAGTGGAAAGAATGAATCGCATCATTAAAGAAGTCCTCAGGAAAGTTGTAGACCATACCAGTAAAAACTGGCCTGAAATGCTGCCACTAATACTGGCAGCCATTTGCAGCAGTAACAGGCTGAGAACTAAAATCCAGCCATACCAGATCCTCTTCGGACAGGCAACGAGGCTGATCATCAACTCCGAGCAAGTGGCAGATACAGAGATAAACAATCCGCTTGGAACACATGAGCATTGGCAGTGGTTAAAACAATTACAAGAAGATAAAGCCATCCTACAGCATAGGGTGAGCCAAGCCATTGAGCTCATGAATAAAAAAAATGGATCAGAAGAAAATTGGGGACTCCCTACTGTGGGAGCCAGGGGATCAGGTAATGTACTTAAAGTTGGGCAAAAGGGATCACACACTGGAGTCAAAGTGGACTGGTCCCTATTCCATAGTTGATCGCCTCAGCCCTCTCATTTACCGCACAGACAAAAAATGGTAAACTAAAGTGGGTTCACATTTCACAAATCAAGCTGTTTGCATGAATTAATTTTGTTCTGTTGTAATTATATTTTCAGACACAACATCCCGATAACAATCGCGAACCAGGATCCGTGGACGTGGTGTATTTTTATTTCTGCATGACTATTGGGTGCGGAATACTGCTGCTTAGGCTGCTAGTTCTAATCGTATCTCCGCTTTATCGAAAGGGCAGTGGGGGGGGTGCGGGGGGAAGAAAGGCAGAACAATGCCTCGAATGAAATGGAAAACAGAGCTGCAGCAGGCGTGGCAGTTCTTGGTCTGGATTAAAGCATTCGCCCTAATCATGGTGGTAAAGACACAACCTATCCCCGAAGGAAAAATGCACCCAAACACATCCATGCCCATCCATAACAATGATATTCATGCTCCAGGATACCTGGGACAAGGTAAAACAATTCTCACCGCCTTACTGATACATAACTCACAAACAGACAACATACCATGGACCCCAGTACAACAACCAGATATACACCTAAAATGGGTTGATTTAAATACTAATCTTACACTAACACCTTTAGGGGAAACTCATGTATACTTTGGGGGAAGGGGAACTGGGGCTACAAGCAAATATTTCAGTCCCCGCAGGAAGGGGAAAACATTGGATGGTCAGGGTATGAACAGAAGGGTATGTGGGAGATACCAACATGCTTTCAGACTACCCCTCGCTCCCTTATGTATGGGATGGGTTCGTAAAAATCAGGGACCTTTGTAATAGTAATCATAGTACACTGCTAGAGTCATACACATGCACTGCCATTCCCTGATGGATGTGACTGGAAATGGAAGAACAAACATCTGTTTATAAGAAACAGTCTGTTACATTTGGCAAAACCTGCCTTATTTAAAGTCCAGACTACTCCAGTGAAAGTCTGGTGAACCCCCTTCTGGTAGAAGTAGAAATTGACATGATTAAATGTCTCAAGAGTAGAACCCAAGTGCATGCCTTTTTCTCTCCCTATACTGCTAGCCTGGATGAGGATGCACAAATTGTCCCTCCCAGATACACCTCATCCCAGAACTAAGAGATATTATGGAGACCATGCTGGGTGGGTTTGGAGCAGGAGCAGGACTTGCCAACTCAGTGGATTTGGAAACTATTAAGAACAAATTAAGCTCCCTGGCTCGACTGCAGGACAGCCTGATACAAAAACAAGTATATGCCAATGTAGACTTGGTCCAAATTGGTCTGGGTAACCTAAAAACCAGATGGAATCTTTGGCAATGGCTTAATACTACCACCTGGCTTATGCATAAGAAAATTTAGAAATAGGAAACTACACGGTCATAGCTATGGGATGCACTGAAATGCAGATACTTGCCCTATCTACTTTGGAACACAAAATGTTCTGGGTAATATTGGGTAATAAGGTTTTGATGCATTTGTTAAAACAAAGAAAAAGATCATTGTTTGACACTTATCAATATGAATGGATGCAATATGTTTCCAGTGTTGTAAACCAGACTTGTTAATTGGAGAAATTGTTGTAAAAATAGCACACCAACAGTCTCTGGAGGCAAAGGTTTGGAAGGTTAGCCCACTCCCCATATAACACATGGGATCATTCTGGCTGCCCTGAACCTCTAGACAGTGGGCTGGAGAGGGAGGAAAACTATTGGACACTAGAGGTTGTACTGAATACACTCCTCAAAAATGGGTATGCCCCACCTTGCCTGTTGCTCCATAGCCTTGTAGTAAAGATACATCACTCGGATCATGTATGTGGGATGAATTGGATAACTAAACCAAAGTGTTGTACAATGGACAATGTGTGTGTATTAACTCTTAGGAGGAAGTATTTTGGGAAGATGGGAGTGTTACATTCATCTACTGGGGGACTGCTAAGTGCAATGTAAGTACTGTATTCACTAAAAATCACATGTACTATTTACCCCAGCCAAAAAAGTCCCAGCTGACATTAAATTCTGAGCTGGCCAAGTTCTCCATTAACCTTGGAATTCAATGGCAAGAGCTTACCGGATAGCCTGATAAAAAGCAAAGTAACAGTAACAGACAAACGACCAAGTGGGAAACTGAACCATTCACATTATACATGCCAATGGGGACATGTTAAGAATTGCTACCACAGAAAAACAAATAACTTATCACTGGTATGATATATTCTCTGGATGGTCCCCAACCACCACTGGCATCCTATCAGTAATGCTACACCCCCGGGTAGTAGTCTTGGTATTAAATTGTATTTGCTTAATCGTAATGTGTGGTATGTGTTTCTGGATAAAAAGAATGTACACTAAATTGAAATCACAAACTCAAATTGCCTCACAGTACCTTCTCTTAAATAGGTTACATACAAAGCGACACTGACGATTATATATTAGTGTCAAAAGGGGGATTAGGTAGGTATATTATGTAGGCATATTAATGAAAGTCTATATTCACATCAGAAGGGAGTGTGATTCCCCATAATTAGTCCCCCACAATTTAAATTCCAGGGCATTACCAATTAAAAGATCTCTTGTTAACTTGCAAGATGCTGACTGTATCTGTGTCAAGCTTGTAAGCCGTTAATTGACTCTGCGCTCAAGGAGATACTTTACAAGGTATCCCTTGTAACAACTGTTCTTAGAACTAGCACATAGAGACTTCCACCCTCCGTAGTTTTTAATCTCGATTTATCATGAATGTTAAAAGGCAGGGAGTCTCAAATAAATTTGTAACACCCCAAAAGTTAAAGAGACCGTGAAATAATAAATGTGATTAAGATAGAGAATGTATGTGAATGAATGTTTGGTTTAGATGATAAATGAATGGTCAGGGAGGTGCCAGCTTAGGAATTCAGTGTCAATCAGCGGAAGAAGGCACCAAGTGAAAACAACCAGAGGACTCCTGGAGGGCAAACTGGAATCCACCCAACCATCTCAAAAGATGAGAAAACTGATAAGCACCTGACAGCCATCATGGAGCCATCATGACAAACAGCATGACGAAGCAACTCCCATGGACTGGCATAGGAATAAATTCCTATAAAAATGATGCTAAGGACTGGGAACTTCGAGTCTGGTTCTACCACCACTCTCCAGGAGCATCGGATGCGCACCTGACATGGACTCGGCTCCGCTCTCATGTACAGGCTACCTGGCCAGTACTCTGTCACGAGCAGCTTCTAAGCTGCTAACTATAACAACTATGCAGAACTTGCATGAATAATTGTATGAATGAATATATGAATACATAAAGAGTAGTAGTATAGAATTGTGTTCTTTTTCCTGTATTTACAATAAATGCGGCATTTTGCCTTATCTCTCTTACAAGATCCTGTTAACTTTTTAAAAATATATAGTTTTTTGTTTCTACTGGTGGTGCACATCTGCACATTACCTCAGTGTACATAACAAAATTTATTCCGCACATGGATAGAAAAAAATTAGAGGTGACATGTAGGTTTGGTAGTCAGGTAGAGCCTTCCAGAATAAATCAATTGTACCCTTGACTGTTGCACAAGAAACAGGACCCCCAAGACACGTATACTATGTTTGGGGTTTTTTTGTTTTTTTTTTTTAAAAAGCTATACATTTTAAAGGGTTTATCCTCATGCCTATTCACAGGGATGCGACAGGTCTCAGTCCCGAGGATTACCAGAACTTTCCTGTGTACAAATCCCCAAACAGTGAGATTAGATTATGTATTTCTTCTCCATAGGTTATCTTTAGAAACAATCCCACATCTAACTTGAATTTCCCAGGGCTGCAGCGAGGGACTGGCCAAAATTTGTGACCAAATAAATTTTGATGGTCCCTAGACCAATGCACCAAGAAGCATCACAATAGTAACTGTATCTAAATGGCCCATAATAGAGTGGGAAATCACATTCCTGTAGGTTTGTGGCAGAGAAATCCTATAAAATTATGGTAGTGGCATGCCAAACTCTCCTGTACTTGATACCACAAAAGCCCATGGTGACAGCTAACAGAGAGGAACACCACACAACCCTAAACTCTCTTTTTAAACCCTAAGAATTATATAGTTATGGGTGAGGACAAAGTCACAGTTTCACATTTGGGGACAATGTATACCTTCAAATCAGCAGCACTGCTATGGGTACCCATATGGCCCCACAGTATGCCAACATTTTTATGGCCGACTTAGAACAACACTTCCTCAGCTCTTGTCCCCTAACGTCCCTACTCTACTTGCGCTACATTGTGACATCATCATCTGGACCCATGGAAAAGAAGCCCTTGAGGAATTCCACCATGATTTCAACAATTTCCATCCGACCATCAACCTCAGCCTGGTCCAGTCCACACAAGAGACCCACTTCCTGGACACTACGGTGCTAATAAGAGATGGTCACAAACACCACCCTATACCAGAAACCTACTGACCACTATTCCTACCTACATGCCTCCAGCTTTTACCCAGACCACACCACACGATCCATCGTCTACAGCTAAGCTCTACGATACAACCGCATTTGCTCCAACCCCTCAGACAGAGAAACACCTACAGGATCTCTATCAAGCATTCTTATAACTACAATACCCACCTGCTGAAGTGAAGAAACAGATTGACAGAGCCAGAGGAGTACCCAGAAGTCACCTACTATAGGACAGGCCCAACAAAGAAAATAACAGAACTCCACTAGCCATCACCTTCAGCCCCCAACTAAAACCTCTCCAACGCATCATCAAGGATCTACAACCTATCCTGAAGGATGACCCATCACTCTCACAGATCTTGGGAGACAGGCCAGTCCTTGCTTACAGACAGCCCCCCAACCTGAAGCAAATACTCATCAGCAACTACACGCCACACAGCAGAACCACTAACCCAGGAACCTATCCTTGCAACAAAGTCCGTTGCCAACTGTGTCCACATATCTATTCAGGGGACACCATCACAGGGCCTAATCACATCAGCCACACTATCAGAGGCTCGTTCACCGGCACATCTACCAATGTGATATATGCCATCATGTGCCAGCAATGCCCCTCTGCCATGTACATTGGCCAAACTGGACAGTCTCTACATAAAAGAATAAATGGACACAAATCAGATGTCAAGAACTATTCAAAAACCAGTCGGAGAACACTTCAATCTCTCTGGTCACTCGATTACAAACCTAAAAGTGGCAATTCTTCAACAAAAAAACTTCAAAAACAGACCCTAATGAGAGACTGCTGAATTGGAATTAATTTGCAAACTGGATACAGTTAACTTAGGCTTGAATAAAGACTGGGAGTGGATGGATCATTACACAAAGTAAAACTATTTCCCCATGTTTATTCCTCCCTACCCCCCCGCGCCTCCGTTCCTCAGATGTTCTTGTCAACTACTAGAAATGGCCCCCTTGATTATCACTACAAAATGTTTCCCCACCCCGCTCTCCTGCTGATAGCAGCTCACCTTACCTGATCACTCTCCTTACAGCGTGTATGATAACACCCATTGTTTCATGTTCTCTGCATATATAAGTCTCCCCACTGTATTTTCCACTGAATGCAGCTGATGAAGTGAGCTGTAGCTCACGAAAGCTTATGCTCAAATAAATGTGTTAGTCTCTAATGTGCCACAAGTCCTCCTTTTCTTACTGTCCTACATTGTGTGCGTCTCTCTGCTGGTCTGAACAAAAATTGAAATAACTCATAACTGAAGACATTGCAAAATGGAAGGAGCTAACTTGTGCCCTGGCACATGCATTCTTAATAAAGGGTCTGACACTGAAGAAACCGACAATCCCTACCTCACAAATTAATTTAAATGATGCAGTTTCCTTGTTCGTTTCAAGATAAATACTGCTGATTAACACAGGATTAAGTCTGCTAGTTTAGGGTAGTTAAGGAAAGTCTCTGATCCAGAGAAGGTGTTGGCTACTAACCCTAACATTTAAAGTAATCTGGAAACTACTAGTTCACTATGATGAACACAATTCCAAATGAACAATGAAAGTGCTGGCAAAATGTAGAAATCTTTATGCTAATACAACCAAACTGTACTATATTGTCCAATTCAGGAACAATAATGAAGCCCAAATATTCTTCCCCAGATGATACATTTTAACCTTTTGAGAAAGATTTTAGGTTTCCAAATTTGCTCCAACAATTCTGTAGATATAAAAGATGGTGCATGAGGATGACCATTTCTAGAGGCAAACAACTGTGCATAAAAGATATGCAGGTGCTAGTTTAGGGAACGGGCTGAAGTGGAAATATTTCATCCATAATATTGACATATGGCTTGTTATATTTACATAATTAGATTGTAAACTCCACTGGATGGTGCCACCTCCTGGAGGTTATGGGAATTAGCTCGGTCAGGGCGATGCCCCTTCCCACGGCTACACCAGTCAGTTTCACCTCGACGGTCCCCCTCTCGCTCTTTAGTGTTGAGGCTGTCTTCTTCATGACTCAGCCCTCCGAGCAAGTCACTATTGTGATTTCCCTTTCCAGGGGAAAGTATACTAAGGTTCCTACTTTCCAGCAGTCTCAGGCAGTCTTCTGCTTCACGCCTTCCAGGCCGCTCCCGCAGTGGCTGGTAGGGGAACCTGGGCTCATCCTCTACTCAGGATTCCAGCTCAGTTACCCTCTATATAGCAACCAAGGTCTGTTCCCTGCACCCTGCTGCCTTTCCCTGGGCCACTTCACAGCCACTTCACATGTGAGCCTCTAATGAGCGGCCTCCAGCCTAAAGCTCCCCTGTTTGCAGCCTAATTAGCTGATTGGGCCCACCTGGCCTAATTCATCTCTTCTTGCAGGGCTAGTGTGGAGTGCACACACCATTGCAGGCAGGGACAGGTTTTTTGTTCTGTTTGTACAGCACTGAGCACAATGAGGTCGTGGTCCACAACTGGAACTCCTAGGCCCCACCATAATACAAAACCACCAACTGGGGAGAAGTTTGTCCAAACTGAAGTTCTAACTTGATCAAGGGCTTGAATCCTGCTGTGAGGGAGAAGATGGAGAGGTGAGGCAGCATATGTACACCTTAGGAAGTTACAACCTGAGGCTCAATCCTATAACCAAATCCACTCCAAATCCCCGCACTGGATGCTTCTGCAAACACAAATTAAAACTATTAACATGCTATTTTGGTTAGTTTGAAAGAGTGATAATAGGCAAAGAGGAGACCTGGAGTCAGTGCTGGAAGATAAACCAAAAGATAAATCACTTCTACTAGAATCAGTTTTTGTACCATTTAAATTTTAGGCTAAATTTAAGTGGACTGTGTCCCTTTAAAATATAATACAGCTAAAAAGCAACTCTTCTCCAATTTTCCCATGGTCAGCATCAATTATGCTGACTTTGATAGTGACAAACCAGAGTCAGGCACTGTAATATACTCTCCCAAAAACAGACTGCAAGGACATCATTAACTCATCTTTGATAAGGCCTTATGTCAGCCTCCCCTGGGATTCTCTCACACATCATGCTTGCCCTGGACACAGAAAGTGTGTCAAAATGGAGAATGTATAAAGGACATCACAAAAATTGAGTGCAATATTGGATTTACAGGATATTTTACTTTACACCTAGTGCTGCACTTGAGAGCTTAGATCTTCCCACAGCTAGAAATATTTTCATGTGAATTTTATGGTAATGAAAGGAGCTGGAGCTTTGATAGCCTTGGCATATGTCGCCCTCCTTTTAGGCACAGAACAGGCACAGTGCTGTCTCATCAATACAGCCTTCCCCTGACCAGGAGGAAGGATCTCTAAGGGTGCTCATTCAGTCTTTAGTCTTTCAGCTAGGACTCCCAATTAGCGCCAAGCAGGGTGATAGTATGTAATAGTCAGGGCCGGCTCCAGGCACCAGAGTTCCAAGCAGGTGCTTGGGGCAGCAGAGTTTCCGTGGCGGCGGCAATCAGTGGCAGCTTCTCTCTCTCTCGCCATCCGTGGCGGCAATTCGGCGGGGACAGATTTTTTCACTGCTTGGGGCGGCAAAAACGGTAGAGCCAGCCCTGGTTATAGTGAAGGACAACTTATTAACACCACCTATGAATATTCAGCTAATCAGATTGCGCAGTTATCTGAATACCCCCCTCCCCCAATACCTCTGCATGGTCTACGGATTAGAGCCAGTGCTATTTTAACAAGAGTCTCCCAAAATATATTCCATCTCAGTCATGTGAGATTTCCCTGGGGAAAATACAATGTTCCCCTCTTCTCAAAAATCCCTCAATTCCGTACTCTTTCTTCTCTCTGCCCCTAAGTCTTACAATCCTTCCATCCACTTCAAGAACCAAAGGAGACCAACTCCTCACCTGAACAACCACCCTATAAAAAGCAGCTCCAAGATGACCCACCTTCTGCCACCACTGCTCCTCTGAGGAATTTAGGACATTTAGGGCAACCACCTATATATTTCTTCCATGAGGCGCTAGAGGAGGGGGATGAGCCAAGAGGTACTGAGCAGTTAGATCACTGGACCAGGAATCAGATGACTTGGGTTCTAACCCAGCTCTTCCATAGAAGTGGTGTGGAATGCTGCACAAGTCACTTCATTTCTCTGTGCCCCATTTTGTACAGGGCATTGAGATCTCTTTCAGAGTATTAGCACCAGAATTATTACTCTTCATCTCACACGTTTTGGTCACAACTGAACTGCTGAAACAAAGGTCTTCTGTGAAAAGAGTCACTGTCAGATACATGTTAATATGTAATTCAAATCAATTCATAAATAAAATGGTTACTTAATTCTCCTCCTAGGAGACTCTGATTTGTAACTGTTTATGGTTAAAATATGGTGCTAGAGAAAGTAAAGAATCAGTAGAGCACTGGCTTGAGATGGACAAAATGCAGAGCTGTGAAAGGGCATATACCTAGAGTCCCTTTATTCTCTCCTGTCAACTCCCCAACATTCTTCTACTCAGCAATATTTAGACTTGACCAGGAAAGAGACAGCCCACCCTTCTCCAAATCTAGACAGCAAATTAAAATGGTAGGTCAGAAGCTAGGGAATCTACCTGCTATTTCTCTAGATTTCCATAATAAAATAACTTGCCAGTCTAATTCAGGTCCATTATAATATTTCCCACCCAAACTGTACTTAGATATTTCACTGTTAACTGTGTACATGACTTTATACAAGCAGCCTGAAAAAGCCAGCAGCAAATGTTGCAAAAACAAACCCAGTCAAGCAGGCTAGTCCCTCTCCATACACAGCTCCAACATTCCACTCCCATCTACAGCCAAGTCCCTCATATTCCACTCATCCTGCTCAGTCATGTCCTCCAACATCTCCTTAAAATATATAAAACCCAGCCTGTGTATAATTATTTGCTATTCTATACAATAAAGTAACTAAGTTCCCCTCTTTTTAGCTCTTCATTTCTTCTGATTTTTCCTATATTTTGTCGTAGTTATTTCAGTCCTTAGTCTTTTCCAGTATCTCTTTTCCCTTTTATAATTCCAACACCTCCTCTCCACCCTCCAGTTCATTCCCCTTCATATTTTCCTCCACTTTTCTCCTGCTAGTCTCCCTCTTTACTCCATTCTTTCCAATTTTTTTTCCTCATTCCCACAGTCTCTCCATCTTCTTTTCACCTAAATCAGGATTTGAACTCAAATCTCAGTAGAATTAAAGGCTAGTATCAATAGCCCTCTCCTCCCATGTACCACGAATGGTGCTTCAGCCAAGGGGATCTATAAATTATTGTGCCAACTCAAGCTTCTCAGAAAAGAAAACTAGAGAATAAAGCATTTTACAATGCTGGCATTTTTCAGACTGCCATCTAATTGAGGAGCCTGCAGTATTTCTCTTGGTATACTATGTTACAGGGCTTAGAAAACAAAGCTCTTCTGCAGCTTGAACATAGGTAGGTTCTTGGTCACACTAATATAATTACATATGGACACACACACACACACACACGACAAGTCTAGATATTATTGGTGAGTATATGTGTACTTAAGAACATAACGGCCATCTTGGATCAGACCAAAGGTCCATCTAGCCCAGTATCCTGTCTTCCAACAGTGACAATGCCAGATGCCCCAGAGGGAATGAACAGATCAGGTAATCAAGTGATCGATCCCCCTTTGCCCATTCCCAGTTTCTGTATATAATTATGTAAGAGAAAGCAAGACCACACACTCACCTCTATTCATTCAAGCTGCAGAACAGCGTTTATTGACCCCCCAATGTGTATATAAATACACCTACACCACCGCCAATGGGATTAAAGTTGTAGCACAGTCTGAATCTGCACTATGAGGTTACTTTAATTTCTCAAATCTTTTTCAGACTAAAAAACAAAATAGGCGCATCTTCCTTAGATTCCCCCGTTATCCCAGTTATTTCACTTTAACATCGATAAAACATCACCCTACCAAAATAAGACAATGAAGTTTTTGTTTTCCTTTTTTAGATTTGGTGTATTGTAAGATTTATCATTTTTAACATAGATTTGTTATGTCAGTGTTTTTGATAGATATTTTTCTTTCTGGAAAATGGCCAGTGACTAGCTAAAGACCTGAGTAGCTATAGACCTATCTCAATCTTGCCAGCAGTCTCAAAGCTCATAGGAAAAAATATATATACCATGTACCCTTTTTTGGTTAAACAAAGAAAATTGGATTTTTATCTGTGTGACTGTCACCTTTTACATAGCACTGTTTTGTCAAGAGCCACTAATGAAAGTGTAGCAACAGATAAAGGACATGTTGCTTCAGCTGAATTTATAGATTCATCTCAGACATTTAAAGGAGGACAGAATCATATTACAGTATGTTCTTTTCAAAGCTCCGTGAAATAGGATTAACCAGCATAGAAATGGACTGCTTAAAATATATATCATATTATTACATAGGTCTGAATAGTTTCAATTCATAATGTCGTCTCAGGGGATTTTAGTTTCTCACAGAGCCCCACAGGGAATAGTTTAAACAGCTTCATTGTTTTTCTTCCATATTTATGCTGGCTGGGATTTTCAAAGTCTACTAGGGAAGGATAGTCCAGTAGTGGCTAGGGTGCTGGCCTGGGACTTAAGAGCCAGGTTTGTGACCCTGCTTCACCACAGACTTCCTGTGTGACCTTGGGAAATCGCTTAGTCTCTCTGTGCCTCATCTCTAAAGTGGGGCTAATAGTACTTCCTTCCCTCACAGGGTGGTTGGAAGGATAAATACATTAAAGATTTTGAGATGCTCAGATACTGTGGTAATGGGGGCTGTCAAGGCTGAATCCCAACTCCGTCACTCTGAGTGCAGAAGTGGGGCCCGCAAGGATTTTAAAAATTAATATTGGGCACTCCAGGCTTGTATTAAACTCCCAAGGTTACAGCTTTTCTGTGACCTTGGCTTGGTAAAGGCTGCCACCACCCAAATGCAACAAAACCCCCTTTGAACCTAGGAAGGAGCACTTGGGAATTCCTCCCTGAGGGGTGCCCTCAATCCTTTTCAAACCCCCTCCGGGGAAGAGCTGAAAAAGGAAACAAAGGAAATTAGCGGTGGCTACCAGCTAATCAAACATGCACAAACCTCTTAGGACACCAAAAATCCAATCCTGTTCTTAAAAAAGGTAAATTTTATTAAAAACAAAAAGAAAGAAAATACTTCATCTGGAACTTAGGCTTTTGCTAGATTTTAAAAGAGCAATTCCAAAACCGCTTTCTCAGGGGTTCCACTTAAAGGTTACAAGCGAACAAAAGCATCTGTGGCTAGCACATAGGAGTCCACAAGTCAATAAGAAAAAATATAAATAACCCTAATTGCATCTAGTTAACATTCTGATCTACTTACACATTGGAGTTCAGATAAGTAGTTCTAGGCATGATCTGACGACTTATAATCATACCTGGCTTAGCTGCTGATAGCATGGCTGCCCTGTCCCTTCAGCCCAGAGAGACAAAGGGAAAGTTTCTTTCCCAATTTTAAAAAGTTCTACCTTCCCATTGGCTCTTTTGGTCAGGTACCCACCTTTTCCCCCCCTTTACCTGTGGGACTTTTTAAACCCTTTACAGGTAAAGCAAGTAAAGAACAGCTACCAAGAGGGATTTTACAGCTAACTAGCTGGCTGGGTGTCCATCAAAGGGTGCTATCCCCCCTCTTTATTTATTACAGGGGCCATATCAGTACCTACGAGTCACATGGCTAGTTAGTTATGTGCTAGAATTTTGGTCCCTAAGTCCCTTAGGGTCTTGAAAATTCCAGCTGTTATGGTTACTATAAGAGCATAAGAAACATCTTACGGAAATAAATGAAGAGCTGAACCAACTAACATAGTAGTAGTTTAAGACCCATGCTTGGAGATCTAGAGGAGAATAAATAGGAAGAATGTGTGATGGAAATACCCCAAAAATGGGAGGAGGGGGGTAAAGATGATGGGACAGCTCTGTGCCACATTCCTAACCTTCCAAAAAGCCCATGAAAACCATCTGTATAAACCCAGGCAGTTGAGATTCCATGCTTGCATCTCGGGGAGGAAAGGAGGGATCAGAGATGGGGTCCAGGTGTTCCCAGCAGTTTATAACCTTGTTTTACCCTTGCTGAAAACAGCATTAAGAGTGCAATGCTGTGAACTCACTTCACTGCTTTTCTCTGAAAATGCTTCAAATGACTGAAGCATATGTATTTATGCTAATGTAGTCCCTCTAATTATCACGAAGGCTGGCGTGTCATGGCAAAAAATTGGGGAAGTCATGACTTTGTCATGGCACAAAATGCAAGAGTCATTTCACTTATAAAAAGGAAAATTGTGGCATACATTTTAATGAATGTTAAGTTTGTCATATGAAGTTTAAGAAAAAATCAAATAAATATCCTTTAACAATAAAAGAAATGTTGAAAACTCTTTATGGTTTCACTGGTAGTTTCAAGTCACTAGAAAAGAAAAACTTTTACTGGACTTGTATAGGGACAGATTTTATAAATGCATAGAGGAATCCTGCTCCTTTGTCTGAAATCAATGGGGCCAGAATTTCACCACACTATTATATATTGTGAAAAACCTATGAGGCGTGTCTTTTGTTACACAAGTGACTGCTACAAACAAGACAGTTTAATTATAACTATGCAACCATATATACTTAGCAGATTACAGGGAAATTTTCAAAAGCACCTCAGTCACATTTTCAAATATGACAAGCTCAAGAGACTTTCTGTCCCATTGACTTTCAATAAGACTTGCACTATATAGACAAGCTGTTAGACTATGTATTAGTCTGCACCAGAAGGGTGTAAATTCTAGTAAGCACTAGTGTGTCATGCACTAACTGGCCCACATGAACCTACTGGCATGCAATAAGAGTTTCCTAGTGCATGTTAATATACCACTGTTTCAGGAATACATTAACACACATTAGGGTAGTGGTTCTCAACCAGGGGTATGCAGAAGTCTGCCAGGTGGTACATCAACTCATCTAGATATTTGCCTAGTTTTACAACAGGCTACGTAAAAAGCACTCGTGAAGTCAGTACAAACCAAAATTTCATACAGTCAATTACTTGTTTATACCGCTTTATTTACTATTCACTGAAATGCAAGTACAATATTTATATTCCAATTGATATATTTTATAAACCTGTGGGCGGGGAAAAAGGACTCAGGAAACTGCCACATTTTGCCACGTGTTCACCACAGGGAGGGATTCTGAACTCTCATCTAGATTGGAGAAGAGATTGAGACTGACATAATGACAACCATGACTTTAACATGTGAATCTCTTTCTACAATGATGGCAGAGGGGAGCTTAGGGTTGACCATAACCTGGAAACTCACATTAAATGCTATTAACCTCTTTCTACACAAGAGACAGACTTGGAACTGTAACTTCTTTTCCCAATCTAGATAAGGCCCCACGGTATAGCCTCCAGGCCACACAAAGCCAAAGCCAAAGCCAATTCCAACCCTACCCCTGTGTTAGTCCCTCAGGGGCATTGTTAACACCGGTTGCCTCTTACACCTATACCCTTATCTGCTACCCTCTCAGGAGGATAACTTATTTCACTTTCAGATGGAAGTATTGACAGTAGATAAAGGGAGCATGCCATGTAAACCACCTCCTGCCCATGTTCCACTCCTCCTTCCCAGACATGGAAGAACAGGCCTGTACCATACTGATGGGGGGGGGGAGGGAAGGGGGGAGAAGAGCGCTTGTATAGAGCAAGCCACCACCGTTTTTCTATTCCTTCACTTTCTAGATATTCTCATCACAATTCATTCTTCTGCTACCCTCTCTAGCATGCAGTGGAAAGGGGTATGGAGTCCTAAAGGAACGAATGCATTAGTTGGTTTGTCTCTTACCTGAAGCAGTAAGAAGTTTATTTCTATATATAAAGTATCAGATTTCTACTGGCAAAACAGACATTTAGGTGTATCCATTAAAAATGAGAGCTAGATGTGAATGGATTTAATTAAAAAATAGATTCTCTCAGTTATGTTCAACTCAGATTCAGCAGCTGGTGGCCAGCAAGCTTCAGCTCTTATCCAGTGCTTATGGGGGTGTGGGGGGGGGGGGGGGAAGAGCACAAGGCAGTGAAGTGAAGTGGTTTGCCCAAGGTTAGATTCAAAGTCAGAGGCTCAGCCAGGATAAGTAATCAGAATCTTCAGGTCTTCCATGGCTTTGCTCAGACTCTACGTGCACATGGCCTCCTAAGCTTTAAATGACAGCACCCCCCCTTGCTGCTGCTGATTTTAACAGCAGTTCAGTTTGATCTATCACTGACAGCTGATTCAATTTACAAATTAAAAATGAACAAATCAGGATTTTTTTTTTAAAAGAATTATTAATGGACCTGGTTTGCCTGTCGCCTACACTGGGGCAAACTCAACAATCACTCCACCAAAACTCAAGGGAATTATACTAGCGTAGGAGAGATTTAACCTGGTGTTTAACACACTTTATATGGACACAACTCTAAAAAAAAAAAAAAAAAAAAAAGATTTCTTTTACTCTTTTCTTACATACACCCTGTTCCTTTTCTTGTACTATTTCTTAGCAGTGATGTCACTACTTGCTGATAAGATACTGAATATTTTAACAAATACAGCACATTTCACAGCAAGGCGGCCAACAACAGAACACTCCTTAAAAACGGAATTAACAGAACTAAAGGTTTTACATGTTATTCCTTTTGTGAAGCTCGGATTCCTGAAAGAAGAACTCGCAGGATAGCTGCACTCACGGCACACTATAACTTTCATACACCTATTGTGCACTCGGGCCACACGCAAAGCCACTACTGATGCACCACCCATTCAGGTGCCAAAGGCACAGTATAGAACATGCTACAGGAAATTGAACGTGGATTGGAAAGAAGAGTTTTGGCCTAAAGGCAAATGTAAAATTATCTTAATGCTGACCTCTAGTGCCGGGAGGTAGGAATTTTATTTTGGAGGTGCTGCTGGATTCAACACTACTAGGAATGCATCTCTCTACTGTTACAATTGGTAAGATTTTTCTCTGAAGTTTGCACCTTTAACTGCTCCATAAATTCATGCCCACTTCAAGGAGTATGCAATTAAGGATGAATTTGAAAGCAATTCTATATTACTCATCATCATGGCACTATAGGCCTATACATAGGCTCTTGGAACCATGATTAAATCAGAAGTTCAGGTGTCATTAAAAACACACATCACAGCAATAAATCTTTGGCCCTCATAATTGTGAAAAAAATACTTGAAAATACAAACCAAACACAACTGATGCAGTGAGGTCTGTAGACAGCCTAAAACAATTGCTCTGAGAGGAGTGAACTGCCCCATTCATCTCTATGGATTGTTAACACCAAGACCCGCTGCTCGGGGCACCCCATAACACCACTCCAACGAAAGACTTGAGTGTCGCAGGAAGAGAAGGGTGCTGTGTGGATGGGTCCACCCACCCAAGCAAATATACCATAGCTAATGGCGATAAGTCCGGGGGACGGGGGGGACAGGGGGAGAAAGAGTGCCTTCCATCTCCTGCCTGCCACCTGTTCCCTCTCAGAGTATGGAAAAGGCCCCTACTGCCACTCCTAGGGAGAAGGAGTTCCATGCTGCTGTCTCTGCTTCTCTGGGAAGGAAGGGGGTCTCAAGCTATTGCCATCCAGGAGGGGGGGGTTAAATAATCGAGGAAAAATTGGGGACCCCTCTGAACATCAAGACACAAGAGTCAGGAATTGATCTTGGGACCTCTCTCCAAACCCTCCCCCCAACTAGAGAACGATTATAATGACGTGAATTCTAAAAAAAATTCTTCCTCCGGATCCCGGCAAACACATCACCCCCTCAGAATAGAAGGTGCAACATTGACAAAATCCTCCTCTGTTGAATGATCTGCCAAGGTGCTGTTTTCTCATTATCACACGTATATGCAAGTCCCACTATCCTACTCTACTTGTGATTAGGCAGGGTTCTGAAATATACAAAAAACTTGTTCTCTGAAGCATTTGGCATAAGGGTTATATATTTCATCTCCCTGCCAGCTCACAACAAAACAAGGACATCATGGCTTGCTCAGACACACTCACAAACCAAATCACAACCAGCAGATCTAATATTTGGGCTGCCAAGCCTTGGCATGACAATAGCATTTTAATACCACCAGGCTCTGCTGGAAACTTTCAGCAAAGAGATTTTTCCAAGAAATTTCTGCTGTATTTATAATCTCAGTACTAAACACAGAAATGCTTAGGAGTTTGGGCTTGAGGTCAAACACAATCTAGCTGGAACCTAAGCATTAATATTAAGTAAATCGTCATTCCCATATGTTAATAATGCTGCCAGACCCCAGTCTAAATCAGTTCATGAAGAATATCTTAAGCTGGCAAACTGCCATTACTGGAAAATAATTTGTTTTCTGTCTTGGGGCTGCACGTTTCTCTCTCACACAGACAAGCAGTAACTGCACACATTGCACAATTTATTTGGTCTTTAGACCTCTTTAATTTACCCTTCTGCTGATCATTTTAAATACTGAAGTGCTATACCTAGGGAGACCCCATCACTCATTAACAGCCAAGTTAGGCTTTGCGCATAGTGATTATACAGCAATTCACAGCTGACCTGCCTTTAGGTCATTTCAGTAAAGCTTGATAGGATCCCTAAAAGGAGAACATGTCAAAGACATTCTCATTAGCTATTTTCTCCACCATCTGCCTGGTCTGAATGCCTTGAAGGCCTCTTTTTAGAATGTACTTTTTGTGTTCCGTGACACATCAGAATGATTATGAAATGCATGTGTGGGAAAAAGCACTATATTAAAGCCAAGATTCACTAATAACCATTACTAACAAATGACATTTTTTCCCAAGCAAAAATTTGATTGGGCTGGAATTAAGGTACCCCAGAAATGTCAATCACATTTCATTAAAATTGCCTTTAACAAACAAACCCACAATGCAATTTAAAAAGAAAACAAATTGTAGAAAGCCTGAAAAACTGAAGTTTGATTCCATGGGTTAAAAATAAATAAATCATGACCTTCCCTTCCATCATAAGGGACAGTCATGAAACAACACACTAATGGGAGAAGTTTCTTCCTGCCTCCAGTCTCTGTAGCATGAGGCTTGATATCCCTCAGATCTATTTACCTTAGTGTAACTGGGGGTACTTTTACCATTCATATCAAAGGTCTCTTTTTTCCCCCACAATCTAAGTAAATGCTGTAAATCAATAATGTGTGTCTGTTTTACACAGGCTAATTACAAGCTGCATTAAAGACAGTATTATGTAGGTTACCTTTCATTTTCATTGAATCCTCCCTTAACTTTATAGATTACGTTTCCAAAGCCAGAAGGGACCATTGTGATCATCTAATTTGACCTCCTACATAATACAGGCCATAGACCTTCTCCAAAATAATTTCTAAAACTTTGCCCCCCCCAAAAATAATCCAATCTTGATTTAAAAATTGTCAGTGATGGAGAATCCACCATGACACTTGGTAAACTATTCCAATGGTGAACCACCCTCTCTGTCAAAACTGTGCAGAGCTGTCCTCAGGATTTATGGAGCCCTAAACAGTATTATTAAACTGGTGCCCGTATGCCCCACGGCAACCAGGGCCCACAGCCGGGGGCGGGGAGCAGGGGCGGGAAGAGAGACAAGGCAGCAAAGGATACTGAGCTGCCTGGCCCGCCTCACAGTGGCGGAGAGTCACAGTTCCCCCCGTACCCTCTCCCTCACACAGAATGCACGGTGCTGGTGCATTCGGCTCTGTGAATACAGGCCCGGCCTAAGGAGGCTACAGCGTGCACTGGGCGTGCGGGAGCAGACCCGCTCTTACCTGCTGTCATGGGCAGTGGGTGAAGCTGCTGCTTGGGGAGGCTAGCTCCCCAGTCCACTTCTTCTGCCTGTGGCCCCACCCATACCCCACTCCTGCTCTGCCCTGGCCCCGCCCCACTCTGCTGAGGCCCCGTCCTCTCCCCACTGTCTCCCTCCTCTCTTCCTTCCTCCACCCTGCTTACCCCCTTCCAGCCAAATACCTGGACCCAAATGAGCCATTTTTTCAGATGTCATTTGCTTCTTCTGCAATTTCTTTCTAAAGAGAATGGAGCATGTTTTCCACTGCATGCCAGATGGTGGAGACTGGACTTGCAGAAGATACCTAATTAAAAGCACTAAACTTGGGAATAAAAAATGTCAATCACAGGTTTTTTGACATATCCTGAAGTTTGTCAGATTTATTTGCAAAAACTTGGTAGTAAGGGCAAGTCAGCTGTCTTGCTGAATACAACATTAATTTAAAATAATCAGTCACAGAGGTTTAGTGTGTGCATCCCAGACCATCTTAGCTAATAGCCACTGATCAACATAGCCTTCATAAACTTATCTAATTCTTTTCTGAACCCAGTTACACTTCTGGCCTTCACAACTTCACCTGGCAAGGAGTTCCATAGGCTAACTGTGTGGTGTTAACAAGTACTTCCTTATGTTTGTTTTAAACTTGCTTCCTATTAATTTCATTGGGTGGCCCCTGGCTTGTGTGTTATATGACCAGGTAAATAATACTTCCCTATTCACTTTCTCCACACCTTTCATTCATTCATTCATTCATTCCTTTATAGACCTCTCTCACACACACCCTTTTGTCTCTTCCAAGCTCAACAGTCCTGGTCTTTTTAATCTCTTGTCATATGGAAGTTGTTCCATACCCCCTGATCATATTCATTGCCCTTCTCCATACTTTTTCCAGTTCTAATATATATTTTTGAGATGGTGCAACCACAACTGCATGCAGTATTCAAGTTGTGGGAGACCCATGGGTTTAAAATAGTGGCATTATAATATTTTCTGTCTTATTATCTATCCCTTTCCTAGTGGTTTCTAACATTGTTAGCTTTGACTGTTGCTGCATATTGACCAGATATTTTCAAAGGACTATCCACAATGACCCCAAGATCTCTTTGAGTGGTAACAGCTAATTTAGACCACATTATTTTGTATGTACAGTTGGGATTATTTTCTCCAACGTGCATTACTTTGCATTTATTAACAATGAATTTCATTTGTCATTTTGTTGCCTAGTCACCCAGGTTTGTGAGATCCCTTTGTAACTCCCCATAGTCAGCTTTGGACTTGAGTCCAACTATCTTGAGTAGTATTGTATCATCTGAAAACTGTGTCACCTCACAATTTACCCCCTTTTCCTGATCATTTATGAATCTGTTGAACAGCACAAGGTCCCAGCACAGATCTTTGGGGAAGCCCACTATTTACCTCTTTCCATTGTGAAACTGACCATTTATTCCTACCCTTTGTTTCCTATCTTTCAACCAGTTACTGATCCATGAAAGGACCTTCTCTATTATCTCATGACTGCTAACTTTGCTTAAGAATCTCCTTCTGTTATAGGTTTAGCTAGACCCAATAGTAGTACACGATCCCCAAGGGCACCACATTTAATCTCTTTCCAAGATGCTCTCCATTTGAGCACTTAAATCTCCAGAGGTATTTAGATCCAGGATTTTGGTTTATATGATCATAAAAAGAGGGACCACTTGGGACACATTTGTGAAACCTTTACTCACAATGAACAGTGCCTTATAATTGTAAGCAGTGCCAGTGAAGTCAACTGAGTTACTTTGGAGTGAGACAACATATTATGAGAGAGGATCTCTCAATCTGGCCCAGAACTGGGATCTGGATCCAATCTGGAATTTTGATTGTTCCCTCAAATTCAGAGGTGCTTGGATCCAGAGTTTTGATTCAGAAGCATTTCTCAAATAAAACACTGACACTACTTGGTCACACTTGGACACTGCCTTTTTACTGCTGCCCTCATTGATCAATCTCCTTGAAAATGAAACCTACATTTGGGTAGAATGACTTTCTATGCAGGATGCAAAAAGAGGGTGGGAAGTGAACAGTTACCACTGTTTAAAAAACAAAACAAAACCACACCACACACTATTTGGTTTGCAGTGTCAAAGTTCCCCAAGAAGAAGCAGCACAATATTGCTCAACCATAAAACAGGCAAACTGGATTTGTGCATATCATTTCAGAGACCACAAAAACCAATCACAGTCCAGGGGTTACTAACATAGAGCAAATAAAGAGCTGAACAGTCAGCTAAAATATGGAATGTTTGGAAGAGAGAGTGATGTTTTTGGGTGGAGAAACATCACTGAGCTGCGAGTTTAAATAGCCCTGTACAGCAAAAAGTTAAGCACGCATGTTTTCCTACTCGAAAGCATGATCTTCACAGTATTTGGATTTTTTTTTTTTAATGTTCGGAAAACTAAGCAAAGCCCTACTTCCTTGGAAATTCTTCATTTTGATAACGGTGCAGGTAAAGTTAAGGAATTGCTTTAAAAATACAAATTTTAAAAATAAAATGATAGCTGCAAAGAGGATTATACCCAGGGCAGCAATCCAAAAGTTCACAAGGTGAGGAGTGCTTACAACCAAGTACAGGAGTAGATTTAATATGAAGTCATAGTTTTTCAAATAAGCAAGCAATTGAGTCTCCAACTGGTGGTGGCTGTACAGATGGGCAGGAATATCAAATGTCTCCTAATACAAGAGTCTGATGTCAGAGAGGGTAAGGAAGTTCCCATGATGTGCCACTTAAGCAATAAGAACAGACAGGGAGTGTGTTATTACAGGTAAGATACATTAACAAAGATTGCAACTTAAAAAAAAAAAAAAAGGCACACGCCCAACCAGGCATAATTCACTCACGCCTCCCCCACCCCTTCTGTGGCCTTGTTACTGTTGCAGCAGAGAAATCCTGCTTTGACGGGCTTCGTCAGATGTGTCAGAGCAGGGCTCTGTGTACTTCACATGCTATATCAATCCAACCGTTTGGCGCTCATTCAGAAAACTGGGAAATCCGCAAACAGTAAAGTGAGAAGAGTTACATTTAAAAAAAAGTGTTTTTCACCACAGTACAGGTAAACCACCATTCTCAATATTCATATTTTTAACAAAGTTATATACCTTTTAAAAAGGTTTGCCCATCGCATAGAAGGTAAAAAAAACAAAAAACAACCTTCTCCATCTCCATGGAAAACATGGAGTTGACAGGGAAAAACTAAGCAGCAATTTATTTCCTATTACAAGATTATATGGCTGTTTGCACACAGGTATGTCCCTGTCTGAACTGGGAGCAGCCCCCATGGCTGGGTAGTCTGGGAGGCATGCAACTACAGCTGAAGGCTGAGTAAGTAATTTACTTTATAATTAATATCATCAAGAACATCAACACTGACACTTGAGTGTGCACTGGGTCATTTGGTGCCTCAGAGCAGTAACAGGGATAAAATTCAAGTCTTTCTACTTCAAACGATAAAACACAACCTATATTTATAATAGCTATTGTAGAACACACAGTAGGGCAGTTCTGATTCCACCCAGTAGATGGTAGTGGTTCGCATACATAATAGCCAGTTCACCACATAATTCTCTATTCCTCTTGCTGCTATTCAAGTGACATGTTGAAATAAGGTCTCTCTCACATTCCAGCATCTTTATCTGTTTAAGCCCACTGTGAAGTCATAGGGCTGTTTGTAAAGGAGGAAATTGCCATAGAAATTATTGCAATGTTGCAGAATAAGCCTTATGACTTCACTGCAGTATCAAACAGAAACAGAAAATAGTTTGTTTGGTGGGGGGGGGGGGAGGAGGGGGAAACAGTCTGGCAGAACTAACTAATAAGAAAATATAGCAAAGCCAATTCTGGAAAACCTGTGAGGAAACTGCTTTTCATGTTTTAATAGAATATTTTACATTCCCCTCCTCCTATTCAACTATAAAAGTTTCACTTTAAATACTAAACATTACTGTAGCTGTTCCAATTGTCCTTGCACGCATGAACAGAAAGACAAGAAGTTATATCCTTAGGGCCATATACCGCTGTCTATGAACAGCAGAACCCCCACTGAAATCAATTTGGCTTCCCAGTGTCAAAAATTTAACTTTCTTCATCCCTGTAATGCATTTGAGCCCAAAGTGATTGGATAATTTGGCTAAGTTCTGGATAAGTTTCCAAACTCTGTGGTCCTTATCCAAACTGATTCTTTTAAAGTTTGCCAATCAATTTCTCTGTAAATATAATGTAGTGTAGATTATAAATACACTGGCATAAATTCCTTAAGAGACCTTATGAAGGACAGGACGCGTAGAGATCTGCTCTGCTAGGTCATGCCCTCACTCCTCCCTCACGCTATGGAGAGGATTGCTGATGCAGGAGGCAACAGAGCTGCCAGCCTCCATCAGCTATCTGCTGGCTGAGAGCTAGGAGTCAGGTATTAACTGCATTTTGTTTTGGATGCTGCCTTAGCTATAGTAAGGAAGAAAATCTCTGTGGAGCCTTAGAAATAAATGTCTTTGGATCTTACAACTTATCCTTTTTTTCCACTGCCTCCATTTGGGGCACTGATTTAATTGAAGTCCTACCGACACAGACACTAGGCTCTCCATTAACTTAATTGGAGTAGCAACCTTTCCAGTGAGAGCCACATTTATGGAGATGCCTACTAGAGTCTTGTATTAACAATAAAAGTGAAACAGACAACCAAGATAATTCAATGTTGCAAAGTGAATTATCTTTCAACATTGAAACACCAAAAAACCAACCAAACCACAAATAGTAACAAATGCCCATCCTTTTTTGAGTGAGAAAGGAATCTTATGCTCGTTATTCTGGTTTTTTTAAGCAGATGAAATGTATTCCAGAAGCGTGTCTGTCAGATTCTGATCTAACTTACACTGCCAGAAATAAGGATTAATTCCACTGAAGTCAATTGAGTTACGCCAGTGTAAACATGAAATGAGAAAAAAAATATCAGATCTTTATACTCTAGTGTAGGCAGACTAATTTATCAGCTGCCTGAAGTGTCCCAGTCTTCTTTAATTAATCCAATAAAACTTGGCATTATAGTAATCATCAATTGTATTGAACCTTTGGGGGTACTGTGCAGCTACATTCTTGTTGTATACCCAATAGCCAAAGCTGCAAATCTTTCAGATCTTGGCCAGCATGGTCTCTCAAGCCAATGTCAGGGATCTTAACCATGATCAGCGCTGAAGGTCCCAGATGCTAAATGCTCCCTTCTTCCAGTCCCTACCTTCCAAACACGGCAGATTCTCCTGAAAGCACAGATGTACATGTTGACCCCCTTTCTACCAGCTGCTTTAACATCAAATATTATGATCTTTCGAGTTACTCTCTGCATAGCAAATATGCACACACTACCTATGTTAGAGCAGATCTTACTGGTACGGAACCACTCCCACCCCATTCAGACCTCTAGGATATTGTGAGATTTGATTTCAGAGTGGCAAATATGTACAAGCCCCATACCCAATCCTGGCCTAACCCAAATATTCTCCCAAAGCTCCAACACCCTGCCATCTATGTTGGAAATTTTAATAGCCACCACACCATATCCCTGCTGTGGATACAGCAGGTCAGATGAAAATGGAGTTGATCTTTTGGACTGGTTCTCACTTCATTATCTTCATCTCACCCATGACCCAAAACAATGGGGGTACTTTTCATTTTGAAAGAAAGACTACTCTGACCTCCATCAGCACAGACAATTATCCACTTCAAGCTATAACCAGTGTATTGAAAAACTTCTCTTGTAGACAACATCCTCTGATCCTCACCAAAGATGATCTAACCATACCTATTGTGAGCTCCAATAAAAACCCTCACTGGAACAATCAGAAAGCAAACTGACCTAGCCTTTACACGGTTCACTGACTGCTTGTATCCCACACACCATCTCTACTGAGGAAGTTCACATGAAGTACACAAAAGCCATTTATAAAGCTGCCATGGAGTCAATTCCAATAGGCTGTTATAAGAGCTACATTCCCTGGATAGATGAGGAGCATGTAGAAGTCCTCAAGCAATATGAAGAAAGTGGCAATCCGGACAGCTTTTAAACAGCTTGTATGCTTCTAGAAGAAAAAGAAGAGAGCAGGCCACTGCACAACTAAACATGTCAAGATCCAGCTGCAAAGTCTGGGCACAAATCTGAAAACTTGGTGCTGCTCAGAAGCTTCCACCAAAGCGCGATTACCCATTTTCTCCAAACAGCATTGCTGCCCACCTGATAAATATTGCAAAAGCAACCTCTCCTTCAAAAAAGTTCGAAGAACAGGGAAGACAAAATGGCAGCAATGAAAACAGTGTTTACCTAAAATCAAATAAGACTTCCAGCCTTCCACAGCAGAGGAAACAGAAAGGGTGTTCAAAACAATGAAAATTGGGGGCAGGAGGGATAGCTCCGTGGTTTGAGTATTGGGGTGCTAAACCCAGTGTTGTGAGTTCAATCCTTGAGGGGGCCATTTAGGGATCTGGGGCAAAAATTGGGGATTGGTCTTGCTTTGGGCAGGGAGTTGAACTAGATGACCTCGTAAGGTCCTTTCCAACCCCAATATTCTAGGATTCTATGAAAATAGGTAAAGACTGAACTTGACAATACCTTCCCCAAACTCCTGAAGAAGTTGGGGAAAAAAAACTAGCAGATAATGGTTAGCCATCTTTCTATCTAGAGTTACCCAGGAGGATAAAATACTTAAGGTTTAAGGTTTGGCACAGCGCAAGAGTAATACCCTTGCCAAAACCTGAGAAAGATCACAGATTTCCAACAAGTTACTGCCCCGTCTCTTTGCTAAGCTGTGTACACAAATTACTTGAAAGTCTTAACCTTCAAAGAACTGCCCCTACTGTTGACGACATTCCCGAGTATATATCTAGCAGGTTTCAGATGGAATTGCACTCCCTGTGATCAAATGCTGGCTCTCAACAACTATATCGAGAATGGCTTCCACACCAGGAGGAAGACAGGAGTAACTGCTAGATCTTACTGCTGCCTACGACACAGCCTGGCAAACGGGCCTACTTTACAAACCGTCATTGGCCCTACTCAGGTGGGTTATCATGGCTGTAGAACTATTGCTGACAGGCTGCTGGTTCCAAGTTTCATTCAGACCAAAACAAAAACAACCCCCTCCGCACACATACACACACCCCACATGCTCCTGGAGGCTCCAAAACAGGTTACCCGAGGGCTCAATTCTAGCACAAACACTTCACAACCTCTTCACAAGTGACCTTTCCAACACCACTGCCAAGCATTTTATCTATGCAGACATCATCTGTCTGACAGTACAGGACTAGGATTTCAGACATCTAGAAGAAGTCCTGAATGCTGACATGAAAGAGAGGCTTGCTGTTGCAAAAGATGGATACTTAAACCTTATATTTAAAAAAAAAAGTTTCCATCTATGCTATACAAAGATCCCCCAATTCCTGAATAGCCACAGGCTGGGCCACAACCCAAAGCCTGTATCTAGGTGTTACACTGGACCATACCTTGAACTTCGAGGAGCATCTTATCAAGACCTCATTGAAAAGAAAGAGAAGAAACAGTCTGATCAGCAAACTAGATGGTTCTTCCTGGGAAGCCAATGAGCAGACATGGAGAAACTCTGGGCCTGCCTTATGCTATTTTGTAGCAGAGTATCACCCCCCCCCCCTTCCCGCCAATGCAGTTCAAACTCTTTTCATACTAGGACTAGTCGCCACTCAGCTGAATGAACCCATGAGCATAACAGGTACCCTGAGACCAACTAACTCGGCCTGGCTGCTAGTCCTGACCAACATCAACCCTTCTGATATTAGGCAACAAGTCACCATGGAGATTCTGCTCCTTAAGGTGCAAGACCGGCTATATCTACCCCAGCTTACAGATGTGTTTAATCCACCAAGCCGACACCTCAGCTCAAGGCATCCCATTTGGACAATTCCCCTAAGGAACCTCAACATCCCCTCCAGGTGGCAAGAACAAGATTCAAACACAGTCAATGACTATCTTGTGACAGATCCAACAGTCCAAAACCCTGGTTTTGATTTTCCACACTATCTTTGGGTAAAGCACATCACTTCAGATGTGGAGTGAATAGATGTGCTACTGATGATCATAAGTGAGGCCTCCATCACTCCCACCTTTGCCATTGTGGCCAATTAGAAGATGTGGCTCACATACCTGCAGGCTGCATCCAAAGGCAAGGGCTGCCTGGTTCTCTCATGGGCTTGCACAACACCCTATCCTCAGCTACCAAATGGTTAAGACACTTAAATTAATGTGCTTGATTTGACAGTGTACACAGATGCAACCATAATATATACAAAAACTGTCCAGACTCTGTGGTAACTCAGCTTTCCCTACAACTCCACAAGTCCTGTCCCAGCATGTGCAAGGTCCTGTGTAAAATCTGAGATAAGAGTCTTTGAGATGGGTCCAATATCTTGGTCAAGAATCTGCAGAGGATTTTCACAAGAAATTGCACTTCCCTGGTGTTATTTTTCCATACCAATCAGTGTAAACTAGACCTGGTTGAATTATTCCTAGAAAGCAATTTATTTGCCATATTTAACCTTTACTCCCTACCCATAAGTTGTCTGAAAAGTATTCTGAATTTCCCTGTTTATTGTGTCTCAGTGATTTAGAGAAAAAAAAATGTATTGTTTGCCAAAACAAAACAAGGATTACTCCTCCTGCCCCCACAACTGCCAGCCCTCGGCTCAGGCAGTCTAGTCCCATCTCACAGGATGGGCTCTCTCTCTCTTTGCTTCACTATTTTTGCTAGAGGTTCAGAAGACCAAATTACAGAGTTATTGACCGCCTTGCAAGTGGAACTTAGTACATTAATTCTTTTCACAAAGTGATCACTCTATATCTAACCTATCACTCCTCACCCTCAAAGGAAATCTGTACAACGCTTTCAAAAGACTAGCCTGGGAGCGTAAATTCATAACCATACTAGACACTAGAAATTGTGGATTTATGATTTATTACAACAATCTGTAACCCACTAATGCCCCGTTTGGGCTATGACTATAGGGAGTTAAGGGCCACTTTACCTTGAATATGTTGTATGTATGTTTACCCTTAGAATATGCTGTAACTACTTATACTAAAGTATCTGTTCGACTTTGTATTTAGCGGTGACACTCGGAGTACCTTTCCCAGACCTGAGGAAGAGCTTGGTGTCTCTTGAAGGCTGATTTCTCTCACCAGCATAAACTGTTCCAATAAAAGATATTATTTCACCCACCATGCATTAATTCTGTTGATGCACGAGGAACAAAAAAAAAAAACAAAAACACAGCTCTTTCTCTCCGCCATGATGTCTCTGTAGGGCTAACAGAAACAAAAAGCAGCAAAACTTATTTTGGACACTAAACCAATAAGCTAGAACTCAATGCAAAGGAGCAGAACCTTTGAGTAAGAAGGTGCCATTTTTACATACCGTGATTGCTCTTTAAAACTTTTCCGTTCCATATGGAAGAGCATTGTTATTTACCTACATCCAAATGTTCCCAGATATCAAAATACCTGATTTCCTTCTTGACTGGTGTAGTGAGACTTAAGAGAAGGCATTTATTCTTAACTAGTTAGATTTTCCCATTCACTTTTCTCATCACGTTCAATGCACCAGTTGTATTGGTGCGTATGTGCAGAGTTAAAATTTATCAAATGTGAAGCCACCTGTCTCATTTGATAGTGTGCCAGGACGGTGCTAGAGCATAGCAGGACTCCCCATCCTGTTCCATATTCCTGCAGGAGTACAGCCTGAATTTGCTCATCTCCATGTATGTCATGCTTTCACTAATCATTCTCCACACTCATTAGTCCCATATCTGTGTACACGGTCTTATTTGCAAAGTGTATGTCTCGGTCTTTTGTTGCACTGACAGTGAGCTCTCTGGCCAGGGAGGTTGGGGAACTGCTGTGTATCACTAAGTGCCAGGAAAACCAAGATAAATTGGAGTTTGGATTTTGCAGTTTGCCACAAAGATCAGGAAATTTCCAGAACCCAAATCTAAATCTTTTCCTCCTGTACTCACTTCAAGGACAGGGAATGAGAGCACAAGTCTCTTATGGAGTGGATTCTTTGGAACTAGCCTGCTCACTCCTTTATGGACTTATGGTCTGTAGGGTACTCCATAGTAGCTGCTTCCACATTCAGCTGGTCTTCTCTCTCCTCCCTGGTTGCATGGATGGCCTTCCCCATGTGCTCATTTAGGGTCTTCTGGGTCAGCAAGGTGATGTGATGACAATCATACTGCGATGCACATACACAGTGAATTTGTATCACAGGCTTGCATAGGACTGATGAGGCAGGGTAGGCTTTCCTGGCTGATGAGTTTGCTCAGACATTAATTAAAAACATTCACCATTCACTGATATTTCTTTTCTGCCTGTGAAGGCGAACAATTTCAAGCTGTGCAGGTGCCATACTCCTGAACAGCTATATCCCTGCTTTGACAGCAAGGAGCCGGATATTTTTAAAACCAAATTCCATACAGAGGAGCTTCTTTATGAACTTCTTCACTGAACCGGAAAAGCTAAGCCTCTCAGGGACTATCTTGTTTTTGTCATTGTTAATGGCATTTTTCCTTGTCTAAAACCTAAAAAGGAAAAATATTTTCAGTTCCTTATTGCTCCTGTTAATGTCTAACATCTCCAGCAATTTTTGTTTGAAATGGTGTCAGTGATGCCTCTACACTAGAATATACAAGGCACATATGGTTACAATTACAGAAAAATATTCAATGTTCAGGATCATAGGGCTTTCATCACCCTTTCTTACAGAAGAGGATAGCTCACTTAGAAACCCAGCCCCATTTCTTATGTGCACTTTCTAAGCACCATGCTCTCTAAGGGGAGGGAGGCTTATGACAGTACAGAGGTCTTCTCTCTTGGGGCAGGGTGTTCAATCCTCTAACCAGGTGTGCAAGGAAACCTGCAGGTCTCAGGGAATCCATTCAGAGCTAGACCGTGCCCCACTTCCTCCTCCTGGCTCATTCACCGTCAAGCTATCATTGGTAGGTACCCACCACTTTGCACTATCCTTTTGTCCGAGGGAAAAATAATCACGTAGGAGTTACTGCTGCTTAGAGCTGCATTAATGCCTTCTGGGAAATCCACTGGAAAGGATGAAGTGTAAGTAGCATATTGCTCTTCTAACCGAAACCCTAAAATCAGAGGAGTATATTTACACAGCAGCTGGGAAGTGGGATTCCCAGCTTGGGCAGACGTGTGCGTGCTGGCTGTGCTCATGCTAGTGCATTAAAAAATAGCAATGCAGCTTAAGCGGCACGGGCAGCTGCTTGGACTAGCTATCCAAGATCAATCCCACCCAACTCTCCGGCAACTATGCTGAATCGCCCCTGTGCCACTGCAGCCACTCTGCTATTTTTAATGCGTTAGATCGAGCAGAGCTAGTGCCATGTATGTTTATCCATGCTTGGAATCCCATCTCCCGGCTGCTGTGTAGACTTACCCTGGGACAGGCTTCCTCCCTGACACAACCAGTCTGTGCTAGGAGCTACAGACAATACAGCAGATACTGAAAGCAAATACCCCTATGGGTGTGTCTTCTGTCATTCCTAAACTAAACACACTACAGGGACCTATAGGACTGGCAATGTGTCACACCCTCAGGTTCTGTATCCTGTCTTGGACAGTGGTCAACACCTAGGAAGGAGCTGTTTGAGCCTTTCCCCGTGGCTGGAATGTTTCTGGGTGGAGGGAAAGACTCCAGCAGTGTGACACCACACTGCTTAACATAGCAGCATAGACAGGGGAGGCACTGCTTGCGGGAGCAGAGAGCCGTGTAGGGTACATACCCACAAGGTTCAGATGCATCTTTGCGCTAGGCACCTAAGCAGTGCCTCATCATCTACACTGCTATTGATACCCAGAATAGGGGGTGCACGCAGTCCATGTACTCTTAGCGATGCCAAAGAGAAGTGTGCAGTGTAGACGTCACTTCAGAGAGTTCTATACAGTCTCTCTCCATCTAGCTTTTACACAGTTTTCATTAGTTTGTTTTAGCTAAATGTAATGGCATTATATTTATACAGAAACAACATAGGCGGCAAAATTACCTGAATAATTTTAAATGTTTTTCTCATTTTAAATACAGCTTCATTTGATACTGCAGTATTCATTTTTATTAATAAGAAGTTATTTCTTTTTTATAAATGGCGAAATGAAGTATCTCATAATTTGTTCTTCTAAATAGATCAAGACTTTGATCTAATGCAAGCCTTGCTGGGAGTAGAGACTGTCTATCTACTTTAGTTACAAAGAATATTCAAACAAACATGGAAGTTTAATTCATTTAGTTATGAAAATTAAATGAGCTCAACAAAGTACATTTGATTTGCCTCAAGAGAAAAAAAAATCTCTGCAAGGGAAGAAATATGAAGGTAAAATAAAAGTAAGTTCTACTGCTCAATAATGGAAAGTTGGTATCAGGACCCCAATATTGCCACCAACCCTTAGGCAGCATCCTTAGATGATGCACTGAACAGCTGCGCCTGACCAACACCTCTAAAGCTAAAGGCCTACAGCAGCCACACCCCAGGCTCTGATTGGATGGACAGGCAGCATTCTCACTGGGTGCCTGGACTATACAAAGGCCCCAACTGGAAGTGGAAGCTGACTGAGCAACAGGCCGTTGCCTGCTGCCTAGACTGCCTTGCTGTTCATACTGACCCGACTTTGTTGCCCTGCTGTCTCACCTGATCCTGCCTCCCCAACACACTGACCCAGCCCCTTGGATTGGATGTGCCACCTACTGACCCTTGTGCAAACTCAGGCCATTGCTCTGGACTGCCTGCAATACGGATTGACCAGCTGGCTACCCAGCCACTCATGCATCATTGACTAGGAATCAGGACTGCTGCCTAACCCACATCAGCCACCGGGCATTACAGTTGGGAAGAATCACAGGGCCTAGACTTGAAATGGCACACAAGTCACATCCACAATGACCATATGCAGAACACACAACCAGAGACTGGTGTTGATGTCACACATGATTCTCGGGCAACAAAATCTTTGTGGATCATCGTAAATCTACTCAGGTCAAGGAAAACATTCCTTTCAACACAACAGAGCTCTCTTATATTTCTGCACATTTGCTTGGACAATCAAATTTCATTCAAAGAAATATGAGCAACTGGTAGTTCTGAGAAAGAAAAAGCCCAACCATCTGGATGCTGCATTAGTTACCTACCATTTTTGCAGATGGGGCAGCATTGATCTGGCTCATACACTGGATCCACACATTCAGTCTGAGGACAAGCAGACACTGTGCACAGCACTTCACCATTGGCTTCGCAACGGCATTTCTCACATGGAGAAACCTGAAACACAAATCCATTCATTTTTTAATTCATCCATTCAATATTCTCTCCCAGACAGCATAATGCCTTTCTTTGCCTCTGTACTGTCTTTTCCTCTGTCTATTTTACATGTATCTTGTTTTCTACAGTTATTCAGACAAAAGTAGGGCTGCTGCAGTCTCAATTTAGGGCAGAAACTATGCTAGCCCCAGGCACTGTTTTGAATCCATGCTCCAAATTGAGCAACGCAAAAGGTTCTGAGGAAGAGAGAGTCATGTGACGCCATTAAGTAATAGTTGGAAGACATTCCCCATGGCTCCAAGGATTGATGTGGGGTTAGTCTAGAGCTGGTCTTATATTATACTAAAAGTAATTTTGATTTAAAATGGCTTTAGGTCTAAATTTATTTTGTTTTGTTTTGTTTTTTTAATGAAAATCCAAAACCTTAATATTTTCCACAGGAAATTCAGACCAAAAATTGAAATTTTTTCCCCCTCAACATTTCCTGTGAAAACCAACTGGTATTTTCTATAGCTACCAATATTTGAAATTTGAAATCTGGTCTCTCCCTTCTGTTGAGGGTGTGATTACTACTGCTGTACCCCAAATGGCAACGGTACACAGAGCAGAGTTCAGAGAAGGAAATGTGATAGAACACTGTTTCCAGTGGCATCCTCCCCTCCTCCATGTTTAAGACCTGGACATCTTCTACACCCGAACGTTTTCCTATTTCTAGGAATGAACATGAGGTTCTGAAGTGCTCAGATAAGGTTCTGCCTCCTTCTCTCCATGCTGTTTGTAATTCCAGATTCCAGTGAAACAGAAGCACCAACACACTGTCAGACAGGCTGTTCTCACTGGATCTCTGTTGAAACTCTAAGTGGAATTGCCAGAAATCTTAACGAAGTCTGTGCTCACTAGAAGATCACTCCAGCTTGCATTTTTGTGGTCATCTTTGATTCCTCCCTCAGATAAGATGCTTACTTATTCCATTAAAACATCCCCAAAAGCCAGACCTTCCACTCTACCTCAACTCTCATTTGAGTCAGTATTCTCCTTCATCTGGACGACAGAAATATTCTTCTCCCTTGCTTCTTATTCAACCTGTCACATCCAATGTTATCTTGCATACTCACAGCTACTTCTGCCTGAATTCCTCCACATTTCCTGCTTCTCTCTTCTCTTCCTCACTGTAAAATCTCGGTACATGGCTACATCAATGCCCTTGTCTCCTCCTATACACCTATGTTCTATGCTCTGCCACCAATTTCCCCGTTCACTAACCTCTTCCTCTCTTTTTGCTCATGTGCTTGACCCTCTTTTCATGCTGTCCCCTCTGCTCAGACTAGCATCTCTCTCCCAGTATATCTAGCTACTTGCCCTCCTCCATTACATTTAAATTTTGTTTAGACAGACTTCCACAACTAGCCATCCTCTTCTAGTGCTCTTCCCTATAAAATATACTAGAGCTTTAAAAAAAACAGGTACAAAATATATGGTTTGCTTTGAAGATCTTATTCAGCAGACAAAACAATCGAGAAATCAAGTGTTGGGGTTAAATTCACCAAGAGCCTAAGCTGGCACAATTCCATAGACTTCACAATACTTGGGCACATTTAAATAAGAGGTGAATTTAGCCCTGTTGTCTGACAGCTTGATAAGATCAACAGCAAAAATGGGTATTCCCTCTTCAAGTATTCCATATACTATGGTACAGCCAGCTTTTATAGGATTTTTTTATATCCTTGTATCTGATGTGATGAAGCAGCAATCAAGACTGAAAAAAAAAGTTAGGAAGAACATTTATTCAGCCTTATAAAATTTAAGCATCTTTTAATTCAGCAGCTTATTTACTGGAATTTCAACAGAAATTTGACAGAACAATTTGCCTTCAACAAAGCATAGACTGCCCAGAACATGAATCCATTTAATAAAATATTAAGGATACTGTGAAAGGAGACAATCCTGATTTAAAGTCTGAACAGATATAAGTGTTCATAAAGATGTGTTTCCCTCAAATATAATGCGCTTTTGAAGATCACACCTTTCAGAAAGTGAACGCTCTATGATAAACAGATGTCCAAGTAGTAGGTCATGAACACTTTTTTGCATGTAATATATACCAGGTTATTGCAAAGAAATATTTACAATGATCCTTTAATAAGCACTAACATCTCTCATACTTTGTTTTGTTTCCCCCCCCCCTCGGATGAAACATGTTCTTCCCTGGATACACCACCACATATATTTCCTACATCTACAATGTGATCTATGGTACATACTTCACTGCAACTTGTTACTTAGAATCACCTTGCTCTTTGGTGATCAGGAAAAGATTTAGTACAGAGACAAATTCTCATTTTGGTTACACCAAATGTAAATATGGAGGAAATCTCCACACTTACACAGTGTAACCAAGATAAGAATCTGATGCTAAGGCATCCTGTTTTTCCAGCCACAACAGTTTCTTCACTTTGGACTTCATTGTGCAAATATTCACGCTGGTGATCACTAGCAGAGTCTGTTGTAGTCTATGGGACTACTCTTACTCATACAAGCTCTCCAACATGAATAAGAGAGTTGTACAATGTAGTCCTTTAAGAATGCAGTAAACTGAGCACATAAGTATGTCTTTCTACTCTGTTTTGTAATATTTTCAAGAGTACGAATCAAGTACATTTTCAGTAGAAGTGAAGCAGAATAGTTGTTAAAGCAGCATTAGCTCTGTCCCTTATAGAAGTGACCAGGGAGTCCTTATTTGCAGTCTTTGGACCAAATGCTCGCTTGTTGCTGCTTCTTTTTTCAATATAGGCAAGATGTGGTTAAAACTGTAGAAAACCAATGCCTTTTCTAATCTTAATGCCTGAAAAAGGTCACAAAAGTAATATTAATAAGGATCAATGTATAAGAGAGAGAGTCTAGAAAGGCATTTCTTTGCCATGACACCATGTAGTTAGCAGGGAATCATAAATCAGAATTGGAGAAGGTCCATTTGTGCTTCTATTCCATTTTCCCCTCCCCTCTAATGGAAGAACTCTTACTTCAGCATAGGTTCTAATGGCTGGTGCGATGGGGCTGCCACCAGCTCCTTTGAGACACTATTCCACAATCTAACAGATCATGCAGTTAGTTGTAAAGCAATTTCAGAGTTAACACTTAAGTGGTAGTCTTCATTCCTAAGTATCACAACAGCAGATTTTCCTATGCTAACATATAGAAGAACTAATAAGCAGCAGATAAATCTGACCTAATTTGCCAGGCAGCCATAAAACCTATAGGAAATCTAAAGAAGTTGTCTTCTTGAGGGTTTAAAGGAAGATTATGAACAAGTATATAAATGCTTTTCTGTGGAGCTACAGATGTAGTAGAAAAGTTTGCATACATAATTATGCAAACAAGTTGGTAGATCAGTTAAGGGTTCCTCAACAGAAGAGCAAGAAAAATTCTAGCTTAATACAGGCAGCAAGCCAGATCCTCAGCTGTTTAATGTCATAGCTCAGTTGGAGCAACAGGTATTGACCCTGCGTTGCATAAGAGAAACTGAAGATTTCCTGGACAGACTCAGGCTATGCTTCTACAGGCACAAGGTTCTGAAGATTCAGAGCAGGCTGTGCAGCACGGACAGGAGGATGGTGAAGAAATCTGGCAACATGTGACCTCCAGAAGAAGGGGGAATGTCCATGCACCAGCAACGCGGACACAGGTAAGTAACCATTTTCATGTTCTCTCCACAGGTACCATTGCGGGGAGTGGCCCAGATGATACGTCTGGTGGAAGGGAGCAGAAGGAGACTCCACCAGTTGAAAGGCATGAGATGCACTGTCCTAAGGTTGGGGGTTCCACGACCACCACTCCCAAGAGAAGGAGGCGGGTGGTGGTGGTCAGGGACTCTCTCCTCAGGAGGACCGAGTCATCTATCTGCTGCCCTGACCGGGAAAACAGAAGTCTGCTGCTTGCCAGGGGTTAAGATTCGTGATGTGACAGAGTCTGCCGAGACTCATCAAGCCCTTGGACCACTACCCCTTCCTGCTTTTCCACGTGGGCACCAATGATACTGCCAAGAATGACCTTGAGCGGATCACTGCAGACTACGTGGCTCTGGGAAGGAGTATGAGGCGCAAGTGGTGTTCTCGTCCATCCTCCCCGTGGAAGGAAAAGGCCGGGGTAGGGATCGTCGAATCGTGGAAGTCAATGAATGGCTACACAGGTGGTGTCGGAGAGAAGGCTTTGGATTCTTTGACCATGGGATGGTGTTCCAAGAAGGAGGAGTGCTAGGCAGAGACGGGCTCCACTTAAAGAGAGGGAAGAGCATCTTCGCGAGCAGGCTGGCTAACCTAGTGAGGAGGGCTTTAAACTAGGTTCACCGGGGGAAGGAGACCAAAGCCCTGAGGTAAGTGGGGAAGCGGGATACCGGGAGGAAGCACAAGCAGGAGCGTGTGAGAGGAGAGGGCTCCTGCCTCATACTGAGAGCAAGGGGCGATCAGCGGGTTATCTCAAGTGCCTATATACAAATGCACAAAGCCTGGGAAACAAGCAGGGAGAACTGGAGGTCCTGGCAAAGTCAGGGAATTATGATGTGATTGGAATAACGGAGACTTGGTGGGATAACTCGCATGACAGGAGTACTGTCATGGATGGGTATAAACTGTTCAGGAAGGACAGGGAGGCCAGAAAAGGTGGGGGAGTTGCACTGTATGTAAGGGAGCAGTATGACTGCTCAGAGCTCAAGTATGAAACTGCAGAAAAACCTGAGAGTCTCTGGATTAAGTTTAGAAGCCTGAGCAACAAGGATGATGTCATGGTGGGAGTCTGCTATAGACCACCGGACCAGGGGGATGAGGTGGACGAGGTTTTCTTCCGGCAAGGCGCAGAAGCTACTAGATCGCACATCCTGGTTCTCATGGGCGACCTCAATCATCCTGATATCTGCTGGGAGAGCAATACAGCGGTGCACAGACAATCCAGGAAGTTTTTGGACACTGTAGGGGACAATTTCCTGGTGCAAGTGCTGGAGGAACTAACTAGAGGCAGAGCTCTTTTTGACCTGCTGCTCACAAACAGGAAGAATTAGTAGGGGAAGCAAAAGTGGATGGGAACCTGGGAGGCAGTGACCATGAGATGGTAGAGTTCAGGATCCTGACACAAGGAAGAAAGGAAAGCAGCAGTATACGGACACTGGACTTCAGAAAAGCAGACTTTGACTCCCTCAGGGAACCTATGGGCAAGATCCCCTGGGAGAATAACATGAGGGGGAAAGGAGTCCAGGAGAGCTGGATGTATTTTAAAGAATCCTTATTGAGGTTACAGGGACAAACCATCCCGATGCGTAGAAAGAATAGTAAATATGGCAGGCGACCAGCTTGGCTTAACAGTGAAATCCTTGCTGATCTTAAACACAAAAAAGAGGCTTACAAGAAGTGGAAGATTGGACAAATGACCAGGGATGAGTATATAAATATTGCTCAGGCATGTAGGAATGGAATCAGGAAGGCTAAATCACACCTGGAGTTGCAGCTAGTGAGGGATGTTAAGGGTAACAAGAAGGGTTTCTTCAGGTATGTTGGCAATAAGAAGAAAGCCAAAGAAAGTGTGGGCCCCTTACTAAATAAGGGAGGCAATCTAGTGACAGAGGATGTGGAAAAAGCTAACGTACTCAATGCTTTTTTTGCCTCTGTCTTCACGAACAAGGTCAGCTCCCAGACTACTGCACTGGGCAGCACAGCATGGGGAGGAGGTGGCCAGCCCTCTGTGAAGGAAGAAGTGGTTCGGGACTATTTAGAAAAACTGGGCGTGCACAAGTCCATGGGGCCGGATGTGTTGCATCCGAGAGTGCTAAAGGAATTGGCGGATGTGATTGCAGAGCCATTGGCCATTATCTTTGAAAACTCATGGCGATCGGGGAAAGTCCCGGAAGATTGGGAAAAGGCTAATGTAGTGCCCATCTTTAAAAAAGGGAAGGAGGATGATCCTGGGAACTACAGGCCGGTCAGCCTCACCTCAGTCCCCGGAAAAATCATGGAGCATGTCCTCAAGGAATCAATTCTGAAGCACTTGCATGAGAGGAAAGTGATCAGGAACAGTCCCTTGGATTCACCAAGGGAAAGTCATGCCTGACTAATCTAATTGCCTTCTATGAGGAGATAACTGGTTCTGTGGATGAAGGAAAAGCAGTGGATGTGTTATTCCTCAACTTTAGCAAAGCTTTTGACACGGTCTCCCACAGTATTCTTGTCAGCAAGTTAAGGCTGGATGGATGCACTACAAGGTGGGTAGAAAGTTGGCTAGATTGTCAGGCTCAACAGTAGTGATCAATGGCTCCAGGTCTAGTTGGCAGCCGGTATCTAGCTGAGTGCCCCAAGGTCAGTCCTGGGGCCGGTTTTGTTCAATATCTTCATTAATGATCTGGAGGATGGTGTGGATTGCACCCCCAACAAGTTTGCGGATGACACTAAACTGGGAGGAGTGGTAGATACGCTGGAGGGTAGCGATAGGATACAGAGGGACCTAGACAAATTGGAGGATTGGGCCAAAAGAAGTCTGATGAGGTTCAACAAGGACAAGTGCAGAGTCCTGCACTTAGGACGGAAGAATCCAATGCACCGCTACAGACTAGGGACCGAATGGCTAGGCAGCAGTTCTGCAGAGAAGGACCTAGGGGTGACAGTGGACGAGCAGCTGGATATGAGTCAGTGTACCCTTGTTGCCAAGAAGGCCAATGGCATTTTGGGGTGTATACGTAGGGGCATTGCCAGCAGATTGAGGGACATGATTGTTCCCCTCTATTCGACATTGGTGAGGCCTCATCTGGACTACTGTGTCCAGTTTTGGGCCCCATACTACAAGAAGGATGTGGAGAAATTGGAGAGAGTCCAGCGAAGGGCAACAAAAATGATTAGGGGACTGGAACACATGAGTTATGAGGAGAGGCTGAGGGAAATGGGATTGTTTAGTCTACGGAAGAGAAGAATGAGGGGTGATTTGATAGCTGCTTTTAACTACCTGGAAGGTGGATCCAAAGGGGATGGATCTAGACTATTCTCAGTGATAGCAGATGACAGGACAAGGAGTAATGGTCTCAAGTTGCAGTGGGGGAGGTTTAGGTTGGATATTAGGAAAAACTTTTTCACTAGGAGGGTGGTGAAACACTGGAATGCGTTACCTAGGAAGGTGGTGGAATCCCCTTCCTTAAAAGTTTTTAAGGTCAGGCTTGACAAAGCCCTGGCTGGGATGATTTAGTTGGGATTGGTCCTGCTCTGGGCAGGGGGTTGGCCTAGATGGCCTCCAGAGGTCCCTTCCGACTCTGTTATTCTATGATTCAGTGAAGTCAGTGGAGCTATGCCAATTAACACAAGTTGAGGATCTGGCCCAGCATGCATACCAAAGTACTCTGTTTTAGGCAATTTTTTTCTGGACTTCGGAAAAACCCCCACCTGGGTTACAGAAAGTGGAAGTTCTTTATTTGTACTTTAACCAAGACAGGGATTAAATAACCCTTAAAGAAAAAAAAATCTAGAAGTCTATATTTCATTCCTTGCATCTCTGAAAACTAAGTAAAATAAAATAAATCAATGTATAAAACTATATCCATTTACTCTTGGGTTGGTATTTCTAGTAACATTTTCATTTCAGTTATACACCCCAAGAGATCATGAACACGGTTAGGCTGACAAGCGTTAATATATCAGCCTTCTTTATATTTCTCTGTGGCTTCAAAGCACAACAAATGCTTTGAAATCCATCTGGATTTGTTGTCGTCAAGAATTTCAAGTGAGTTGTTCATAAATTAAGTTATTTGACAGGACAGAAGTCGTGATAAACAAAGCAAAATCTGTAACAGCTTTGGGGTTTTACCATATAAGCAGCATTATTAATCTATTTTAACAGCTCTAGAAATTATTCTAATTTCTGACCCTTTGTGGGGTCATTACATATAGGAGTATATTGAATTCTGAAATCATATTTATGAAGTATCCTATTTGTCTAAGTAACAAAGCTCAATAATGATCACTGGAATGCTTCTTTAAAATTCGAATACAAATAATAAAAAGATTCTAATACAATTCTGTCTTCATTGAGGAATTCCATTTTAATCACAATTGGGAGACTGTTCTTTTGTATGGTACTTTTGCTCCCAATCCCATTAAAAGTTCTCTATAAGCTGAAACACTTCCCATACTGCAGCATGGCCCCCACAAAAAGCTATACAGCAAGTGATAAAGACATCTTTATTAGGCTTCTGAGTTTTGGGGGTTTGTTTTTTCCAGTTTTGGTTTGCAATAAAATTTATTTTTCTTTGTAACTCTAGTATAAAAGAGATACTACCACACACACAAATACAAGCAAATTCTGTATGCAGAGATAGGAGTGGAGGGAGATAAAATCTGTTTCTGTGAAATTTTATGTACCACTGCTTGGGAATTGGTACCGTCTCCTCTTTGGAGAGAGGTTTTTTTTTTTTTTTTAAATAAAGCATATGTCAAACTCCATTTATATACAATATATACATGCACACACACTTGTGTATGCACACATGTGAATCTGCATACACATTTTCTTTTATATAAGTTCATTTAATCATTTAAGGAGTCAATATGTTTTTCTTTATCAGAATACGTGACTCATTCCCATTAACGGAACACATGCATACAGAGAAAATAGACTTACCTGTTTGCAAATACTTCCCTGACCCAAATCAAATGGTAGAGTGCTGTACTTAACATCCACAAGACAGTTGTGAGTACAGTTATAAAAATGGCTTCCAATACTGGCTGCAGTTATTTCCATCTGCAATTGTGCATGCATTTAGTGGTTATCTGATTGCACATATAAGTTACTTCCCTTCCATCTTAATCGACTGCAATGGTATATGAAAATAACTGTGCCTACTGTTTTGCACTCACAAATATTATTGGCTGAGTTGAGGCCCAGCTATGCGGTGTCAGTATGATAAAACATGCAGTATAGGCTGCAATTAAAGTGCTGTATAGCTTTAGTTATCCACCCTGAACACACACACCTCCTTACTCATCCTACTTATCACTTATTCTAACAGAGAATACGAATAATTGAAAAAAAAATGGCACTGTATTATGGGAAGGTTTCCTTAGAACTGCCAGAGTCAGAATGGGGTAAAACAAAGCTGAAAACCCAAATCTTTTTCAGAACTATGTAACTCCTCACTTAAAGTCCTCCCAGTTAACGTTGTTACAGTGCTGATCAATTAGGGAACATACTCGTTTAAAGTTGTGCAATGCTCCCTCATAACTGGCAATCGCTTGCTTTGTCCACTGCTTTCAGGAAGAGCAGCCCATTGAAGCTAGCTGGTGGGGGCTTAGAACCAGGGTGGACCGGCAGCCCCCCTAAGTTCCCTGTGCAGCAGCCGCCCAGTAGGCTATCAATTGCCAGCAGTTCAGCTGTCCCTCCCCCCACTGCCATGTGCTGCTCCTGCCCTCTGCCTTGGAGCTGCTCCCCAGAGCCTCCTGCTTGCTGTGTGGGGGGGATGGGGAGGGCTAATGTCACGGTGTTCCCCTCCCACCTGCTCCTGCACCCCACTTACCCCTTCTCCATATAGGGCAGGGTGGGGACATAAATGGAGAGAGACAGAGAGAGCTTGGGGGCAGGAGCTGCTGCCTCAACTGCCTGATCCACTTAAAAGACAATGTACTTAAGAGTGCGGTCAGCATACTTAAAGGGGCAATGCACATCTCTCTCTCCCCCATACACAGGGTGTATGTCTCTGTCTGCCATGCTGCCTCCCCTCCCTCCATTCCTGCTGCCTTGTAGAGTGTGAGGCTACATTAACAACAATGTGTTAACCTTTGAGGGCTTAGCCAAAAGCTAGATCATTTAGCAGGAAGGCATTCCCTGTGAAATATCCCACCCTCTAACTTCACCACCTCAACCAAGCTTCACAATCATCATTGCTGTGTACAGTATTAAATTGTTTGTTTAAAACTTATACTGTGTGTGTAAAAAAAAATTTCCCTGGAACTTAACCCCCCCCCCCTTTACATTAATTCTTATGGGGAAATTGGATTTGCTTAATATTGTTTTGCTTAAAGTCACATTTTTCAGGAACATAACTAAAACGTTAAGCGAGGAGTTACCGTATTACACTTCCAAAACTATCAGGCATGATTGTTGTATGACACCAGCGAGCCCATTGGTTTTATTCTTCCACCACACAATGAACTGTAACCTAACAGCATTTTAAGGCTACTCTACAGTCAGTAATGCAAGATTCTTACATTAAATGAAGACATAGATGGGGTTGGAAAGCTGTGGATGAAGAACACATTAAAATTTTAAAACACTAAGCTATTGAGACCTGGAGACAACACATGCAGGGAAGCACATTATATTGACTTTGCTTCTGAATGTACTTTGCTGAAACAGTAAGGATTTCAGAATCTGTCCCTAAAAAGGGCACACCAACCACCCACATTCCTTCATTTTTAAAGGAATAAATTGCTGTGCCAAGATTCAAGACATTGGGGAGGGAGGAGAGGAGATGGGCCTACTGTTTTCTGGCATATGTCTTGAACAGTGCTAGTGTTCGGAGCACAGCCACCTAGGGATGGCAGGGGGAAAGTGCTCTGATTTATTCTCTGAACAGAATCATTCTCTGGCTTTTTTAGAAGGTGAAAAATATGGAAAGGCATTCAAAAGAAAAATACGTTCCTAAGATTACACAAATACCACAGATGACACCAAAGAAGATTCAAACAGTGTATTTATAACCTTCGTAAAGATGAATTTTCTCTCTCAAATATATGAGAGAGAGGCATGAACTGCAAAATACTAGGCTGAATTTCTAGCTCCCTTTATTATTCCCAACTCCCAAAAGTGCAGGAGCATTCAGATCTGGGTTTTGGTTCAGGCCCGCATCTGCTAGTGTCCATGCACAACAGTACCGGTTTACAGAACTCAGCTATAATGAAAAGCTATTTATAAGGGGAAAAGAAAGAAAAAGTAACTGTACAATCAGACCTTAAGTCCAACACTGTTTCAATATGCAAGATGTATTTGCAATGATAATGAACCTCCACCATTGTGAAGTTTCCTGTAAAACAAAAAACCACAACACAAAAACGCTTCACTATAAAAGTATTCCACTAGATAGAAAATTGACTATTTAAATATTGCCATAATCTATCCTCTGAACCATACTCTGATTAATACACCAAGGTCCATAATCATTCCCACAGAATGTATGTAACTGACATCCCAGTTTGAACAGGCAAAAAAAAAAAAAAAGTTGATTAAAGGATGCATTACTGTCACTAACTAGCTATTAACAATGGAAATCAGCCCCAAATGGCAAATCGGTTTCAAAAGGGATAAGTTTTATGGTTAACATTGTACAAAAAGGGAACAGTAAATGCAATGCTGAAAATGCAATGGAAATCCTGTGGAAACTGTCATGGCACATACATATTAATATTGAATGGCTTCATTGGGATTTTTTTTTTCTATAAATACCAAAGGAAATAATAAAGATCAGCTCCCTCATTTTTAAAATGTTATGGTTTCACTGAACTGGAAAGGTAGTGTTTAAAGGGAAAATTATATACTACTGCAGGTGCAATATTAACAAGAAAGAAAAAATCCTTCTTTAAGAAACCATTTCAAGAACATAAGATCACAGACTAACCGTCACAAATGAGTTAAAAAAAAGCCACGCCCTTACCATGAATTCTTCGAGTGTCTGGTAGGTCTTTCCCCTGAACTCGCAGTAGTTCTTCCTCTCTTTGCACTGTGGGCAGCACTGACTGGTGTCTACATGAATACACCGTGGATGGAGTCTTGGGCACTCAGGTTGAATGCACAGAGGTCCCTCGTCAGTGCAAAGGCAGGGGCAAGCAGAGGGACCTGGAGTAAACTTCTCCCCGATAGCGTAAACGAAGCCACTCTCATCCACACAGCCTTTCCCACGGTAGTCTGGATAGGCATACTCCTCTGGAGGCTCAGGAGTAGTACTAGCAACAACTTCTGGGAGGGATGATTCTTCAGCGGCCTGAGGTTCCTCTGGAACAGCATCCCTTTGCTCCTGTGCTTGAATGTTCCCAGATTTACTGCTTGTTCCCTGACTACTCCAAACCTGTTTTTGCTTAGTCCAAGATTCTTTGTTTGAATAATTTCTGTTTCCTTTGCTCTTCCAATCTCTGGTGCCCTCTTCCCGCCCATTCCTTCCAATTTCATTCATTTTCCCTGGGCCTGTCTGACTCTGACTGTCCGGCCTGGTTGATGTATGATCCCTCTTTTCCTGGCTTGTTTTTATCTCCTGTTTGTCTGGAGCCTTGGCCAGTTTTTGCACAGGTATGGTGGAGCTACAGAGAGCAACCATGAGACAGCAGGTTACAAGAAGAGAACTAGAGAGAGCTCCAATTGCCATTGCAGTAGAGCTAGGCATCACCTACGGCATCCCAGAGGGGCAAGAGATGCTGTATTCACATCAGAGAGAATCACTACGTAAATCCACAGTCCCTAGGAAGAGAACAATTAGGAACACTTCAGCTCACACATTTTTCACCTTGCATTTGTACCAATGCAACATCTCAAACAACATGCAACTTTGTTTGTCTTTTGTATAAATCATCAAAGATCTTGTGCTGCATCCCTCCCTCTACACTTTGCCTGTATGTTGTTTTATAGATTGCAAGTTTTTTGGGACAGTGACCTGTCTTCTTACATCTCTAAAAATGATACACAATCTTAGTGAGGTATAATTAATAAGAGCTGGCATAAATCAGGGTTTTTAAAAATAAAAAAAATGACTGCTGTAAAGTGGATGTACCTAGAATCAAATGAAGCTCTTTAAATCACAGCAGACTCCAGAACAAACACCAACCATTCACTTCCATTTCCTGACTTCATGCATGATGATTTTCATTAATCTTTTATTCAGTCTGATAAGAGTTGTTTTAAAATAACTGCTAGTGAGCATTATTAAAAAAAAAAAAGTAAGTACAAGCATGTTATTAAAGCCAGCAAAGCCAAATAGATCTCTTTGCAATTTCTAACAGTATGCATATGCTGCCTGTTTCTTCCTCTGGTTTACAACAGCAAAGCAAAATAGTTCAGGACTCTACAGCAGAGATTTATTTAAACCTAATGTTTCAGGAGTTTAGCAGAAGCCCTACCAACATAATTACCCCAGCTATTGATTTAAAATATATTTTAAAATTTTATGTTGTGGACAAAAAATGTGAGATGCTAGGTAAACATAAACAGCCTTTACAATTGTTTTCCAACTTTCTGTATAAAGTAACATTTGAGCTACCTTTGCACAAAGCCCTTTGAAAAAACCACCACCACCGATCAGAATATGCTTAGCCCTAGAATAAATGCACCTCTCAGCCTCTCTCACATGTAGTTCTGGCAGACATATCAGATATTGCACTTTGCTGTCTGCTTTCTACAGAGTTTCTCATTGACGAGGCAGGTTAAAAACACACACACAAAACTGATCCCCCACCACACACACACACACCCTGATTTCTGGGGGCTCCTGTAGCTTGCGGAAGGCAAGCTAATATCTAAGTCAGTGAAAAGCAGAAAGCCACTTCTGCGTCAGGGAAACTGAGAAGAGATGGAGCAGGGGATAAGCAATTGCAAGACAACCGTTCATCATTCACCCTCCCCTCCTAGGGGGCTGCTCAAACTTTCCCATGGAAAGCAGACAGTGGGGGCTGACGAGCACCAGGCTATCCCAGCACAACCTACCTTTGCTAAGCCCCTCTCCAGCCCCAGGAGCAGCAGCCAGCTCTCTGCCTCGGTGCCTGCGACTTCGGTGCCTGCGACTTCAGAGCCAGCCCTCCCCTTCTCCGCCTGGCACTTCACTCCTCCAGCCGCCCCGCTCTCCCCTCCCAAGCAGCCCTCCCTCCTCGTCCCAACTTTCCCCGGCTGGGGCGAGCCGGCAGGAGGTCAGCCTCGGGAGGGCGGGGAAAGGCGGGCGGGGGCAGCGCCCCGTCACCTACATGCACGCGAGCGTGAGCCCCGCGGACCGCGGCTTCAGCCCAGCAGCCGGCTCCCGGCGAGGAGAAGCCGCAGCTCCAGCTTGGCTCCCGTCCTCTGGCCACACGGGGGGCGTGCGCGGAAGGGGGAAATCAGCTTCTCCGGGGACACGCACAGCTGCCACCGGCTGCACCGGCTGAGTCCTTCTGGGCTGCCCTCGCCTGCCCCCCCCACTCCTCTAGCATCCTGGCGGGGAGCCGCCCCGAGCGTCACGCCGGACTCCGGGGCTCCCCGCAGCCCGCCTCTGGGCTCTCTCCGGCGCGGGGAGTCTCCCGGCCGCTCGCCCAGGCTCTGCTGTGGCAGCGGTGTCTGGCTGGCTGCAAAGCCCGGGCGAGGGAGGTAAGAAGCGAAGCGCCGCCGGCCGAGCGGGAGTGGGAGCTCCGTGCGCAGCCAGCCCTCGGCTCTGCTGGGGCCGCAGCGGGCCCCACCCCGCCCTGCTTCCTCGCGCGCCTCCCTTCAGCTCCCGAGTCCCGCCCGCACACACGCGCCCTCCTGGGATCTTACCTCCCCCTGCCCCTCGACCGCCCCTTCCGTCCTCTTTGCCTCTCCCCTGCCATGAACTCCTGCCATTGCTCGCAATTCCTCCCCGGGGCGCCGCCTCTCTTCGCCAGCCCCGGGGGGAAAGCGAGGCACTCCACCGAGCTCAGGACGGTTCTACCTGTCTGCAGCTGCCAGGGAAGTGGGAATGGTGGGGTGTGAATTTAAAGGGCAAGAGCTACTCCTGGATAACTCCAGGTATGGCCACTCTTATTCCAAAATAGTGGTGGCCACACAGGTGCAGTGAGTCCTGGCTGACTGCAGTTGTAAACAAGCCCTTTCACTGATGTAAAACTGATGCAAATAAGGTAAGACTCAGGGCAGCACTCTCTCCTTTCCTTGCCAGTTCCTTCTGTCCCTCCTTCACTTTGCCTTTATTTATATTTTCTTTCTTTTTACTTTACAGAATTCGCTTTCCTTTTTTTTTTTTTGAAATTGGTATTTCACTCCTTCTTTCTACCATTCATTCCTCTCTGATTTTTTCTTCTCTCCACTTACCTTTCTCTCCTCTCTCCTAGTTTTTCCTGCTCTCTTCTTCTCTACCCTCCACCCATTTTCTCCTCCCCTTAGGTGACAGAACAATTTTTATAGTGGGGGTGATGAAAGCCATTCAACAAAACCATAAACCCTGTAAATGATGGAAACCACTTCAAACCAGGTGGTGCTGCCCTACCCCCAGCACCCCTAGTTCCAGCACCTATGCAATCCCCACTGAGATTCACAGTCCCTCCTGGGCTCAGCTGAGGCACCAAACAGAAATGACCTATTTCTGAGACTTCTGCCATCTATTTGCCAGGTCAAAGCCTTTCACAGGCAGACTCACCAATTGAGGGAGGAAAAAAATAAACAGGTACTTTGGTATACATAAAGCAGGTTGGATTCTCTCAAAAACAGACAGGAAACACAGTTGAGGTATTTCATGAAATTATGTACAGCTAGGTCGACACTCAAACCTGTGACAGTATAATGTCACTTAGGGGTTGTGATTCTTTGACTTTGATATTGGCAGAAAACGTGAGCATAGATGCAGTTATAGCAATGCAAAAGAACTTTTGGGCTTGTATCATTTATTTTGTTCGAGGAACGGCATAAACTATACCAGCAAGAGAACTCTTTGCCAAGTATAACGTACATCTCCACTAGGGGGGGTTGCTGGTATAGCTGTAGTGGCAAACTCTCAGAAGCGTAGAAAAGAACTATGACTTACCAATTCAACTTATTACCGGATGCACATTATAGTTTTGTCCCTACACATTTATGTCTGTTTCTTAAACAATTGTTACTTAAATATTTTAAACATAGAAAATGAGCAGAGCAATGCATTAAAGAAATGAAGGTAGAAACTGGTACGGCCAGAATGTTAGCACAATAACTCAGACAAAGTAAAGGGGAGAAAGTAATCTCTAAAAGCATTGTCTACACTACAGAGTTTTGTCAACAAAAGGCAGCTTTTCTCAACAAAATAGTGATGGTGTACATGCTACAATGCAACTTTTGGCAACAAAACAAAATAAAATCACCTCAGCGAGCGACATAGGGCTGTTTATGGCAAAGATTAATCGAAAAGAATTAATTAAAAGATTAATTGTCATTGTAGATACCATGCTTGGTTTTGTCACCAAGAGATGTCCCACAATGCCCATCCTGACCACGCTGGTTTGCAGTTCAAACTCCCCTGCAGCCAGGTGTGACACATGGCCAGAAAGGGTTAAGGACAGGGTTGCAAACTTTCTAATTGCACAAAACCAAACACCCTGGCCCCGCCCCATGCCCTGCCCCTTCTCTGAGGCCCTGGCCCTGCTCACTCCATCCCCTCTCCCTCTGTCGCTCACTCTCCCCCACCCTCACTCACTCATTTTCACCAGGCTGGGGCAGGGAGTTGGGGTGTGGGTGGGAGGGAGGGCCACAGCTGGGGGTGCGAGCTCCAGGGTGGGGCCAGAAATTAGGGGTTCAGGGTGCAGGAGGGGGCTCCAGGCTGGGGCAGAGGGTTGGGGTGCAGGCTCTGAGGTGGGCCAGGGATGAAGGGTTTGGGGTGCATGAGGGGGCTCCAAGCTGGTAGGTGGAGCTGAGGGAATCAGAGTGTGGACTGAGACAAGGGGTTTGGATGTGGGGTGGGGTATGGGCTCGGCTGGGGATGTGGGCTCCAGGGTGGGTCCTTAAATGAGGGGTTTACTCAGCTCTGAGCTAAGGCAGGGAGTTGGGGTGTGGGAGAGGGTGTGGGCTCTGGCTAGCACTTACCTCGGGGGGGTTTCTTGGAAGCGGTGACATGTTCCTCAACTCCTAGGTGGAGGCGCAGCCAGGCAGCTCTGCACACTGCCTCCACTCACAGGAACCATCCCCACAGCTCCCATTGGCCGCAGTTCCTGGCCAATGGGAGCTGCAGAGCTGGCACTCAAGGCAGGGGCAGCGCACGGAGCACCCCTGGATGCACCTCCACCTAGGAGCCAAGGGACTTGTTGCCACTTCTGGGGAGCTGCGCGAAGCCAGATAGGAAGCCTGCCAGCCCCACCAACTGGACTTTTAATGACCTGGTCAACAGTGCTGACTGGAGCCGCTAGGGTCCCTTTTTGACTGGGCGTTCCAGTCAAAAACCAGACACCTGGCAATGCTAGTTAAGCATCCTGTAGGATAAATGACCCAAATTCAAACTTTAGGGACATATTGTGTGTTTACATATATATTGTTAGAGGTTAATAGTGTAACCAAATGGTTTCTGCCTATGCTGTATTCTGTTAATTCAGAGATCAAAAGGAGATCTTAACATTTAAATGAACTGTAAATATAGTGATATCACTGTATTGATCTCTTTTTGAATGTATAGCAAATCACTTGTAAATAATGGAAAATAGGCAATTGCCTTATGTTAATCCATGTAGCTAATTACCATGATGCTTTGGAAAGGGGTCTACTTCAAAGTCCTGATGATTACCTATTGTTCGCCTAAGGACTCCGAGCTGTCAAGAGAAGGCCTGGAACTGTATAAAAAAACCATTGGGTCCTGATCCTTTTTATCTCAGATCTGCTTGATGCTTTATGCAAGGGAAGCTTAAGTCGTAAGACTGAGATCTCCAGTCCCACCTGGATCACCCTGCATATCAACATTAGACTGAATCTATGGACTAATTCTAAGAACTTTTTGTAACTCCAAAGTTTACCATCTTCACTATGAAACTGATCTCAGAACTGTACTCATGTCTGTAATGTATACTGATCTTTTAACCAATACTCTCTCTCCTTTTTTTAAAAATAAATTTTAGTTTAATTAATAAGGATTGGCTATAAATATGTATTTAGGTAAGAGCTGAAATATTCATTAACTTGGGAGGTGGTGTGTCCAATCCTTTGGGATTGGTAAAACTTTGATATTTGACTTGGGTGTCTGGGTGGAAGCCCAAGGCTGGCTTACCATAAGGGAACTGTTTATTGGCTTCTATGCAACCAATAAGATATTGTAGAAGTTGTTTTGTGCTGGTTTTCTAAATCTAAGTATCGGAATATCCCCCAGCTTTGGGGTTTGCCCTAATTGAGTAACCTCAGTGTGGCTCCCCTGGGACTCTGTCACACCAGGTAAACAAGCATCCATCCCTCCCCCTTTAAACGCCCCGGGGATTTTTGAAATTCCACTTCCTGTTTTCTTGGTATGGAGAGCTCACAACGCATCTTCCCAGCTGATCATGGCACCTCCACACGGCAAATGCTCTCCCACATGGAGCACAGCTAAGTTGCTGGGTCTGCTCAGTATATGGGGAGAGGAGGCTGTCCAGTCCCAGCTATGCTCCAGCCATTGGAATTTTGATACCTACAGGCAGATTTCTCGCAGCTTGTGTGAAAAGGGCGATGACTGGGACAGGGTGCGGTACAGAGCATAGGTGCCGACTTTTAGTTTTCCCCAGGGGTGCTCCAACGCTGCTCCACTCCTTCTCCAAGGCCCTGCCTTGCTCAGCCTCTTCCTTCCCCTCCTCCCCGAGGACTCCACCCACTCACTGCTCTACACCTTCCCTGAGCTGCCAAATAGCTGTTCAGCAGTGGCCACTGATCAGCTGTAGTTGGTGGGTGCTGAACACCCACTATTTTTTTTCCATGAATGCTCCAACCCTGGAGCACCCATGGAGTTGGCGCCTGTGGTACAGAGTGAAGATAAAGTAGCCGAGACAGGCATACCAGAAGGCAAGGGAGGCGAACCGTTGCTCCAGTGCTACGCCAAAGACCTGCTGCTTCTATAAGGAGGTGGACGCTATCCTCGGCAGCGACACCACTTCCACCGCCAAGAGCCCCTTGGATACTTCGGTGGGACTGGAAATGGCAGAAAGTGGACCTAACCCACAAGACGAAGTCGTGGATGAGGAGGTGGAGTTGGAGGACAATGTGGAGCGCATAGCAGGGTTGCCCAATAGGGCAGCGAGTCAGGAACTCTTCACCACTCCAGAGGTGTCCAGCCAGTCCCAGCAGTCCCTCTCCAGTGAGCAAGAAGCAGGAGAGGAGACGCCGGTAAGTGATCTCTTTCTATTAATGCTGCTCGGTTATATGACATACAGCTGTTCTTTGTTTTGTATACTGTAAGACTGGATGAAGGGATAGAAATGTGGAAGACAAGCTGGGTTTGAGTGTGCTCCAAATTCCCCTGTAAAGATAAGCTGTGCGGTGGAACAGTGTGTTGATGCACAGAGAGATTACACAGGAATCCTCCAGAGAGGTCTCAAGGAATCTTTCCTGGAGGTACTTGCTAATCCTCTGCCGAAGATTCCTTGGCAGAGCTGCTTTGTTCCTTCCCCCATTGCAGGAAACTTTTCCACGCCACTCAGTAATCACTTATGCAGGGACCAAAGTGGCACACAGACGAGCAGCATAAGGACTGGGTCTGAAACCACAAGCATGCAGTAGATGCACCCTTGCTTACCCTCAGGAGTGAGATATCTGCTTCAGTGACCCCTGCCTGCAGAAAATGGTGCCGAATTTACAATATTGTCTCTAGTCACCTGCATCACTACCGTTGAATCACCCCCGATCACTTTTTACCCCAGCTTCAACAACCCCCACCCACCAGGCAGAACTCACCATGTTTAGGGTGTTAGCCAAGATGTGTGCTTGCTGAAGATCAGTGAGAAAGTGCTTGGTATATAACAAGAGGTATATTTTTTACTGTAATGATTCAATGCTGTGCATGAACTAACAGTCATGCTTCTGTGTATTGTTTCTTGTGGTTCTGCAGACGTGGCCTTCAGGGGAACCCCTTACACACCGCTGGAGCGCCTCCGCCAGATAATTAAGCGACCAAGGCAGAGCAAGGAGGACGTGTTCCGGGAGGTGCTGCAATCCTCTGAGGAAGAAAAAAAGGGAACACAGGGAATGGAGAGAAATGGAAAGGCTGGACAGAAAAGAAAATCAGGAGATTGTTCAAAAGGCCACTGAGTGGATGATAAATGGAGCAGCAAACAGAGATGCTAAAGTCCCTAATCATGCTACAGTCAGAACAGATTCTTGCTTGCCTCCCCCTGCAGCCCATTCAGAACTGTTTTCCATGCCCACCCCAAACTCCTCCCACACATTCCTTTCAACTTTCCAGAACTTCTCAATTTCCCATTCAATCCACCCCTTCAAACAGCTTCCAAAATGATAGCTGGATTTACGCTCAGCTTTAAGACCCTTCCCTTCACTGGTACCTCCCTTCCCACCGAGCCTTTGTGTGTGTGTGTGTTAATTGGTGTTTAATAAAAACAAAGTCTCTGAAAGATAGCGAATCTTTATTTGTGTCCTACAAATTGTGATAGCGGCTGGTAATAAAACATATACATGCAGTTTAATCATTCGCTTACTGAGAATCCCGGTCAGTAATCATCACATATGTTAGAGAAACAAACCAAACTAAAGTGAATGAAGATGGCAGATTGCTGTATACAAACACACATTACTGGTTCTCATTCTCAAAATGTTGCCTCAAAATCTCCCTGATTCAAATTGTCCCTTGTTGTACCCCTCTAATGGCCCTGGTATCTCACTACTGAAAATCAGCAGCCAGGCAATCTGCCTCAGCATTCTGCTCTGAGAAAATGTTTTGCCCTTAGCCTCACAAAGATTATGGAGCATGCAGCAGGCAGCTATGACCATGGGAATGTTTTCCTCACTGAGATCTAACCTGCCATCAAGGCATCTCCAGCGTGCTTTTAATCTGCCAAACGCACATTCTGCACCTACTCAGCCTATCATTAAAGCTCTCTTTGCCGGTGTCCAGGTTTCCCGTGTAAGGCTTTATGTGCCATGGGTGTAAGGGGTATGCGGGGTCTCCTGGGATCACTATGAGCATTTGAACATCCTCCACTGTAATCTTCTAGTCTAAAAAGAAAGTCCCTGCTTGCAGCTTTCTGTACAGGCCAGTGTTCCTGAAGATTCGTGCGTCATGCACCTTCTTGAACCACCCCACACTGATATCAACAAAACACCCACGGTGATCCACAAGCACCTGCAATGCCATGCAGAAGTACTCCTTTCTATTGATGCACTCCGTTGCAAGATGGTCTAGGGCCAAAACTGGAATATTCCATTAGGGAAGCCCATTTCTGCAAAGCCATCCACTACTTCATGCACATTGCCGAGAGTCATGGTCCTTCAGAGCAGGGTGCAATTAATGGCCCTGCACACTTGCATTAAAGCTGCCCCGGCAGTTGACTTCTGACCTCCAAACTGATTCACAACTGACCAGTAGCAGTCTGGACTCACCAGCTTCCACACAGTAACAGCCGCAAGCTTCTTCACCGAGAGCGCTGCTCTCACTTTGGTGTCCTTGTGTGTGAACTCATAGAGGTCGGAGGCAAACAACCAGGCCCCAGCAGTGACCTCTGGACGCTTCACCAGGAACAGCGTTATAGCTCTTATGTGGGCTACACCTGGCTGTGACCAGCTCCGTGAAAGCAACAGCTCCAGGCTCACCGGGCCCTTGGAGGCAGGGAGGTTGGGCAAACAAAGAGGTAGACTCAGGGCTCCGCACACAGTTCCAGGTAGGTGGCTTTGCACGTCCAAAAGTTCTGTTGCCACTGCTCGTCATCCCATACCTGTATAACAATGTGATACCACCACTCAGTGCTTGTTTCCTGAGCCCAAAAGCGATGGTCCACCATGTTCAGCTGCTCCATGAATGCCAAAAGTAATCTGGTGTAGTTTCTTTCCATGGTACACAGCAGGTCAGGCAATTCTGATTCCTGTTCAGATAGCAAGCTCATTATACTATGTGACCATCCGTGAAATGTTAACAAAAGTTACCATAACAGTAAAGAGCTGTGCGGGATCCATCCTTTCAGACAGAGATGGCGGGGACACAGTAAACCGGGGCCATTGAAAAATGCCACGAAACGCAGTCAGAAGCCAATAGAATGCTGGGATAGAAAACCATGCATCATGGGACGTTGAGCCCACACCCAAGATGTGCTGCCATCCATTCTGCCTTCCCAGAACTCCTAGTGGCAGAAGGCGATGAGTAGCACAGTGGGATAGCTACGCACAGTGCACTGCTCTTACTGTCGATGATACACCACCAAGTGTGGACGCGCTCTGCCGACAAAGGGAGTGTAGTGTGAACATGCAATAGCAATATTATTGCACTCTTTGATCATTGACATAACTTTGGTCGACAAAACTCTGCAGTATAGTCAAGGCCTTACTCACATCTATATGTCTTTAACAAGTTCAGCAAGCTCTTCCATATACACGTAGGGCCAGATTTTCAAAAGTGCTCAGCACCCACGACTGAGGCTGCATTTTCAGAAGAGCTCAATGTAGACACCTAAACTGGTCAGATTTACAAAAGTGTTCTCATTTAGGTGGCAGCACTGCAGCAGCAAAACTCAGGAGAGCCCACTGAGAGCAATGAAAGCTGTTGGGTGACGAGCACTTCTGCAAATCTTGCCACTTCACATTTAGATGCCTAAATGGACACTGAATTTTCAGAATTGATCAGTCACTTGTTTAAGTGCCTAAATGGAAGTAGCTAGGCCAGATTCACAAAGAAACTTAGGTGTGGCAATGCTCAGCATCACCACACTTAACTTTTAGGCACCTAGAAAATCACTGGGTTCACAAATGGGGAGAGATGGGCACCTCAGAATGGGAGTAACAAAAGCCAGCATGCTGGACAGAACTCTACCTAAACTAACCAATGTAACTCTGCCAAGGCGAGGGGTGTGTGGCAAGCCCTGGACATGATTACTGGATTGGGCCCCACAGGCAAGTTAGGTGGAGGAATGCCCATCTTTCGCCAGTTTGTTCATCACTTTTGGGTCTAGCTGTCCAGATGCCTGGCATGAGGCTACAGTGCGCATACTCAGAAGCCAAAACATAGGTGCCTAGTGAACTTTTACTGCAAAAATCTAAGTGTCAAGTGAGTTTAGGCACTTACAGGGTTCAGTGGCTGCTGAGCAGGGGTTTTGTGAATCTCAGTCGGGCCTGATTCTGGGAATTGGCCCCTAAAGTGTTAGTTAGATACCTAATTATTTTTATAAATCAAGCCCACTCTTTTGGAAATCTGGACCTTAAGCTCTCCAAGAACAGAGAGGCAATTCACATCTCATCAGGCAGGTATGGGACAACCCCAGCCCAGCCTCACAGGAACAAAGGACGCTGGCCTAGGGAGCAACCAAATAATCTGTTAGACTCTCCAGGGAGTCACCCCCTTCCTTTGGTCAGTTTGGAACTGTGATGAGGGAACGCTCAGGGGACTCTGAAGGGGGCGGGGGGGAGGGGCAAAGCCAAGAGGGAAGAAAGGACATGATAAAAGGGAGAGACATTTGCCATGCTCTCTCTCTTCCACCTACATCTACATCTGCAGCAGTGCATTTGGTTTGAAGTGTCAGAGGCTCCCCTTGGGATAACAAGCCTGGTACATATCAATTTCTTTGTTAAATTGACAAACTCATATAAGCTTGCAGCATCCAGCGGGCATAAGTGGACACTGCAAGATGGAGGTTCCTGGGCTTGTATCTGGGACTGGAGTTATTGGCTAGTGTCATTTGGTTGCAAGTAGCTGGGAGCAGTTTACATGCCAGAGTCTGTGCGTGAACTGCCCAGCAGTGGAGGTTCTCAGTACACAGCAGAGCAGGGTAAGGCTGGCTCCCAGAGTCAAAGATTGGAGTGACCTAGCAAATCACTGGTCCAGATAACACCAGAGGGGAACATCACAGTCTCACCATAAAAAAAGATGGAAACATGACAGTCCTATAGCAGTAGCAAAACCCAGGACTTCTTAACCTCTCAACATTAACATTTTAAAGCTAAACACCATCTTTTCTTTACCAACAAGATTTGTTAATAGAGTTCATTCTCTGGTTATCCAGATTTATAAGTGTTTTTAAGTGATGGATGCTGCACTGACATTGGAGTCATCACCTTGTAAAGCTGAGATCAGATCTCTTTGATTAATATGATAGTAGTGAAGCACACAGCGTATTGTACTTGCTCGGGCGAATGACTTACATGGAAGAAATGTGTTTCCTACCCAGCAATTTGAGCATTGGGTTTGCAAAACAGAGAACACAGTGACTTCCAGGCCAATTTTTAATCAGTTTCTTAATGTGAATTTAGGTCACATTAATAGCCCTGGAGAATGAAGCCCTCCATTTATTCATAGAACAGGTACAACACAAGAAACAGATGTCTAAGCTTTCCCACTCATCTCTACCAATGTGATCTAGTGGGAACAGATAATTCCTCTGGCCAAGAGCATAGTCTTCATTCCCATTCAGTATTTGTCTGCATCAGAAAGTTGTGCTGACTTAACTAAAGGTGTGATTTAAAATCTGATTTAGTTAATCCAGTGCAATTCCCTGTTTGGACACACTTATTTTGGTTTAGCTTAAGTTTATTAGGAATTGGTTTAAGCGAAACCAAAAATAAACCAAACTGCAAAACAAATGTCTATGTAGGGGTTTGCAAAAACTGATTTACATTGAACCAGTTCAACTTTCTCATTTAGACAAAGCCTGAAGTAGCCAATGAGGGTGTCAGTTCTGATTGGTGTTTTTGTTCTGTAGATCAGTGGTTCTCAAACTAGGGGCGCCACTTGTTCAGGGAAAGCCCTTGGCGGGCCGGGCCAGTTTGTTTACCTGCTGTGTCCACAGGTTCGGCCGATCACAGTGCCCACTGGCCGCAGTTCACAGCTCCAGGCCAATGGGGGCTGCAGGAAGGGTGGCCAGCACATCTCTCAGCCCGCGCCACTTCCCGCAGCCCCCATTGGCCTGGAGAGGCAAACCGCGGCCAGTGGGAACCATGATCGGCTGAACCTGCAGACGCGGCAGGTAAACAAACTGGCCCGGCCCGCCAGGGGCTTTCCCTGAACAAGCGGCACCCCTAGTTTGAGAACCAGTGCTGTAGATACTTGAGCCAGTCAATGGACTAGTTAAGTAAACATATAAGCGTTCTGTTGGATCAGGGCCCAATTGCTCAGCACCTAATAGTATGGAGCTCTTGAATACCAAGTTTAAAGATGCCCTTAAACCTCTATACAGATCTCATAGACAGGATGAAACATTTGCCAAGGTTGTCCGTCATCATTATCAGTAAGAAAATAATAGTAATTCTAATAATAAAATACTCAGTACCATGTTATGTTATACAGCAAGTTTCATATGTAGATTTCAGAATACACAAAGATGAGCAAGTTCATTTTATAGATGGGTAAACTGAGGCACAAAGTGGTTATATGGTTTGTACCCAATAACCATTCGATAGCTCCCACACAACTTGGACCTTAGAACCTATTTTATTGAGACAAGAAATGTTAGTCAGGATACGAGAGTCTAAACATCCCATGTATACACTGTGCAGCCACACCAATAGATTATTTTATGGTTTACAGGAGAAATGCAGGTTTTATTGCTTTCAGTGCACATAGCACAAGAGGTCTGGTTCAGCACAATCCTTGTAACAGTTTGGTATTTTTACTGCTGCAGAAAGAAGAAACACTTTCCCTTAATTGATTGTTGCTGCAGGACATATGGGGTTTCTATTCTTGCATCTGTGTGATGAAACACTCTAGGAGATAGTGTTAGGAACGCAGTAATGAATACCAGATACCCAGATGCTTGACGAGTTGAGGACTGGCCATACACCTAGGCGATGTAAGAATTCAGTGTTTCCAGCTCTTGCAATTTAATCACGAGCCATGTGATATTTTGGTGTTTTTCTTACAGGTGCAGCTCAAAGATTCATGTAATTCTATGTGAATTTCAGATAACTTTTATTATTTTTAAGGACAAGTTTCCAACCCTTGTGGCTGTGAAGAAAAAACTCAAAAGTGATCCAAGTTCACACTAAAGGTTCAGAAACCAGAAGACAAAGAAAAACCTCCCAAATTGTTATTTGTTTTTAAATCTCATGATTTGTAAGACAATGTCATGATTTTGGGAGGCCCATGTCAGGATTTTTGAATGATGGCTTGGCAATACTGGATAATCTCATATGTATAAGTGGCAAAGCTCAGCTGTAAGCATGACCCAGGAAAGGTAATTTTGAACTGAATTGACATTCTTCCATAATTAACTTTTTAAATTCTACTGCGAATAGTTTGGTTGCACTGACGTGAGGCATCTCATAATTCCATTTACATCAACACTTGACTAGAAGTAAATAAGGATGTATATTTAAGGATCCACAATTCTATGTTGGTACCAAAGTCACCTCCCAGACTAGTATAGGACTAGAATAAAAGTTTCCTTTTGGAACAAGATTATGAGTAAAACTTGAATTCTACTGATTTATTACCTCTCGAAAATTGTAACGTCCAATATTGAGTTAAATTTTTGACACTGTGAACACTTATCTAATCATCTTTATTTTGCCTTCTGTAATTTCTTATTTGCTTTAAAAGTTATTTTGGCTAATGAAACTCAACAATTTATAGTAATTCTCCAGTCCACACTTTAGTTAAAGAACATAGATCTAAAAAACCTGAGAATCCTAGAATACGTAATTACATTATTTAACCGATATGCATTTTATAACCTAATCCCTCTCATAACTGTATCAGTTTAAAATAATTAATTTCCAATTGCTTTTTAAAATTAGAGTTAGGCTACGATTTGACATTAACTGTAGCTATGAACATAGCTGCTATTACAATTCCATCAAAAGCCACACAAGGGTGTCCAATCAGGCCCCTAAAAGAAATCTGTAATCACTTTAATGTCTAATGAGGAAAGTAATTGCTTAAACTAAGTAAAGTCCCATTTTTTTCTGAGCCTGTGGTGCTGAATTGTTCCTATAGACTCTGATTTACAGAGATTCTGAGCTCCCACTGAAGTCAATCGGGATTGCAGGTGCTCAGCACCTCTGTAAATCTGTGAGTTCACTAGGAAAAAGATGTATTAACCTGAGGTAAAATCCTAGGCAATTTGTAGTTTACATACAAGTGAGCAGGTCAAATTAAAGACTAGACTCCCACATACTCCTTACCTAGGACTTTACCCCAATGTAGTTAACTCAAGTTAAGAATGTGACAGCTTCCCTCACTGGTGACTGAACCGGGGACCTGTAGACCCAAAACCATCAACTGCTACAACTTGAGCTAACGAGCCAGGTCTCTATAGCTGGAGGCTGTAACAACACTTATACTTCGTAGATCAGCACATTGGGGAATCTGTAACACAAACACACTATTGGATTATAAGAACACATCTTTTCTTCCTAGTGAAGACAACACCTTACAGAATGGAGGTAAATGTACCTACTGTTTAAGAGTAGCCTTTCTGATGACTTCCAATACATTTCAATAAAAATATACATTTTAAAATACCATTGAATGAGATGAAGGGAAACAATCTCCTCTCCTCACATACGCTTTTTTCACTGGAGCCTGTTCTTAAAAACAGAAAAGATTATACTTGCTATTGAAAAAAAACCCAAAAACACAACATCTGAAGATTTTAAACAAACCATTACTGCTGCTGAACAAATCAACTAAGAACTGCAGATGGAAAAGAAAATGCCCTTGTGCAGTGGTAAAAAGCTAACAGAAGTTCACTGTGCTGTGGTTAGTCTCTTGTTGTGGTAGCAATGGGATTTCTTTGACAGGATGACTCATACTGTTGATAGAAGGGAGGTTTAATAATAATGTTTTCACAGTCTTTTTCACTCTTAGACACAAGACACACTACCTGTCTTGTTTCCTGATGTTAATTTTACATTGAACTTTAGCATTCATATTGTGCAACTCTACAGAAATATTATTTTAAAAAAAATATTTTTTTCAGATACGATTGTTGACATAATTTGTGCTGCAGAGTTGAATACCGAAGACAATGATCCACCGGTTTGACATACATGTAACACAAATTAATTGTCCCTGACATTGGAGGAAATCACTGAAACTGATGCTGAAGGTACATTAACTCTTGGTGCCAAAAACATCACAGGATCAAGATGCTGAGTAAATATGTAACTGTTCTTATTTTCTTGTTAGTGGTCAGAAAATAGAGTGTATTAATTAGTAATGTCGCATTTGGTGACTGGGCTTGTGGTAAATGTATTTCACACACTGCCATTGCTGAGATTCAAGCCTTCTTTGTCTTGGTCATTCACAGCAGTTCCACCAGGTGAAACAAAAATAAGTCCGCCTTGCTTGAGTCATTAAGATTTTATTTAGGTGGAGAATTTTCAATGCAGTCACACTTGTCTTTGTGACATTGTCAGTTAACCCTGGAACAGGGGCTCCTGAAGCGAAGGAAGTGGCTACTGATGCCACAGAGCAGTAGGGCTGTCAATGTTGCTAACTCAAGTGCAACTATCAACAATGACTGGGCTTTTGGTAAGAAATCCCTATTACAATCAATATATTTGAAATGTAGAAAATATCCAAAAATATTTATATAAAGTGATATTCTATTGTTTAACAGTGCGATTAATGTCACAATTATTTTTTTTAATCACTGGACAGCCCTAGTAATGATATATAAAAAAGTGTGAGATTGTTGCTTTGGTGGGGCAGTGCCCCAACACCCCCCATACACGAGCTGCCACTGGGTGTGGGCCTCATTCTGCTCTCACTTTCCCCAGTATGAATTCAGGAGTACCCTACTAAAGTCAGTGAATTTAAATCCATGTAAGTGAGAGGAGAATCAGCCATGGAGGCTCAAACTTCGGTAAAATAAATGAGGCGGAAAGAGCTTTAATAGGTGTGACTGGAGGAGCAAGTGACAGAGCCTTAGAAAAAGGTACCAAGGTCAACTTTCCTCTTTCCCTCAGACCCAGGCCTGTTCCTAGAGCAGACCAGCTCCTCGACTCATGACAAAAACACAGTATTCTTCTTCTGTGTTCCTTTCACATGTCTCCATTAGGGTGTGTGCCTATGAAGATGGAGCAAAAGAAATACACAGAAACCAGCTTGCAGTCATAATCTTTGCTGGCTGTATCCATTCCTCTAGGAAGTAGCTCATTTATTTTTCTAAGGTCATGTCTATCATTCCCAAACCTGAGCCATTCTTTTTGGGTGACAGATCTGAAGAACTGTCCCAAATTGAGGTGTCATTAGAGGAGGTTTTGGAACAAATTGATAAACTAAACATAATAAGTCTCCAGGACCTGATGGTATTCACCCAAGAATTCTGAAGGAACTCAAATGTGAAATTGCAGGACTACTAACTGTCATCTGTAACCTATCATTTAAATCAGCTTCTGTATCAAATGACTGGAGGATAGCTAGTGTGACACCAATTTTTAAAAAGGGCTCCAGAGGTGACCCTGGCAACTACAGGCCAGTAAGCCTCACTTCAGTATCGGGCAAATTGGCTGAAACTATCGTAAAGAACAAAATTGTCAGACACATAGATGAACATAATTTCTTGGGAAATAGTCAACATGGTTTTTGTAAAGGGAAATAATGCCTCACCAATCTACTAGAATTCTTTGAAGGAGTCAACAAGCATGCGGACAAAGGAGATCCAGTGGATATAATGTATTTAGATTTTCAGAAAACCTTTGACAAGGTCCCCCACCAAAGGCTCTTAAGCAAAATAAGCAGTCATGGGATAAATAAATGTAAACAATCTTGCTTGACAAGGTCCCTCACCAAAGGCTGAACAAGAAGTAGGTCTGAGTGGACTTGTAGGCTCTAAAATTTATATTGTTTTGTTTTTGAGTGCAGTTATGTAACAAAAAACATCTACATTTGTAAGTTACACTTTCAAGATAAAGGGATTGCACTACAGTACTTGTATGAGGTGAATTGAAAAATATTTCTTTTATCATTTTTACAGTGCAAATATTTGTAATAAAAATAATACAAAGTGAGCACTGTATACTTTGTATTCTGTATTGTAATAGAAATCAATATATTTGAAAATATAGAAAAACATCAAAAATATTTAATAAAGTTCAATTGGTATTCTAATCATGATTAACTTTTTTGAGTTAATGGCATGAGTTAACTATGATTAATCGCACACACACACGCGCATGCATGCAAGTGCATCTGACACAAACACAACAAATCTAATTTACTTAGATTTTAGTAAGGCGTTTGATACTGTGCCACATGGGGAATTATTAGTTAAATTGGATAAGATGAGCATCAATAGGAAAATTGAAAGGTGGATAGGGAATTGGTTAAAGGGGAGACTACAACGGGTCCTACTGAAAGGTGAACTGTCAAGTTGGAGGGAGGTTACCAGTGGAGTTCCTCAAGGATCAGTTTTGGGACCAATCTTATTTAATCTTTTTATTACTGACCTGGGCACAAAAAGTGGGAGTGTGCTAATAAAGTTTGCAGATGATACAAAGCTGGGAGGTATTGCTAATTTAGAGAAGGACAGGGATACCCTACAGGAGGATCTGGATGACCTTGTAAACTGGAGTAATAGGAATAGGATGAAATTTAATAGTGAGAAGTGTAAGGTCATGCATTTAGGGATTAATAACAAGAAATTTAGTTATAAGCTAGGGACACATCAACTAGAAGTAACGGAGGAGGAAAAGGACCTTGGAGTATTGGTTGATCATAGGATGACTATGAGCTGCCAATGTGATATGGCTGTGAAAAAAGCTAATGTCATCTTGGGATGCATCAGGAGAGGTATTTCCAGTAGGGATAAGGAGGTTTTAGTACCGTTATATAAGGCACTGGTGAGACCTCACCTGGAATACTGTGTGCAGTTCTGGTCTCCCATGTTTAAGAAGGATGAATTCAAACTGGAACAGGTACAGAGAAGGGCTACTGGGATGATCCGAGGAATGGAAAACTTGTCTTATGAAAGGAGACTCAGGGAGCTTGGCTTGTTCAGCCTAACTAAAAGAAGGTTGAGGGGAGATATGATTGCTCTCTATAAATATATCAGAGGGGTAAATATCAGAGAGGGAGAGGAATTATTTAAACTCAGTACCAATGTGGACACAAGAACAAATGGATATAAACTGGCCACTAGGAAATTTAGATTGGAAATTAGACGAAGGTTTCTAACCATCAGAGGAGTGAAGTTTTGGAATAGCCTTCCGAGGGAAGTAGTGGGGGCAAAAGATCTATCTTGCTTTAAGATTAAACTCGATAAGTTTATGGAGGAGATGGTATGATGGGATAACATGGTTTTGGTAATTAAATGTTCATGGTAAATAGGCCCAATGGCCTGTGATGGGTTTTTAGATGGGGTAAGATCCAAGTTACCCGGGAAAGAATTTTCTGTAGTATCTGGCTGATGAATCTTGCCCATATGCTCAGGGTTTAGCTGATCGCCATATTTGGGGTCGAGAAGGAATTTTCCTCCAGGGTAGATTGGAAGGCCCTGGAGGTTTTTCGCCTTCCTCTGTAGCATGGGGCACAGGTCACTTGCTGGAGGATTCTCTGCTCCTTGAGGTCTTCAAACTACAATTTGAGGACTTCAATAGCACAGATATAGGTGTGAGGTCTTTTTTAGGAGTGGTGGGTGAAATTCTGTGGCCTGCATTGTGCAGGAGGTCAGACTAGATGATCATAATGGTCCCTTCTGGCCTAAATATCTATGAATCTATGAAAATCTATCATGGCCGTAGGCTGTCTTTCTGCTGTCCCTGTGGCACCTGTTCAGTAATGATTGACAATATCTGAGTCGGGAAAGTGCTGCAGGGATTTCAGCGGGGCTTGGAGTTCTGGATTCACTGCCCAAACCACAGGCTGCTGTGATCGAAGAGCGCTCTAACAGGTTGTGCTCTAATTGCCCGTGTAGACTGCCTGGCACCTTGTACAGCATGCCAGCAGGGTCTTCACAGGGTAGTTAGAGTGCAACACATTTGCATGCTTCACAGTCACTGCAGCCAGTGGCTTACCCCATAAGCAAAGGAACCAAGCTCACGAACATTTGGATCCCACAGAGAATCTCCATCAGCAGTAGGTTTGGTGAGAAAAGCTCCGGGAAGGCAAAGAACATCACCTCAAACCAAACAGGGGCTTGACTCCCTTCTCCCGCAGTGCCCAGTGGCCTCAGCCCTATGACTGTTGCAACCATCGCTTGAAACAGGGGCTTGACTCTTCTGCAGCTCTCCCTGTCTCAAAGTTCACCAGCCACCACTCCCCACCCCCATCTTTCTGTTCCACACACACATACTTCTTTCTTGTAGCCTCCAAAAGAGAAGAATTAACAACCTTTTCTGCCTCTATAAAATGGGAGAACACAAACTAAATGAACATTGGCTGAGATTTTGCCACATTTAGGGATTTTTTTTGTGAGGATCTCTCAGCTCTTCTCCCAAGATACCCATATGGAGTTTGCTCTCTGCTTCCCCTATTAGCAGTGTTCATGGTACTGATCACAAAGAGTATGTCTACACTACGAAATTAGGTCAAATTTATAGAAGTCTTTTTTTAGAAATCATTTTTATATAGTCGACTGTGTGTGTCCCCACACAAAATGCTCTAAGTGCATTAAGTGCATTAACTCAGCGGAGCGCTTCCACAGTACCGAGGCTAGCGTCAACTTCCGGAGTGTTGCACTGTGGGTAGCTATCCCACAGTTCCTGCAGTCTCCGCCGCCCATTGGAATTCTGGGTTGAGATCCCAATGCCTGATGGGGCAAAAAACATTGTCGCGGGTGGTTCTGGGTACACGTCGTCAGGCCCTCCCTCCGTGAAAGCAACGGCAGACAATCATTTTGCACCTTTTTTCCTGAGTTACCTGTGCAGACGCCATACCACGGCAAGCATGGAGCCCACTCAGCTCATTGTCTCCATATGTCTTCTGGGTGCTGGCAGATGTGGGACTGCATTGCTACACAGCAGCAGCAACCCATTGCCTTGTGGCAGCAGACGGTGTAAGCACTGAAAAGCACTGTCATCATATCCGAGGTGCTCCTGGCCACCTCGGTAAGGTCAGTCAGGAGCACCTGGGCAGACATGGGCACAGGAGCTAAATTAGGAGTGACTCGACCAGGTCATTCTCTTTAGTCCTTCAGGCAGTCCTATTGTACCATCTTCTGCTGAGCAGCCAGGAGATGTGGATGGCTTGCCATCCTACTGCACTGTCTGCAGCCAGCCAAAGATGTAAAAGATAGATGGAGTGGATCAAAACAAGAAATAGACCAGATTTGTTTTGTATTCATTTGCTCCCTCCTCCCTCCGTGAAATCAACGGCCGACAATTGTTTTGGTGAGGTCTGCCTGGGGCACCTTGAAAACTTTAATGGAGATTCAGTCCTGCCTGAAATACTACAGGGAAGGATAGCTTAGTGGGTTGAGCATTGGCCTGTTAAACCCAGGGTTTTGAGTTCAATCCTTGAGGGGGGCATTCTGTGTGACAGTTGTTTTTGTTTCTCCTTGATGTAAAGCCACCCCCTTTGTTGATTTTAATTCCCTGTAAGCCAACCCTGTAAGCCGTGTTGTCAGTCGCCCCTCCCTCCGTCAGAGCAATGGCAGACAATTGTTCCGCACCCTTTTTCTGTGCAGATGCCATACCATGGCAAACATGGAGCCCGCTCAGATCACTTTGGCAATTAGGAGCACATTAAACACCACGCGCATTATCCAGCAGTATATGCAGCACCAGAACCTGGCAAAGCGAAACCAGGCGAGGAGGCGACATCAGCACGGTGACGAGAGTGATGAGGACATGGACACGGACTTCTCTCAAAGCATGGGCCCTGGCAATGTGGGCATCATGGTGCTAATGGGGAAGGTTCATGCAGTGGAATGCTGATTCTGGGCCTGGGAAACAAGCACAGACTGGTGGGACCGCATAGTGTTGCAAGTCTGGGACGATTCCCAGTGGCTGCAAAACTTTTGCATGTGTAAGGGCACTTTCATGGAACTTTGTGACTTGCTTTCCCCTGCCCTGAGGCACAAGAATAACAAGATGAGAACAGCCCTCACAGTTGAGAAGCGAGTGGCAATAGCCCTGTGGAAGCTTGCAATGCCAGACAGCTACCAGTCAGTCGGGAATCAATTTGGAGTGGGCAAATCTACTGTGGGGACTGCTATGATGCAAGTAGCCAACACAATCAAAGATCTGCTGATATCAAGGGTAGTGACCCTGGGAAATGTGCAGGTCATAGTGGATGGCTTTGCTGCAATCGGATTCCCTAACCGTGGTGGGGCCATAGACGGAACCCATATCCCTATCTTGGCACCGGAGCACCAAGCCGGCGAGTACATAAACCGCAAGGAGTACTTTTCAATAGTGCTGCAAGCACTGGTGGACCACAAGGAACATTTCACCAACATCAATGTGGGATGGCCGGGAAAGGTACATGATGTTCGCATCTTCAGGAACTCTGATCTGTTTCAAAAGCTGCCGGAAGGGACTTTATTCCCAGACCAGAAAATAACCATTGGGGATGTTGAAATGCCTATAGTTATCCTTGGGGACCCAGCCTACCCCTTAATGCCACGCTCATGAAGCCATACACAGGCAGCCTGGACAGTAGTCAGGAGCTGTTCAACTACAGGCTGAGCAAGTGCAGAATGGTGGTAGAATGTGCATTTGGACGTTTAAAGGCGCGCTGGTGCAGTTTACTGACTCGCTTAGACCTCAGCGAAACCAATATCCCCACTGTTATTACTGCTTGCTGTGCGCTCCACAATATCTGTGAGAGTAAGGGGGAGATATTTATAGTGGGGTGGGAGGTTTAGGCAAATCGCCTGGCCGCTGATTACGTGCAGCCAGACACCAGGGCGGTTAGAAGAGCACAGGAGGGCGCAATGCGCATCAGAGAAGCTTTCAAAACCAGTTTCTTGACTGGCCAGGCTACGGTGTGAAAGTTCTGTTTGTTTCTCCTTGATGAAACCCCCCTCACCTTGGTTCACTCTACTTCCCTGTAAGCTAACCACCCTCCCCTCCTCCCTTCTATCATCACTTGCAGAGGCAATAAAGTCATTGTTGTTTCACATTCATGCATTCTTTATTAATTCATTACACAAATAGGGGGATAACTGCCAAGGTAGCCCGGGAGGGGAGGTGGAGGAGAGAAGCACCAGGAGGGGTGGTGGAGGAGGGCCACACAGCTCTTTAAAAGTTTAAAACTTTAAAACTTATTGAATGCCAGCCTTCTGTTGCTTGGGCAATCCTCTGGGGTGGAGTGGCTGGGTGGCCGGAGGCCCACCCACCTCATTCTTGGGCGTCTGGGTGAGGAGGCTATGGAACTTGGGGAGAAGGGTGGTTGGTTACACAGGGGCTGTAGCGGCGGTCTGTGCTCCAGCCTTTCCTGCAGCTCAACCATATGCTGGAGATTATTAGTTTGATCCTCCAGCAGCTTCAGCATTGAATCCTGCCTCCTCTAATCATGCTGCCGCCACCTTTCAGCTTCAGCCCTCTCTTCAGCCCGCCACCTCTCCTCCCGGTTATTTTGTGCTTTCCTGCACTCTGACATTGTCTGCCTCCACGCATTTGTCTGTGCTCTGTCAGTGTGGGAGGACAGCATGAGCGCAGAGAATATTTCATCACGAGTGCATTTTTTTGCCTTCTAATTTTCACTAGCCTCTGGGAAGGAGAAGATCCTGTGATCCGTGAAACACATGCAGCTGGTGGAGGGGAAAAAAAAGGGACAGTGGTATTTAAAAGACACATTTAAAAGAACAATGGGTATATTCTTTCACAGTAAACCTTGCTGTTAACATTACATACATAGCACACGTGTTTTCATTCCAAGGTCGCATTTTGCCTCCCCGCACCACGTGGCTATCCCCTTCCCCTCCCCTAACAGCAGGGAACATTTCTGTTCAGCCACAGGCAAACAGCCCAGCAGGAACAGACACCTCTGAATGTCCCCTTAAGAAAAGCACCCTATTTCAACCAGGTGACCATGAATGATTTCACTCTCCTGAGGATAACACAGAGAGATAAGAATGGATGTTGTTTGAACACCAACAACCATACACTGCAATGCTTTGTTCTACAATGATTTCCGACTATGTGCTACTGGCCTGGAGTGGTAAAGTGTCCTACTATGGTCAACGGAATAAGGCTGCCTTCCCCAGAAACCTTTTGCAAAGGCTTTGGAAGTACATCCAGGAGAGCCACGAATGCCAGGGCAAATTAATCATTAAACATGCTTGCTTTTAAAACATGTATACTATTTTCAAAGGTACACTCACCAGAGGTCCCTTCTCTGCCTGGCGGGTCCGGGAGGCAGCCTTGGGTGGGTTTGGGGGGTTCTGGCTCCAGGTCCAGGGCGAGAAACAGTTCCTGGCTGTCGGGAAAACCGGTTTCTCCACTTGCTTGCTGTGGGCTATCTACGACATCATCATCATCATCTTCCTCGTCCGCAAAACCTGCTTCTGTGTTGCCTCCATCTCCACTGAAGGTCAAACAACACGGCTGGGGTAGTGGTGGCTGAACCCCCTAAAATGGCATGCAGCTCATCATAGAAGCAGCATGTTTGGGGCTCTGACCCGGAGCGGCCGTTTACCTCTCTGGTTTTTGGTAGGCTTGCCTCAGCGCCTTAAGTTTCACATGGCACTGCTTCGGATCCCTGTTATGGCCTCTGTCCTTCATGCCCTGGGAAATTTTGACAAATGTTTTGGCATTTCGAAAACTGGAACGGAGTTCTGATAGCACGGATTTCTCTCCCCATACAGCGATCAGATCCCGTACCTCCCGTTTGGTCCGTGCTGGAGCTCTTTTGCGATTCTGGGACTCCATCATGGTCACCTCTGCTGATGAGCTCTGCATGGTCACCTGCAGCTTGCCATGCTGGCCAACCAGGAAATTGAAATTCAAAAGTTCACGGGCCTTTTTCTGTCTACCTGGCCAGTGCATCTGAGTTGAGAGTGCTGTCCAGAGCGGTCACAATGGAGCACTCTGGGATAGCTCCTGGAGGGCAATACCATCTAATTGCATCCACAGTACCCCAAATTCGACCCGGCAAGGCCGATTTCAGCGCTAATCCCCTTTTCGGGGGTGGAGTAAGGAAATCGATTTTAAGAGCCCTTTAAGTCGAAAAAAAGGGCTTCGTTCTGTGGATGGGTGCAGGGTTAAATAGATTTAATGCTGCTAAATTCGACCTCAACTCCTAGTGTAGACCAGGGCAAAGAGAGGACTCAGCAGATTTTACTCTTTGATCCCCCGTCTCATGTGAATCAAAAGTTTCAGTTTTTCAAAGCAAAAGAAAAAACATGACTGCACCAGCAAAGAACAGTTTATCCTCTCTTCTTTCTAGGTGACTGGTGAAATGGCACACCATCGTCAATTTTGCTCCATCAGTGGGGGTCCCCCACATCCCATTTGTTACTTGAGCAGTCACACTGCATGTTATAAAGAAGTTCAGGAAATATTCCTGAACAGTCTCTCTAGTTTCCCTGAAGTGAAATCGTACATGTGGAGAGGTGTGAAGGCTTTTTTGTTTAAAAACGTCATTTGGCACATTGCAATAAGTTGGCTTTACTTATCTCTGGGGATTTTATCTTGTCATGTTTAGCATGTTTATGACTTTAACATTGTCTGTGACATGCTTACTGGGCTGGAACAGAAAGAGGCCATCAAAATAACATTCATTATTATGACTGGTTTAACAATCTTTTAAAGTGAATTCAGTGCTTATGATGTTCTTCATCAAAGTTATTTAATCTATTCTACACCTCAGTGTCACATCTGTAAAATGGGGTAATAATATTTCCCTGGCTCTTACAGGTGCTGTGATGATAAAATTCATTACTGATTGCATGGTGCTCAGATACGAGGTTGATGAGGGCAATTTAAATGCCTATTATAGAAAGACAATATGGTCACCACTCTGATTCTGAACAACAGATAAATAAGCCAGGTGTGAAATGTAACTGGTGTGCCTTTGTTGTCAATATAATGATCAATACATTCTTAAAGCTGTAAAATTCATCCTCTCTTGCAAAAAGAGTGCATCAGCTTTACAAGTAGTCAGTATCATTCAATGGAATTTACCCTACAGAATTGGTGGGATTTTAAGGCTCAGACTCTAGGTGTAGATAAATAGAAATTTGCTGCCATACATTTCCCTCCTGTGAATTTATTTCTGCTTCTTTGCTCTGTAATGGCTGCTAAACAGCTCAAGCTTACCATAATATTGTACAAAATAATTTGTCCAGTGCCTATTTTTCAAGCCATTGATAAAGCTGCAGCAAAACCTCCCAGCACAACATGTTTCCACGAGCCCCTGAGAACTGAGACTACTGTTTAACTTACACCGTTCTCATTGCATCTGTGCCTATGCTAATGAAGAAAGATTCTTCTCTCATGTTTTTTATTGTTGTTGTTTTTTTAAGGTAACTGCTGATGCAGAGCAAGCAGCAAGAGCACTGAGAGTGTTTAGGAATCACTTATAAATAGCAGCTGTCAGGGGACTACATAGTTCCAGGACTTGACAATAGGCTAAGGAGACTTTCAGTCTTAAAACTCAATCCTGCAAGCATCAGCTATCAGGCTCAGTGCTTTGTACTGTGAATAGCTCAACTGATATCAGGGGGGCTATTCATGGCAATAGGATCCTGCCTACGAGAACACATTTGCAGGAATGGGTCACTAGATAGCTGGTTTGAATCCAGGCAGGAGGACAGTGTCCAAAAAGTTGTTAATTAGAAGTAACTCCATAGAGCTGCACAAGTTTAAAACTGGTGGGATTGGCATCAGGCCTAGGACTACAGTATCAATTTCAATCTGGCACCTTTCAGTAACCATATATTGAGACATGCAAGTTATAGCAGCTGTTGACGAGGCCATGAACTAGGAACAGATTGTTTTGAACAACATAGTCTATGTTTAATTTTTCTAATCATTATTATTTTCATTATGCTTCTGTTGCACTCAGGAAACAACACAGCTACGACTGATATATCATAGATGAGAAAAGGATGCCATCCCCATGAATGAGATATGAGAAAGTCCTAAATCACAAAGGAAACTCGCTTAAATCCTATAAAATATGTTCTCTTATAAAATTTGCCAGTAATTCATAAAAGAAAAAAAAAGTAGTGACATTGGATCCAAAAACCTTTCACTTACAAGAAATGTAGGTTAAAAGTAGCCCAATTCATCCATTTAACAATGTGATGGAAAGAATTTTTTACACCCCTGAGAGGAGTACAAATTTGTACTCTTCAAAAACAAAAGCACAATTTTGCCAAAAAAAAAAAAAAAGAAGAAGAAGAAGCAGCAGCCAAACAACAACCTTGTGTAAAACAGGAAAAAAAGACCACCACATAACAGGAAAACATAGATCCTGCATGAGTGAATTGATCATACTTGTCAGAATTTCCCGATTCCCTAGAATTTCCCATGAGTGATGCCTTGTCTGAAACATGTTCTTATAAAGCTAAACAAATAAATTATCCTTCTCAAAAATTGCACTCCAATATATTTGCTATTCAGCATGTTACCTCGTGTTTCTAAAAAACCTGTTTGATGCCACTAGTTATAGTAAGAGATTATTAAATGGCTGGTGAAAAAACACAAGATTTATAGTGAAAGAACAACAAGGAGTCTAGTGGCACCTTAAAGACTAACAGATTTATTTGGGCATAAGCTTTTTCATTTTCGTATTTTCCCAAATAAATCTGTTAATCTTTAAATTGCCACCAGACTCCTTATTGTTTTTGTGGATACAGACTAACACACTACCCCCTGATAGTGAAAGAAAAATCCCTTAGAATACATGGACTATATCTTAATAGACATTGACTCCTGGACCACTTTCTCATTTATGATCTTGTTGGTACCCAGGCCTCCCATTCACATCTCAGTCACCTCACATCAGCTATTGCAATTACATACCAGGAAAATTAATCTACAGACAAGTATTGAATGTATTTTAGCTATCTTTTAATGGTATTTAGCAGGGGAGAGAGAGTTAGCTACATGCGACTAATGGAGTTAGTTCTCCAATGATCACAGAAAGAGAGTCACTGTTTTAGAAAGTTAGGTATTTCTGAGGAACTGGGTTGTGCAGAAGGCTAGTATTAGGCTATGGAACCTTTCACAGATTGGGCCTAGTTTTGAAACAGCACGCTGTCACCAGTGACTAGCCTATGTGAAATAAATTGCTGGTCTCAGTCCAGTTCCCAGTGGATAAATATCCATTTCACATAGACCAGCACTAACTGGCATCCATAATGATAGTCAGGGATTCAATTGGCATTGAAATTAGAACTGCCCTTTCACTTTTAGAGGGAGTCTCACCCACGCTGAGGCATACTCATTCAGTGTGGTGGGAAGCTGACCTATTCTGCAGATTAAAAGCAGGCTCTGCAGGCTGTCAGTCTGGCATATTTCACTGGCACTAAATCCATAACAGCGTTTAATTAAAAGGAAAGCTGTATAGGATAGAGCGTTAATGGTCCATGAAGAATCCCTTCTTAGTAGCTCACAGCCCTAAATTTTCATTGTACAGCAGCTGAAAATGTACCACCTCTTGCCTGCAACAAATGGAGAAAAAACAAAGTGTAAAGACCTCTTGGGACGTTTCACAGTTTCCTACAACAAAACAGATCTCCACTCAGAACAGCAATGTATAGACTGATAGATATTCCTGGAGAGCCCAGTGCTAAAACAAAGTGCAATAAAAGGAAAGGATTCACATTTGAATGCTTATTGATAACTAAATTAATAAATCAGTGTACTCCAATCAGAAAGTTTCAGTCCTGACAGTGGAAACAATTCAAACTAAACAATCCCTTGTGATCCCTCCTTAGCAGAATAGTTCCTCCCTCCCCCACTGCATACAAAAGAGAGGGGGGAAACTATTGCCATTTTGATCTGGGTAATATTGAAAGCAGCTGATTAATTTCAAATAAGAAGTCTCACACCCTGAAGTGAGGGAACCATGCATCATGGAGAAAGGATCAGATCAAAATGGCAGACTGGGAAACAAAAGATTCCCGCCTTATATAAATTCTATTTAAGACTGAGAAGTAAGTCAGTCAGGACTCTTCTCCATTGCCTCCTCATCAAAGAAGGAAGATTGCTATAAACACCTGAAGGGAAAGGAAGGGGCTGAGTCCAGGCTGCGACAGGGGTTCAGTCTGTAAAGAGAAATAACTGGAACTCTAAAGCTACAGAAACTCTGCAACCTGCCTAAAACAACACTGAGGGTGAGAAATTACATTTTATAACCTGTTTCTTGAGTGTATTAAGCTTAGTGTGCTTGTTTTGTTTTATTTGCTCAGTAATCTGCTTTGTTCTGTTTGATATCCCTTATAATCACTTACAATTTACCTTTTGTTGTTAATGAACTTATTTTTTGTTTATTTCAAAACCCAGTTTGTGCAATTCATATCGGGGGTGGGGGGGGGGAGGGGCAGCAAAAAGCAATACACATCTCTCTCCACATTGAGGGAGAGGGTGAATTTTTATGAGCTTGTGCTGTACAGATCTTTCTATACAGTGAAAGACAATATTATTTTGGTTCGTACCCCAAAGGAGGTGTGCACATGAGTGCTGGCCATTCTCCTAGCTAAGTCCTCCCCCATAGAGCTGATTTCAGTCTGTGTCTGCAGCTGGGTCTGGCATTACTTGTGCTGCTGGAGAAGGCTTGAGAGCCTAGCACAGCAAGAACAGGGAGAGGAAACCCAGTTTGGTGGAAAGGTTGGGCTCAGTGACACCCCAGCACATCAGGTGGCATCCCAGAAGAGGGATTTGACCCATCACGACACCTATATAAGGAAAAACCCCAAATATCAGGATTGTCTCTATAAAATCTGGACATCTGGTCACGCTAGAAGCCAGACAGGGAAGAAGAAAGGATCAACATCTTTTCACCTAGAAAAATGCAATGATGTAATATTAAGTAGCAGGTTTGGGTTTTATCCTGGTCAGCAGGTCCCTGCGTGAAGTGAAGGTGCTTTCAGGGGGAGAAAAACACCTCAGGAGGCCTCATCTTATAGTCCTGAAACAGGCAAAATAACAGAGGTAAATTCTGAGTTACATATCTAAGATGGCCTTACACCACTTTTGCACCTTCTTGGTCCTGGGTTGCTCCAAGGCCCTCAGCACAACAAACATGACTCCAGGTCTAAGTTATTGCAGCTTCTTGGAAGCGTCCTATGGGCTGTAGCATGGCCCAGAACTGCTGCATTGCTGAGTGTGATGGCCCTTGCTCTGACATGTCCCCCACCCCCAAGTCCCATCCCCTGCATGGGGTCCTCAGAGGACAGCTTTAAGCTTCTGCAGTGTCTGTGCAAGGGAACCCTCTCATACCCAGAACAAGGAGCTTTTAGAGCCCCTTTATACCACTCTAGGCTCTTTTATGCTGCATACATTTTCACCTGTTGGGCTGAAAATTCCCATAGTTTCACCTGTTCATCCCTGCCTGCAAGTTTCTCAAACTTGACGAAATCACAGTTCAACAGTTTTTAAGAATGAAAAAAAGTACTTTCCTATGCTAAAAAAATTGTCATGACCTGTATTTGAGCAGCCTTACAGCTGAAATGGGTAGAGGCACGGAAAGAGTTCTCCCTGAGGATTGCACGTTCCATTGAAAATTGGGTTTTTGATTTGACAGTCAACAGACTTTGAAAATTGCACACTGAGCACGTTCAGCAGCATAAGCAACTGTTTTTGCATTCCATTTAGAAAGCATGCAGATAAGGAAGGCTGGGATTTTCAAAGGGGTCTCGGAGTTATGCACCCAAATCCCACTGATTTTCTTCAGGCTCCTTTGAAAATATCAGCACAGAGAAAATGTTGTGCATGTGTGGGAGAATAACCTAGCTGGTTATTGTAAAAACACAGGCAACATGTCCTGGGTTGAGGTGTAGGATCTGCAGAAGCCATACTCTCAGTCCCCGCAGGCTTTGTAAGGGGTGAGGGGATTGAAAGAAGATGTCTATGTCAGAAGTAGAAGCAATGCTTCTCTCCTCCCCATCCTATATACACAGCAGGTGAACTCCTAAATTTCTACGAACCTGATGCATAGAAAATGTTATTCACTTGCTGAGATTTGTACGGATGCTGGTAGAAACCATATTGAAAAATGTGCAATGTTAACACACAAAGCTTTATATGCTCATTGGCAGAATTCTTCTGCTGTACATAACTATAGGCCCAGTGAAGAAATGATTAGACATCAACCCACTTCTCAGTTTCAGGATTCCCTTCTTCTCTCAAACATCCAGAGTAATTCTGCTGTCTTCAGAAGAGTTACTCTGGGTTTACGTTGGTAAAACAGACCATACTTTGGCCCTATAGAGATATAGCCACTCTCAGAAACTCATTTAAAAAAAATAAAGCGATGCGCAAAGGGGTCGAGGAAAGGCTCTCTTTCTAAGGTGAGGGGTGGAGGAGTGTCCTGGATTAACCCTTTGTGAGGTGTGAAGGAACAGGGAGAGAGATTCTTGCACACTTTGTTAAGGTACTAAAACGGGGAATCCCACTCTGGTCCACCTTAGAAATACTGCACCCGGGGAAGATACAGAGCTCCTAAAAGATCTATAGGATTGGGGCTACCTATGAGGATCTCCAAAGGCTCCAGAAAAAGGTCTCCCTCCTAAAGATCTAATGTTTGTGGGAAAGGGCATTCTTGTGGTGTCCAGTCAAAGGATTATGCAACTGGAGCACTTGGTTGCCTTTATTTTATTTTATTTGCCCACTAGACAGCAGAGCTTTGAAGTCATGGAGAATGGAATTCCTTTTTATACTTCCTTTTTTCTGCCTTCAAGAGGGCAGAGCAAAGGTTGCATTTCCTTATTTTTGAGTGCTTCATTGTGTAACCATAATGGACTCTTAAGTTGACTACCACTTGGAATATGCACATAGTTCAGCATATATGTGCACACCTATAACACACTCACTCAGAGTATAGATACAAAACTCTGAACAGACTATTGCAGATCTGCTTCAGTTCTGAACACATTGCCAAGTCTGCTTTTGTTCTATTCCAATTTGTCTAAATTTTATTTCCTCTACAGAAGATTAAAAACTGCACATACTGACTCATGTCTCTTTAGCAACCTCTGGGGAGTTTAATAGTGCTAAGAATTTCACTGAGCCTCTGAGTCATGGGAACTAGAGACCGAGGAGTGTGAAAAAGCACTAGTTAGCTCATATCTCTCAACGTACTAGAAGACATACATAATGAATATAGAGGGCAACAGAATTCTGAGTACAGGGATATCATAGAGGTTAAGTAAAGCAACAGCCTCATCACGAGCACTTCAGAGGTTATTTTGACAGAAAAATACATTTTTGTAATCAATAAATTTTCCTTTCCCCTATCTAAACATGTATTTTGTCTGTTTTAAAGAGGATAATTTATTCTAGGGAGAGGTCCTGTCCATTAGGAAATACTACTCATTGCTCAAGATCTCATTTGCCTAGTGCAAGTTAGCTACTGTATTTTGTTATTTCTCAAAATATTGAAATCTTTAACTTCTTGGGCCTCTTTAATTTGGAATCTTCTGGCAGGTTTGATGACACCAAATATATTTAGTTTTTGTTTGTGCATTCAGATTTAATATTCTCATGTTGTTTGAACTGAAATTATCTCATTGCTGAATATTTCTATTTAAAGATGTATATGGAATGAAGATATACACATTATCTCCTCTTTTCTATGTTTATCTTATCTTTTTTAGTCCTCCTGCCCTTACATAATGTTTCATCTCCAGTGATTGCTTCGCTATACAAAAACATTTTACTTATTTAAAATGAATGAGGAAATATGTTCCAATTCTGAACCAGCATGAAATAGTGAACCTTATTTTATGCAATACTAGCCATGTTGCAGCACAGTATCACATAGATGTCAATCTCATATGGAATAAACAATCTAATCTATTTATAAACCACTGATCATCATAGTACCTAGGCACTAATGACTACTTATTGCTATACCAGTGGTGCACGTGGTATTATAATGCAAGGAAGCCGATTGCTGTATTGCTTGTCTCCCTATGCAATGTATAGAAACAAACCTATAATCATCTGCGACTTCACAGTTGTGACTATGCTATAGCTCGCAGCCCTTTGGAATTTCTTAGGACAATAGGAATTGCCCTGTTCCAAAACACAAGTCCTTACACGCCAATGGATAATCTCCTTTACGTCTCTGCAGTTTAGGGTCTATGAAGCACAGTTGAGTAGTTCTTGATTCCATCCAGTAGATGGTAATGATAGGTATACATAGTAACCAGTTCTTTATGTAAACCTTCTGCTAGGTGGTATCAGCAGCAACAGGGACTGGGTTCAAATTGCTAGAGGTCCCTTTACAATTATCACATGCACAAGTCTCCAAGCAGAATTTCTGGGATCACTAAATATCTTCCCTGAGCCTCCTAACAGGTATTAGTTCCCCACTGACAAACACTGAGTCTTAATGAGGAAAACTTTATTGGAGGAAAGGGAACACAGTGTCAACTTCGGCGAGGGGAACAATAGATCTACATGAATAATAAATGAAACACTCTCCCACTGGTAACTTTGGCAGTAGTCAGTCAACTCAGTTCTCCATACACCAGTGTGAACATCCAATAGGCAAGCGTCCCTATACCATGTCATTTCCCTCTTCTCCACACACCAAACACCACTTACAGTTTGGTGTTCGTGGGTAACAGTCCCAGAGTCCTGAGGGGCACTCAGGCAGGCCTTTTTTCCATCCCTTGGGAAAGTGCTGCTTCGCCTGACCTGAGGCTACACCACCTAAATCAGCTATAGCAATTTCAGCTTTATTGGTGCTGAGTAGGAGGGGCCTCACTGGAGTTTGCCCAGCTCTGCTGTTGTCTTTTGTGACTTCAGTGATGAGCCCTTCTGCATTTCACCAAGGAGCTGCCATCTCTCATCAAAGAGTCCTCCCAATGGAGAAGAAATGATAGCATCTAATATGCGTTTGCGTGCATATTTAAGAAAACTCTTTCTCGGAAACAGTACAGAGACAGCACTATGCAATATCAAAAGAGATGTCCTGAGTCAACACACTTTCTGAGCTGCCATACTATTTCATATTTCATGTGTTTCTGCACTATTGCATTGTCTATTTTAATGAATTACAATAAACTTAAATGTCCACAAGATGGTACTATATAGGAAAGCATATAACTGAATTGTGTGTAAATTGTCACAATTTAAGTATTCAGTGTCTTTGGGTTTTATCATAGTCCCACATGCTGTAAAAGTATTTCGACATGAATTCACAGCCTGATTTATCTTCCCTTGAACCCTTTTTGGAGTTGCAGCCCACAGTTTTACCCTGCAAAGGAGATGTTCTCACATAAGAGAAAGAAAGAAAGGAGAGGTTACTTATCTGTACAGTAACTGGAGTTCTTCTAGATGTTTTGTCCCTATGGGTGTTCCATTTTAGGTGCATGCACACACATGTTCACCTTTGGTCACAGATTTTTCTTTAGTAGTGTCCACAGGTCCATACCTGCATCCTACACATCATCCTGCTCCAAACCAAGAGTGTGAGAAGGGTCCCTGAAGAGGGACCCGGATGAGGGGGAGAAAGGAGTTGAAGGGTATAACGCAGTCTGATGAAGTTATTGTGACAGTGCACCCCATAAGGCTTTATGGAAATATGCTTATGAATATATAGATATGACATAACTGGAATATGTTTTATGCTACCTATGCCATGTAACATCTCTCTATAAAGGTTACGATCTACTGAATCTATTCATCCTATTTGCATGCATGTATCATTTTTGTATTCGAAGTTATGAATATTGGCTGTGTAGTTGCTTGATTTTTAAGTAGCCTTACTAAAGCATTTGGTCAGCTTCTTGAGAAAGGAATGTGCATGTTAAGTGCCCAATCAAGAAGCAATTAATGGACAATGGATCTTGGAAGGGTCCAATCCACATAAGTAGTCTACATGAGGCCATTCAAGCTAGCATGTGAGCTATGGCTGCTACCTGTAACTTCTGAGTCATGCGTGGACATGTGACTTGCCCATGTCACTCCAAAACTCCATCTTGTAGCTGGACTTTGTATACAAGAGAGGAGGAGGTCTCCACCCACAAGAGAAAGTCTATTTAAGCCTGTGGGAGACCCCTCCATTTTGTCTTCAGCTGGCTAAAGAGATAGCCTCTCCACCCCCAAGGGTACCTAAAGGAAACTGGAAGAAAGGACAGTAACTACAGGGGGTGTGAGTGATTGCTGGACCCAGACTAGAAGGAGACTAGTCTGTAAAAGGAAGTTTACTGGAATACCTCTAAGGGTGAGGTTTTTATCTGTATTCATTTTTCTTAGACGTAGACTTGCGTGTTCTATTTTATTTTGCTTGATAATTCATTTTATTCTGTCTGCTATTACTTGGAACCACTTAAATCCTACTTTCTATATTTAATAAAATCACTTTTTACTTATTAATTAACCCAGAGTATGTATTAATACCTGAGGGGGGGGGAGGGGAAACAGCTGTGCATCTCTCTATATCAGTGTTATAGAGGGTGAACAATTTATAAGCTTTATATAGGGTAAAATGGATTTATTTGGGGTTTGGACCCCATTGGGAGTTGGGCATCTGAGTGTTTAAAGACAGGAATACTTCTTAAGCTGCTTTCAGTTTAAGCCTACAGCTATTAGGGGATGTGGTTCAGACCTGGGTCTGGGTTTGCAGTAGGCTAGCGGGTCTCGCTCAAACCCGGCAGGGCACTGAAGTCCTAAGCTGCCAGGGCAGGAAATCAGGGGCAGAAGTAGTCTTGGCAAATCAGTTGGCAGCCCCAAGGGGGTTTCTGTGATCCAACCCATCACAGTTACTTCCAATATCCATCTGTCTAATGTGATGAGCTTCTAAGAAGGTGTGAAATGGGAGATGCAATTCCCATAAGTTGAATGGAGGGCAGGATAATGAAGCTTAAGATCCATGGAGTGAGGCAAGTTGTGGCCCTCAACCAAATGGTCAAAATGGCTGCTTGGATGAGGTGTGGTGGTAGAAGATAATAGCTGCTTGAGGTCCCAGGAACTCTTTCTTGGTGGTTCAATCAGTTTCTGGGAGGTGAAAAATTGAGCCACAATTTGTGAGCTGCATCAACAGAGATTTCCAAGATCCATTTTTGTTACAGATGGTCAATAAATAGTCAAAACCTTGAATAGTTAATGTAATCATATTTTACCAATGGGGCACGATAGTTAAGGCTAAGATTTGTCATGGATATTTTTTAGTAAAATTCACAGACAGGTCACAAACAAAAAAGAAAAATTCATGCGTGACTTTTACTAAAAATATCCCTGACAAAACGGGGATCTGCAGGTCACCATGTTGTCTGAAGTGTGGCAGATGCACAGGAGCTAGAAGCTGCCTGCAGCATCTGGGGGCTGTGGGGAACCCTCCCGCCTGCAGCTTTGAGGGCCCATGTTGGATGGGAGCATAGGGGTTCCCCCGCAGCAGCCAGGAGCTGCAGGAATCCCCTCCACCCATAGTGGCCAGCAGCTTGGGGGTTCCCCTGCCGCCAATGATGCTGGGAGCTTGGGGCTTCCCCTGCTGCAGCCGCCTGCAAACTTGGGGGTTCCCCGACCACTGACAGTTCTGGGGGCCCCCACTGCCCATGGTGGCCAGGATCTTGGAGGTTCCTCCACCTCCAGCAGCTCCAGACGTCCCCGGGGGTTCCTCTGCCGCCCATGTTGGCTTGGAGCTCCTGACCACCGCAGGCTGAAGTCACGAATCTGTGACTTCCAGTGACCTCCATGACTAAATCATAGCCTTAACAATAGTTAGTAACTCAGAATTGTAACACAGGTGAGGATCAGCTCTTGTGGAGAGAAGATATAGGCACCTGAACTCTTTGTCATGAGAGATAGACCTGTATTGGTGTTATCTATTCCTCTTGTTGACCACGTCAACCACCACAGTGTTGGGTGTGGGATGAGGAAAAAAAAATGCTATTTGAAGCCCTTGGCCAGAAAATAGATTTTTTTTGGTCAGCCCTCTTGCATATGGGTGGAAAGATGGTGGGTATCTGCCAGATGTTAATGGCTGGTGACAAGAGGGCACCATTAATAGCCAGCTTGCCTTGAGTGTGAAGGATATTCACTGTGGAATGCTGGGGATCCTGGACTTCCTCAAGGGGAATTTGTAGTGTTTTGGCCACCGCTTCATGAAGTCCTGAAATACCTTTAAAAATCAATTGTGTAGGATGGTGGATGGGGCATGACACCTTCATTAGAGGATGATGAGGATTTATTGGTTTCTGCAACAAAACCTTGGTTCTTGGTTCCTCATCCTCTGCAAAGTTTCCTTGAGAAGGCGGAGCTTCCTGAGGAAGAAGCTCTCAGTGTACCAGAGGCTGGTCATCTTTGCGGGCCCTTTTATGTGAAGGCACTCTGTAGGGGGCCTAAGGGTTTCATAATGCCCAATGCGGCGGGGCACCTGGAAAGGGAGTGGGACACCAAATGTATTAGTGCCAGAATTGGCAATGAGAATGGCCACTTGTTCCTGAAGTCTCCTCTTTAGGGTATGCCACAGGGGACAGAGGTTGGAAAGGAAAGGTGGTCAAATCCTGCACAGAGATTCATTCCCCTTCATTGGGATCAGTGCTGGTGGTCATATAGGTAGGAGGTGGCATCCTTGTCAGTACCAGTGGTCAAGATTTGGGTGGGGGGGACACGGCAGTACTGATTGATAGGTTGGTGCAGGAGAATGTGCGTGTAACAGGAAGAGAATCTTCTCCACATCTCTCAGAAGAGAGGAATCAGGATCCTCTGTAACATGGAGGTCCTCATGGGAAAGGAATGACATCGGTATTTGTGACCCCGACAGTACCTCCTTGAGCTGAGTCGAGTCAAGTGATACTAGGCATGTTACACATGAATGGCCTTCATGCGCCTTATGCCCATGGCCCCAAAGGGTGCCAGTGGTTTCTTTAAGGAGTCCCTGTGTCTGGAAGGCTCCGAAGGTACTGAGGCTGCTGCTGAGCAGGAATTGTTGGCCAAGAGACTTCTCAGTGCGCAAAATTCTAGAAGACTTTTTTTGATGGCACTCAATGAACCAGGCACCTCAGAGCAGGACTTGTCAGCAGACTGATTTCTCTTAGAACATTTGGAGGTCTCTGAAGTTGCTTCTTGTTCATAGAATATCAGGGTTGGAGGGACCTCAGGAGGTCATCTAGTCCAATCCCCTGCTCAAAGCAGGACCAATCCCCAATTTTTGCCCCAGATCCGTAAATGGCCCCCTCAAGGATTGAACTCACAACCCTGGGTTTAGCAGGCCAATGCTCAAACCACAGAGCTATCCCTCCCCCGAAAATTTCTGTTTTACATTGCAATGAAACCAGTCAGGGAGTTGAACTTAGGTCTGCTACTTCCAAGGTAAAGGCCTTAACCACTGGGTTATTGGCTATTGGTTCTGAGGTGATCTTTGCCCACTGAAGCCAAAGAGGTCACTGGAGGCTGACAGGCTGATGCTGTGTACTGGAGGGTGGGGGTAAAGGGAAGAAACCAGACCCTGCAGATTTTAGTGAGCAGCTTGAGATTGTCCTCCCTCAGTTTCCTCAATCTATTCTTGACTCTGGTGCAGACTTTTCACTCTAACGGAATGTGGGACTCTGAGGCAGCAGAGACAGGTAGAATACCCTTCACTGAGAGGGAAAGACCTTGGTCAGGTGTGGCAGGGTTTGAAGCTCAGAGTTTGAGGCATAACCTACAGAAGGAAGGCCACAGGGAAGGAAAGGCTGAGGATAGCAGAGGCCTTAGCCACGGCCAACAACCAACAAAAAAGCAGGGCAGGTGGGGGGAAGGCATAAACTTGTGCCAAGGGAAAATAAAATACTACTACTACTACAAAAACAGAAAAAAGTAAACAAAGAAACATGGATAGGTAGAAGACAAGCTAACTGACACCGCAACACTCTGTCTCTAGTCACAGGCAGTTGAAAAAGAACTGGAGGGGTGGCAGGTCTGCCCCTCTCTATATATGCTCAGTCTGAAGAATGCAAAGGGTGCAGGGACAGAACCATGGACACTGCTGAAGACAAATCACCAATCAAAGGCACGTGGGTGCATGCACACAACTAACGTGGCACAGTTAGAGGGATGATAACTCAAAGAAGAATTCCATATTACAAATGTTTAGAAAAAACACACACAGCTTTCTACAAAAGCAATTCCCAAGATCTCTGGATATTTTAATATCAATATAATACTTCTTGTTCATGAAACTGGCCTACAGAAGAGAGATTGTACACCAATTTCAGTGTAAAACTATATACCCTTCTTATGATGTTTCCTGTTACTTAAGTGAGCCTTAAAATGCAACACAGCGGTTAGCAAGGAACTGAAATCAAGAACCATGTGTTCTATTCCCCACTCTGCTGCCAACTCACTGTGTGACTTTGGGCAAGCCAATCAACCTCTGTTTGGCTTATTCAAAATTGTATTTGAGTTGTAGCAAACAGAAGTAGGTAGGTATTACAATATATAAAACCTATGTATAGTATCTGTCACACAAGTGACTTAATTATCTGGAACCTGTTGGAAAGGATGGGTGTCAAGTTACAGTATGGCAGCAAGGATCCAAATAAGACGATGTAATATTAGTATTAAAGTGAACTTGCAAATCCCTGTGTTAAGTCTCTCGAATGGCTCATTGTGAATGAACCAAATCCTGAAGCCTGCACAGACTCTGAATGATCTGAATACTTGCGCAAGCTTTAATAATAAAAGATAAAATAAAATAAAACAAAACAAAAAACAAAACCCCCGTGACTTCTTTCTTGATAAATCTGACCCAAGACAGCTTACTGTCAATTGCAAACTTCCACTACAAAAGCAAATGAGCTCATCAATGGTTGTGGCCCAGCCAAGTTAATATGTTGTTTGGGATGGTCTGTTGCCACCAGAGGCAAAACATATAACTCAATTAAAGTACCAGGCTACAGCCTTTATGTTTACCTTTAATATTAAAGTATATATTTTTAAGCATGGTTATGACATTTGGCTCTGATAACAAACATTGGAACACACCATATTGGAAAATGGGTGGGCCAGAACCAAGTTTAACCAACATTCTTAAACTTATTTCCTTTTGTAGTGTAGCGAGAAACCTAATGATTTGAAGAATCCTGAGATTAAAGAGGCTACATAGTGCAACGTATTATTAGTAGTAAAAATTACTTATCTCTTTATTCTAAATTTGAGTGCTCAGCATATCAAGTAAACTGTTTTTAGAGAAAAGTACAGTCATAATTTAGATGATAAAACTAATGTGTTCTGATGAGAAGAATGCCCCCAGGCTTTATATCTGCCAGATCTACCAACTAAAGGAAGACTCATCTGAAGCCATTTGTACAGCTTTAGGACACAAGTGATCCAAAGATGATGTAAAGTAATAATAGAGATGCCTGGAAATGTACTGCACAATTTTCACAAGATTTAATCAAGCTGCAAATATTTAAAAGAAAAGGTTGCTTTAGAAATATTACAGTTCCCCCCTCCCATCGGTACATACATTTCTAATTTAATGTGAAAAAGACTAGTAATCACCTCTAAGACCTCTAGTATTAATTATTATTCTAAAATACACTCCATCTCAATTTTCTTCTCCTGGAATATACTAAATAAGGTGTTCTTTATCTTTCATTGTTTATTTGGGAGTAAGACTCTTTAACTGCACTGGATTAATATACTGTAGGCTCAGATTCTCAGGAAAATGAGCACACACCGTAATGTGTGTGCATTTGTGTTTGTGATCTGATTGCAGAAATATTATACAAACTTATTGCAGAATGCACATGCAAAGTACCAGTTACACATCCAAATCACAGTTGCCAGCTTTCATGTGGTACATAAGCACCCTGACTTTCACAATAAACCAAAAATCAAGCTAATCCCATTTCAAAACAAGGCGAAAACAAGCCAATCCCTAAGAACCCCAACACTCTACGTGACTAGATCCCCCTGGTGTGCAGTCTGGGACTGTCGTGGGCCCTCTGTGCATCCCTGACTCGCTCCCCGCCTTGCCCCTGCTTGCCCCTTACCCCTGCTTGCCGGGAACAGACTAAAAAAAAAAAAAAAAGGCAACAAGCTGCAACAAGCCAAACAAGCAAAAAAACTAGCCAACAAGTAACTCACAAGCCAATTAAGCCAAATTTCTGCATTTTTTTGTGTGGGTTTGGCATGTCTGATCCAAATGCTTATTTCAGCACACATTTATAGTGAGCACATATGTGAGTTATAAACACAACCTTCAATGGAAGTTGAGGCTTGTTCTTTCCCCCCAGTGCTTCATGTAGACTCGTGATACCTTTTGCAGGATCAGGTCATACATACACAAACACACATGCACTTTAATGAAAATGTGGCCTGTAATATGCAAGTACCTATATAATTATGCAAGCACTTGCATGTTACATAATACAGAACCACGTACCACATGTGTTTTAGCATTACTATACACAGGATCATCTATTAAGTTTGAAAGTGCAAGCTTTAATACCACCAAATTAGACAGGGCCAGTTCTACCCTCAGATAAAGGTGCAAATCTTTCACATTTTGTTTTCTTTAATACAGAGGAATTTTTTAATGGGTTTCCCCTTTTTACCATGCATTTCTCCAGATAAATATATATTGATCCTCTTATGTTAATACTAATGTGGTTTTCTGGCTCTTTTCTGTGCTCAAAGCTTTTGCTTTGTTTCCTGGTGCTTGCACTTTCCCCCTCACACTATGGCTATGATGTTTCATTGTGTGACCATGATAACTGGCACTGTTAATAGTCACTCCTCTGTGCTGCATTTATTGGACAGGTTGTAGAAACCTGAAGGAATTTAACAATGCAATGCTACTGATTATTTTGCTCTGGCCTTTAACCATTTTGTTGCTATGTAACAGGTCAGATATGTGGAGAAAAACTTATTTCCCATGCTGCTCCATGGATCTGGTGGAGCCTTGTAAAAGTGCAATTCTGTGCTAAAAAGTGACTGTAAAAATGGCATAGTGGGAGGGTTCACATTTATTCTTTGTTAGTGATTCCATATCAAATTTGTTTTGTTTACAAGTAAAAAAAGGATATATTTTTCTAACTGCAAAATCAGCCTGGGCTCTCAGCCAGGTCAGGATTTTTCCTTTTTGAGAATCAGCAATGGTAAACAAATGTCCTGCAAGCCAAAGTATGCCTTCAGTGCCATCTGTATTATCTCACTGTCTTCAAGTGGTGTGCACAAGTAATTAGAATTTAATGAACTATTCTGCTGATGATGCACAAGGAGGAATAGAATCCAGCTCACTCTCTATTAGCCGTGTTGGCTCTGCAGGGCTAACAGGAGGGAAAAAAGCAGGGAAAATGTACTTCTGTCATTAAAATGACACAAGGAACAGATCTGTTGTGTAAGAGGGTAGTTTTAAATTGTTAGACACAAACTAATTTTATTTTAACAATTACTAAAAATGTTTAGTTTGGAGAAAAAAGAAATAGTAGGCTAGCTCTCCTCTATTTTCTCTTCCTGCCAATCCCCAGGTCTGGCTCCCACTATTTGGTTATAGAGTTTCTTTTACACATCTTAGGGCAGTGGTTCTCAACCTGTCCAGACGACTGCACCCCTTTCAGGAGTCTGATTTGTCTTGTGTACCCCAAGTTTCACCTCACTTAAAAACCACTTGCCCACAAAATCAGACATAAAATACAAAAATGTGTCACAGCACACTGTTACTGAAAAATTGCTTACTTTCTCATTTTAACCATATAACTACAAAAAAATCGATTGGAATATTAAATATTGTACTTACATTTCAGTGTGAAAACATGAGCCTGTTTTTCATTTGTGAGCCTTGTCTGAAACCTAAGCCCCAGGAGAGGCAGCTGAAACATGTAAATTAGCTTTGAGGGGCCCCCTGAGGTGTGGGGTCCCTGGCAATTGCCTTGCTTTTCACCCCCTCATGCTGGCCCTGCACTTACAGCCCCCCTAAACCTGTCTCATGACCCCCCTGAGGGTTGCAACCCCCATGTTGAGAAACACTAATGTAGATGAGTTGAGTAGCCCCTGGAAGACCTGTGAGTACCCCTGGCTGAGAACCACTGCCCTAAGGGATACCAGGACTGTGATTATTTTGTGTGGTTATTTTATTATTAAAGAAAGGAAAGGAAAACATTAAACAAAACAGCACACATGGCAAACTGGTTACTTCTGTTACAATCTCTTCTGTATCCATCTGTGAAGTGAGCTAAAACAGAGATGATGACTGAGATACTCTGTGCCCCAAAGCAAGACCCTGGCACCCCCATATTCACCACTGTCATATAATTATGATATGTTTTGTACAAAGTATGCCTTGTGAGGTATCATTCTAACAGTCTTGATCTGTTGAACATCAATATTCTGTTGGATGTGCTGTCATTGTATGCAAAATTATATGCTGTCATTGTATGCGAAATTATGAAGTTTCGCTATGTGTGTGTTACTGAAACATGTTGTGAAGTTGGAAACACCCACAACTAGCCTTTCAGATACAACAATGAAGAAGTTAGACAGTGCTAATGGCCCCATTAAAGGGAATCCTCACGCCCAGAGACTATCTCAGGAATTGTCTACAATGGAGGCTTTCCAGAGGGAGCAGGTAGGCAATGGAGAATACTTGACCAGAGGGGGCAGACACCCATGTCATGAGCAAAGACCTTTCCAGCAAGCTGAAAGAAGCTATAAAAGAGAGGAAGTGACATCACTTGGCCTGACTCCCTCTACAACACAACACCTGAAAACACCTGAGGAACAAAGACTGAATGGGGGAAAGGGGTCCCAGGCAGGACAGAAGAATTCCAGCCTGTGTATGCAAAAGTTGTAACCTGCAAGACAGGGCAAGACACTGCTTGATTGAAATCCTATCTAGTTTGTAAAGCTTAGATTGCATTTTGTTTTATTTCTTAGGTAATCTGCTTTGATCTGTACACTCACTACTTATAATCACTTAAGTCTATCTTTCTGTAGTTAATAAATTTATGTTATATTTTTTAACTAAAGTACTGTGTTTTGCTATAAGTGCTTGGAGAATCTGCTCAGGAACAAAAACTGGTGCATTGTCCTCTCCACATTGAGGCCACTTATACAGGTCAGGCTTTTGACCAGAGCAAGATGGTATAGCTCTGGGGTCCTAGGCTGTGGAGCTGAGGGGGAATTGGCAGGAGCTCTCCATTGTTAGTTCATGGGTGGCCAAGGAGAAGCATTTATGTAACTGCAAGTAGGTGTGTCCCTGCCTGTGTAGATGTTTGTGGGATTGCAGGACTGGGTGCGGCCTTCAGCTTGTCACAGCCTCACAGTGTTAGAGGGGGCCCAGATGGGTATGTCAGAGGGCTCAGCGGTACCCCAGTTCCAGGTTGCACCCCAGGACAGTCTGTCACAATTACACTTTTGAGAGTGGACCATTTCTGGGGGTCTTTTCTCTGGTAAATTAGGACCAGAGTATATTGTTTCCCAAAATTACTGTAAATTAAGTTTTAGTATTTTAGCAGATACTTACAATTGTTTATGCATGGGAAAAATAACTTTTTAAGGACAAGTGAAGCCTGGCTAGTTATTAATAATAACAACCTAAACAATTTAGAGTTGGGCAAAGTACATAATCTTATTTAAATATCTTTTTCAATTTCATAGAATTTAGTTGAGTTACTTACAACAAGCCATTTAAAGAGCTGTCTTAAGTCAAATCAATTATGACTATTAAGAATCTTCAGACCACTATTTCTCTGTTTATCTATGTTTAGCTCGTCTCCCCTCTAGGAATACTTGGCCTAGCCAAGGATGATTATCAGGAGAAACTATTAGTAATTTAAGTTACAACAGCATTTTCATAACCTAATAAAATTATTACAAGAGTTTAAATCTTGGCAGTGTCTTAATTGACTCTCTCTCACCAATCCAGGTTGAAGCTTTGGGAAGGTTTTCCTTGAGCTGGTCTCTGCTTGAGTCTTCTCTGTTTGTGGCAGCTTGCTTGTGGGATAAGTTGTGGAATGTTTGCTGTGTAAGCAAAGTAGCAGAAGGATGTGGGTGGCTCACTTCAGATCTTTTATACCCTCTTCCTTCCTATTTTTATGAAATTATAGGAACACACCTCTTTCACGCTTGTTTAGATTCAAGGTGGTTATTGTTTCATGCTTTCATGGGTTGTCCTTAAGAGCCACTTCATCTTGTAAATATGTAGTTTATTAATGAATATGCAACATTTAATTGTTCTTGATCTTATTTAGGTAGGAAAGCACCATACAATTTCCAAGGACATTTTAACACATTCTTTTTTTATCAGTGCATTCTCTGAGATATTCTTTAAACCAGTGTTTCCCAAACTTGGGACGCCGCTTGTTCAAGGAAAGCCCCTGGTGAGCTGGGCTGGTTTGTTTACCTGCTGCGTCTGCAGTTTCGACCGATTGTGGCTCCCACTGGCCGCGGTTCACTGTGCCCGGCCAACGGGGGCTGCCGGCCTGGCCCGCCAGGGGCTGTTCCTGAACAAGCGGTGTCCCAAGTTTGGAAAACACTGCTTTAGAGTGTGACAGGAAATAAAATTCTGTTTTCAAACTATCCAGACACTCCTGTTTTTCATATGTTTTCAGTTCTCAAAAGAGCCTTTTAAAATTATATAACTCTTCAAAAGTATTTAGCTTAAGTTGTTGCTTCCATAAGACCATTTTGGGAAAAACGATTTTCCTCCACTTCTTGAGTGGATTGAGAATTGTTTGAGCACTGCCAGAAATTAATTAATTTCAATTAATATAAATATTAAAATGGCTTCTGACACTAGTTTAGCAAGGCCATTAGATTCCATGTTGATACATAAAGTGTTTTACTGTTTACAGAGCAATGACATTCGGAACTTTAAAAGAAAAGGAGTACTTGTGGCACCTTAGAGACTAACCAATTTATTTGAGCATGAGCTTTCGTGAGCTACAGCTCACTTCATCGGATGCATACCGTGGAAACTGCAGAAGACATTATATACACACACACAGACCATGAAACAATACCTCCTCCCACCCCACTGTCCTGCTGGTAATAGCTTATCTAAAGTGATCATCAAGTTGAGCCATTTCCAGCACAAATCCAGGTTTTCTCACCCTCCGCCCCCCCCACACAAACTCACTCTCCTGCTGGTAATAGCCCATCCAAAGTGACCACTCTCTTCACAATGTGTATGATAATCAAGGTGGGCCATTTTCTGCATAAATCCAGGTTCTCTCACTCCCTCACCCCCCTCCAAAAATCACACACACAAACTCACTCTCCTGATGGTAATAGCTTATCCAAAGTGACCACTCTCCCTACAATGTGCATGATAATCAAGGTGGGCCATTTCCAGCACAAATCCAGGTTCTCTCACCCTGCGCCCCCCCACAAACAAACTCACTCTCCTGCTGGTAAATTTGCAAGTATGCACTGCACAAAGGAATTTGTCATTTCAACATTTAAGAAATAAACAAAAAAGTTTAAAACATCTCCAGCTACACATTTTTCTTTAAATTTTTTAAGAGCACAACCTTTGGCATTGTTTGGCAAAACAATGGCAGATGAAATTCAGTGTTGATAAATGCAAAGTAGTGCACATTGGAAAACATAATCCCAACTATACATATGAAATGAGAGGTCTAAATTAGCTGTTACCACTCAAGAAAGATTTTGGAGTCACTGTGGATAGTTCTCTGAAAACATCCACTCAATGTGCAGCAGCAGTCAAAAAACCTAACAGAATGTGGGAATAATTAAGAAAGGGATAGATAAAAAGACAGAAAATATCTTACTACTTATATATAAATCCATGGTACGCCCACATCTTGAATACTGCGTGAAGATGTGGTCACCCCATCTCAAAAAAGATATATTGGAAAAGGTTCAGAAAAGGGTAACAAAAATGATGAGGGGTATAGAATGGCTGCCATATCAGGAGAGATTAATAAGTCTGGGACTTTTCATCTTGGAAAAGACGACTAAGGGGGGATATGATAGAGGTGTATAAAATCATGATTGGTATGGAGAAAGTAAATAAAGAATTATTTACTCCCTCTAATAATACAAGAACTAGGGGTTACCAAATTAAATTAAAACAAACAAAAGGACATTTTTTCGAACAACGCACAGTCAACCTGTGGAACTCTTTGCCAGAGGATGTTGTGAAGGCCAAGACTATAACAGGGTTTAAAAAAAGAATGCGATAAACTCATGGAGTCCATCAATGTCTACTAGGCAGGATGGGAAGAGATGGTGTCACTAGCCTCTGTTTGCCAAAAGCTGGTAATGGGCGACAGGGAACACAGCACACACCATCTTTGGTCTGACCCAGTACGGCCGTTACGTTCTACTAAGTGTGACAAAGTTCCTGCTCTACCTTGGTGCGTCTTGCGCTTATTGGCGGATTTGCTCACCTTGGAGCTTCACGGCAGCCCTCAGCTTGGCCGTTTTTCTGAATCCACAGTCCAGGTCGACTCCTCCTGTGTCTGACCAGGAGTTGGGAGGATTTGGGGGAAACCTGGGCCCGCCCTCTACTCCGGGTTCCAGCCCAGGGCCCTGTGGAATGCAGCTGTCTAGAGTGCCTCCTGGAACAGCTGTGTGACAGCTACAACTCCCTGGGCTACTTCCCCATGGCCTCCTCCCAACACCTTCTTTATCCTCACCATAGGACCTTTCTCCTGGTGTCTGATAATGCTTGTACACCTCAGTCCTCCAACAGTACGTGTTCTCACTCTCAGCTCCTAGTGCCTCTTGCTCCCAGCTCCTCACACGCACACCACAAACTGAAGTGAGCTCCTTTTTAAAACCCAGGTGCCCTGATTAGCCTGCCTTCATTGATTCTGGCAGCTTCTTGATTGGCTGCAGGTGTTCTAATCAGCCTGTCTTAATTGTCTCCAGAAGGTTCCTGATTGTCCTGACCTCCGTCCCTCCTTTTCTACCCAATGCCACCCTGTTACCCGCTCTCTCCACCCTAGGGAAACCCGTTTCTGTCATCAGCCCTCTCCCGTTGGGCTGCAAGGACCCCACCCTCAGTCACGTCCTTTCGTTCCGCCGGCAAGTGCAGCTTCTACCGCCGCCGGCAGCGTGTGACGGAGAAGTGCTTGAGGAGTCCTTCCTAGTCCCCTACCAGGGAGCCCGCTATCAGATCTACTATTCCACAGGAGAGGCCCAGTGCTACCTCTGCCGATCAGTGGGGCATGTCCGAAGAGACTGCCCCTTGGCCCGGCGGGGAGGGGCACCCGAGACCCAGCAGAACATCGGCTCCGTTGCTGCCGACGCCCCTGGCCGCCCGGTACCTGAAACCACCTCTCCTCCTGCTTGATCCACCGCTTCTCCCACCCAGGCCCAAGAGACACCTCCCCTACAATGCCCAGACGAGCGAGGGAGCCCCGCCCTTGCTGTTAACAATCCAGCAGAGCCTATGGAGTAGGGTGCAGCAAAGATATTACCGGGCATAGGAGAGGGCCTGCCCCAAGGAGAACCGCCCCCCCCCATGCTGCCTCACCATTACCCCCCCCGAGCTCCTGAACCATCACCTCTGCCCCCCGACACGACCCCTGCTAACCAGCCCCCAGACGATGCTATGGAGGGCTGGACCCTAGTCCAGGGAAAGCGAGACAAGCGGAAGGCTCAAGCTCCGCTGCATCCATCCGATGCGGAGGCCCCCCGGAAGACCAGGAAGGGAGGCACTGACACTGAGCCTTCCACTATGCCCACGAGTGAGATCCATCTGCCAGTGTCGGGAGGGAAAGACAAAATAGGACTGGAAGGTAGACTCTCCCCTCCATGGGAGACCCTCCCCTCCGAGATCCCTGAGGAAGCCCCTTCTGTCCGAATATCACCCGAACCCCCCACGAACCCCGAAGCGACTGTCGTAGCAGGCGCCAGAGGGGAGACCCCCAGGGTGGCAGAAGACGACCTCTCCTCCATGTATGAGGAGATCGAGGCCCTAGGTTTGACCCCGGTCACCCAGGGAGAGGATGATCTACTGCCGGCTGGCCTCGATCTGGGCAACCTCACCCCAATTCCCCTTTCCCCATGCTCCCTTCCCCTAACCGCCTTCCCAGGCAGGCACCCTACAGAAGGTAGTCCACCACCTGATGCCGTGGCTGCCAAATCCACCACAGAGCCTGTGCCTAGCATCACTGGGAGCCCCCTCCCCACCCCCTTAACCCTTGAATCTGTTCGGGAGGCGCCACCTCTTAGCTGCTTGCCTCCCGAAGCCCAGAGCCTCGCCTCTGCCCCTGCCCCCACCCCTGTCCCTGCCCAATCCACCTCCTCCTGCAATGCTATTGCCGCTCCTGAGGTTATTTCTTTCCCTTTTTTTGCGGATCCCCCCCCAAGGAGCAGCCTTTGCATTCTCCTGCCGTGACCCATTAGGAGCTGCAATTTTCCCTCTGCTGTCCCCTTCTACCCCAAGGCTTGAGATGGACCTAATAACTTTAGCCTGTCAGATGCCCCATCGGTGGTCTGCACCCTGCCTGCCCGCCTCAGCAGACCACGAGGCTGCACCAAGAGCCCCACCAGGGAATAACTGGAAAATCGCAACCCCACCCCCCCATGAGCTGCGAAAAGCGTTGCAGGAGTTTTTAGAAGACATCCGTGGCTCCCACAACAGGGTACAGCTAGCTCTCCAGCTATGGGGGGATTTTGATCAAATCCTCCAGGCCACCACGGCCCTTATAAAGGAGGGTAGAGGGAAAGGAAGGCACGGTGCTGCGGCCTACGGGCGGGCCCGCGGCTTCCGTAATGATTTACTCACTTACAGGATGGGTCACGGATTGTTGCGCGACCCGCCGGGGGCTGCGAACACCCCCGCCAACAAGAAACCCCCCCCCCGCCCTCCGCATGATGCCCCTCATTATTGCAACTTTGAACACTGGGGCTGTAGGATGGCTCTCCGCAGGTCCCAGGTGCTCTCTTACCTTTGGGAAGGGGGGTACTCTGTGGTTTTCCTGCAGGAGACCCATACGGATCCGACCGCCGAGGACAGCTGGTGGCTGGAGTGGGGGGACGGAGTCTACTTTAGCCACTTCACGATTTGACAAGCTGGAGTGGTGACCCTGTTCTCCCCCAACCTACGGCCCGAGGGGCTAGGGGTCACTGAGGCGGTGCCAGGCCACCTGCTGCATCTCCAAGTCCGTATGAAGGGGCTCGTGGTCAACCTCGCTAACAACTATGCCCTGACAACGAGCCTGAAGCGGCCGCAATTCTATCAGCGGGTGTCCGACTTCCTCAGCACCCTAGATTCTCATGAGTGCCTAGTCCTGGGAGGGGACTTTAACACCACCCTCGAGGAGCAGGACCGCTCAGGGGCCGAGCTGAGCCCGGCCGCCACGAACATTCTCCGAGAAATAGTCAAACATCGCTCCCTAGTGGACGTCTGGCGTGACCACCACCCAGATGACACTTCCACGTTCACCTTTGTCCGGGTGGAGGCCCATCGGTCACACCACTCTCGGTTGGACCGTATTTATTTATCCTTTTTCCATCTTTCACAAGCCCACTCTTCCAACATTCGGCCGGCCCCATTTTCCGACCATCATCTAGCCACCAGAACAGCCTCCCTCTGTGCAGAGAGGCCGGGGCTGGCCTATTGGCATTTTAACAACAGCCTGTTGGAGGACGAGGGCTTCGTGACGTCCTTCTGGGAGTTTTGGCTGGCCTGGCGAGAGCAGCGGCGTGCCTTTCCCTCGGCGCGGCGATGGTGGGATCTAGGGAAGGTGCGCGCCAAGCTCTTCTGCCGTGACTACACCCGGGGCACCAGCCGACGGAGAAATGCAGTGATACAGCTGTTGGAATGGGAGGTCTTAGAGATGGAGAGGCATCTGGCCGCCAGCCCCGAGGACCCGTTCCTCTGCGGAGCATGCCGGGAGAAGCGGGAGGAGCTCCAGGACTTCGAGGACCATCGAGCCCAAGGTGCCTTTGTTCAATCCCGCATCCGCCTCCTTCGGGAGATGGATCGCGGCTCCCGTTTCTTCTGCGCCCTGGAGAAAACGAGGGGGGCCAAGAAACACATCACCTGCCTTCTAGAAGAAGACGGCATCCCCCTCACGGATCCAGTGGAGATGTGTGGGAGGGTCCGTGACTTCTACACAAGCCTTTTCTCCACGGATCCGACCGATCCTGGCGCTTGCAGGGTGCTCTTGGAGGAGCTCTCCACGGTCAGCCTGGGCGACCGAGACCAACTAGAGCTGCCTCTCACCCTGGCCGAGTTCTCGGAAGCCCTCCGTCGCATGCCCACCAATAAATCTCCGGGCATGGATGGGCTGACCGTGGAGTTCTACCGCGCGTTCTGGGACATCCTTGGCCCAGACCTAGCCACTGTCTGGGCCGAGTCTTTGCAGGGCGGAGTCCTCCCTCTTTTGTGCAGGCGACTGGTGCTCGCCTTGTTGCCGAAGAAGGGGGACCTCCGCGATTTACGAAACTGGCATCCCGTCTCGCTCCTTAGCACAGACTACAAAATCATAGTAAAAGCAATCTCGCTGCAGCTAGGGTCCGTGATGGCGGACGTGATCCACCCAGACCAGACCTACACTGTCCCAGGCCGCAGCATTTTTAACAGCCTATTTCTAGTCTGAGACCTTTTGGAACTCGGGCGTAGAGATGGTCTGTCTTTCGCCCTCTTGTCTCTTGATCAGGAGAAGGTGTTCGATAGAGTGGACCATGGGTACCTCCTGGACACTCTGCAGGCATTTGGATTCAGACCTCAGTTTGTGAGTTTTCTCCAGGTGCTGTACGCTTCTGCGGAGTGTCTGGTTAGGCTCAACTGGACCCTGACTGAACCGGTCAGCTTCGGGCGAGGAGTACGGCAGGGGTGCCCCCTTTTGGGCCAGCTGTACGCTCTGGCGATCGAGCCCTTCCTCTATCTCCTCCGAAGGAGGTTGACAGGGTTGGTGCTGTGGGAGCCGGAGCTGCGGCTGGTCCTGTTGGCGTACACCGATGACGTGCTCCTCATGGTCCAGGACCCGGGCGACTTGGCGCGGGTGGAGGCTTGCCAGGCCATCTATTCGGCAGCCTCCTCCACCCGAGTCAACAGGGTCAAGAGCTCTGGCTTGGCAGTGGGGGACTGGTGGCAGGTGAGCTCCCTCCCACCCACGCTTCAGACCATCCGGTGGAGCGCGGGTCCACTGCTCTACCTAGGCGTTTACCTTTCTGCCACGCACCCTTCTCCGCCGGAGAACTGGCAAAATTTAGAAGGCGGGGTGATAGAGCAGCTCCAGAAATGGATGAGGCTGCTCCGATGTCTCTCCGTCCGAGGGAGAGCACTGGTGCTTAATCAACTAGTCCTGTCCACGCTCTGGTACTGGCTCAACACCCTGGTCCCGGCCCCGGGTTTCTTGACCAACCTCCGGAGATTGATTCTAGAGTTCTTTTGGTCAGGAATGCACTGGCCCCCTGTTGGGGTTCTTCATCTACCCCTGAAGGAAGGAGGGCCTGAAGTGTCTGCACATGCAGGTCCGTTTCTTCCACCTCCAGGCCTTGCAGAGGCTCCTTTATAGTGCACGTAGTTCGACGTGGAGCATACTGGCGCACGCCTTCCTGAGCCGCTTCCAAGGGCTCCAATACGACCAGCAGCTCTTTTATCTTTGTCTGAGAGGTTTTCCGCGAGACCTCTCCGGGCTGCCGGTCTTCTACCAGGACCTCCTCCGGACCTGGAAACTGTTTTCAAAGACCAGGTCCGTGGCAGCCACTGTGGGAGCAGATCTCCTCGCAGAGTCCCTGCTACACAACCCCCAGTTCCGTGTGCAGGTGGCAGAGTCCCGCTCAGTGCGCCACAGTTTGGTCCTGGCCGAAGTCACGAGAGTCGGAGACCTCCTGGACTACGACCGGGGAGACTGGCTGGATCCCCTGACGCTCGCTCGGCGCATGGGGCTCTCCAGACCTCGTACCCCCCAGCACGTACTTCAGGAGGTGAAGGCTGCCTTGACGCCCGCTGCTCGGGCTTATTTCAACTGAGCCCTGCACGAGGGCGCACCCCGCCCACCCTCTACCCCAGGCCTGCCGGACCTTTCAGTTGAGCCCCTACCCCGTAGATCCCAACAAACCCCTCACCCTTTCACTGCGAGCTGGCTGCATGAACTGCAGCCGGTACCCCGTAGATCCCAACAAACCCCTCACCCTTTCACTGCGAGCTGGCTGCATGAACTGCAGCCGGTCAGCTTCCAAATCGCGCCACGGAAACATCTATACACACTCACGCTTCACACCCTTCACGCCCACACCCTGGTGTCCCGCCCCAATACAAAGTGGCGGGACCTCCTGCCACCTTTGGAGGGTGAGCAGCCCCGGTGGGCCAGCCTGTATTCCACCTTGGTCCCGAGGCCCGTCGGGGACATTAGCTGGTGGCTCCTTCAAGGAGCTGTGAGCACGGGCGTGTTTTTGATGCGGTTCACCCCCATCCCGGATACTTGCCCTTTTTGCAACATGAGGGAAACCCTGGCGCACGTATATTTAGAGTGTGCCAGGCTGCAGCACCTTTTCCGGCTCCTCATGAATATTTTATTATGCTTTTGGCTACACTTTTCCCCTCACCTTTTTATCTACACACTCCCCATCCGTGGCCCCACAAAGTCGCGGGATCTCCTGGTTAACCTCCTCCTAGCCCTAGCTAAAACAGCCATCTATAAAACCAGAGAGGGGAGGTTGCTCAATGAAGCATCCTGCGACTGTAGGGCCATTTTCCGATCCTCAGTACATTCACGTATCCGGGCGGAGTTCCTCTAGGCGGTGTCCACCGACTCCCTTGATGCCTTTGAGGAGCGGTGGGCGTTGTCCGAGGTTCTGTGCTCGGTGACCCCGTCCGGTTCCTTCCGTTCCCCTTTGATTGAGGGGAAGAGCGAGAGGCCCCAGCCCCAGCCGTTGCCGCTGTGGACACCATCATCACTGTCACCTAGGAGGGGTCCTATCACACGTGGGTGTACATCCTCCCACCCCCAAACTGCCCACCCCGCAGCCGTACCCATCTTGTCGGGCACTCTCAGGAAAGGAATAATCGGTGACACTGGGAGTGGCATTAGGTAACTCGAGGGGGTGGAAGACCACGAGTGTCGAGGAAGCCCCCCCGCTCTGGGCCCACGCTAGCCTGAACACTTCTCCCTCCTGAAGGCTGATATGTTATACCTTGTGTTTGCTTTTGTTTTGTTGCATAGTTTTGCTTTATCCTTTTTGGTGATTCTTTGTAAGTGTTACACAAATAAAATTCTTTTCTGCTTCAAAAAAAAATTACTCTCCTATAGCCATCTGGCCTGACCCTGTCACATATCCCTCCCCTTCTGCTCAACACTACGGGGTTGGGCAATTTGGGACATCAGGCAGTGTCCTCTTGACAAGCCATCTGCGTTGCCATGGTGGCTTCCAGCCCGGTGTTGTTGAGTTTAGAAAGGTTGTAGGGACAGGAACCATCTGGTTACCCTTGCGTTCTTCTCTTTTTTTCGCTGCATCCACTGAAAGGATGCAAGGGTAAACCGTCATCCCAGAAGGTAATAACGCAGTGTTTCCGTGGCCCATTTCATAGCTAGGCACTCTCTTTCAACGACGGCATACTTCTGCTCTCTCGAGAGGAGTTTCCTGCTGAGGTAGAGGATTGGGTGTTCTTCATTTCCGACCATCTGCGATAGGACAGCTCCCAATCCTACTTTAGATGCATCTGTTTGTAAAATGAATTTTTTGTTGAAGTCTGGGGCTATAAGCACAGGGTTACTGCAGAGGGCTGTCTGTAGATCCATGAATGCTTTCTTTGCGGCATCTGTCCACTTCACCATGTCTGGACCCCGGGCTTTTATCAGGTCTGTCAGGGGATTCGCTCTGGTAGCAAAATGGGGAATAAATCATCGGTAGTACCCCACCACACCCAGGAATGGCCGGACTTGCTTTTTCCGATTCAGCCGGGGCCAATTTTGGATAGCCTCTAGTTTGTTTAGTTGGGGCTTGACCATGCACCTTCCTACAATGTAGCCAAGGTATTTAGCCTCGGCTAGCCCTATAGCACACTTGGCTGGGTTGGCTGCGAGGCCAGCCTGTCTTAGCGTGTCCAGAACTGCTTCCACGTTTCCTAAGTAGGTTTCCCAGTTGGGGGTGTGAATAATCACATCATCCAGGTATGCCGCTGCATAACTGGAATGGGGCCGTAGGAGCTTGTCCATAAGACGTTGGAAGGTGACAGGTGCCCCATGCAATCCAAAAGGAAGAACAGTATATTGAAACAGACCCTCTGGTGTAGAGAATGCTGTCTTTTCTTTCGAATCTTTGGCAAGGGGAATCTGCCAGTATCCCTTTGTTAAATCAAGGGTGGTCAAAAATCGGACATTGCCCAGGCGGTCAACTAACTCATCGATATGGAGTATGGGGTATGCATCAAATTTGGATATCTCATTCAGCTGGCGAAAGTCATTACAAAACCTAGTGGTGCCATCAGGTTTGGGCACCAACACAATAGGGCTTGACTACTGTCTGTGGGACTCTTCGATGACTCCCAGTTCCAAAATCCTTTTTACCTCTGCCTTGATCTCCTCCCTTTTGCTGCTGGGACCCGATAGGGCCTTAAAGTTACCTTTGCCCCAGGGTCTGTGATAATGTGGTGATATGCTTCAGTGGTCCACCCTGGTTTGGTTGAAAACACGTCCTGGTATCAGTTGATCATCTCAGTTACCTCCTTCTTCTGGTTTCCTGTCAGATCAGTGGATATTCTGATCTGCTCCTGCATATTATTTCCCTGGATCGGGGTCTCTTAGGCCACTACACACGCCTCTCGTTGGTGTCAAGACTTTAAGAGGTTAATGTGATAAATTTGTTCTTGTTTCTGGCGTCCTGGCTGCCACACCTTGTAGGTTACTTCCCCCATAGGTTCAACCACCTCATAGGGCCCCTGCCATTGGGCCAAAAGCTTGCTTTCTGCCGTGAGTACCAACACCATCACCCGATCCCCTGGTTGGAACCGTCAGACTTTTGCCTAGCAATTGTAATGGGTTCGCTGGTCCTCCTGCGACTTTTCCAAACGTTCCCATACAATAGGGGTGACCCGGGCTATCTGTTCTCACATCTGCAACACACGGTCAATTATATTTCTCCCCTCATTAGGTTCCTCTTCCCAGATTTCTTTTGCAATATCTAGTATGGCACGGGGGTGGCGTCCATATAATAATTCAAAGGGGGAAAACCCAGTGGAGGCCTAAGGTACCTCCGGGATTGCAAACATAAAGGTAGGGTAGTAGGGTGTCCCAATCCTTCCCGTCTCGACTTACCACTTTCCTTATCATTGCCTTCAGAGTTCGGTTAAACCTTTCTACCAGCCCATCGGTCTGCGGATGATAGACTGAAGTTCCTCATGGTATGTATGTGGAGCAGCGTACAGAGGTCCTTCATTAGCTTCAACGTAAATGGGGTTCCTTGGTCTGTTAATATCTCCTTTGGTAGTCCCACTCGGGAAAACATCCCCACCAACTCTTTAGCTCTCATTTTAGAGGCCATGTTCCCCAGGGGGACGGCTTCTGGGTAGCGAGTAGCATAATTCAGAACGACAAGTATATATTGGTGGCCCCGGGCTGTCTTCTCCAGGGGTCCCACTAGATCCATGGCTATTCACTCGAAGGGGACCTCTATGATGGGAAGGGGTACTAAAGATGCCCTCAAGTGGGGACAGGGACTGTGCAGCTGACACTCTGGGCAGGACGCACAGTATCTCCGCACTTCTTCATGTACTCCGGGCCAGAAGAATCGTTGCAGGACCCGTGCCAGAGTTTTCTCTACCCCAAAATGTCCCCCAAAAAGATGACTATGGGCCAGACTTAATACAGCATTCTGGTGTTTTTGAGGTACTAGGATCTGCTGTACCTTCTGCCCCTGTACTGGTGCAACCCGGTATAAGAGATTCTTCTTCATTATGAAGTAGGGTCCTGGTCCCTGGGTTTTCCCTTCCACGGGGACCCCATCTATTTCGGTCACCTCCTTCCTAATGTTGTCATACCTTGGGTCTTCAGCCTGGTCCCGTCCAAAATTTCCTTTCCCGGGGCTAATCTGCCTGAGACCTAGGGGGCCAATCTCTGCTGCCTCTACTGGTTCAGAGGCATTAGGGTGTGGGTCAGACTCAGGTGCTTCTCCGTCCTGGGTGGACTCCTTTTCAGCTGCTCGGGTCCACCTACCTACGAGAGCGACCCTCTGGCTTTGGGCCAGTATTCGGGTTCCCAAGGCCTTAGCTGCCCTTCTTTCCCTTTTCGTCTTTCTACGCTGTCTGGGACTGGAGAACAAATCTGGGGATATTTCAGAGAAGGTTGGGGGTTGACAGTCTACTGTGGATGCCTTACTACTTTCAGGACTTCCCCCTTTCTCCAATTCCCCTACTGGGAGTAAGTCTCCAAACCCTGGGAAGTCCCTCCCTATGAGCACTGGTTATGGGAGTTTAGGGACTGGACTACACCTGCTGCTACCTCAGTAGTGTTCCCCTGAATCTCGATTTTTACTGGGATGGTAGGGTAATAACCAACTGTCCCATGAACACGTTATCCCTGTAAGCTTAGCCCACAGCAGCTGACTACGCTTCACGAGCTTCCCCAAGACACGCATGATAGCACTCTCCAAATCAACCAGTGCTGTGGGGTTAGTGAGACCCCCACAAGGTGGATTAGTGAGCATGGGTCTGTCCAGTTCCCCAGGTTACACTGCATAGGATCCTCGGCATTGGGACACTGTGCAGCTATGTGTCCCCACTCCCCACAGACATAACATCTGTATGGAGCCCTAGGCATTCCCTGGTCTCTTGGTTTAGGTAGTCTAACATCTTGATCCTCTTCCCCCTCAGTGCTCCGAATCTTTGTGGCTTCTGGTGGGCCTTCAGCCCCTCTCTTTTTCCATCTGGGTTCTTCTGGTGGCCCAGTCACCCGAGCTCTAGGGTTTGCTGCTGCTAGTTTAACCCGGGGTGCTTTTTCCTTAACTGGTCGGGTCAGCTCCCTCACCATCCTCCGCCTTTCTACCAGTGCGACAACCTTGTTGTAGGTGGAGGGTTCGTTCTGGTTTCCCCAGGCGCGAAGGTCTGGCGGTAGTCCTCTCATGTACCGGTCGATGACCAGAACCGCTAGTATCTCCTCCGGACTCTGGGACTCCGTTCGTAACCACTTTCGTGCGAGATGGATGAGATCATATAATTGGGACCGCGGGGTTTTGTTTTCCTGGTACCTCCACTCATGATATCGCTGGGCCAGCACTGTGGTCGTTACCCCCAGATCTGGCCAGGATCTCTGCTGTCAGCTGGGGGTAGTCTGCCGCAGCCTCTTCAGGCAAACCATAGTAGGCCTTCTGGGCCTCCCCACACAGGAATGGAGCGAGGATGCCAGACCACTGTTCTCGGGGCCAAGCCTCCCGAAGGGCTGTCCTCTCAAAGGCCAGGAGGTATGCCTCTACATCATCCTCCTGCATCATTTTCTGCAGCCAATTGCTGGTCCGCATGATCTGCATCCCATCATGGCCGCAGTTCAGCTCTGTAAGGACCTTTATCTGGTTTACCAGTTCCCGCAACATAGCCCGGTCTTGAGCAGCCTGGTCCATCAGCAATTAGTCTCTTACTGCAGCCACACTGCCTCCTGCTGGGCAGCTGCCTGGAAACGAGGAGCCTCCTGCTGGGCAGCCGTGGCTTGTATCAGTGCCTGCACTACCTCCTCCATTGTGGTGAAAAAAAAATAAAAAGAGACCCTCTTCCATTTTTTTTCCCCCTTCCTTCCAAACATCCTCCTTCTTCTGCTGCGCTGTGGACACCAGATCCCACTTTTCACACCAGTTGTGACAAAGTTCCTGCTCTACCTTGGTGGGTCTTGCGCTTATTGGCGGATTTGCTCACCGTGGAGCTTCATGGCAGCCCTCAGCTTGGCCGTTTTTCTGAATCCACAGTCCAAGTCAACTCCTTCTGTGTCTGACCAGGAGTTGGGAGGATTTGGGGGGAACCCGGGCCCGCCCTCTCCTCCGGGTTCCAGCCGAGGGCCCTGTGGAATGCAGCTGTCTAGAGTGCCTCCTGGAACAGCTGTGTGACAGCTACAACTCCCTGGGCTACTTCCCCATGGCCTCCTCCCAACACCTTCTTTATCCTCACTATAGGACCTTCCTCCTGGTGTCTGATAATGCTTGTACACCTCAGTTCTCCAACAGTCCGCGTTCTCTCTCTCAGCTCCTACTGCCTCTTGCTCCCAGCTCCTCACACGCACACCACAAACTGAAGTGAGCTCCTTTTTAAAACCCAGGTGCCCTGATTAGCCTTCCTTCATTGATTCTAGCAGCTTCTTGATTGGCTGCAGGTGTTCTAATCAGCCTGTCTTAATTGTCTCCAGAAGGTTCCTGATTGTTCTGGAACCTTCCCTGTTACCTTACCAAGGGAAAAGGGACCTACTTAGCCTGGGGCTAATGTATCTGCCTTCTATTACTCTCTTATAGCCATCTGGCCCGACCTTGTCACATAAGGTTTTCTTGCAAGAGGGTGGGATTGGTAAAGCCCACTTTATAACCTAGATTTCTGGCTCTGAATTGTAAAAAGGGATGTAGGACGTTATCAGTTTCTTTCTAAAAGTGGTTTGTCTGCTTGTCCTTAGAAGATAAAAGAAGAAACTGTCTGGATTCTTTTCCTTTAAATTAGCTTTAACATTTTGAAATATAACTAGCAAAATATATGTATTGTTATATTTCCAAGCATCCTGGCTATAATATATGTGTAGTTATATCTTAATAAATCAGTAAAGGTGCAAACAAGCTTGTGACAACTCATGAAAATTAAGGTGTAATAGTTTTATTAGTATTATTTTTATCAATATTGATGTATCTGCCCTATGTGATGCAGTTTCCACAAGCATTGATAATAAAACCACAATTTAAAGAACAGCAAAGGGATTCAAGAAGAGAAAGCAGGGACTTGATGTGTGGGGGAAATCTCTCCCATATTTGCCTACTCTCCTCATTTTTATTTTAAAAGTCCCATTTGGGGGCTTTCTGAGCAGCCCTGAATTTTCATTAACCAAAGAAATGCAAGTGAGCAACACTGCATAGTTAGTGAACCTGCAGGGATCCCATTTAGAAACAGGTAGCACCCAATTTGAAAAGTCAGGGGGATGCAATTGCATAACTGGCACATATTTTTGCACACAAGCTAGGCAGGTGCAATTTTATACATCCAGCTTTTAAAATCAGGCAGGTCATGCCTCCTCTGCTCAGAGATGCAGTGGGACCACACGGGCACCAATATTTCACAAGAAAGGAGACAAAATGATTGGTTGCAGTATCCAATCCTTCAGGATAAGAACTTGACAAGTACTCTCCCTTCCCTGTCCACATCCAAGCCCACCGCACGTACAGTACATTGCTCACAGAGGACTGAAACACAATTCACTGGTGCCACTTACAGAATCTGCAGCGTACAGCCTGCTGGTGCTTCAGTAAAAATGATAGTACCAAAGGGGAACATTTAATAATTCACCCTTTTAATTATGAAATGATCACTTGCCAATAGGATACCAAAAGACAGGCAGGAATGGCTAATACAAGATCACACTACAGGCAAATTTATTCTTTGCTCCGAACTCACTGAGATGGGAAATGAGGTACGGGGAATTTGTCTAGTTATAATCATCACGTATAACTTCCACATTAGGATTTTACTGTAGTTTGCTTACAAATGTCATTGTCTATTCTAGTGAGCATTGGGGCTGTACAGTGAGAAGAGAATATTTCCTGTTTCTGGAGGAGCAGGGGGAGGTCTCAATTCTGTCTTGCTATATCTTTTTCCCAGTTCTTATTTGAAACCTTTCTACTAATGGAAAAATATTCTATTAGGAGACCCATACAGAGCAGAGGGGAAACCCAGCAGGCAAGGAGTCAAAATCCCTGCAATCAGTGCTGATAAAGGACCATTATTTTGACAAACAGGATAAAAACATAATAATAAAAGCCATAAAAGGCTGCAGCAGGAGGCCTGAAATGAGTGCTGGGCTTTCACTTTCCTTATAGTGCACTTGTTTGCCATGGTAAATCATGCATGATTGTTGGAGGCAAGAGTCTCTGATTTGTCATTGCCTCTTGCTGCCTTTTATCTTATTAGCAGTTACTGTAGTTTGAAATGTATTAAGCGGGGAAATGTGCTGTATGTGAAATTCTTTCAAGAGTTGGAGCATTGTGGGGCTGCAGCACTTTGATTCATTTCATGGTCTTCAACATTGGAAGAACGGCTCTGATTATAGTGACAAATGCCCTTTTTCATTTGGGAAATAATGTCTGTTCACTCTATAGAAAAGAGCCTAAGTCAGACAGAAATAATGGGCTCAGTTCAGCAGACATCAGTCTCTGTGTTTCTCAAGCCGCTCCGCCCTCACTCAGCAGAGAGTTTTAGAAGCTGCAGAATGATTTTTTGCCATTTTGTTCTGTTCCACAACCACGTTTCTTGTGGAGGCAGCATGCTCAGTAGATACGGCACTAGAGAGAATCAGAGAGACCTTGGTTCCATTCTTGGCGAAGCCACTGACCTGTTGTGTGACACTGGCTGAGTCAATTCACCTCTGTATCTAGCTTCCTCATTCGTAAAGTGGGATTGAGATACTTACCTTCCTCTGTAAAGTCCATTGAGCTCTGCAATGAGAAATACTCTATCAGGTCAAGGACTATTATTAGCAAGTTGAAATCCATGTCTCCTTACATTATTGTTGACCATGTTACAGGAATCCCACAGAACATGAGAAATATCTGACACAGTCTTTGGGCTTCTCCCAATCTCTCGAATTTGACTGGCAGAAAGTAAACTAATTTTGCTAATCAACTTTAACACAATTTAGAGTTACACCTTTACATTTTAATCTTAATTTTTAAATGTAACACATCGTTAGTATTATACTTATCATAGTAGGTGCTCAGACACAACAGTGATGAGTGCAGTATAAGAACCTATACAGAATAAAATACTACTATACAATAGTTACAGAGTAATTATGGAACAATCACAGGAACAAATCATGCAGATGTAGTTTATTAAATACATTTAAAAAATGAAGACCGCAAGATATATTGTGTAAACGGAGTTTGCTGTTAGCAGCAACTGGATAATTATACTATGACAACTATACACAGCCACAGAATTCTAGAAATGTAGGGCGGGAAGAGTCCTTGAAGGATCATATAGTCCGCCCCCTTCACTAAGGCAGGACCAAGAATACCCAGACCACCCAGAAGAGATGTTTGTCTAACCTGTTCTCAAAAACCTCTAGTGATAGGGATTCCACAACCTCCCTTGGAAGCCTGATCTAGTGCTTAACTATCTTATAATTAGTTTTTCCGAATAGCTAACCTAAATCTCCTTTGCTGCAGGTTAAGCCCATTACTTCTTGTCCTACCTACAGTGAACATGGTGAACAACTGATCATCATCCTCTTTATAACAGTCCTTAACATATTTGAAGACTTATCAGGTTCCCCCTCAGTCTTCTTTTCTGAAGACTCACCATGCCCAGTGTTTTTTTTAACATTTCCTCATATGTCAGGTTTTTTATACCATTTTTCATTTTTGTTTCTCTCCTCTGGACTCTCTCCACATTGTCCACATCTTGCCTGAAGTGTGGCACCCAGAACTGGACACAGCACTCCAGCTGACGCCTCACTAGTGCTGAGTAGAGTGGGACAATTACCACCTGTGTCTTACATATAAAACTATTAACATTCTCTTAATACACCCCAGAATGATATTAGCCTTTTTAGCTAACTGCATCATGCTGTTGACTTGTATGGAATTTGTGATCCATTAAGACCCCCGATCTTTTTCTGCAGTACTACGGCCTAGCTAGTTATTCCCCATGTTGTAGTTGTGCATTTGATTTCCCTTTTTTAAGGGTAGTTCTTTTTTATTGAATTACATCTTGTTGATTTCAGACCAGTTCTCCAATTTCTCAAGGTCATTTTTAATTCAAATCCTGTCCCCCAAAGTGCGAGAAACCACTCCCAGCTTGGCATCATTTGCAAATTTTATAAGCACACTCTCCAATCCATTATCCAAATCATTAATGAAGATACATCCTGGACCCAGGACAAACCCCTGCAGGACTCCACAAGATTTCTCCCCTCAGTCCTACAGTGAACCACTGATAACTACTCTTTGAGCATTGTTTTTCAATCAGTTTTGCACCCACCTTATAGTAATTTAATCTAGACTACATTTCCTTAGTTTGTTTATGAGACCGTCACATGGGTTGGTGCCAAAAACCATCATGTTGTCCAGGAAAAAAAATTAAGTACATATACACCTCGGCTGAACTTCAATGTGGAACATAATAAGTATAAGTAGTAGCATAGTGTGGTATAAAAATAACTAGCAACTCAATATTGCATCTGTATTTTACTTTGCCCGTGCCCTCTACATGACATTTTCTGACATGAAGCAATGGCACAGTTGTCAGAAATGAAATACCTAGTCTACCCGTGAACATGTTCAAATCCTGGCCTGGTTAATTCAAACCTTCATCCACTAGGCAGTTTGTCATTGTCATTATTTGTATTGCATTAGGGCCTAGTGGACCCAACTGAGATTGGAGCTGCATTGTCTTATTGGGATCCAGGAAGTGGGTGAGCAAAGCCCACCCACTGCTAAAGGATCCCCCCACAGACTAAGAGGGGGGTCCACAGGACCTGGAAAACCAAATACTTACGGGGGACAACTAATGAACAACAGGGACAGGAGTGCGGTTTGGAGCTGCATTGTGCTAGGCACTGAGAAACACTTGTAAGAGACAGTCTTTGCCCTGAAGACCTTACAATCTAAACAGACAAGGAAGAAAGGAGATGGGAAAGATCCATTTAACAGATGGGGATCTTAGACACAGAGATCAAATAACTTGCCCAAGGTTCACACAGTCTGGAACAGAGCCAGAGTCCCAGTTAGAGCCTTACCAACAAGACCATCCTTTCTCTCACAAGATTTTCACCACAGCAAACAAACAAAAACAAAACATCAGCTCAGCAAGGATATTAAAAACCCATAGCATTTTTCCTAACAGTAAAAGTTTGTCCTTGGCCACAGTGTTCCTTTTCCCCACCACTGTGCAATGTGTAATCTATTTTAGCATGATTCTTTGAGCCAACATGGCAGATTGGTTCTCAGGGTATGCATCTGAGCTCTAACGTGCCGACTACAACAGGCTGAGATTGTTTAAAGAACTCAAAATTGTTTTGTATCACATGGCTATAGCCAATCAATAGTAAACGAAAACTATTGAACAGACATTCACTGAACAGACATATGCCTACATTTTCAGACATCACAAGTGATTTGGGCTGCCTCACTATCTGGACGTCCAATTTGAGACACATTAAAAGGACCTTGATTTTCAAACAGTGCTGAGCACCTGTACTCTGAAGAGTCAGGCCCCTTTAAGGTGTCTCCAAAAATTACTAGTCATTTTTGAAAATTTAGACCGTAACCTTTTCTTTCACACAGCTGTTTCTGATAGTTGAATTACTCTGAGAAGAAAAAGAATAGTTCCCATTCCCCCATACACCTGCCATCCCATATTTAGGTCCTCCTATCCTGTGCCCCTCCACACAATCCCTTTTGTTGTTTCCTCATTCAGTCCATCCCATCTTTAATTTTTATAGTGTGTTTTATTACTATGTATTTCACTGCCAACAATGGGGAGGCACATGTTGCTCTCTCCTTCGTTAGGATTGATAAGAGAGCACAAACTGAGTTTGAAGGATTTATAAATGGGAGCCCATCTAGGATTTTCTAGGTCTTAACACAGTTCCAATGCACTGTGCATTACAGGTCAGTTTTCTTGGGTTCCTTGAGAAACAGGCAGAAAGTCTCTCTAGCATTTGTTGTTTGCAGTGTTGCAACTGCATTGGTCCCAGGATATTAGAGAGACAACATGGTTGAGTAAATATCTTTTACTGGACCAACTTCTGTTGGTGAAAGATCCAGCTTACACAGAGCTCTTCTTGATGCTCAAATGCTTGTCTCTTTCACCAAAAGAAGTTGGTCCAATAAAAGATACTACCTCACCCACCTAGTCTCTCTAACATTTGTCAGTTCCACTGTCCCATCTCCAGTCTATTTTTTAAAGGAAAAAAGAAATAGATGCTTAAATCTAACCTCGTATCAGTTAAATGTGCAGGACCACAGTGCACACTGGGGTGAATTGATTTTGGACATAGACTTATGAAACCACTAACAACATGATTTAGTTTGAATTGCTTCTTCAGTGCATTGTATGTCAGGCTTTTATTGTTGGTCCCAGATATTAGCATTCTGTCCTTCATACTGCATGTGAGTAACTGGCTGATGATGGTGTTTGTATACAGCAATCCAAGAAGCCTGCAGTGATACCAAGATCTAGTGTGAGCATTTTTTTCATGGGACTCCTCTTGTAGAGACAACTGCTTTTTCAGTCTACACGGAGTTTCTCTGTAACAGGAGAAGGCCCGCCTTGGCAAAAGATACTTCTTTACTTGGTGGTAGCCTCTTCACCTGCTGAAGATGAAAAGGGAGCTCTCAACTTTTTTGAGGTGGGTTGGGGAGACCTTCTTGAAGACCATGGGCAAGATCTTCAGCTACTGTATATTGATGAAGTTCCACTGATGTACATCTCATTACAAAAGCAATTTTCCCTCTCTTGGTATTGACACCTCATCAATTATAGGGAGTGGACCACATCCACCCTGATTGAGTTGGCCCTGGTTCTCCACTTTTAACGTAACTCTCCGTAATGTGCTCTCCGCCACGTCCCACAGCCCCCATTGGCCTGGAGCAGCAAACTGCGGCCAGTGGAAGCTGCGGCCAGCTGAACCGGTGGACGTGGCAGGTAAACAAACTGGCCCGGCCCACCAGAGGCTTTCCCTGAAGAAGCGGTGGACCACAGTGGAGAACCACTGACCTAGATAGATGGTGATGAGCTATGTGGCTGCCACCTTTAACATTGAGGATGCGTTAAAGCAGATTAACAGGTACACCACAACTTGGAAAGAACCAAAATAACCAATTAGGACAGAAATAACAAATGTGTTACTAACCACAAAGGGCCATGGTAACGCATGGATGTATATAATAATAAGTTGAGATCACAGATATACTAACCTATGGGGAAATGACACTCCAACATTAGTAAGGTGAGGAAATACAAATAAGGAAAAGGTGGAAAATCCCCTGTTGAATATGCATCAAACATAGCGGCATCAGTGTAACATATTATAAAAGTGGCATCCCAGCATAGGGGCGATAGGAGGAGGAGATGTAGTCCTTGGGAGGTGCCAGAATGATGGCCACTGGTGATGATAAAGATTATGGCTAACATTTCAGGTTGTTCTACCAGAGATGGTGAGAGTATATGGATGTGCAGATGTACATTCTGTAGTATCTCCATCTTACTAAGTTGGGGATATACGTACTAAATATATTACTTACTATACTGTACTAAGTATATTAATAAACTAAATTTGCAAATATAAATGAGCTCCTACAGTTTGAGTGTTGCAACTGCGTACATGAGGAGTCCCAACTATATAATAATTTGAATAATACTGGGCCTGATCTTGGGGCAAGAACTTGACAACCCTCAAAGTGATAACTGGGGATTCTTAAGTAATCAATATATTTAATACATAATCTAAAGATCAGGCAACATCCCCATTGTCAGAGCTAAAGTGCATTGGAGGGATGATAAATCCCAAGAATGCTGTACTTACCACCTTGTCTTGTACAGTGGATGGAAATGTCTGTGGGCCCAATTTTGTAGTTTTCATCTCAGGCAAAAATCTATTTGACTTCAGTAAGGACTGCAAGATCAAACATAACTTTGGCTGTCCAAATAACTATGGTGGCAGAAAAATGCACACTTTAATCTTTGACTAGAAAAAGATCACACTGCATCCTGTCAACCCCCGTGATGGCGATCCATGCATGATGGCCTGTAGAATTGATTTTTACAAATACTTTCTAGAAATGAAGCTATGCAACCTGAAAAGTTCAAACTGATCAGTGTCAATAATATTGGAAAAGCTAATGACATTTTACACACTCATCAAAAATACTATCAGCTCAGGGAACTGGGTGAGTAAATTTTGCAGGGTTGCACTACAGAGTAGGGAATTAAATTTGGAGTTCTGAGCTCAGTTTCCCTTGTTCTTGGACCATCAGAAGCTGAAAGTGTTATGGTTGCAGCCTACTCAGTCCCTGAAGAGGGAGTGAGAAGTATTCAAGAGGGAATCTTGGATGAAGTATATATAATTAGACAAAATAAACAGGCTCTTTTCTCTCTTCCTCCCTCAGTCAGCAGAAAACAAATAAGAACATCAGGATCCCTGTGCATCCCTAGTTGACAGTATCCCTTTACATTAAAAACTCTTTACTAGGGTTTCACTGTCGTACTTTCCCTTAGGATGTTCCTATATAAGTCAAGTTGGCAGCAAGTCATGCATACAAAGCAATTACTTAATCAAGGCCAGGCGTCAGAATGGCATGACATTCAGTATTTTTGACACATTCCCATGTTATCAATACTATTTGTGGAAGGCTTCTACAGCTCTTTGCGTTGCTTACCTGGCCAAGGAAAATCCCGACCATTTTGTTGTTGTTTCTGATCTCACGGTTTATTTTTTTCCACTGCGTAAGGTTTGGAAAACAGACATTCATTTTAAATAATTCAACTGCTTCCGCTGCTGTGCGGTTTGCCTTAAACTCTGTTTCAATGCCCATAGTTATGCTCAGGGCATTAGAAAACTTCTAATTAGTTGGACAGGTTTGCTCTTTAATTATGGAACCTCTTTGACTAGAATTACATTTTCAAGCAACGAGAAAAGGGTTGATAAAGACAGCTTTAAAAGAGCAATCATCATGCATTCCTTCTTCTAATGGGATCCAACCCTTACGATACTGCTAAGCCAAGTTGATGTAGGTTTAAAGCAGAAGGGGGAAAAAAATAGATAACATGGCAAAATTGGAGTGTTAGCAACACAGCTATTGTCAATACTGATTTGTTTTAATCATTGAGCTTAATGTGACCCTAGCTACTATTCTGGATTTGCACAACGTTCTTGCACATTTAGCAAAAAATCCTTTAAAAAAAAAAGTAATAAAGATATTGTCTGAATCAGGATGACGACTAACATGTTGTATGTGTCAAATATGCTTTCTGCTTCTTTCTGCTAGGGTGCTTGCTTTTCCCAGGAAGATTCCCTGCTGTCTTTGGCACTCCATCTGTCTAACCAGCTCTTGGGTATCCTCTGTCCTGCCCCTGCCTTTTTTTTTTTTTTTTTTGGTGTGTGTGCTTTCCACTGTCTCTCTTCAATCTAACCCTTCTTAGTTTGTTCTTGTCAATTCTGTTCCATCTGTCTTTGAATTACCCTGCCTACTATGACTCCCCTCACATTTTAGTCTCTTCCAGATTCTCGTTCCCTTTGCCTAAATCCAGCCCTTGAAGATATTTCACAGCACAGCACTTCAGAAAGAAACCAACAAAACCTTAGAGCACTGAACACAGAAGCATAAAAAGTGCAAGTAAACACTGGCTAGTAGGTAAATCTTTGAGATTGGTGCTATTTCCTCCTTTTCTGCACAGTTATATTTAGGGTGGGGTTTGTCTCAACATTACCTTCTATTATTAGAATAGTAGGGAGCTATATCTAATATCCTATTTAAAGTAACTGCGGATGTTTTCATTATCCATGGAAATGTTTAAACATTTTAAATTCCGTCTAATCTCTTGGCCTGGATGGCATCTTGTAGCAATGAGTACCACTTTATGTGTACTTTAATGAGTACTTTAATGTATGCGTTTCAAAAGTATATTATTTTATCAATTTAAATGTGCTGGCCTTTTAATGTAATTGACTATAAATTTTGTAAACAAGTTACTCACTTTTCATTGAATTGGGGCTTTAATCAATAGTCGAGCCACATGTTTATATACTTTCCTGAATCAGGGCCTAAAGGAGAAATTTTGCGATATACTAAGGAAAGTAAATCTATTAACAAGAGAAAGGAATTATGATGCTAAACCACATGAAAAATACAAGAGTTACACTGCTACAAAAGACCAGTCAAACAAAAATATATTGCTAATAAAAATAAGAAAAACATGGATGAATTTTGGCAGGTTCTACCAATTTGAGAGATATTCCCCATTTGTATGGGGCCTGATCCAAAGCTCCTGGAAGCCAAGGGAGACTCTGTGACTTCACTTGGCTTTGGACTACATCAGTAATAGGAAAATATGCCTGGACCAAGTAGAAACTGGCAAAACAGAAAATATTTTTTCAAGTTCATTCACCCATGTGTGTATTTCATTGAGAAACAATGTCAGAACTGCTAATACTGAACTACACTTCAGTCAGGTTGTCACCTGTTCAGGTTTTCCCAGGATCATCCCTTTTTTGAGGTAGCTGTCCCAGGAAATCTCTAAGGGTGCTCAGTACACACTACCAGCTTGCCAGCTGTAGGGCACAGGGCCCTCTAAGGCACCCCATTTCTTTGTACCTCAGAGGTGGCAACCCTAAAAGGTATATTTGTGTTAAAATATCTTCTTCAATATGAGTGTGAGGGCTGAGAAAAATATTAAAATGCAGACCTTGAAGAAAAGAGAACGTCACGTGTGAAGAGTGTAAGAGCCAAATCCTGAGACATGGGTGAGCATTTTTATCTCCTTTTGAACTCAGTGGAAGTTGCAGATGCTCAGCACCTGTCAGAATTTGACCTGGCAGGGCCAATTAACTTCTAAACAAAGTAATTGTCACTGAGCCGATCAGAACCAAAATCAATGAAAATACAGTGGACCATTTTAACTACAAAATTAGTGTAAATGAATACAACAAGGGGAAAATATGATGCTCCGAGTGTGTATTTAAGGTTATAAATATGGTATATTATTTCTCAACTGATATACATGTGTGTAATTGAAGACTGCATTGTAATGCATAGGCATAAATGGGCAGAGTCAAAGTTGCAGTGCAACCTTAGCTTTGATATTTCTTTGACTTTCAAATGTGTAACCATGCAACCTTAACATTCTCTTATAGTGTAGTATTTTGTACAGAATTGTTATGAGAACCTAATAGAAAAATGGGAGCAGAAGCTTGCTGTGTGCAATCCAGGTACTGAGAGTAACTCACTACATTTATCCAGTAATGACCCAGAAGATTTCATGTGAAGTTGCTGTCTTGCTTTACATTTTGAATACGGCTATATTAATTAGATCTGCTGCCCAGTGTATGAGTTCACCACCTTCTGTGTGTTAACATTTTGCTTCCATTCTGATTTTGTCGGTTATTTCTTTAATTTTAATCCTTGTCCCCAAATCCTGGTGTCATTAGTTCAAAGAGATTATCTATACATCTCCCCTGTGGCTGTCTTCTTCTGCATATATCAAGATTTCCATCAGATCTTATTCATTTCCTTCCTAATGTCAATCTTCTTGACCTGTCATTGGTGTCAGTATACACATTCCATCCCTGTAATTCTTTGCTTCAATGGAATTACATCAGGGATAAATTTTAGCCAAACTGTTGTCATCCTTTACTGCTGCCTTTGCCACACTGTATAATACACACTGATCAAGCACATTTTGTGAATTAGCAAGTTAAGAATTTGTGAACTGTCCAAGTAAGTGGGACAACAGCTCTTAAGATGCCCTTCTTAGAGCCTTCAATTTAGGAGTGGCAAGTCCCAGCAACTACTGATTCTAAAAGAGCATAATAAAGCTGAGCCTGAATTCTGATCTTGTGTGTGTGTATGAACATCGACCTAATTTGAAGCAAACTGCATCTACCCTTACTCTGCATAGGATCATGCATTCTCCCCCAGTACAAAAACTGAATATGCAAATCCCCAGCTCAACCACCTCACCCCTTCTTCCGATTTAAAGAATAGATTTAGTGCTCAGACTTTAAGGAAAGGGCTTTCTCTCCACTATGAATAAGTAAAAATCTCACAGTAAATAATTTAAATTCAACCAAAAAGAAGCAGGGTGGATATTTTCTGTATAACCATAGAGCAGCTGAACAAGCCACTTAATAAGGGCTAGGGGAGAGTTTAGCTAGAAGGTTTGGTTTTATAGCCATAATATGAGGTCAGGTGACTGCAGGCTTTGCAGTTGACTTTTCTCACAAATGGGTCCTTCTCAAATGGATCCAAATGCATTCTCTCCCTCCCCCCGAAAACACACTGCTTGATTCAATTTTAGATTCTGTAAACTGCATTACTGGTTTCCAGCCTCAGTGTAAATACATTTTGATTTTTATGACTTTTTTTTATAAAAGGTTTTGGGAAATCATGAATTTTGCAGAAGATTTTGGAAAAAGCTTTAAATATTGCTCTTTTTGGCATATCTATTTACATATTTTCATTGACTAATAATTATAAATTTAAAAGGGCCACAAATATGTTTAACTACGGATGTCTAAGTCTTCATATTGCAAAGTATGCAAGGAGGAAACAACACAGATTTCAAATAGGATGACTTCCCTTGGGAAAAGAATGAGATAAACCACATGTGACAGATATTAGTCACGTCACTTAATGCATTACTGGAAGGCACTCACATGCTACAGTGATTTGAGCACTGTAAGAACCTATATAGGATAGAGTAGAATAGAAATACAGGGCTGAATCTTGCAGTCCATTCACTGACTATATGTGGAAGGAGTTCAGCACTGGGCTTGCGGTTGCCAGAGTAAGTAAACCATTGCAGCACATCACATATACTCAGTGGTGAGCTGGGAGCTGGTTCGCATGAACCGGTTGTTAAATTTTGAAGCCGGTTTAGAACCGATTGTTAAAAGGGTTGGGCAAACTCCATCCTGTCCGGCCCACCTGAGCTCTCGGCTGGAGAGGGTCCCCTGAGAATCCCTTTTTAATTTTTACTCAGCCGGCGGTGCTCCGGGTCTTCGGCGGCAGGTCCTTCACTCGCTCCAGGTCTTCGGTGGCGGTCCTTCACTCACTTGCCGAAGACCCGGAGCAAGTGAAGGAACTGGTTCTTCAGCTTTTGGCAGCTCATCACTGCATATACTGTTGGAGTAAAACACTTAGCTGGGAGAAACGGTGGACAATTCCAATAAGCCCCCACAGCAGACTGACCAAGGTAGATGCAGCAGTAGCAGTCAGTATCTGGCCCTCTGTCTGCTAATCTTCTAAATGTAAAGTAAATAATCAAGCTTATATTTTCATAAACTTGAGTCCTCTGCAACAGACGAAGTGGGGTTTGAACCTGCAATCACTCGCACATTGTGATAGGGTGGCCTGCCCCTTTAAGGGCCACAAGCCTGGCCAACCTCTTACAATTAGCTCTGCCTGCCACACCTGCAGTGAAATGTGGGTTTAATTAGAATCAGCTGAGTATGGAAGAGCTGATTCCCTATAAAAGGCAGCAGGAAGCTGTGGGGGGAGGATGACACTTAGGGAGATGGGAGTGGAGTGCAGAGGCTGCTGGGTAGTATCCGGCAGAGATCTGGGAAGAGAGACTACAAGTAGTAAAGGCCTGGGGGTGACCTGATAAGAGGGTAATAGACAAATGGACTTTGTTTTAAGGCTCTGAGATTTATTTTACATGAATAAACCCAGGCCTCAAGAACAGCTGTTGTGAATGGACAACAAAGGTGTGTGGAGTTTCTTCAAGAAGCAGTGAGGCAGGCTGCCAGAAGAGCAAACTGAGGTCACGGGGATGGGGTGGAGGTAGGGTTGCCAACCTTCCAGGATTGGCCTGGAGTCTCCAGGAATTAAAGATTATGTCATGTGATGAAATCTCCAGAAATACATCCATCCAAAACTGGCAACCCTAGGGGTGTGTGCGCGCGCTCGGGAGGCAGCTGACCTAGGAATTCACACAATGCACAACACTTTCCACTAAGCCATGCCGTGAAGTTGTCACCCCGAGCTAAGTGTGCAAAGTCCCAGATTTGCGTATGCAAATAGACATATGCATAGGCAGTGTCTCCCTCACAGTGATACCACCCATTTGGCACTGGTGGAGTGAAAAAATCACAATAAAAGTGTAGAGTCTGATCTGATTAAACCATGGTTGTCTATCCTGCAGATCCACTTTTGGTTTCTTGCATCCTGACTGTGAGCTGGTCTTCTCATGACAGCTCCCGTGCCTTCTGGTTCCAGGCAGGCGAGAAACACCATTACCGCAGTCTCTCTTTAAAGTGTTTTGGCCAAACCAGGTCAAATACGCAGGTGTGCAATTTAAAAAAGTCTACTGAACTTTAGTTATAGTTTAGGTTTGGGTTAAAGCTGGGGTTGATTCTTATTTCATCTCAATCATTTTGCCCATTCCTATTTAAAACACAAAATCCTCCTGAAAATGGAAACAGGGATCACCAACTCACCTCAATTCACCAAGGGAAGGTCATGCCTGACTAATCTAATCGCCTTCTATGATGAGATTACTGGTTCTGTGGATGAAGGGAAAGCAGTGGATGTATTGTTTCTTGACTTTAGCAAAGCTTTTGACACAGTCTCCCACAGTATTCTTGTCAGCAAGTTAAGGAAGTATGGGCTGGATGAATGCACTACAAGGTGGGTAGAAAGCTGGCTAGATTGTCGGGCTCAACGGGTAGTTATCAATGGCTCCATGTCTAGTTGGCAGCCGGTATCAAGTGGAGTGCCCCAAGGGTCGGTCCTGGGGCCGGTTTTGTTCAATATCTTCATAAATGATCTGGAGGATGGTGTGGATTGCACTCTCAGCAAATTTGCGGATGATACTAAACTGGGAGGAGTGGTAGATACGCTGGAGGGGAGGGATAGGATACAGAAGGACCTAGACAAATTGGAGGATTGGGCCAAAAGAAATCTGATGAGGTTCAATAAGGATAAGTGCAGGGTCCTGCACTTAGGACGGAAGAACCCAATGCACAGCTACAGACTAGGGACCGAATGGCTAGGCAGCAGTTCTGCGGAAAAGGACCTAGGGGTGACAGTGGACGAGAAGCTGGATATGAGTCAGCAGTGTGCCCTTGTTGCCAAGAAGGCCAATGGCATTTTGGGATGTATAAGTAGGGGCATAGCGAGCAGATCGAGGGACGTGATCGTTCCCCTCTATTCGACATTGGTGAGGCCTCATCTGGAGTACTGTGTCCAGTTTTGGGCCCCATACTTCAAGAAGGATGTGGATAAATTGGAGAGAGTCCAGCGAAGGGCAACAAAAATGATTAGGGGTCTGGAACACATGACTTATGAGGAGAGGCTGAGGGAGCTGGGATTGTTTAGCCTGCAGAAGAGAAGAATGAGGGGGGATTTGATAGCTGCTTTCAACTACCTGAAAGGGGGTTCCAAAGAGGATGGCTCTAGACTGTTCTCAATGGTATCAGATGACAGAACGAGGAGTAATGGTCTCAAGCTGCAGTGGGGGAGGTTTAGACTGGATATTAGGAAAAACTTTTTCACTAAGAGGGTGGTGAAACACTGGAATGCGTTACCTAGGTGGTAGAATCTCCTTCCTTAGAGGTTTTTAAGGTCAGGCTTGACAAAGCCCTGGCTGGGATGATTTAACTGGGAATTGGTCCTGCTTCGAGCAGGGGGTTGGACTAGATGACCTTCTGGGGTCCCTTCCAACCCTGATATTCTATGATTCTATGATTCTAATTATGTCTGAAGACTCAACTTGCTGTAGCTAGCTCATTAGCATTAAAAGGAACCATGCGGTAAGAATCCTGTGTGTCAATTTAAGGTACCTACTTACAACGGACAAAAAATAAAATTACACACAGGATCACTCATATGTTATGAATCTTACACAATTATTTCATATGTAAAGAGCTCAATGCTCTTTGGAAGCCCTTCTGACGACTTTTCAATATAACCTTATAATCTGACTATTTTGCTGAAAGGTAACATACCAAAGCCTATAGAAAGGCATGATTAAAACATCGCAGTGAACCTGCTTTGCTCAGTTTGCTTCCTCTGCAGATGATTGTTACATAATGCATGCTCTAGATATCCTTGGGATATTTCATTAACAGCAACATTAACATTACTTGTGTTATTCAAGTATTACAAAAATAAAATCCTTGTTTTTCTGAAGATGAAATCCCCTGAACACTTCTGCTGAGGGAGAAAAAAAGATACTTTTACAACTGAATTTAAAGTAGCCGTGTGATGATTAATGTATGCCTGTATATTTCTATATCATACATCCTCCATTTTGGTTTTTGTACCATTTTGGTTTTAAAGCTGTTCTGTTGGCTCCATGCTGTGCTGGAACACCCAAGAGGAGATATTCTTATTATTGGTACAGAGATAACAATGCTAAATCATTATAGTCTTCTATTCAAATGGAAGCCCCCTTGGACAAAGAAGATGGCCAGTCCAAGAAAACCAACTCGCTCAGATGGACCGGTAACTAAGCAAATGCCAGAGAGGACAAAGAAAGAGATGATTCTGGCGCCTACTCAGACCAAGGGAAGCTTAGAAGCACATGAGCCCAGCATGCGGGACCTAAACATGGCAGCCTGGTGAGCGTTCAGCAGGAGGAGTTTGACCAGTGTTGTGACACAGTGGCTGAATGGTCCGAATAAAATTCTGACAACTATGGTATGGGCCTGAGTCTATATTATTACAGAATTCTAACATAAAACATTTTTCAATATTAAAAAAAAAACCATTTAATATCTTTCAAGGCTTCCATCTCTTTAGACTTCTGCAAAGAAGCCTTATTTATTTCACCCCTGGTCTATTTCCACCTTATAATTATCTTCCTTTCTCATCTAATGGATAGAACAAAGGACAGGGCACCAGGAGACCGGTCTTCACGTACAGCCTTGAGAACATGCCGGCTGTGTACACCTGAGCAAGTCATTTCACCCCTCTGTGTCTGTCTCCTCTCATCTATAAAATGGAGAGGATACACACCCATCTTCATAAAACACTGAGATAGATCACTGAAAAGCAAAGTGTAAGTGCTAAGAGTAATCTCAAAATGGATCCAAACCAAGGTTCGGATGTAGATTTGGATTTAGAGCTAAATTTCCACAAGGTTTAGGACAAGAATGTTGGATCTAGTGTTCTGATTCAAGCCGCTGTCTAAGAATATTAGAATAATGCATCCAGTTCTCGTATCCAGAATTCAAGACAGATGTTAATAAATTGGAGAGGGTTTGGAGAAGACCCACAAGAATGATTAAAGTATTGGAAAACATGTCTTATAGTGCTAGACTTCAGGAGCTCAATCTGTTTAGTTTAATGAAGAGAAGGTTAAGGGGTGACTTGATCACACTCCATAAGTACCTACATGGAGAACAAAAAATGGGTAATGGGCTCTTCAGTCCAGCAGAAAAAAAAGGTAGAACATGAACTGATAGCTGGAAGTTGAAACTAGACAGATTCAGGCTAGAAATATATTTGCATTATGGAATGGGCCATCCAAACACTCTGAGAGAACCTGCTTCAATACAGGTAAAAAAACCCCTCATTGACTGCACACCCCTAGTTGTCACCTACCACCCCACTCTGGAACTTATATAGGTATCACCAGGGCCGGTGCAAGGATATTTTGCGCCCTAGATGAAACTTCCACCTTGCGTCCCTTCTCTCCCTCCCTCCTGACAACCTCCGAAAACTAGAAAGCTTAGCATTATAAACAGCCTGTCAGAATGGGTAACGACTGTTAGAATGTTTCTTTTTTACCTTTAAGGCATTTCAATTGTTTGCCATTGCCTCTGATGGTGTCCTATTCAAAGTCTTACTATTGTGCAAAGCTAAACAATTGAGCCTTGCATTGCATCACCAGCCAGGTTAGGCAGGGTGACAAATCCCCCTTGCCCCAAAGGGCCATTATTCCCTGCTGACTAATTTCTACTCCAAGTCTGTAAAGCAGACTTTTAAGGTAAATACATTATTCCTTCAATATTACTCATGCACACATTTCACAAAGATTCTCACTCTTGACAAGTTACTAGCCTTGTGTAGATCCCTTCCACGTTCTTCTTTGTGGGTAAGTGCCCTATAAGACACGTGTGGGGTGTAGTGAGTTTGTCAGGCCTGCAGTGACAGCTGTTTGTGAAGATCAGGGGGCCCTTTGCCAAGGGGTGCTGGTGTCATAGTGAGCTTGGGGCGGCTGACAGTATGGGGCAGGGCACTGAGACTGGTGGGGCAGGTGGTGCCGGGATGGGGCAGGTACCTGTCAGTCTCCAGCGCTCGGGCAGAGACTCCTCCTCTCAGGCTCCCTGGCCGCTGATGCCGCGGCCACCCAGAACGACGTGGGCAGGGGGCACCGCTGTGGAGGAGATGCAAGGGGCCAGGCTCGGTTGGGGCCCCGCATCTGCCAGCCGAGAGCAGCAGGAACCAGCCGCTGCTCGGGGGCAGCCAGACGGCCTGAGCCCAGGGCACCTACGCTCCCCAACTGCCCCTGCTGCTGCGCAGGCTGCCGCCACCCTGGGCTCAGGCCGCCCAGCTCCCCCCGAGTGGTGCCTGGTTCCTGCTGCTCTCGGCTGGCAGGTGCGGGGCCCCAGCAGAGCCTGGCCCCTTGCGTCTCCTCTGTGGCGGCGCCCCCTGCCTGCGTCCTCCACGGCGGCAGTGGCTGGGGAGCTGAGAGGAGGAGTGGCCCCCGGGCAAGTGGGGGAGACTCCAAGGTGAAGAGGCTGCTGGCCCTGGTGCGGCCCAAGCGCTGGAGACTGACAGGTACCTGCCCCTAAGCAATACTGTAAAAAAAAATTGGAGGGCACCACTCTTTGGCGCCTCCAAATCTTGGCACCCTACGCAGCCGCCTAGTTCGTCTAGTGGTTACACCGGACCTGGGTATCACTAAACAATTACAAGCCATGTTCAATGGGGACCACATCCTGAAATAAATCTTTCCTGAACCCTCTCTTCTGGCCTGCAAACAACCCTCCAACCTCCTGATCACAAGCAAACTCCCCACAGACCAGGACACAACAACTCAAAGGAGCACTAGATCCTGCCATAACAGATGCAAACCCTGTAGACATATCTCTAATACTACAATGATCAACACCCCACCACCCAAATCACCTTCTAAGATCCTTGGGTACTATGTATGCTTATCACAACATGTGGTGTACCTTATCCAGTGCATCACATGCCCCAATAACAATTAAGTGTGGGTGAAACCAGACAAGCACTACACTCTTGAATGAACTCTGACAGAAAAATGATAAAAGACAAATACCCCTATCACAGGAGGGCAAACACTTTTCACAAAGCAATCTTTCCATATCTGACCTCAGTCCTTGTCCTGAAAGAAAACCTGAACAATACCTTCACAAGACAAGTCTAGGAACTTGCATTCATAACTTCGTGGAGATGATAAACCACGGACTTAACAGAAATATTGGTTTTATGGCTCATTATGACAATTTGTAATGCACCTCATGGACTACTTTTTCCTGCGACTGCAAAGGTGTTAATTGTCACTTATTTTAAATAGTCTCCTACAACATGTGTGAATCTCTCATGCTTAATAGTCTGTCTCACCTTGTATTTAGCTTGAAAACTCTGGTTACCTTCCCCAGACCTCAGGAACAACTCTGTGAAGCTCAAAAGCTCATCCTTTCCACCAACAGAAGTTGGTCCACCTGTTCTCTCACACCAACTTTATTGAATTTAGTTTTACCACACCACTGCAAAGGCTAATCATTACCCTTATTTTTACATATGAGGAAACTGAGGCATGGAGAAGTGTTAAACATTTTCCCAGGGTCATAGTCTGTGACAGCATCAGAATTGGAACACAAGATGGAATATGATTTAGACTGTAAACTCTTCTGGGTAGGGATTGTGGGCATAATTTGCACGAGTACCCAAGTAACGTACACACGTCACACTCAGGGACTCTACACAGCATCATTACCACTCATGGTCTGGCTCCTGGTCCTTAAGCATAAGACCATACTGACTTTGCTCACATATATTGTGGCTAAAGCTAATACTCTCTCCTACCTCTTCTTTTCTTTGCCTTTCACTCATATACTCCCATACTGTTCACTGCTCTTCAACGTTCCTTTATCTTGCTCCTCTTCCACATGGTTTTCTTTCCCTTTCTTCTCTCTGCTTTTCTTGCTTCTTTCCCTGTTTCATATCACCCCCCCAAGCCTCTCACCTTCTAATCCCCCCCTTTGATGTGTACATTCTCTACCCCTTGCTCCCCTCCCTGTGCAGAGGTGTGGATTTTTACCGCCCCCACCCCAAGTTAAACTTTCTTTGAAATTTCAGCTTGAAATTTAGTTTTGGGTGAAGTTACAGACCAGTCCTCATTTTAACTGAACTGGCCACCCATACCTAAAGGCCACACATGATTTGCTTAATTTTTTAAAGCTACTATGCAAGATTTTCCCCCTAAAGCATAGAACGGTGGCTAAAGCTAATTGATACAATAAAGACTTTGCCTTGCTGTAGTGGATTTTAGGTGTTCAAAGGCTAACAATCAGTAAATACACAACAGGTAAGTGAATGTGATATCTGGAAAGTTACGTGACTAGATTAAAAAACTGAAAGCAACGTATGGTTATATACGTGTGTGTGTGTGTGTATATATATATAGATAGATTAGATATAGATATAGATATTGATATCTATATCTATATAATATGTGCGTGCACCCCATCCCATTTAAATATAAATTGGCCAAATATTTTATGACTCTAGGAACACAGGAACTGCCACACTGGATCAGACTCAAAGTCCATCTAGTCCCATTTCCTGCCTTCAGCACTGACCAGCACTAGAAATTTCAGAGGAAGATATAAGAATTCTGCAGGAGGGAGTTGTCGGATAATCTACCCCACCACATTATGTCTCATCCTCATCCCTATTAGTTAGAGACTGGCTTAAGCCCTGAAGCCTAACATTTAAACCTTTCCAAAACTGTTGTTATAACAACTCTGGTTATCATAGAGTCAGAGTTTAAGGCTAGAAGGGACCACCAGATCCTCTAGTCTGACCTCCTGTATATCACAGGACACCAACACCTCTCCCAGCCCCTGCACACTAAACCCAATAACAGAAATGAGACCAAAGTATTATAGCCCTAAGGAGAGTAAGCGATTATGTGTGACATGCAGAGAATAGGAGGGATCGAGGGGCACCAATGATCGAGCACCCTGCAATGGCAGGGAAATGGTTAAGTGAGATACACCCAGATAATACTGACAGGTGGCCTGCACCCACATACTGCAGAAGAAGGTGAAAAACCTGCAAGGTCATTGCCAATCTGACCTGGGAGCAAATTCCTTCCTGACCCCAGCTATGGCAATCAGTTAGACCCTGAGCCAGCCAAATACCTGAAAGAGAGGATACTTGGTGCCACCTCAGAGCCCTGGCCCATCCTCCCCATAGCCATACTGTCTCAGAGCCTGTTCAGACACATGCCCTATCAGCTACTTCTCTTGTATTTCCACCCTGGCACATGAACTCCCTCATACTATTAACCATCTATCTTCAGACTTTAGAGCAGAATGGCAACATTTTCAACTCCCCACTCAGCCAAGGTTTAAAGTGTGTGGAAAATATACACTGATAATGGAAACAATTGCCATGGTAAAGAACAGGTGAATAGTTTTTGTGCCTGGGCTAGTAAATTTTCATATTAATTCTGCAAGGTTGCTTTAAAGATTATTTCTTTAGAGTCAGGGGAATAGGAAAGCAACACACAGAGATGAGGGATGGGAATGGGACTAAAAGAAGGCATTTGTTCTTTAAATAACAGAGATTGGATGTATTTTATTAATACATCAAAACAAGCATATCTGACTGCCAGTCTGAAGCATGCAGTTTAGAGTGTGCTTTACTAAAATTACTTATGCTTGCTCTGAGAAAGGTAAGTACAATGGAGACAGACAGAGATGCCTGAAATATGAATCCAAACACAGTAGGACATGTAATCTTCACTAGTTTGTGAGATTCATGATATTAGTTTTGTTTCACTTTTTCATGATGTGAAATTATAGATTTAATATACAATATTTTGTAGTGGACCAGTGAAAAAGCTGACATGGCCATAAATTCACGAATTAGTGAAGATTCCATGAAGCATAGCAGTAAAAATGGCTCAGGGGTCTGTGGAATATATTGTGCCACTATTAAGACTTTCATTGTATTTCTGCAGTAAGAGAAGTCACGTTGATGGGGTTTTTAAGCAGTCAGGAACAAAGATACTTAGTCACATCTCGGAAGCAAAAGAGCAATGCAGCATAGGGCATGGCGCTAAAGAGACAGTGAATTAAAATGTTACCGTTTTGTGAGGGATAAGGACTGATACATTCCATCATCTGAGCATTACTGCCTGTGATGGCGTTCCTAGGGTGCAACCTGGACTGTGGAATTGCTGAGCCCTCTGTCCCACCAAACCCTCACACTGTGTATTAATGTCAAGCTGCAAACCTCTGGCAAGCACTGGAATTACACAAACATCCACAGGCAGGGACACACCCAACCGAGTTACATGAAAGACTTTCTAGTCACTCATGAACCAACAAGAGAGAGGCTCCAGCCAATTCCCCCCAGCTCCCCAGCCTTGCATCCCAGAACTGTACCTGTCTTGCACTGGTCAGAAGCCTGGCCAGTGTAAATCCACTAGTAGTTTTATTACAGTATTACTAGTTTGCCACTCTGACAACAGGGTAGTGTCCATGCAACAGCCCTTGTAAACCTGAGCTGAGATTTCCCAAGTACTTCAACCAAAACACACCATTTTAAGCAAAATATAAACCAGATTGATTAACTACAGAAAGAGAGATTTTAAGTGATTATAAGTGGTAGGCATAAAGGTCAGCGATAGTTACTTAAAGAAAATAAAAAGTAAACACTTTCTAAATCCTAAACTTTTTGTCTAAGCAATAGTTGAATTGAACAGCTTTTCTCACCCTGGCAGATGGTAAGCAGCTTACAATTCCTCAGGACAACTCCCTGTCCAGCCTGGGACCATCCTTCCCCATTTCAAAGTTTTTCTCCTCCAGACATTCTTCCAGGTGTTAAGTTGGGGGAGGAGAAAGGCCAAGTGACGATGTCACTTCCTCTTTTATATTTTCTTCCAGCTTGCTGGAAAGATCTTTGCTTTGATGTGGGGATCAGGCAGCTCCCATTGGTCAGGCAGTCTCCATTGCCTAGGTGCTCCCTCTGACAAGTCTCAGGGATGGCTGTTGGGAGAGTGGATTCCCTCTGATGGGCCATCAACACATCTCTGGCTGGTCCTTTGTTGCAATTGAAACGCTGGCTGTGGGAATCTCCCAACCTCAACATATTTCAGCGACACATATAACAATGCTTCATAACTTCACATGCAACGATAGCACATACAATCCAACAGATTATTATTGTTCAACAAATCAAGATTTACCAAACGATACCTCACAAGGCATTCTTTGTTCAAAACATATCATAATCATATCAAAGTGGTAAATATGGGGGTCCCAAGGTACTACTTTGAGGTACAGAGTGTTACAATGCCCACTTCTCCCTTTCAGGCTTACACTAGGTCCATGGCTTGAAGAGGTTTTCTTGAAACAATGTTAGACCTTCTCTTCTCATGAGATTCCATAATACCCTTGTCTCTTAACTGAAGTCTCACAATACTGTAAAAAATACATAAATCTAACAGTCATCAGTGCAGTGCATCTACGTCACAATATAATTCAGCTGCATTTTTATATAACGATGCTAATGATCCAAAAAAAGGACTAACGTTTTTGCCCAATGGTCTTCTCTAATCTAAGCAATATCTGTAAAGCTGTCTCTGACTTAATTTATTACAAGAGCTAGGCTAAAACAGTAGATGTGCCCTCAAACCAGCAATTATAAATGTAGAAAGAAAATGAGAAAAAAAAGTCTTTCAATAATCCTCACTAATAGTCACTTAGACCAGCCTGTGTTCAAAAGCAGAGAGTCATGCAGCATACTGCTTGAAAGGGAAGTGATATCATGAAAGAATTTGATCAGATTAAAATAAGACTTGGTTACTCATGTAGCACTTTTAATCAAAAGTTCACCAAGCAATTTCTGACCATTAGTTGTCACAACACCCTTTGAGAGGTAGGTTAGTATTATACCCATTTTAAAGATGGGTAAAGTGAGGTTAAGGCACATGCTTAAGTCCCACAGATCTCAATTTTACTTAATTATATACGGAAGTGCTTTGCTGAACTGGTATAGACTTAAGCAGAAGCTTAAATTAAGCACATTCTTAAGTGGTTTGCTAAATCAGGGCTTCAATTATTTAGGTTATGTCTTAATTGAAATAAAAGATGCATTTTTACATCAAGATAGCTAACAGTGTAAAATCCTAGTGAAGACAAGGCTCAGATAGTTTTTAGCTTGATCTAGCTAGTCAACGTAAATCCCAGGTGGGATAATAGGTTGACCTTGAACAGCTACGTCAAGGTAAAAACCACTTGTCTCCTTTAGGATTTTACATTGAGTTAGCTATCTTACTGTGAAAAGAAACACGCCTTTTTTTGCAGCAAAGATTAATCTTTAGTCTGCGTCACCAGGCCCTAATTCAGGAAATCACTAACATGTGCTTAAACGTCTAGGCCAGCACTTAACCACGTGATTAAAAACCTGGATTTCTGCGGTGGCTCTGCCATGGCCTCTCTCAGAAAAGTGAAAAAGTGAAAGAGTAAAATCTGCCTGGGCATTTACATGAGGGCCATTACTAGTATCTGAGGGCTTCACCAACATCAATGAATTTATGGGGAAATAAGGCACAACGATTAAATGACTTGCCTTGGGTGACACAGGAAGTCTTTGGCAGAGCCAGGAGTTGAACTCAGCTCTCCTGAGTTCCAATCCTGTGCCTTTACTACTAAACCACCCTTCTTCTCTTTTGACCTCTTTCCAATTATATACACCATTCACAGCTGCTACATTACAAGACTAGCCGCTCACAATGAAAAATCCACACAGGGCAGTAACTCTAGTGCCTTAGAGTACGACTAAACTACAATCAAACACCCTCAGCTGGCCCATGTCAGCTGACTTGGGAGCTTGGGCTGTAAAACTGAGGTGTACATGTTAGGCTTAGGCTGGAGCCTGGACTCTGGGACCCTGTCTACAATGAAATTTTACAGCCCCACAACTAGGGTTGCCAACTTTCTAATGGCACAAAACTGAACACGCTTGCCCTGCCCCTTCCGCAAGGCTCCGCGCCCACTCGCTCCATCCCCCCTCCCTCCATCCCTCACTCTCCCCCACCCTCTCTCACTTTCACTGGGCAGGGGTACAGGAGGGGGGTGAGGGCTCCGGCGGGCTCTGGGGTAGGGTCGAGGATGAGGGGTTTGGGGTGCAGGAGAGGGCTCCAGGCTGGGGAAGGGGGTTGGGTTGCAGGAGGTATGGGCTCTGGGCTGGGGGTGTGAGCTCTGGGTGGGGCCAGAAATGAGGGGTTCAGGGTGCAGGAGAGGGCTCTGGGAAGGGGGTTGGTCTGCGGGGGGGGGGGGCGGTGAGGACTCCGGCTGGGGGTGCAGGCTCTGGGGTGGGGCTGGGGATGATGGGTTTTGGGTGAGGAGGGGGCTCGGCCTGCAGGAGGGGGCTCCGGCCTGGGGCAGTGGGTTGGAGTGTGGGGAACTGAGACCAATGGGAGCTGCGGGGGCAGTGCCTATGGGCACAAGGGCAGCACCCTGAGCCTCCCTAGCCGTCCATGCGCTTAGGGGCTGCAGGGACCTGACAGACGCTTCCAGGAGCTGTGCAGACCTAGGGCAGACAGGAAGCCTGCCTTAGCCTTGGGCCCCCACTGCACCGCCGACTGCACAGCCCAAGCCCCGCAAGCCCAAGTCAGCTGACACAGGCCGGCCACAGCTGTTTAACTGCAGTGTACACATAGCATCAGATACAGTGCACATTCTATTCAGAGGCTCTGCAGCAAGTCTTACTTGAACAGCTCCACAAGAGCAACACGGCATGGGACGTCACTTTCAAGAGCAAAATTATTAAATATATTTACCTACTTATATGGCCCCCATTACCACAGTATCTGAGCACCTCACAGTCTTTTACATATTTACCCTCACAATACCCCCGTGAGGTAGGAAAGTACTATTGTCCCCTGTCATAAATATAAAGGGAAGGGTAAACCCCTTTGAAATCCCTCCTGGCCAGGGGAAAGCTCCTCTCACCTGTAAAGGGTTAAGAAGCTAAAGGTAACCTCGCTGGCACCTGACCAAAATGACCAATGAGGAGACAAGATACTTTCAAAAGCTGGGAGGAGGGAGAGAAACAAAGGGTCTGTGTCTGTCTGTATGCTGGGTCTTTGCCAGGGATAGACCAGGAATGGAGTCTTAGAACTTTTAGTAAGTAATCTAGCTAGGTATGTGTTAGATTATGATTTCTTTAAATGGCTGAGAAAAGAATTGTGCTGAATAGAATAACTATTTCTGTCTGTGTATCTTTTTTGTAACTTAAGGTTTTGCCTAGAGGGGTTCTCTATGTTTTTGAATCTAATTACCCTGTAAGATATCTACCATCCTGATTTTACAGGGGGGATTTCTTTATTTCTATTTACTTCTATTTTTTATTAAAAGTCTTCTTGTAAAAAACTGAATGCTTTTTCATTGTTCTCAGATCCAAGGGTTTGGGTCTGTGGTCACCTATGCAAATTGGTGAGGCTTTTTATCCAACATTTCCCAGGAAAGGGGGGGTGCAAGTGTTGGGAGGATTGTTCATTGTTCTTAAGATCCAAGGGTCTGGGTCTGTAGTCACCTAGGCAAATTGGTGAGGCTTTTTACCAAACCTTGTCCAGGAAGTGGGGTGCAAGGTTTTGGGAAGTATTTTGGGGGGAAGGACGCGTCCAAACAGCTCTTCCCCAGTAACCAGTATTAGTTTGGTGGTGGTAGCGGCCAGTCCAAGGACAACGGGTGGAATATTTTGTACCTTGGGGAAGTTTTGACCTAAGCTGGTAAAGATAAGCTTAGGAGGTTTTTCATGCAGGTCCCCACATCTGTACCCTAGAGTTCAGAGTGGGGGAGGAACCTTGACATGGTTGCATAGTGGTGGGATTAACCTGAAATCATTTTGAGATCCAGTTGAGATTTTTTGAACTAGAAATACAGATTTTAAAAAGGAAATGTTTTTTTCCTTTGGAAAGGAAGTCCAGAAAGCAGCTGAAACTGAAAGCAGCTTGGTTTTTCTCTGCTTTGTGGCCAAGCAGAGACAAAAGGGGATTATCTTTGTGAATTGCAGGTTTTCTTTGCCTGGAGACAGGGTACTTAACTCCTGCAGGGAAATTCACAGTCTTCCAACCCAGAGTTTTTTTTTTTCTTTTCTTCCTAAAAGTAAATAGGGGGTGTGTGTTCTACCCATTTGCCTGGAGACAAAAGTGGCAGGGTTTTTTTTTAGGATTTTGATTTTTTTGTTTTACAAGGAGCACAGGTTTGAAAAGGAATTTTTTTTTTCCTTTGGGCTGCTGGTAAGCAGGTTTCCAAGTAGTTGGAGGTTTTTTGCTTTGATTTGGGCCCAGAGCAGAGACAAGGGAATTGTCTTTTTCTGTAGGCTGACAATCACTATCAGAGAATAGGTATTCTATTCCAGCACAGCAAAATTTTACAGCCAAGTTTTGTTTGTTTATTTCTAAACCTTGGGTGTAAAGTTAGTTAAAAACAGCGAGGTTAGAATGACAAAATCCACGACTCGACAAAAGCTGGAATTAGCCAGATTTCAGGCTGCGGAAAAACAAAGGGAACATGAAAGACAGATAGAACTCATGCGGCTGAAAATGGAAGCAAGGGACAAAGAAATGGAAGCAAGGGCCAAAGAACTGGAGGAGAAGGAAAAAGAGAGGAAGCATATGGAGGAGGTGGAGAAGATAAAGGCTCAGCGGAATATCCCAACAAACCCTAGCAATTCTTCTCCAAGTACCACTTCCCATCCCAGAAAGTTCCCCACCTACAAGGCAGGTGATGATACTGAGGCCTTCTTAGAAAACTTCGAAAGGGCCTGCCTTGGGTACAACATCTCTACTGACCAATACATGGTAGAGCTGAGGCCGCAGCTCAGTGGACCCTTAGCTGAGGTGGCAGCTGAAATGCCTAAAGAACACATGAACAAGTATGAACTGTTTAAATCCAAGGCGAGAGTCAGAATGGGGATAACACCCGAGCAGTCTCGTCAGAGGTTCAGAGCCCTAAGGTGGAAACCAGACATGTCATTTACCCGACATGCCTACCACATTGTGAAACATTGGGATGCCTGGATATCAGGAGCAAGTGTTGACTCTCCAGTAAATTTGCCCTTCCTAATGCAAATGGAACAATTCTTAGAGGGTGTTCCTGAGGAAATAGAAAGATACATCCTAGATGGGAAACCCAAAACTGTAATCGAGGCAGGAGAGATTGGAGCCAGATGGGTGGAGGTGGCAGAGAAGAAGAAAACTGGTCGCAGTTGGAGCGGAGACCAGAAGGGACCACCCCAGACCCCACCCTATTACCGGGGGCCGCCCAAAGCCCCACCTACCTCCCAAAGAACCCTCCAGACCCCTTATCGTCCCACCACCCCGTTCTCCAGCAACCCTCCTCGCCCCAGTGACCCGTCAGCTGGACGATGTTTTAAATGTAACGAGCTGGGGCATGTAAAGGCCAACTGCCCCAAGAACCCCAACAGATTACAGTTCATTGCACCGGAATCACACCAGAGGTCCACAGGCCCAGATACCTCCCAGATACCTTTGGAGCGGAGGGAAACTGTGAGTGTGGGCGGGAAGAAGATCACCGCGTGGAGGGACACCGGAGCACAAGTGTCAGCTATCCTTGCTTCCTTAGTGGACCCCAATTTAATCAACCCAGAGATCCAAGTGACGATTCAACCCTTCAAGTCCAACTCTTTCAATTTGCCTACAGCCAAGTTGCCTGTCCAGTACGAGGGCTGGTCAGGAATGTGGACTTTTGCAGTCTATGATGATTATCCCATCCCCATGCTGTTGGGAGAAGACTTGGCCAAGCATGTGAAGCAGGCCAAGAGGGTGGGAACGGTCACCCGCAGCCAGGCTAAACAAGCCGTGAGGCCTAGCTCTGTTCCGGAAACTTCTATCAGGACCTGGTCAGAGGTGATGGACCTGGACCCCAGGCCAATGTCTGCAACAGCAGTAGTGGATCCAGTCCCAGAGACCCAGATGGAACCAGTCCCAGAACCGGAACCAGCCGAACAACCAACACTAGACCCCGTGTCAGCACTGAATCCAGTACTTGCAACCTCAACACCAGAGGGCCCCACCGAACCTGAACTGGCAGCAGCCGATAACCCTACACAAGAGGCTCAGCTGGAGCCTGAATCCCAACATAGTGCACCAGCGGAGAGCGGTTCACAATCAACAGAAACAGCTCCATCCCCTATATCGCTTCCAGAGGGACCAAGCCTATGTCCACAATCCCATGAGGAACTGATGTCCCCAGCATCAAGGGAACAGTTCCAGACCGAACAGGAAGCAGATGAAAGCCTCCAGAGAGCTTGGACGGCGGCACGGAGCAACCCACTGCCTCTCAGCTCTTCTAATCGATCCAGGTTTGTTGTAGAAAGGGGACTTTTATACAAGGAAACTCTTTCTGGTGGACACCAGGAAGACTGGCATCCTCAGAGACAGTTGGTAGTTCCAACTAAATACCGGGCCAAGCTCTTGAGCTTAGCCCATGATCACCCTAGTGGCCATGCTGGGGTGAACAGGACCAAAGACCGTTTGGGGGGGTCATTCCACTGGGAGGGAATGGGCAAGGATGTTTCTACCTATGTCCAGTCTTGTGAGGTGTGCCAAAGAGTGGGAAAACCCCAAGACCAGGTCAAAGCCCCTCTCCAGCCACTCCCCATCATTGAAGTTCCATTTCAGCGAGTAGAATCATAGAATCATAGAATATAAGGGTTGGAAGGGACCCCAGAAGGTCATCTAGTCCAACCCCCTGCTCGAAGCAGGACCAATTCCCAGTTAAATCATCCCAGCCAGGGCTTTGTCAAGCCTGACCTTAAAAACCTCTAAGGAAGGAGATTCTACCACCTCCCTAGGTAACGCATTCCAGTGTTTCACCACCCTCTTAGTGAAAAAGTTTTTCCTAATATCCAATCTAAACCTCCCCCACTGTAACTTGAGACCATTACTCCTCGTTCTGTCATCTGATACCATTGAGAACAGTCTAGAGCCATCCTCTTTGGAACCCCCTTTCAGGTAGTTGAAAACAGCTATCAAATCCCCCCTCATTCTTCTCTTCTGCAGGCTAAACAATCCCAGCTCCCTCAGCCTCTCCTCATAACTCATATGTTCCAGACCCCTAATCATTTTTGTTGCCCTTCGCTGGACTCTCTCCAATTTATCCACATCCTTCTTGAAGTGTGGGGCCCAAAACTGGACACAGTACTCCAGATGAGGCCTCACCAATGTCGAATAGAGGGGAACGATCACGTCCCTCGATCTGCTCGCTATGCCCCTACTTATACATCCCAAAATGCCATTGGCCTTCTTGGCAACAAGGGCACACTGCTGACTCATATCCAGCTTCTCGTCCACTGTCACCCCTAGGTCCTTTTCCGCAGAACTGCTGCCTAGCCATTCGGTCCCTAGTCTGTAGCTGTGCATTGGGTTCTTCCGTCCTAAGTGCAGGACCCTGCACTTATCCTTATTGAACCTCATCAGATTTCTTTTGGCCCAATCCTCCAATTTGTCTAGGTCCTTCTGTATCCTATCCCTCCCCTCCAGCGTATCTACCACTCCTCCCAGTTTAGTATCATCCGCAAATTTGCTGAGAGTGCAATCCACACCATCCTCCAGATCATTTATGAAGATATTGAACAAAACCGGCCCCAGGACCGACCCTTGGGGCACACCACTTGATACCGGCTGCCAACTAGACATGGAGCCATTGATCACTACCCGTTGAGCCCGACAATCTAGCCAGCTTTCTACCCACCTTGTAGTGCATTCATCCAGCCCATACTTCCTTAACTTGCTGACAAGAATACTGTGGGAGACCGTGTCAAAAGCTTTGCTAAAGTCAAGAAACAATACATCCACTGCTTTCCCTTCATCCACAGAACCAGTAATCTCATCATAGAAGGCGATTAGATTAGTCAGGCATGACCTTCCCTTGGTGAATCCATGCTGGCTGTTCCTGATCACTTTCCTCTCATGTAAGTGCTTCCTCTCATGTAAGAGTAGCTGTGGATATTCTGGGTCCTTTTCCGAAAAAGACAGCCAGAGGAAAGCAGTACATACTGACTTTCATGGATTTTGCCACCCGATGGCCGGAAGCAGTAGCTCTAAGCAACACCAGGGCTAAAAGTGTGTGCCAGGCACTAGCAGACATTTTTGCCAGGGTAGGTTGGCCCTCCGACATCCTCACAGATGCAGGGACTAATTTCCTGGCAGGAACTATGAAAAACCTTTGGGAAGCTCATGGGGTAAATCACTTCGTTGCCACTCCTTACCACCATCAAACAAATGGCATGGTGGAGAAGTTTAATGGAACTTTGGGGGCCATGATACGTAAATTCGTAAATGAGCACTCCAATGATTGGGACCTAGTATTGCAGCAGTTGCTCTTTGCCTACAGAGCTGTACCACATCCCAGTTTAGGGTTTTCCCCATTTGAACTTGTATATGGCCGTGAGGTTAAGGGGCCATTGCAGTTGGTGAAGCAGCAATGGGAGGGATTTACACCTTCTCCAGGAACTAACATTCTGGACTTTGTAACCAACCTACAAAACACCCTCCGAACCTCTTTAGCCCTTGCTAGAGAAAACTTACAGGATGCTCAAAAAGGTAACCTGTGCAAGGTTTTGGGAAGTATTTTGGGGGGAAGGACGCGTCCAAACAGCTCTTCCCCAGTAACCAGTATTAGTTTGGTGGTGGTAGCAGCCAGTCCAAGGACAACGGGTGGAATATTTTGTACCTTGGGGAAGTTTTGACCTAAGCTGGTAAAGATAAGCTTAGGAGGTTTTTCATGCAGGTCCCCACATCTGTACCCTAGAGGTCAGAGTGGGGGAGGAACCTTGACATCCCCATTTTACTGATGGGGAGCTGGAGAACAGAGGACATGCTCCTCAAGGTACTTATGCTCCTAACGTCCATTGAAATCATTTAAGGATCATCTGGGCCTAGAAACTTCTCACATCATCATACAGGAACCATTTGGGAGAGCAGAGAATTGACCCTGGGTCTCACAAGGCCCCCTCCCACTCTGGACGTTACCAGAGCAGACTCCAAAGCTTATCAACTGGATCATTACGGAACATAGCCTCTCTGACAGCATTACTGTCAGACACCAGACAGCACACAGGGGCACTTTTGTAAGAGATCCTAATTACAAAGCATATGTACAGCTAAGGTAATTCTTTATACACTTAGTAGTTTAATAAAAGGAATGAGATATGGACTTTGTCCGCGGCGTGCCCAGGCTAATAGAACCCTTCTATTCTACTTCAACCATCCTTTATAAATCACATGTCGTTAGTGTTTGCTCTTCATCAGACTTTGACATTAGAAAATTATATCAAATTTCTCTCTCAAAAAATATTCTTTTTGGTAGCCTTTGTCTGCTCGGAGCTTACTAAAGACTGCTGTCATTTATTAAACATGCATGTCTCTTGCTACTAATCAGAGAATTCACAATTGGTTCCTCAATATATTTACAACAGAAAGGGATAATTCACATGTTAATTTTGTTACTAACTATGCTGTTGGTTTTATTTTTAACTTCCTTGAGACTTCCCTGTATTGTAGGTTATTATAATATACTTGCAGTTAAAACCCTTTAAAAACAAACAAACTAAACCAATCAAACAGAATTTGGACAACAAAACAGATTCTGCCAAATCAAGACACAAGTGAGCAATTAAAATAGCAATCAGTCTGAAAAACTCTATTAGTTTAAAAGAGTAAATATAAAGGAATATTATCAAGGACAAAGAAGGGATTATACTAAACGCAGTTTATTAATTCCACTCCTTTTGTAAAACAGGCAAACAGCTTACTCAGAAATAACCTGCAGTCATACTATAAACTTTACTGAAAAATTTTCCAACTAACTTATCTAGGGCAGATGTATTTTAGGCCCTCATCTTAAACTTGTACAGAGTCAACTGCCTATGGGTACAGGAATACCCATAAGAGGATCCTAATGCAGGATTAAGGCTGTAGACACACATGCCTAGATTCAACCTAAACCAATAGTAAACTACATACCTCCTAAAAAGGGAAACCATCTACGCACTCTCAGAAGAAGAATGGTCCATGACATACTCTGTGCTCTCCACATATTAAAAGGTTTCTTTTCCCTCATTTGATTTTGAAACTTTTCCTATACACAATCATTTACCAAAAATTCTTTAAGAAAACACTCCCTCATCCACAAAACATCCAAGCAGCTATGATGAGATAAAATTAAATGTAAAATCCAATAGAAAACAAAAAAACAAGCCAAAGGATTTACTAGTTGGAGAGAAAAGGAGTTGCAACCTGAACCACTAATGGAGTCCAAAATGGCTCTCTGTGGACTGCAGGTAGCAGGTTATCCCAGGTTTAAAGGGCCAGTTTTCCTATGAAGGTATCCCAGGAAAGGGCACTGTGGGGGAAGAGAAACTGAAAGTTTAGCTATAATCAGTCACAGGGAAGATAGCTCTGGTTGATGCTGCTTACAGGCTCTAAAATTACCAGATTACAGAGCTCTTGCTATAAAATACCTCTAGATTATCAATAACAAAAGTGTACTGTTTTTACTTTCTATTTGTTTTTGTTTAGTTGTGTTTATTTGTTCTTTGTTGTTTTTCTAAAATAAATAAAATAATCTGGATTTTATTAAGAATCCAGTTGCCTCCTTTGTATGAAGTACACGATGACAACCTCAAAAGACCATATTAGGGATTTTCAATTAATTTAAAATAACTTCACACACATAATTGCATGTTTCCAGGATCAGGCTCTTAGCTACTTGATTAAGCCTTTAGGTCCTGATCCTACAAATATTTAAACTTGTGCTTAACATTGAGTACTTGAATAGTTCAACTGAATTTAATCAGATTACTCATACTTAAAATTAAGCATGTGCTTAAATCTTTGTAGGATAAAGGTTTTATACATTATAGAAAATTCTAAGTTACACAGCAAAAATACAGGCAGATATTTTTAAAACCCGAGAATAGCATTCATGGGTCATTAAAAAATCTTTTTGCTGTCTACTGCAGTGTTAGCAAAGAAATATGCTGTTTACTGCAGTGTTACCAAAAGGAATATGCATGACATATGTGAAATATGGCCACTGTAAGACCAAGAAAATATTTGCTACATGCTAAAGTAAGTGAAAACAAAAAGTGATATATATTAACAAGGAATCTTATGTTAATAACCTAGAAAGCTCTGAGACAATGGGTCAAGTTCTGTGCTCATTTACATGCTTACAACACCACTGACAATGTCAAGTTATAAATCACAAACTGTGCCAGGGTGAACCAGACCCCTATTTAAATTAGAGATGAGCAGATCTCAACAGGCTACTAGTAAGTTCTGCCATATAATATACTGAAAAAGTTAAGGTCATGAAATTCACTTTTAGAAGAGTAGGGTTTTTTTTCATGCTGGCTGATTTTTGCCAAGCTGTCATCTAATTATAGCAAGTTACACAAATGGCCTAATAAAACTTAACACAGTATTTCACAACACAGGCTTAAAAATTGATAAAGGAGCTTCTTCTCAAATCTGACTAATGGGGCTGTATCAATAGGCGACATAAATAGTCTCTGACCTGAATGTAAGCAAACTACAATTGGATAGGTATGAAAATATATACAAACCAAGCAGCCCTTTTTTCACTAGCATTATCCATCCCAATTATTTTCAGATACAATAGATCTTTATTATAAATGTTCATGTGTTTTGGTTTTTAAACTGCTCACCTTGTAACTGCAAACTGTTTATATTTTAAGGAGAAAGCACTACTGGATGAAGGTTCTATTGAATATTTACATGCATATTAATGAGTCAGTTCTAAGGATTTTCTGTTGTTAGAAACATCACCATGTGTTAAGATAGTCTGAAGCTCTGGCAAGCTACAAGGTCTGCCCCTTTGTAAGAATTCCCCAGATGATGGAATTACTGCATGCTTCACAATTCTAGCCAACACAATTCATTAAATTTCTTCTTTCTAAATTTATTGCCTTACAGTTAAAACACTTCCATGTGGAGGTGCTGAGCATATTAACTGTACCAAGGCCAAGGACACCATTGCGTTAGTGTTTTCATATCTTGCGGTGTGTCTGGCTCATCATTTGAGTGGCACAAATATGCCAAATACTTCAGATGCTAAACTCAATCAGACGGCACAATAACTTTTATGGCGTTGAAAATCCTTTCTGATTCTACGAATGCCAATAAGGACATACAGATGCCATGTGCTCAGACACCAGTGACCCGTCCGCTATACATGCTAACCACACTAAATAGATATTTAAAAATGGGGTACTAAAAAGCTTATAAAAGTGTATGAAAATTAACATTTGTCTTTAGATATAGATTTACAGGCTTGATCCAATCCCAGCTGAAGTCAATGGAAAGACTGCCAATGACTTTAAGAGGAGTTGAATTGGGGACCTATATTTCCACTAGGGTTAGATTCTGATTCCCTTCTCCATGTTGAATACTATCATACTCCGTGAGTAGTTTCAATAAAGTCAGCGGGACGACTCATGTGGTTCAATATTCTATGCCTGGTGAGTAAGGGTTTCATAATTTCTCCCCCTTGTTTATACTGGAGTCTGTCTCTATATTATAGAGAAGTTTGGTAAGGGACAATTTTCCAAATAAAACTGATTCTAGGGACAGTTCTAGGTCCCCACTCTTGGTGAGTTGTAGAACTTAAGCACTAGTACTGTTCAGAACATTACAAACATAAATTACTAAATCTGTCAATAAACCTCTGCGGGGTAGGTAAGTATTATTATCTCCACTTCAGTGAGAACTGAGACACTGAGAGTCTGTCTACACTGCAATAAAAACTCCACTGCAGCGAGTGTCAGAGCAAGGGTCAATTGACTGAGGCTTGCAGGGTTCAGACTGCAGGTCTAAAGTTAGCAGTGTAGGTGTTTGGGCTTGCAGGTTTCAGAGCCTGGGCTCCAGCCTGAGTCCAAATGTCTACATTACAATTTTTAGCCCTGAAGCCCAGGCCCCAGGAACCAGCGTCAGCTGACCCAGGCCTGCCACAACTGTGCTGCAGTGTAGACATACCCAAGGAGGTTAAGGCCAATATTTTCAATCTTAGATGTATCAAGGGAGTAACCTTAATCCATATTTAGCTTCTTAAATAAAACTGGCTTGATCTTCAGAAGTGTCAAGCAGCTGTAGTTCCCACTGTAATCAATGGGACCCGTGAATGCTCAGCACCTCTGGGCTTAGATGCTTACCTTTAGGCAGCCAGGTTTAAAAGTTTTGGCCTACGTGACTTGACAAAGGCCCCACAGGGAGTCCATTTCTGAGATGGGATTAGTACCTTGCTTTGTCCATTGTTTACATACTAGGCCATGCTACCTCTCACACTAATGAGCTGCCCCTCCTATAGCCAGTGGTCACATCGACTGCTCAGTAAGGAGTTTGAGGCAGTGCTACAACTAACAGCAGTAGCCTCAGCAGCACTGAAATCTAAAGCTCTGAACTGATCTGGGGTCTCCCCCCTTCCCCCCCCAAAAAAAAGGTTTATGGTTGTTCTGGATCCCAAAGCACAGCCCTGGATGGCTTGTAAGGGGAGTATGAAGAACCTGTAAACTTTAGAAAGAATCCCCAAGATGTTTTCAGTGATCAGTCTGCACTGATTTACATTTTCAAGGCTATCATTACAAGGCAAGATAGAGTCTTCCAGCATAATTCAATGATTATCAAGTGATAATCAAGGGGGTAGGGGGCATGGATCAGCATTCATGTTGCACTCCCCGTCAGTATTTGGCCCGGGCTGGGGAAGCTAATGGTCCAACCAGCTGACAAAATTCAGTGATTAACCTTGATCACGAGCCACCTGAGGCATGTTGTGCATAGGCTAAGACTACCAAGTTGACAAAGATGAGTTCTAAATAGATTTGACAATGTTAGTACTGCATGTTGCAAGGCCTACAAGATCTGTTGGAGGTAGCTGGCTGTTGATCATGTGAAGAGACATAGCATACTATAAGAGCACTTGAATTTGTTGGTTAGTCAGAACACGTGGCATTTTACAGGTAAGATCTTTCTAATAAACCTGATGACCAGACTACAATAGATGGATCCCTTTTCACCATTATATTGGCAATTTATTTAAGCTCAGGACCTGCAACTTTCTTATCGCCAGTTACCTCGCATTCTCCAGGACTCCTTGACTGCCAGGCTATGAGACACAAAGTCCCTCAATGCCCTCTCTAAACGACTATCTCAAGTGGACCCTTCACCACCCTGTAGGCAGACTACAAGGCCCAGCTCCCAAAAATGAAGGAACATTTATTTCAGCTGGAGTTGAGGGGGATCAACACCTCTGAAAATCTGACTGAAGGTGGGCACCCCAAAACAGAGACATCCAAAACCAGAGGCCTCAGATTTTGAAAATTTTCACCTGGAGCTAACATTGTTGGAGTGTGGCACTGCATGGTGCCAGAGTAGAGGCTTGACTGCAGCAATAAGACCTTCGAATGTAGGATTAAAGGGTTTTGTAAGGGCAGTAAGTGATCTATGTAGAATAAAGCATCTCTCTCACCCTTAGTTCACTAGAGACATCTCAGCTGTTTGGATTGCCTATTTCCTTCCTTTTTTTTCTTGAATATAGACTTCAAAGCCCTTCCCCTTCTCCCAATATACCATTTTCTGGGGTTTCTTCTGAATTATTTAACAATCAACGTCACTTTCCACAGGCAGGTCTCCCAAATAGTTATTCCTGGAAACTAACCAGCTCTATGATTAGTGTACAAGGAATGCCTCAGGGCACAGTCTCATTGCTCTGTTCAGCAATTCAGCCATGTCTCTTCTATTCATTTTAATAGGAACTGTGCATGTACTATAACCCCCAGGACAGGAGGAGAATGTAAGACTAAAATGGAGGTGTTGTGGGGAGGTATTTGGCCCAGGCAATCAAACTTTTTGATGTATGTACTAATAAAACCAAAGAGATGAGGGTTTCTGAAACTTCCTCTAGAGTTGTTCAAGGGGATAGACTCCCCCATTGCAAAGTTTAGCCAGAACTCACTGCATTCCTGCTGAACTTTGCAATGGAGGAATCAGTTCTATTGAACAACTCTGGAGGAAGTTTCAGAAACCATTTTCTGTTTGGTTTCTTTACTGTTATTATTTATTGTTCCTAAAGTTAACTGCCTTGTGAAAATGCCCACATATTCCCATCTCGTAGCATGTACAACGCAAGAACATCTTTTTAAACTGTCTTTTTATGGAGAAAAATTGGGGAGAAGTGGCAGGGTATTTGCAAAATATAAAGATTTTTCAGAGAAAAACCAGACAACTTGATAATGGTAACATAGGATTGGACATAGCATAACAGAGCAGTGGTTCACGTAGTCCAGTATCTAGTTTCTGACAGTAACTATTACCTAGTGCCTCAGAAGACGGTTCAGAAACCCTGCAGTCGGCAGTTATGAGATAAACTGCCTTCAAGAAAATTTTCTTCCTAACTCCCATCAATCTGTAGTTGGCTCCCAGAAGTATGAGAGTTTATATCCCTTCCAAACTTTTTTTTTTTTCGGAAATCCTTATGAACATAATTCAGGATGTTCTTGTTATCAATATAAATGTCTAATCCTTTTTTTGAATCCCGTTATACACTTGGCTTCAATGATAGTTTGTGCCAATGAGTTCCACAAGCTGACAGTACTTTATGTAAAAAAAATAAATCCTTTTATTAATTTAAAAATTACACGCTTTCAATTTCATTGCTGGTCCACTGGTTCTTTCACTATGAAACAGCACATATAGGAGTGCCTGATTATCTTCTCTATGCAATTCCTTATTTTGTATACTTTTATCACATTTCCCCTTATTCATTTCCTCTCTACCATATACAGTAACAATCTTTTCAATCTCTCTCCATATGAAGGTTTATCCAGACCCCTAATAATGCTCATCACTTATCTCTGACTCTCTATTTCTGGTACATTTACTTTGAGAAGGGGTGAATTGAACCGAACACAGTATTTCAGGGGAGTGTTCCATTGATTTAAATAGTGACAGATATGACAATATCCAAGACAAACCTTACTGAATTAACTTTTAAACATTTGGCAAGTCCATTGTATCGAAAACACAAGTGTTTGTATACTTGTCAAGGTTCCTCCCCCACTCTGAACTCTAGGGTACAGATGTGGGGACCTGCATGAAAAACCTCCTAAGCTTATCTTTACCAGCTTAGGTCAAAACTTCCCCAAGGTACAAAATATTCCACCCGTTGTCCTTGGATTGGCCGCTACCACCACCAAACAAATACTGGTTACTGGGGAAGAACTGTTTGGAAACGTCCTTCCCCCCAAAATACTTCCCAAAACCTTGCACCCCACTTCCTGGACAAGGTTTGGTAAAAAGCCTCACCAATTTGCCTAGGTGACTACAGACCCAGACCCTTGGATCTTAAGAACAATGAACAATCCTCCCAACACTTGCACCCCCCCTTTCCTGGGAAATGTTGGATAAAAAGCCTCACCAATTTGCATAGGTGACCACAGACCCAAAACCTTGGATCTGAGAACAATGAAAAAGCATTCAGTTTTCTTACAAGAAGACTTTTAATAGAAATAGAAGTAAATACAAGTAAAGAAATCACCTCTGTAAAATCAGGATGGTAGATACCTGCACATCCACCAATGTGATATATGCCATCATGTGCCAGCAATGCCCCTCTGCCATTTACATTGGTCAAACTGGACAGTCTCTACGTAAAAGAATAAATGGACACAAATCGGATGTCAAGAATTATAACATTCATAAACCAGTCGGAGAACACTTCAATCTCTCTGGTCACGCAATCACAGACATGAAGGTCGCTATCTTACAACAAAAAAACTTCAAATCCAGACTCCAGCGAGAAACTGCTGAATTGGAATTCATTTGCAAATTGGATACTATTAATTTAGGCTTAAATAGAGACTGGGAGTGGCTAAGTCATTATGCAAGGTAGCCTATTTCCCCTTGTTTTTTCCTATCCCCCCCCCCAGACGTTCTGGTTAAACTTGGATTTAAACTTGGAGAGTGGTCAGTTTGGATGAGCTATTGCCAGCAGGAGAGTGAGTTTGTGATGTGTGGTTTTTGGAGGGGGGTGAGGGGGTGAGAGAACCTGGATTTGTGCAGGAAATGGCCCACCTTGATTATCATACACATTGTGAAGGGAGTGGTCACTTTGGATGGGCTATTACCAGCAGGAGAGTGAGTTTGTGTGTTGGGTGGGTGGAGGGTGAGAAAACCTGGATTTGTGCTGGAAATGGCCCAACTTGATGATCACTTTAGATAAGCTATTACCAGCAGGACAGTGGGGCGGGAGGATGTATTGTTTCATGGTCTGTGTGTGTGTATATAATGTCTTCTGCAGTTTCCAAGGTATGCATCCGATGAAGTGAGCTGTAGCTCACGAAAGCTTATGCTCAAATAAATTGGTTAGTCTCTAAGGCGCCACAAGTACTCCTTTTCTTTTTGCGAATACAGACTAACACGGCTGTTACTCTAAAAGTTCTAAGCCTCCATTCCTGGTCTATCCCCGGCAAAGACAGCATAAAGACAGACACACAGACCCTTTGTTTCTCTCCCTCCTCCCAGCTTTTGAAAGTATCTTGTCTCCTCATTGGTCATTTTGATCAGGTGCCAGCGAGGTTACCTTTAGCTTCTTAACCCTTTACAGGTGAGAGGAGTTTTCCCCTGGCCAGGAGGGATTTCAAATGGGTTTACCCTTCCCTTTATATTTATGACAATACTATTGTGGGGTTATATAGAACTTCTGTAAAAGGAAGGCAGGATTAATACAATCTCTGGGAGATATAGGGACTTCAAAAGGATGGCTTCTAGGTAGGTCATTTGCATTCCCCTCACTCCCCAGTATTTCCTCAGAAATCCAGTTCACACACATCGTCCCCAAAAATTCTTTGAAGTTGCATTTTAAACAGACATTTTCTGGCTGATGACCTATTCAAGCTTTTTTCAAAGAGTCAACGGTTGATCTTGTTTAGAGCAAAGGGTGTAATAATCCTGAAACCATAGGAAAACTCTTGCACTGGGCTGGGGTCAGTCTTGAAGGACTGTTCCTGCTAGAGCCCAAGCTGCAGTTGGGTTGATCTCTAGTAAGCTTATTAGCATATATTTAGGTTTTTTCATTGTTTTTAGTGTTTTCTCTGCATTGCTTTTACCTTAAGAATAAAAAAAGGCTTACTTAGAAAGAACTGTGTGGTAACTTAAAACTGGAGCAATTACAATGTGTAATTGAGTCCTCTCCAGCTATTGGAGATATTTGCTTTAAGTTATTGGAGATAACTTAAAACTGGAGCAATTACAATGTGTAAATGAGTCCTCTCCAGCTATTGGAGATATTTGCTAATAGGAATCATGGGTGGGCCATATGACATCGTAGGCAACTTTATCATACCATCCTCTTTCTCAATTTATCAAGCTTAGTCTTAAGCCAAGTTAGGTTTTTTGCCCCCATTACTCCCCCTGTAAAGCTGTTCCAGAACTTCACCCCTCTGATGGTTAGAAACCTTTATCTCATTTCAAGCCTAAATTTGTTGATGGCCAGTTTCTATCTCTTTTTTCTTGTGGCAGCACTGACCCTTAATTTAAATAATTCCTCTCCCATGCTGGGGTTGATCCCTCTGATGTATTTATAGAGAGCAATCGGATCTCCTCCCAGCCTTTGTTCTGTTAGACTAAAGAATCCGTGCTCTGTAAGTCTCCTGTCATAAGGCAGGTTCTCCATTCCTCTGATCATCCTAGTAGCCCTTCTCTGCACCTGTTCTAGCTTGAATTCATCTTTCTTAAACATGGAAAACCAGAATTACACACTGTATTCCAGATGGTGTCTCACCCAAGCCTTGTACAATGGTAATAACACTTCCCTGTCTCTACTGGAAATACCTTGCCTAATGCACCCTAGGCTTGGGCAGACTGTCTTTTGCAGAGAACAACAGTGAAGGCATGGAGCTGTTCAGCCTGGAAATACTCCCATCAGAAGGGAGAGAGAGAGAGATGTGGATCTGCACCCTAAACAGGTAAGGGCTGGGGAGCTGGAAGCCTAGAATGGGTGCCCTTACTGGACCACAGAAGAGGAATACAGGTGCAGTTGCCCTGAACTATGACATTTTATCATCCATGTTATTGTTATAAGCCATTTCTTATACATCCTACCACAGTTTTTTTTTACCACTGCTTCACACTGTGCAATGCTCTTCATTGAGCTGTCCATAACAACAACATTTAGTTCTTATTTAGAACTTTTCATCCTTAGAACTCAAAGCACTTGTTACAAAGGGAGGTACTGTAAGTAACACAGGATCTCCATTTTATAGATGGGGAAACTAAGGCGAAGAGAGGTGAACATTTGCTGAAGATAATAGGAGGTCAGTAGCAGAGCTAGGAACAGAACCCACCTCCTTTAACTCAATCTAGCCAGTGGACTACATTTTAGTGTGGCTATGCTGAGCATCCTAATCAGTCAAAACACAACAAAACTAGTCACAATGCAAATGCACTGACATCCTTTAAAGCCCTATGACTGACAGTAATAGGAAAAAGAAACAGCAAATGAAGACTACCATAAATAAAGGAGTAAAAGTCCTTAATATGTTCCTCCAATAATCTCTGGAGCTACCTCTACGCTACACACCTCTTTTGTAGCATACGTGTAGTTACATGCTGCAGTGAAAAGCGCATCCATGTTCACACTGGTGCATAGCTACACGTGTCCACGAAAAGCTCTCGCAGTCTTTCTCAGGAGCGGGGTAAAGCTCCAGCAGCAGAGGGGCAGCAGGACACTACTCTACTAAAAACAGCAGTGTAGATAGGGAGGCACAGCTTGGGCAAATAAAGAGTCACGTAGATACCCATACAATTCAGAATTGTCTTTACTCACTTAAGCCTTGCCTCACTGCTATTTATGCCCACACTACACAGGTATCTCCATTATATGCCATCGAAAGAAGCATGCAGTGTAGCTGCACCCTAACAGTGTGCATTCTCCTATGGTGGCTTCTTAATTCATGTTCTCAATTGACTTCTGCACCTTTGTAGAAATGTGGAGAGAGGATTGGATGCACGTGCCTCTGGAAGACTGCTCATTCTTCAATCATTACCATGACAATGTTTTCCCAGGATACACGAAGTTCCTTATGATGCCCATTTTAGCTAACATTTTAGCAGGATTTCCATTACTGTACTTAAGTTTATTAAAAATGTTGGATTTATAATTACAACACAGTTCACTTGATTGGACAGTCTTCATTACCTGTCTAATCAAGAATCAAGAAAAATGCAGAAACTGTTAACTAAGAGGCAAATGCTGTAGTACCTTTACAGGCAAAAAGGCCCATGAATTTAAATGGGACTCACTGAGTCCAGCACTGCCTGATCTTTATTGTCCATTTAAGAAACACATTCACAGAGCTTTGATGGCCAGATTAATCTCTTATTGGATTACTGAAAAGATTTTAGGTATACATCTAGAGCCCAGGTACTCCCCTTGACTCTCACAAAAGTGTCAATGGAAGTTTCACACACAGATTGAAGGCAGCATGACCCTACAACTGGTAAATCTTTGTGACAAAGTGATACAGGACACTATTACTGTATAACATTCTGCTTTGAGCAGTCTCACAGTTTCCCCATTGGTACATGCATTGCCTTGCAAATGTAATAGAGACCTAAAAGCATACCCAAGGCAGCCTGTATTAAAGATTCATCACTTCTGGAACTAGATCAGGCTGAAGGAGAATATGCATACCAATGACAAAAAAGAGTTAGGCACAATCAGAGCGGAGAATAGCCCCTCTGTTTGTCTTACTTGCTGGAGAAATGGTACAATCCTGGAGTTTCACAATTTAACCTGCCCTGCCAGAGTTTTCCTGCGCCTACGACCTGCCCAGGCCTGCTGACAGCAATTCTGGGCCCCAGGGCAGAACATTACAGCTGTTACTATTTATGCATTTGTATTACAGTAGTAGTATTATGGGTCCCAACTGAGATCAGGGCCCTATTGTGCAGAGTTCTATACACACTCATGGAGACAGTTCTCTGCCCTACAGAGACTACAATCTAAAAAGACAAGACAAACAAAGGAAGGATTGCTATCACCATTTTATAGATAGGAAATTGAGGCCCAGAGAGATTAAGTGATTTACCCACGGTGGCATTCTGTCCCCCCTCCACCGAACCAGAACCAGCCCACAAGCAGCCAGAGAATTCCCCTGCCATGGGGCATTGTGCCATCATAGGCAGCCCTACACTGCCCCCACTGCACACTCCAGCTATGGAAGGTAGGAAATTGAACACAGAGCTCCTACTGCTGTACCCCCAGAACCATCCTTCATCTCGGTGAAAAAACTCTTCCCAGAAATAAGTATGAACTTCCAAGACATGACAATAAATACACTGAAAGGCAGTCAAGTTTTTTGACCCATTCCTAAAGCCTATGGCTAAATGAACCCCAACACACTACATTTGTGTCATACAATTCTGCACATATAATCATTTGCAGATGCAACAATCTGAAAAGGAGGCCAAACTGAGGTTCCTCTAACAATATGGCCCTTTATGCCTAAATTTAGGGAACACTTAATATAACGTTGCCTAAAGGTTAGAACAGCACACTGGGTTCTCTCTCTGTCTGTGCCACTGATTCATTGGGTTTCCTTAGGCAAGTCATTTAATCTCCCTGAGCCAAATTCATTGTGACATTGTGTTCCAGCTAATCTCCATCCCTCCGCCAATTTCCCACCCAGAACATGAAGGAAAATCCCAACTAAAAGTCTGGCTGAAACAAACAGAGTACTAATATATGGGAGAGGGAGGGTCCCAACATTAACTAGTGACCTAAATAATGATACATTTACCTATTATCCCCTCATGGGCTTTATAAACCCACAGCTGTGGAGGTACGACAATTCCCACGATAATCCCCCAAGGTTTGTGTGTCCTTCTTTGACATGTTCCTTATGGACTAGTTGAAGCTCTTTTTGGAGCATTACATTCTTATTCATAGATTCCAAGGCCAGAAGGGACCATTGTGATCATCTAGTCAATCTGACCTCCTGCATAACACAAGTCACGGAACTTCCCGAAAATAATTCCCACAGCAGATCCCTTTTAGATCTTGATTTAAAAATGGTCAGTGATGGAGCATCCGCCAGGAGTATTATTAGTGAACATAAATAAATCATCTGGTGAGACTCCATCACTGTTCCCCTTACAACAGTCCCAACAGCAACACATCCCTACCCCCAACTACCAGCCCCGATCTCCAATCATCCCATCACCCCCAAACCATCTCCAAATACCAGAGATAATCCCCTAATGAGATCAGCCACATGACCCCAAAGAACACCCCACGCAAGCCCAGTCACCGAAAATCCCTCCCATTCCCCTTCTCCGACCCACCCTGCCCTTCTCCTCTCTGGCGGACCCCAGACAAAGCCTGGCCGGCACCCAGAGGGGTGCTGCCAGCACCTTTTCCGCAGATATTGGACCAGCGGCTGGAAATACGGCATACGTTTTCAACAATGAGGTTTGTTAAAGGAACAAATTTACTAAGGGCCATGGTGGATTCTCCATCACTGGTATTTTTAAATCAAGACTGGATATTTTTCTAAAAGATCTGCTCTAGGAATTATTTTGGGGAAGTTCTATGGCCTGTGCTATGCAGGAGGTCAGCTAGATGATCACAATGGTCCCTTCTGGCCTTAGAATCAAATCAGTTGGCAAAATCTTACTCAGTTCCTACGAGGTCCTGTTTTGTTTAATAGAAAGGACCCTGGATGAGTGGTGAAGTTTCAAAGTTTGCAGGTGCAACAAAGTTACTTAGGTGAGTAAGCACCGGAGGGGATGGTGAGAAACTTCAGAGACCCCTGAACAAAGTAGGTGAATGGGGAACACAATGGCAAATGAAACAATGCCAGTATGTGCAAAATAATGCACACCGGAGATGATGGGGGTGGGGCTGAGTCATAGATCTTAGGGTTCTAAAATAACTGAATCCACTCAAGAAGGGTACCTGGGTTTCATTGTAGACAGCTCAGTTTAGATCCCTACTCAGTGTACAGCTGCGGTCCAAAAGCTAACAAGATGTTAAATTGCATAAGATGAAAAATACAGATACTATTATGTCTTTTATATAAAATTAATAGCATGTCCTCATGTGTGCAGTACTGGTCTTCTGATCTTAAAAAAAAAGATATTTCAGAAGTGGAGGGGGGTCAAAGAAGGGTGATGACAATTATCATCTGAAGAGAGACTGAAAAGATTGTGGTTGTTCAGAGACTAATATGAGGGGCCATGTTAAAATGAACAGTATAGAGAAGAGAGATTGTGAACTTCTGTTCTTCCCACCTCATACCCAAGCTAAGGGGATATTAATTTAAATAAAAGGCAATACTTTCCCACACAACACATAATTAGACCATTGAACTCATTGCCACAGGATGATGTTGCAGCCAAGGATTTTGCAGAGATTACAGAGACCGAGGACACTGTGGCTGGGGTGAATACAAGACTGTCTTTATGTTCTGTAAATAGCAAATCTTTCCTCCTTTCTGGCTCTATACATTTACAACTAACTCCACAAATTTAGCAAGATTCAAAAACAGCCTGGGCATTTATACGGATATAAATAATATCCAGAGTTTCTTAATATGAATTATGTTGATTCCAAGGCCAAAAGCAAACACTGAGATTATCTAGTCTGATCTCCTGCATAATACAGGCCATAGAACTCCCCTAACATAATTCTTAGAGCATTTCTTTTGGAAAACATCCAATCTTCATTTAAAAATTAATAATAGTAAAAAAAAAAAAATCGGAAGGGATATTAAACCTCATGATTCAGGGTTTAAGGCATCTGTAACTATTACAGACCAGGGTGTGTGAGTGTCCATCTGTCTCTCCATCTATCCTAATAGTATGCCTATTAATGCAGGGTTTCTTCACATTCTACATGTGAAACAGCTGTTGGACATTGTTGGAGACAGGACACTGGACTGGATAGACTTCGATTATGGCACTTCCTACATTCCAGATGTTTTGCAGTGATCATACCACAGTTTAATTTCACTTTCTGAAAACCCGAATTTGACAGGTTCCTTCCAATGAGTTCTATGGAACTGAATTCTAATACTAGAAAATATTCTGTAGAAAGTGATCCCTCACTAGCAGAGAGCTGGAGTAGACAATCTAATTGGTTTTTTTTCAGCTCTAATTTCAATTATTCTCTATGTAATTACATTAAAAAAAACCTAAGTTAAAATGATGTTAAGTCAAGAACTCAAAAGTTACAAAATACTAGAAAGAAGGTTTCTCCTATAACCTTAATTGGCTCGCTTGTATTTATGCATTACAGTGGAATCTTTCCCAATATCACATGGGAATTCTGCCAAATTTGAAATCCCTGCTTCAAAGCATAGAATCACTCATGTTCTTTAAATAAGTGGTTGGAGAAAAATATTAACAGCAGCAACACCATGTATTTTTCCCTAACTTCATTCTTGAAAATAGCCTCAATTAAATTCCACCTTCCCTCCCTCCCCAAAAAGGAAAAGCCTGAAGCAGAGAGCAATCATGGAAAATTTCAGCCGGAACATTTAAAGTTATAAGCAACTGAAAAAGGGGTTTATAATGAAAAGTGTTAGGCATGCTACCAGTTTCACCTAGGTTAAGAATTGATTAATTTATCCAGAGGGCATGGTCCTGTTCCCAACAATTTTTGGAAACTGATGTTTAAAGCCCATATCCAATGCTACATATCTTTTGCAATGTTTGACCTGCATAGCATGTAATCTAGAGAATACTGGTGCCAATGTAACTCCCTGAATGAGCAGAATTTGAATGAGTAATTTTTTTTTTAGTTTCTATCGTAAACAAATCAAGACCCAAACAAACAAAAAGTGATTGATGCTGTACATGAGGGATTTACAGAAGGATCAGTAGCAGGAGTTGAAACATTTGTACTAATCAGGGAGGAATGGGACTTTAACTCATACAGAACACTTGCAATTTTCTGGGTATGACTTTCAAGACTGTAATACACTTGGCTGAATCCTACAGGATTTTCCACTTGAAATGTTCTAGCAATCCACTGGAGGCGCAAAAGTACACTAAGGGCTTACTGCAGGAGAACAGGACTATGATTTAGGGTATGGCTGAAGGGGCCTAAAATATGTACACTTCCACCCTCGTGCAGTATGCCACATAACAGTGAAGAGCATATTACTTGCAACACCATAAAGCTCGAATAACCCCACTGAAGTCAGTGAAGTAATTTCAGATTGACACGGCTATCACAGGTGGTAAACTCTGGTTTACTGTGCTCTGGTTTACTGAGCACAGTGATATCAAAATATTCATGGTCTGCGAGTGAGATTCAGAAGCAACTGAAAGTGTGTGTGACAGTTTAAACTGTTAATAAGGCCACTTCCCTGCTACTGCTCACTAACTGAATTTGTTGCCGTTACATACAGCAAAACACCATGTTTAAAATACTTCCAAAAGCCCTTCATTCTGCCCCAAAACCTTAATTCTGGTGAGGATCTTGAATAGTCCATTCTTACTACTTGTCCTGCTGGCACCTGTATTTCCACATACTAATGTTGTGCTGCTGTATCTCCTTATCCAACCAGGGTTAGAATGGAAACAAAAACAAAAACATGTTTACAATTTTTGCAAGGTACTTTGAAATGAATAATTTTACATGGAGTAAATACACAATGAAAAACAGTAAAAACAAGCCTATTTTCTCTATATTTGAAAAAACTGGAGAAGGTTTAGAGAAGATGCAAAAGAATGATTAAAGGATTAGAAATTCTGTTTTATAGCAATAGACTCAAAGAGCTCAACCTATTTAGTTTAACAAAGATAAAGTTAAGGGGTGACTTGCTTACAGTATGTAAGTACCTACAAATATTTGATAATAGGCTCTTCAATCTAGCAGAGAAAATTATAACAAAATCTAACAGCCAGAAATTGAAGTTAAACAAATTCAGACTGGAAATAAGGTGACAATTTTTAACAGGGAGGGGAATTAACCACTGGAACAATTTTCCAGTGGTCACGATGGATTTTCCACGACTGACAATTTTTAAATCAAGATAGAGCATATCTTTTAGGGAAAAAACCTGAGAATTATTTGGGGGAATTTCTGTGTCCTGTGTTCTACAGGAGGTCAGAATAGATAACAATTGTCCCTTTTTGGAATCTGTGAAAACTGATCATCATCACAGGCATGACTTCATAATTAAGATTATGCAGCATTCTTGCCGTATGTGTGTTCAAAAGGATAAACCATTGCTTTTTGGGTTCTGTGCTTGCTAGGCAAAGTATACTAAACCTCGCATCAAACAGCTTGCCTTCCTTCAAAACTATGAAGACTTATGGCTTGTTGACAGTTCCAAGATATATCATAATCTACATTGTAGAAACATTTCTATTAGGAATGAATTACAGGGTTAGCATCAATTATAAAGTCTGGCAAAACTGAAGACAAATTTCTTTTAAAGAGCCAAAAAAAAAGTGTTATTAACAGGAGACATTTGGTTTGGTTTTAACACTAGAAATAAACTGACTCATGTATTTTAGAAGAAAAACAAGTTACTGTACACACATCAGATATTTTTTCTCTAGTATTGCCAACAGCAGGGCAAGCTGGTTCAATGAACTGATTTTTAAAATTAAAATATATTTTACTGAGTAAAGTTTCTGTGACCAGATAAGTGACACATTGCCTTATTTTCTAATTCTATATAGTCTCCATTCACATTTTGAGAATTTTGGGGAAGCCTGCATGGCTTTAACACCTCTCTGTCTTTCTTTCTTTTTTATCGTGTGTGCCTGGACCTAGTAGCAACAGCTATATTAAGGTAATATTAATATATTAAGGCCCAATATTGTCCGTTATAAACCCATTTTCAGTAGCTTATAATCTTTTCCAAAGTGTAATCTCTTGAACTGAAATTTTCAGTCTTGGTCTCAACTTCAAGGTGACCGCTCCAAGTTTGATCAAATACTGTTCAGTCACATTCAAGAATGAAGTTATTGGGGGGCGGGGGGAAGGGGCGGGAGGAAATGCAGTGTTGTTAATCTTAGAAACGTTCACAGCTTTTTTTTTTTTAAATAGCTCTATCACGTCAGGGGAGTTGGTGTAAAATTTGAGAAAAGGGAAAGTCTGGAGGTCAGTGAGGTGCCTTTCAGGTCCCCATGAAAGTCAATTCAGATTTGGACCAATTATAAACCAAAGAATAATGTGTATGCACAAATGGCACTAGAGTCTGAACTAGAATTCAAACTTCCTGACCGGTCCTGGTCCACGACTAGAGATCCTAAATGCAATGGTAACACAAATTATAATATTTGAATTCCTGCCAGGCTGTACTACACATGCTCCCACGCTGCAAAGAATTTCCCTCACTGCTTCAAACTGAACACAGGAAAGTTCAAAATGCATATGAATACATAGGCAAAATGGATCCCCCTCTTCCTACTGATGATTTCTGCACCGAAATTCCCTTTGCACTGGGAACACTGGGCTGGGAACCAGGACTCCTTGCATTCTAGCCCCCCTCTTCAAAACTGACAGACCATAATAATTCTCAGCAGTTCACAGAGCAAAGCCTTATAGCCTTACCATAGAAGGCAGGCAAGTACTATTCCCCACCATTATGCCGATGGGGTAATGTCACCTTTGGCAGAGCTGGAAATGCAACCTAGGTCTCTTATATGACAAACCCAAGTCCATCCACTACTCCAAACTCTTAGAGACAATATACCAAATCTACACATTTGACTTTGCTGTCTGTAAAACTGGGCTACTCCTGAATGCTCATCTCCACAAAGCACTTTAAGCCCCCCAGATGAATGAACAAACACTATGCAAGTACAACCATCACTAACAAACAGTCCCTGAGAGTCCTAATTCTCAGTTTCCTGTTCTCATTGCTATACCATATTCCCCTCCAAGAGCCAGGAGCACAACCCAGGAATCCAGAAACTCAGCGTTCTACTGCTCTTCTATTGTCCAAAATTTCCAGCCCAAGAATGGCGCAGGGAGAGCCGCCTTCTAGGGATACCATGACTCATGCAGCTCCAGGCATCTGAGCTCCTGGTAGAAAAGATGCAGGGAGGGGCTCTCCAGAATAGTCAGCAGGAGCAGAGACAAGCAGCTGCTGCAGGGACCTTTGGATGCTGCTGATGTCTTCAGTGTCCAACTGCTTTTTTCCAGTGTTTATTTTGGACATCCTTGACTCCACTGACTGACTGTTCACTCTGACTCCCTCCCTCGCAGTCTCACTCCACTTGCCCCCTCACCAACCTTCTTTCTCTATCTTCCTCACCCCTCACATTTCTGTGTCTCCTGCCCCTTCCTTTGTCTCTGTTTAAGTAATTCCTTCCCAACAAAACCCCATCCAAAAATTCAAAGAGAACCAACAAAAAAATCACAACCCTAATATGGCATTTGAAGTTCACTCTGTTTGTATATTATATCCCTTTCCACCATCTTTTTTGGTCTCGTGTATTTAGATCGTATGCACTTTAGGGAAGCGTATCTCTTACTTTTTGTTTGTACAGTTCATGGTGCCTCCATCCCAGTTGGGATCCCTCAGCACAACCATAACAGAAGTAATACAAAATAAAATAATTTGTCTTATCTTTAAAAAACAAAACAAAAACAAACAAAACACGATGTAGAAATTCCACACAAAATAGTTGCATTAAGAGGTCACATGAAAAGTATAGTACATGCGCATGGAATTAAATCCTCCACAGGTGTAAGTTATGTAGCTCTACTGCAGTCAATGGAGCGACAGAGATTTACATGAATCAGGTATTAGACCCCCCTCTCTCTCATCTTTCTTAACAGTTTGGTCTCAGTCACAACTTTCAGATTGTAAGTCTAACTCCTTTGACTAAGTTAAAGTGGACTCCCTCTTACCTGTTCTGATTCACTCGCAGAAGCTGTGTTTAAATGTATTATTTTAGTTGACATTTAAGAAACAGGCGTCTGATATTTTCTTAGAATACGCAACAATTTTTTCCTAGCTGACACCCTTTGTGAAGAAGTTTGTATGTGTAAATGTCATGCCCAGTGAAAGTCTTTCATTATTATGGTAACATTCCTTGTGACCATACTTATACAATTTTTTGTTTGTATAACAAAAGATTATTTACACAGCTCACTTCATGTCGCCTTTTGAGTTTATTTACTTTTGCCTCTAGTAGAAGAAGCATAAGAATATTATAGGATTCTGTTCAATGGATACTGGGTTCCAGAATAATGCTTAGTAGAGTTTCCTGTCCATCTGGTGCTCTGTCGCCTAAAGAATATAGGTATATTTGTTGGAAAGAAGAAAGGAGATGTCAGAATATAGGCATTAAGTTAACCTGAATCTGTCTCGATATGGCGAGGCCTACACGTAGCTAATTAGTTATAGACAGATGCATGGATAAATCATTCTCTGTAACTTTTATAAGCCTAAGGTAAAAAAAAAATAGCAATCATGCATTTTTCTGGTCAACTTAATTAAGAGGATTGTACTTGGCTAGCAATTGATAGTCCTCCAAGGAAAACCTGTAGTGATGGTGATTTAATTGAGACGTAGTCAAACTAGTAAGCAGCAGCATATTAAATGACAGACTAACTTGGATCTGTGATGATTAGCCTCAGTTACCATTTGTGCAAATGAACAATGAGATATGCACGTAGGATGTGACTATTGCAACAGAAAGACCACTGTCCATCCTGAGGTGGTGATGCACTCAATTTCTTGACTGCAGACTGATACTGATCTTATTTATGTCAGAGAGAAAGCTCAAAGAATGGGAGCATAACTGGCCCCTTATTGTGCTGGAAACAACAGTTAGCTTTTCGGCAATAGCTCCCTCGCTCACACCAACCCTTCTAGTCTTCTATATGCAATAATAATTGAAAAATTGAACCATAAAACGTACCCCTTTTGCTGGCAGGAAAGAGAGGGAGAGATTGTTATTTCTATCCTTAAGACAGAGTATGATTCTACGGTACCCATATAGGAACTCAGATAGATAGCAATGGTTTGGACCTTACTCTGCTTTCACTGAAGTTATTACACTGTCACTATTGTCAATGAGAGCAGAACTTGGCCTTTTATTTTTAATGCAGGTTTTTAAAAATTAAATAGTTTATTGAGCAAGAGGCAGAAGCCTGCATTCCTTACACACACAAATCACCCTCCAAAATGAATGGGAGTTTTTGGTGTGCAAAGAATGGAGGTTTGTACCCAAGTCATCATCCTCCTTTCAGAAAGGCACAGAACAACATATCAGGATTTGAGAGCAGCACAATCAGAATAACTCATCTTGTAAGTAAAATGGATGAGTGCTTTAAGCAACCAATTTGCTAGACAGCAGCTCTGACAAACTGCCAACACTATTCCAGATGCCTGACCTAGACATAATGCAAGTAATAAGAACGGGCTACTCATAATCGTCACCAGAATTAAGGTTTATGGGCAGAATAAAGGATATGGGAAGCATTTTTTAAAAAATAGTTTTTTGCTACATGTGACAACAAATCCAGAATTAGTGAGTGGAAGGAGGAGGAAAGTTGCCTTAATGGCTTGAGCTGGTATGAGGTCACAGACACGTTCAATTGTTTCTGACTCCACTAGATTAAAGAGCCCATTATCAAATATTCGTTCCTCACGTAGATACTTAGATTAATCAAGTCACCCTTCACCTTCTCTTTGTTAAATTAGATTGAGCTCCTTGAGTCTATTGCCATAAGACAGGCTTTCTGATCCTTTAATCATGCTCATGGCTCTTCTCTGAACCCTCTCCAATTTTTCAACATCCTTCTGGAATTGTGGACACCAAAACCGGACACAGGATTCTAACAGCAGTTGCATCAGCACCAAATACAGAGGTAAAATAACCCCTCTACTACTCGAGATCCCTCTGTTTATGCATCCAAGGATTGCATTGACCCTTTTGGCTGTGGGATCAAGCTGGGAGCTCATGTTCAGCTGATCATCCACCACAACCCCCAAATCTTTCTCAGAGGCACTGCTTCCCAGGATAGAATCCCCATCATGTAAGCATGACCTACATTGTTTGTTCCTAGATGCATACATTTACATTTAGCTGCATTAAAACTCATTTTGCTTGTGCCCAGCTTACCAAGTGATCCAGATTGCTCTGTATTAGTGACCTGTCTTTGCTATTTACCACTCCCCCAATTTTTGCATCATCTGCCATTTCAAAGTGAATTGCATCGGTCTAGGCAGCAAAGAGCAAATTTTGCATTTATTCTATGTAAAATTGCTCATTTTAAAGTACCTTGTAAAAACATAAGCATGTTTTCCTTTGTTTCTATACTAACCCTGGTTGGATAAGGAGATGCAGCAGCACAACATTAGAATGTGGAAATAAAGATGCCAGCAATGCAAGTTGTAAGAATGGACTATTCAAAATCATCACCAGAATTAAGGTTTTGGAACAGAATGAAGGGATCTTGGAAGCATTTTAAACGTGTTTTTTGCTATATGTGACAGCAGCAAACCCAGTGAGTGAGCAGCCGCAGGAAAGTGGCCTTATGAAAACCTGAGCTGATGTGAGTATCACAGACATTTTCAATTGTTTCTGATACTCACTCACAGACCATGAATATTTTGACACCATCAATGTACAGTTAGAGGCCCACTGAAACAGAGTTTGACACTGGTATCACAGAGGGTAATCTGAAATAACTTCCCTGAAGTCAGTGGGGTTATTCTAGCTTTACGGTGGTGTAAGTGAAAACAGAAGCTTGCCGACTGTATTCATAAAGATGCATAAGTATCCAGAAAAGTACTTGTGGTCCTGAAGGACAGATTGAAGAAAGACAAACTTCTCTTATCCATAGATGTAACTGCAAACAATTGCAGAATCAACAGAAAAAAAAATCTAGATCTTTGCATTTGCACTACGTGGAACTGTGTATGAAGGATATTGGCGAAACCTGCCCCACAACCAAGCTGGGCAGAGGGAGTGAGCTACAGCTGGCTCCACATTCTAATCACTATCATTCTCTACCTGTAATCTGTTTCCTCCCCATACTGGTAGCAGACAGCTTGGTGGGAGGATTACAGTAGGGATAAATTGCTCTGATTTAATAAAAGTATGTGTACCTTAGATCACTCTGAATATTTTGGACCCACATTTTTTCCAATTAACCTTTGGGCCCCACAAAGAGAGACCAAAAATTCAGGTCAATTGGGAAAAGTGTATTTCAAGTTGCACATCCTGCTTCATGGGAATGCTTGGAGGCTTAATTATTTATTATAAAATGCACAGGGACCTTCAGATGAAAAGTGCCATATAGTTTTACAATAGTAGTATCATTTTTATGTAATACTGTTTTTTTCCACCCCCCTCATGAAGCTTCTAACACTGCCAAATTGAAATTTTAGACAGTGGAGATGTTTTTCACTCCCTTTTTATCTCCTCCAACCTAAATCTGTACTTAAAAAACAAACAAACTTCATTTCCCCCATTTAGGACACATGCAGGGTTCGATTACTGCTAGCTCACATGTAGTAGCTCCCTTTAATCTGAGCTGTCTACTTACAGTAGAGGTGAATACCCCAAAGCATGCTGCCAAGAGCTTAGCTCATATAATGAATAACAGAGCAGTTGAAAACATGGAGAGACATGCCACCACCACAGCCCTGTAAATTGAGACAGATTTTAGTATATCAGTTGAAAAAGAGTGAAGAGGCACATCCTTTGGAGACACAAATTAACTAGTATCTCTAGTTTTATAGGCAGAGTTTATATTTATTTCCAAGGATGGTTACTGATTTTGTGTGTGTGTTTTCTGTCTTGCCTTATTACTTGTTCTTAAAGAGATGGAGATATGTAAAGTTGCTAGGTTCTCCTTTTTGAAACAAACAAACATTCTAAAAGACAAGGTTGACAGTTAAAATGATCAGTTTAATTACAGGCATGCAGGGTGAATTGAATTAAAAAAATCAGATTTTTTTTAAAAAGCTATTGAATTTAAATTTTAAAAATCTATTTAAAATTAAACTTGAAAATCAACAACCAATGTTAAAGCCTAACTCAACTCTGATCTATTAAATATAAAAATAACATTAAACAGTATGTTTGCTGCCAAGTTTTAAAGAAAGTCAAGCCACTGAACTGGTGGAAGTCACTGGCTAAGCACCTGGAACTAGAATTTGTTTTATGTGCTAAATGAGCTTTTAGACAGCCGTAGCCTCTTCTACGGGTGCAGAAAAATATTTTCTTCAGTTCAGTTTATTCAACTAGTTCCATTCAACAACTGGTTCATTCAATGTTAAGGAATCATTTGAGAGTTGAAAAAGCAGGAAAGTTTGTTTTACTCTTCCAATCGATGCATAAAACTAGTGTTAGAAGATGAGATCTGCTGGTTCTAAACTCTTGAAGGCCATAGGACCAGAAACAATCAGTTCAAGTCAGTAACTACAGATACACCTTTCACAGTTAAAACTGAGTTATTAAGTAAAACATGTTTTGAAAAATGTTTTCCCCTTATTTAACCAGCCCAGTTAAGGTAGTTTTATTTAATTAAAAAAAATTAAATACTGTTTATGTGCATTTTTATTTGCATTTGAATTTCTGTCCAACTAGAGCTTGACACAAATCACAAGTAAAACATCCTATAAATAAGAAATGCATCATTCAACATTTTCTATCATAAAAATTGTAAAAAATTAAGAACCTGAATGAATGTATGTTCAGCTATATAATTTCTTAAATAAATATGTATAGCTATAGTGTATCCTCTTGGTTAGCAATAAGCACCAAATTTAGTGTCAAGGCTACATTTAGTTGCAAACAAACATATTTTAGTCATCACCAATCAATGAGAATCAACCTTCCTTCAGGAAAATAACAAAATAGCACAAAAATGCAAAAACATGAACGTTTCCTGCTTGCTAGTTTAAATCATGATTAAAATTGGTGATTTAAATGTCAATTTAAATCAATCCACTCTGAAAGGATCTTATGATTTTTTGTATTTATTCACTATTCAAAATGGATTCCCTGAATACATTCTGAAAATAGACTTGTTCTGTTTTTCTTTCACAATAAAGATCCTTGTGAATATTTCATAGCTGAAATTGGATATTCTTGTTGATTAAATTGTAATGGACATATGAACAATGTGACACTTCTATTTATGGATTGGATGTATAATTCTTAGAACAGTGGTGGCCAAGCTCTTCAGCCTGTGGGCCAAGAGATGGAATTATACTTGAGGTAGTTTCTCTTCTGCTAGGGCAGGGATTCTCAAACTGGGGATCGGGACCACGAAGGGGGTCGCGAGGTTATTACATGGGGGGGGGGGGAGGAGGTGGCAAGCTGTCAGCATCCACCCCAATCCCCGCTTTGCCTCCAGCATTTATAATGGTGTTAAATATATTTAAAAAAAATAATTTATTGGGGTGGGGGGGGGGTTGCACTCAGAAGCTTGCTATGTGAAAGGGGTCACCAGTACAAAAGTTTCAGAACCATTGCACTAGAGTCAACCTCACTCAGCTAACACATTTTTAAAGAAGTTACAGTATTGTGCCTACACTAGGTACAAAGTCATGTTTTAAATTGTGTTAATTCACATGTGTTAGCTAATATTTTCCAAACATGAACTATTTCCTGAAACACAAGGTTGTACAGGCCATATCCTCAAAAGGTATTTAGGCTTCCAACTTGCATAGGATTTCAATGGACATTAGAAGCATAAATACCTTTGAGGAGCTGAGCCTAAATCCTTAGAGTCAGAGCAGGGAGAAGGAAGCAAAGTTCTCTTCAGCATTAATTTGCAGCTTTATTCTCAGGAGCACCTGAAAAACAGGAAGAGACCAAAGCATCCTACCCTTGATCTAACCCAAACACAAATTTCCATAAGGGTTGAACAATGTTCTCTTTATCTTAATTTAAAGGGAAGACAAAGGTCATCTTAACCTCACAAGGTTTACATGTACTGTATTTTGTTAAGTACTGCAGTACATGAGAGGCCAGTTGCGGAAGAGTATTGGAGAGAATATTTCATTGCTAAATTACCCTGAAGATACTCCTGAGGTGTGGAAGAAAGACATTTAAATCAGTGTGCCTTTTAATTCTTTTTATTTCCTCAAATGACTGACCACTGAAAACAAAATGGCTTTTAAACAGTGAAACAGCTCAATAAAAAATTTCCCCCAGCTTAATATTGCTTTTGGACTGTTAAGCCTTGAAGTATCCCAGTTGTCAAAGTGACTGCGTGAAATGTAACATTTAAAAACCTTGTAAGTAATTATGAAACAAATGCTGCCCCATAATTTGCAGTACATTTATTTTAATACATTATTTTTATATAGCATCTTTCAACCCAAATGATCCCAAAGCATTTTACAAACTTGATTCACTTCACTCCTAATTGAGATGCAGATATCTCCAAGACACACTGCAACACATTTGTGTGTATGTTTCCTGTTTTAATCTTGTAAATAACATTTCTTCCTTGGTTAATAAATCTTTGGTTAGTTTATTACAGGATTCATTACAGACATTGTCTTTGTTTTGAGATCGGAGTGCAATTGACTTGGGGTAAATACCTGGTCCTGTGGGACTGGGAGCAACCTGAAGTTTGTTGTGATTTTTGGTGTAAAGTGACCATCTACTACGTAGTCCAGCTTGCCTGGTTGGCAGGATAGACAGTCCCCTTGGGCACTGCAGTCTAACTGACTCACTGTGGAGTCACAGTACTTTCGGAGTTCATACTTGTTACTGAGTTGGTGAAATCTAATTATAGAACATACAACCAGTTTGGGGTTTCTGCCCTGCTTTTTGACTATCTGTCCTGAGGTTGGCACTCACAGTCGTGAGTCACTCCAGACAGAATTACAACTAGTCTTGTATTTTTCCTATCAGCTAGAACACCATATTAACCAGATGGTCAAACTAAATTTTGTTTTGATTTATGTTAAATGGGTGGTGTCACAGCTCAGGGTGGAAGACAGCGGACATGGCTTGTTACATTGTGTAAGATACAATGGATAACAGCTGGACAAGCGTCCGGCTGAAGCCTCAGGATCCTTCTCATGTCTTCTTTTTAGAAGATATTTATGGTTACTTTGTGAGGTGTTTCCACTTTGATCATGGAACACAAACAAGCTAATGTTTTCTTAAATCACTGTAGCTTGTTCTGGCCATTAGCTATCTTGCTAAATTCTAAGTCTTTGTTTTTTCAACTGTGGCAAAGCTATAATTTGTTCCAGCTCTAATTTTTTTTAAATCGGTTGTGGCTAGTTCAAGCTCTATGCCAAGATCACAGCCCTGTTTATCACCATTGGTTGTAACTTGGCAAGAGAGTATCTGTTATATAGAAGTTCTTCCAGAGATTTATTATATTGCAGCGGTATTGCTCTGTAGTGAATAGTGTTAAATATAGATCTTCTCTTATCTCAGTTGCTTCCTGGAGCAAGTTCTTTAGGTTGTGCAGGAAGAGTCTCTCAAACGAGCAAATTCTTTCAAAACAGTGCAAATAGTTTAATTGTGACCACTTAAGGACCAACAACTTACTATGAATAATGGATACTAATTACTCAAAGCCAACAGGTTATGAACATTAGTAGCGGACATTTGACAAAGCTCTATGGTGCTTACAAATAATTAATACGTTTGTAAAAAAGTTAAGTTTGTCCTCAGCAAATTTATGAGACAGGACTAAATTTGAAGAGGAATGTGTTTTATACATGCAAATTATTATAAAACATACTACTACTCGCAAAGATAAATGGAACAACAACAAATGGGATTTCCAGCCTCTCTTATGTGGAGAACATTCAATGCCCTTTTGAAAGAGTTCTTCTTGAAAAGACCTATTGTCTCTATATCAAAGATGTATCATTTTGCGATGGTATCACATTGAATCCTAATTTTTCTGATGGAACAGCTTAACTTTTATAGCTAGTTGTTATTCTTTTTAGTTTTATTTTGTTGGAGACTCTTTCTTTAATTACTGATACTACTTCTAGCTTTCTGTTTTTTTGTTTTATTCCAACTGCTTTTGTTTTACTGACTTTCCCCTCTTTTTTCTCCTGCTTTCAATCATGCTTAGCATTTATGTTCTCTGCAGGAGGTTGGCTTTGCTGAGGACTGATCGCTGTAATCAGGGGGAAGCCAAGCCCTACAGGCTTCTGCTCTCAATGGGCTTCATAGTTCTCAGATCAATGGATCTGCATGTTGCACATTCTCTGACAGCACTGGTTCAGAACAGTTGTTTTATTCTTTAAAGTTGAACTTAGTGTATGTAAAAATATATTAGACAGCAAAGAAAGGAACAGAAGTTCATTCTCCACGGTGCCCATGTAAACCTTGCTCTCTGTTAAAATTGTTGTCAAGCATGTGAATTATGGCATGGATACCTCTCCATTAGGAATTGGCCTGACACCACCAATGTATTTTTAAAAGGACAAGCAAGCAAACTTACTTTAGATGTTACCCAACTCTGAAATGACATCCGAGTTAAGATTTGAAGTGATGACCTACAGAAGACAGATTCTATACTCTACTAGTGTTCTTCAGGGCCAAACAGACATCTAGTGACACTGTTCTGTGCCGCTAGCTAATGTTCTAATTTAAGTGTCATGGTCAGATTTAATCATCAAAGAACTGGTCAGGACTCCAATGATTTAAAGTACCAAAAAAATAAACCCAAAAACAAAACCAAAAACCAACAACAGCTTTCAAACATTTTAACTAAATGTGTGTGTTCCATGTGGGAAAGGAAATATGCAAGCAGAATTGAATTGCTATTCAGTGACCTGGTACTGTACACTACTTAAGCTAATGCTTAACAAAATACAATCCATGTTTATGGTTGATCTCACACATGAAACAAATTGTGGGAAAATATTAAGGCAACAACATTAGTACAAATGCATTGTACTGTATCCTGCAAAAGCAAGGAATGCTAATCTCTACAGGACTTTCAATCTTGTTTCTACTAGAGAGCTTCTGGTGTGGCTGCTGCCCTTTGTTATTTTTAATTTTTTGTCTCTCCCTTATGCTGTTGGAAGGTGCTAGACTGACGGCCCTAGAAGATGAAGCCTTGTATTTAGTCACAGAATATGTACTGACATTATAAGACTCTCTCATGCAATCCTGCCAATATGCCTCAATTCCCAGTTGAGTGGACCACTCCAAGCGGGGGAGGGATGTTACAGTAAGGGGACAAGGGGTGACAACAGTAGTATTGAGGGCATGATTCTGATCTCACTACATTTTTTGTAGGTGTCACGTTATTGACTTTAATGGAGTTACTCCCAATTTACAGCAGTATAAACTGGAGAAGAATCAGGCCCTCTGTCTCCATGCTCCTTTGTCTCTAGGTCTCTCTCCTGAAAATGTCAAACAGTATACTAACTGGGGGAGGGAGGGATTCCTGTTCTTTGGAAACTGGACAGAGTCAAAAACTCATATACCACTGAAGAGCTTTGTCATTACAACCTGTCTGAATTCAGATTGGCAACCTGGAGGTGAAATTTCTATAATCTCTCATTTCTATGAGCCATGAGAGTAAGGAGATACTATTTTGCTGCTACAAAAGTCTACCCCAATTCTGACAATAGGTTGTGATAAACCCTCTGTACTTTGGGATGCATGAGCTCCTAGACAGGATAAGTGAAGAATTAAGAAGATTATTCATTTTTCTCAACAAAAATACTCATAACAATAACCGATCAGGAAGACTGCACCACTTTGTAAACAAGCTTGTATTAAGTGGACTTGCTCTAGAAAGCTACACTTTGTTCTTTAACTATACTATCTAATTCTGCTCTGACACCCATGTAAAATCTGCAATAGTTCTTGTGTGGTGGTGTTGCTCTGGTTTTACACAGCTGTGACTAAGAGCAGAACTTAGCCCAATAAGTTGATTATGTACTCAACTGGGAGTGGAATTGAAGACAAAGTTCTTGCAGAGGTGCCTGGAGATATCCTTCCCCATGATTTTTTTCTGCAAAATCCTGCAATCTAGTCTGTATCAAAAGCAAAAAAGTAGTCTTCAGAGGTATTCTTATGAGCCCTAGGGATATGTCATTTCTGGTAAGGATGGTTAAGTCATCTCTAGAGTCAGGGTTGTTATATTTGACCTAGCTGCTGTGGAAGTGATGTTTATTGATCTGGCTGCAAAACTAAGGCGAACACAAAATGGAGGCTTTTTACTGGGGCGGGGGAGAGTGTTCAAATATTTAAAGGGACAGGACATCACAGGGGTGGATTCTATCAGAAGTTGGCAAGTCACCCAAGCCACCTATAAGGTGGTGGTCGGATTTTAACAAGGTGTCAAGGTTCATCCCCCACTCTGAACTCTAGGGTACAGATGTGGGGACCTGCATGAAAACCTTCTAAGCTTACTTTTACCAGCTTAGGTTAAAACTTCCCCAAGGTACAAATTAATTTTATCCTTTGTCCTTGGAATAGCCACTGCCACCACCAAACTCTAACTGGGTTTACTGGGAAACGTAGTTTGGACACGTCTTTTCCCCCAAAATGCTCCCAACCCTTGCACCCCACTTCCTGGGAAAGGTTTGGTAAAAATCCTCACCAATTTGCATAGGTGACCACAGACCCAAACCCTTGGATCTGAGAACAATGAAAAAAGCATTCAGTTTTCTTACAAGAAGACTTTTAATAGAAATAGAAGTAAATAGAAGTAAAGGAATCACCTCTGTAAAATCAGGATGGTAGATACCTTACAGGGTAAATAGATTCAAAACATAGAGAATCCCTCTAGGCAAAGCCTTAAGTTACAAAAAAGACACACAGACAGAAATAGTCATTCTATTCAGCACAGTTCTTTTCTCAACCATTTAAAGAAATCATAATCTAACGCATACCTAGCTAGATTACTTACTAAAAGTTCTAAGACTCCATTCCTGTTCTATCCCCGGCAAAAGCAGCATACCGACAGCCACAGACCCTTTGTTTCTCTCCCTCCTCCCAGCTTTTGAAAGTATCTTGTCTCCTCATTGGTCATTTTGGTCAGGTGCCAGCGAGTTACCTTTAGCTTCTTAACCCTTTACAGGTGAGAGGATTTTTCCTCTGGCCAGGAGGGATTTTAAAGGGGTTTACCCTTCCCTTTATATTTATGACACAAGGCGATCACATGAACCTCTGAATTCACTCTCCAGCATGACTCTGGAACCACCTCAACAGCTACTGTGTGTCACATATAACCTCTGAGAAGAGGCTTTCATTGAGAATGTTATAATTATAATTCTGCATATAATTTTCATTGGCTGTTTCTATACAGGTAGTTTGTGTTTGCTTTGTTTGGCTTTTCCTGTGACAGGAGATGGAGTGGATGATCTAATGAGGTTTCTTCCAGTCTCTACCTATGATTCCAGGAATAATAAATATTTTGAAAAAGCTTAACACATCAAAAGATGTCCACACAGAAGACCAGAATATGATTCCATATTACAGACATAATGTATATAATATAGTAAAATAGTTTGAGAAAAAAATGCCAAGAGTGCCCATTTCAGTAGGGCAGATTAAAAATGAAAGAGGAGTTTGCAATTTAAAACAGATGCTAACATATATTTAGATTTAGTGCTCTGCTTTCCACCACAGCGATGTGGGCTAATGGTCTAAAGTGAGTGAGCCCTGAACTCCAGATGCAGACATGGATTCCCTATGTGACCTTACTGCATAACCTGTATGCCTGATCTTCCCCAACTGTAAAAAGGGGCATAACAAAAGCACTTAATCACAGATGCTTTAATGAGATATGTAGTTAACTTTTGTAAAATGCAGTAATTATCAACATTGTGCTGGCTGATGCTCAGAAAAGTGCATTTTCTAGCAGAGTTATAACATAATCCAGCATCTAAGTGTGTTCCTGATTCTATTTTGAAACTTTTCTTCTTCCATGTTTCTCATGTAACTGTAAAGCACGGGGAGTTATGGAAGGATGAACAGCTTCTGAAAGAATAAGAACCCGCAAAAAGCTCTGAACAAAACCCAGCCATGAACCATTTTTGAGGTCTGAAAAGGTTTGGCTAATTCTCTCCCTTTCTTTTCCTCTCACTTTGGTATTTCTGGGTGCATGATGGGAAAAGCCACAGAAGCGTTGAAAATCTTCCCCTGTAGGAGATTTTTCCACCTGGTTGTGTAGAGCCAAGTTGTTCAGATACAGGTAATCACCTAAACATTTGGGTGCCATCTGAACTGCACCTACATTCTGAATCTCTTGAAGTTTGCCATCATGAACCAAACAGGCAAAGGTCTGCTTGCTTTCAGTGCAGTGGGAGTGACTGCCTGCTCCAGTCTATGCCATGCACAGGTTTTACACCAGTGCCCTTAATTTTCTACTCCTTTGTACTTGTTATTCTTGGCTTGTTAATCTTGTTGCAGCCTTCCATTCAAGTTAGATTAAATATAAAACTGAACAAAACTATTTGTAGAGAAACATGAAACCATGTGAAATTAATCTGATTTGACTTTTAATTACAAATTCATAGAATGTTCATCAAAATAACAGCCTATTTGTAGGAACCTAAGCCCCGAACCATAGACTTTGGTGCCTAAGTCCCAGTTTTGGCTCCACTGAAATTCACAAAACTCCCACCAAAATTCATTTGGCATCTAAATTTTTGCAGTGAAAGTTCCCTAGGTGCCAACGATTCAGCCTGTAAGCACAGACCCTGCTGCCTCCCTCTAGGCATTTGGATGTTTATGGCCCCAGAGCAAGTCACAAAACCAGGGAAGTTGTGTGTGGAGCCAGAACCAGTTGGTGTGCTCAAGAGACTGCCTACCTGATCAGGTCCCTTGCAAAGCTGGGGAGCAGGAAGGGAAAGATGTGATGACTGCTCACATCCCCACCCTTACAAGTCTTAGCCCAGTGCTTTGGAGCACATGCCTAGCATATAGGAAACCCAGGTTCAATTCTCTCCCTCCGCTGCTGGAGAGAGAGGGAGAAAGGGTCCCCCCACCGCCCAGGAGAATGCTCTAACGTCTAACCACTTAGTTAGTGAATATTGTTATGTAGGACTTCCTCAAGCTCTCCTGTTGAAGCTGTTCCATGGTGGATAAATAATGGAAATGACTGGAGTAGAGGGACTGGACCCGACCCAGAGTCTTTAATGTGGGTACCGAAACCACTAGGTTATGGAGTCAGTCACTCTCCGACCCGAGGACTGCTTAAGTATTTAAAGTGGAACCCGCAGAAGAGAAGCTTCACAGGTTAAGGTAGTTCCATTGGACTTCGTCATCCATTTGCTATGCCATTTCCTTCCTGAAGTTTTATATTGTGTTCACAAATTCCTCCTGCACATAGTACAGAGGTCATGAGCTTACGATCTATGCGCTATTCTGAATCATGGAAAACATGGATTTATTGAAATTAATTTGAAGTCAGAGAAATATTTTTCAGATCTGCAGGCAGACGATAGTCCTGGTGCTTTGAGCGAGAACACATGGCCCTAATTCAGAAAGGTACTTAAGCACAAATATAAATGTAATAGGACTGCTCACATGCTTAAGTACTTTACTAAATTAGGCCTAAAGTAGCAGAAGGGGCCTACAGTACTCAGGTCCTGCTTTCCTTTGTTCAAACTGTCAATATAAATTATTTAGAATAACTAAAACCTCCATTTAAAACAGATGAACCAGTGATTCATGTGATACTCTAGAGGATACATAAGACGACATTATGGGAAGCAATCAATCAATGCTTGTACTACTGAAGATATCAAGTGATTTTTTTCTTCTTTATTTCCAGGAAACAAACAAGAGTGTTCTTGGTTACTAGTCTGGCATTTTTTTCTAAATCACTGCATCAGTTTTTGGCAGCACTTCTGATTTATGTTTCACTGTTTATCTAATTTTCTTTTATGATGCCATTCAAAGTAGAAACGTTAGATATTTATGATTTGCCCTCTATGGTACCTTCAGGAATAAGTGAACAAACTGTACTCTTATTCCTATTGTTTCAGCCAACAATTTGGAAATATAGAATTGCAACTTTAAACTTATCTATTGCTATTTCCTTAATAAAAATGGAACTATTAGTGCGGTTTTGGCCTTAGGAGCAAGTTGATTTTCCTCACTGGTCAGCAGGGTTCAGTGATAAGATACCTGTTCCTGCTCCCACTGTAATCAATGGGAATTTTGGCATCAATTTAAATAGGAGCAAGTCTGGTCCCTAATTATTCATGAATTTCCTAGGAGTGTGAGAGGCCATGCAAAACCCTTGAAGCTATGGGCCAATGTAGATCATAATTTATTTAGTAAACTACACAAAGTTGAATTGAAGAAGGGAAAAATTGTGTTTCATGGTTGGCTGAGGAGTTCTTGAATATTTCAGAGCCATATTAGAGGGGACAATTTCACTTGTGTCTTTCCCCTCCTTACTTCACTGCTAAAAAAAAAAAAAATTACTTCCAGGCTTTCATCACAATCAGCCAACTGTTAATTTGGGAACACTAATCTTCTCCTCTTCTTGTAAATTTAATGGCTGTTTAATGGCAACAGTGTACTCAGTTGACAACATACTTTTCAAAAGATGACTAATGTTTCCCCGAAAGAACCAGATGCTGGAGGAACCAGCAAGGGTGATTCAATATATGGTGCTCTTCCCTCAGTCAGTGCTGAACGCCTACAGCTTTCATGACAGTAGGTTGACTCTGTTCTAGACAAGACGTAGAACTGAAATGCTGACCACTTGTAGTCACATTTTACGAGAGGTGGTGGGAGAAAGAAAGGACACAGAAGAAAGATGATGTGGCTTAACTAAAACTATGCTATACCTTCAGGCGTTACAGCTTCCCAGGGCAGGAATTAGGCTAATAAGGCACAATAAACCTGACTGAAAGTCCCCTAAATAAAAGGGAGTCTTTCCATTGACTTTAATAGGCTTCAGATTAGACCATTAGAACATCTGGCTGGGCATCAAACATTGAGAAACCTCAAGTGTTCACAACTCATTAGTCAGGTCCCCCACAGAACCATGAGTCTGGCTTCTGATTTTTGAGTGTCTACAGTTCACATTTGCAGGCTTTTCTCTGCAACCAGGAGGGATAGAAACACTAAATATTGTTAAGACTCATGATAACTCACCAAAAGTTTTCATAGATTCATAGATTCATAGATATTAAGGCCAGAAGGGACCATTATGATCATCTAGTCTGACCTCCTGCACAATGCAGGCCACAGAATTTCACCCACCACTCCTAAAAAAGACCTCACACCTATATCTGTGCTATTGAAGTCCTCAAATTGTAGTTTGAAGACCTCAAGGAGCAGAGAATCCTCCAGCAAGTGACCCGTGCCCCATGCTACAGAGGAAGGCGAAAAACCTCCAGGGCCTTCCAATCTGCCCTGGAGGAAAATTCCTTCCCGACCCCAAATATGGCGATCAGCTAAACCCTGAGCATATGGGCAAGATTCATCAGCCAGATACTACAGAAAATTCTTTCCCGGGTAACTTGGATCTTACCCATCTAAAAACCCATCACAGGCCATTGGGCCTATTTACCATGAATATTTAATTACCAAAACCATGTTATCCCATCATACCATCTCCTCCATAAACTTATCGAGTTTAATCTTAAAGCAAGATAGATCTTTTGCCCCCACTACTTCCCTCGGAAGGCTATTCCAAAACTTCACTCCTCTGATGGTTAGAAACCTTCGTCTAATTTCTAATCTAAATTTCCTAGTGGCCAGTTTATATCCATTTGTTCTTGTGTCCACATTGGTACTGAGTTTAAATAATTCCTCTCCCTCTCTGGTATTTATCCCTCTGATATATTTATAGAGAGCAATCATATCTCCCCTCAACCTTCTTTTAGTTAGGCTAAACAAGCCAAGCTCCCTGAGTCTCCTTTCATAAGACAAGTTTTCCATTCCTCGGATCATCCCAGTAGCCCTTCTCTGTACCTGTTCCAGTTTGAATTCATCCTTCTTAAACATGGGAGACCAGAACTGCACACAGTATTCCAGGTGAGGTCTCACCAGTGCCTTATATAACGGTACTAAAACCTCCTTATCCCTACTGGAAATACCTCTCCTGATGCATCCCAAGATGACATTAGCTTTTTTCACAGCCATATCACATTGGCAGCTCATAGTCATCCTATGATCAACCAATACTCCAAGGTCCTTTTCCTCCTCCGTTACTTCTAGTTGATGCGTCCCTAGCTTATAACTAAAATTCTTGTTATTAATCCCTAAATGCATGACCTTACACTTCTCACTATTAAATTTCATCCTATTCCTATTACTCCAGTTTACAAGGTCATCCAGATCCTCCTGTAGGGTATCCCTGTCCTTCTCTAAATTAGCAATACCTCCCAGCTTTGTATCATCTGCAAACTTTATTAGCACACTCCCACTTTTTGTGCCCAGGTCAGTAATAAAAAGATTAAATAAGATTGGTCCCAAAACTGATCCTTGAGGAACTCCACTGGTAACCTCCCTCCAACTTGACAGTTCACCTTTCAGTAGGACCCGTTGTAGTCTCCCCTTTAACCAATTCCCTATCCACCTTTCAATTTTCCTATTGATGCCCATCTTATCCAATTTAACTAATAATTCCCCATGTGGCACAGTATCAAACGCTTTACTAAAATCTAAGTAAATTAGATCCACTGCGTTTCCTTTATCTAAAAAATCTGTTACTCTCTCAAAGAAGGAGATCAGGTTGGTTTGGCACGATCTACCTTTTGTAAAACCATGTTGTATTTTGTCCCATTTACCATTGACTTCAATGTCCTTAACTACCTTCTCCTTCAAAATTTTTTCCAACACCTTGCATACTACAGATGTCAAACTAACAGGCCTATAATTACTTGGATCACTTTTTTTCCCTTTCTTAAAAATAGGAACTATGTTAGCAATTCTCCAATCATACGGTACAACCCCTGAGTTTACAGATTCATTAAAAATTCTTGCTAATGGGCTTGCAATTTCTTGTGCCAATTCTTTTAATATTCTTGGATGAAGATTATCTGGGCCCCCTGATTTAGTCCCATTAAGCTGTTTGAGTTTCGCTTCTACCTCAGATATGGTGATGTCTACCTCCATATCCTCATTCCCATTTATCATGCTACCATTATCCCTAAGATCCTCTTTAGTCTTATTAAAGACTGAGGCAAAGTATTTGTTTAGATATTGGGCCATGCCTAGATTATCCTTGACCTCCACTCCATCCTCAGTTTTTAGCGGTCCCACTTCTTCTTTCTTTGTTTTCTTCCTATTTATATGACTATAGAACCTTTTACTATTGGTTTTAATTCCCTTTGCAAGGTCCAACTCTACTTGACTTTTAGCCTGTCTTACTTTATCCCTACATATTCTGACCTCAATAAGGTAGCTTTCCTTACTGATCCCTCCCTTCTTCCACTCCCTATATGCTTTCTGCTTTTTCTTAATTACCTCTCTAAGATGCTTGCTCATCCAGCTTGGTCTACAACTCCTGCCTATGAATTTTTTCCCCTTTCTTGGGATGCAGGCTTCTGATAGCTTCTGCAGCTTTAATTTAAAATAATCCCAGGCCTCCTCTACCTTTAAACCCATAAATTCTTCAGTCCAATCCACTTCCCTAACTAATTTCCTTAATTTTTGAAAGTCAGCCCTTTTGAAATCAAAAACCCTAGTTGCAGATTTATTTTTGTTAATCCTTCCATTCAGTTTGAACTGAATTAGCTCATGATCACTTGAGCCAAGATTATCCCCTACCACCATTTCCTCTATGAGGTCCTCATTACTCACCAAGACCAAATCTAAAATGGCATCCCCTCTAGTCGGTTCAGCAACTACTTGCTGAAGGAATCCATCAGCTATCGCATCTAGGAAAATCTGAGCCCTATTATTATTACTAGCACTCGTCCTCCAGTCTATATCTGGGAAGTTAAAGTCTCCCATGATCACACAGTTTCCATTAGTATTTACTTTATTAAAAACATTAAAAAGGGCTCTATCCATATCCAAATTAGATCCCATTCTAAATGGTGACAACACCATTTAGAAAAATCTCTAATGCAAATTACTTGAAGGGGTAGACACAGCTTAGTAATTGTACAGATTAGTAATGTTTCAGGCTGACCTGCTTCAAATAGGTTTAAAGTTATTACTAACAGATGAGGTTACTTTCCAGTTCTCACCGTTAAACTGTCTCATTGTTGGAATACTCCATATTTTAAGCTTACTTTAAAACAAATTCCCAGAATCAGATTCCTGACAACAGTTACAGATGATTTACTCCAGAAAGTCAATAAAGATAAATGTGGAATCTATCAATATTTGTTAAAAGCAATTTACTACATTGTGCACCACTGGATAAAAGGCTCATTAGTAAGCACTGGAGCCACAAAAACAGAAAAGGAACGGATCTTATACACTGGACAAGGGAATATTCTCATGGAAGAAACTGCTTGAGCAAATAAGAATTATTGACTCAGACTTAAATGCTACCCAACTTTACTGGATAGGAAGTTGAAATAGAACTTGAAAGGATTTTTTTTTAATTGAGTAAGTAACTGCAATCTGACTTTTTTATGTAGTCTCAGACCCAAGCAGATATTGGATAGCTCAAGGGATTTGTAGAGGCGCTTATGCAAGGTTAACTTGGGACAGGAACATCAGGTTTCAAAATAAGGGAAAAGTGTCTAAATGAATACAGTGCCTTTGTCCCTTTAAGGATCTTGCCTGTTTCACAGGGAATATGCTGCACTGACCCAAGGCTTTTTCCTGAACAGACTCTTAAATCAGTCACAAAATAGAAAACAAGGAATTAAGCTGTCCCATCTGCAGGCCTTGTCTGACAGATTTCAGGAAGTAGGCTAATTCTCAGGCACTCCAAGCTTTGGTTCTGACAGGCTCCTCTCTCTGTTCTCCCTGGGAGTAAAGGTCCATTTTTCTTTTCTTTAGTAGCCCCTTCTTTCCTTCCTGTTTCAATACTCTTGGGGCTGAGTGAAAGGTTTCTTGCCTTAATCATCAAGTAAGGCTGGTTCTATTGGGCAGGGATGGTACCTGGCTTTCGCCATAGGTAATTAACCTCTTATTTTCCTGCTTCAATGTAGGGTTTGCACACCCCACCACAGTGCTGTACAACCTCCCCACAATTCTGAGTTCAAATTCAAGTCAGATCAGTGCTGGTAAAAGCAGTTGTCCTCAGACCGCTGTTTGAATATCGAAGAAAGTAGTTTCCAGCAGGCAGGAATCATTCCATTACAACTGATGGACTATGCAGAGAGGCCAAAGACTGAATGGCAAAATAGTTAACTATAGTCTTATCCCATTGGAGGGCCCTCCAGAACAGGAAAGATGCACGTGCTGCACCAATGTGTGCTTCATGTGTTCTATGGATAAACAGAATATTTCTACCAGCAGGGCTGTCAAAACTACAGTCAAACAACAAACCAACCCAACATTCACTACGTATGCATCTTCTGGTTAGAAATGCATGTGGACATTTGAAGAACATATAGTAAAGAATCAGAGGTCTGACCAATACCTGCCCTCTTTCCTTATCATTGACATAATTGGGGCAGGTTTAGGATGATATGAAAGTTGGTGGACCTCCAATGGAAATGATTGAAAATTTCATGTTACTACAATACAGAAAAAAAATCAGCATGGATTTGCAAGTTATTAAGAAGTTAGCATCTCTCATAGCTTGATCATGAGTGTAGAGATGGAGCTATTTCCCATCCCCCCCAAGTTTCCCAAGCCAGGTTCAACCTAATTTTACTAGGTTATCAGAAGACTAGGAGACTTTTGAGATTAACATGGTTCTCATGAAATACAGGAAATCAAATATGCCAAATGGACATGGATCAAAGAAACCTTTCAGCTAACAAGAACTGAGCAGAACTAACCAGAGAGAAAAGATGCCTTCAAAAAGAAACAAGTTAAAAATGACCATTTGCACTTAACAGAGTTCAGAAGCATCAGTATTAAATAGCAAGGAAAAGAAGTCAGTTTCAAGTTCCAAGATACTAAAGGAACAACATAAATCCTCTTCACTGTGACTAAATCTTAAATAGATGATCATGATATTCATTGAAGGCTTAACGCCAAGTGAAAACAAAGAATGAAAAAAAATACCCCTTTGACAGATATATAGCTCACACATGATAATTCTGTTATTTGAAAATGTTAATTTCACTATTAAAGAAAAGAACATCAATCTTAACTAGATTAGCAAATAAAAAGTGTTATTTGTTCTCAGATGAGAGACAGATATTGATTGAACACATAAAAAAAATTATCCATTGGAAAACCTACCGTGGTCTGTGGAGGGAAGGGAGTTTTAACCACCTGTACTTTTGGGACCAGATTTTTAAAGGCATTTTGGTATACAGTGGGATTTTTAAAGAGCATCCTGGTGCCTAACCTCCATTCAAATCAATAGGTTTTAGGCACCTAGATGATTATAAAACAATCCCATTAGATACCTAAATACTTTTAAAAACTTTGGCCTGTTATAGAAGGCTTGATTTGTATGAGCTCTACTTGTGTGTCCAATTTTGCATGTACACACACATCTGTTAAAAATTGTCAGCTGTGAGCACCTGTGATAGGGTTAGTATATACCATGATTCTCCTCCCACAGAATTTTCTGTGGAGTTGATTCCTTGCAAGCTATACTCTAGCTAAGTATATCTGTGTTTCATTTGGAAAAAATAAAAAGCTGTTTCTTGCCTTCATTGTTATGTAGATTACATTAAATTCACATTTTAAGGTTAACAGATAGTGTTTTCATTCTGAGTCCTCAGGCAGCCAAAACGATTGTGTTGAGAAGTCCCAACATTCATCTCTGAGAGTTGACTCTGAAAACATATTGATGACCATTTAAATGTCACCATTGCTCACAATTTCACTCCTGATCATTTTATCAGAAAGAACTGGATAATCTGGAGATTCTACCAGACTCTCAAACTACTTTCCACACCCTCCAAAGAGGCTCAGCTGTTTCCTACACTTCAGCTTCCCACCAAAACATCTTCTACCCTACAGTAATGCGTTGTCAATACAAAAATCTGGAACATACTGAAAACAAAGTGTTGGGACAACATAAAAATATACTGAATTTAATACAAACACAACCAACTTGGAGAACACTGTAGTGATCATATTAATCGCTTTTACTACTCACTTGCTCTTTCTTTTTTAATCTAAATGAAGCTGCCACACCAGAGTCCCAGGGATCGCGTCACAGAATTATGCTCCAGCTTGCTGCAGAGTAAGATGGCCTTTTCTTACAGATTTCCATTTCTTGTATGTACAGAGGGCAGAGTTTACTTGGGGTACAATTAATTTAGAAAAAGGAGCTAGAAATATGGGAATCAGCATATTCACTGAAGAGCTTTTCAGCCTCCTCTTTTTCCTGAGCACCTCACTCCTGTTGAAGGGCCATGCCTAGCTTCATCCTTCAAAACTGATTTAGAAGCTCTTTTGGACTAATGGAGCCATTAATTCCCTGTACACTCCAGGAGGTGATTTAAATAAGTTAACCATCATGATGTTCCATTCATTAAGTGCACTATAATTGGCCTCCTTATCTGGGATATTTCTGGATTTGTACAAGGTTAAACCACGCTTTTAGGATTATGTCAGGGAAGACAAGAATATCAACCATAAAAGACTGGTGTGCATAGGTAGATACAAAATAATATGATATCTTGCTTATAAATTCAATTCTGCCTATCTAAGCTTTTAGCAGATTCTCATGGCCAAAGAATCTGCGTTGCACCTAGCCACCTCATGTTGAGTTCTGCCCAGACTAAAATACCCCATAGGTTGTGGTGCGGGTTCTTCTCCCCAAAGTGGGGGCAGGGAATATGGATACAGCAAGAAGTCATGGAGACATTGATCTATCATGAAAGATGAGAACATGAAAAAAGTGACAAGCAGCAGGCTCTATCTTTGAGTCAAGAGTCCCCTTCCTCTATTCTCCTTCCCCCACCTCCCCGTGTAGATACTTGAAGAAGAAGACAGACAAAAAGTAAAAAATGAAGGGAAGAGAGACTGCTGTTTTGGGGGTTTGTCAAAAGGGAACAGATGAGCCATAACCCTGTGGTAATGCAGATACCCAACTCATTAGCAAAAGCTCCAAAAGGAAAGGATAAGTCATTCACTCAGTTAAATATTGTAAAACCAGAGTTAGCTGGACACCAGTATAAATGGTGGGACGGCAGGCAGCAAGCTACCTTCCCTTCTATCCCCACCTATGTGTTCATAAATACACACATCTCCTACTCTTCCCTGCACGTTCATCATATTTTCAAAATAAACTAGGGTTCTGTGCAAGGGGGAAGGTCACAAGGAAGCATTTTGGTGAAGTACAAGGAAGGTAAGTGGAAAAAAAAAACAGGGGCATTCTCTTCCTTCTCTCACCCCTGCTCCCTTTGAAAATGAAAATTGGGAACACTACAGTAACAGGCAGGGTGGGAGAAAACAGTACTTACCCTCCTGTGATCCTTTTAGCATTCCCACCAGTTCCCAACTTCTCCCCCACCAATCCATCTTGGACCCCGTCATCTCCATGTCTGCCTCTCATCCATGCCCACACAGTCTTTACCGATTCACCAATCAACTCCATTTGTCTCTGCACTCAGATCTGCCTTCCCATCCCTCTCCTGGCTCAGAGCCTCTCCAGCTGCCTCCAACCTAACCTACAACATCCATTCACGCAGGGGGAGAACCTCTCTTCTCCTCCACATACCTGATTTCTCTGCTGTTTAGAAGCATCTTCCTCAGCTCTAAGACACTCTCTCCACCCTCCCTCACCTGACATACAAAACCCTCTCCCTCAGAATCTGTCCCCCTCCTATCTGATGTCCACCACCAATAGCCGCTTCCCCCACCTCAGAAACACCCCTTACTTGTTGCTTTACCTGGAGAATCAGGAAAAAAGAAAAGAGGGAATACAATTTTCTCCCTCTGAGGGGAGGATCTGAATGAATCCCACAGAAGCCTGCATTTTCTGCTCTGTGCCTCCTCTGTCTGCAGGACTAGATACTTGTAGGGATTCCTGTTTTCTGCCTTTGTGGGGCAATTCTGGACTATAATCCCTCTGAAACCTGCATTCCTTTTGTAGTAAGGTGGCTACTAAGAAGTTAACTGAGTCACTCAGAGTATTATGGGATGGAGCCTTGATTCCTTTGCACCTTACTTCCTGTCTGTTGGTGGGGGTTGTACCAGCTTTTTGAATACATAGTTCCAATAGTAAAGCAGCATATTCTTTAGCCTTCAATAACGGTACGTAGACGGTGTGTTATTGTATCCCTTGAGGGTGGAGGGGCCCTGTACAAAACCTTTCATTGTGCCTCCCTTCCCCTGCTGCCTCCAATCTATGTGCTGCAGGACCAGCAGTCTCCAGTGGCAGCCAAGTGTATTGCACACTACGTGGTGTCTGGCAGGCAGGTATATGCCTGGGGTGGGTTAGCCCACGTTGCCTCTAGTGACCTGCTACCCCTGCAGACAATGATAAAAAAGGGTTAAATGGCATGAAGACGTGACAGAGGCTGAGATGCATGCTACTGCCAAGTGCGGCCACTCGTTGGCTTGGTGCCTTGAGAGTGATTGCAAAAGGAACAATTCAACAGCTGAGTTGTCGTGCTGCTAAATTTTAGACTTCTTTAGAGACTTGAGGAAGGAAGGCTCCGTCAATCAGAAGCATGGCCCAATTTTGTGAAGCTGGGATTGACATAGACCAGCTGAGTATGGGGCCAAACAAAAAGGGCTGATACACCCTGACTGGGATGCAGCAGCTACAAGGTGATGAATTGTGGAAAAGGGTGGCCCATATAATTTACATGACCAGAAACTACAGGGGTCTCAGTTGCAGCTATATAGCCAACATTTTAAGTTTAGAGTACAGGAGTTATACAGAACAGCACTGGGGGCTGGCTGAGCTGGTGTCTAACTGGTATCACAAAGTGACAGCAAAAGAATTCAATTCAGTCCAACAGGAGGAAGAGAGTTTTCTTCTTCCAAAGCCCCAGGGCTGATAACCTAGGCATCCTCACAAATAGTAGTTTACTGGGATGCAGCATTGTCCAGTCGATACCATATTGTACTAACAATCAGAAAACCTGAGTTTTATTTCCAGCTCTGCTAATGACCTGTTTTGAGACTTTGAATCTCTGTGTCTCACTTTCCCCATCTATAAAATAGGATTAAATATTTACCTGTCTTTGTAAGGCACCTTGAGATTTTTGGATGAAAAGTGCTAAGTATTATTATTGCTAAAGTCTCTATAGACGCTATTACTGCAAGCATTATAGTCTGTGGTTACCCTTTGCCACATGTAAGGGATCACACAGTACCTGTATCACCATGTAACTGGGGATGAGAAATGTAGTTTAGCCACTTATCATTCCCATGTGTCCCACCCTTATCAGAGAAGCCTGCTAGCTGCCAGAATTCTTCTTCAGCAACTCCACAACACATAGGACAGCACCTTCAGGAAAAACCCTGGCACTACATGACACCCCAACATCAATTTGTCATCCAGACTACCCCTAACCAGAAGTATCTGTACACTCCAAGGGACTGAACTTCTACCTCACTGACGTGGAGAATTCGAAGACTTCTTTCACCAACTCTGCCTCAAAAAATTCTTTCCCTACAATGACATCAACACCCACAATTACCATGTCCCCATTGACAGTCATAAGAAAAAAAGCATCATCTGACTGGACACCCCACTGTTGACAACCCCCCCACTTGATCTTTAAATTTGATAGTATTTTTCCCTGAAGCAGACTGAAATCCTTAATCACCACATCTACCACAATCTCTCCACTGCTGAGAGGATAGCTATACAGTACCTGAAATCTAACCACCAAACAAGCAGACAGATGGTTCTCAACCATGACAATGACATCAATGAGGACAATGACAAAACTGACATCACCTACCGTAAAGAACTCAAAGACTACTCGACCCCATGATTCACTGAGGAATTTAAGGATATCATCATATCCTTTCCCAAACAGCTCCAAGAGAAATGGTACAACCTCATCCCCCAAGAACCCACTCCAGGGACCTTCTACATACTTCCTAAGAAACAAACAAGGGACCCCAGGCAGACCAATCATATCTGGCCATTGTTACTGAAGGACTATCAGGACTCACAGAAACATCCTCAAACCACTCAATACACAAAGGACAGGCTTCCTCCAGGAAGCAACTGACTTCCTCCTGAAACTCTGGAACATTAATAACCTCCCTCAGAACACCATCCTTGCCACCATGGATGTCACCTCCCTATATACCAACATCCCTCACAATGATGGCATATAGCGGTGGGTCTCAAATATCCACAAGACAATGGACAACACTCTGACATCCATCCCTAAACTCATCCATTGCAACCTCCATCCTGGGGCTGGTTTCATCCAACATCTTTATTAATCATCTGGATGATGGGATAGATTGCACCCTCAGCAAGTTTGGGGATGACACTAAGCTGGGGGGGAGGATTGGGCCAAAAAAAATCTGATGAGTTCAATAAGGACAAGTGCATAAATACATTACGGAATGAAATTGGAGAGAGTCCAGTGGAGGGCAACGAAAATGATTAGGGGGCTGGGACACATGATTTATCAGCAGAGGCTGAGGAAACTGAGGTTATTTAGTCTGCAGAAAAGAAGAATGGGGGGGGGGGGGATTTGCCTTCAATGACCTGGTATGAAATTAATTTCTTATAGGATATGAAGGATCGCAGACAGTACATATGCTATGGAAGAGGCAGTTGAAATAAAACATACAACACAAATTTTCATTGCTAGAAAAAATATTTAACTTTATCTGATCTTGAGAGGAAAAGTCATTTGTATGCATGTGCTGAATGTGGGGCTTTGTATCTTTGGACAGAGATCAATCTTATTGATAGAGTATACTGAAACTGCCTGAAAACATCATAGACAAAGATGCCTTCCTGAATATTGCTAGATTTTTTTTTAATATACAAATTTGCGAAGCGACGACGAGATTCACTGAACTGTGTTTGCTGTGCCAGCTGGTGCCCAGCGAGCTGCTACTGGCTGCACTGCTGGCTGTGCTCTTCCGGCTCAGCCAGGGCTTTCACATACCCCCCCAGCTGCCTTTGCTGCTGCTGCCAATACCACCCCACATGCACCTAGGAGCCCTGCGGCCCACCCGGGTGAATTAAAAGGGCCCAGGGCGCCCAGCTGCCACCGCTGCTACCTCAGCGGCGGTGGTGGCCAGGAGCCCCTGGGCCCTTTTAAATCACCCTGGCCCCTGGGGTATTGTCCCCTTTGCTGCCCCACCCCCAGCGGTGGGCCTGTGAGCCACCTTGAGGAAGAATTCCTGGACATATGCACCACAAAAATCAATGATATACTAAGATACATTAATGTGTTTTCATTCTCTGGACAGATGACCTGAACTCCCTCAGATTTCCACCATAGCCATAACAACTACCACTGAACCATCAAACGCTCTCTAGAACCTCACACACCAGCATCAACTTCCTGGACACCATGATCAGCTTGAACAATGGAATCCTACAGACCACTATATACAAGAAACTTCAAGTACAAAAATGATACATGCATACAAATGGGAGGAATGTATTCTTTACAGAGACGTGTTACATGGCATATGTAGCATTCAATATATTCCAGTTATGTCATATATGCATTCATAAGCATATTACCATAAAGCCTTATGGGGGGCACTGTCACAAATCCATCCTCAACAAACAGGATTCTGAAGACTATCCACCTTCAAGATCACCATCGTTTTCTATAGTTTCAGAGTTATCTGCCAATGACCGTGTTTCAGTCACATCATGTATGTCACATAGCCACAGTATATATCACCTGTAGCAAAAATAAAATAAATCATCCAGAAACAATAGATAAATTTGTGATAACCAGCAGTTTACAAAAAGAGGTAATTGAAGAAAAAATTGCTGTTTATGCAACAAACTCTCCTTTCCGTATGATTGAGAACTCACACTTTATTAACATGGTTCAGTCATTAAGACCAGGATATAGTCCACCCAACAGAGCAGATGTCACAGGCAAATTGCTGGATAAGGTGTATGAAAGAGAAATTGAGCAGCGTGCAAAAGGTCTAGAGGGTAAAATTGTTAACCTGAGTCTTGATGCGTGGAGCAATCTCCACAATGATCATGTTGTATGTACTTGTGTGACAACAGAAGATGGGAATGTTTTCCTCACAGAAACAATGGATACATCAGGAAATGCACATAGAGTAGAATACTTACAAGTAACAATAAAAGCTATAACAAACTGTGAAAAAAATTAAAATGTCTAGTACACAGCTTGGTCACAGACAGTGCTGCAAATGTATCCAAGATGTGAAGAAATTATTTAGAAGAGAGTCCCAAGCTAATAACATGTGGCTGCAGTGCTCATTTGATGCACCTCCTAGCCAAAGACTTCAGTGTTCCAGAAATAAATGGTAATGTTGTTGAAATTGCAAAATACTTCCATAACAATCACTTTGCAGCAGCTGTTCTGAAAAAAGTGGGAGGAACCAAGTTAACTCTCCCACAAGATGTGAGATGGAACTCAGTAGTGGTCTATTTTGAGCACTATATCAAGAACTGGCCTAATCTGATGACAGTTTGTGAACAAAATCGTGAAAAAATAGATGGAACTGTCACAGCCAAAGTTCTCAACATTGGGCTTAAGAGAAATGTTGAACACATGCTGAGTACCCTGAAGCCTATTTCTGTAGCCTGGGACAAAATGCAGGGACATAGCTGTTTTATTGCTGACACTGTTGAAATCTGGAAGGAACTGAGTGAGATCTTAAAAAGAGAAATGTACAATGACAGAGTTAAATTACAAGCATTAAAAAAAAACAAAACAAATGGGACAAGCACTATCTCCAGCTCATTTCCTTGCAAATGTTCTCAATACTTGGTACCAGGGTAAAATCTTAACCACTGAAGAAGAGTTGGCTATGACATGGACATCCAGCAATCATCCTTCCATAACGCCAACTACAATAAACTTCAGAGCTAAAGGTGAACTATTCAAGAAATAGACGTTTGCTGATGATGTTTTAAAGAAAGTCACACCAGTCAACTGGTGGAAGTCACTTAAGCACTTGGATTCAGAGACTGTTGAAATGATAATCTCACTTTTAACAGCAGTAGCTTCCTCTGCCCATGTAGAAAGAATATTTTTTTTCCTTTGGACTAATTCATTCCAAACTGAGAAATTGTTTGAGACCTGAAAAAGCAGGAAAGCTTGTTTTAATATTCCAGATTATGAACAAACAGGAAAATGAAGGTGAAGACGACTGAGTTACCTGCAGAAGCCAATATTTTAAATTTCTCATGTAGACCTGGTTGACAGTTGATTTAATTTGTTTGTTTTAAATATTTCATTTAACTATTTTAGTTAAAAAACAACTTTAACAAAACCAAATCAGATTTTAAAAAACTTGAATGTTTAACTAAATTCAAAAATTCATATGCTTGTTCTGTTAAAATATTATATGTTTGCTGTTGAAGAAAAAAATCCAGAATACATAACCTTGTTGTTTTAGTTAAATAAAACAATTTAAACATATGTCTGGTGATGATGTTCTCCTCCTAATACAGCATGGCAAGAAAATCCTCCAAATATTAATGATTAACCAGTTGAATTGGAGATAGTTAACCTCCCAATGACTTCATCAATATCTGCTTCAGTTACCTTTGGTAAATGAAATAACCAAACAATTATTCATTTTCTTATATAGCTGTAAAACTAATCTGAAAAGTTTTCAAAATAAATCACTTTAAAATGTATGGTGTGTACCTTCTAAAAATGAAACCTACATCTCTGAATTGTGAAGAATATGTATTAAGGTTATAACAACCAAAGAATGCACTTTTATGGAGAAATCCATGATTAAATAGAGTCTTCCTAACTAGTGATTTAAATCAAATCCACCCTGACGGAAATTATATCTATTTTATAGAGTTTTGCAGCAGGGATTCTGATTTCCATTCAACACTAGCACAATATTACTGTTATACTGTGTGCCACTCATGTCATTGTCTACCACATAAGATACAGGAGCAGGTTCAAGGCATTTCTGAAATCTGACAGCTCTTCAAGATCTAGTTTCTTTATGACTGTATTTAAATGGGTGACCCATTAGCCACTTGTGCTGAAAAACAAGGCAACTCTGTCAAAGTACACACAGTACTGTGAACCTGCAATAAAAGCTTTTTCCAAATTTTATGGATTCTCTGTTGTGGCTTCTACTTGAAATGTTTTGTATAAATGTAGATGCAGATAGAAACATGCTCTGACCTCAGCAACTGTACATACTAGATTGGATAAACAAGCTTCCTGCTGTTTTTTGCTCTCTGCTTCCTGCTTCCTCATATGCTCTTAACCTCAGAAAAGAGACTTTTGCAGTACACCATATGAAATACATGGAGAAAAATACTTTACTCATTTAAAATCAAAGTATGGTGGAGGAGTGTATATATCATAAAGATTAATAGTTATACTTATCCTTTTGTGATTCTTATTTTAAGAGGATGCTTATCATTAAGACTAATCTTCATACAAGGAAGGACACCGTAGTAAAGGATCTAGTCTATTCGTTTGCTTTGTCATCATTCAGGACAACTGTACCTGTATTCCCTCTCTGTGATCCACCAAGTGCACCCACTCTAGGCTTCCAGCTCTCAGACACTGCCTGTCTTGGGTGAAGACCCATGTCTCTCCCCCGCATCTCCCCCGACTGGCGTTTTTCTAGGCAGCTCAGTTCACCGGCCTACACTGTGATATTCCCCCATAAGACAGGTTGCCTAAACGGACCAGCATCTGTGAGTTGGTTGCTCTTTGAGTACTATGAGCAGCTGTAATTTCCAGCAGTTGGAAGTTACCACACAGCCATTTCTAAACAAGTACATTTATTCTCAAGGTAAAATCGTTACAGAGAAAACATACTAAAACAAGAACTTACATACTTGCTAAAAGCTTACCAGATGTCACCTATCAGTCTTATAGGGTGCTGGTAGGCCAAAGTCCTTCCAAATCTTTTAAAGGATTGGGGCCCCCCCTTGGACAGAAGGTTCTGTCCATTTGCTGGATCAGGCAATCCCCCGAGTTGGTATAAACTCAGGTTATTTATCCAGAAGTCCCTTCTTTGTGTGTTGATCTCTGGAGAATCCAGTTTTTAACTAGTATATGCGAGCCTCTCCAAGTGGTAGTAGCTCTCTGGAGGTCTTACAACCTGAGTGAATTTGCCTAACCACCTCCCACTGTACTTAGTTCCTGGAGGGCTGTAGTCTCCATCCCTTGCCATGGAATTACAGACAATCCCTGGTCCACAAGGATAGATGAACTTAATAGAGTAAGATCTCCCAAAGATATTGTAAGAATTGCCATATCTGTCATATGCCTCAGGGCAGTATGCTAAAGGTTTCCACTTCAACTATTGTGATACAACAGGTCTCTGCAGATTTTAAGCCATCCTATTTCATAAAATACATGTACCACATCAACACTATCTCCTGCCAACCAGAGTTTACAGACAGAATTGAATCCAATTCTGAATCCAGAAATCTACCAGGATCCCATAGGACATCTCCGTCTTACTTGGCACCTATAGAAGTCTCAGTTTTTTTGTTCATCAGGAAATGTCAAAGTGCTTTACAAAGAAAAGTACAGTGATCATTAATCTCCATTTACAGATATGGAAATGGAACAAAAATGTTAAGTGATAGGATCAAGTAACACATCAAGTCAGGACTGCCTCCAAAATCTGGTGGTGTGGGTACAATAACTGTGGAAACTATATCCTAAACTTTGAAGGAAAGTGCAGTTGAAGGAACTCCAACTATTAAAGATTCAAGGGCACAGACACTCGGGTTCACTGAAGAATGACGATGCTAGGCCTGGGCCATAGAGATAAAAGTCTAGAAAGTTTACTAATATTCCTGGTCTTTCCCCAAAACTCAATTTCTAGACAGTCCGAAAGTAAAGCACAACTGAAGGCAACACTCACAGTGTTGCCGGCACCCAGTGCCGAGAGGCTGAACAACAGCTTGAGTTGGTTCGTTACCCGGTGTGCTGCACCCAATAATCACAACGGGGTGGAGAAGCAGAAAAGTTTATTTGCAGCTGCAAAAAGGTACAGGGAGAATAAAATCTCAAATCCTGCACAACAGAGCAGGAAGTTACACAGGCTTTTATACATCCTTTTTCCCAGCATACTTATCCAATAGCAAGCTGCCCCAAGTATCCATATAGCCAGCCAATCCAGTTCCCAGCTAGTTCCCTGATTCTCTGTATCATTTGTTAAACTATACATAAAGCTGCTTTATTCAGCATTGTTCTTCCATATCTCCCCTGTTTGGCCTTGCTTAGTTTCAGGCAATCTGACTCTGCAACATACTGTTGCAGATTCTCAGCATAACTGCTGTGTGTGCCTCCAGGCAGGGGGGCCAAGGACACTTGGGCCTAGTACACAGAGCTGCTGCGAGTGCCTCCAGGCAGGAGGGGGGGGGCCAAAGACACCGGGGCCTAGTGCGAGGGGGCTTCATCGACACTCGTGGTCTTCCATCCCCTCGAGTTACCTAGTGGCCATGCCCCAGTGTCCCCAACAATAGGATGACTCTGAATTTTACCTCCTCTAACATAATTCTGTCATTTCACTTTACAGAATGTAGCAGACGTCAGCACCCCAACAGTCAATGGCACCTTTTTCTTTGCATTGGCTGGGAAATATCCCATTTCCATTAGATCTACAAAGAGATCATCATTGCCAGTGCCTCATACAAGAATCAAAAGAGAGCCCAAGGTCACTCCTGCTGGAGCAACTCAGAGGTACTAATATTAAAATATTTCTTCTTATTCCTGGTAGAGAAGTCAAATAAATCTAATTACGTCAACTAACCCTGGAGAAATCATCCTGCTGGTCACTAGCTAGAAATTATTCCATGAAAATTTCTGTTGTGAATCCACATAATTATGAAATGAAAATTTGCTTTCCAAAAATACCTTGCAATTTCCATTTACAATTATGTCTTGCTAGTGAACACATTTGCTGGAACATCTATGGGAAGTGAACACCAGATAAGCGGTGTGCTTACAATACATGTCATGTCAAAATTCTTTTAAAAAGAGTTCTATAGAATATTTATGGAGAATAGCATGCAACATTCACCCAGATCTTGGCAGCACAGCAGTAATCTTCTCCCCTTGTTCTCCCATGATGAGGAATTTTGTGGGCAAGGTTTTTGGATGTTGAATTAGCTCCAGCTAGATACACCTTTTGAAACACACACAGTATTTGAAGCTGAAATGATATTGCTCATATCTGCTCCACAACATGCTTTTGTTAAATTAATAGAAAGCTAAAACAAACATCCTCAGCTCTTTGTGAATTCTTTTTATTTGCAGCTTGGCCTCTGCAGAGGAAATAACCCCTGCCAGCTCTGAAGCAACCATTCCAAGTATCAAGCCCAAGACGGAAATGTTGGCACAGGTATAGGGTGACCAAATGGCAAGTGTGAAAAATCAGGATGGGGTTGGGGGGATAATAGGTGCCTATGTAAGAAAAAGCTTCAAAAATCAGGACTGTCCCTATAAAATTGGGACATCTGGCCACCCTACACAGGTAATGCTCATCCCTTCATCTTTTAACTACCCCAAATGGAAGAAATTGAATATTTGGCAAATAATATCTAAAAAGAGTACATGGGGCATGCAGGATAAACTGACAAATTGCATACCTCATTATCCTGGGACAGAAACAGGTTTATCTTTCCAAAGAGATTCACAGATAGAATTAAAATTTGGTTTGGAAACTATTAGAATTGTCTTGAAGTCTGTGTTCAATTTTAAAATAAACTGTTAATTTTCCTCTTTCTTAATCAGATCCTGGGTGTTTTCCTCATCCCATGCAGCAGAAGGATATAAAACAAGTTTAATAATAAGTTTTCATTCTTTAATATGTCATTTGTATTCTTACCTTTACCTTATCTAAAAAAAGTGACAGCAGCTGCACAGGAAAAGATTCTGCTATTCAACCCCTTATGCAATTATTATAGTTCCTCAAGGAGCCAGCTCCTATAAACCAGCTCCTGTTCTATCAAGACAAAAACCTAAATTTAGTCCGACTACCCCTTTTCACATTTTAGTCACTCAGTGAGGGGCAGTGATGATGTAGGGTCTTAAACTGCTCTCAGATCAGTTCCTGGTGTTTCTTTGCCTGATAATGGAAAATTCATTACATTGCAATAAAAATTCAGTGCTAGGACAGCTTGTTCTTGCTGTAATTTGCTGGTTGCAATCTTGGTCCTTCCTCTGAGAGTGGCAGAGAAGTGATTTTTTAAGAACAGACAGCAGGAGCAAGCTACATAGCAAAGGAAAAGGCTTTGAATTTGCAAAGTGAGTACTATGATTGCATCAGCTCCATTGAGAGGTTGGATGCAGAGTGGAGATGAGTCAGCCTGATGTGGGATCAGTCAGTGACAAACTGCCAAATCCAAAAAGTAAAGAACACCCATGAGATTTGTTGCCCTATATGAAATACTCAGACCTCATTCCTTTTGCACATGACACTCTACACCTTGTATGGCACTGTCAAGGTTCCTTCCCCACTCTGAACTCTAGGGTACAGATGTGGGGACCTGCATGAAAACCTCTTAAGCTTACTTTTACCAGCTTAGGTTAAAACTTCCCCAAGGTACAAACTATTTTACCCTTTGCCCTTGGACTTCCACTGCCACCACCAAACATTTATCTGGGTTTATTTATTAGGAAAGCATTGTTTGGAAACGTCTTTCCCCCCAAAATCTTCCCAACCCTTGCACCCCACTTCCTGGGGAAGGTTTGGTAAAAATCCTCACCAATTTGCATAGGTGACCACAGACCCAAACCCTTGGATCTTAAGAACAATGAAAAAGCATTCAGTTTCTGAAAAGAAGGATTTTAATAGAAGTAAAAAAGAATCACCTCTGTAAAATCAAGATGGTAAATACCTTACAGGGTAATTAGATTCAAAACAGAGAATCCCTCTAGGCAAAACCTTAAGTTACAAAAAGACACACAGACAGGAATATTCATTCTATTCAGCACAACTTAATTTCTCAGCCATTTGAAGAAATCATAATCTAACGCATATCTAGCTAGATTACTTACTAAATTCTAAGACTCCATTCCTGTTCTGTCCCCGGCAAAAGCATCACACAGACAGACACTTTGTTTTTTCCTCCCCCCAGTTTTTGAAAGTATCTTGTCTCCTCATTGGTCATTTTGGTCAGGTGCCAGCGAGGTTATTCTAGCTTCTTAACCCTTCACAGGTGAGACGATTTTTCCTCTGGCCAGGAGGGATTTTAAAGTGGTTTGCCCTTCCCTTTATATTTATGACAGGCACAATAGCACCATTACAAACAGGGATCTGAAAATGTACAGGAAAATGTTTCAGGATAGAGAAGGTTAATACTTTACCAAGGTCCAAATGCTCCCCAACCTTCCTGTCTTCCCCAGCAAATCCTCCTTAGAGCTCTCTCTAACAGGAGGTGGTACTGGACACAAGTGTTGCTGAAACTGAACACTCAGAAAAGTGGGGCTCATTTTACTAAGTGGCTATGTTTGAAGTAATTTTGACGAAGTTAATGGCATCCTAGAGCAAATTGTTCCTGATATCAAAGGAGTTATTGTCTACAAACTCATAGTTCCTAAAATTAATTTTTAGGGTGAACAATCTAGTGATTATTTGTTTTCGATATCAAGGCCACACCTTAATCCTTCTCCCTGCTGTCCCTGAGAGGTATGACATGCTCTTTAAGAACAGGAGATGAGAGGATGCTCCAAAGAGACTGTCCAAACATTTAGCAAACTATTAGCCACCAAATAGGAGCTCCATTTTCTCCTCTGTTCTGTCTGCCACCCAGGGCCAGCCAGCCAGTTCCCCTGCCAGAACACTAGCTATGACAGTCCTATCAATGGGACTTTCATCCCATTCATCACAGACCATCAAGGCACCTACCAGTTTCCCCATGAACTGCCCAACTGCAGTAGTCCTGTCTCCACAGGGAGTGTCACCAGCCACCTAAAAGCCTAGTAATACACAAATCCTCTGCACCATTGGTCAACAAGGTGCCCAACAGGAGCTTCACAATATCACCACTCACGCTTGTGCCCAAACCCACAATAAGCTTCTGCCACAGACCATCAAGAGGCCCTCCAGCACTCTGGCTGCACCTAACATCACCAGGGATATGTCTACACTGCATTGTAAGCTCAGTTTTGTGGGACCTGGGTTTGTGGACTTAGTTTCCAAGCCCATGCTTGAGTGTCCATATGGCATTGTAAACCTGGGCTTACAACTACAGAACTTTGGTCTCAAAACCATCCTAACATGTCCATATTGCACTATGCAGACCTTCTGAATTGGGGTGCTGCTTGAGCTGCGTCCACACTGCAGAACAATGGGGCTTGGACCAGAATCTCCGTGGGACTCTGGCTCTGCTCCCCCACCGCAGCAGGGTCCTAGGACCTGGGTCTTGAATGCTTGCTGACCCAAGTCAGACTGATTTGTATGCAGACATGAGGCATAGATTCAAGGTGAAACCTGGGTCAGAACCCAGGCTTAGTGTGCAGGCATACCCTATGGGGCCTATCTACTCCTTACCAAGAGACCCACCATCAAATTAACACCATTGTTCTCATCCATCAGAGTGCTCGCTCCCCACTCACACTGGAGTCAAGACTGGGCCCATTGGTGTTTAAGGCTTCACAGTCAAAAGGAACTAATTTTCCATTTTTTGTTTTCTTTTAGCCAGAGGCTTTAAATAAAGTACAGACATCAAAAAAAAAATCAAATTTTCATTCATCACTTCTTTTGCAAGTTCAGTTTTGCACATGCAAAAAATCAAAGTGCTCCTAATTTTTCAGGCACACCCAGCTACAAACAAAATGTCAGTGAGAAATTCAGAGGCCAGTTAGATGAATTTAAAAATGTATATATATTGCCAGTCACTTTGTCTAAATACAGCAGAGGCACTCACTGATTTAACTTGCTATTCTTGAAGCACTGTCCCCACCTTCAGTACATAGCTAAGGCTTGCTTGCAAGATTAATCAAGCATAACATCAAAAAGTAAAGGGGATATCAACACAGCCAAAATGGCAAAGGCCAGTCACTGACCTAGAAACAGATTAGAATGATCGGGGTGAAATCCTTGGTCCCAGTGAAGTCAATGGCAAAATTCCCATAGACTTCAATGGATCCAAGGATTTCACCCCTGGAATATATTCTCTCACAATATTGAGCAGAATAAGTTTGTTCAAGGCATCAGAACCCATCTCTTAAAATACAACATGCTAACTGTAATTTCTGGAATGGTAAACTGCACACCGAAATTTTCACATGGATTAAAATGATCAATAGGAGCAATTTTTTTTTTTTAAATTAAGGGTGGAACTGCATGCCCATTCACCTTAACTGGAGCTAAACACAAACAGAAGAAAATTTCTTTTTTGTCAGATACACCAAGGAGGAATTGAGTCTGATGACACCATAAAAGAAAAAGCATGATCATCTGTAATCTGGTCATTCACATTATAAAAAGTTTAACAGTCTGCCCACAAATACTGAATAATTTTCACCTTTCAAAATATGGATAAATCTCTCATTAATGAAGAGTGGCAGCCCTATTATTCAAATACTCATGGTGTAATCGTACAGTTACAAAGATCCTAGCACTGAAGTCTCATATTATTGAAGTGGAATGTGCATGAAGGAGCAATCCCAACAATTACAGATTTTTTGTAACACATACATCTCATCTACAAGCACAGATGGGCTCAAAGCACTGCTTACACTTCCATCTCTATAGTAGGTGTCAATGTCTTTTACATTTCTTATATATAAAATGTTGTGTGTCAAAGATACTAATAAGGGTATACGCAAGTAATTATGAATTTTTATTTTCCTGGAGAAAGGAACCTGCACTATTTCTGCAAAACTGTTGGTTTATGCATTTCCAGGGACAAGACTCAGATTGGTAAATCTATAAGAGAAAATCTGAGAGGAATCATAGAATCATAGAATATCAGGGTTGGAAGGGACCTCAGGAGGTCATCTAGTCTAACCCCCTGCTCAAAAGTAGGACCAATCCCCAATTAAATCATCCCAGCCAGGGCTTTGTCAAGCCTGACCTTAAAAACTTCTAAGGAAGGAGATTCCACCACCTCCCTAGGCAACGCATTCCAGTGTTTCACCACCCTCCTAGTGAAAAAAGTTTTTCCTAATATCCAACCTAAACCTCCCCCACTGCAACTTGAGACCATTACTCCTTGTCCTGTCCTCTTCTACCACTGAGAATAGTCTAGAACCATCCTCTCTAGAACCACTTCTCAGGTAGTTGAAAGCAGCTATCAAATCCCCCCTCATTCTTCTCTTCTGCAGACTAAACAATCCCAGTTCCCTCAGCCTCTCCTCATAAGTCATGTGTTCCAGACCCCTAATCATTTTTGTTGCCCTTCGCTGGACTCTCTCCAATTTATCCACATCCTTCTTGTAGTGTGGGGCCCAAAACTGGACACAGTACTCCAGATGAGGCCTCACCAATGTCGAATAGAGGGGGACGATCACGTCCCTCGATCTGCTCGCTATGCCCCTACTTATACATCCCAAAATGCCATTGGCCTTCTTGGCAACAAGGGCACACTGCTGACTCATATCCAGCTTCTCGTCCACTGTCACCCGTAGGTCCTTTTCCGCAGAACTGCTGCCTAGCCATTCGGTCCCTAGTCTGTAGCTGTGCATTGGGTTCTTCCGTCCTAAGTGCAGGACCCTGCACTTATCCTTGTTGAACCTCATCAGATTTCTTTTGGCCCAATCCTCCAATTTGTCTAAGTCCCTCTGTATCCTATCCCTGCCCTCCAGCGTATCTACCACTCCTCCCAGTTTAGTATCATCCGCAAATTTGCTGAGAGTGCAATCCACACCATCCTCCAGATCATTTATGAAGATATTGAACAAAACCGGCCCCAGGACCGACCCCTGGGGCACTCCACTTGACACCGGCTGCCAACTAGACATGGAGCCATTGATCACTACCCGGTGAGCCCGACAATCTAGCCAACTTTCTACCCACCTTATAGTGCATTCATCCAGCCCGTACTTCTTTAACTTGCTGACAAGAATACTGTGGGAGACTGTGTCAAAAGCTTTGCTAAAGTCAAGAAACAATACATCCACTGCTTTCCCTTCATCCACAGAACCAGTAATCTCATCATAGAAGGTGATTAGATTAGTCAGGCATGACCTTCCCTTGGTGAATCCATGCTGACTGTTCCTGATCACTTTCCTCTCCTCTAAGTGCTTCAGGATTGATTCTTTGAGGACCTGCTCCATGATTTTTCCGGGGACCGATGTGAGGCTGACTGGCCTGTAGTTCCCAGGATCCTCCTTCTTCCCTTTTTAAAAGATTGGCACTACATTAGCCTTTTTCCAGTCATCCGGAACTTCCCCCGTTTGCCACGAGTTTTCAAAGATAATGGCCAATGGCTCTGCAATCACAGCCGCCAGTTCCTTTAGCACTCTCGAATGCAACTCGTCCGGCCCCATGGACTTGTGCACATCCAGCTTTTCTAAATAGTCCCTAACCACCTCTTTCTCCACAGAGGGCTGGCCATCTATTCCCCATGTTGTGATGCCCAGCGCAGCAGTCTCAGAGCTGACCTTGTTAGTGAAGACAGAGGCAAAAAAAGCATTGAGTACATTAGCTTTTTCCACATCCTCTGTCACTAGGTTGCCTCCCTCATTCAGTAAGTGGCCCACACTTTCCTTGGCTTTCTTCTTGTTGCCAACATACCTGAAGAAACCTTTCTTGTTACTCTTAACATCTCTCGCTAGCTGCAGCTCCAGGTGCGATTTGGCCCTCCTGATTTCATTCCTACATGCCCGAGCAATATTTTTATACTCTTCCCTGGTCATATGTCCAACCTTCCACTTCTTGTAAGCTTCTTTTTTATGTTTAAGATCCGCTAGGATTTCACCGTTAAGCCAAGCTGGTCGCCTGCCATATTTACTATTCTTTCGACACATCGGGATGGTTTGTCCCTGTAACCTCAACAGGGATTCCTTGAAATACAGCCAGCTCTCCTGGACTCCTTTCCCCTTCATGTTGGAGATTGCATGGACCAATTAGCTGGGGGTACAAAATCTCTTTAGTGAGAGTGTGGCAAGAAATCAGAAAGCTTTGCCCATAATTACTCCCCCTCTGCTCCCTTTATTTGGTGTCACCATCAAAAAAAGACTATCACAAGACACTTTATAATCAATTCCCTCAGTAAACTAAAGTGAACATGAAGATTTAAGCAGGAAAAAAGTGACTCCTCAGCGGGACCAAGAAAATAATTCAAGATAACTTTGGTGCCACAAAGGAGAAAGTGATCCACTCTCCAGTCATGGGAAGGTGATTGAGAAGCATCAGAGACTCAAAGAGGAGATTGAATGGGCAGGAATCTGGGTGAACCTGAAGGCAGATTCAATTGAACATGTCTAAAAGCCAGGAAGGCAGTTTACAAATGGGATGCACAGATAACTAGGAAGCCAGGCGTGGTGATGGAGGGAGGGGCTTGATACGACCAGGAATATTCCCTTTACAAAGAGTTGAACATCAATTCTTTCATCCACCACAATGTCTCTCTAAATTCCTCAAATCCAATAAATCCATTCTTATATTTATCCAGTGACTCTAATGGGTGGGGTCAGCTCAACCTTGACTGATATTATTCAGATCTGTCCCTCAATACTGGTTTGTTGAAATGAACAGAAAGTGAAAAAAAATTCATCTGAGTCTGGCCTGTTCTTTTGTAGCATATCCTTGCTTGTCACCAGAGCCCGATCACCTCAATAACATCCATTTTGGAGCCAAAGAGAAGGGAAATTTATATATAGATTTCTACATTTGACAATCAGTTTGACCAGCATCACTCTGAAAACATGGTATGGCCACTGTGGGTCTTATTACACAACAAACTTTTAGAGAGGCAATTTTGTTAAGTTAACATTTTAATCATTCTGTGGCTGCAGCGTTCAGAATGAAAAATTGCAAGAATTTTTTGTAATCAGTTGATTTTTCATTGATTTTTGTAATGAATACATACTTTGGAAAATGCCCATCCCCCTAAAGGATTTTTTTTGGTTTGGAAGAGTAGAGAGTACAGATATAGACAGCTGCATAGTGCAGAATTCAAACATGTTTGGGTGTGTTGGGGTGAGCGGGGGTGAAACCCCTGTGTCATACCAACCTATTGTTCAAACCTATAAGGCCCCAAAAGTAAAAGATTAAAAATCTTTTACAGTAAATAAAAAGGGAAATTAAAATCCTGTATCAGGGATTAGAATAAACTATGTGCCTATCAGGTCATGCATTAATGACAGATCATAAACTGACAGATGAGCCTGACACTGGAAATCTTTAATCACTGGGCAATAAGCCAGCCATGTAGGGGACACAGTGCATTGCAAAGAGCTTCCCCATTACTCCTCCTTGTGTCAGATATAAGGGACAACACACACCACCCTCCCTGTGCCCCTAGGGATGTAAACCACTCCAATGAGGTTTACAACTGGATATCAGCCCTCCCCCCTGCATAGAACACATGGCATATGCCACCTGTTCACATGTCAGTGCTGAATATTTGCAAATATTGCTTAAATTGCAATTAGAGATTTTGCATTATGCAGTGAGGGAGACAAATGTGTCATGTGTAAGGATTTTCTCTTATGAATATTTCTTACAGCAGTTTAGTCAATTGCAGTGTCAATTTTTTTTTAATCCCTGTAGGACTTTTTAATTCTGGATGAAATAGCCACCACATTCCCCCAAAAGGCAGGTTTCATTGGGTACTATTGCACCTAGGAGAAGCTTCAACCAGAATGCCCTAAACAGTAGGTATAAAGGTAAACATGCATAAACAGTTAGACTAAGGGTATATCTTCTCTACCACCATCTGCATTGAAGCATCTGTGTTAGCCTGGCCCCGGCATTAACAGCCACACTGCAAAGCCATACTCAAGTGGTTGTGTCCTCATTACTGCTGCACTCATCTGTGCGTGTCTGTGACAGGGTGCTGGGCAAAGGGTTGCAGAGTCAGCCCTCTATCACGCTCGCTCCTTGTTACAGAAACCAATTAGAGTGAGCTGGGGATGGTGAAATGGTAGTGGGAACAAGCCTGAGAACAAAGTGCACCAGTGGTTACTAAATCCAGGGTCTTTGTGAACCTAGCAGAGGCAGAAGCCAAGGGCGCCCTGCCACACACTGCTACAGCATCACTAGGGCTTCTGGGGTCATACCCTATTCTCTTTGTACTGCTCTACGATTATTTCCCACTGAATTATGAGAATACTTGTCTGGCTTTCAAGGTATGTGGAGGAAGTGTGGAAAGGCTTTGGAGGACTATTGGCAGTCAAGTGGTTTAGCCTTCATCCTTACTGCAAAGTGAGTGGGTTATCAGCTGTAGCATTAGCAGCATCTAGGCTTTAGCCTATATTTCAGGATGGGCCAGTTAGTCCAGCTGTAAAGCACCACCACACTTAGGTAACAGGGTTTTATGTTTGGAAAGAGATGGATTAAGGAGCAATACCTAAAGTAAGAGCCCAAGGTAACTCTGCAGTGAAGACAAGCCCTAAAGTGCCCCTTCTGAGCTAGAAACAAAAATAGCATTTATCTTCCCAGCACCAGGAACCGAACTTTTGTGGGGAGAACCCGCTTGGTTTTTTCCCAGAGGATGCACCAATGGATCACCCTACCTGAAAAGTGGTGAAAATCTAGGGCTTTTTTGAAGGAGTCCACTTTAGCAGACCATCATATGTCAGCCAAGTGTCTTGTTTGGTAAGCCGAGCTCTAGATTTGTTCCATTCTCTGTGTTGAGTTAGAGTCTCCAAACTAAGATCCTGGTGAAAGAATGTGTTTCTTTTGAAATTTTAAGTTCCGAGAGTTGTTACTGCCCCCCAGTTTATTCTGCAACCTGAAATCAGAACAGTGCAACAATTATGTGCCACGGTAGCTCATTGTCCTGAGAGTTGGATGTTAGCCTATGGTGAGGCTACTCTTGGTTGAAAGGCTTTAGGACATCACTGAACAGCTTCTTTACAAAAAAATTGAATTCCCCCCCCTTTACATTGCAACAATTCAAGTGCTTGACCTTCCTCTGTGTTTGTCTAAAGCTTTTGTTTACTCAAGCAGAAAATCATTTCTTCCAAGGCCTCTGTTCTCTGCATCACACAATTATTCTATATGCTCTACTTTGTTTTTAAAAGCTTCCAGGATTATATCCTAGAGGATGAAGACCAGGCCTGTCATTCCTGCCTTTGTTACTTCTCAGCTTGGACTACAGCAATGTGATATACCTGGGCATGTAACCTTTAGCACTTTGGAAATTCCAACTAGTATAATATACCAGGTGTAAGTGCTACAGTTATAAAGGTACCACACAGCACTTCCTGTGCAAGCTAACTTTATTCTTAAGGTAATAAGCACGACAGAGAAAACATTAACAATAATAAAATCTACGTGCATGCTAATAAGCTTACTAGACATCACCCTAACATGCAATCTGGCAGGAGTAGTCCTTCCAACGCCACCCAAAGGGATTCATTGTGGTTAGAATCAGCTCAGAACAAACATTCCATCTTATGAGGCCTCAGTAGGCCCAGACATTCCTTTCCTTCCCAATGGATAAGTGCCCTCCATGAAGTAGAGGTCCTGTCCATTTGCTGGAAGATGAGCCAGTTTAACACTAGGGTATTTATTCAAAAATCCTTTCTGTGTCTGTTGGTCACTGGAGAATCCAGTGTGAACTAGTATATGTAGACTTCACCAGGGTGTGGCTCCACCGGGTGGAGAAACTAAAATAGCATTCCCCTCCCTACTAGAAGAAGTTACATACAATGCCACACCACCACATACATTACATGTTTAAAACAATGTATCCCAAAGGTATTTCAGTGAATTACCTTAATTCAGTAAGGTTTGTTCAGCATATTGTCAGTCAGTCACACGAAGGATCATCACAAGCCTCACCACTTTCCACTCCAAACGCCGGTCATGTTTCTTTGACCTTGCCATCTCCAACACACACACACACAGTGCAACAGGTATATTTATTTAATAAATAAATCATACCAAAACAGGACACTCCACTGCACACGCTTCTCCCTCTGCAGAGAGGATGAGAGAACAAACAACATGCAACAGGTCTGCAGCCATGTTTCTTAATGCACAGTTGAAAGATGCTCAGATGTTACTGCAACAAGCGTGATGAAAAGACTATCAAGAATAGAATCAATAATATAGAGCTTTTAGATCCTGAGCCTCAGACAGCATTTTCTGCTTTTGACTCAGTTTATCTTAATTTCTTTCAAGGAAGCAAAAGGTTCCAGGGCAGCCTCCCCATCCAAAGTGAGGGGTAGAGAAGCAGAAGACTGAGTTTGTGTCACTAAGTGTCTCCTTGGAATCCCTGATTGCGTGGGTGGGGGGAGGAAATCCCTTGAAAGACACTGAGAAAAATCACCTTTTCCTAGATAAAGGGGATCAATTTTTGAAAGCTACTGCTAACGATAGTATCTTCTATAGCATTTGGAAGTAGAGACAGGCTAGCGCTGAGGTAAAGTGTGTCCACTCCTTACACAATGAAAATTTATTTTCAGAGCTGTTAACAGCCAACTGTGGGCCAGCAGCAGTTCAAGTGCAGTGTTACTAGTCTGCCCTTGACTGAAGTACAGTGTCCCACAGAGAGCAGCTCACATAATCATGCCTTGTTCAGACAACTTGAGCAAAATGCCAGGCAGAGTGATGGGTGCCTGGATTCATTTGGACTTTCCCTTTTCATATTTTAATCACTTATCTTGCACGTCTCTCTGATATTCGAGGGGGGGTGTCTCTGGAAAAATTAAGTCTTGAAAGGGTGCACAAAGAGGGGGAGTATGTCCTTTATTTTACAATGTGGCCGTAATGAAACTGAAATGAAGCCTGATAAATAGTTAAATGATTCCCTGCTGCAGTCGGGCATGTCTACACATACAGCACTGCACAGTACAGCTGCACCTGACGCTCTATTCCAACGGGAGAGAGGTCTCCTGTCAGCATAATAAAACCACCTCCGCGAACGGTGGTTGCTATGTCAGCAGGAGAAGCTTTCTTGCCCACATAAGCATCAGTGTGGACAGTGCTATGTTGGTGCAACTTACGTCGCTTGGAAGGGTGGTTTATTCACATTGCGGAGCGACCAATTGTGCTGACAGTTGTCGTGTGGACAGCCTTATATTTAATATCATAAGCGTTATTCTTGAAGAAAACAATAATTTACAAAGAACAAACTGGTGGTGTTTTAGGGGGCAAGCAGCATGGGTACCAGTGGGACAATTGTCATTGGCTGCAAATGGAGAAGGAGGCTTATTACCCATAGCCTGTCTTTAAGCCCACCTCTCCCACATTCCTGAGTAGTTGGCACAACGACAAATTAATAGATTAGGAAGGCAAGTACCCGAATAAATTCTGGTTTTGCAGTTTAAAATGAGAGAAAGAGAAAGGCTGTAAATTGGTTTAGCTTCTGCACCAGGCTCTGATAAAGTCACATTAGAAAAAAAAAACTCCCCTAGTGTTAAATAGTGATTGTTAGGCAGGATGAAATCTCAGCACAAAATACTCTGAGGCGTTTCTGGATGAAAGTGGAATCAGGCACTATTTTGCCTACACTTGGACATTCCCATGTTGAAAAGTCATGTTTTGTAATATTTCATAGACAGGATTTCAATCTGCATTGATATTGTTTAGATCCAATTGTGCTGATTTGTTTGAACAAACAGAAAGACAGTCTCCAGTCAGAGGTAGTTTTGTTCTTTTGCAGTTGAGTGGCGGCTCACCATTAGTCCACCACAGCCCACCTTAGCCCTCACAGCCAAGAGAGAGAGGAGAGACAAGTTGTGTCTGTTTAATTATTGCTCAGCCTCACTGACATTACTCAAATGCCGAACTGTAAAATGACAATAGCTTTGGGGGTGCTTATAAACAGGAGAAAAGTTATTCTGGGAAGTCAGAACATAAATGTTATTGATCCCAAGGTCCCCATAACATGTCAGTGTTAAAAGCACATAACAGGGAACCAAATTTGAAATATAATTTATATCTTATCTTTTCCCAACAGATGCCTCCCCACCTCCAGAATTTCAATATCTCCAGCCCTTTTTACAAGACATTATCTAAGCATTCTCCTATGCTAACAATAACCAAGTGACCTTCAGCTTTTCTTGGAGAGGAAAAAAACTCATGGGATTCTTAAGGAGAAGTGTAAATGCCAATCACACAGGCAACTGACAAGCAGTGAGGACAAGTTGTGTTACATCCTGGAAACTAGTAGCCCACAAGCTGGGTGCAATAGAAGAGGATCTGGGGAGACTATACCTGCAGGCTGCCCTGAAAGTTTCTGTGGGTAATAAGCTCTTAATCACAGTACCTTCTGCAGTTTACAGTCAGAGAATCCCATTAAAATGATCACCAACATCCAAGGATACTCCTACCAGAGAGGGGCAGATGGGGAAGTCATGGGTCACCTGGGGTAATGAGTATAATGAAATATACTAAGTACCCAGACCCCCTTCCTGAAGCAACACACACTGAACTCATCAGAGACTCATTTGCACAGCAAGAGTGATTAGACCAATATAAAAAGCCTTGCTAAATTACAAAAATCTGATTTCATTGCTTTCCCTACAAACTACACAGCATACTAATAGTTCATTTGGACAGTTCAGGGTAGATTCTCACTGTTTGTGAAATCAAGTGTTTCTCTTTCTAGACATGGCCTTCCCTAAGCTTTGTAATTGAAACTTTCCACCACATCTTTTATCACATACACTGCCTGGGGAAAGAGTAACCCATTTCGGGGGTAACAGAGAGTGTAAACAATGGGCCACAGAGGCTCGACTTGAGGATGCAGGATTGAGTCCTCCCTCAGTATTCGTTTTACTCCAGGGTTTTTGCATCATTTTTTCCAATGGCCAGTAGGGGAAACACAGGCTCACCCTCTCCTAGGGTTGCCAATTTTGGTTGGATGTATTCCTGATGGTTTCATCATGTGATATAATTATTAAAGATTAATTTTGAGAGACTCCAGGACAATCCTGGAGGACTGGCAACCCTATCCTCTTCTTTAGGTTGCAGTCCAGGGACCCTGTAGAAAGGTGTCAAGGTCCTTCTATTCAGACTACTTTCTGCCTCCATGGGCCACTTCCTCCACAGGCCTTTCCCACCAACTCTTCCTGGGCCTACTGCATACTCTGGTGTCCGCTCACTGCTAGGGGCGCCTACTCCTGACCACTCCAGGAAATAGATTCTTCAAAGTGCTGCGCTCCTCTCTGGCAATCTCTCCACCCATCTCTTCTGTTTTCCTGCAGCCCCTCTTGCTACAGGAGCTGCAGCTTCCTCTTTGTGAGACTTAGCCATTCAATCAGGTCACTATGGGTCCTTCCTTTCCAGGGTAGCAAAGTCTTTCAGGACAAACTGTCCCAGAAAGTCCACTCTCGACACTCTGGTCTGTGCCATTTCCCTAGTGGCTGGTAGGAGAACACAGGCCTTCCCTCTACTTTGGGTTCCAGCTCAGGGGCCCTCTCTTCAGCAGAGAAGGGCCATGCTATCCAATGACTTGCTGTTTTTCCCCTGAGCCTTTCTGGCACGCTCTCTCTCTCTCCACTCTGTGTTTGCCAGCCCAAACTCCCTTCTCCCAGGGAATGACTGCAGACTACTTCCCTGCAGCCCCTGGCTGCTCTCAACTACTGGGATTTATACAGGCACCACCCATTCCTGTCCAGCTGAGCCTTGTCTAATTAATCCCTGCTCCCTAGTTCCTCCTCCAGGTGCATTCTGGGAAGTTAATTGGCCCAGCTATCCACCTTAACCCCTTCAGGCTTTTTGTGGGGTGGACACCCCTACCACACTGTCTCAGGCTCCACCTGTCCTTCACAGGATTTCCCCTGGAGTTCTCTGACAAATCTCAAATAAAGTAAAACTTAAATTAAACCACTTCCCACCTTCTTAGGCTTGAACTTTAATCCTTCAAAAGTCTTCCCAATACTGTTTCTCTCAGCTGAACACTAGCACCCCAGGTATGCCTCCCTGGGGTCTTGCTTCTATATTCTGAATCACCAAAGGAGCTAACTACCCTCTTGTGGCTTTTCCCAATTCTCTTTACTTCTATAAGACCATTTTCAGAAAGGAGGAACTAATAACCTCCTGGGTGTCTCTCTCTATCTGGGCTTTCTCAGTCCTTTTCAGGAAACCTGACTCCTTTCCAGGTAGGCCTGCTAACGGGCCTATTTAATAGCCCTCCAGGGGCCAGCAGGTGTTTTAATTGAGCTCTCAGGCTCCTGTTAACTACCCCCATATTTTATTTTTTTTTTATTAACACACACATGACCAGGAAGAGAATGTACATAATAAAGTGAAAACTATATTTACCTTGCTTTCTTGATATTATTCAGGAATTATCCGTCACGTTACAAAATGGGAACCAGACAGAACAGTCAAAAGATGGGCCTTACTGATTTTGATCGGTAGACTTTGCCACAATAAGTGTTTCCCACATACTTTACATCTACACAATCATATCTGGGCCTCTTTTTTTTCTAATAGTCAGCTAAAGAGTATCTTGGTGCAATCAGATGAGAGCTATAGCCAATCAGTTCTTTAACATGAAAGCCTTTTATAGGAAGGCCATAAGTACTACTAAAAGGTACAGGTGGAGTCTGGATTCAGTAATACAAAATAAAACAAAAAACCCACACATTCTGATTAAGCAATCAGAATGTATCTACTTTTGGACATTCCCACCAGATGGCAAAGAAAGTACCTTCTTCATGAACATAAGAATTACTCTGGAAATATGGTTATTATGATAGCTGGTTCTCTTTGATGGCAATGCACATTTAAGGAGATAAAGCTCTCGATATGGGTCAGAACAAGAGTCAGTTCTACACCTTCACCACCAAGCAGAAATAATCCTAAATCCCCCTTGGGTACTGTAGACTTTTTTATAAGGACTTGGGAGAAAGCTGGATTTCAGTGTATCACTCCAGGTTATGCAAAACCAGTTATTGGTGCCAAGAGGAAATTATGTCTAATTTAATCTCTTAGATTAATATAATAAATCCAGTTTCTATCTTCTCAAATAGGTGTTTTGAAAAATCTGTAATTAGTTACAAAAAGCAAATCCTGTAGAGCTGTGTGAATTTCTTGGTTTGTTGGCCAAAGCAAACAACCGAAAAGAATTTGCTCTGGGTTGAAAAGTTTTGTCCAACTCAAACCAAAATGTTTCACCCTGAACTTTTAACCTTTTAAAAAAATAAAACAAGTAAAATTCAAAGTGAAAAATCGTTATGAGTTGAAAAATTTAAAGGTTTGATTAAAAAAAAATCTGAAAAAATCAAGATGTTGCTTTTTTTTTTTGGGACAAAAACAATTTGGCAAATTCAATGTGAATTCGCAAAATGTTTTGGATGACCTGAATCTGCATTTTTGGGGAAAAAAATTGTCTGAAAATTTTTGTCCAGCTCTAAATCTCCGTGTATGCAGAGGCACAAGCAACTACAATTGGAGCTAAGAATTCTAGTATTGCTAGCAGAAATGATTGAATTACAATACCCAGACAAAATACATTAGCCTGCAAAAAGCCCAGCACACCTGTCTAATATTTTTGTTGTTAACATTGGAAAGAAATGCCTGGTTTGATAAATGAATAATGAGAAGTTTCACTCAGTTTAATAAAATCACCCGAAACACCACATTGTATTTTCTGTAAAGAAGCTCACGCTACAAAATGGTAACACCCTGTTAAATAGGGAGATCTGATCTTACTGTACAGTGTTTTTCAAAACTAAAGCTTACTGTTGTAATGATTACCATTTTGTGTCTGATATTTACACGGAAAATGATCTGTAAACCTGTTAAAGCTTCCTAAATAAATAGATTTTTAAAAAATAAGTGGCTGAATTATTTGTTGTGATAGTGATCCTGTTTCTGGTACATTTATTCAAATAAGGAGTTTTTAATCTGTATTCAATCAGCTCTACAGATGGTCAAATGATATATATACACTACCAATAATCTAGGATGGGAAACATGTATCAGTTATGATGGTAAAAAATTATCTGTCCAAAATATAATATATTTTGTCATGATTCAATTACCTCTAAACACTAGTAGTAGTGCAGACCAGTGAATGAAGAAAAAGTAGTGGCATATACTTGAAAAGGGCTGATATTCCATCCATGAGAGAGCAGTGGTGATACTTGCACTCTAGCTAACGTAATGTACTGAACTGAAGTCTCTCAAGTCCACCCCCTGCCCCCATCATGCCAATGAAGTCTTATAGGTCAGTGCTGAATCACAGACCTTAGAAAAATAGAACCACTACTCTCCTCTTGTCTAATTTGACCTTCAGGATTCCAACCCATATTATCTGAGATGTCTTTGCAACATGTCATCTTTATTTTAAATCATAACCTTTATAACAGGAACCACATTTGTATTTGGAGGAGTAACTTGAAAGCTCCCTGAACATTGTGATACTCATTTCAAGTGTATACCAGATGCCAAGAAAGCACAGAAAGTAGTTTTGAGATGTCAATAAATGCTAAAAATGGGGAGACATAATGGTATACTTTACACATGTGAAAGTTTGGGTCAGTGAATGACATTTAAAGGAGGGTCTCCAGAATACTTAGCTTAATTCTGGATAGGACTGTATAGTATCCATAAATCCAATATATTTGTCTTTGACAGGAATTTAACTGGGATTTACAATTCTCATAATCCATCCCCCCCTACAAGCAGCAAAAACTAAATTATGACTACGTCCTAGGCCAGTGGTTCTCAACCAGGGGTACACATGCCCCTAGGTGTACACAGGGGTCTTCTAGGGGGTACATCAATTCCTCTAGATATTTACCTAGTTTTACAACAGGCTACACGAAAAGCACTAGAGAAGTCAGTACAAACTAACATTTCATGCAGAAAAGGACTTGTTTATACTGCTTTATATACTATACACAGAAATGTAAGTACAATATTTACATTCCAATTGATTCATGTTACAATTATTTATTAAATATAATTATACATAATCATAAATAATGTTTAATTATATGGTAAAATGAGAATGTAAGCAATTTTTCAGTAATAATGTGCTGTGACACTTCTGTATTTTTAAGTCTAATTTTGTAAGCAAGTGGTTTTTAAGTGAGGTGAAACTTGGGGGTACAGAAGACAGATCCGACTCCTCAAAGGGGTACAGTAGTCTGGAAAGGTTGAGAGTCACTGTCCTAGGCTACGCAAAACAAATATCCCACAAGCACATTCCTTGGAACTTATAAACAAAAAAGATCTCTTGCCAGGGATCTTTATTTCAGTTCGCCCCTCATAAAGGGTAAAGGCTGGAAGGTATTTTTGACTGTCCGTTTAAACTCTTCACAGGTGTCCTGTCTCTAAATCTTTTCAAAACAAAGGCTTAAAAATAAACACAGTAATTTGGTGTAGTTGTCCTTTAAGAGAGATCAATACAGCCTGGTGCTCTCCAAGAGTCTCTTCACCTGTGAAAGGGTACACTCCTTTATTTCCCAAAATGCCTTCCCCCAGGCTATAGTGACTGACATGGATGCCCTTCTGGATTACCTTTCCCAGTCTGTCCTGTTTTCCTGGTTCTGAGAGATAGGCAGACTGGATGGAACGGCCAGGAGCCATCTTGATCCCTTACCATAGAGACATAGGGTGAAAGGAGGTGCTCCATTCGCCTAGCTCTTAAGTCTCCAGCCTCAGAAGCTAAAACTGGGGCCAGAAACCTAGGCTCCTTTGTAAACTGCAGACTGCCTCCTTGTGAGCATTCCTCAGTGTCCACCTTCTCTTTCCCAAAAGTCTGTACATTTCCCCCACACCCCACCCCCACACAGAGTAGTGTTGGCCCACCAGGGCTCGCCTCAGAAAAAGCCTTAAGGGGCCAGTAAACCCTGTTAGAGTCCACCTTCAGGTTGGCTCTGTATGGGGATGCATGGTGGGGAAAGATGGAGCAAAGAACCTTTTGCCCACCCCCTCCTTTGCAAATCTGTGCAGAGGCGAGGCACAATCCCAGTGGGGAATGCCAGGGCTGCACTCCTCCCTAAAGTATTCTGGATAAATAAGCCCGAATGACAAAGACTCCCACTCCCTGCCCCCCGTGACACAGTCCCTCCTCGCCTTCAAATTCTGCCCCCCTTCCAAGTGAGGGCTGTGATTTATAGTCCTGCTCCAAAAATGGATTTCCACTGCACAGCTGATATCACATTCACATAGTTGTTTAAATGAACTGGCTAGGTTGTTCGAGTACTTTTCCCGCAAGTAGATTGCCAGTGTTTAAGGGTATTGACCTGCCCTTTATGAGAATTTCTGAACTACTTTACTAATATTACACTACTTTCAGCCAATCAGTATGTGAGAACGGTAAACTTTTCCGTCAAGATTGACTGTATTCATAGTAGAAAATCCGTTTTCATTTGCCCTTCTTATTACTTCGCACATGTATAGAAAGAATCTCAAAGGTCTCAACAGCCAACAAGGAATTAAGTTTCACAGGATTATTGTGAAGTAGATGTTATTCTCCCCTCCCGGATTTTACAGATGGGGAAAACAGAAATATAGACAGGTTTACCCAATCTCAGCCATGTCACACTCAAGGCAGTGGCAGAGCTAAAAACAGTAATACTGCTTCGTACGTATATGGCACCCCCATCCAGTAATCTCAAAGCTGTTTACAAAGATGTGTAAGTATTACCTACACTTTATAGATAAGGAAACTGAGGCACAGAGCGGTTATGTGACAATAAGGTAATAAAGATCTCCCGACTCCCAGACATCTGCTTTAGCATTTAGGGAATGCTACCCCAATTTTGTCCTTTCCCTTTTTTCATGTTATTTTTATTATAGCAAATGTATTCTATACTAGGTTGAATATTGGTTTAGTATAAGGAAATTTGCTTTATATATATATAGCTGTGCTCAATATAAACATGTTTTTCAAATTCAAAGCCAGAAGAGACAGTATTTTTACATTTGGGTTCTGAAAGGGCAAAAGAAGCTACATGATAGAGTCTGAAGACTTCTATTCATCCACAGAGTGGGGAAAGAATTGATAGAGACTAAAATAACTCCTCTATGGAAGTTGTTCCCCTACTGTGCCTACCAACAAGACTTCTACATGAGTGCCACTCATAATTAAGGCTGGCCAGGAAACAATTGCAGCTCTGCGAAATATTCTGAGGTTCTGGAAAGATTTTTGTTCCAAACTGGGATGAAAAGCCAAAACCTGAACTTTTTAAGTGAATTGAAATTTGTCAATATTTCATTTCAGAAACACCCAAATGTTCCTATGTTTACCAAATGAAACGTGCTCCTTGGAAGCGTGAAAGCCCCAGCTCTGCAGCAGTCTGTCTGGCAAGCTCCCTAAGAGCCCCTGCTCTCAGGATTTCCAGACTCCTAGCTCCTCAGCAGCCTACCTGGTTAACAGATGAGGAGCCAGGAGCCTGGAAGTCAGGCGAGCCTGTCCTCCAGAACATTTTGATTTAGACACATCAGCATTTTCTAATATAAAAACATTTTGTTGGAAAAATTTCTGACCAGCTGTAGACTACTCATGCTTATTTTGTGATTAGAAACTGTGCTAAGACCAACTACTCATTTCACATAGGCTTACTGAATAATTGTCATATGGTAACACTTTACAGTCACTACTGATTAAGTTTCAGAGGAACAGCCGTGTTAGTCTGTATTCGCAAAAAGAAAAGGAGTACTTGTGGCACCTTAGAGACTAACCAATTTATTTGAGCATGAGCTTTCGTGAGCTACAGCTCACTTCATCAGATGTATACCGTGGAAACTGCAGCAGACTATTCTCTGTGTGTATATAAAGTCTGCTGCAGTTTCCACGGTATACATCTGATGAAGTGAGCTGTAGCTCACGAAAGCTCATGCTCAAATAAATTGGTTAGTCTCTAAGGTGCCACAAGTCCTCCTTTTCTTTTTACTGATTAAGTCTGATTCAAACTGGTGCCCTTGATGTGAAGCATTCCAAGCCCTAGCCCATTTACTCATTCCCTTTGCTAGCTAGGGGATTAGAAGGAAACAAGAGCAGAAGGATGGTTTTGTTGTTCAAGCACAGGTCTTCACTTTAAAAGATGTGGGTTCTGCTCCTGACTTTGCAACAGAATTCTGCTGTGACCGTGGACAACTGACTGAATATATCTGTGCTTCATTTTTAGAATAGTAACTATAGAACTTCTATATCTCCCACTGCTAAATTCAACAACGTTTGAAAAGGACCATGACATTCATAGATTGAAGTTGTTTTAGAAACACATGGTATTATTAATTATTATTATTCAGTCTCCCTTGTCATTTTGTAGGTCTTTGTCAGTTATTTGTATTTTCAGATAAAAGAGGATTTCTCTTTGCTGGCATCTTCTGTGTTACTTTTTGGTAATACTAAATGGATGGAAAAGCTGAATTCTAAGAACAAATTCTTCTCAATCTCGATTTGTTGTTTAGGCTTAAAAATAAATATCTCAAGGTTATTTCTCTGACCAGTTATTTTTTTGGTAACCTGAACCTCAAACTACTATTTGACTCAACAAATAAGGCCCATTTCTACTAGTTAGGCTTTTGTGCTAGTTTTTCTTTGACAGTAACTGGCCATCATTGAGGGTTACCAGCCTGCCTGATTGTGAAGATTCTTTTTAATCCAAAAGCAATGAATATGCTAAAAATATATATTTTGACTTTTTGGCTTAAAGTAGCTTTTATTGATAGCTAAAATTATCCTTTTCAGACGACATCTTATGTATATGTAGGGCAAGAGTAACAATTTATCACTATGTGAATTGTTCAGACAATTGCTCCATAACCAATGCTGTTTTCTTAAAGCCCTAGCTGTCTCATCAGATTAGGTATACACCAGAAGGCATATACAGATCTTGATAAGCCATCTACAATGTAGACGTAGCTGCTTTTCTGCATTTAACCCAAACAACCAAGACTTTTTAAATATATAAGATGCCCATTCTCATACTATCAAGCTTTTCTTTCACTTGTGTGCATACATACAAGGTGCTCAAGATGTGATCTGAGAAAAACTGCAATGATAATGATGCTGAAAACATACAAGTTACTAAAAGATGCACGTGACATTATAATTCCCCTAAATTCCAAGAATACAGGGCAGTGCTACTGTGAATTTGCTGATCTCTGCATTTGCACAGTACCTACCACCCCACACTGGAGCCCATACGAGATATCATTAAACAATTATAAGTTAGTCTGTAAGGTGCCATAAGTACTCCTGTTCTTTTTGCTGACATAGACTAACATGGCTGCTACTCTGAAACCTATAGTTAATGGTGACCACATCCTGAAAGAAATGTTTCCTGAACTCCATCTTCTGGCCTTCAAACAGCCCTTCCCCGACCCCAACCTCACCAAGTTAATCAGCATCAGAAGCAAGCTCCCCACACACCAGGACCTACCTACTCCAAGCAAAACCAGACCCTGCCATAACAGGTGCAAAACCTGCAGACACATCTCCACTGCTGCAATGATCAATGCCCCTCACAACACACCTTTCAAGATCCATAGGTCCTATGCATGCTTATCACAACATGGAGTATACCACATCCAGTGCACTAAATACCACATACCACAACTATGTGTGTGAAACCAGACAATCACTACTCTTGAAAGAACTCACACGGAAAAACGATAAAAGACAAAAACCACCACATCACCTGTGAGCGAACACTTTTCGCAAAACAATCAATCTATATCTGACCTTTCAATCCTTGTCCTCAAAGGAAACCTGTACAACACCCTCAAAAGATGAGCTTGGGAACAGAAATTCATAACTTCACTGGACACTAAATACCACGGTCTTAATAAAGACACTGGATGTATGGTTTATTACACCAATCTGTAGCCTACTTAACCCCCCCCCCCTTTTGCCCTATGACTGCAGAGGTGTTAACAGGCCACTTCACTTTATGAATATATGTTAACAATATATGTTAACCACTTATGCGAAACAATCTGGTCTGCCTTGTATTTAGCTGTGACACAGTAGCTATGGACTACACAGTGATAAATTCGCAGCACCAGGTCCTAGAGCCCAGGTCAGCGGACTTGGGCTCTCAGGGCTCACACTGCACGGCTATAAAATTGTAATGTAGACATTTGGGCTTCAACGGGAGCCTGGCTTCTAAGACCCTTCACCTTGTGCAATATTATAGCCCCACAGCCTGAGGCCCGAGAGCCCGAGTCAGCTGTCCTGAGCAAGCTGCCGGTCTTTTACGGCTCTGTAGACAAACCTTCAGAGATCTGGGTCCGGCTTTAAAACTTGGGACTGTCCTAACCATACCAGAGCAGCTGGAAAGTATAATCCCTGTTTTCTGCTGCTGTTTTCACATACTTGCCACAATTTGAGGGTGGGGAAGGAGGAAAAGGGTCCATATATTGATTGGGTGCCCATTGTGTAGCAATCTACATGGGACTTGAGGGAGGAGCACAGGTTGCAAGAGGGAAGTGTTTGCAATATCATGTGCACACAGACTTACTTGTGCATCCTCAAAGTATTACTGTTCCAGTTCAACATCTATTATTTACTTTGCACATTTTTTTTGCATTCCTAGGGTGGATGGGAATCTTCATACATCTAGTATTCTGCATTCACATAATGGAGTTGCTAATATCAGGGTGCTGCTTTATCTACACAGTAGTTAATGTTGCTTAAGTGTTTCCATGGTAACCCCTTGTTTACCAACTGCTCATAATTTTTGAGGTTGACATTTTTCAGGTGTGGTTTATATATAGAAAGTTTGAGCAGAAAGACAGTTATTCCTTTTTTGAGTGAAGGGATGCGGAAAACATATGTTTTTCATTAAATAAATACATAAATGTGGCCTGTATTTGTACAACTCCAGAACAATAGGTGTCCAACTTTTTTTTTTTTTTAGGAAGTTTTCTATCAGAAAATGCTGGTTATTCAAAATCAAAATGTTTCAGTAGAATGTGTTGATTTAGATGAAATTTGATGGAACAAAAGTCAGAATGAAATATTCCATTTTGATTTTGAAACTTTTCTATCTTGACTTTTGTCATATTAATTTAACATTTAATAATGTATATGATATTCCAAAATGTTTCGAGGTCACTGAAGTGTTTTGTTTCAATTAGGTCATTTTGATGTTTAAAAAACCTAAAATAGTTTGGAGTTTCCCTTTTATGAAATATTTCAAGATTTTGAATTTTTGTCCTGATTCAGCACAAGTTTTGAAATGTCAGATTTTCCTGCATGACAGCAATTCCATTTTCTAATTAGCTGCTTCTAAAGAGAAAAGGGCTGGCCATAGAAAATTGAAATTCAGTACAAAAGTAAGCCACACTGAGCCTAAGAATCTTTGCTTACCTCAGTAATATTTGGTTGAGGTTTGGCTGAGTTGTTTAAGGTCATCCTTGCACATGTGCATTTCACTGTCATATTTTAGATCTTAAGATAATTTTTTGCATAAACTTTTCGCACTTACAAATTTATTACAACACACTAATATGTACCTCACATTGTAAAATATGTACGCTATTTCACATTTGAGAAAGGATATGGAATTGTGATTAAAGACTATCATAATACATATGCACAACAAGGCAAAGTTAAGGTTAAGCAGGGAACCTTAACTTTGGCATTTCCTCACTTTTAAGTTCTTAACTGTATATCCATAATGTTCTCTTAACAGAACATTTCAGAACAGAACATTTTTTATTTTCACTGTATCTCCAGTGAAAATAAATGCCTATGTGTCTGAAGTTGATATTTCAATTCCATATGTCAGAATGTAAACAATGAGTCTTTAATTTACAGAGTTGCATCAGAGTATATTGTACCTATAAGCATTATCTGGGATTTATCAAAACTCATGGAAGTTGGAGGTTGCACTCATTAGTTGCTGATAACATTTATGTTTTGCTTCTGGATTACAGAAAATGGAATAGAGGGCTTTAAATATATGAAAATTATTATTTTAAAGCATCTCGCCTAACTGACCAATGTGGTATTCATTTCCTTGGAAATTTCTTGGCAGCAGCTTTCAGCAAAGTAGTAAGAATTCTTGTATCACTGCAACTACTGTTTAAATAATAACGTTTTACAGACACGGTCACATTAAAGTCTTTAAAATTAAAGCTAAATTTCCTAACCTACGATACTAACACCGCTTTAGGTTAAAACTCAAGTAATTGAGAAAACTGGTTCATTTTCCTCTATTTAGGAGGTTCTCTTTTTAAATTTTAGTATTTCTCATTTGGCTAATGAAAATGGAGAAGTCAGTTTCACTATTTTACTTTTTCTAGTAATTTCCAAGTCAGTTGTACTTTTCAGTTCTTATAAATGCTGCAATTTGGATTGCAAACACTGCAAGGAAGTGTTTAGATTCAAATGAGTGGTTTTTAATTCACAGAAACATTTCATTCAGTTACTGGGTTATGTGAAATTCTTCCCCCTGCTCCAAACTTACATTTTGGTCCTACACTATCTATGTCTTTTTGAAAAACAGGCTTTAAACTATTTAGTATTTGAGCATTTAAATAAGTAGCAGAGAGGACAGCTTTCCTTACTCAATTTTTTCCTGCTATATATATTTTTTCATAAGCATAATTATGTGAGGGAGAATATACTGGCAGTTGGAATTTTCACCAGACATTTAGAAGCTACAGTCTGGCCTTATAATTCCTCATGTCCTGTTTATTACATACGTTTGTAGCATACTCTATCCACTACTTCTTGTTTATCCACTGGATATTTTAAAAAAAATTAGTGTGAAGAATATGCCTACCCTTACCAGCAGAAATCCAATATTTTTTATTACAAGCCTTAAGGGCGTTATGCGAATCTGAGGCTTCTTCGATACTGTTAGATCAAAATCTTTTCATCTCATGTATAGCAATATTAAAGACTTTTTTATGAGACTCTGAGCTCTCCACCAGGGTTTATTCCTGCATCTAAAAGTCACACAGTGGCCTTTGACTATGTTTACATTTCTCCAGTTCTACCCCAACTCCTCTCCTCCTTTGTGAGCAAGGGAATGGACTAACATGTAATGGAAGCTGAAAGGTCATAAGTTGACTGAGTCACAAAATACAGCAACTTTGTCAGTTTTTTCCTGAACAAGGAGAGGTGCGGAAGACCGAGACAAAAAAGAGGGAAAAAAACAGCTTCCTATTTGCTCACATTCTTCTTAGCAGAAAGTTGCTAAACATATCCATCTTCGAAACATTCTTACACATGGGTCCTGTGTCCAGTCAGTACTCTGATTTACAGAGTCATAAATGCGTCCAATACCCTTACTCTTCAGACCCGAGGTATAGGACTGTTCTCTTCTTCCCAGAAACCATAAATGAGAAAAACAATGGGATTTTTGTTATGTGCAAATGGAGGGGGAACACTGGAGTATAAGAGACATTATAATAAGAAAGATTCATTGTTGTAGCATTTTCTTCAGGGGGCTGTATTTCTTTGGGGACAAGAAATATTTAGCTGCTTTTTGAGTTCTTTTTCTTCTTAGAAATTGTGCATGCACCGACATGGGCAGAGCTCATTTTGCAAGGCTACCGTGAAGGACTGAATCCGTTGAGGTTGCTCAGTACCTTGAGGGTCAGATCCTCAGTAAGGAACCATCAGTTTTACTGGCAATGTGATGAGGCCAAAAATTGCAAAATGCAGTACCCTAGTTTAGACATCTAAACCCCAGCATAGGCATCTAAGTAAATGTCCTGATTTTAAGTAGTGCTGAATAGTGGCAGCTCCCACTAAAGGTCAGTAGAATGGAGAACAATCTGTTCCACTAGTGCAGAGGAATGTTCAGGTGATGTATCATTGGCATACTCCCCTACCTTCCCCTATCTCAGGTGTAATGGCCATTCTGGGATAAGCTGGCTGCATGTCAGAAATGGAAGAGGGCAGGCCCATTTTGTGATGGAGGGCAGAACTGGAATAACTGACTAAAACCAAAGAAAAAAGTTCCCAAATATTACTTCTTGGAAAGATCTACTGTTAAGTCATCTCCTTATTTTTCTGCATGGTTCTGACTCCAGACACAACTTAATTAACCCACTGGTACAGACAGCTAACGGAGTACTCCATAATGACCTTAAAGAGTCATGTAGCTCAAAACAACAGTGGACACACAGGATGAAATTGACTTTTGGCCCGAGTAAGCACAATTCACTCACTGAAGTTGTACTCGTTTACTCCTGCAGATTCACAGATTCCACTTCAGCCCACATGTATACACTCGGAGAATGAATTAACTAGCCTTTTAGGGTATGTCTACACTGCAATTAAAAACCCACAGCTGGCCTGTGTCAGCTGACTCAGGCTAAGGGTCGGTTTAATTGCAAAGCTGACATTTGGGCTTAGGCTGGAGCCCAAACTCTGAGACCCTCCCCTGGAGCCAGAACATCTATACCACAATTCAACAGCCCCTAAAACCCAAGCCCCAATCCACTGACAGAGGCCAGCTGCAGGTTTTTAATTGCAGTGTAGACATATCTATAGTTACCGGCAAATACAGAGTACTACAAAAGCATCTAACATTAATTTCTGCCAGGCATTTTATGTAGTGTATGCAGTGGTGAGCTGGAGCCGGTTCGCAAGAACTGGTTATTAAATTTAGAAGCCCTTTTAGAACTGTTCTGCGAGGGACAACCGGTTCTAAAAGGGTTTCTAAATTTAACCAGCCTAAAGTGGCGCCTTAGGCACCAACTCCACGGGTGCTCCAGCCCTGGAGCACCCAAGGGGAAAATTTGGTGGATGCAGAGCCCCAACCAGAGCTCCCTACCCCACCCTAAGCCCCAGCTCACCTCCGCTCTGCCTGCTCCCCTGAACGCGCCACCCCGCTCCGCTTTTCCGCCACCCCCCCAGGCTTCCCGCGAATCAGCTGTTTGCGCGGGAAGCCGGGGTGGGCTGAGAAGCAAGCGGCGGCTTCCCGCTCAGGCAGGCAGAGCGGAGGGGAGCTCGGGCGGGGGGGGGGGGGGCACGAGGAGGGCCGCCCATGCCGCAGCAGGTAACCTGGGGGGGACACGCACGCAGGGGAACCGCTCCCTGCCCCAGCTCACCTCCGCCACCCTCGGCCTGAGTGGGAAGCCGCGGCCTGCTTCTCAGTCCTCCCAGGGTTCCCACTGAACAGCTGATTCGTGGGAAGCGGGGGGTGGGGGTGGGCATGGAGAAGCAGAGCTGGGCGGTACGTTCAGGGGAGGAGGCGGAGCGGAGGTGAGCTGGGGCCAGGCGTGGTGCTGGGCGGGGAGTTGCCGGTGGGTGCTCTGCACCCACCAGTTTTCCCCGTGGGTGCTCCAGCCCCGGAGCACCCAGGGAGTCGGTGCCTAAGGCACCACTTTTGATGTGATCAGTGGGGGGAGCAGCTGCTCCCCTTGTTCCCTCCCTAGCTACGCTCCCCTGCCCCTAGGAGGCGGAGGGACCTGCCGGACGCTTCCTGGGAGCTGCCCTAGGTAAGCACCGCTGGGACTCCCCACCTCGCCCCCAGGCAGGTGCCTCTGGCTCTTAGGGGTGGGGTGGGCACCCAGTACGGTGGCCCACGAGACCCTCCTGCCTGATTCTGGGGGCAGTCAGGGGATAGGGGAGGGGGGTGGATGGAGCAGGGGTCCTGGGGGGGGGTGTCAAATGTGGGGGGATTGGATGGGGCAGGAGTGTGCAACGACCCCCTCGTGGGGTGAGGAGGGAACCAGTTGTTAAGATTTTGGCAGCTCATCATTGCCCTTGCCTAGGTAAAGTTGTTAAAACAGGTCCTTCCAGAGAAAGGAATGTAGTTTCCCCACCAGAGAGAGTTACATTCTCATGGTCTTTCAAAGTGTATTTACATATTGCATAAACAGACCCATCAAACGAACAAGGGGTGGAAGTAAACCGCAGACTATCACAGTACGGGAGGAGATTAGCGACATGTGATAGTCAATGTTCATTCAATAGCACCAGAAGAGGAAGGAACTAAAGTCATTTGTATTTTAGCAAACTACTTCAGCAGGGGAAGCAGCAGCAGGAAAAATTCCTTCTAGACAGATTCCATGTTGCCTATCTCACAGCTGGATATAGACTTATCTGGAGGTATCCTTCAGACGATCCATTTAAAAGGTTCACTGGACTATAAAAGAGAGGCCAAGAAACCCAAGGTTCCCTGGGATGGTAGGCCCACAATTTTAAATGCCCCACAAAGGCAGGGACAAGGGGCCAGTGAAACTCGAAAAAGAGGATGACAAGGCTGGTACAGAAAGGGAAGAATCGATAGTCTTATTCCGTGGACAACAGGGATACAGTTTCTCAACTGCCCATACATGGGGTGCCACGGTACGTGAGGTAATATATTTTATTGGACCAACTTCTGTTTGTGAGACCGACAAGCTTTTGGGCGAGACAGAGTTCTTCTTCAGATTTGGGAAAGATACTAAGACTGTCACAGCTAAATACAAGATAGTTTAGCATAAATAGTTAGCACAAATTCTAAGGGACCATTCAAGGTGAAGTGGCCCATTAAGACCCCAGGGGTCATAGAAGAAAAAACGTGGGTTACAGATTGTTGTAATAAGGCATAAATCTAGTGTCTTTATTAAGACCATGATTTTTATTGCCTAGCAAAGTTATGAATTTAAGCTCGCAGGCTCATCTTTTGAAAAAGTGTTGTGCCAGTTTCCTTTGAGGATGAGGACTGATAGGTTAGATATGGAGTGATCATTTTGTGAAAAGTGTTCACCCACAGGTGATAGGTGTTTTTGTCTTATTTTCCTGTGTGAGTTAATTCGCGAGCAAAGTGATGGTCTTGTTTCACCCAATAACAACCATATTGGGGCATTTAGTGTAATTTCAGGCAAGTATGGAGAGAATAGAGCCTGGGGGGAAAAAACCTGGGAAAACTCAGCATTCCAGCAAAAGTGAATGACCAAGAAATACTGGCCCTTATAGACTTTGGGAGCCAAGAGTGAGAATTACAGGGAAGATAGCAGAAGAAGAACTCCCAATTAAATGCATCCATGGAGATGTTCTATGGTATTCCAGCAGGATAGTAACATTGTTTGCTACTGGGAACCAGGGCTGGATGAAGGTAGGCATTTCCCCAGATCTCTATTACCCAGTGATATTGGGCTGAGACGATATACTTCCCTGACTTCTTGTAGAACTTTCCTTAACTCATGAGCCTGAGGAGGATGCAGTGGAAGAAGTTTTGAGGGTTCTTTTCCCCCATAAGTATCCCGAGGTAGTTACCTCCCGGCCCAGAAGGAAACGTCCCAAAGAGAGAAATTGATAGAAAGTAAACAGCAGAGAGGTGAGCGATGTGATTCCCTCTGTAGGCATAACAGATGACAGAGTCCATAGTTGATCTGAGCAAAGCAGACAATGCTAAGGAATGGACTTCCACGAGTGCAGATGAGACAACCTCTCTGCCACTGGACCTGGAGAGGCTAACAGGGTTCTCCGATTTCCTTATGGAGCACAGAAATGATGAGACCTTCAGCTGGGTCTTTGAACAAGTAGTAGTGATAGATAACAAGGAAGTTGATCTCTTGAAGGCATGGTAGCACCCTCATTACACCTTCCAGAGGGACTTATTGTATTGGGTAGACCAAGACAGCAGATGCAGGAGGTACAGTTGCAATTATTAGTGACATGTTTATATTGTTGTGAGCTCCTATATCTGGCACGTGCAACCCCATGTGTAGGACGCCTTGGGAAGGATAAGACAATCTAGGGTCCTGGCCTGATACTTTTGGCCAAGGGTCCTCAAAAAAGTAGAGAATTTCTGTGCATTATGCCCTGGCTGCCAATTAGTGGCCAGCAAGGGAATCCTATGGGCTCCACTAATACACCTTCCCTTGGTGGAGAACCACTTTGAACCAGTAGGAGTTGACTTTATAGGCCCCCTAGAGAAGAGCACCTCCAGACGCCAGCATATAACTTGTCATCATAGACTATGCCATGCACTACCTGTAAGCCATAAAACTCTGGTCCATGAAGGCCAAGAGTATTGCTAATGAGCTGCTGAAGGTCTTGCATGGGCAGGGATCCTCAAGGAGATCCTGACAGACCAGGAATGAATTTCATGTCCTGGCTGATGAGAGAGAGTTCTGTGGGATACTGAAAATCAAAGTGCTACTCACATTCATGTATCAGGCAGACAGACGATCTAGTCAAAAGATTTAACCAGACACTAAAGAAAATGCTCATGAAATTCATCACCCAGGACCCTTACCATGGGACCAACTATTCCCAGCCCTGCTCTTCGCCATTAAGGAAGTTCTGCAAGTCTCAGAAAGCCCTGGCTGGGATGATTTAACTGGGATTTGGTCCTGCTTCGAGCAGGGGGTTGGACTAGATGACCTTCTGGGGTCCCTTCCAACCCTTATATTCTATGATTCAACAGGAGTCTCTTCAATCAAATGGTTATACGAGTGACAAACAGGAGGCATACTAGACCTGGTGTGGGAGACATGGGAAAGCCAGGCTCCAAGAGGCAAAACTATGTGTACTACGTGTCTTAAAGTTATGCAAAAGACTGGATGCTATGAGTGTCTATGCTTGGCAAACATCTCAAAAAGAAGTGCAGGAATAACAGCAACACAACTAGGCACCTTCCAGCTGGGCTAAAGAGTGCTGCTGCTTTTTCCAAGCTCAGAATCCAAGCTGCGGGCCAGGTGGAAGGGCCCTATGAGGTGGTGAAGAAGGTTGGAAGCCAACCATTTAATCACACAGCCAGGAAGAGAGGAAAAAAAGGAACAGCTCTTCCATGTAAATTTGTAATAGCCCTAGAAAGCCAAGGAAGACTTATTGGTCATGCTGTACCCTGAGGAACCAGACCTGGGGCCCCAAATCAATGACTGACTGTAAAAAAGCTCAGTGCCCCTTGGAGAGAACCTAAACCTGGAGCAAAGGAGCAGGCAATCTAACTGGTGGCCACATTTTCAATGCTCTCAGACCCCCCTGTGAAGATGTCCATTGCCCACCATTATATTAATACTGAGCCCAGTAAAGTAATACTGGAAGGGCTCCGACCAGTCCCCAACAAATTGAGAAGAGCTGTTGAGAAAGAGCTTAAGGCCATGTAAGAACCTGGAGTAACAGAAGAATCCCAAAGTGACTGGAGGAGTCGTATTGTACTGGCCCAAAGCTGGATGGCTCACTTCATTTTTGTACAGACTCCAGAAAAGTGAATGTAGTTTCAAAATTTGATGCCTACCTCAAGTTGCAAGTGGAGGAACTCTTAGACAAGTTGGGAGAAGTCCAGTACCTCACAACTCTGGATTTGATGAAGAGGTACTGGCAGAGCCCCATTAATGCCTGACTCTCAGGAAAAGATGGTTTTTCCCATGCCTCTCAGTCTATTTCATTTTAAAACAATGTGCTCCAGGTTGCATAGAGCAGCAGCTACTTTTCAACATCTGTTGGTCTGACTACTCCAACCACAAATATGCGACAGCATACTTGGACAATGTAGTCATTTATAGCAAGGATTGGAAGTCCCATATGGACAAAGTAGCTGCCAACTTTCAATCACAAAGGGGAGCCAGGTTAACAGCCCACAGTGCCTCCAAGGAACTGATAGTGAGATAAGGAAGACTGCAAGCCCTTGAGCTCAGGACTGATTAATTTGTTTTATGATAAAATCGATGGACTGGGTTAATTTGAGCTGAACAGAGCAGAGCCAGTTTGGCAAAAGTGGGTTACCCTTTGACAGGTCCCTTTATGGAGATAGACGAGACAATGTAGGGCCTGATCCTAAGCCCACTGAAGTCAATGATTTGAAGGGATCATGTCTGGCATAATAGTTCAAACCACCACCATTTGTAATGACACAAAGGTCAGTTCACTCTCAAATTGGACAGCATGAATTGGCAAATCAAGCTTGACAGGTTTAGTTATTAAATTGTTTCTAGACTCTTTAAATTGTTCATCCAACTCTAATTATACTCTGTCTGTAAATGAGCAGAGCGCCTACTCTGTGTTCACAGAGACCATGATCTAGTGTCCAAATTCATCTCCTTCCTGGGGTCTCGCTCCACGGTAACTCAAAAATAGCTAGCCGTACATTTTTGATTGAAAAATGGCCTTGACTACTGTTAAATAAAACAAAGTGAAGTGATGTTATTAAAGAGATTACAAATCAGCAGGAAAATATTCTATTTTTTGTTTGCTGTAGGATTTTTAGAATATAGAAATAGAAGACACCCAACGATTCTATGGAAGTTAGGATACTGGAGGTGCACTCAACTTCCAGAATGCAGACTTCAGTGAGCAAATGAGTAGGAAAGTGTGGTAGCATCTAAGGAATTTGGAAAGAAAGTAGGTGTTTGCCACAAAGACTAGTCAGAATCAAGTAATCTCCAAGCACATACCAGGTTTGCAACACTGTAGTTGCAGAATAAATGAATGACAAGTTGTTTATCTGACATTGTTCTGCACTCCCCCACCCCAAGAGTGATTTGTTTTGTTTTGTTTTAACTCCCACTGAAGGACGAGGTGGGGGTGCCAAAATGCTAGGTTAGTGTATAGTAATTGCTAGTTGGCATTTCACAGAGGTCAGTCTAGGAATCCTGCTGCTAGGCACCAAGGGTTTATTCAAATTTGATGATACAAACTCAAAAATATGCTGTCATTCATTTCTGAAAATTCTCATTTGGGAGAGGAAACTAAAGAAGATACTAAGGGAGAAAAAGCTGATTTTGTAATATTTCTAAGCTACCAGACACTAGAAATCCTGTTCTTGCAAAATTTCCAGCCCTATTTCTTAACAAAAGATTTTGGAAATGATTTTTATGTGCATCAGGACTTTGGGGGCTTATTCAAAATGAAACAAACCTACCAATCTTTGCTGACACTTTACCTCTCACTGTCAGTCAAGCACTTTCTCTCACTCTCCAGAAGGGATGGAAGTCCTGTAGAGGATTAAGTGGTTTCTAGCAGCACTGACTATTACACAGATTTCTGTTTGGTAATCTGCTGTTCTTTGAGGGGAGTGTACTCTGTAGTCTTTCCTCCAACCCCAATCCACAAAAGGTAGCAACACCACTTCCTCATCAGGAAATTCCTCTTTCCTTTGCTGCTCTGTGCATTGCACAGAGGCTTTTGGCCAAGAGTGAAAGCAGTGATTTCAGGTGAAGCAAGTGTTTGATGCACAACACAAAGGAAATGCCTTTAAGAGACACCTTTGCAGAGAATAAATGGCAGATTCTCTGCAACTTGAAGTCTTTAAATCATGATTTGAGGACTTAAGTAACTCAGCCAGGGGTTAGGGGGGTCTACAACAAAAGTGGGTTGGTGAGGTTCTGTGGCTTGCAATCTGCAGGAGGTCAGACTAGATCATCATGATGGTCCCTTCTGGCCTTAAAGTCTAGGAGTCTAAATGCTCAGTGCTTTCTGAAAACTGGGTCCCCTTTAAAGGTATTTGAGCACCTAAAAATTAAGTCACCCCAAAACGGTTTGTTTTACTTGGCCCTATATCCTTCCTCTGGGCAAATTCCCATTGATACCAATGGAAAATGTACTCATTGTTTGGATATAAATGGCAGTTTTGCCTGAGGAAGGACATAGGTTCCAATCCTTTCTGATAGGAGGACTCCAATGACTTCCCAGGATAACTCCTGGGGAAAAGAGATGTATCAAAATTTCTGATCTCCAGTTTCAGTAAGAAGGCAACTCATTTCACCAAGTTTTAAAATCCAGTTGGCTAACATTTTAAAATACTAAATCATTACAGATTGTGATTTAAAGTGCATATGGGTGGGGGTAGGGATTCAAAAGCACACAGCCTTGGCCTAATTGTGCTCCCACTGAAGAACACTGTAGACTTTCCTAGGTTCAGAAGTTGAACTCAACCACTTGTGGTGTTTGAGTTTTGGAAACTTTTTGTTCACCATTAATTTCACTTTCACAAACCTTTACACTTCTAGACTCCAGATGGCAGTAGGTGGTCTCAATTTTGTAAGAACACACTGGGCCAGCACCTCTCAGGAGAGACTCAGAATATTACAATATCTAGCTCCAGAAATAGAAATACCTAAATAGTGCAAGAAAGACTGTTCTTGCTGTAATTCTGGCCCAACTCAGAAGCAGATAGAACAGGTCTTCATGAATGATTTCCAGTACTGAGAGACTTCCAGTTCTAGAATTATAGAAGTAAGAAACTTGGATAAACATATCTGAATATTTTTGGGAGCTTATTCAAACTGAACCAAATCTTTTGTTGTTTGCCCATCATAAAAATGCAACATTAAAAACTCTTTTACCAATACAAACAAATAGTTTGTCTAGTTCAAATAAACAAGATAATACTGCGCTTTGCAAGTGGTGTTGAAAGGCCTTTCAGATCATAAAAAAACAAAGCATCAATAGGATTAGCCAATTTAAAAACAGGAGTAAAGAGTCTTTCGGTGTTCCCCAAGTACAAACATAACCGCTTCAGTAATATGAAATCATTTGGTTAAAAAAATTAAAGATTAATATCAAAAGTACCTTATCACCTGGGAGGTGGGAATGGAAATTGTTGAATGCAAACAGACTGACCCTTCCTGGATTCATTTTTTCCACTGCATGTGCCAGGAGGATTCATGATGTGCGAAAAAACAGACTGAAGTCATTTGATGTGACAGGTGCATGAGCTTCTGCAGATCAGACACGTGTCTGAAGGGACCTTTCCAGATTAAAGTACTTGGAAAGAAACAGATTAAAAGCAAGTGTGGGGCTTTCATTATACACAGTACAAAAAATGCAATAGACTATTTTGATCACCTACCACACAGAGGAGTAATGCATGAAATTATGCAGGTTAGGCAGTTTGTTATTAAAGTGTGTATTCATTTAATATATATTGCAGTTAAGCAACCATATAAACAAACTACTAGGTGGTGCTAGTTAATCTCAAGAGTTGTGTTTTTAAGCAATAGTTTGGGTGAAACCTTCACAGCAGAGTTGGTGTGAAATAAGCAGCAGCAAAGATAGTGCAATTTGGTAATCACTGCTTCTTGACTCCAGATAGGGATTTACATTAGCTATACACAACATGGAGCGATTGGAGCATATGAATTTATAAAACGGAGGTGTGGCCTGGTCTTATTAAGGCATTTTTAGTACAATGCATCCCTTCTGAATTCTACTGTCCTAATATTGGCTGAAGGGAAGGTTAGTTCAGGCATAAGAGATATTCCACTCTCAGCTGGAGTAACTGATGTGCAATGACTCTCTGTACATGAAGAGCCCTAAAGGAGATGGGCATATGTACAGAATATCAATGCACACATCTGAAAATGTAAAGGTCATAAAACAAACAATGCAGACAACCACATTGATGTTTTGCTATCTGGGGAGGGTATGTCCCCAATATCACCACCAGAGCAGAGAAACATGATCTGAGATGGAAAAAAAAAATCATTCTGATATGTCTACTGCTAAACCACAAGAAGATATACAGTAAACTCATAGCAGTTCATGGAAAGTTTGAGATACTTGTCTGAGGTCATCGGCTAGTCTGAATTAGTAGAAGCTAGTGTGTGGGATGCTCTATATCTAAGTCCCCAACCAAGTCCTCCAATTAATTGTTGGTGCTGTAGATAGCCATCTCCTAACACACTTGATCAGAAGTGTTCCCATTTACCCTCCCTGCCTCAGTTTCAGGGAGTACAGGCATTCGCCCTCTGTGGTTAACACCTGGAGTGCTCAATCACATCTCAGGACTACAGTCATCACCTGTCACTGGGCAGGGACCCTTGAACCAACTAAGTTCTGTCTTTGTCTCAAGGTCTATGGAAAACCCACTTTGAACCAGTATATGCAAACCACAGGGATTGTACCAATCTGAAGTTGTTTATATTCTTAATGAACTGCTTCAATCACCCCTTCTGCTCTGCCACACACATACACACAGTCTCTTTTTAGCACCTGTAAGAGCTGTGGTAACTCTCCCCCATTGAGCAGGGCATAATTATAAACAATAATAATTAATACAATGGTCCCTGAAGCTACTGCATGAGATTGAAATACTTGTCAACCCTCCAGAAGAGGACATGGGAAAACTCTACAAGTAGCTGAAGCTATTGATACTCTGTCTCTTCACAGAAGTTTGATCACACCTTTCTCACACAAAGAATATGTGAGGAGACACTGCAGAACAAGAGGGATATGTAGGAAACAAAAGACCACCTTCATGGAAAACTCTCTCATTGACTTGCTTTGGGAAGTAATTTATGATTGCTTAGGTATTTCATCATAGCCATGTGTGGAAGGCTCTCTTAACGTTACTGTTCCTAGAGCTGCACAGCCCTACTTATTCCTTTTCCAGACAGCAATGGTTCTCTGGTTTTCCTCATATAATTGTCTTATTCCAAGTCTACGTTAAAAGGGGAACTGTTCTTTTAAAGCACTCTGAGCTACAGCTTGGAGCTGAAGGTAGTGCTGCTAATAATGTCCTGGTCTCACCCTACTGGGCAGCAGTGCAGGTTTAACCTCTTTAGAAGTGAAAGTTTAGGCTTCCCTTCTTGAGACATTAGGAAAAAACATTTCCATTGTCGCTTTATATGTTTGCTTTCCAACTTTTACTGTTATAGAAGGTCTAGTGTTAGAGAGCAGTTGCTGAATAAGACTGTGAAGCCTCTCATTAGCAAGAGTAGGATGGCAAACCTTGGAGAGCAGTTAGGCCATCCCATAAACCTCTCTTCCCCCTCTTCCCAATCTGCCTCTCCCAACAGCCCCAAAAGAGTCCCCAGGTTCACTTGTATTTGGATGTCCTATACAGGAATAGGCCCAATGGCCTGCAACTCACCTTTCTCTCAAAGGTTTTGCAACCAGCCAGCTAGCCTGGTCCCCCCAAAACAACTGCTGTCTTTTAGGATTTGGCAGAAAGGCACTTAGCCTTTCTCGACCTTCATGCTGTGTTTTGGGGGTGCCTGCTTCAGATTCGCTTTCCCACCTTTTTCAAAGTTTCAAATCCCTGCCTTTATTTCCCCCTAGTTAATGGGATTCCCCATCTCTACCTAAATCTCACTGGGCAACGAGTGATTAACTGGGTATGCACTCCATCACACACCATTAGGAATTTTGAGACATACATACAACATGTAACCAAAGCTTGTAACCATATATGGAGCACAGGTAGGGTGATGGCTTAGCATTCCTGCAATCTCTGTCTCCCATCTGGTTCAGGCAGAGTACCAGGATCTAACAAATGTCATATATTCCCCCCCCCTCCTCCTCAAGGACTGAGTCAGACCAAATAGCTCATTTGTTTAGTAAATCCATCTTAGATCTTTATTACACATGCCTTCTTCCTTGCTAACTGCAACTGTCATGCCACACGCTTCAGAGACTAACTAGGAGTAAACAATCAAACTCATGTTTTCTCTTAGACACCATGGTAATGTGCACTCTAAAATAACCTAGACAGAGCTGGGGCAAGGATGAGCCACCCAGGAATAAGAGAAAATGTAACAGCTGCTAAAAATACTTACCAGCTAGAAGAGATTGGGGATGCAACCAGCCTCAAATTCCATCTAAGGGATATAGCTGCCTGTCTGTTGGATTTAAAAAGACCATCCATCTCAAGAGCACTCTCTTAAAAGATACTATGAAAGTGAACCCATTCTTAAGAGTTCAGTAATGATTAAGGCCCAATTCTGCAAACCCATACACTTTCTTACCATCAAAAGCATATAAGTATAGACTAGAAATAAATTTGATTCACAAAAAGAGCCTATTTCAGTAGGTTCAAAGAAATGTAAATTTAAAGGCAAGGAGGTTTTAAAATCAAGGAAGTTTCATGAACAGATTTATCAATAAAGTTGAGACTAAAACTTTGCCTTTAGCATTTTAAGATAAACTTTAGAGAACCCATTTATGAATGGATCTTTCCATTCACCCTTTGGTTCACTGTGCAGGCAGGCTGACTAAGCAAGGCTAAGAATCCCAAACATCTCTCTCTGCCAGCTGGACACAAGGGAGCCTTGCGTTACTCCACCCTCTCTACAAGGATCCTGCTCACAGGCTCTAAAGGACAGCAGGCTGAGTTTTTCTACTCCTGCCAGACACTAACTAGTCTCCAGGACCATCTTATCAGCCAATATCCATTTTAATTATTCCTTCAGTCACAGAATATCAGGGTTGGAAGGGACCTCAGGAGGTCATCTAGTCCAACCCCCTGCTCAAAGCAGGACCGATCCCCAATTAAATCATCCCAGCCAGGGCTTTGTCAAGCCTGAGCTTAAAAACTTCTAAGGAAGAAGATTCCACCACCTCCCTAGGTAACGCATTCCAGTGTTTCACCACCGTCCTGGTGAAAAAAAGTTTTTCCTAATATCCAACCTAAATCTCCCCCACTGCAACTTGAGACCATTACTCCTCGTTCTGTCATCTGCTACCACTGAGAACAGTCTAGAGTTCCTCTTTGGAACCCCCTTTCAAGTAGTTGAAAGCAGCTATCAAATCCCCCCTCATTCTTCTCTTCCGTAGACTAAACATCCCCAGTTCCCTCAGCCTCTCTTCATAACTCATGTGTTCCAGTCCCCTAATCATTTTTGTTGCCCTCCGCTGGACTCTCTCCAATTTCTCCACATCCTTCTTGTACTGTGGGGCCCAAAACTGGACACAGTACTCCAGATGAGGCCTCACCAGTGTCCAATAGAGGGGAACGATCACATCCCTCAATCTGCTGGCAATGCCCCTACTTATCCAGCCCAAAATGCCATTGGCCTTCTTGGCAACAAGGGCACACTGTTGACTCATATCCAGTTTCTTGTCCACTGTAACCCCTAGGTCCTTTTCTGCAGAACTGCTGCCGAGCCATTCGGTCCCTAGTCTGTAGCGGTGCATTGGATTCTTCCGTCCTAAGTGCAGGACTCTGCACTTGTCCTTGTTGAACCTCATCAGATTTCTTTTGGCCCAATCCTCCAATTTGTTTAGGTCCCTCTGTATCCTATCCCTACCCTCCAGCGTATCTACCTCTCCTCCCAGTTTATTGTCATCTGCAAATTTGCTGAGGGTGCAATCCGCACCATCCTCTAGCTCATTTATGAAGATATTGAACAAAACCGGCCCCAGGACCAACCCTTGGGGCACTCCACTTGATACCGGCTGCCAACTAGACATGGAGCCATTGATCACTACTCGTTGAGCCCGACAATCTAGCCTACATTTGCTTTTCACAGACATCTGGAGCAGGGTAACTGGCCATCCAGACTGTCCTCTTAGGCCTTAAAGGGCCAGTACCTTGCTACAGTAGCCTTTTACACCTCCTTTGCAAGTGAAAATAACAACACTAGGAGTTCCCAAACTTTTTGATGGCACAATCACATTTTAAATGATCTATTTTCTCCCGGGATACCAGAGAAAATAGAGGATGCCATTTTGAAGAACAAAATGGCATCCTCCACACAGTGTGACCTTGAATGTACAGCACGTGAGAGGTCACGCCACATGGAGGACGCTATTTTGCTGTACAAAATGGCATCATCCACACAGCATGATCCCATATGCCTGGGGTGTGCAAGGTCACGCTGTGTGGAAGATGCCATTTTGTAGAGTAAAATGGCATCCTCCATGCATCATGACCTCGCATGCACCATACATGTGAGGTCATGCTGTGCAGATCAAAATGGTGTCCTCCGCACACTAGGGATCACTGAAACCCCATTTGCTGGCACTTGGGGTCACAACTCAGAGTTTGTGAACTGCTGAACTACACAAAGTACAAGATAATGGAGAAGTAGGTCCAAAGGTGGAAAAACTTAGAAAAGTTGGACTTATGATGGGATATATAAATCTTTTGCTGGGGAAGCTTTTTTTTAAAATAGTGTTAAAAGGTTAAGTTATGTATAATCACATGTAATACAGCCAAAGGCTCCAAAATTCCAAAACAGGGCATCTCTGTGTTGTGAGGAGTGGGAAGTCCTGGGGCACTGTATGTTCTTTTACAAACCACCTTATTTAAATTCTTGGGAGTCTCTCTCTAAAAAAAAAAAAGTGCTTCTCAAGGGCCTGCTTTTCAGAACTAATTTTGGAAAATGTACTGTTTTGAGAAACAGTTGCTTCCAGCTAGATGCGTGTTGTCTTGAGTATCTCAGATAGATCTGCAATTAAAATATAGCAATTCAGCTGGCTGGATTATATCTTGTAATCATTCTACTGGTGTTACTTGAATTCATGTTTGTAGAATGCACAGTAGGGTTAGTTTTTTTGTGAGGCTGATGTCTTTGATTACATGTTTTCAAGAAACCATGGCCAAGTTACTGTTTGTCACATGAAGTTTCTCCTCTTGCAATCAAATGTGATGCCTACAGAAACATCAATAATATTCAGGTAGTGAGTGATGCTATGACCATTAATTATCAGGCTGGTGCCTAGTCTTTCATTATTTCCTTACATTCTCCCCTGTTTGTTATAGCTAACTGGTCTATGGTCTTAAACTTTGTGCATCTTTGTGTGCAGGGGCCATCAGTTTATAGGATTATAAAATGCTGAATATAATGGGGCACAATCAAATCAGTTAGAACATCAGGGCTGGCATTAGATACTTGTAGTTGCTGTGATCTCACCAGCCCCCTAATCCATGGGGTTAAAGTGTGGTTCTACACTGACTAGTTACTATCTAAAATGGCACCATTCACTCTATAAATCTGCTCCCCTTTGTGGACAGAGTCATTGTAACGGGTTGGATCATGGAAACCCCATTGGGACTGCCATCTGATGTGCACTCACTACCTCTGAGCCCATTTTCCCTGGCAGCTTCGGACTTCAGTACCTTGCCTTGTTTGAGCCAGACACGCTTGCCTGCTGTAAACACAGAACCAAGTCTGAACCACGTCCCCCACAAGCTGCAGGCTTAACTGAAAACAGCTTAAGAAGTGCTCCTGTCTCCAGCACTCAGATACCCACCTCCCAATGGGGTCCAAACCCCAAATAAATCCAGTTTACCCTGTATAAAGCTTATACAGGGTAAACTCAAATTGTTCGCCCTCTAGAACACTGATAGAGAGATATGCACAGCTGTTTGCTCCCCCAGGAATTAATACTTGCTCTGGGTTAATTAAGAAGTAAAAAGTGATTTTATTAAATATAAAAAGTAGGATTTGAGTGGTTCCAAGTAATAACAGACAGAAGTAAATTACCAAGCAAAATAAAACAAAAACATGCACGTCGAAGCCTAATACCGTAAGAACCTAAATGTAGGTAAAACTCACCCTCAAAGATGTTCCAGTAAGCTTCTTTGACAGACTAGCCTCCTTCTAGCCTGGATCCAGCAATCACTCACACCCCTGTAGTTACTGTCCTTTGTTCCAGTTTCTTTTAGGCATCCTTTGGGGGTGCAGAGGCTCTCTCTTGAACCAGCTGAAGACAAAATGGAGGGATTTCCCAGGGCGTTATATATAGTCTCTCTCTTGTGAGTATTTTTGTATTTTCCTATGCAACATCACAGCTCCAAGATGGAGTTTTGTAGTCACATGGGCAAGTCACATGTCCATGCATGACTCAGTTCTTTACAGGCATGTTTCCAATGTTTGCCTGTTTCCAGGAAAGCTCAGATGTGGATTGGCGTCTATCAAAGTCCATTGTCAGCTTAAGTGTTTCTTGATTGGACACTTACTGAGAATAGTCTTTTCTCAGGAAGCTGACCAAATGCTTCACTAAGGCTACTTAAAATCAAACAAGTACATAGCCAATATTCATAACTTTGAATACAAAAATGATACATGCATACAGATAGGATGAATATATTCAGTAGATCATAACCTTTGCAGAAATGTGTTACATGTCATATTTCTATAAAGTATTATGGGATGCAACGTCACAGTCATATCTACCATTTTTGGTTTTAAGAAGAGGTTTTAATCAGGGCTGTCAAGTGACTATAAATTAATCGTGATTAATTGCATGATTAATAGTGCTGTTAAACAAAAGAATACTACAGTTATTTTTGGATATTTTCTACGTTTTAAAAAAATATATTTATTTCAGCTACAACATGCAAGACATTTACATGACAGATCCATATGTCCCTTCATACTTCAACCACCTTTCCAGAGAACATGCATCCATGCCGATGATGGGTTCTGCTGAATAACCATCCAAAGCAGTGCGGACCAATGCATGTTTATTTTAATCATTTAAATGCTGCCAGTAGAAGGTTGATTTTCATTTTTTGGTGGTTTGGATTCTGTAGTTTCTGCATCCAAGTGTTGCTCTTTTAAGACTTCTGAAAGCATGCTCCACACCTCATCCCTCAGATTTTGGATGGTGCTTCAGATTCTTAAACCTTGGGTTGAGTGCTGAAGCTATCTTTAGAAATCTCACATTCGTACCTTCTTTGCATTTTGTCAAATCTGCAGTTCTTAAAACTAACAACATGTGCTAGGTCATCATCCGAGACTGCTATAACATGAAATATATGGCAGAATGCAGGTAAAACAGAGCAGGAAACATACAATCCTTCCCCAAGGAGTTAAGTCACAAAATTTAATTAATGGTTTTTTTTTTTTAAACGAGAGTCATCAGCATGGAAGCATGTCCTCTGGAATGGTGGCCAAAGCATGAAGGGGCATACGAATATTTAGCATATCTGGCACGTAAATACTTTGCAATACCAGCTAAAAAAGTGTCATGGGAACACCTGTTCTCACTTTCAGGTAACATTGTAAATAAGCAGCAGGCAGCATTATCTTCTGTAAATGTAAACAAACTTGTTTGTCTGAGTGATTGGCTGAACAAGAAATAGGACTAAGTGGATTTGTAGGCTCTAAAGTTTTACATTGTTTTGTGTTTGAGTGCAGTTATATAACAAAAAAAATCTACCTTTTTAAGTTGCTCTTTCGTGGTAAAGAGATCGCACTACAGTACTTGTATAAGGTGAATTGAAAAATTCTATTTCTTTTGTTTATTTTTTTCACAGAGTAAATATTTCTAATAAATATAAAGTGAGCACTATATACTTTTTATTCTGTGTTAATGAAATGTTTGAAAATGTAGAAAAACATCTAAAATATTTAATAAATGTAACTTGGTATTCTGTTGCTTAATAGTGCAATTAAAATTGATTTAAAATCACGATTAATTTTTTGACTTAATCATGTGAGTTAACTGCAATTGACAGCCCTAGTTTTAGTGCTTTGCTTTTTTGAAACTTGTGTTAGCAGTGCAGAACCAAGAGTGAGTTGGGTTCTATCCATTGTGCACCATTAGATTTGTTTACGAAGCTCCTATGTGCTTGATCAGGTCCTAAACACCCAACCATATGGAAGGAAATGGGACTGCACACATGATAATAAGCTGTACTTTAGCACTTTTAATCCTTAGATTTCAAAATGTTCTACCAAGAAAGGCAAGTACCACTAAAAGCATAGTTTGGACAGTAGGATATTTCTATTTCTTTCATATCCCCTGAATAAGAGTTAGCTGGACTCTTGTAGCCCCAGTTGAATCTGTGGAAATATTTTTTTTTTTAAGTAAGTCTTACGTGTGTCTATTACATTTTGTGTGTAAATTGTTGGGAGACAAAAACAAACAAACATGGAACCCAGCCATGTATTTCTTTAATTAAAAAAAACTAAAAAATAAAAAATTCAATTTTCAATGTAGTACCGCACTTTGAAGTGCATGTAGCTCCCTCTGAATAAAATGACACTGATTTCAACTGGGGGGGGGGTCTCATTCTCCAAGGAGTTAGGGTTTAGACTGAGTATTTCACAAACTTTGTGAAAGGTGCAATGGTCTGATGCTTGCACAAGAGGTGGTGGTATGGGGCAAGGCTGTATATATTACTGTCAGGTACAGGGATGAAATTTTAATAAGTTACCATATAATTTATGCAGAAAAGGCTCTGTAAAGGGAGCTTGTGGAAACAATAGTGATGGGTTGATCCTTTTAGGGGAAATCTAACACCATCCCTCTAACCACAACCCAATACACTGGAGGGTACCTACTACTATTTAATGTACACTAATACTTCATCTGTTCAGTGCCAAAGATCTAGCAGTTCGGCCTACTTTCAGAATATTCAGAAATCAATATTCAGAATACCAGCTACACTCCTTATTCAGACAGAACTGCTGATGAAATGCTATAGGATTTTGCATACATATACACTTGTAGATCTAAGTGGGGTTCTCACATGTAGGGTTGCAAGCTGTCAACCTCCACCTCAAACCTCGCTTTGCCTCCAGCATTTATAATGGTGTTAAATATATTAAAAAGTGTTCTTAATTTATAAGGGCAGGGGGGTTGCACTCAGAGGCTTGCTATGTGAAAGGGGTCACCAGTAAAAAGAAGTTTGAGAGCCACTGATCTAAGACATTCTTAGAATATATGCTGCAGAATACCTACACTGTCACAGGAGTAGCAAGATCAACCCCACAAGAGGGCAGCATTTCCATCCAGCAAGAGCTTCCCAATCTAGAAGAAACCACGGAAATGAAAACAAGTACAGATTTCTGTGTACAAACTTCTGAGCCTAGAGCTGGTTGATTTGTGAAGAGTTCAATTCACACTTGTCTAGTAGATTTGCTAACAGTATTTTTTCCCCATTACTTGACCAGCCCCATCTTTAACCAACTTCATCAGCTGGGTGTGCAGGGAACATATTCCTCCAGTTCAGGAAAGACCATCACTCTAGCTGGTATAGACATACACTAGGACCAGCTCACTTAGAAAGTGTCCTGTTTCAAATGTGGAGATTATAAACACCTCACTTCTGTATATGAAGGATGATGCCTGTTGAGGACTCCCCCATATGTCTATGGTCCCCATTTTCTTGCCAGCACTCCTGTCTGTCCTTTATTTCACTCATGTGCATGTCTTCCAACCCACCCACCCGCTCCACTTCCATATTATGTGCATAAATACTAAAAGAATGTTCTCAGTATCAAATATTTGGGCTCTTCCCTAATTTAAGGGAACTCAACTTATTTGGACTAGAAAGAAGGTGCACATTTTTAACAGTGAGCCTAATCAGCTGTTGGAGAATCCACCACATCTCTAGGTATGCTGCTCCATCACTTGAGGTCAAGAGCAGGTATCTTTCTAAAAAGGTATACTGTAGCTTAGAAGACAGTTATGGGCTTGAGGCAGAAATTGTTGAGTGAGGTTATGTGGTGTATGTTATGAAGGAGATCAAACTGGATGACTATAATGGTTGATCCCTTTTTAAAAAAAATATCTATGATTATGCTGAAACTGTTACTTGCATAAAAGCTTAGATAAGTTGACTGCACACCTCAGATGTACTACCTGCTGATTAAAAGGTGTGTTATACATGTGTGTGTCATGGCAAGTTGTATATTGTATTCATGAACCCTATTTCTTGTGAAGTAGCTGCTCTCTTATCTAGCATCCTTTACCCAGCTGCCAAATAACAACTGGGCTAGTATTTAACAGTGAAGCTTGGTAATTTAATCTGATTGATAACAGCAGGGCTTCACAGTGAGAGACTGATTTCACCATAAAACTTGGACTATAATTGAAAGGGTAGATTTTACAAGGTCCTACAGGAAAATGCTATCCCAGTCTCCACTATGCATCTCTGTGCAATACACACAGATCAAGCCACAAAAAAATTGTCTTGGTATAAAAATTCTCTTCTGCTCTTTACCACCTCCGCATAGAAACTTTTTTTGGTGGCCAATTCATGACAACACTAGTAGCACTGCAGCATGATTAGGGCAGGGGTAAATACATTAATGTTGTCATGACAACAAGTGTTATGTTGGTCTGATGAAAACATCTATGCTTGGGTCCATGTGCAATCATATTCACAAACACTCTTTTATATGCAAAAGTACTTTGTCAGTAGTAACATAAGAACAGTGTTAGAGGATTTTTAAACAGCCAAATTTAGACAGCTGCCAATATGGCTTTAGCATGATTTGAGAATTGTTAGAGTTATAATAAAAGAAGCTTTTTGCACTACTTAAGAACACCATAGACACTTTTACTAACTAGATTTTTTTTTTTTAAATATAGTTGCAGCTCGAATAGTTTTCATGCTATTGTGGTCCTGGCTTAGATTACAATGAAGAACTGCTAAGGATATAGACAAGACCCTATCTCCCATTGACTTCTGTGGAATCTAGCTAGTAGAAAAGTTGCACCCATGTAACCAAAGGCAGGATTGTGCCTGTGATGGGTTGCCCCCCCCCCCAATGTTCTGGGATACCACTGAGCCCACCTGTTCTGCCAGCCTGGGCCCCCTTTACCCTGTCTGGCTGAGCCAGGCTCTTCAGCCTCCTCTAGCACACACAGACAGGGCTGCAGAAAGACACTAAAATCAGGTCTGGGAAGACTCAGCTTAAGGGACTTGCCCCAGAACTCAGGTGCCCCCGTCCCTTGGAGTGCAGATCCAAAGGTATATTGTCTTGCGCTGTACAGAAAGATCTTCACCGTGCAAGCTCATAAAAATTTGCCCTCTCCCTCAATGTGAAGAGATATTCACAGCTTCTTTGCCCCTCCCCCAATATAGATTGCACAAAGAAATACATTTACTACGTGAGATTTTAAGTGATAAGGGATAGCAAACAGAACAAAGCAGATTGCTAAGCACACAACAAAACATGCAAACTAAGCTGGATTCATTAAAGACACAGGTTACAAAAGGTAAGTTCTCACCCTAAATGTTGAATGAGGCAGGAGACAGTTTCTGCAGCTTAAGAGTTCAAGTTCTCTCTCCTTACACAGACTGGACCTGTCTCAGTCTAGACTCACCCCTGCCTTTCCCCTCAGATACTTTCAGCAGTCTCTTCTTGGGTAGGCAATGGAGGAGAGTCCCTATCAACCCTCTCCCCAGCTCTTAAGAATTTACTTAAGGCAGGAATCCTTTGTTTGATCCCCATACCCCTACAGGGGAAGAGTATGAGCAGTGTGCAAGCTGGTATTTTGTAGCAGGTGATTTTATCACCTGACCTGGTCGGCTGTCACAGCTACATCTCAGGGAGCCTCTCAGGAAGGAGAGTGATTAGTATCTTCACAGTCCTATTTCTTCCTAATGGCCTGCAGGGAAGATGGCCGGTTCCCTGATGGGTATCTTGCAAATACTCACACAGTTGTAATTGTTACATAGTCAATATTCCTAACTTTAGGATACAGAAATGATACATGCATACAAATTGTATAATCACATTCAATAAATCATAACCTTTCCAATGATACCTTACATGACCCATCTTGCATAAAACAGATCTTAGTTATGCCATATGCATATCAACCATATTTCTATGACAAATATGGGGTGTAACATCCGTGCCCATTGAATTTTGTTTGTTTGTCATTTTGCTGTACTTAAAAACACAAGAGATGGTGTTTGCATCAAGAAATGAAAGATAACCACCATCTGGCACATACTTTTTTCTCCGCATTTCAGTTGAAATGACTGGGGAGTATCCAAATCAGTTAATGTAAGAGTTGTATCTCCCCCAAAATGGAAGTGATTATATACAAATTAAACAACTTGCGAGGGTGCTCCTGTCAGATTTGGCCAGTGCCTTAGTTTCCCTCCAGTTTTCCGTGTCCGTTTTCCCTCCATGAGATTGGGGTTGTTTGTCTCTCTGGCCAGACTACAATGAATAGTTCTCTTTCTAGTCATGAATGACTGCTTCTTGGAACCCACAAGGGGAGAGGCAATTCCTGATTTAGTCCTAAATGGAGCAAAGGATCTGGTCCAAGCAGTGAATATAGATGAACTGCTCAGTTATAGTAATGTAATTAAATTTTACTTTTTTTTCTTTGGGGGGGGGGAGAGATATGCAAAGAAACCCACCCCAGTAACATTTAACTTCAGAAAGGGAGGAAAAAAAACACACACAAAAGTGAGAAAACTAGTTATTGAAATTAAAAGGAACAGTCACAAGAGTAAAATGCCTGCAAGCTCCATGGAAACTATTTATAAACACCATAGAGGCTCAAATTAAAGTTTATACCCCAAATTAAAAAAAATCAAAACAGTAAGAGGATTAAAACAATGACACCATGGCTAAACAGAGAAAAGGAGGTGGTTAGAGGCAAAAAGGCATTCTTTAATAATTGGAAGTTAAATCAAACGGAGGAAAAAACATAATGGAGCATAAACTCTGGCAAGTTGAAGTGTAAGTAGGCAGGCCAAAAAAGAATTTGAAAAGTAACTTTCAAAATAAAAGAAATTGCAATTACTTTTGGGTAAGTACATCAGATGCAGGAAGCCTGCCAAATAACCAGTGGGGCCAGTGGAGGATCAAGGCACTGAAGAAACACTCAAAGAAGACGAGGCCTTTGCAGAGAAGCTAAATTAAATCTTTGCATTGGTCTTCATGGCACAGGATATGAGAGAGAGAGATTCCCAAACCTGAACTATTCTTATTTGGTGACAAATCTGAGGATCTGACACAGATTGAGTTGTCAATAGAAATGGTTTTGGAACAAACTGATAACTAAACAGGAATAAGTCACCAGGACCAGATGGTATTCACCCAAGAGTTCTGAAGGAACTGCCATGAAATTGCAGAACTGTGGTATGCAACCTATCACTTAAGTCAGCCTCTGGAAAATAGTTAATGTAATTCCAGTTATGAAAAAAGGCTCAAGAGGCAATCCTGGAAATTACAGACTGCTAAATCTAATTTAAGTAAAAGGGAAATGGGTTGAAACTTGGGCTGTTGATTAATTGCAGTTAACTAACGCAATTAACTCAGAAAAATTAATGACAATTAAAAAAATTGCAGTTTTAATTGCACTGTTAAACAATAGAATACCAATTGAAACTTAATTATGGATTTTTTTCTACATTTTCAAACATATTGATTTCAATGACACAGAAGAAAGTGCATAGTGCTCACTTTATATTTTTATTACAAATATTTGCACTGTAAATAGTATTTCTCAATTTAGCTCAAGTGAAGCACAAGTACCATAGTGTAATCTCTGCCATTAAAGTGCAATTTACAAATTTAGAGTATTTTTGTTACATAACTGCACTAAAAAAACAATGTAAAACTTGAGCTTACAACTCCATTAAGCCCTTAAGGGTTTCTGCAGCCCAATCTAAAAGAAGGAAACAAGGAAATTAAAGGGAGTTACATATTCTAGCCAGTCCTGCTACAAATAGCCAAACTGCCTGTAAACTAGGTTACTTTGTAAGCTGCTCCTAGCTCTACAGCTTCTCTATCTTGCTGCTTACTTTGAGCCCTTTCACGAGTGTTCTTGGAGTCACTTCCTTCCCTGCTCTGAAAGCCAGGCTTTTCTGTAGCTGTTTAGTCAGTTGGTCCACTTCCATGCAGAGGAAGAGCTAATTCAGATTAGATAGGGTTTTCTATGCTCCATGGGACTCTCACTATTCATTATATCCAAGTTCAGGACACCACACTGAAAGGCAACATCTCAGGTCTGGGAACTCTTTATACCAGACCAACTTCTCTCCCTGTCTCATGATTTCTGTGGCTTTCCTAGGTTAGCTACACCTAGGAATGCTACTGTTAGATTCTGATCTTACATTTACATTGGTGTAAATGCATAGCCGTCCAATTAGCTTCTGTTGAGCACAGTTCAGAATCTGACCAACTGCCTTCTGTCTGACCTCATGAGGTCTGAATTCAGCAGCAAGAAAAGGAGAGATCACCGGTGACCTCTGAGAGAAACTGCAGGAAACATGGATTATTAGGAAGGAGGAGTTTCAAAACTGATCTTCAAATTTGAGAAAGTTTGTGTTTGATCTAGTATGATATTTGATCTGAGGATCAATTGGATTCTTATTCTGAAATGGTTTACTCCTCTCATAAAAAACTTGAAAATACTCATTTTTATGGTGCTTTCTATCAGAGGCTTTCCATGCACCTAAGCTTTAACTATAACCACAAACACACACCTTTCATTCTAAAGGACCCCCAAACCACTTTGTTAAAAGGCAGAACCCAATTGTGCTCTTGTATGCAATGTGCTCTGTGTGTCTGACAGCAGAATTTGGCCTCTAGTATATAAAGGTATATGATACACATCACTTCACCCATCAGTGAAATTTAGCTCCCTGGTGCAGAAAGCTGTAGCTAATTAACTGTTCAGTAGCGTTACTGTGTACATTTTAGGCCAGGAAATGAAGACGAATGCTTTATCCAATTGAAACTGTATGGAAAATTTAGTGAGGCAGAATACAATTATCCAAGCTGGCTTTGGCCAGGATAAAGTGAGAAGTACTGCTTTCTGCAGCACCTCCAAGTTTTCTTCAGACACCTCCCAAGAGCAGTTCAGGCACAAACCTACATAAAAATCTGCCAGCTTTACAGCCCCAGGTAGTGAAGGAGATGGTAATGAAACAGCTTTAAAAATAAATTATTGTTCTATTTATTCTGCAATTAATTGGTTTCCGATTGACTATCTAGTAACTGTTGTCATTGTTGGCTTCATGCGTGCAGCACTGAAAAATATGCAGCGTAATAAATGCTTTGCCATATACCTTTGTTTATGTCAAGGTAAACTGTGACTGTGCTTATTATACAACAATCTTATTGATCACAGCATGGTAGGCCCTCATTTACAAGAGTCTGAGACACTAAATACTTTTGCTCCCTTTCAGAGGATTTCTTATAAGATTGAATTTTAGGTGCCCCAGATTACCCCCCTAAATATATACTTAAATACCTTCTTTAGGAATTGAAGTATTATTTAGGCATGCTAAATCCCTGTGTATACTAAAACCAACACTTGTGTGCTCAACATTCATAACGATGGATTAAAGAGGACTAGTTTAGGCACTGAAGTGTGAAATTTGGGCATACAGAAACTTTTTTTAGTTGGAATAGTCAAGTAGAATTTTTACTGTGGCTAGCGTACATCCCAGAAGACAGAACTTCAATGCAACATTCATAATTTGAGACAGTAACTATAGTAGCTCTTTAATCTGGTGAGGAAGATTCATATTTTTATACTATAAATGCTTTCCAAGGCTTCTGAAGTCTACAGAAGCCAATAGGGCTGATTTTGCTCAATTAATTTTTATCTATAAAGTTAAAAAGTAAGTTCCCAAATTATATTTATATCTTTGCTATGCCTATATGCATCTTAAAATGGGTTTAAACTACTATATTAGAGCTTTTGAGCAAAAACAGATTTTTACAGGAAAATTTTAGATAATAGCAAAAAAAGTAGGAAAAGCCACTTATTTCAGTTTGTCTCTAAGAACAAAGTGCCTCATAACAGGACAAATTTAGTATTCTTTTAGTGTGCACTGTAAAATGATCCATTTTCAATCACATACAACAGCATCTTGGGCTATAAACAGAGCTTTTTTTTATGATTTCTTCCAAAGTTGCTTTTTTGAGGCCTTCTTGGTGGGTCTCATTTTCCTCAGGAAACCTTAACCCCCCAGTTTTAAGTTTTGAAGAAAGTGAGCAAAATTCACAACTCTTAAATAAGACCAAGAAGAAATCTACCTTTTTCTTAAAGGACCAAAACATACTCACCTTGAATAGGAGTTTTATACAATTTTAAAAATTGTTTGTATTTTTATCCCATGCCCATCATAGTATCCAAACACCTAACATGAACAAGAATTTAGCCCTAATTGGTGAAGCTTGCTGAATCATTCATTCTATCCTGTTGCTTTGCCAGCTTTATTTATGCTACACAACTTAAGAGTACCCGGAGAGCTGGATGCCCTTGACAAACTCTTAAAGACACATTCATACAATTAGATTCTGGCCTTTACCCACAGATAAAATGACACCAACAAGAACTAATAAAACCCAACAATAAATCTATTACAAGAGTCTCTCTCCACTCTCAACCGCCAATCAATCTTTTTAAAAAAAAAATAAAATCTTTGTATCCTAGTGATATGAAAGGATGATTCTGCTTTAATTCTATCAACCTCAAAATACCAACAGTTTCTGCCATAGTGGCCCATCTTGTAATTAGATAACATTTCCTCATAAATAACCAGAAATGGGATTTCCAACTTGCATTGAGGTGTTAAGATGCCCATTTTCATTGAAAGTTAATGAGATCTGAGAGCCTAATTTTTAGGGCTTGTCTACATAGGACATCCAGGAAAATTATTCTGAATTAACTAAAGATGTGAATTTGAAGTGGATAGGTTAAACCGCATTAAACCTCTGTGAACACCTCATTCAGAATTAAAGTAAACCAAATTAAGGCTCTTAATTCGCTTCCATAGTGAATTAAGGTAATTTGATTAAGATCACCTGAATTCTGAATAGCAGCATCCACACACAGTTTATTGTGGTTTAGTGAATATTGTGGTTCACTTCACAGTCACCCCTTTTTGTTATTTTGGATTAATTTTCCTGGTTGCTCCCCTGGAGACAGACTTTACATATTTTGAAATCCTGCGCATAAGCACTTCCAAACAAAATGACAAGAAATATTTGTTTGCCATGGACCTTGTAGTATGAAATTGATGCACAGCTCTCTCAGATGTTGCAGGAGGTACATCTATGGCATGTATCTCCTCTACATTGTGGAAATAATGCCAGAACCTGCCAGGGTTGTGTTTTTGTATTTGTAGAAATAGCCTCACAGTACTTCTCCTCATGAATGGCTAGATTGGTTTTGGCAGCCCCATTCTAACAATGCTTCTCAGTGATTAATGACATGGGAAACAAGGAAGATGCATCTAAACATGCAAGAAAAAGAAATACAAGGTTGCAGAACTGCTGACTGCTAATTGTGAGGGAGTAAAGAGTGGAAAAAGGATGTCTAAGAATATTGATTAGACACACTTGTTAGATGTGTCATTACCACTGCTCTACCTAAAAATGGACACCAGTGACTCAATTTTCCCTTCTTATATGCGTTCTTCACTATGCTGAGGAATTCTCCCTCTCAGGCCAGGCTCACATTTCCCTCCCCTACACAATTTTTCTGATGTCTCCTCATAGGTGTTCCACCTCTGCTTTAAACCAAACATGGCACAAATGAACTTATGTTTCTTTCTTACACAGTCTCCCCTTACCTGCACCATACATCACTGTTGAATAACCACCCATAATCCTCACAACTCAAATTCAGACTTATCTTTGACTCCCTTTCCTTTTCTCCTCACACGCATACACCTGCCAAATCTTCTCACTTAATTTTTTCTAATCCCCCTACATCTCCAGCCCCACTGACAAGACACTGGTTTATGCCACTGATTCTCTTTTGCCTGGATGACCAGGACCTCTTTTTGCCTCACTTTTTCCACTCTTCAGTCTAACATTCTGCAACCTACATAGTTCTCAGAAAGGCAGAGGAAAATTATGTCCTCTTTCCACTGCCTTCCTGACTTTTTCCAGATAAAGTTCAAACTGCTTCAGACCTTTAAGCCTTTGTAAAACTGCCCGTACCTTCATCTCATCTCCTTCCACCCTCCACTTAATCCTGCGCTTGGACAACTCATACTTTTTAAGTAAAAGTAGCAGGAAGAGACAAAAGGACCAAACTTTGTTTCACACTGCCTCTTATTCCTAGAAGATTATCCTCTTCCCATGTACTAAGCCCACAATTTCTTCTGTCAAATCCTTCGTCCACTATCTACTTGTGTCTTTTTGTCATTCTCCCCCGCGTCTTTTTGTTTTCCCACCTATGCTATTCTATCTACTCTATTGCTACTTAAAATATCAGAATATATATGATTAGCTTCCCATGTTCAGGTTTCAGAATAGCAGCCGTGTTAGTCTGTATCTGCAAAAAGAAAAGGAGTACTTGTGGCATCTTAGAGACTAACCAATTTATTTGAGCATAAGCTTTTGTGAGCTACAGCTCACTTTGATGTCAGTGGAAAGGCTCTCATTGATTTAACATGATTTGGATCAGGCCTTTATGCCTCCTAGCATAGAATCCCTACTCTTTCCTGTTGTCATGTTCTATGTTTGTATAACTCAGGTTTGAAATCTCTGTACATCACCATGCAAAATTACATCACTATGTTATGGAGTCACTTGTTCACTACTTCATATAAGGCTTCATTGAGGTTTTCCATTTGAATTGGATACATTGCATGCTCTGTACAAAATAAAGAGGTTGTGTATCTTTCCCAAATTTACAGCATTAAGACTGAAATTTCCTGAAGCTAATCCAATAAAACAGTTTGATAAATTTTAGTCTGAGTTAAAAAGAATTTAATCTCACTTCTGGAAGGCAAGCATCCACAAAGGGCAGAGTAGAGTTGTGGTCTGTAGCTGGAGGAGTAAAGGGAATGTGTTGAGCAACTTTCTCCATTCACTTGGTTTTTTGTCTGGTGTTTATGCAGGTAGCAACCTTAACTTTGACATCAGTTCTTTATGTGTGAATAAATGTTAATATTCAGATTTCGGTGGATGTTGCAAGGGTAGAATTGAGCCTTGTGGGTTAATTGTTTTTCTCCAAACTATCAATATCTCGTCAGCATTGTCCTGTATATAAGGCATTGGACTAGAAATTAGATAAACTGGTTTCTATTCCCAACCATGACACTGACCTGCTCAGTGACTTGGACAGGTTACTGCACCTCTGTTTCCCTTCTCACACTATCCCCAGTCAGTTTAGATTGTAAAATTTTCAGGGAAGACGCTGCCTTTTACTATGTGTTTGTAGTGCCTAGCACAGTAGAGTCCTAGTCTAAGTGATACTGTAATACAAATTATAATCTCAGCCACTGACATGGCTGTCTTGAAAATTTAAGGTTCCCTGGTTTCCCTTAGTATATTGAATGAGTTAATCTCAAAAACTGTTTGAATTGAATGTGAATCTCCCAGATTCCAAGAACATTGATTTCAGGCAGGAGATTTCACTCTAAGAAACAAGCTTCACTGTATGAAACACTCCAATATATGTAGCAGTAATTTTTGAAATGCTTGACTAGAAATACCCTTCCAAAAGCTGCTAAGGATTACAAGGGCGGATTTCTCAAGACACAGAGATGAACATGTCTGATACCTGCATTATACTGCATCACTTTTAAATATTAGAGAATAGGCACTTACTGAGCACTAAGTGTTCTGTCTGGCTCAACTTACAGGGAGCCACGGTAGATCTATTTTTATATTTTGCTTTCTAGGGGCCTGATCCTGTAACATGCCAAGCGCTCTCAATTCCCAGTGAAGTCAATGGGAGTCTGAAGTCCTTCAAGACACGCTTACCACCTCAGAAAAGGCAGCAGCTGCTTTTATTAAAGCCATAAAATATAAAAGCAGAGGAAAAATAGAGATCAATGGCAGTGGGTGATTCAGACAAGGACTGACAGTGTTGTCTTCATTATCTCCTGTACTTTTGGCCAAAATATTGGCCCTGTGTCTATTAAATATAGAAGTGAGAAGGAATCTAAACTGGTTGTACTTTGTTACTTTTTGTGAACTTCATTAGTATTAAGGAATAAAAAGCTGGAGAAATACTGTAGGTGCTGTTACAGTTGGGAATGTATTACTATTTCAGGGTGAGATTTTCCTGAGTACTCAGCATTGGTCTAACTCTGTTCCCCAGTTAGGCCAGTTCCAAGCACGCTGGAAAGCTCACAAGACCACTAATGGCGGTATTCTCAAAAGCACTAACAAAATTCCCCACCAAATTGGATTGGCCTGAGCTCTGTGTTCAAGGCCATCATCATTCTGATTCCTGGATGAAACCAAAGCCCACCTATCCTGTCAGATAACTGGTTATGCTGGGCTGCCCATAAGATGGATACATGTCAATTTTATATTTGTGAGTGCCAACAACTAGTGACGTTTAGCTGAATGGGATGAATTGTGGTTAAAAAAACCTGGAAAAGTTAGTCAAAGAAAAGAAGAGTCCTTGTGGCACCTTAGAGACTAAAATTTATTTGGGCATAAGTTTTGTGGGTTCTAACCCGTGAAAGCTTATGCCCAAATAAATTTGTTAGTCTAAGGTGCCACAAGGACTCCTAGTTATTCTAAAGATATGCTGACTTTCCTGTTATATGAAACCATGTCAATCTCTGGAGGACTATTCTGCTCCCGTTGATTTCAATGGGAGTTTTTTCCATTAAATTCACTGGGAGCAGAATTGGGATGGGATTACTTAAACTAGAGGATCAAGGCACTGAGCAGGAACATCCAAATTAAGCTAGTGTGAGCTGTTAAATAGCTACGCTGCTTCAAACCAGATGTGGCTGCATTCCAATGTGGGGGGACAGATTACGATCTATCCCTTACCTCCCTCACACAAGTCTTGAGGCCTGTTAATGTTGGCAGTATGCTTTGAGAGGACAGGATGAAATGTGTTATTGAAGTAAATAGGCATAGTTCAAAGTTCCAACAACTAGTCATTTTGGATAGCTAATTTTTCCGCCGCATAACCTCAGCAGGCACCTTAAAGAGGCCTGATTTTCAGTATGCAATTGCTTAGCACTTTCTGAAAATCAGACCCCTTGTAAAGCACGTGGAGTTGGACACTGGAGGCATCCAAAAAATCACCAGTTGCTTTTGAAAATGTACTACTGTTATTTACTAGTAAACACAGGAGCATTTGTGTGTTATATCGGGTGGTTTACGCTTGTTGGGCCTAATCCTAGAGTTCTTACACAGGTTAAACCCCAAAGATCAGTGGGAGTTTTGCCTGAGTGAATACTGCAGAATCAGGTGCAATTTTATCTTGCTGTGTTTCTTTTTCTACAAGAACACTGGAACCGGTCATTTGATTATTTTTCATGGAAGAAGAAGAAACATTTTGAATAATAAACTGCCTTAAAGTAAAATTTAAATAGAAGGAAGAGGGTGATTCCTCCTTCCTTATACCTTTTTCCTTTCCCCTGTCTATTTTCCTCCTCTGTAATTAACCATCCCTCCCCTACCATATTTTCCTCATTTTTCAGTGCCCCCACTGAAATCAATTGCAAAAGCTTTTGCTGATGTCAGCAGGAAGAGGCTCAGCACCCTCTGTCCTCTTGCTCTACTCTTTCCCATCATTCTGCTTGACAAAGGCACTACATGAATTTATAAAGAGCATTTGGACAGTTTCCGGAGAATAATGCTGTGTCATAAGTCTAGGAACCTCTCTCTAGGAATGTTTATTGTTGACCACTAAAGACCCAATGTTGCCATCACTGTGCAGTTGTGCAAAGGGAGATGGCACAAGAAAACTCCTCATCCCACCATACTTGTGGGGGGCAGCTGAGCAGTCCCTCCACCCTCCCTGAGCACAGGCATCAGCCTGGCCTATTGGTGTTGGGGATGAAAAGCCCCTGAAGTAGGCAGGTAGAGGGTGGGTTCATGAACACATTACCGGGCAGTCTAGGAAGGGCAGCCCACTCCTGCATCCGAAGGGATGGTACAGCAGGCATGTTGCCCCAGTACACCTGTAAGCACTAGGAGGCACAATCCCCACTGGAGACAGAATGGATGTGGACTATTGCTAATGCAGCCCTGTGCCTATCAGACATAACCAAGTCCTAGGTTAATGTAGTATTGTAAAATGGGGAGACTAAGCAAGTATCATATTAATATTGTTTACTGATTTCAGCAGGAGGCATAATAGATTGGCCAGGGTGTTCGAGGCTGAACATCATAGAGGAAATATGGTAGGTGTGGAGATCCTGGGGATGACAATAGGATTTTTGTTTTGTTTACAAAAAAATCTTACAAGTTCTCCCTTTTGTTGTCATCTATTATCAGTTAACAGCTTTTTCTTTATGAAGCATTTAATTTTGCAGTACATTTGTCTCCTATTGAAAGGAACGCTAGAAGTCTCCACAAACCCCCCTTCCCCTCCTACGTTTCCATGAGCACAATACCAACCAAACCTGTACAGGAAAGCTCAGTGAAGCCTGGCTTATCTTTTTCCTTTAAACAGCTAGGTTTTGTTTCTTTGCATTTAAAAGAACTGCTTTTACCAGGCATTAGCATAAAATGTGGCAGAAAGGGAAAATAAAGGAGCAAAAGGAAGAGAACCCTGAGTCTGAAGGAGGAAGATGGGTGAGGAAAGAAGAAAAAGCAAAGGAATGACAGATGAAGAGTGGGATGGGGATCTGTGCAAGAGCAGAAACATTGCAGGGGGTTGGGGGGAAACACATTAAATGGAAAACAAAGAAGTAGAGGGGGAAAAAAAGAAAGGAACAAAGATCAAATGGTGAAAACACATCTTACTAGTTTCAGAGTAACAGCCGTGTTAGTCTGTATTCGCAAAAAGAAAAGGAGTACTTGTGGCACCTTAGAGACTAACCAATTTATTTGAGCATAAGCTTTCGTGAGCTACAGCTCACTTCATCAGATGCATACTGTGGAAAGTGTAGAAGATCTTTTATACACACAAAGCATGAAAAACATACCTCCCCGCACCGCACTCTCCTGCTGGCAACAGCTTATCTAAAGTGATCACTCTCCTTACAATGTGTATGATAATCAAGTTGGGCCATTTCCAGCACAAATCCAGGTTCTCTCCCCCCCCCCGCACACAAACCCACTCTGTGTGTGTGTGTGTGGGGGGGGGGGGGTGAGAGAACTCTGTTGAACTCTGTTAAGAGTTAAACCGTGACTAGGTTATGTTAACATTGTTGGGGAGTTGCCATGTAAGCAGGCAGGAGTTTTTCTGCTGACAAACCAAAACCACCTCTCCAGATGAGATTAGCTCAGCCAAAAAGACACTTTTCCTGTCAATTTAATTACGTCTACACAGAAGCTTTTTCCAGCAGAGTTTTTCACATTCCTAACCAACATAGTTAGGTCAGCACCCACTTTCCAGTTTAGAAGCTACACTTTGTAGACTTAGAACTACTGCACAGATGAGTCCTCTTTCCCTCAGTGCAAAATATATTTTAAGCTACCCGATATCAGATTTCGATTAACCAGCTGCTAACCTACAAGTGAAAATAGCAGCTCATTATGGTACCTCTTTTTGAAGGCAGTAAAGGCAACCCATTGGAAATAAGATAATCGCACTTAACCAGCATCTTCTGTATTTGAGGAATAAAACCCATTTAGGTCTCTCATATAGGCAATGGGGTGGGCAAACTTACTGACCCTCTGAGCCACATAATCTTCAGAAGTTCAACAGCTGGGGTGCACCTGCCAAGGCTCCAGCCGCATGGGAGGTACCTCTGGGGCTCAGAGCTCCAGCAGGAGCAGGACTGAAGCTCTGAGCCCCATCAGGCACCTCCCTCAGGGCTGAAGCCCTGTGACCCCCTACTCCCACTGGGCAGAAGCCCCTACCCCATCACCCTGCTGCAAGGCAGAGGTCCTGAGCTCCCCCACTAGTCTGGTAGGTGGAGAATGGGTGGGTAATGGGGGGCTCCACGAGCTGCACTTTAACAGTAAAAGAGCCACATGTGGCTCGTGAGCCACAGTTTGGCCACTCCTGGGCTATGTCTACACTTCTGCTCATACTTGGCTACTTACCCATCTATATGCTTCTGCATGTACCCTATGCTTCTGCATGCTCATATGCTGTGCTGGACACAGGTACAAAGTGAATGCACACATCCACAACAACATCGCTGCTTTTTGGCACACTTGGTGGTGGTGGTATCTGAGGGTTCTGTGCATGACACAAGACACTAGGAACTGCCTTTCAGTGTGCTGTTAGTACTACCCACTGCCTTCACACATTTGTCAATGGTAGTTCCTGCTCACCCCTATCTCCTGTCCAACTTGGTGGAAGACATGGAGCAAGTAATCAACAATACATTTCTGCTGCTGCTCCTTCTCGTGGGATGAATGTGCATGCATTGCAGTATGCAACTGGTGAGAATCTCAGGTAAATGGACTCAGACCTTTCTCACAAGTCAGAGAGAGGTGGCTAGGACAGTAGCTGATCCACTGTTGTTCCATGACACAGGAGACTGCTGGTGTTGTGACCGTGTCTGTGGTTGGACTACTGCTTCTTGACCTGTAGAACTGGGCTGGCGTGTTGGGACCATATCATCTTGGAAACTTGGGATAACCACCAGTAGCTACAGAACTTCAAAATGAGGAAGATGTTCCTGGATAACTGAGATGCTGGCCCCAAACCCACAATAGCAGAACCCTCCATTCTGTAGACCCATGCTAGTGCAGAAACAGGTGGCTATTGCCTTCTGGAAGCTGGTACCGCTGTACAGCTTTTAGTCAGTCATAAACCACTTCAGGAAGCCAACTGTCAGGCTCATGATGGTGCAGGTCCGCCAAACTATCAACACTCATCAACCCACAGGTGGTTGAAATTGTAGCTGGGTTCCAGAGAATGGGGTTTCTGAATCTGCACTGGAGACCACCCAGGGCACCCATATCCCCATACTTTGCGCACCAAGAGGAACAAGTGATTACATCATTAAAATAAGTTACAACTCTCTCATTCTTCAAGACTTAGTGAGTCACAAAGGCAGGTTAATGAAGACTGTCAGACACAGGAAAGGTGATGATGCCAGGGTCCTGTACTTGAAGAGGGGAGTAAGGGACTTCATTCCCTAGAAAGGACATAGTTCTATAGGTCATCTCCATGCCCACTTATTCTGGGAGACCAAGCCTACTTACTTCTACTCTTGCTAAGGAAATCCTACGCCAGCATCAATGACCCAGCAAAATGGGAATTCAACGTCAAGCTAAGCAGCTGCACGATGGCAATGGAGCTTTCCTTTGAATGGCGGAAGGCTCATTAGCCAGGCCTGTACACCTGCCTGGATGCCACCATGGCCAACACCATAAGGATTATTGTGGCACACTGAGAGTTTCATAACATTTGTGAGACTAAAGGTGACTAATCTGTGAGGGCGTGTGCACAGGACAGAAGTAGCTTGCAAAGCAGTTACAGACAGCTTGATCAAGTGAACATTCACATTGGTGCTGGATCACAGCAGGCCAGGAAATCTTAGAACAGCCGGTGACCTCAGCCTAATCCCAAATAAGGCATCTGTGACATTGTCTGATTAAAACAGAATTATGCAAACCATTGTTGCTACCACTGCTATATAATTGTAGCAAATCTTCTGCTAAATATAACTCATGGCCAGAAAGGATTAAACAGCTTGCAGGCTGAGTGACCCAGAGCCAACCTTTAAAGTCACATTAGAAGGTATGCGAATTGTAATTAGGCCCATTCATGCTAAATAGGCTAGAACTTTGAAATGTCTGTCACTATAGCTACTAATTCAGAGATCAAAACGGATATTAAGATTTAGATGAATCTTGGGTGAAATAATGTCATTGTCTACATGTTTCTGAAGTTTGTGATAGACCACCTAATGGATACGTTGCCCTATGTTAATTTGTGTAACTAGTTACTGGTGATGTTTAGAAAATAGGTTACATCAGAAGCCTATTGTTTACCCCGGACTTTGTGGTCAAATGGATGCTAGAACAATGTATAAAAAGACCCTTGTCATCAGATCTTCTTGATGCTTCATAGAGGGAAAGCTTAAGCCACAAGGTTGGGATCCCAGTGCTTACAGGTCCACCCTGAATAGATATTGGACCATAACTATGAACTAAGTTCTAAAAACTCTTCACAACTTCAAAGCTCACCATCTCTGCTATGAATCCGAACCTCAAGAATTGAACTCCCGTCTATATGTATATTGATCTTTAATTGATCTTTTGTTTAGACAATTTTAGTTTAGTTAAGAATTGGCTGTAAACATGTATTTGGGTAAGATCCAAAATATTCAATAACCTGGGAAGTAATGTGTCCTATCTTTTGGAATTGGTAGAACCTTTTCTTTTACATAATTTTCAGAAATCATATTTGACTTGGTACCTGAATGGAGGCCTGAAATTGGGTTGCTTTAAGGGAACTTTGGTGTTGGTTTTTGGGCAACCAGTGAGGTAATAAAGAAGATGCTTTATGCTGGCTTGGTAAATCGAAGCATTGGAATATACACCAGCTTTTGGGGGGGAATGTCTGCCCCCATCCTTTGCCATTCACCCTAATTGAGTGACTTTGGCTGGCCCCACTAGGACCCCCATCACACACCTTGCAGCTGCTGTAGCAAACACACACTCAGGTTTCAATGCAGTTTAATTCCCCTCCCACCAATGGTCTTTAGTCACTCATTTAATTAAGCACTCATTACAGGTAATTGGGGCAGGGCACCTCCTCAGGTATAACTTCTGTAAAATTGTACTCGTTGCAGCAAAGCCACAACCTAAAGTCAGGCACTCTTGTTGTGTCAGTGTTCACAACTGTTAACCTAACCCCAGTTTAGGGGGAATACCGAAGGCTTGTAGGACCTTCAGAACAGCTGACGAAGGGCTTTTACAACTGGTTTTGACAAATATTCCCTACACCCCCTCATAACAGCACTTACTGTCTTTTAACCATGGGTAAATCCATCATTCAAAGGGGTCATGGTTTTCAGGGGGTGGGGGAGCCATACTAGCACTGTTAACTAGGTAGTAGCAAAGTTACTTTGCTTTGTTTTTCCTGTTCTCAAACCTATAGGTAATTATGAATTGAAAAAGAAAAGGGTTGACATAGTAGTTTATTTCCCTGAACAGTACACTTTCCACATGTCTCCAGCTTACTGTGTTATTTTCACATTTACCTGGCTACAGAGGGTGGATATGTGGAAGGGAGAGAGACTACTTCATTTTCTGCCCCAGGGAGTTATGCAACTCCAGGCATCAATTGGTGGAGCCCAAAGCCAAAGAAATGGGGACAAAATAAATTTACTCTTTCATTACAGCCTGAATGAAGCATTCATACATAAAGAAATGAAAAAACATTTCAATTAGTAACTCAACTTTTTTTTAAAACAGCAATTGTGAAAAAGGAAGAACAGATCAGACTCCCCAAAGAACTTTAATGCCTATGACCATGTGTCCTTGTTTCTCCCTCCCAGAGGGAATGGAGGGCCCTTCCCCCAGACAGTGGGCAAAAATGGCTGCAAGAAGTAGCCTGGGGGGACAATAGGGGCATCTCCTATGGAGTTTGTGGGCCAGATATGCTGGCTGTCAGACACCATCTCAGGCTCATTGTTCCCCTCCTGTACCATCACAGGGCTCCCCTGGGAGAAGTTTCAAGGGGTTAGTGCAGGTTCTGCTGAGAATGGGGGCCAGGGTTGGATCCTCAACCTCATAGCACCCTGGGGCACACATACAGGAGGAGGAGTCAGTTCCCCATTACTGGCAGTAGCTATTGCAGCACATGGGACTCTAGTCCTTTCCACCACTGGTACCGGGGACTGCTTCAGGGCATGTGCCCAGGCCCTTTAAAGTAAGCTCTTGTTCTATCACATGACCTGCTCCAGGAACCAGATAATTGAGTCTTGCCTCTAGAGGAGGAAACATTCCTCCTGCTTAGTAACTTTATCACAGGGTCTACTTACAACAAGCAATGCCTCCTGCTGGTCATCATGGGTCATACCAGCTTGCACTCTTCCTCTAGTGTTTTCTCCTATCTTGCCTTGCTCTGCTGCCCCACTCACTCCAGAGTCTGCAGCTTCCTCTCTGTGGCTTGGCCTTCCAGTGAGGTCACTAAAGTCCTCCCCTTCCAGGGAATTCAATCTTTCCAGATCTGCTATCTAGCTGTGGCCTCCAATGCCCTGCACCACTCCCCAGTGGTTGGGAGGGGAATCCAGGCCCACCCTCTACAGTGGGTTCTACTGGGGGACCTTTTAACAAGCAGCCACAATCCCTGTATAGTCCTGCTGCTGTTTCCCTAGGCTTCTCCCCTCTCTGGGTTTATGCATGCCCTCCACTCAGGGAGTAACTGCAGCTTCTTCCCTAAAGCATGCCACAACAACCCCCCTCCCTGTAGCCAGCTACCTGGCTTTATACTGGCTCTGCCTGTTCCTGCACAGGTGAACATGTCCTTATTTAGCTGCCTCCAGCCTAAATCTCCCCTGCTTGCGGCCTAATTAGCTGATTGGGCCCACCTGGTCTAATTCATCTCTTGCACGGCTGGGCTGTTGGCTCCTGGGCAGAATTGGGGAGGGGTTCACCCTCAGCCTGAGGTCCTGCCAAGTCAGTCACAAAAGCAGCATTATATTTTTTTTTTCCCCTTGGAAAGTGGGTAAGAAATCCTCCTACATAACATAACTTTGCTGTTGAAGACCACAATAGAGATACTTGTCACCATGTCACGAAAGCTCATGCTCAAATAAATTGGTTAGTCTCTAAGGTGCCACAAGTACTCCTTTTCTTTTTGCGAATACAGACTAACACGGCTGTTCCTCTGAAACATGTCAGGAGTGTGATTGTTTCATTTACCTTATTTCCCAGACAAATTTTGCAGCCCCTGAGAAAGAAAGACCTGCTGAAAATGGTAGGGGGCATGAACTAATAGTTTTTTTTAAAAAATAATATCTATAGGGTGTGAAGCTGGGGGGTGCATTTATATCAGGGCCAATGTAAATAGTTCCCAATCTCTTCTGCTAGAGCTGGCCATCAACTGGAGAACATAGCAGTTCTGAAAGTAACAGACTGGAAAAGTGTTGTGGCTTTCCAGTCCTGTTATGGGGATCCAGCAATCTATGCTACAGAAGTTTGTGCCCCTTGATACCCCTCTACATATTGCTGAATGGAGGGGTTTGGTGAGCTCTGAAGGTGGACCAAGCTGGATTTGTGATGCCACTGAACCTTAAGAATGAGCTGGAGTTTCTGCTGCAGTAGAAGTTTGCAGACCTAGGTTTACAGGATAGGAAGGCAATCCAAATGGAAATAGAATATAGTCTAAGCTAGCAGACAGACTGCATTTGAACGACTGCAAATGCCCACCTGTCCCTGCAGCATCCATAATTCCAGCCCCTTCATTCAGTGATGATCAGAGAAAGAAGGGGGTGGAGGGAGGGAAGTCACACAGAAAATATACTTTGTTCCATGAACTTTCTAGTCAAGACCCCACAGCAAAGGGACACCACACTGTGTTTGTGCAGCTGCTGAAGCAGTTTCCCCATCTTTACCCCTTTCTCTCAGCTTGTGCGGCATGGCTCCGAGCATGGAGACCTTGGAAGCCAGGGACCAGGAATGCTTGAAAACGTACTGTAACAGATGGCTGCTGCGTTCCTCAAAGAAGCAAAGGTTCCCCTTCCTACATATAACCAGCTGTGATGCTAACTCCACACCCCTTCTGCACAACTCCCCATTTCTAGGGGGAGGATGTTACCGAAGTTAAAGTCTGATCTTGAAAGCAGCGGAACACAACTGAAACTCTGGAGAGCCATTAATCTTGTACAAGAGTCCCATCCCCCAGCCATACCTTTCTACCTCCTCCCTGGCTGACAGCCTGTTGGCAGACACTCACAGAGCCAGGGGTGCTATGATAGTTCTGCCAAAAGCTTTTTAGTGATTCATGGTAATTCAACAAAATGTTGGATTTACAGTTGTGTCTTTGTTATGGACCATCTTTTGGGGGGGAAGGAGGAAGTGGGTGGCCTTCCAGTCCTGCACACAGCCCTGGAGAAAGAAGGAGGAGATGTTAGCAGGGAGAATATAAGTTTAACTTATTAGCCTCAGATTCTGGGTTCCTGTGGAGTCTCAAAGTCCTCCTCTGGTTCATCAGAAGGGGTTTGCTAAGCCAGCTCCTGTGAGTAGAGGTCAAAATAACTCGCTTCACTTCCTCCACGTCTTACAGAGCCATCTCCTCTGTGGTCCCTGTTGCCACCTCGCCTTGGCCCTCCTCTTCATGCTGTTGGGTGATGAGGCAGTGGGGTTGAGGAAGGGTTGTTAGTTACTTCAGGCTTAGCACTTAGGCTAAAGAGCACCCAGTCCAGCTCCTGTTGCATTACCTCTCCTAGAGCACCTGCTTGAGTCTTTTGCCTTCCAATACTAGAGCTTGAGGTGCTTTACTGGTTCCCTGCACTGAGCTGGAGTCCAGTGAATGACTGCCTGTGCCAGCCTCTTCAAGGATGCCTCGTAAAGATGGATGTTCCTGGTGATGTGGGAGAAGTCATGGAGGACAGTGAACTCCAGTAACACACTGGTGAGTGCCTGGGTGTGCTTGGCTGACTAGGTCACAGCTTTCAGATCAGGTTCCATGGTCATATGTACTGGTGAAAAGAGTACAGTGGAAAATAGCTTTTAAGGACATGGTACATATCCTTTAGCTCCATCCACACTACAAAATGGCAGGGGTACAGGGCTGTGTCACAGCCTGAGGCATGCTAGAGTATTCTTTCTCTGCACACCCTGAAACCTGTGCTTCTAGGGTTTAGATGTGGATTGTAGTGTAGGTTCTGGCACAACCCTGGGCATGGACCCATGTCCAGTTGAGAATGTAGAAGTAGCCATAGTGATAACAAGCATTAATAACAGCATCTTTATTCTGAAGTAAGGTGAAGCTGTTAATAGGTTGTGCTGTAACTTTACCATGACCAGGGAAGATTAATTCCAATGGAAATACTGAGACAGATTCTAAGGTCTCGGGACAAAATGTAAAACTGATACAAAGCTATGCCTGTAGATTTTAATGAAGGTGGTTTTATTAAAGCCTTTAAGACCTACTGTATAAGCTATAAATTTTCTAAGAGCTGCATGGAAATTAGGCACAAGCAATTCCTTTCTGCTTTAATGGTAATCATGTGACTAAATCCTGTGCAGCTCTGAAAAATGTATGCAGGCCTGTTATGCAGAACAGAGTACCCGCTACATAGAGGTGCTTTTGAGAAGTGAGGAACTTTGCATAATACTGAATAAATACATTTCTAATACCCTACAACAGAATTGGAAACATTTATTCCGACTCACAGATAGACAGAAATCCTACTCTGTGTATCTGAGGAAGTCACAGAGGGCTCTTTACTGAGATCCGATCTGTACAGACATAGCACTCAAACGTGGAACACACACACAAATCTGGAGAGGCTAGCAGCTGCAGCAGCTGTCCCTCAGGAATGGAGCTGTCCTCCAAAAGATGCAGAACCTCTTGCAACTTAATCCTTGAATGTATCAGTAAACAATGTATCCGGCAGCGAGTTCCACTAAATTCTTGTGTTTAGTTTTAAAGGGTTTTACTACACTTAATAGCAACAAGTGTTTCATGGGTCTTTACATTTAATTTTAAATTAAAAGGTTTTGTTTGGATTAAGACATCCGCGGCACTGCAGGGAACTCAAGTATTTCAGTGTTGTGCTAGTGTGTAAGAAGTAGTAAGTGAACCAGAGTGGGGAAAAAAGTGAAACTGAGTATGCTATTTTTATTGTCCAAACTAAGGCTGGTCATTTTTCTGAAAACACAGGTTAGTTTAAGAATGTGCTAAAATTCATTTCTGAACAAAATTCAAAGTTTTTACTTAGTCATGAGAAACTCCCTCTCCTTTTTTTTTAACCCAGTAGTAAAATGACTCATTTTATTTTTGCCACTGGGGGAGGAGGGAGGGAAGGAGAATTGAAAAGTGAGAGAAAGAAGGAAAAAAAAAAACCCCATACCTTCTTACTTTTTTCACCACCACTAGAAAAGATTTCCTCTGGGTTTCTCACATTTTTACTCCTCCATCTTCCCCCCCCCCCTCCAGTGAGCAAAGAAAAAAAAAAGAAAGAAAGAAAAAGTCGGGAAAAGCCCAAACTGGAAAATTAAAGGTTTCAAAATTAAATGACTTTTTTTCAAAATGAAACAAAAATTTTCATTTCTTAAACACTTGAAATATTTTTCTTGAAAAAATGAATGTGAAAATCTGATATGCCAACAAAAACTGCTTTCTTTCAAATATTTTTGTAGCCTCCCCTCTTAAAAAAGTCCAGGCACCTTCACATACTCTCTGAATTCAACATTTTTAAACCTGGGTGCCTAAAGTTAGGCTCCTACACCCTATTTTATGTGCCTGGGCAGCCGATCACCTGCATCTTTTAAATATGGATTTATTGCTTCAGAAATAAAATGCAGTCATATTTATAAATGCTAAGTCTTAGGCTATTGTTTGGTTCTCTTATAACCACAAGCTGCTTTGATGCACAAGAAAGATACTTGACTAATGAATACTACACACAGTTAATGCTCCTCTTGACTTGAAAATGGTGAAAAAAAAACACTAAAAATGGCTTTCGCCTTATATACCAGTTACTAGTAGAGAAGGTAGAAGTTTCTCATTTGAAATATTTGTTTCCCAGTGAAAAATGACAGATCAAGATGGAAATTTCTGCAGAAAATGTCAATTTTCTACTATGCTTTTGTTGAACATTTAAAAACTGATTTTTTTTTTAAAAAAAGGCAATTAAAAGGCCATTCAAGTAAAGTTTCAAGGGTTTCAGTTTTCAAAAACAAAAAAACCCCTTAAATTCCATAGACATGTTGACAGACAAGTGAAAGCATTTTTGGATTCGTTTAAAAAAAAAAGTGTGTGGGGGGAACAATCTTCTTACCTAGTCTAGGTATTAGTAGAGATGGACCCAAGTAATGAATTTCAGAATCAAAACTGGATGCAAATCCAAGCTTCTTCAAACTTCAGGGATGTTGACAATCAATGATACAATTAAGACTATTATATAGATATGCTACAGTTGATCCAGATTTAATCCTGAAATTCCCCATAATTTAAGTGGGTTCTAATGAGCTGTTCCTGATCAGGCTCATTTCTAAATACATTCTACTATCTAAAACTAGCATAGGTGGAGTCTTCTTCCCTGTACTTGCTGGGACTAAGCTATACACATGTGGTTTCTAAAATGCATACCAATACCCAGGGATAATCATGTCTTATTTCCTGAGGGACATCAGATCCCTAAATCAATTAATGGTTTCATTTATCGCTACATTTAGTCTGCTCATTCCTGATAACATACTAGAATGTGTAATCCACACAGTTCGATAGTTTCTAACCTGTTAATATATAGATATAGATTTCTAAATTGTTCTGAAACTCACATGAGGGAAGAGAACTGAGTGTGAGGTGGATTTTCAGACATGTGGCATGCCTCAGTGAAATAACTGGCATGTCACACAAGATTTGAAAGAGGCATGATGATACCACACATGATAAACCAGATTGTGTTTTCCTTTTCGTTACACTGGGTCATGCCACACAATGGTGCAACCTCCACTACAAAATCCTGTACAGACACACAGCTGCATTACCATGCTCAGGTGCATAGCTTTGCTGGGGTGTAAGCAATTTGAGATTGCAGGGAATCAGATCAGCTCTGTGAACTGGAGAGAAATAGTTATAATTTGCTAACTACTGAAATATATACATTTACCTTAAGTGCATTTACAAATTCAATAAGCATTTTAAAATATTTAAGTAAAGCTATTGAAATCATCTGGCTAATTTGTATGTTTGCTACTGTCCTCTGCTGGATGGAATCAGAAGCTATCCACTGTAGGTCATAGGCCCTTTAACTTGGGGATTGTCTTCCAGCTCAGTATAGGGGCATACATTTTAACAGTTCACCCTGCTGTTGCTATGAAATTCTGAATGGCCCTGGCATAACTCAAAGGGCAATTATGATAACCATGGATTTAGAATATTATTAAATTAAATCTAAAAATTATTGGGGAGAGAAATCAAGGGGAAGAGAAAACAAAAAGTGGAAGATAAAAACTTACCAAATCTCCTGTTCTGTCAACACATTGGGCCAGATAAGTAGCTGGTGCAAATCAGTGTAGCTCCATTGACTATTTACATCAGTTAAGGATCTGACATGATTTCTACTCTTAGAAATACTTAAGAGTAATTTGCACTGGGGAACTGTCAGGAACTAGTCTTTGTGAGAATACAGCCATTAATGCAGCTTTTGCATTATGTATGTGTATGGATTTTTTAAATGTTTGTTTGAAACTTTATCTTAATGAAGTTTGCTGCGGGAGAACTTTTTAAAAAAATGTTGTTCTTTGTTAGACAAAGAACCCTGTTCCTTCATATCTTAGGAGGAGTCACACAAAGGGAAGAAGCGCCCTCTGGCAGACTGTAGGAGATCTGATAAGGGATCTTTGGTGTCTGGCCAGAGTTTCTTGCTGACCACAATCCATGAGGATGGGCCCTGCAGGTCACAGGAAATCCTAAGAATGGAGTCAAAGGTGCAGGAATGTTTCTTCTTATAAGTCAATAGACTTAGTCTATTGAAAATGCATGATTGTAGATTTGCACTGTACTGCTGGGGACAATGAAGAAATGTGACATTTCAAAGCTGGTGTAGAAATATTCCAGGCAAAGCAATGTCCTTAACTTCCAGAAAGCCGTAATACATAAATGTGTCTTATGACAGATTTGTTAAAATACTTGGTTTAAAGCCGAAGAAATGCATTTCATTCCTTTGAAAACAAAGAGAAAGAAACACTAAATGGGTGCCTAGTACCTTTAAGGCACACACGTACATTGGAGACAGTGCAGAGCTGTACTGTCCTGGGGTAACTGAGGGAAGGATTGCGCCTTGGGGAAGTACAGTGCATAACATTATGCAGGGCAGATACACAGCACACACTGGCAAAGATGGGGATGGGGGAGGGGAAGAACAGCCCATTTCTCCCACAACTCTCAAGCAGAGGGAACAATGATGTCTTTCTTTTCCCCCTCCCACAGTGTCCATGGTGAACAGGTCGTGATGGAGGGAAGGGGAGGCCAGTTTCAGCCCCCAAAAGTGAAGCTGTGTGCAATAACTGCAGCAGGCTCAGCCCTCACTTCTCCCATGGAGCACTTAGCAACTGATAAGATGAAGAGCAGAGGAAGCCAGCAGTGGGTGCTGGAGGGAAAAGTCTGGTTTCCCTCCTGCTAGCTGCACTCACGGAGGGAGGAAGAGCCCCCATCTTGCTGACCTGGAGCACATGGGAGAGAGCAGAGGGAGCTGGTTGGCATCTCTCCAAACAAGCAGGAAAGTACAGCTGGGAGAGAGACAGATACCCTTGGGTCCTTTCTCCCCAACAGGGGTTGATACACTGCAGCCACTCTTCCTAGGATTTAAATACCCTTGTATCAGGTGCTAGTTTGGACTAGGGCAATGGTTCTCAAGCTAGGTCCGCCGCTTGTTCAGCGAAAGCCCCTGGCGGCCCGGGCCGGTTTGTTTACCTGCTGCGTCCACAGGTTCAGCCGATCGTGGCTCCCGCTGGCCGCGGTTCGACGCTCCAGGCCGGTGGGGGCTGTGGGAAGCGGCATGGGCTGAGGGATGTGCTGGCCGCCCTTCCCGCAGCCCCCTTTGGCTTGGAGAGACAAACTGCGGCCAGTGGGAGCCACGATTGGCCGAATATGTGGACACGGCAGATAAACAAACCGGCCAGTTGTACAGCACTGGGGTATAGAGGGGTACAGAAATGAACAGTGGGAGACAGTACTATTTATTTATTTGCATTACCACTGCAGCTAGGAGCCCCTGTCGTGCACCAGGACCTCACAGTGATAGGTGCTGGAGGGGATACCAGGGGACACAGCATTAATCACACACACACACTTTTAGGATATAACTGTAGGATGTGGTGCTCTTGGAGGGCATTCAGGAACAGGGAAACAGAACTCATGCATAGAGTCAAATTCTTGTCCTCACAAGTTTCATTCCCTCCCAACTTTTGTTGTTAGGTGTAACATCCTTTAGGATGGTGTAGCTGGCTCTACCAGCTATGACTGGCCTGCTCCTTGTGGACGATGGCCATCACTGTCTTCTCCCAACCATTTTGGATCACTGGGCTCCCACCTTATGACTTGGGGGTTGCACTCCCTGCACCTTTTAGAGCGCACAGATTAAAGTTACATCTTGCTTAAGGGAGAACAAAAGCATACTTTACCCATACCCCCAATCTCTTGCCCATTGAGTCTAGACAAAGTCACAATCTGGCCCTAAATCAGGGATGTCAACACTAATAAATGTAATTAAAGATACGGTATAAACTCAGGTTTCAGAGTAGCTGCTGTGTTAGTCTGTATTCTCAGAAAGAAAAGGAGTACTTGTGGCACCTTAGAGACTAACAAATTTATTTGAGCATAAGCTTTCGTGAGCTACAGCTCACTTCATTGGATGCATCCGATGAAGTGAGCTGTAGCTCACGAAAGCTTATGCACAAATAAATTTGTTAGTCTCTAAGGTGCCACAAGTACTCCTTTTCTTTTTACAGTATAAAGTGTTACTAAACTGGGCAGAAAACAGTTTTCCCATCACATGAGAGTCAAGATTTTAACCCCTCCCATCCCAAATTGGGATGAAAAGTTGAATCCCTGGCGTCGTCATGAACTGAAAACACAGAAAAAATTCAGATCAAAATACTTTGTTTTGGTAATTTCAAAACATACAGTTAAAAAATTAAAATAAAGGCTGAAAACAAACTTAAATTTCAAAAACCAGATTTTTGTTCTGAAAGTGTCAAAACAGGACATTTCATACAATCTCAAAATACATTCTGTTCCAAAATGGGGAAGTTTGTCAAAGCTGACCCTTTGCCAAAATGTTTCATTTTTTGACATATTGGCATTTTCTGATGCAAAACCTTCTGTCAAAAGTTTCCTCGACCAGCTCCAGGAACTAGTGTAATAAATACTTTGCTCTTATTGTCTTACCTGATGGCCTCAGGGTGCTTACTAAATATTAAATCATTAAGCTTTATAACACTGAAGGGAAGTACAGGAGGTGAGTATTATTATTCCCATTTTACAGGCCATTAAACTAAGGCAATTGGCTTGAGGCTAAAAGACTTTATCTAGACCACTATGTGGTTGAACTGGAAATGGAAACACATGTTCCTGACTCCTACTTCCTTATTCTACCCACGGATAGACATTGTTTCGTTTCTCACTGACAGTGATGATAAAAATAAGGAATTACATATGCTTGACCAATTTTCATAACAGTTTTATGAGTGTCTTGAGACTGTGCTCATTTGTACCATGTGAATGTCTGTTTTCATTTTCCTTTCATGGTATGTCTGCTTGGAAATATCCATCCAGTTTGCTATTGAAAATATACAGGGTATTGTTCCCAGTGACAGCTTCTTTATATTAACGTGGAAAGTTTCCCCACAGTGTTCAAATTGCTATATACTCCTTCAGTTTTGTGACACCTATGAGAAGGGGGGGGAAGAGTATAGTGTGCTCTATTCAGCTTCTTATAGAGCACCCAAGACTGATATCTGAACTTTTCATAGGGCTAAACAACCATCAAGGTGAGTTATCTGAACAAAGTTTCCTCTCTGTTCTGTGCCCCGTCAAGCTTTGTACATGAGATTTGTGTGTTCGAGATGCTAATAGATTCCGAGTTGCTATGAAGAAAGTAAAATCAGAGAAATACAGTTTTCAGTGAGACCTGAAAGTGAGTGAATTGTGTGTCACTTCCATTCAATGGGAGTTAATTCCCAAGTTTTGGGCCCAGAATTGAGACTGCTTATGTTGTGCATTTGCCAGCAGCACCTTTGAGGTAGAGAGTTCCAATGTCCCAGGGAGTACTGCTGTCTAGAGCAGTTGAAAGTCTCATAGGATGCAGCATTCTGATTTTAGTGTATTGAAAGTTTCACAAATATTTGGCATATTACAATAGTTCTTATAGGATTTCTCTTACGGGATGGATAAATTGCCTGCTACCAAAAGAAAATCTTAACATGTTTATAAATACTGGTTTCTGGGCAGCATTTAGCCAAGTATGAACATGGGTTTCAAAATATGGGCAGAATTCCTTTATTTGTGACCTTTTTTGTGTGACTGATTCCCTATCACTTCACTATAGCTGAACTCTTCACAGGGTATTCAGCTCATACAGAGCTAAAGAGAAATCTCTGCTAGCCTACCAGTCCCATACTGGAAGCTGTTAGATAATTGTGTTAGCACAGTCTGCTTATTCTAACATTCAGGAAAGATGCTGCCACTTACAATGCCCGAAGAGCTGTCTCTTCCTCCATAATTTCAACTGTTAGTGCTGCTGCACAGACGAGATTGATAGAGCACAGTATAGATTTTTACTTGCCAGAAAGAGGAAAATCAATTTCCAGCCACATAAGATGGAACTAAGAGCAGGAGGTCACTAATATTACCAGCTGCTCTATGGCATTGTAGTCTTAAGAAGCAGCCCTACGTGACAGACAAGAGTGTGGAACAGGATCTTGCACCACAATAGGATGCAGAAAACTTTGAGAAGAACGCTGGGAAACTGATGAATAAGCGGACTAGGAAGCGAGGTCCCAGTTTTCAAAGAATCTTCGGCCAGATTCTCTGCACATGTAAATTGATGCAGCTCTGTTGAAGGTCCAGGCCAGTTTACACTTGTAGTTGAGTTGGCCCCTCATGCAGGCGGTAGAGCTTGTAGGTGTGTACTCTTCTCTGCATGCAGGAGGGATCATTGTAATGGCACCCAAACATTTGGGTGTAAACTTAGCTAGTTTGAACATCAGAGCAGAAGAGTCTAGTGCCCAGGTCTGGGCACAAATACATTTTGTTTGTGTGCAAAACACTGAGTTTGAGAATTGGCTTCTGTTAGCCATCCTGGTACAGTAGGCTGCTGGGACAGCTGGCGGTCCAAATGGCACGTGACTTTTTGTAGCAAGAAATACTGAAATGGGGCCCAGGCAGCTTGCACTGCAGTATGAGTGGAAGTAAGTGGTCTGAGAGAGCTTTGACCCACTATATACTGTAGCAATGGAGAGATGTTGCAAGTCTTGGGCTGCAGTAGCCCATTCTTGTTAAAATGCATTTTCCAATGAATAACGGGGACTAGGAGTTACTGGGTCTGGGAATGGTGGGCCAAGAGGAGCCCTTGTACCTGTCTGGATTAAACCAGATAGGCCTTTAAGGTTTCCAGAGAGTATGCCATGCCAGAATAAAGTCAAAATTTTGCATTTGTGGGCAAACCAAGCTACTTTGCCATTAAAGACGGCTGTCTTGTGTGGTTGCTAAGTGTCTGAGTTAGGGTTACTAAATTTCTAATTGCACAAAACCTAAGACTCTTGCCCCGCCCCTTCCCTGCCTGTTCCCTGAGGGCCTGCTCTTTCTTTAAGGCCCCGCCCCCATTCACTCAGATTCCCTCCATCTGTTGCTCACTCTCCCCCACCCTCATTCACTTCCACTGGGCTGAGGTACAGGGTTGGGGTGCGGGCGGGGTTGAGGGCTCCAGTTGGAGGTACAGGCTCCAGGGTGGGGCCAGAAATGAGGGGTTTAGGCTCTAGGCTGGGGCAGGGGCTTGGGGTGCAGGAGGGCATGTGGGCTCTGGGACGGAGTTTTGGTGTGAAAGGGGGTTCCGACCTGGGGAAGAGGGTTGGGCGGGCAGGTGGGGTTTCCAACCTGGGGCAGGGAGTTTGGGGTGCAGGCTCTGGCTGGGTGGCATTTACCTCAGGCATCTCCCAGTCAGTGACGTAGAGGAGCAAAGGCAGGCTCCCTGCCTTCCCTGGCTCTACGCTGCTCCCGGAAGTGGCCAGCATGTCCAGCTCCTAGGCAGAGGTGCGGCCAGGCGGTTCTGTATGGTGTGCTGCCCACGTCTGCAGGTGCCACCCCCGCAGCTCCTATTGGCCATGGTTCCTGGCCAATGGGAGCTGGTGCTTGAGACGTGGGCAGCACATGGAGCGTCCCTAGCTGGCCCTGTGCCTAGGGGCCATAGGGACATGCTGGCTACTTCTGGGAGCTGCATTGAGCCAGGGCAGGCAGGGAGCCTGCCTTTGCCTTGCTGACTGGACTTTTAATGGCCTGGTCAGCAGTGCTGACCGGAGCTGCCATGCTCCCTTTTCAGCTGGGTGTTCCAGTTGAAAACAGAATGCCTGGCAACCCTAGTTTTAGCCCTTACTTGCCTGCAGGCTGCTTTTGCTATGTGAAGTTTGAGGAGTGTGCACAGATCTTAGGCATTTGCTTTCACTAGTGTATCCAACTGATTGTCCAGTGTTCACAGCTTGCATGCTAATGAGGCTGGCTACCAAAGCCTGCCTGGCCATGTCCACAAGTGCCACATTAACATATGCTAATCGGTCAGTAATATGCACAGTGTCCTGGTGCATATCCCAAAACATCTACTGTAAAGATGACCGGATGAATCAGTACAGTGATATTGTCACTGCACTGTTTCAATGGCCTTCACTGATGATGATGGAGAGAGGCCAGGAGGAGATCACACAAATGAAAGGAATCTGAAGCTCCTTATAGAGAAAGCGGTGGTGCCTGAATCAAGGCTCCTGGGAGATGAATAGTGGTTGGAAGATAGTTATGTGAAGAGGTGATACCTGGCAGGATCAGTGCCATCAGAGGATACAGGAGGACAGTGAAGGAAATAAGAGTCCCATCACTTCTCCTTATTGTGCAAAGGTCAGCTGGCATTGTATAAGGGCAGCTAAAGGAGGGCCAGCTAGCCAAAAGGGAACAGGAGTTGTCTGGACAAGAAGCGTGGGACTCACTGACCATGCAACATTGCAGATGTGGGAAGGGTGTTCTGGATACCATATGGAGGAGTACCCAGAGACAACACAACTATAACATGTACCTCAGATTCTCTTTTGAGCTATAGTGTATGGTCCAGTGGAGGGCTTTTAGTAGATCACTTCCATGAGTGACTTCTCACTTGATCCATCTCTAATTTTTATATACACATATATATACACACACACTGGCCTGGGTATGACTCATGCAATTCTGAATAAATATAGATTGCAGCACCTATCCCACAAACAACCCAGTCCATTTCTGCATACTTATGCTTTGGCACACTCAGCATAAATCTAGCAACTCCCTCTGAGGTGGCCATCCATGGCCATCTCCTAGAGCAGTGGTTTTCAAACTCTTTCTGGTGACCCAGTTGAAGAAAATTGTTAATGCCCACGACCCATTGGAGCTGAGGATGAGGGGTTTGTGGTGTGGCAGGGACTCAGGGCTGGGGCAGGGGGTTGGGGTGCGGGAGGGGGTCAGGGCTCTCAGGTGGGGCCAGGGATGAGGGGTTCAGGGTGCAGGAAGGGGCTCTGGGTTAGGGGGAGGGGGTACTCAGGGATGGGGGAGGGGATTGGGGCATGGGCTTACCCCGGGCAGCTCCCAGTCAGTGGCACAGTGTCAGTGCTAAGGCAAGCTTCCTGCCTGTCCTGGCACCACAAACTGTGCTGTGCCCTGGAAGTAGCCAGCAGCAGGTCCAGCTTCTAGGTGGAGGCATGCAAGTGCCTCCACGCGGCTCTTGCCCACAGGCACCAACCATCCCAGCTCCCATTGGTTGGTTCCCGGCCAATGGGATGCAGAGCCAGTGCGCGGAGCCCTGTAACCCCCTGCCTAGGAGCTGGACCGGATGCTTAATAGCCCAGTTGACGGTGCTGATCAGAGCTGTTGCAACCCAGTTCCTTCCATTCTGCAACCCACTACTGGGTCGTGACCCTCAATTTGAAAACCACAGTCCTAGAGCAAGTGTTCAAATGGGTTTCACTTACATGGCTATTTGTGTGCCTGCACACTTTCAAACAGTAGCTCTGATTTTGATTTTCAAAATGGATACAAAGAAGTGCAACATATTGTACAGCAATGTAGGTACAAAAGGAAACAAACTCCTCAGGGGCAGATTCTGATACTCAGTTTGAGCAAGGGTAGTACCTCACTCTGAAAAAAGCTCCCTTGGCTTCAGAAGGACTACTCATGGAAAAAAGTAACATTGCATGTAAGAGATTTCAGAACCTGGCTTTACGTAAATTCTTGGTGCATAAAATAAAACTGTGGGGATATCACAGTTGAATTTGGGCAGGTTATGTTTCATTGAAAACATTTTGCCCAGATCTAGGGCTCGCAGCATTAGATTGCTGAAATGTAAACAAATGCAGATGTCCAACTAATAAAGTGAAACAGGTTTTTCTGGGAAAAAAGTCCCCAATTTCACTTTTCTAGGAAGTGAAGTCACAAAAGTAACACAAAAAGCTAACTGAAACACTTCTTTGGTTTAAATGCATTTGTTCCAGTATTTAGACAAGTTGAAAGAGAGACATATATATCTACTAAACAGCTATTCTGCCTTGAATGATCCCCTCTTGGGTCAAATTTTCAGCGCTGCAATACACAGGCAATGAAGCAAAGAATGGATTCAAATTGTTTTTAAATTAATCAGATTCACAGTTAAAAAGCACCCTCAGTTAGGTTAAATGTCAGTTTCTCATCCTCAGATTCAAGTAATTTAACTTACTGTAACTGACCTTTTTGATTATAACTCCCAGTTAAAACTAGGAGAAAATGACAATATAAAAATGGAAAATGGATTTTACTATTGACAGTGTGATAATTAAATGTAAAAGACGGGATTTGAAGAAGTTAATTAATCTTTTCACTACCTCCATAGTAGGCCATTAGATTTGTGGGTTCATATTACTCTTAATGGACATGAACTCACTACTGTAAGGGACTGAGCCAAGAAAGGGAACTGTGTTTAGAAACTATATTAAGGGCTGGATCCAGAGCCCACTGACATCACAGAAAGTCTACAATTGGTTTCAGTGGGCTTTGGATCTGGCTGTTAATACACATAAGAAAAATAGTTATGGTAAAAATGAACTGGAATAAAACTGGTAAAAAACATCCAAATAGCTATAAGTTTCCCTTTCTCCTTCTAATCACAGAAGGACTCTTGTTCATAATAAATGCTTTTCTTTGGGGATAAAGAATTAGGTACTGCTGTTCTAGGGTGCCTTTGAACAGCTGTACAAAGATTGTGTCCCTCCTGTGTTCTCATGAGAGAAGGGCCATTGCAAGCTGGTCCACTTACTATTTCACATAATACAATTAGCACCTGGATGCTGACAGATTTTTATTTCAGTTTATAGAAAAATATTGGCCTTGCTTCCACACGTGAACTAGGGCGTGTTGGAAAATATGCTCTGTGCTCACCGGCAGTCCAGAAGCTGGTGAATGTGGTTTGTGCCTAGAATTAACCATGTCTCTTAAAGCTGAGCAGATGAGCAGTATCAGTGAAGTTGGGGACTCTATCCACATGCTCTGGTTCAGGGGTTGGCAACCTCTCAAAGAGCCACATTGTTTTTGTCTTTGACCAAAATATTTTGGTAGCCGCATCACAAGTGAAGCTACTTGTAAAGTTAGAATTTATCAACTACTACTAATAAAATATATTACAGTTATTACTACTCACTAATACTTTTGCCGTTCGAATTTGAACATGAACATGAACAGGAGGGGGCTCTGGAAGGACAGGGCATGGGGTCTGGGAGGGAGTTTGGGTGCAGGAGGGGGTTCTGATCTGGGGCAGGGGGTGTGAGGTGCAGGCTCTGGCAGGGAGGTGCTTACCACAGGCAGCTCCCAGCCGGTGTCGCAGCAGGGCTCAGCAGGTTGCCTGCCTGCTCTGGCCCCATGCCACTCCCAGAAGTGGCTGGCTGGTCTCTGCATGCTGCCTCTGCCCCCAGCACTGTCCTCGCAGGTTCCCGGACAATGGGAGCTGTGGGGGTGGTGCTTGCGGGTGCAGGCAGCGCACGGAGACCTGCTGCCCCCCTCCCACCAAGGGGCACACAGAGACATGCCAGCAGCCAGCCACTTCGGGGAGCTGCTGGCCAGGAGCCGCCTCTGGTAAGTGCCTCCCAGCCAGAGCCTGCATCTCTGACCCCCTCAAAAAATGGCTGCCTGCAAGGGGCCACCCAAACAGCCACATGTGGCTCCAAAGCCACATGTTGCCAACCCCTGCTCTGATGGATAAGGCTCAGTGCTATGCAGGATCATGCTAGCATGGCTTGATCCTGCTCCCATTTAGAGTCACTGTCATTGACTCAAAGGGGCAGGATGAGATGCTTACTATGCAAACAGTCAGTGGGACCGCTAGACAATTGAGGTGCTAGAGGAGCACTCAAGGAAGACAAGGCCACTTTGGAGAAGCTAAACTGAATTATTTGCATTGATCTTCACTGTGGAAGATGTGAAGGAGATTCCCACACCTGAGCTATTCTTTTAAAGTGACAAGGAACTGTCCCAGATTGAGGTTTTGGAACAAATTGATACATTAAACAGTAATAAATCACCAGGACCAGATAGCATGCACTCAAGAGTTCTGAAGAAACTCAGGCATAAGGCATAGGTCAATCTGTGATGGATCCTGTGTTTCCTACTCAGGCAAAACTTCCATTGACTTCACTGGGAAGTAAGCATAAAGTAGAACTGAATAAGACTAGGATTGAGCCATGTCATTATCTCAACTTTCCACACTGAAACATGCCATTGTAACGTTTTAATTGGCATCATGTGTCAATCTTCTATCAGCCACTGAACAGGTCTTCCTGGAGCGTTCACCACTTGTTCCTGACTTTTCATAGATTTAATGAAATCCTCTCAACCAAATAATGACATTAGCACTACAAATAAACCGAGTGATTTAATTACACTTTACAGATTTTATTTTGGCTTTCATTCTTATTACAATCAAAGGACTACATACATTTAGGAAACAAAGCCAGCTTTATCTGCAAGATGCTAATGATTTATAAAAGTAAAATGAATCTGCTTTAAAAGGTGTGGACTGAAAAGTGAAACAGGTCTTTCTGGGAGAAAAAATTAAAAACGATTTTGAAAAAATCTGTATTAATAAAAATCTAAAAATACTAGATCACTAAAATCTATCCTAACAGTTTGCAAAGAGCAAAAGAATATAGGGCCTGATCTAAAACCCACTGAAATTAATAGTAGACATTTTATTGACCAATGCATTTGGGCTCAGGCTTATGGTGCCCAGTAGTTCTCCATAAGACCTATACCTAGATGGAACCCTCTGAGCAGATCTCCCTCTCCCACCTCCCCAGCTTTCCCTCCCTTGCCCCAAATCCAACTGTGGGTGTGGGGGCTCTCCACAGGTCTCGGGATTCATGGGAGGGGAGGAAGTGGGCAATGGGCAAACTAGGGAAAGGAGTTAGCATCATTCCTCCCTCAGACATGGCATCATCCACTAATAATCATGAATAAATCCAGCCTTGGGCTGCATCATCATTATATGGCCTCTCTCCTTAATGGCTGGCTGGGTGGCAGCTACTGGCTGCAGAAGCCCTGTGGTGATAGTTTCTCTCAAGGGATAAACATTTGAGAAATACCAGGAAGTAAAAAGGAAAAAAAAAAAGAGTCTGAACGGCAGATTGTTAGGAGAGACATGAAGCGCTGGCTGCTGTTACAGAATAGCTTGGTATCACTATGTTGAATAAAAACAGTTTAATTCTGTCAACTTTGTGCCCTCTCTTTACTGCAGCCCAGCAGAATCCACATCAATCATGACTGCAGTGGTTTAGCAAGAGAGTAAAGAGTGTGATTAAATGAAAGCCCAAAGCAGCAGATATAACACACTGAGAAGACTGGATCTAAGTACTATACTCAGACCGCTGGAAAAGATGGGTTTCTAGATAAAAAGTCTGACTGAAGCATGCAAAGACTAAGCAATAAATGAAACGGTGTATAGAACTAACTGTAGGGCCAGGAAAAAAAACAAGGACGAGGAGTCTTTGTGCCAGGGCCAGGGGAAACAAAATGAAAACAAAGCTCTTCCCATTAGCTGACTGGGGGAGGAAAGTATGAGAAGTGAATGAGACACTATTTCCATGGATAGTGCCACAAACACTACAATAACTGAGCCCTGTGACCCTAAAAAGAATGAGCCAGTACAAAGGTCTCCCGCTTTCCTCTTATTTAATTGAACATGAAACCAAGATGTAGGAGAAAGGATAGATGCATTTATCAGAGCTGAGAGCTTTACTGTTCATGCACAACTCTGCGACATAAAACAAGAATAAAAGATCAGTCAGAATTGTTTATGGCACAACTGATTCAGGTTTAATATCTATTACAAGGTTGGCCAACTCTGGAGAAATACCTCCAAGTAACAAGAGCAATGTAGAACGAGATGAGAGGAATTGAAAGCCCTAGGGCAGTGCAGAAACATGGGGGTAAACCAAGTGAACCTCAGAGGAAGACACAAAATGGACAGAGCATGGTTCACTGTACTGCAACATGAGACGAAAGAAAGGTGCCAAATGTATGGCCAACTTCCCACCATCACCCCAGGAAGAAAAATGAGTAAATTATTTCAGTGACTGATATGGGTGACGGAGATATGAAGTAATCCTGGCTGTGACCCTAGCAAGCGCAAAGTCCCACAACCCTGCTAACTAGATCAACAAGTTCACTTCCAGTTGCACTGTGAAACAGCTACCAGATAATACCAGTAACAACATTAAACAGCAACACCAGACTGGAAAAAATGTGAGCAAGGAGCAGGGTCAGGAGGTAAATGCATAGTTACAGAGAAACCCACAAAACAAGAAATTAGATCACCTGTAGTTTGCAGTTGTTGGCATGGAGGCATTCTACGTAGTGCTGAATAGAGAGGCATTACAGGCAATGGAGTTCATTATGGTCCAGTACTTCTCTCACACACAATGGTGTTTGGACATTCATTAATGTTTGTAAAGTGCTTTGAGGTGGCTAGATGAAAAGTATTATGAAAATTAAAGTAATAGCTTGTAGGCTAGTTGGGAACCTAGAGACCATTTCTGAACTTATACAGTGGAGTATACTTTGTTAGGGAAACAAGTTTTCCATGCAGCAAAATAAAATATTTTTTTTAAAAATAGTGAATCTCTCTTTTCAGTGGCCACATATTACAAGTCAAATTATTTCTTACCAAGAATAAACTTCTTGAAAATGCCATTAAAAGACAAAATGAATGCCAGATCTGTAATGTTTGGTTGGTGGTCTCAGGACAGAGTCAAGGGATAATATTTTAATTAAAGTTAGTCATAACTTATTCCACTGAATGAAATTGTATGTCCTCCTGAAACTCTTGTTTTGAATAGTCCTGTCAAGAGAACAATTTATGTAAATACTACTCAACCTAAGTACTAAGTCTTGTAGAAATCTAGCCCTCTAGATGTAGGCAATGAGAACAAGGGTTCAGACTGCAATGGCCTTCTCAATTGATAATATGGGAATTGGATTTGTTTGCATAACTCATGATGTATCATATTGGAAAAGTGTGTATGCTGGTAATTGTGCATGGTCAATTTTATACAAGATTTTTGATCTGATGGATTAATATACAGGATATTTAGGATGTAGGGAAATGCTAATTGGTCACAATCATGAAAATCAACAGAATTGAAGCCACTGTTCAATTTCAGCAATCATCTATATGTACTACAGACCCAACACATCTCTGTTAAGATATGCAAACTCAACCAACTCCCATGACATCACCTGGGTAAGGTGAGCAGGATTTGTGTTCTACAAGTAACACGACCTAGAGAAAAAAAGATACAGTGGGGCCCAAATATTCCCTCAGCCAGTAGGAGTGGTGCAAATGACAGGATAGTTGGGTACAGCGAGAAGGGCAAATTTACAACATAGTAGGTGTGGTAAGAGAAGATTTCAAAAATAAAAATCAAGGGTATGGTTTAGAAGTAATGATATGACCAAGTTAACGATCAGTGGAAGTCTAATTTGGGGAAGATGAGAGTTATGCCAGAGGATCCTCCTCCTTATAATTTAGTGTGGCATCAGTATGTAGGTTTTAAACGCCCCTTCCCCCCTGCCCCCCCAAAAAAAACCCCACAAACAAACCCCTCTGCTTCTAATCCATTTTTCTTGTTGACATTTCCATGTTTTATACTTTAGTCCCATCACTACTTCTGCCTGGTATCCTGTCTCCTATAGGTTTCAATCTGTCTTTAGCTACCCTGCATATTGAAAATGTTTCCTAAAGTGCATAATAAAATTTTACATGCAGTCAATTTCTGGCACTACTTCTGTATTTTATTGAGAAGCCTGAAGAAAGTAACACCCATTTTCACATAATTGATCAATTATGAATGATTGTCAGAAATATACATAGTAAAAATCTTACTGGACAATTTTTGGAATGTAAATAAATGCAACATGTACCTATGTGATGGGACACAGGAAGAGAGAAGGGAACAAAGGAATATAAAAGCTTCTAATCTTTTTAGTCTATTGCACGGCAAACTATTTCTTCCTTATTCCAGATTGAGGTGTGTGTACATATATATATATATATATATATATATATATATATATATATATATATATATATATCTTATTAATATATATGTAATCAACCCATCTACTAAATCAAAAACATCCTATCATTATCACTATACCTTTTCAAGAAATTCTTCCAAGAAGGTTTCCTCCTTCAATAGGACCAAAAGATTATTTTAGTTTTTTCCAGAAGAATGAACTTTGTGATTTTATAGTATCTTTTCATTGACTTTCTTTTACTGAATCCCAGCAAAAATATATAGGCTAACATAATTTAAGGGGCAGTAAGAGGATTATGCCAGACTTTAAAGATGTCCTGGTGGCTTGTCAGCTGGTATTGGTTTTCTGTCTCTTGGGTGCAGTGGAGTGTGTAATGCATTCTGATGGGCAGATAGATGTGAGAGTTTGATGTATTGACACAGCACTAATAACCCCATCACACTCAAAGATTAATGGTATATAGAGCTTTGTGCGTGCAGTCCTCATTCATCATGTACCTGGTTAACTGGAAAAAAAAGGAAGTACAGTAGAACCTCAGGGTTACAAACACCTCAGGAATGGAGGTTGTTCGTAACCCTTAAATATTCATAACTCTGAACAAAATGTTATGGTTGCTCTTTCAAGTTTAGAACTAAACATGGACTTAAAACAGCTTTGAAATGTTACTATGCAGAAGAAAAATGCTGCTTTTAACCATCTTAATTTAAATGAAACAAGCACAGAAACAGTTTCCTTACCTTGTCAAATCTCTTTTCCCCCCAAACATTCCCTTTATTTTTTTAGTAATTTATGTTTAACAGAGTACTGTACTGTATTTACTTTGTTTTTGTCTCTGCTGCTGCCTGATTGCATACTTCTGGTTCCAAATGAGATGTGGAGTTCACCACTCAGTTTGTAACTCTGGTGTTTGTAACTCTGAGGTTCCACTGTACAACTTCCTTTATAAAAGACCCAGCCTTATTAATCTAATTGTTGGTGTTATAGTCACCACAGGTAAAGAGGATCCCAAGTATCCTACAGTTTAATGTTGTGCCTTAATATTATTCCCCAATTCAGCACCTGAAGGAATGTATCTCTGTCCTGTTTCAAGCACTCATTTTTGCACTGCAGAACTGTACTTTCCAAAATATCTGAAAACAGCTATTTTTAAAATGCCCAGAACAGCAGGTAACATCTGTGGGAACTTGGACTGAGTCAACCAGTTGAGGGAGTTAGCTGGTCTCAAATGACCCTACCACAGAATTCCATAAAGCCAATGAGTTATGCTCCATGCCCCAGTACTACTGGAAAGTGTTAACACATAGGGGGAAGTTCAACCCATTGCAGATTACCCACACAAGGCCCTGTGAGCCTCTTTCACCCCTCACTAAATCCTTAATACAAGGCTGAAAAAGGGAGTGAACTTCACTCTCGGAGGTGGGGGAGAAAGGGACACTCTAGCTCTTAATCTAATGGGGTAATGAATGACACATTCCAGCGGGCAAACAGCAGAGTCTGCAGTGACTAAGGATCGTTAATAGCTACAGTGCTGATTAGTAGACCAACAACCACTGTGGATACTGGGGATGTATTAGGCCCTTTAGCAGCACAAATTGTAAGGATTTATAGATTCATGGGGCAAAATCCTGGCACACTGCAACCAGTGGCAGAACTCCCACTGAATTATACAGGGCCAAGATTTTACACATAGATTTTAAGGCCAGGAGGGACCACTGTGGTCATATAGTCTGATGCACAGGCCATAGAAATTTCACCCAGTAATTTCTGCATCCAACACAATAACTTCTGGTTGACCAAGAACACATTTTATAGAAAGACATCCAACCCCAATTTAAAGCCTCCAAGAGATGGAGAATCCACCACATCCCTTGACAATCTGTTCCAGTGCTTAATAACCCTCATTGTTTTAAAATCAGCACCTTTATTTCAATTCAAGTCTGTCTAGCTTCAACTTCCAGTTTGTCTGCCAAATTAGAGAGCTCTTTAGCACCAGAGAGGGCTCTAGTACGCTGTATAGCTAACAATGAACAGTGATCATGTCACCCCTTAACCTTTTCTTTGCTAGAGTAATAGGGTAAATACAGTGAGTTTCTTAAATCCTTGCCTCAAATCAGTCTTTCAGGGCTATTTTAAGCTCCCCATAAGCATCCAGCTTTTGGTAAGTCTATTGGGCATTACCATTATTCATTTATTTATAGAGTGCTGTCATTTGATGATCAGCTAGGGGAATAATTGGAAGGACAGTGACATTACTGTGACGTTACACCCAATATTCTTCATAGAAATATGGTTATGATATGAATATGGCATAACTAAGATATACTTTATGCAAGATGGCTCATGTAAGGTATCATTGGAAAGGTTATAAGTTACTGTATGTAATTATCAAATTTGTATGCATGTATCATTTCTGTATCTAAAGTTAGGAATATGGACTATGTAACAATTACAACTGGGTGTGTATTTGGGAGACACCCACCAGACAACAGGCCATCAGCCTTGATGGGCCGTTAGGAAGAAACAACAAGACTGAAGATACTAATCTTTCTCTTTCCTGATAGTTGTCCTGGGACATAGTTGTGACACTACTAGGTCAGGTGGTCCTGTCACCTGACACTAAACACTATCTTGGACTTCTAGTAATTTTCCACTAACAGGAGGGGGAGGTCAACTTTGGGAAACAAAAGGTTCCAGTCTGATGTAAACCATATTTAAGGCTGGGGAGGAAGGCAAACAGGACTCTCCTGAATTGCCTACCCAAGAAGACAGACTGCTGAAAGTACCTGAAGGGACAAAGGGGTGAGTCCAGGCTGAGACAGGGATCCAGTCTGTAGCAAAAATAACTGGAACTCTAAGCTACAGAAACTCTGCAACTTGCCTAAAATAACATTTAAGGTGAGTAATTTCTTCTTGAAACCAGTCTCTTTAAGATCTTAAGCTTAGTATGCATGTTTTGTTTTATTTGCTCAGTAATCTGCTTTGTTCTGTTTGCTATCCCTTATAATCACTTAAAATCTGCCTTTTATAGTTGTAAAATTTGTTTTGTTTATTATTAAACCCAGTTTGTGCAAATTCTAAATGGTGGGGGGCAAGCAGTGCATATCTCTCTTCACATTGAGGGAGAGGGCAAATTTTTAGGAGCTTGCACTGTGCAGATCTTACTATACAGTGCAAGCCAATATACCTTTGGATCTGCCCTCCAAGGGAGGTGGGCACTTCAGTGCTGGGGCAAGTCCCTTAAACTTAGTCTTCCCAGAGCTGATCTCAGTGATGGTGTCTTTCTGAAGCTGGGTGTGGCCCTGCCTATGTGTGTACTAGAGAAGTCTTAAGAGGCTGGCTCAGGAAGACAGGATAAAGGGGGCCCAGGCTGGTGGAACAGGTGAGCTCAGTGGTATCCCAGTACATCAAGTAGCACCTTAAAGGGGGGCAACCTGTCACAATTACCATTAAGGACTTTTCAATTTGACAAATGCCAGAAGCTTGACAGAGTTTTACAAGGTATCTAAATCCTGGCCAAGTCAGGCACCAAATGACATACATGTATGTTTGCTTTATATGGCTCAATCCCAGGTATCATGCATAACATATTGTCACTGAACCTAGAGGAGAATTGTGATCTCTCTATTGTAAATAAGTTCTCTGTGCATGTATGTGTATGTATAAGTATGCTTGCTCAGGTAGGGGGCAGGGTATGTGTGTCATCTTATGGGTTCATTTTTTTCAAATTCAAATTATTTGCATCTATCCCACATCAATGCACTGAGTTTGAAGCCATTCTCCAGGCACAGGAACCCAGAGGGAGTAAACAGGTGCTGTACACCTTGACTCAGGGTCTGAGTAGATCATACAGGCCATAAGTAGGGGTCTTACTCCTCTTTATACCACTGTGGAGGAGTGCTGTCCAAGTCACTCTCTAGCCCCCTTTCTTTAACTAGAAAAAAAAACAGGAATGGAAATACTGGTGCAGGATTCTCTGTGTCTGGGGCTGCCTCTACCTATTGGCAGCCATCCATTATTGAGCAGATGTTATGATAAGTTCACTTCAGGTTTTTCCTTTGTTGAACCAGTCAACATTCAGCCCTGTACCAGCTAGTTCCTCACTAGGACTTCAGTGCTCCAGCCAAATTGTTAATAGTCTCTCCCCTCTAGAGACTAGAGGCTGAGGAAGTTAGTAACCCTAATGAACCATCAAGAGTCTCCAGCCTCTTGGTGTTCAGTTCTCTTTGTACCACAGGCCCACCCACTCCTCTGGGTTCCAGTCCAGGGACACCATATGAAGCAGTGGAACTGGTTTCTCTTAAACACTTCAATCCTGGAATACTTCCTACCACACTTACCATACCTACTCACTTTCTGTAGTCCTCTTCTTCTAGAGATCCAGCTACCGAGGCAGTCTCTCATCAGTCTGTTGTTGAAGGACACAACTCACAAGAGCGCCTCATCCTCTCTGGCAGACACTGTTCCTATCTGACCTGCAATCTTTTTATCTTCCCAGCTGTTCATGGCCACCAATTAGCTCCATCTGAGGAGGCAGCTAGTCTCCCTGTTAACCCTTTAGTGGCAGGGACAGCATGGGGTCTATACACCCCATGACAATATGCAAAATTGCCATATTAATAGTGCTGCTTGGACCTTAGCTTTTGCAACTCCTTGCTTGTTGTAGCTATGCACCCTTTATGCTGCAACAATGCAGACTTTTGCATTTAATTTGCTAGTTGCTTTTGCTTTCTAAAGATAAAAAGAAGGAACAAATTGCCTGTCTTTAATAATTCAAGCATGGTTCCAGTTAGGATTTGAAATTAGTCATATATTAGTGAGTGAGAAACTACAGGTTTTAGATACTGGTCCAGATCTTGGACTATTGAAAACTGGCACAGCTCCACTGAAATCAGGTATTGCATAAGTATAGGGCAAAAGAGAACACCTTATCAATTGTGTGTTTACAGCTGCATGTCTTCCCACTTCATTTGTTTCAATAGTCTGTGTTTTGATTCAAATAATTTAATTCCTTCCTGATTAATGCCTCCTAGAGTGCCGGTTAGCCAGGACTTGACCAGGCAACTGGCATGCAAAGTATTCTCATTTGGGCACGGACAGATTGCAGGATGAAATAAGTCACTAAACTTTCTAAGGATTTACATTTTGGCCCTGATCCTGAAAAGATTCATAAATTTGGAGTCCCTTGTATTAAAATGCAAAAGTTATATATGGATGATCATAGAACTATACTGAACAATGTGGTGGACAAGAATGTTTTTTTCGGGACAATATGTATCAAGTGATTTTCCTGGGGAATATCTAGGGGGAGGTCAATGCAAATTCCCTCCTCTACACCCAGTTGTGCAACTCCCCAGCCCTTTTAAGCTATGCCTTGAGCAAGGGACCATTGTTTGCGTATTATCAGTTTCCAGAGTCTCAGGATCAAAGTTCTAAGCTGTATAAGACTGAGGAAAGGAAAGACTGAACTATTCATAGGGATATTTGTTCTGAGAGAAGGCTGTTATGAACTTGTAACTACAGAAAAAACCCTTGATGGGGTTTGAAGACTTCTAACAGAGCCATTGTTGGAGTTGGCAGAAGGTGATCTCTGTTAAGCTTATTAGCATGCCTGTAGGTTCTTTTATTGTTTTAATGTTTTTCTCTGCAACATTAAAACAATAAAAGTTCTGTTTTTCTCACCTTAGGAATAAATGTGCTTGCTTATAAAGGGCTTTGTGGTAATTTACACCTGCTGGCATTTGCAGCGGTTCATAGACTTAGAAGAGAAAACAAAGCTCAGACGCTGGCCTGTTTAGGTAGGCTGGCTTGCTGGGAATATCAGAGTGTAAGCAGGGAACTGTGTAGCCTGGAAAAAAACCCTGTCAAGATGGGTCTCTACCCAAGAGAGACGATGGCTGAGGAGCCTAGAGTGGGTGCCCTTGAGTGATCACGGAGGGGGACTACAGATGTGCTTGCCCTGAATTGTGACATTTATAACTTTACTCACGTGGGTCTCCAGGTTGAACTCAACGGGACTACTCAGACAAGTAAAGTTACATACCTGCAGAAATCTTTGCAGGATCAGGGTCAAAGATTTGTAACGAAAACACAATGATGCATTTCTCAGGCTGGAAATCTCTGCACTTATGGAGTGAATAATCCTCTGAGTTTTGACTTTGGAATTTAATATCCTGTGACTGTATAATTTATTACTGACCTTAATTCTACAGGAGATTGCCCTGGAGCATGTTTGTTTCTGTGGCAGAGGTAGTTTTACCTGGACTAGTGCCAAGCCTAATGGTGTTTTAGTTTTCATTATGGTGGTCTATAAAGCTTTGAGAGTCCTAAAGATGCTAATAGAAATGAGGGCACCCACTGTCGATGTTTGCTGGTGCCTCATTTTCAAACATGAAGACTTGACTCAGCACGTCTCATGAATGCACCACCGTAAGGCTTTTGGGGCTATTTGTAGTGTTGTGCTTACAAGCATGAGTGCTCAAACTGGGCTTGATCCAGGAAGACACTGAGCACTCTTAGCCTCAGTCAGCAAAGCATTTAAGGATGTGCTTCACTGTGATTCCAACCTATGCTTAAAGTCAAGCCTGCCCATAAGTGCTTTGCTGGATCTGGCACAGAGTGCTCATTCAGCACCTTGCAGGAGCGAGGGCAGAAACAAGAGGCATAAACATGAAATTTCATTTTGGGCTACAATGACAAAGCCCTTCAGGCCTGATCCTCCTTCCATTGAAATCAATGACAAAACCCACATCAACGTCAGCGGTGCAGGATCAGTCTCGAAGTGAGAGGAAGCAGATAGCCGCAGCACTGCCCTAGAAGGTTCTCAGGGAAGATATAATGTAACTGCTGAAATAACAATTACCTCTGCTCCCCTTTGCTCCAAGAGAGTAGTAGTCATTTCCTGTGAAACTGACAATATACAGACTGCAGACAAATACACTAAGAAAATAAACTGAAACCGAAAGAAATATTTTTCTCTTATTCCTTTCAGGGATAGTTCACTTAGGTACTGCTTGTAATAGGGTGGAAAAAATTCACACACACACACACGACTTCTTCCTTTCCAGTCATGCTTTGATAGGAGCAAGGATTATATTTCTTATGTTACTTACGCTGTTGTAAGAGTGATGCAACTATTGACTTCACTGGACTCCTGATTTCCAGCGGTGTGAGGGAGATCAGAATTAGATCCAAAAGGTGAGGAAAATGAAAATAATCTCAGATAATTAAGCAGTTTATTGGTATCAACTTTGTAACAGTAGAATGGTCTCTGACAGAAATAAAATAGCAGCTGATGAAGGGAGAAGAGCTAAGTAAATTTTGGATTTCTTGTCATGAGAAAATATTGCACCCATAAATATTAATTGCATTTTCATATTCATGCTGTTACTTTATTGTCCAAAGTTTAGTCTTTCAATTCAACTTCCCAGGAATTGAAGGAATAGGTAAAATTTCCCTCAGTGGGTTGCAAACCTCACCATCCTTTCTCAAAACTGAGAGACATAACCTGCTCACCCCACTGTCGTAACACCGGTATTCTTCCTGCTGTAACTCGCCTCAGCAAACAGACACATTCAGGTATGTCAATGGACTCTAAGCTACAATAAAGTGCAGTTCTACACACATACAAACATACCCTTCTACAGGGGATAAAGTGGTTGAAATACAAAGGACAGCTCCTATCCACACCAGCCAAGGAAGGCATGGGGTTAGTTACCCAAACATGGAAGGGGGATGGGAGCTCCACTCTCCTCTCCCATTTACTTTATCCCTCACACCTCTGTGTGTTTTGCCCATATTCACTTCACTTTCACCAACCTTGTTGACTCCTTATAGTTTACTTCTCTGTTTTGCTGTGGTGTGCAAAGATCACCACCACTGCAGTTGCAGCTTGCAGTACACAGCCACTGTCTATCCATCAATACACCCCAAAGCAATTGTCCATTATACACATCTGATTTGTGCTGATTTGCATATTGCAGGTGATATACAGTATATATGGGATAGTCTGGCAAGCCATTGACTGTTTACTAAACTGCTCTTCACTTTAAACCCCGGCCCCCCACTATACATAGCTACATTTGATTGTAAATGTAATCCACATCCTGGTACTTCAGCACTTGAAGGTAAGTTGGTAACATTTGGTGCTTTACAGTTTAAGTGACGCTTGGCATTTATCAGACAGCAAAGATTCCTTGGGAAATAAGTGGAAATGTATTCACCTATTAGCAAATGTTCCGAATGCTGGGATGTTATACTCATGGGGTACTCAGGGATCAAATCCTGCTCCATTTATATCAGTAGAGTGGGCCATCTGAAATCAATGAACTAAATTAATCCCAGGTAGAGCTCCATAGTTCTCAGTGGAGTCACACAGGTGATATATTTGACTCGTTGGGATTATGTGGGTCAGTAAAGTAAGCAGTATTGTTACTTAAATGGGAATATTCACAGCATGCAGATGGAAATGACTGTTTCCCAGCCCTCAAATAGCCTAAGTTATACGATGCTTAGACTGTATGGGTATGTCTACACTACAGCTGGATTGAGACTCCGATGATTGATGCACTGGGGGTCAATTTAGCGAGTCTAGTGAAGACCCGCTAAATTGATGACAAAGCGCTCTCCGGTCGACCCTGATACTTCACCAGGAATGAGAAGAGTAAGGTAAGTGGATGGGAGAGTGTCTTCTGTCGACCCAGCATGATGTAAACACCGCAGTAAGTCGACCTAAACTACGTCGACTTCAGCTACGGTATTCACCTAGCTGGAGTGGTGTAACTTAGGTCGACTTACTGTGGTAGTATAGACATAGCCTCAGTGGAGTAGGATCTGGCTCCTGGAGAACCTGAGTTCCCTTCCAGATCTTTGTCAGGATCAAAATCAGATCACTGAATTCTATTTTTGGTGGCATCCAGATCGTGAGACACCTGATCAGCTGCTCTCTGCACAGCTCTGATCTAGCAGAAACTTCGGTGCCATGTTCAGTTCTGGATTCCATGAAAGACATAAGCAAATTTTAGGATTTTCAGAAAAGAGAAACAAAAGTGACCAGGATTGGAGAGACTGATTTATAAGGAAAGATTAAAAAGAGCAAAATAAGAACAGGTTACCTAAAATGGCAAAAAAAGTATATGGGAGCATAAAATAGTTTGCAGATATTTGTAAGGAGCAAATAACTATTTTTTTCCCATACAGCGTATATGACTTGCTGCTCTAACAAGGAGTAACAGGATGAAATTAAGAAAAAGAAAATTTAGGATGAATATCAGGAAAAAAATTGTTAGTGGGATGTAGTTGTATTATGCCATGGAATAATATCCCAAACAAATCAGTGAAAGCCCTACCACCGGAGATATTTAAAGCTGGACTAGACAAAACAACAGCGAAACACATTTAGGCAACAATTCTACACCAACTGGAGAATAGAGGGATAACTAGGTCTGGGGGGATAGAGGGATAACTAGTTGAAAGTAGCTGAATTTTGAGTTTAATTAAGTAATTTTTTGATAAAACCCATATTCCCACATTTTTTGTCTACATGATTAATGATGACCTAGTAGGTCTCCACAGATATAGGCCAGAGCCACCAATCTCATATTTATTTCCAGGTGTTAAACCTGCCATAGTTTGAAATATTTTATTTTGGCCCCTGGGTCCACATTTGCGCTTTCATTCTCCCCAAAAAAGCTGTTATGAAGAGGACTGTAAGCACACGTCCTCACCTCTCAGGCATCCTCTTGTGCCTAGATGTGGCATTCCACAAGGTCCTCATCTCTGGGATCCCCTACTGGGTTGTCCCTAAGACTTGAATCTTCTCCTGACTCCCCTTCTAGGTGTTCTGTGAATTGGCCCTCTGGCTAGGTCAGATAAAAGTCTAAAACCATTTTGGAGTAACACAAATATGTCCAACAGATCTTCAAACTAATAACTCTTCTGCTCCTTTCAGCATTCAGTGTAATTCCCTTATTGACTCTACCTCCAGGCTTCCCCTACAGGAGCCTAACCTGCTTCTGTAGTGTTCACCTCCATTATTACCTACTGGGTTGAACCCTAGAGAGCCCTATCACCTCTACAGTCTCTCTAACTGAGCTCCCACACTCTACTTATAAGACCTAGCTCTGCCTTCTCTGGCCAGGAGGCAATTAGTTAGGTGCAGAGTATGACTAATTGGGGCTCTTTGCCTTGCAGATGATGCAGTTTAAGCACTATCAGAGAGGGGGTTTTGGTTTGAATCTATTACTAGTTTTTCATCCCTAGTGTACTGTATGTGATCCCATTATATACAATATTTATATGACAGATTTACTGCTATTGAAATGGAGGCAATTTTCAAAAGGCCAGAGGTTGTCTTATGAAACAAGTAAATTACTCTATTTAAAAAAAATCTACAAAAAAACACTGAATCCTACAAAGTAGGTAGACCAAAGTAGGTAGACCCTCATGCCCACACTGGGACTCTATGAGCATGTATCAGCCTTCACAAATAAGTTTGCAGGACTGGGAATTTAGTGATCTGCAGGTCCAGGAGAAAGTCAACTACAGCATAGAATTAGATCAGTACTAACGCTGGTTGTAAAATTTCCATTGTAAAATTCTTTTTCAAGAGAAAATTGTGCATGGAAAGTGTCTGCTTTCTGACAAAAAAAAATATCATATTTTCAAGAAAAACTGTAAAACAAGAAGTTTTAGCCAAAATGTGTCAGATTTCAGGTAAAAGTTTTAATCTGCGGAAAACTGGAAAAAAAAACAACGGGTGGTTTTATTATACATATACACACACACACACATTAGGGCTGCCAAGCGATTAAAAAATTAATCTCGATTAATTGCGCAATTAAAAAAAATTAATCGTATGATTAATTGCACTGTTAAACAGTAACAGAATACCATTTATTTAAATAGTTTTAGATATTTTATACATTTTCAAATATATTGATTTCAATTACACACGTAGAATACAAAGTGTACAATGCTCACTTTATATTTATTTTTGATTACAAATATTTGCACTGTAAAAAACAAAAGTAAGAGTTTTTTTCAATTCACCTAATACACGTACTGTAGTGCAATCTCTATCCTGAAAGTTGAACTGACAAATGTAGAATTATGTACAAAAAAACCCTGCATTCAAAAATAAAACAATGTAAAACTTTAGATCCTACAAGTCCATTCAGTCCTACTTCTTGTTCAGCCATTCGCTCAGACAAACAAGTTTGTTTACATTTGCAGGAGATAATGCTGCTTGCTTCTTGTTTACAATATCACCTGAAAGTGAGAACAGGCAGTCACATGGCATTGTTGTAGCCAGCATCGCAAAATATTTATGTGCCAGATGCACTAAAGATTCATATGTCCCTTCATGCTTCAACCATCATTCCAGAGGACATGCATCCATGCTGATAACAGGGTCTGCTCAATAACCATCCAAAGCAGTGTGGATCAAAGCATGTTCATTTTCATCATCTGAGTCAGATGCCACCAACAGAAGGTTGCTTTTCTCTTTTGGTGGTTCGGGTTCCATAGTTTCTGCATTGGAGTGTTGCTCTTTTAAGGCTTCTGAAAGCATGCTCCACACCTCGTCCCTCTCAGATTTTGGAAGGCACTTCATATTCTGAAACCTTGGGTCAAGTCCTGTAGCTATCTTTAGAAATCTCACATTGGTATCTTCTGTGGGTTTTGTCAAATCTGCAGTGAAAATATTCTTAAAATGAATATGTGCTGGGCACCAACCAAGACTGCTATAACATGAAATATATGGCAGAATGTGGGTAAAACAGAGTAGGAGACATATAATTCTCCCCCAAAGAGTTCAGCCACTAATTTAATTAACACATTATTTTTTTTAAATGAGCATCACCAGCATGGAAGCATGTCCTCTAGAATGGTAACCGAAGCATAAAGGGACATACGAATGTTTAGCATATCTGGCACATAAATACCTTGTCATGCTGGCTACAAAAGTGCCATGCAAATGCCTATTCTCACTTTAAGGTGACATTGTAAATAAGAAGTGGGCAGCATTATCTCCTGTAAATGTAAACAAATTTGTTTGTCTTAGCAATTAGCTGAACAAGAAGTAGGACTGAGTGGACTTGTAGGCTCTAAAGTTGTACATTGTTTTATTTTTGAGTACATTTATGTAACAAAAAATGTACAATTTTTAAATTGCACTTTCACCATAAAGAGATTGCTCTACAGTACTTGTATGAAGTGAATTGAAAATACAATTTCTTTTGTTTGCCATTTTTACAGTGCAAATATTTGTAATAAAAATAATACTATAAAGTGAGCACTCTCAACTTTGTATACTGTGTTGTAATTGAAATTAATATATTTGAAAATGTAGAAAACATGCAAAAATATTTAATAAATTTCAATTGGTATTTTATTGTTTAACAGTGCTATTATAACTATGATTAATCACAATTAATTTTTTTAATCACGATTAATTTTTTTGAGTTAATCAGATTAGTTAACTGTGATTAATCGGCAGCCCTAAGATACATATATACACACACAAATATACACACACACACACACATATTGGTGGTAACAAAACAAAAATACACATTTTCCAACCAGCTTTAATTAATAGATTTCTAATTAGCCTTTGAATTGTAGCTAGGGTTCCAACACAGAGAACCTGTGTATTCTATTATAAAATAGATCTTTTCTTTCAGCAGATTACTAAATCAAATTTATTTATTTAAAAATAAAAAGTATCTTGCTCTGACTGAAAAAAGTGAATTAAAAGTGTTAGTCAAATAGACAGACCATATGGCCAGTATCAACCATGTTATTTAGGCTTCTCATGTCTACAGTACAAATCATTGGTGCAATTCCTCACTCATGACAAATCTCTGTTCATTCACAGTCCACTTCTACCCCATCTGCTCCATCACACTGGTTAGCACAGACACTGAATATGCTGTATGGCTGGATAAGCTAGCATAGATCTCTCTCTGTGTGAAGTGCAGAGTATTTGTTAATGAAATGGTCAATGTGGGGCTTGTAGTATGTGAGATGCGCTCAGACTTGCTATTGCATGCTGTCTGAGCTTGATTGTGGAAGTGTTTTGACCCACGAGAGAAGTATGAAAACACATAAGTTTGCAGTTACTGCAGCCAACAACTGTTAATGACATTCAAGGTGGTGAGTGATCTGCAACTGCAGCAGATGAGAAACCAGCTATTTACCCCTGGAGTACTGCATTAGACAGGCGGCAGACACTGAAGTCCTTAAATATGAAACAAAGTGTAAAACCATAACTTGCAATTAGGATTGTAACCAGCATGGATTGTATTTGGCGGAAGGACAAGTGGAGACAGTTTTCATTTTCTTGAATCTCAGTAATTATATAACACTCCTATCAGAGACTGTTCTGGCTGAAAATTCTACTAAATAACTTCAGTTCTTTTTATCCAAGGATCTTGAACTACTTTCTAAACACTAATCAAGCTCCACAACTTCTCAGCGAGGTATATGAGTGTCATTATGTCTACTAAGAAAGGAAGATAGAAAATAACCGTGTGGGTTTGGTGGGGCTACCACCCTTTTGGCAGGTGGCAACAGTCCTGCTTTCCTTTTTAAAAGAGACTTTCTATGAACACTGCAATAATTACTTAGGACCTGGTTACTCCTATTGAAGTCAATTGCAAAGCCTAATGGCTAGATCCTGCCCAGAAGCCACCTTTAACCACTGGTGGATCCAGTATCTCCATGATGCCCAATAGCGATTCTTGTGACAAAGAACTGTCATAGCAGCTGTTCCTTTCTTCTTTGTAGTTCCTTGGTGTATGGGGGTGTGGCTAGAGAAAAAAGCGGTGGGCATGTTCATCCTTATTCCCCAAAGTCCATGGCCGCTTGGGCTGCTGGCAGCTGGCATAGATTAAAGCAGTCTCAAGGGTGTTCTAAGGTACACCTGGGAGAAGCTCAGCACTAGGATGACCACATGATCAACACAAAGATTGTTTAAAACCATCTTTGCTACCATTTAGCTCCTTGGCTACAGCTGAGGCTCAGGGCAAGCAGAACTGGGTGCTTCACTACCATATTCACAAACAATGGTGTATATGGAAATCATCTAACAGGATAGCGGTCTACCAAAAGCAGATAGATTTATAGAGTAGGTAGTTATCACTCAAGTTGTTAGGATTTTGAACATTAATAATTAAGAAATCAATTTACAGTTTTTAAAATTCAAGGATTTAACATGTACAGCGCAACCTCATTTATACAACGTGTTCCAGGGACATTAGCAACATTGAGATAAACAGAGCCTTGAATGACCAGGGAAGCAGCAGGATGCTTACTATTTATTTGTAGAGATAAAAGTATACATGATATTATAGAGAGATGCAGCATGGTCTAGTGCATTTTGCTCTGGGCTGGGAACTAGGAACAGCTGAGGCCCTGCTTGAACTCTGATGTTCTCTGTGACCTTGGGCAAGCCACTCAGTCTCTGTACCTCAATTTGCCCCATGTGTAAAATGAGGGGAATAACTTAACTAACTTATATAGGGGCTGGGAGGTTTAATATTACTGACTATCTTATGGTGCACCCCGCAGAAAGGGTAATGATTATGTCCAGCATGTCCCTGCATCCAAAGGGTTTACAGTCTAATTTAGACAAATATGAGACATCAGGGAACAATTCCAATATGATGTTTTTGTAGCAGGCATTGGGGAATTGATTACCCTACCTCTAGAGGAGCTTTTCAAGGATTAAAGTGTGTTTTAAGAAAGGATTTGAAGGAGGACAAGGGTGTTGTTTGCCTCAAGAGAAACAGAAGGCAATTTGAAATGTGTAGAGGATAATATGAAAGAAGGGAGAGAGATAGGAATAAGGACAGATTTTTACAGGGACTTCTTCCCCAAGGAATAAACACACCGATAAGTTTTTCTGCCAATATGATCGTGGCTCAAAGGTTACAAGGTTACACTTTTCATCTGTGAACACAAAATCCTAGTCTAGATTTATGAGCAAGTGGACCCTGCCTACATCCCTGCCCTGTCACAGAGCATATAAAGAAGGGAAACAATCTCACTTCAGGTCACTGGAATCTTACTGCTCATTTGGGTCAGAGTCTGCAATAATTTAAATCGGCCAACAGACCTGCAGTGGAATGGCACACAGATCCCAAACTGAAACCACAATATGACAAAAGGCTGTCCAGGGGCCCGGGCTGAAAGAAGCAAGGAAATTTGTAAAGGAACAGTTTGCCTGGTTGAACAGAAGCTTCATTTTCAGAAACATGATACTCTCTCACAGATTTTTAACACTTCAGCATCAGATCTTTGCAGCTTGGCCTCAATCTATTTGCAGGTTAAACTGAATCTTTTTTCACTGTCTAAATTAATACTAAATCAATCTCCCTTCAGTGCACTCCCCAGGCGCCTGGTAAGGGGCAGATATGACTAAATCCTATTAATGATCACAGTGCAAGATGTTATGATTATTGATCATGCAATATAGCTGAGGTTTAAGAAAGGAAAAAGGCTGGTTTGCACTGGACTCTGTTACAGCAAGAGAGATAATGACTTTTATAGGCAGAAGCTCCAGTGGATTCTCATCTGCTGTTACCTGTTTGACAGGGCACCTCAGTCTGAGCAGCACACTCGGGGAAGATGGATTTGCCGTTTTGCTAAGAAATTTTGAACTGTCACCCTCAGGCACTGCATAAACTTACACAAATGGTTTCCAGACACTACCCTTCGAGGATGACATTTATCATACTAATAGACCTTAACCCAGCTTTAACCCAGTCAAGAACACAGACTTTCTGGAGAAGAAAAAAAAACAGCTTTCCTACAGCAGGATTTAACTGTCGTGCATACTGAATATATTAATACAAACATATATATGTTCATGAGAAATATTTGGGTATGTTATGTGTCCATGTTTTACTCTCTCTCTCTGCTTCTGTTTAGCAGAGACCTCTTAAATGAAAGACCACAGGTAACAAACATTACATATGGATAAATGCCTCTCTTTTATGGTGTCTGAAGTGGAACTGAGGCATCCAAAACCAGAGTTTAAGCCATGTATCAAACAGAAGCAAAATCAGATACTTTTCAGAGTTTAAACCACATATGTATATGTGTGTGTGTGTGTGTGTGTAGACAGAGAGAGAGAGAGAATACATCAGCTGGATTTCACACAAAACTGAATATTGAAAATCCAGCTTGTTATTTGCCTTGAATAGGTACAGAATAAAATATGCTCATGTGAAGCATATATAGGTAGTAGTGCTGAGTTTTCTTCCTCTAGAATGTATATAATGGAGACTAGAAAAAAAAAATCTTAGGCTGTCTGTGCTGAATGTTTCATTTTTCTTAATGTGAACTTAAGAGGGCTGTATGAGTCTTTCCAACTTTCCTGCATTTTTCCAGGCCATTAAGTACCAGCTACAGCGGAGAGTCAGTGATGATCATGATGATTCAGAACAGGTGACAGACCGCAGCGATACTGCTGAATGGTTTTTACAGTGCCTTCAGGTAAAGCCTTTGTGCCTTAAAATAATGGCAGTTGAATTAAGTGGCATCTGAATGTGTTGTATCCCCCACTCTTGCACTTGCTTGCATTGATCAATCCTGTGGTTGAAGTGGGGCATGGATTATGTAATGCTCTTGGGCACAAACTGTTGTCTTTATTGACCTTTTAAAATTTCTACCTTCAGAGATATAAAATAAAGAACTTGTAACAGAAATGCACTCCGAGCATCAGCTATGAGAACTCAAAGATCTAGAAAGCCTCCTTTCCTACGTTTCTCTTGAACTCTAACCTGTTGATATTCTGTAGCACCTATCATTGCAGTGTCTAGATAGTGCACTGTGGGCCACGTGGAAAGATCTACAACAGGGATTAGCACCACACTGGTATCCAAATGAAGCACAGGGAATACAGCTGAGGTTTAAGACCCAGGTCTGATTCACCTACACTCCTTGGACCACAGACTTCAATCTGAGCAGCATATACCCAGCTATTCATACTTCAGGATACATACACAAAGTACTAGATAGCCTTTTTAGGGGGGACCTTATAAGTCAAGACTCGTCATGGACATTAATATCCTGATTCTCATGTCCCTTGCACTAGTTTCATAGTGTTGTAACCCCATTGACAACAGTGGAATTAATCCTGTTTTCTCAGAATCAGGCCTCAAGAATCCAGCAGCACTTCTGGTGGGGGTGTGGGAGATGGCACATTTGATCTCATTTATGCTGGTGTCAGTCCAGAGTAACTAATATCTGCACTTCAATTATCCTGTGTTTAAACCAGAGTGCTTAGAATCGTACCCTTCAGCAAACAGAAGCATATTTCCTTTTAGATGGTACAGAAAAGGAACAGTCGGTTTCTTTGAAAGAATTAGTGCCTGCTCCAGCTACAGCATTACATATTTTTTCCACGGACTTCTTTATTTTGCCAACCATCATAATCTTTTTTTCAACATGTCCGTTTTCATCCTTTTTGTCTCTCACTAGGACTATGTGGATGCAGCATATAATTCTTTAAATAGTCTACATTCTTCTTGTATAACTTGCAGTACAGGTCAGTGAAAGCAGGAAATTATTTCAAGGCAGATACAGTTCCTTAGAGGTAAATATAATCTCGGGGATTATTTATTGATTTGTTGTTTGGTGTGAACTCTTTGCCTTGAAGATAGGTGATCTTGTATTTATTAAGGATGTGTAGAAAACACAGAGACATACTGGGCCATCCAATACATGTCTGTGGTGAAACTCACAGCAAAAAGGGACAAAGGCTCAGGAATCTCTGCATGGCTCACAACAAATACATACATGCTCTTTTGAGGAGGTTGCCCAGGAGAGAGGGACAGAGGGAAACACTTTCAAAAACATCCAAGTGACAGGCTTTTTAAGTCCCATTTTCAAAAGTGACTTTGGTGCTTAGGAGCCTAAGGGTTTGCCTACAATGGTACCACAGTCCGCACCAGCAGGAATGTAAAGTCTAATGCACACTAGTGTGTCACACACTAACTGGCCCATGTGGAACCCACTGGTGTACATTAGAAGTTCCCTGGTGTGTACTAATGTAGTACTCTTTGAAACGGGACAACATTAATGAGGACTAGGAAACTTTTAGGCACTGTATAGACAAACTCTGAGTTTCATTAAAAGCCAATGGGACATAGCATTTTAAGTGCATAAATCACATTTGAAAATGGAATTTAAGAGCCTTACACTTGTCTTAGAAAAGTTTACAAATAGCTTCAGAATCTTACAAAGCTGAGGGATCCATGCAGAAAGGAAACACTAACCCAGAGGTGCTGATGTCCCTCTGCTGTACTTCTCTTCCTATCCCTCATTGTATGACCTCTATCTGATGCTAGTGTCTGTGCAATATGACCTTCCTCTGAAGGGGTGGGGGGGGGGGGAACGATAACAGCATAGAGGGTAAGATAAAGGTATGAATATTAACTCCCCTTCATTACATTTTTACTACTACAAATAAATTTCACCCATCATAGTGAGTCCACAGATGGAACAACGCAATGACACAACAGCTGTTCATCTTTGTAATCTATGGCATTACTGAGGCGTCTATTCCCAGGGTGGGCTTCTGCTTTTCAAGCAATATGCGTGAGGCAAACAGGCAGATGTACCAATTTAAGTCAGTAGTGTCCTAGTTACACCTCAATTTCCCTTTACTTAGCATTTTTTCTTTTTCAGATAGAGTGCAACAATGTCATATATAGAAAAGTGTGACACTTTCTTCAGCATGGGTGCAAGTTTCCCTCTGTCTGAAATAGGAAGCATGCCAGAAGCTGGCACCAGCTCTGCAGGACCATTGCACTTTGCAGATGAGTGCATTGTATACAATTAAATTCAGATACAAATTCATGGTCAGGGCCCCCAGACCAGGCTCTGGAGCTGCTGATTTGCATTGGCATGTTATCACACTTCCCTTGGAAGGGCTAATTAATTGATTATGGAGAAGAATAGCTGCTGATGCTGGAATCAAAGTTTCCAGCTTTCTCATCAAATGCTTAGCCACTGAAGCAGCTGTCCTCTCTCAGGCCAATAAAGCAGGGCTACTAAGCTGAAGAATGACTACTCCGCAGGTGATTTTCTTATATTCTTCATCGTATCCCTGTTGAGCTACCTTTCCCAACTGGGTCCCCAACATTTCTGGTTCCAGTTAGATTTGACTGACAGATTTCCAGTCTGCTCCAATTCTCCCTTGCAACTTAGCTGACATTTGCTGTGTCCTGACTTGCCAACTTTAACTAGATTTCCAGGAAAATTGGAGCAGAATAGGTTGATGTTTGTGTGTTAATGTTTTGTGTCAGGGGAGTGGAGGCAAGGCCCTAGGTGTCTTGACAGACCTGATGAAAGTGTCGATTAGAGTTAAGCCAGATTCTCAGAAAGTGAAGGGCAAGCACATTACTTGTTAGTGCTTGACTACAACTATAAATAAATAATATATAATCCTAGGTTAAGGATCAGGAAACAATTTTTAAAGCTTTTAGATTCTATGAAATAGGAAGAAAGCAACATCAGAATGGAAGGCGGACAGGAAGATTGACTAGGTCTGCCCTTTTTTTATGTCAGCTAGTATTATATATGAACTAGAATGTTTTGTACTTCTGCTAAGCAGTATAACTATGAACTGTATTCCCAGGATGCTTTGTACTCATGCTAAGTTTTGTTGTGAGATTTACTGATAGTTCAAACATAACATTCCTAAACAGTACATACGTCTTACTTCTGACATACTTTTCACATAGAAAAAACAAAGACTGGAACAGGTTAACTGTGTGCAGGTATAGTTAGTGCTACTTGTATTCTGCAGTCTAGTAACATTTGGCATGTTATTGTGTACAGTTGATATGGACCTCTTTGTACCCTTAAAATAGGCATGAAACTAAATGAGAAAGGGGGAATACAATGTATTAATGTTCTGTCATAAACAAGTAGGGCATAAATATGAGCAGAATTGGGTTCATTACTTTGAAACAAATTGCAACTGCTGCAAGCCTGTTTGGTAATGTATGAATGTCTCAGTTTGTGATTTGTCTATGTTTAATAAACTGACTGAGCCAAGTTATCTGATGTCTTGTTAATTGATAATCTAAACGGAACCACTAATATTAAGTCATTTATACCGCATGCTATATACCCTAAAAATACATTCAAAAGCATTTGATACCATCCAACATCTTTGGAGGATATCGGCAGACCTGAGGATTCCATAACATCTCATCAAAAGTATCTACCACCACCAAGAGACTACAGTGTCAACAACAGTAGGCGATGGTGAGTGGTTTTCTACTGGGCAGGGTGTGAGACAAGGGTGTATGGTGCCCCAAGCTTCATTAGCACATATGCAGAATTTATTATGTGACTAGCTTTGGAAGATTTTGACAAAGTGGAAAGAGCTGGGATTTCCATCACTGGACACTTCTTAACCAACCTCAGATATGCTGATGACACAACTCTTTGCTACAACAACTGATGTACAGCAACAAATGTTGGAATCTGTAAAAAACAGTTAGTGAGGAATATGGACTGTTCCTGAATGTGAAAAACAAAATGCATGTGCATTGACAACAAAACAGCATGCAATGATCATAATTAACAGACAAGCTGTAGAGACAGGAGATTAATTTAATTATCTGGGTAATATATGTCCAACCGAGGAGGCTGTTCCAAAGAAATTGGAAGAAGACTAGGGATGGTTCACTCAGCAATAGCCTCCATTAAGAAAGTGTGGCAAAACCATGGCATCTTGAAATGTATGAAGGTGCAACCAGTGAAAAACCTGATTTCTTCCATAGCAATTTATGGATGTCAATTGTGGGAAGTTAATGCTGCTGATTGAAAGAAAATCGAAGCTTTTGAAATGTAGTATTGGCAAAGATTCTTGCCTATCTTCTGGATAGAAAAAAAAAAAAAGATGAATGCTTATGCTAGAAATATTACCAGAGAAAAACAGACCCTGATTTCAGAAATCAACAGATGCAAACGTATGTACTTTGGTCACATTGGGTGTAAAGATAGACATAACCTTGACAAAGTTATTATGGAAGCAGAGTTGGAGGGTTATAGTAGGGGACAACCAGAGAGGAGATCGAAAGATGCTGTGTCATAAATATAAAGGGAAGCGTAACCACCTTTCTGTATACAGAACTATAAAATCCTTCCTGGCCAGAGGAAAAACCCTTTCACCTGCAAAGGGTTAAGAAGCTAAGATAACCTCACTGGTACCTGACCAAAATAATCAATGAGGAGACAAGATACTTTCAAAGCTGGACGGGGGCGGGACAAAGGGCTCTCTGTCTGTGTGATACTTTTGCCAGGAACAGAACAGGAATGGAGTATCAGAACTTCTGTTAAATTAGTAAGTAATCTAGCTAGAAATGAGTTAGATTTCCTATTGTTAAATGGCTGGTAAAATAGTTTGTGCTGAATGGAATGTATATTCCTGTTTTTGTGTCTTTTTGTAACTTAAGGTTTTGCCGAAAGGGATTCTCTCTGTTTTGAATCTGATTACCCTGTAAGGTATTTACCATCCTGGTTTTACAGAGGTGATTCTTTTACTTTTTCTTTCATTAAAATTCTTCTTTTAAGAACCTGATTGCTTTTTCATTGTTCTTAAGATCCAAGGGTTTGGGTCTGTGTTCATCAATGCAAATTGGTGAGGATTTTTATCAAGCCTTCCCCAGGAAAGGGGGTGTAGGGCTTGGGGGATTTTTGTGGGAAGACATCTCCACGTGGGCTCTTTCCCTGGTCTTCGTTTAACATGCTTGGTGGTGGCAGCATAGGGTTCAAGGACAAGGCAAAGTTGTACCTTGAGGAAGTTTTTAACCTAAGCTGGTAACAATAAGCTTAGGGGGTCTTTCATGCAGGTCCCCACATCTGTACCCTAGAGTTCAGAGTTGGGAAGGAACCTTGACATGGTGTGCAGCAGATCACTGGGAAGTCAGCTCTTGAATGCTCCAGGTTAGCGATGGATTGTGAAGGCTTCATAAAATTCTGCTCTGATGTCACGGATATTCAGACACAAATAAATGAATGTATTTATATATACACCCTTAATACTTGCCTCTCTTCTCTTTGAAGTAAAGAGTAATAACACAACTATGACAGATTGTGATTAGATCCATAGCTATAATTTTTGTAAAGCATTCTACTAATTTGCTTGCAGTGTCTAAATCAGTGGTTCTTCACCTTTACTGCAGCCTGCACCCCTTTGGTTCTCAAAATATGTTCTCGCACCCCTGATGAAAAATAGTTGAAGTAGGTCAGTTCTTTAAACCTAGATATATTTTTGTTTGTATATTACAGTATTAATGTTATACATTTAACGATTAAATACATAGGTTTGATGAAACAAAGTAGTTGTACTTACGTGCCTGTACTTAATTTGTATTTATGATTATTTACCTTCTAAAAAAACCTGGCATGTCTTACACCCCCAGAAAGGGCATCTCACGCCCCCAGAGGGTACGTGCACCCCAGGTTAAGAACCACTGGTCTAAATCATTTCTAACTTACATTCATGCATGTTTGTTTTTGCATTTAACTAGCTCAACTAGCCACCTAACATCCCTCATTTCTATTTCTTTTGGAGTATATTAGGCCCCATTTAAACTCTCTCTCGGAATTTCTCCAAAGAACTGGTTTATATTTTTAAGGCATTGTTTGGCTAGTAAAATACTCGGTTTGGAGACCTCTAGAAAAAACTCAGGAGGTGCTTCGGAAGTGGTATTGGCTATTCAGTAAACAGCACTTTTTACTTCAAGTCAGTGCTGAACCATTTCCCCAACATGGTACTAGTGGACACCAAGCTGTTGGAGGAATTGTCTTTTGAAAGAGGTATAAAATGAAGGTTCTTCTGACCAGCTGTGTTTATTGAAGATCTCATGGTACTTTTTAAAAGAATGTGGGTGTTAACCCTAGTGTTCTGATTAAATTCCAACTTGGATGATAACATTTTTATTCCACTGGCATAGCGATTGTATACAAATGAATCTCAATACAATTCCTGTCTAAGCTTTCTGTGTGGCATTGCTATGCATGTTAACAGTTGCCACTTTGATAGGGTCCATTTTAATAGTGGGCAGAATTGTGTGTATTTATAATCATTTATTCTAACTTTTAAATGTTAGAGATATGGCTGTTATGTAATATAAAAATGTAATTATCAGTGAATAAGCTAGCTCTTCCTGAATCATTCTGGTTGCATTCTCCTGTACTTTTATCATTTATAACATCTTTTTATAATAAGATGACCTGATCTGTGCACAATATTCCATGTGACCTCATATTCTAGTTCTGTGTGTCTGAGATGTGTTCCAGATGCTACTTCTAAAAGTGATAACTGTAGTAATCTAATTTTATAAAAAAAATATCCTGCAGTTTATATCTAATACTTCTATTTTAGTAACCCAGATCTATAATAGTTTTTTAAACTACTGTTTAGTATTTTAATGAAAGTTTTAGTTTAATCCACCCCTATTTCTTGCTTACTCTTCTGTATTTTATGACTACCGAGGGTATAATTCACAAGATTAACTCAAATTATCTGTTACAAGAAATATTTTAGCTCCTGCTTTAAATCAAACTAATGCAGTGAGAAACGAAAGCCATTAATTTAATATCTATGCTGTACTGAAGATAAACCTGTATATTGAGTTTGGGAAAATTTTATAAAGATCAGCAGTAGTGGTGTGATTAAATTCCATTGTTTTTTTCCCATAGCCTCATTTTTTTGCAGCCCTGTATATTAAATGGCATAGACCACTAGCTTGAACTATATTTCTGTCCAGTCAAGCAAGAAGTCATTCTGAATTAAATTTCTCCTGGTCTTTCCTACATACAGAGAACGAATTATTGCTTCTTAACACTGATTTTGTGTGTCATTTCATTAACAATTTTCCTTCATCCCAAGTTACTCCCATTCCTAAGTACTCTCCATTTCAAATACGGGTTGTATAGTTTAGTAGTTATATCAGAAGCTGGAATTCATAAGGTCTATTCTCTGTTTTGCCACAGACTCAAAATGTGACCTCTGGCAAATATATTAATCTTTCTTGGTCTACTCATCTGTAAAATGGAAAGACTCCAAATGATTTCAGTGGCCTTTGGATCTGGCTGCCTGGGTGAGAGAGTCTGCCCACAGATATGTGGATTTGTGGAATTGTGGATTTGTGAATTCCACAAATTGCTGCATGTCTGGTATGATTGGCTGTCATGCTTGAGTTTGTAGCAAGCCAGATTTGTGTAAAGTAACTGGCAAAACATTGTGTATAGGAGGGCAGGATGGGGTTCTGGGTACTGGGAAGGTAGAGAAGTTGTTCCCCCCCCCCAGTCTTTTTCAAAGGTTACTGTGATCTGTGAATAAAAATAGAGCAGCTCAATTTAGAAATCAAGATAGATTGATGCTGTTCCCAGAGTGCACAGATAGGCAGATTTTAAACTGTAAACCAGGAGCTCTTATCTGCTGGATTTTTTGTCTTTTCAGTGCATCTATCCTGTGCTAATTTTAGGTCTGCATCCTTCGTATCCTGTTTTGTTTTTCCTCCCATTCAGCACTGATTTCCTATTACGCCATGCCCTTTTAGTACATATTTTGCTCTTATGACGCATCTGTTCTCATTTTGCTCCTGTGAGTGCCTAAACGATAGCTAAATTTGTCTGTAAGGATGAGTACTGAACAGGTGCAAAATAAGACCTAAAGTAATGAAACAGGAGGAAGAAATCAGAGAATCATTTTTGCTCAGTCAGGATTTGCTTAATATATGTAAAGCCATCACCCAGGCACTACAAGTTTCTTATTTATAGAGTTTGAAAAAAGTGAAGTCTTTTGACTAAACACTGTAAGGAAATTTGGAAGTGGGAGATGTTTGTTCTTTGTGGCTGATTGTCAGAGCTTTGTAAGCATAGTCTGGTGAATTTAAAGCCTAGGTCAGGGAAAGACTTTTTTTTTAATCCAAGGGGCAATGTAGAAAATATAAATGTATATAGGTTTTCAGAGAATAATTAGGTTTATATTACACTATCAGAAACTGCTTTGTATATTATTTTGAGCAATACATTTGTACAGAGATATATTAACTTATGGCACATGTGAAGTTATTAACACGGTACAGTATATTATACTGATTCTGATCTCACTGACATAGGTTTTTCATCTCCATAGTGCCACATCTCTCTGATGCTTCTCTGTCACATAAAGCACCTGTAGCCAGTTCCTGCAGAATACTTCCATCATATGGTATTATCCCTGGCTCTGTTCCGGTCCCGGTTTCTACCACCAGCATTTTCTACCCTAATCTATTCCGTAATGGTGTAACTGCCCCTAAAAAGCAGACAGAGCTTGAAGGACTAATGCAGAAATTCTTGAATGAAGTTCTTAGGCCTGTGTTATGCAGGTGGACAGACTAGATCAGTGGCTCTCAACATTTCCAGACTACTGTACCTCTTTCAGAAGTCTGATTTGTCTTGTGTACCCTCAAGTTTCATTTCACTTAAAAACTACATGTTTACAAAATCAGACATAAAAATACAAAAGTGCCGCAGCACACTGTTACTGAAAAATTGCTTACTTTCTCATTTTTACCATCTAATTATAAAATAAATCAGTTGGAATATAAATATTGTACTTACATTTCAGTGTATAGGATATAGACCAGTATAAACAAGTAGTTTTCTGTATGAACTTCTTCCCTGTCAAAAAGGGACCCTGGTGGCTCCAATCGGCACCACCGACCAGGCCATTAAAAGTCCTGTTAGCAGTGCAGTGCGGGGCTGGGGATAAGGCAGGCTCCCTGCCTGACCTGGTTTCACAGGGCTCCTAGAAGCAGCCTCCAGGTCCCCGCGACCCCTAGGCCCATGTGCAGGCAGGGAGGCTCTGTATGGTGCCCTTGTGCCCGCAGGCACTGCCCCTGTAGTTCCCATTGGTTGTGGTTCCCGGCCAATGGAAGCTATGGAACTGATATTCGAAGTGGGGGCAGGGTATGGAGCCTCCCTGGCCACTCATACGCCTAGGGGTCACGGGGACCTGGAGGCTGCTTCCAGGAGCCCTGTGAAACCAGGTCAGGCAGGGAGCCTGCCTTATCCCCAGGCCCGCACTGCGCTGCTAACAGGACTTTTAATGGCCTGGTCAGTGCTGCTGATTGGAGCCACCAGGGTCCCTTTTTGATAGGGAAGAAGTTCCGGTCGAAAACCAGATGCCTGGCAAAGGGCCTATGTTATGTATAGCCCCTCGCTCAAGGTGGCCTTTTCAGCAGCTATACACCAGGCACAGCACTCCCTATGAAAAGGGTATTCTGACAGGCACCTTTACTTTTTTTAATTAGTAAGTTAAATTCAGAAAGTGCTTCTTACTGAGAGAATCCTAAACGTTTATGTCACAGTATAGTAGAGGCAAAGGGAGCTAAAGATAGAAAAGTCCACTTCGTGTGGCCCATATTCTCAATCTGAATCTGACTTTCCACCTATTTGATCCAGCACAATGCTCATGTGGAGCAGAGAGTGGGAGGGAAACATTCACTGATGAGAATGGATACTTGAGACTAGATTGGGCTTGGTCTTCAAGTGTTTATGTGGAGAGGTAAGGGCACAATGAGACTTTCTGCTTGCACCCTGCCCCCATGCATGGTCCAAGCATAATCTTGGCAGCCCTTCCTTGCGTCCCTGGGGAGCAAGCCACCCAAGAGGAGGTGTGAAGAAAACATGGTCCCTGTACTATCCAGAGAGTGTGTAGGCCTTGGGTAGCATTCTTTGCTGAAAAACATTACAGATGTAGGGGTGTGTATTTCTGAACTGAAACTAGATTTTTCAATGTCTCTTGCTGAAGCGACAAATTGAAAAGTATGTGTTTGAATGAATTCTAAATGACATTTTAAAAAAGTGAAACTTTTGAACTGACATTTTTTAAATGAACCATTTCAACAATTCTGAAATTTGTTGTGGCGACACTATTAGCTGAATTTAACCCAAATTTGTGAATTTTAGTACCCCCAAAATGCATTTTTGGGAATTTACTATTTGCAGAAAAAATTTCTCCCTGCTCTACATGCACATTCAATAAAGATTTAAAAGTAAGCTAGTTGTTTAAACTGTTCGCCAGTATTACTAACACCAGCAATAGAATCAGTGATTGCAAAACACTGTCTGAATTTGCTTTACTTATTGAATGGGCAAGAACTTGCAGCTCTGCAATTTCACAAAGTCAGTATGATTAAAAAGAAAAACTTTTGTATTGTTATTTTTCCACATTTCCTAGTGTCTAGGACTATAGACAAATTGGGCAGTTGAGGATGTTGGAAACCATTACATTTTAATTTCACTTTCCTTACACAGACAAAAAAGCTATTTTCTTATAAGTGCATAGAAATGTAAACAGGCCACTCTTTAGAAGCTGCTGAATACCTAAAGCAAAATAAAAAGGGCAATTCAGCAAAAAAATAAGTTCTTAGCTTCATTCTTCTCCTGCTGCCTTTCTAGGTTCATCAACCACAGTGCTTCCTTTTGTGTCATCCACCAGTACCTCCTACCTTTGATCACAGAGATCCCATATTGCTTAGACTCCAGTTTGTTCTATGCTAGTAATTCATGTTTGTAACCACTGTGAGCAATGGTGGAGCAAGGAGTTTTCCTATTGGGCAAAACAAAGTCAGATACTATTCAGTCTAGATTGGTTTTCTACAGTTTTCCGTTTCTTATTTTCTACCTATGACAGTTTGTGCAAGTATGCATCTTTCAAAGTCCTTTGCAAACAAACATTCATTAGGCTTCACAATACTCTGATGGACAGTGGATTAAATGTATTACACCTGCTTTACAAGTATGCAAACTGATGCAGACAAATGAAGGCCAACATTTTCAAACTTAACTAAAATTAGGCACTTATACCTATATTTAGTAACCTTAACAACAAACCTGATTTTCAGAGATGTTGAGTATTCATAACTCTGAAGTCAATGCGTGCTCAACACCTTTATCTCACATCCAGTAAGCTAGGGAATTCAATCCATTCTCTAAGAGCTATCTTTCCTCTGTCTGCTTGACTGAGCCATATATTTCTAGTTCATGGTCAGATTCTCTTAAAGGAGTCTTTCCCAGTATGCTCTTTGGGAAGCTGGGTCTTTGCATTGTGGAGAAACAGCCATCTGACTTAAGATGGCCATTTCATTTTTAATATCGTAAGTCTGCTATTTCCACCTTCCTCTGACCCAGCTGGCAAGAATGTTTAGCATCTCGTTTCCCTTTTTCTTATAGTGGTGATCAGGAATGTCTATATTTCTAGAAGGTGTGTATGTTTTGGATGAGACCCACACTTTCAGGCTAAAAATCATATACATGCTCACGGTTTTTAGCGTGAAAGTGTGGGTCTCATTCCAAATGTACAATTTTGCACCTATTATACAAATAGATTGGAAGACAATCTCTTGACTTTGTTGTAGTGAAAGCTTATTTCAAGAAGGGAGCTTATTAGACAAAACTTGCCCACTGTAAAACCACTCTGCATCCACCTGCTGTTGGTATTGGTCCCTCTGTACTGTTATCACTATTGAATTGCTACAAGCTAGGGGGAGCTGTAAAATCCTTAAGATAGTATTTAGTGTTTGTGCATGCTACTGAAGGGATACAAAACTAAAGGGTGATACATAAAAATAGGAATATCAATGCTAAGACTTTTGTATTGTCTCTCTGTATCACCCCAAGATAGGTGAAGAAGCTGGTCAAACTCAAACCAGGAGACTGAGCTACACAGACTCTCATGAAGTTCTATGGTCCGATACAGAAGTACAGAGGTCAGTCTAGATAATGGTCCCTTTTAGGCTTAAAGTCTACTGGCCAATTCTCTGCTGACATAACTCCATTTATTTCAATTGAAGTACACCAGTAGATATTCCAACCCTATGAATATAATTAATTGAGTGAAGAATGACTGCAGAGTGATGACAGATGCTTCTTTTACCTGTGGATTTTTATATAGTCAATATTTACAACTTTTTAAAGCAGACAGAATGAAGCTTTTTCTTTGTAGTCAACAAAATTAAGCTTTTATTTGTTTTAGTCAATACTATTAGCTTTTTTGCCATCTGTACAACAGTATGCATCAGTGGACTGCTTTCACTCTTTGTACACCACTTTCTCAGCTGTCTTCAAGATGTTTTCAACTAATTCGTGTCAATAATCTCACATTCCTGAAGCAGCAGAAACATGGAGGATAAATGAAGAGCAGTACAATGACTGACTAGAACAGAGATTGAAAAACATTCTGAGCAAATATCAGGATAGTAAAGTGCCCATGTCCAAATGGACTGGAAGATGGCCATTTAAAAGATGCTTGGAAGAGTTTGAAGGATTAAGTTGTAAGAGAACCAAAAAAAGTGCCACCATGGCTACACAAAGTAAAAGAAGCAGTGAGAGGCAAAAAGGCATCCTTTAAAAATGTGGAAGTTAAATCCTACTGAGGAAAATAGAAAGGAGCATAAACTGGCAAGTGAAGTATAAAAATATAATTAGGAAGGCCAAAAAAGAATCTGAAGAATAGCTAGCCAAAGACTCAAAGTAATAGCAAAAATTCTTTAAGTACATTAGAAGCAGGAAGCTTGCTAAACAACCAGTGGAGCCACTGGACGATTGAGATACTAAAGGAGCACTTCAGGACGAGAAGGCCATTGCAGAGAAACTAAATGAATTCTTTGAATTGGTCTTCATGGCTGAGGATGTGAGGGAGGTTCCCTAAACTGAGCTTTTTTTTTAGGTGACAAATCTGAGGAACTGTCCCAGACTGAGGTCATTAGAGGAAGTTTTGGAACAAATTGATGAACTAAACAGTAATAAGTCACCAAGACCAGATAGTATTCACCCAAGAGTTGTGAAGGAACTCAAATGTGAAATTGCAGAACCAACTGTAGTTTGTAACCTATCATTTGAATCAGCTTCTCTATCGAATAACTGGAGGATAGATAATGTGATGCCAATGTTTAAAAAGGGCTCCAAACGTGATCCTGGAAATTACGGGCCAGTCAGCCTGACTTCAGTACTAGGCAAATTAGTTGAAACTATAGTAAAGAACAGAATTGTCAGACACGTAGATTAATGTAATTTGTTGGGGAAAGTCAATATGGTTTTTGTAAAGGGAAACCATGCCTCACCAATCTATTACAATTCTTTGAGGGGGTCAACAAGCATGTGGACAAGGGAGAATCCAGTGGATGTAATGTACTTAGATTTTCAGAAAGCCTTTGACAAGGTCCCTCACCAAAAACTCATAAGCAAAGTAAGCTGTCATCGGGTAAGAGGGAAGGTCCTCTCATGGGTCAGTAACTGGTTAAAAGATTGGAAAAAAGGGTAGGAATAAATGGTCAGCTTTCAGAATGGAGGGAGGTAAATAGTGGTGTCCCATGGGGTCTGTACTGGGACCAGCATATTCATAAATGATCTGGAAAAAAGGGGTAAACAGTGTGGTGGCAAAATTTGTAGATGATACAAAACTAGTCAAGATAGTTAAGTCCAAATTAGACCGCAAAGTGTTACAAAGGGATCTCACAAAACTGGGTGATTGGGCAACAAAATGGCAGATGAAATTCAATGTTGATAAATGCAAAGTAATGCATATTGGAAAACATAATCCCAACTATACATATAAAATGATGGGTCTAAATTAGCTGTTACCACTCAGGAAAGAGATCTTGGAGTCATTGTGGATAGTTCTCTGAAAACATCTGTTCAGTGTGCAGGGGAAGTCAAAAAAGCTAACAGAATGTTGGGAATAATTAAGAAAGGGATAGATAAGACAAAAATCCATGGTACACCCACATCTTGAATACTGTATGCAGATGTGGTTGTCCCATCTCAAAAAAAGATACATTGGGATTGGAAAAGGTTCAGAAGAGGGCAACAGAAACGATTAGGGGTTTGGAACAGCTTCTGTATGTGGAGAGATTAAGAAGATTGGGACTTTTCAGCCTAGAAAAGAGACAACTAAGGGGGGATATGATAGAGGCCTATAAAATCATGACTGGTGTGAAAAAAGTAAATAAGGAAGTTTTATTTACTCCCTCTCATAACACATGAGCCAGGGGTCACCAAATGGCATTAATAGATTGTAGGTTTAAAAACAACAAAAGTAGTATTTCTTCACACAACACAGACAACTTGTGGAACTCTTTGCCAGAGGCTGTCGTGAAGGCCAAGACTATAACATGATTCAAAAACAAAAAAACACTAGATAAATTCATGGAGGATAGGTCCATCAAGGTCTGTTAGCCAGGATGTGCAGGTATGGTGTCCCTCGCCTCTGTTTGCCAGAAGCTGGGAATGGGTGACAGGGGATGGATCACTTGATGATCACCTGTTATGCTCATTCCCTCTGGGGTACCTGGCATTGGCCACTGTCGGAAGACAGGATACCGGGCTAGATGGACCTTTGGTCTGACCCCGTATGGACGTTCTTATATTCCTATGTAACCCACACTTCTAGTGTGGTTTTGTGTTCCCTAGTAGTAGCTAGTAGAGATTTGTGTGTCTGGTGCCAGCTGCAATGTAAGAGACCAGCTCAAACTTCTGTTTCCTGAAGTTTGTTGCTTTTAGATCCAGGCATCTCATGTTCAGCCCCCACTGCTGATGGGGCATGGATGGTCATTTCTGTATGGAGTGCTCAAGGCCAAAAGTAACGTTTCTGGGGATGAGGACAGAAAGGTTGTACACCTTCTGTATGTGTTTGAGAGATGCATGTGCAGTAAAATATTGCTCAGAGGTGCTTAACAGAATCTAATGACAATGCAATTAATTCAGAATGCAAGAATCAATTACCTTAGTTTTAAAAAAAATCCTGAGGGACTGGAGAGACCAGGCAATAAGTAGTGGGGATGTACCTTTCAGTTTTAGGCTGCAGCTTCCAGTCCATTTTAGCTTTCTTCTGTTACATATTTTCAGTATAAATTGATGACTCCTAATGGACAAAGGTTCAAATCACAAAATCCACCAGCACATTTGATGGACCAAGTAGAGAAGTCTAAAGGACAAAATGGAGATGGTGATTGAACTCCCCAGTCACACGTTTAAACAAAATGCTCTGCCATGCTTGCACACAGAGGTGCATCTGCTATCTCCAGTCTGATAACACAACCCAGTAACAAGTTTTGTAAAGGAACCACTCAATGCAACAGTGTGTGTGTGTGTGTGTTGGGGTGGGGATGGGGCGAAGCAGGAGAACATCTACTAACCAAAAGGGAAGCAAGCAAGTTAAGATCAGACAATCCTTCACTTGCTTCCCCAACATTGAACTCAGTCATGCTTTTTCTGCCTCCATGGCCCAACCTGGGATGAGGGCTTCCCAGAACTCCTGGCTGTATCTCTAAGCCTCTTCCCTGAGTCATTGTGCAGGAAACACCAGCCACATCTTGGTGTTCCTGAATAGCTGCTTACACAGAGCCGCAAGCAGCTTTTTTGCCCCCTCCTGTCATCACATGACTCCAGAAAGTCAAATTTTAAAGGGAAGGAGTCTTTGAGCAGGGCTTAAAGAGATAGTACAACCTGTGACAGTCATCTAGGACTTCATTAGAAGGCTGAAGCTACTAAATTATCTCTGTGTAAATAACAAGCAGTTTGCTACATTTTTGCATCACTTTACTGAAATACAAAAGCAAAATAGCAAGGATAGATGCATAATTCAATCTGATTATTTTTACTATAAATATGCATTGGTACCAAATTTCTCATTGGTTTTAAATGTAGAAGTTAGCTGGTTGTTAGTAGCTTCCCCAATACAACTGCATGTGCTAGGCATGTTCATTCTGTTCCACAATTACTTGAAAAAAACCCCACTAGAACTACTACATTGTTAATTTTCCTACACTTTAAATATAATGTTCTACATAAAATGTTGTTAAAAACAATAAGGTTGCAAAGTGAAGCACTCAAAAAATCCAAAATTACAAAATTAAGGTTGCTTGTCTATAAAGAGTTCTTTATATAGGATTGTTTAAGAGAAGAATTGAGACTTCAGAAAATGTTTTTTTTTTTTGACATGGCCATCATTCAGAAACGGATACTTAGAATATTATTTACACTCCTAAATTTATATTTAGGCACCTAAATATGAAGTTGAGTTTTCAGAAGTGCTGGATGTTCAGGATTTATTTAGGAGCCTAAGATTAGACACCCAAGTTTGAAAGTCTTGGCCAATAAATATAAGCTGAATTATGTTAAATCAAGTCATCAGCATCCATGAATAGAAGCATCAAGCTTAATTCTGAACCCTCTTAAGCATAGAGGTTGAAAGTGCACATCATTCTTAATCATTCTAGAGTTTGCTTTCCACTTAAGAGATGTTGTCATAAAAGTGAACAGAGAATAATATGTCAAAAAAATAGGGTGAAGGATAGAACAGAGCAGTGAGAGTGAAAGACAATTTCAGAGAGACTGGGGAAAAACAAGAGCAGAGAAGGGTAGAGGAAAATTCCACTGCAAAAATATACTATATGCTGTTTTATTTTGTAGTTGTGGGTGGGGTGTTTCTGTCATTAATATAGATCATAAGCTTTGTTAGGGTCTGAGCCAATGCTAAAACTGACTTCAATGGGTTTTGCATTAGGCTGTTCGTGAAAAAATATTTTTATTCTTAAATTGAATCTCCCTTTGAGAAACAAGTTTAAATTACAGGAAATGCGGGGGGGGGGGGAAGAGGGGAGTTAATTAAACTCTGAAAACTTTGAGAGCTCAAAAAACTAGTTTAAGAGATTCACAAACCCCCAGAGACTCCAGCATTTACTTCATCTCCTTTAGACTCTCCTCTTTAAAAAAAACGAAGACAACTGATCCAGAATACAAATTAATTCAATGATTGCTCAGACTGCAGTATGTAACACAATGTGTTTTACACATAGACAGATAAGGAGTTTATTTCCCTAAAAGTGTGCAGACGTTTGGTAAAACGCAAGAGAATCCTGGATTATTGTTGTACTTTGGAACTAATAGATTTCAGAATAAATCTACTGTAATTTATTGTCTGAAGCCTGCTTTTCATACTCATGCTCATTTTGTGTTCACTTTCCATAAACAATTAAACTGTACTGGTATGTATGTCCATAGCAAATTTCAAAGTTGCATGCATGAATGTTATGGGCAAGACAGTTTAAAATTCATTGGTATGAGAATGTGATGGAAGTGCAAAAAACAATTGCAAAGAGGAAAGAGGAAAAAAAACCCCAAAACAAACCAAGAGTAGGGAAGGGTAGAGCAAAAACAATCCCATGTAACTTTTCTAACCAATTGCAAGTACTAACACAGCTCAAAGAGCAACACCTAAATGCTCTGAGAATAGAAGAGTAGAACTGGTCAAGAAATAGGTGTTTTTCCGCAAAGTTTAGCTTTTTGGAGGAAATTCCAGTAGTGAAAAATTGACCAAAAATTGAAAAATGTCAGCCAAACACGGGGGGGGGGGGGGGGGAGGGAAGGGGGGAACAAAAAATAAAACCAAAAACCCCCCACAATTTAGAAATGTTGCCACTTTGTCCCGTGGGAGTTGTAGTTTCTCAATAGGTGAGGCTTCCTGGTCAGATCTACAACTTCCATAATGCATCTGGGTCTCATTTTAGAGAATGGAGTTAGTTCAGCATGTGAGTCTCTGGCTATGGTGCATTATGGGGCATGTGGTGCACGGTGTGTATAGTCTGGCTGGGCAGACTTGTCCAAATAGGAAGATAGGGACAGGAAGAAACTGAACTACATTTCCTACGAGACATTCTGACAGCATTTCCAAACTGAAGTTTTTGGGGGATTAATTCCTTTGACAAAAATTGTAATATATATTTGTATACATCTCCCAGGGTGTCTTGGATATAGTCTTCAGCTCAGTCCCCTCCATGCACAGTTGTAATTGTCTAACAAAAGGAATGTGTTACACTGCAACAGCCACTTCTCTTGTTCCTCTCCTCCACCGAATCCCACTCACTGTTTGTTGTCCAGGATCTGCTGAGTCCAGAGTTCAGGTATGTCCAGCTCCAGCCCCTCTGCAAAGTGCTGTCTGGTTTGCTCCAAGGGTTATATCCCCTACTCCAGTGTAATGGCTGTTGTTGTCCTTCATGACTGAAGAGGACACGGACGATGGTATTAAGTCTTGTGAGTACAACTGTGGCTCAGTAGGCCGATCCGTGAGCGGCACTCCTTTCTACGTTGAGTGCATATGTAGCTCAATAATAGAGGAAGGGATTACAGTCTGTTCCCGCTGAATCTGCCACTATTTATGACACAGCATCTGTGCCTCAAGATCCATATGGCGATTAGACTCAAACTGAGTAACCCCGTCATTGACTGCTGCTTGTCAGTGTGATCTATCTATTGCTGACAACTCCTGGCTGTCAACATTAATGCTTCTCTGTGTTCTTGATACATTTTGTCTGGCCACTTTGTATGAATAACCCACTTTCAGTTTGCTGTACAGCAACTGTTTTGGCATTTTGGTGTCACCAATCCTCAGTACATGACCAACCCAGCATAAGTATGATGTGAGGAGCGTGACTTCAATCCCTGTTGAGTGACTGCGCTCCAAAACCTAGCTATTGGTAACTTCATCCTGCCATTTGATGTGGAATATGGCATGCAGATGTCAAATCTAGAAGCGTGAGGTGATGCCTACAGCTGGTCTAGATCTCACACTTGTACAACCAATTGGACAGCACAAATGTTTTATAGCATTTTAGCTTGGTTTGAAGCTTAATACCATGATGATGCCAGACTCTGCCTGATAGCCTGCCAAACGATGAACTGGCTTTGTTGATGTGACTTGTCAGTTTCTTGTCTATAGTAGCATCCTTTGACAATGTGTTGCCAAGATAGCAGAAGTCTGTAATAGCCTTCAGCTGTGTGTAGCTAATGGTGACTTGATTTCATGAAGGGTTTCTCTGGTGCAAGTTGATAAATGACTTGTTTTTTTCAGATGGATTGTCATCTGATATCCTTTTATGGACTCTGCAAATCTGTCTGTAGTCAATTAGATCTCTTGTTGAGTATGTGCCTCTAGATCACAGTCATTGGCACACAGAAGCTCATGAACAATAGCTTCAAAGACCTTTGTGGAAGATCACAGGCTCTTCAGGTTGAAGAATTTTCTAGAGGATCAGAAGGGTATCCTGATACGGGCAAACCAAGTCTCTTGTAGCATCATTGAACATTTCTGCATTGGAGATTGAAAAGGATTGGACCAGTTATGCAGCCCTGCCTAATATCATTAGTGACAGGAAACAGGTTAGACAAAACACTATCTACACAGACTCATCCAAGCATTCCATTATGAAATAGTCTCAAAATGTTGGTGAATTTCTCTCGACAACCCCGCTGACATAATAGTTGCCAAAATCCAGGTCTACTGATGGTGTTGAGCACTTTAGCCAGGATGATGAAGGGGTCAACAGACATGTTGACAAGAGTCATCCAGTGGCTATAGTGGACAAGGTCCCTCACCAAAGGCTCTTAAACAAAGTAAGCAGTCATGGAATAAGCGGGAAGGTCCTCACATGGACCATTTAAGATAGGAAACGAAGGGTAGGAATAAGTGGTTATAATATTTAGTCCTGCCATGAGTGCAGGGGACTGGACTAGATGACCTCTTAAGGTTCCTTCCAGTCCTATGATTCTTTGATTTCTATGGTCAGTTTTCCCAATGGAGAGCGGCAAATAGCGGGGTTCCTGCTGTTCAACATATTCATAAATTCTCTGGAAAAAGGGGTAAACAGTGAGGTGGCAAAATTTACAGTGATACAAAATTACTGAAGATAGTCAAGTCCAAAGCAAACTGCAAAGAGTTACCAAGGGATCTCACAAAACTGGGTGACTGGGCAAGAAAATGGCAGATGAAATTCAATGTTGATAAATGCAAAGTAATGCACATTGGAAAACATTCCCAACTATACATACAAAATGATGGGGTCTAAATTAGCCATTACCATTCAAGAAAGATCTTTGAGTCATTATGGATAATCCTCTGAAAACATCCACTCAATGTGCAACAGCAGTTAAAAAGCTAACAGAACGTTGGGAATAATTAAGAAAGGGATAGATAAGGCACAAAATATAATACCGCTATGTAAATCCATGGTACTCCCACACCTTGAATACTGTGTGAAGTTCTGGTCATCCTATCTCAAAAAAAAGATATTAGACCTGGAAAAAAAAATACAGGTAAGAGCAACAAAAATTAGGGGCATGGAACAGCTTCCATATGAGGAGAGATAAAAAGACTGGGACTGTTCAGCTTGGAAAAAGAGATAAGGGGGTATATGATAGAAGTCTATAAAATCATGAAAGGTGTGGAGAAAGTGAATAAGGAAGTGTTATTTAACCCTATAGATAACACAAGAATAAGGGGTGCCCCAGTTAAATTAAGAGGCAGCAGGTTAAAGCAAACAAAAGGAAGTACTTTCTCACACAATGCACAGTCAACCTGTGGAACTCATTTCCAAGGGATGTTGTGAAGGCCAAAAGTATAACTGGTTAAAACAGAAATTAGATACGTTCATGGAGGATAGGTCCATCAATGGCTATTAGCCAAGATGGTCAGGGATGCAGCTCCATGCTCTAAGCCTCTGATTGCCAGAAGCTGGGGCTGGATGACGGGGGAGGTCACTCAATGATTGCCCTGTATTGTTCATTCCCTCTGAAGCACCTGGCACCAGCTACCGTCAGAAGACGGGATACTGGGCTAGACCAGTATGGCCATTCTTATGGTTAAGACAGTGTAGAGGTCCTGTGCTGTTCTCCTGCATCTACTGAGCTACAATCATGTCAGACATTCCTCATGTTATCCTGAATCTGCATTGAGACTCTGATAGTATGCGATTAACCATGTTGCAAAGCAGATGATCAAAGAGTAGTGTGGTCAGAACCCTTCCAGTGATGGAGAGTAACGAGATACAAGGATAGTTGCCACAGGTGGACTTTTCATCTGTCCTCTTGTTTATGGTGAAAATGGTAGCATCTCTGAAACCCTGTGGCACATCTTCAGTACTCCATATATTGAGAAAGAATCCCTACAGTCACCTCCGCAAGGTCTCACCTCCATTCTTGAATATTTGGTTACAACTTTCATTGATTGCTGGGTAAGGGGAAACTCACTGGATTTCTTCAGCTTTGCTGAAGTTGCACAAGGCAGTAGCACAAGCCACTTCATCACACTTTGCCAGGTCAAAGCCATCTACAAAGCTTCCCCTGCACTGTCTCTTCACAAAGTCTTCACAGAGAAATCAGCAGCATATAGAACCTTAAATACAATTGTTACCACCATGGATGCACTTTCCCCCAGAAAATAGGACCCCTTTCCCTCTCTTTTTAGCTTTGTCCAGGCTCCACGAGCCAACCATACTGAACTGAAGCATTGGTTAGGTCGGTCCCTCATCCCAGGCACATTTCGTGCAATGCTCTTGCCCGGTCATTATTCAGTGGGGATAATTATGTTTCATTACCCTCAAACTTAAAACTTAACTGAATTTTGACAAAAATGCCCCAAACTGTCAAACAGCAAATGAGGCCTGGCCAATTCAGTCATTTCTATTTGCTCACCAATAGATTACACCAGAGAGCTCCTTAGATTATGGTGCTTCTGTCTATCTGCAGTTCTCCAGGTTGCTCTTCCCATGTTTGCCAATAGGTGTAAACAGCAAGCTCTGTATTCTTCAAGCTATAGGTTTTACATTTATACTGGACTTAACAGTGCTTTAGAGGAAGGTGCAAGATACTCTACTGGGGTCTGTTACAGAGTGCTGTATGCCATTCATTATTTAGTAAATCTTGCACTATCCTCTGAAGCATCTGGTTGTGGCTACTGTCAGGGACAGGATACTGAACTAGACCAATCACTGGTCCGATACACAACAACTGTTGATATGTTCCTATGGTCAGTTATAATCCCACTGTCTGCAGATGTTCAGAGCTTCCTAAAACATTCATCTTTTTCACAAGAAGAGAGACTGGAAAGATTGTAGCAGTTTATTTAGAGAAGAGATATAAAGGAGCCTTTATGCTGATGAGACTAAGGGTTTTAATTTGTTTACTTTTTATTTTTATGGTCTTTTGACTTGCTTCCTCATGCCATTAAACATCCCTTTTCCCCTTCCAAACTTTAGTGTGACAGAGTTAGTTTTTGGTGTAATTCCCACTCTCTCCACCAAATTTGTAGAACTTAATTATATTGTGATCTATAATATTAACCACAATGGATGCTCTTATGTGACAAACATTAAGAATCATAATAAGGCTCATTGTCTTCTAACACTGAAGAAGAAACTTTACTTGTATGCCACAGAGATCCTCCTTAAATCTACCCTCTCTCTCTGCTTCAGTTATGCTCTTAAAAATCCACTGTAGCACTGCCCTTGTTAATATTTTAGCATAGATTTAAAGAAACAATATATGTATCCTTACAGATCCTGCTGTAATTAATAAAGTGATTTGGGGTTCTAATAAAAAAGGGAACAATATAATCCAAATACCATGAAAATATTCAAATGAAAATGCATAATCCCACTATTAATTTTACTAGGAAAGACTATTTGTACTTAGTATTTAAATATTTCATTGTTCATTTTATATTCATCCTGCTTCAGTGCAGATGTTCATTCTGCTCATAAAAAATCAGATCTAATTAATGTAAAAGCCTTCAGGGGGAAATATTTCAGTCTGTGACACAATAACTAGAGTATTGCTTGCAAACTCAGTAAACAAAATCCTGTACATTAACTTTCCATTGTAGATAAGTTATTTTTTTCCATGAGTGTAGTAATATACCTACATCCATCCATGTTGCTGTACATTAATGGGAAGAAAAGAAAAATCTCAATGGAAATGGGCACTCATTATTCATAGCATATGCAGGACCATTCTAATTTCAATAACACTTTCAGTGATTGACCCTATGGGTATAAAATTTCAGGCTATACATTTTGTATTAAAAATAGGGCTGTAACAGGGTGCCCTCATCTCTGACAAATACCGCTTTGGCCAAGTGCACTCTTTCTCTCTCACTATGCTCTAGGATATAGTGGTGTCCCAGCGCTCCCTCCCTGGAGACAATGTCTTTGGCCTGTTGGGGCCTTTCTAGTCACAGCTCTCCAGCTGGGCCATGACAGTTCAGTTCCCCCTCTGGGGTGTCTCAGTGTCCAGGCCACTTCCCCCAGTGGCTAAAGGAAGGAACCCAGGCCCACCCACTATTCCAGATCCCAGTCCAGGAACCCTATAGAGAGCAGCCATCTGCTGCATCCCTTTATCTGTGTCACAATGCTGCTCTAACATCCTGGGCCACTTCCCCATGGCCCTGTGCTATTTTCACCCTTACCTTGGGGCCCTGCCCTAATGGAGTCTCAGCAACCACCCCAGGGCTCCTTCTCACTCTCCTCAGCTTCTTGCAGAGCTGCCTGTCTGAGGTGCTGCACCTCCTTCAGCTAGGCACATTCCTCCAGCTCCAGCATGAAATTGAACTCTCTCTAGCCCCACAGCTCTTCTTATACTAGGCTGCTGGGTCCTGATTGGCTATGTCCCACACAGCCAATCTAGGCAGCTTGGAGGACCCGCTCCACTGCCCTTTTCTGCAGCAGGGTGTGGCAGGGCCATAAGGCCTCCAGAAGGGGGCCTCAGTGGGTCTGGTATACCCTGTTACAGCTGGCCTCTGATTTTGCACTTGCAGTCTATAGCTGCAAATAAATGGAAGTGCAATTTATGTAATGTGGATGTTTAACTACCTGATTATGCCCACAATCCAGGGCATTAGACGTCAAATATCTTATAACCAGATCTATCCAAGAGCACACCCTTAGCTCCTCTCCAAAGATCCACTCACTAAATGATCAAAATTGTGCCTATAAATACTTGCAGGAGCTAAATTATTTCCAATTCTTTACACTTGCAAAATGAAATCCAAATTAAGGCTGGACTGGTAATCAATCCCGTAGCATTCAAAACCTGTTAATCTCAGGTTGTCAATGCCTGTCAGCTTTACAGAAAATAAACTTTTGTCCTGGTTTAGGTAAATCCCATCATCCTGAATACCTGAATATGGATGCCATCAGCCTGCAGAGCTAGTGCAATTCCCAGCAGGCTGGGTACATGAGTAAGTCTAACTTGGTATGAGTAGGCCCCAGTAATCAAGAACAAGGGAAAAGATAAATTGTAAAAATGATTGTGTTAGTGGGCCCCAGTAATCAAGGACAAGGAAGAGATAAGCTGTGTAAAAACAGGTGCAAGAAATCAGAGCATCAGCAGCAATGGCTAAGAATGTGTGGAAGGAGGATAAACAAACAGAGAGGAAACTAACAAAATACAGAGAGGAAACTAACAAAATACGCTGAGTACCTGACATGAGAACAAATGATATGTACAAGGATTGATTCTGAAAATAACTTGACCAATCATAAAGAGTTTGATATAATATAGAATGGAAGATGCATGGTCATTATAGGGTTAAATTTGTATATAAAGTAATTAATACTTGTATTCTTTAGAGTGTGGTTTACCCTGTACCAACCCCCTATACATGAGTCTGATCAGCTCTGTGTAGTCTTAGTATATTCCAATAAAGAAACCTGAGTGACGAGTCTGGAGTTGGGCTGAGTTCTTTGGAATGGAGAAGTTAAGGTCTTGAGAGAAATTCCAACATTTTTGGTGTTGCAACCTGGGATCTGCTGCTCTGGAGCAGATAATTTATCCCTTAGTGTGAGGGTCATAACCTACCATTAAAGGAAATGGCATTGGAAGTGTTTAAGTGTGGGAAGTGTGCACTGTATGGAGGATTGGATTAAAGCAAAAGTCCCTATGGACTCCCCATATGAACTTGATAGGGGGAGATTGGGATTGGATAGAAAAAGAACTTCAATAAACAGTGCTGGACAAAAATGTAAAAAGGAGAAACAGAACACTTGGTTAATCCTTGGGACTGGAGCCCTATGTAACCAAACTAAGAGGTTATTTGTTGAAGTGGATGAACTGAAAAATGAAAGGCGCAATTGCAGGAGCAGAGGGAAATTTATAAGGTACTCTTCATCCAGTCTAATGAGGTATTCTCAGAACAAAATGAGAGGTGTGAAGAAATCAGGGAAGAACAGGACCAGCTTTTAGACCAGCTGGTAGATGTGGAGATGTCAGCAGCACCACAGGAGGAAGAATCCAGGAGGGCTTTTCCTAGCCCATAAGGTCTCCGCAGGATATAAGTGTGGATTAGAGCCAGTCTGTACAGTGCCTCTTGCTTATGAGGATACTAAAACAGGCTATACCTGGAGTGAACTAAAGAGAGTGTCCCAGGCATCAGAACCTGTACCAGAGACGCTGTTTATGGTTAAAATTGAGGCCGATGGATATGGGAGACAAACAATGACGATTTAGAATCGCCCCCTTATAGATACCAGTGATGGAATCCTTTGTTAAGGAGTGGAGACCACCACCTAGAGCTAACTGGAACAAGTTAATCCAATGGCTGTTAAGAGGAATAAATATGAGAGATTTAGGTCAGCTAAGTACAGATGATTGGGAGAAGGTATTATAGAGAAACCTGGGGAGTATGTGGCCATGGGTAATTGGACACACTCAAACTAATTCAGTGTTAGAAGCCAAACTTTCAAAGTTGCTTTAGAACATGAGATCAACCACAGCAGAGGTATTTGGCCAGAAACCTCTAGCCAGGAAAGGGCCAAGTGAGGCAGTGGAATGGATTTGGCAATGGTAGAATATGCGGAGAGAGGAATATTATGAACAGGTTGGGTAAAGGAGATCCAGCACACACAGTTTCTTTTGCATGCGCTTGCCCAAGAATGTAAGCAGTATATTTTTTAGTTTATTTCTAACCCTGATGACTTGAAGGATCTGTTGGAGAGAGAGGAACTCTGGTGGGAACTAAATAAAAAAAAGTGTCCATATCAGAGGCCAAAGTTTTCAAAGTGGAATCTAGCCTTAGAGGCAAGGGATTCTGGACTGGAGTTAGGGGATTTCAGGGTAAGGGAGGATCTAGAGGATCTGGGGAAGATCAGGAGACCAGAAGACTGAACTGGATACCATTTGGACGGATTAAGGAAGAAAAGAATGAATTAGAAGTAGTAGTAAGAAAACTGAAAAGGCTCAGTTGGAGACTCAGTCTGGTGGAGAAAGCCATCTGGTGACCACCCAATGGGGCTATCAAACCTCTGCACCCAGTTGTTCTTTGTAGTGCCCCAGGTCGGGATAGCTGGTGATGACACACTATAAAAACTATTACAGCGCAGGTGGAACAGAATATGTATCACATGGTGGGACAGCAATAACAGTGACAGGGTGCTTACAGAAAGAAGACAAACAGGGCAGAATTCAGGCAGTTACTGGAAGACTACTTGTAGTACAAATAAAAGAATGATACGCCATACTGATAGGGAAAAGGCAAAACTAGTGTCATACGGTTGTGCAGTTGAGAAATGAGATTTTGGCCATTTCAGTGTTGGTAGAAATGCAACTGGTGGGGGATTTAGCACACATGGCTCTCTGGAGTGCAGAGCAAGGGGAGGTTATACCTAAGGCATCAGCAGTTAACTCCACAAAGGAAAAGCAGACAGTCAGTATTCAGTATACTGCATACACACCAAAAATGGGTCCCAGAGTTTGTAAAAGCATGTGACTCAGTACAGGTAAAATGAAAATTAGATTGTGGGCATTGCAGACTCAGATCCTATTAGAAAAAAGAGGATCCCCCTCTTCAGAGACAATAAGAAGCCCCAAAAGAATCCATAGGCCCAATTCATGAAGTTGTAGATGCATTGTTAGAGCAAAGAGTCATAAAGTCTATGGCTTTGGTGTGTAATTCTCTGGTATGTCCTGTTAAAAAGCCAGGAAATAGGTGGATATTGACTATTGACTACAAAAAAAGTAAATGACAGGACAAAGTCTAGTGGCGGCTTATCCAGAGATGATTGCAAAAATTTCTCCTAAAATGAAGCTGTTTTCTGTCCTGAGGTTTTGTTAGTAAGGGGTTTGGGTCCCTACAATTAGTCCCAGAATGTCAATATAGTACTGCATTTCTGTGGGGAGGGTGCAGTATGCTTGGACTATATTGCCCCAGGAATATGAAGATTCTCTGTCTATTTTTTCATGCCCGTGTAAAACAGTCTTAAAGTCTTCTCTAAACCTGAAAGACTTAGCCAAGATGTGGATGATGTGTTAGTACATTGCAGTCATTTTTGGGAATAACTGAGTTTTGTAGGGAATTCTCCCTTAGGTGGAGGCACCAAGCTCTTTGTATGAGTTAGACAGAGCTCCTCATTGGGACTGGTGGGAGGAACACAGTGAAGCAGTAGTTAAACTGAAACAGCTCTTGGGAAGTGTTTCAGTCTTAGCAAATCCAGATGAAAGTAACTCCAAATAAAATAGGAATGATGCTCACATGGAAGTATGATAATCAGGATTGTCCATTGGCTTTTGCCTCCTGACTGTTGCAGAGCGTGGAATTTAAATGCAACTAATGTGAGCAAATAGTGCTGACAGCCTATTGGGCAATTATCAAACACAAATATTTTTTGTTTGCTGCATCTAACATTTGCCACATTGAACAAGGAGTAATGGTCTCAAGTTGCAGTGGGGGAGGTTTAGGTTGGATATTAGGAAAAACTTTTTCACTAGGAGGATAGTGAAGCACTGGAATGGGTTACCTAGGGAGGTGGTGGAATCTCCTTCCTTAGAGATTTTTAAGACCTGGCTTGATGATTTAGTTGGTGTTGATCCTGCTTTGAGCAGGGGGTTGGACTGGATGACCTCCTGAGGTCCCTTCCAACCCTGATATTCTGTGATTCTATGATTTGATGGGAGGACAGAAAGTGTTCATTGTTAGCCACTACGTCCCCTTTTAAGGTGCTTCTGGACCTGCAAGGCAATGAGAAGATTCAGAAATGGACTTTGATACTGCAGGGAGAAAATGTGGAGGCAATATAGCTTAAAGAGCCAAAGGAATTGACTGCAGGAATCTGCATTGAAGGAGCCACATGAATGTGAGGCATGTCCAGTTAGAACCCGACATGCTGTATTTAAGGAACTGCAGGCTAACACAGTGCAGGAATCAGAGGATATATGGTATACTAATGGGTGCAGTCATTATGTCCAGGGTCAAAGGAAACGAGTCAAGCAGCAGTCAAAATGAGAAATGGGCGGATTATAAAGACTTTATAGTCTAAATGTGGCAGTAAATCAGCTCAGAATGCTGAATTGGTAGCAGTCATCATGTATGCCTGGAAGAGAAGGGGCTGCAGGAGAGACTTATCAGTGTCCTGGATTTGGATTAGGTTTTCAGCGGTGCCATCCTTTTGCTGTCATGGTGTTTTCAAAACAAATATCAAGCAACAGATGGGGGGAAATCACATTTAGCACCATGTGGCAAATGTTAGATGCAGCAAAGCAATTCTGGCAGGTGGATATGGTAAAGATCAGAGCACACAGAAAAAAGGGTCCCTTGATAAAAATGGAAACCAGGCTGCTGACCTTACAGCAAAAGATGCAGCAATTACTGCTCTCCTCCTCCCCCATAGCCTTGGGAAGCAGTACCAGTAACAGTGATAACTTGGGGGCAGCAGCAGTCCTTACAGGCAAATGCTGCACAGTTACAGGAGATACAGAACCAAAATGCTGAATTGGGGCCATTGTGGAACAAGCTCAAAGCTTAAGGTAAAAGGGCAAGACTTGGTAGTAGAATAGGGACTACTTTGTTCCAAATCAGAGCAGGCTTCAGTGTGGGGAGTACCCTGAGATATGCATACAAGATATGCTGCAGTGGGTACACTGGCCCAGAATAGGATGACATCCTAAGTTAAAGAAAGCGGAAGAGAGGATCAGTTGAATGGGCTAATGCTAGAATGGAAACAGGATTTACTGGAATACTTACACTCTTATTTCACCTGTGACAGGCATGATCCAGCTAATAGAAAGCAGAGAGGAGCATTGATGAGACAGATTCCCAGGGGACCCTGGGAGATAATTCAAATTGATTATATAGAGGAGTTGCCTTTGACACCATGGGGACACAAGTAAGTGTTGGTAAAAGTTGACTCCTCACACTGGAGTGGAAGCATTCCCTACCAAAAGTACGTCTGCATTAATGGCAAAACAGTTCATCTATGTCCTGTTCAGTCGCTGGGAAGGTACCAAAAGTAGTTGATTCAGACAATGGAAGTGGCTTTGTGGGTTTTTTTGTTAAAGAAGCAGATGGGCAAGTGGAAAGAACTAACTATTAAGGCTGAACTTTAAAAAGGGGTAAACATTACTAGTAGTAATTGGGATAAGATACTGCCCTAAGTACTGATGAAGATCTAGGCAAGAGAGTGCAGATCCAAGGGATTCTCTCCATATGAAGCTTCATGGGGAGGCCAATGAGGATGTGGGAAGATATGATTAGCCAGCTACCCAAACATTTGTCAGCTGTAGCCCTATCTGAAACCTGTGTGCAGGAGGTATTAAAGTGGATTTTACAGGTACAAAAGAGTGTGGTGGCAACAGATGAAGCAGAACAACAAAAAAACTGAAGTGTGGTTTTATGTGAAGGGAGATCTGACTGAACATCTGATGGGATCAAATATAATGATGAAGGAACCGTCGCCATCTAATCTGTCCTCAAAGGCAAAGTGGCACAGTCCCTACCTCATAATGGACAGACTGGAACCCTCTGTATACCTATTGTACCAGGGAGACAAATGAAAGAGTTGGGTCTATGCAAGCCAGTTAAAAGCCTACAAATGTAAATAACTGGAACTATGAGATACTTTCTTCCCTATTCGCAAAAAGAAAAGGAGTACTTGTGGCACCTTAGAGACTAACCAATTTATTTGAGCATGAGCTCATGCTCAAATAAATTGGTTAGTCTCTAAGGTGCCACAAGTACTCCTTTTCTTTTTGCGAATACAGACTAACACGGCTGTTCCTCTGAAACCTTTCTTCCCTATTTTGTTTTACAGATGTGCCACAATGAAATAGTAGTGGTTTCTAGTGTTGTGGTTTCTTTTGTGGATTGGCACAAGAATGGATCACTGGAAGAGTTTCAAAGCTGAGACAGCATGGAGGACATTGCATTACACTAGAACAATTCATTTCCAGTGCAGTGTGCAAGATGATGTCTGCACCCGTACCATCACTGTTCCTCACCATACCTCCATGACTGTAGGGACATGTTGTTTGTTGGAAGAAGTCCTTGCGTAATACCCATGGTGTTATGCTAAATTAGGCCTGCCACAATGTTACACATAACCACACTTGGGACATGGTAATTAAGACTAGTGTTACTGAAGGATGGGAGGGAGTGTATGATGCATTTAGTATTGTTGTAAACTATATGGGGAGATATCAATATCACACTGAACAAGATAATAGATTTAAGATTCAGGGACACTTTGTTTGAGTGAAAGTAATTCAGAAGTTTCCTTCAGCAACCCTTAGGGCTCGTACAACTTCTCTGTCCTCCATGGAATATCCCCACACAGGACCATGGCCTGAAAATGGTATTTTTATACACCCCACCCACTCATGAGACCTCAGTGGAGGATGTAGGATGAATTCATCTCCCACTGGTGTTAAATTTTTCACAGTATGGATTGCTTGGAACATTCCTTATACTCCTTGAGAGAAGTGGCTTCAGATGAAGGTTAAATAGCAAATTCAATGGTTGGAGGACCCAGTAGGAATTTAAATCAAAGACAAATGAATCCTAGACAGAAGAGGGATATACTAACAACCATGTTGGGTGGAGCAGGTGTTGGTATGTTTAACACCCTGCACCCCACGTTCACCACTTTTATAAGGTTATGATGTATCTTGTACGAAGTATGCTTTGTGAGGTATCATTTGAAATCCTATAATCTCCTGAATATTATTATCCTGTTAAAAAGTGTGTAGCAACAATATATGTTAAGTTATAAGTTTCTACTTGTGGAGTGCATAGCCGCCCTCCCAGTCAGTCGCGGAGGAAGGCCATGCCCTCTCACTCCCAGGTCCTTAGAAAGCCCAGGGTTATTGGGGAATTAGCAGTTTCTAAGGCCCTGGCCCTCTAGGCAGGGCCAAACAGCATGTAGTCCAGGGCTCTGGCCTCAGGTAGGGCAGAGCACTAGTCTATGGGCTCACAGGCAAGGTGGAGCATCAAACAGTCTATAGGCTCAGGCCCTTAGGCAGGGCAGAGCACCAAATAGTCGAGGGTCACAGGTCATCAGGCAGGGAAGAGCACTATGCAACCTAAAGGTTCAGGCCCTCAGGCAGGGCAGAGCACTAAGCAGTCTGACATCCTGGTTTTGGCAGATGGCAGACAAACACAGGCCTCTTGACCTAAGGTGGGGAGGCTGCCACCCCAGGGGTGGGGTTGGCAGCAGGGGGTAGGGGGACCCAGGCCCACCTTATTCCACTGGGTTCCAGCCTAGGGCCCTAATACTGGAGGAGTGTTCTGCCACTCGGTCAGCGGGGTCCAGTCAAAACAAGCTGACCTGGATTCAGGCAAAAACACAACCGGGCAATCCTCTGTATCCCCCAGGTACTTCCTACACTCCCCTTGTGATGTACCTGGGGTCATCCTCCATCTCTCTCGGGTACATGGCTAATGGCCATCGGCATCCCTGGTTGCAGGCAGCTCCTCAACACTGTAGAAGTCTCCATCAGGCTTGAGCCACATAAGCTGGTGAGAGATGTCTGTCTCCTCTGGTGGCTCCAGCCAAACTGTGTTGCAGGGCCTGTCTTTTATCCTTCCTGTCCCACCCCTCTGTTTCCGGCAGGTGGTTGGGGGTGTCCTGGCTCTGCCCACCAGTGGGTGGGAAGGGGTTCCTCCCCGTCAGTCTCAGAGGAAGGCCATGCCTCCTCACTACACTACTATATGTTTATTACTGAAATTTTTTGTAATTCTTGGTAGCATCCACAAACCAGTTTCTCAGAGACAAACATACACTGGCACACCAGCAAGGGGTTAAAAAACTAATAATTGCTTACGTGGCTATTCGCCAGCAGGGAATAAGCTGTAAACAAGAAATTTACATTTAATATCAGAGATGGTTCAAACCTCATGTACACAAGAGACTGTCTGTACCCCGGCAGGGAGTAATCCTCAAAAAGGGGAAAGGAGTATAAGTATGCGAAACAGTGGCTTCTACCTCTCCTGTTCTCCTCCCAACTCTCTGCTCATGGCATCAATGAATACCTGAAGGACTCTGAAATGGGGGAGTTGTCCCAGGCTGGAAGTAGACCAGCCTGTGAAATTTAATGCATCTTAAATTGAGACAGACCTTTTTGTATTTAAGTCTTATTAGCTTATTAAGGTTTAGGAATTAACTTGTGAGTTTATCTTTTTATTTAATTTGTAACCAGTTCTGACTTTTATGCCTTATCACTTGTAATCACTAAAATCTATCTTTTTTAGTTAATAAACATGTTTTACTGTTTTATCTAGAACAGTGTGTGGCTGGATTGAAGTGTTTGGGAACTTCTACCTGGAATAATAAGGTTGGCAAATAACACTTTCCTTCTTTGAAATGACAGAATTACTATGAGTTTGTACCAGCCAGGAGGGTACTGAGCAATACAAGACACAGATTTCTGGGTCAAGACTGGGACTAAGAACCTTTGGGTGTAAGTAATTTATGAGTGGCTAGCTAATAGCATTTAATACTGAGAGCAAGTTACATGCTGGTGGTTGTGTGTGAGCAGAACCTGGAGAGGTTGTTGTTCACTAGCAAAGCAGAGTAAGAGGCATCCAGACTGGAGAGTTAAGGGGGCATAGCTGTTCAACAGTCCAGATTATACCCTGGGGAATGTCACAGTATGACATTGTGGAATTCTGCAGACACTGAATCTTAGAATAAACTCTTTAACTGATGGTTTGGGAAAAGAAATAAGGAAAAGGGGAGAGATTAGTAGCTTACTGCTCCACCAAGCAGCATTAACTATTGAAAATATGCACACAGTAACACAGCATTTAGAATGGATTAACATGTTTGTCAAGAATGTTGCTGACTCTGTTAGTAATACTTCCACTGCGATTGCAGTATATATGGTAATAAATTACTTACAAATTTGATTCAGGGAATATGATAAATAAAGAGTGGCAAATGGTCAAGATTATTAAACAGCACACAGATCTGGATTACACTAGTGGGTAAGGGAATTCAAAATATTGGGAAACTGTTTGGAGTTTGCAAAGCTGGAAGGTCCAGGGCCTTGGGCACCAGACGAGCCTGACAATTTGACTCTACTGATTATAGTTGTCATTCCCAGAAGGACAGGGAGACCTAAAGAGTTGGTATATGTGAATAGTATGGGTATCACAAAGAACATAACACTATCCTACTGTCAAGATGGCAACAAAAGATGGTATGGAGATAAATACTGCTTGCTGTACAAAAGTTCAGTGTGGATGGTTCTGTGAAAGCTCAGCATATGTGAATTCATCTATTTAGGAGAGAGGTTGGGCTCAACTAGTCACTAAGGAGAGAGAGAGGTGGTATGGCTTGGGCACATGGTGTGTGTCCTGGGATACCACAACTTTTCAGCTGTAACAATGAACAGCTCAGAGAGCCAGGACAGATTCTCTAACCCTCACCTCTCTGACTCACATTGGGGTCCATGCTCTATGGTCAAATGTGCAGATTAAAGGGAACCTAACTGAAAATGTGACAGATAACACAGAGTAGAGATCACTGGTGACTAATCTCTTTATACCCATAGCCTCCTTCTCCATTAATACAACTAGTTTAATAGAAAGAAACATACAGCAGCTAGCATTCATTTCCCTACAGATAGCCAAACAGGATCAGTTCTGAATAATGTTATCCGTGCAGTAAGAACATGCTCGTGGGCTACATCAGAGGAGATAAAGTATGTACTGGGGGTGCAAATTTAAGCTTGGTACTACTCGTGATCCAAATAATCAGAGCCATTGTAGTTTGGCAATGTGTTGCTGGATAACACAACTGAAAAAGCAAGCAAGAAGAGAAAATATCATAGAATCGTAGGACTGAAAAATACCTCGAGAAGTCATCTAGTCCAGTCCCTTGCACTCATGGCAGGACTAAGTATTATCAAGTTCATCCCTGACAGGTGTTTGTCTAACCTGCTCTTAAAAATCTCCAATGATGGAAATTCCACAACCTCCCTAGGTAATTTATTCCAGTGCTTAATCACCCTGATAGTTAGGAAGTTTTTCATAATGTCCAACCTAAACCATCCTTGCTGCAATTTAAACCCATTGTTTCTTGTCCTATCCTCCTCCTTATAACAACCTTTTATATACTTGAAATCTGTTATCATGTCCCCTCTCAGTCTTCTCTTCTCCAGACTAAACTAACCAATTTTTTTCAATCTTCCCTCATAGGTCATGTTTTTTAGACCTTTAATCATTTTTGTTGCTCTTCTCTGGACTTACTCCAATTTATCCACATCTTTCCTGAAATATGGCACCCAGAACTGGACACAATGCTCCAATTGAGGCCTAATCAATGTGGAGTAGAACAGAAGAATTACTTCTCATGTCCTGCTTACAACACTCCTGCTAATATATCCAAGAATTATGTCTGATTTTTTTGCAACTGTGTTATGCTGTTGACTGATATTTAGCTTGTGATCCACTCTGACCCCCCAGATCCCTTCCTAGGCAGTCATTATGCATTTCATATGTGTGCAACTCAATGTTCCTTCCTAAGTCAAGTACTTTGCATTTATCCTTACTGAATTTTATCCTATTTACTTCAGACCATTTCTACAGTTTGTCCACATCATTGTGAATGTTAATCCTATCCCCCAAAGCACTTGTAACCCCTCCCAGCTTGGTATTATCCACAAACTTTATAAGTGTACTCTCTATGCCATTATCTAAATCATTGATGAAGATATTGAATAGAACTGGACCCAGAACTGATCACTTTGGGACCCCACTTGATATGTCCTTCCAGCTTAACTGTGAACCACTGATCACTACTCTCCGGAAATGGTTTTCCAACCAATTATGCATCCACCTTACAGTAGTTCCATCTAGGTTGTATTTACCTAGTTTGTTTATGAGAAGGTCATGTGAGACAGTATCATAAGCCTTACTAAAGTCAAGATATACCACAACTACCACTTCCCCCCATCCACGAGACTTGTTACCCTGTTAAATAAAGTTGTTAGATTGATTTGACATGATTTGTTCTTGACAAATCCATGCTGACTGTTACTTATCATCTTATTATCTTTTAGGTGTTTGCAAATTGATTGCTTAATTATTTGCTCCATTATCTTTCCAGGTACTGAAGTTAAGCTGACTGGTATGTAATTCCCTGATTGTCCTTATTTCCCTTTTCTTAGATGGGCACTATATTTGCCCTTTTGCAGTCCTCTGGAATTTCTCCTGTCTTCCATGACCTTTCAAAGATAATGGCTAATGGCTCAGATAGATCCTCAGTCAGCTCCTTGTGTATTCTAGAGTGTATTTCATCAGGCTATGGTGACTGGAAAACATCTAAGTTGTCTAAGTAATTTTAACTTGTTCTTTCCCAATTCTAGCCTCTCTGCTCCTCCCTCATTTTCACTGGCTTTCACTATGTTAGACATCCAATCACTAACCTTAACTCCACCAATAACCTTTTTGGTGAAAACTGAAACAAAAAACTCATGTAACACTTCTGCCATTGATACATGATACAAATGAAACAAATATTGTTAGAAGAGAAAAAAGAAAGGGGTTGAATGTAGGTCTAACTGAGTGAAGAGTCCAGAGTCAAGCTGAGTTCTTGGGAGCCAAGAGCTTAAGGTCTAGCGAAAAATCCCAGTAACTCTCAGAGACCATCCTGATGGTCTGGCTCTGTAATGCAATATTGCTACCACTCTGTCCTTCACAAAGCTTTCCAGTGAACAAGTTGAACCAGCACTTCTCAATATTTAGTGTCAGAGCCATATGGAGTATAAGACTCTGGGCACTATATAAGTTGCAAACGTACACATGGCTATTGAACCGGATCAACATCTATGCTTCTGCTCATTTCCCCTGGACTGCAATTGAACCCTTAAGTAACCAAAGGCAGCAGTGAGGCAAAATAAAAGACTAGGAGTAGAAGTGATATACGATGACTAATTGTGACACAGAGAGAGCATGAAATTGAGGCATAAGAGTGAGAACTAGGACTGGAGGAAATAAGGGAAGGAAGAAGGAATGAAGAGGAAAGAGAGAGCAACAAGAAGCAGAGGAAAAGATAAGGAAAATAGAAAAGAAATGCTCAGTGTTATACAGCAAAACACAGTTCCTGATCCAAGGAACTTAGGGTGGGATGTTTAAAAGTGTCTAAGTGATGAAGGAGAATAGAACCCATTGAAAGCCAATGGGACTTGTAATCCTATGTCACTCAGACACTTTTGAAAATCCCAACTGTCTAGTCTAAACACTTGGCCCTGCCAGGTGTTGTGTGCCTTCAATTCCCCCTGACTTCAAATAAAGTTGAGAGTGGTTAGTACCCGACAGTCTCAGAATGCAAATCTCAGATCATAGTACACACCTGTACAGAAGAACTTAAAATGGAGGGGTGAGAATGTGCCCTATGGGAGAGCTACTTTATTACAGTATTATTATTACTACTCTTATTATTGTAACACCCAAAGGTGTGACAGATGCCTTACAAACAAGCAAGAAGAAAAAATCCATTTCCTGCAAAACTCACAGTCTAACCCAGACCACAAACAGACAAAGGGGAAAGCCACCTTTGTTCTTCCTTCGGTCATATTTGAACACAAAGTTGAACAGTTTTAATTAAAATAGGTTTTTAAATAGATGTGGTTAAACTGGGGCAAAGCCCCTGAGTGGACTGATCATAGGCACAGGAACTAGGGGTGCGGGGGGTGCTGCAGCACCCCCAGGTTTTAGCTGGGGCTCTGCTGCTAGACCCACGCCTGGGTCCCGGCTGCTGGCCTCACCCTACGCCCGGGGTCCTGTCCGGCTGCTGCCCCCCCTGGGGTCCCAGCTGCTGGCCCCAGAGCTCAGCTCCTGGCCTCATGCCTGCCCCCAGCTTGAAGGGGGATGCATTCGATAGGGGTAAGGGGGTTGGCTTTCAGCACCCCCACTATTCAAAGTGTTCCCATGCCACTAGGACTCATTTAAATTAATTTAAACCTGGCTTCTATCAACCTAGCTTAAATGGCTTGCCAAATTAAGCTAAATTGATACAAGCCATTTTTTAAAACTGATTTAAGAATGTCTGCTGAAAATGCCTGCACTGTATTAACCAAACTGATTTTAAATAACACAGTTAGTAAAATTAGGGAAAGTTTGTGTGTAGAAAAAGAGTATAATTTTCAAAAGCACCTAAATTATTTAGGGCTCAGATCCTCAAATGTATTGAGGCACCTTTGAGGATCTGGGCCTAGGAGTCTATATCCCATTTTCAAACGTGAATTTGGCACGTAGGTGTCTAAATCTTATGAAAGTTTATGGGACTTACATTCCCAAGTCACCCAAGACCTCTATTTATCCTTAATTTCTATTTTGCTATATTTGTTCTTCAACCTGTGCCTACTTTCTCTTCAGTTGTTGTCGTTGTTGCTTTAACTTCTTGCTGTTTTTGCTTTCACTTAATGATATCAATAGCTGATCAAGGGAACAACTGAAAAAATCTGTAGAAAATGCATTACAGAAAACTTCTGAAGATGTTAACTGGGATAAAATCCAGTATATTCTATTTGCTCTAAGAGAGTAATTGAAGCAGAGGATGAGACTTCGCATTTGAAGACAGTTATGTGGTGAAATCCAAATCTCTAGTGGACAATTCAACTCAACTGAGAAATTAAAAAGAAAAACAGTAGAGCAGAAAAGCTGGTCAGAGAGAAACAATACTGCAGGTTTCTCTAGAGGGATACAAAAGGACAACATTAAAAAACAAAACAAAAAATGTTGAGAGACTGGTTGGATTTATCTCCTTATACTGGAAATAAAAATGTTTACTAGCTCCTAGGGTCTGACTCTTAGGGGAAAAAAGAAGGCAAAAATCTTTATAATTAAAAAAAATGCAGATTTATCACTAAGGGACATATTTTACAAAAATCAAGAGGCAAAAAAGAGCCATTCTGGGGAAAGAAGAAAGCTAAAATTATTGTTTTTTCTAGGATTTTAGTAAAGGAACTGATACACAAAGAGAAAATCTCCAAGAGGTGAAAGAACTAGCTAAAGAATTGAAACCTGATTTTCTGTATGATCATTCCAATTCCTCTCAAGCTGCTCTGATCTCAGTATTGCTTATAAATTAATCGACATTTTTTCAAGTTATATTTTTAAAGGAAAATCATATAGAAAACCAGCCCAATAGCTTTCATTGATAGGGTAAATCTTGCAGATTGAGGGGAAATGGTGGATGTGGTATATCTTCACTTTAGTAAGGCTTTTTGATACTGTCTCACATAATCAAACTAGTGAAATACAGCCTAGATGGAGCTACTATAAGGCACATAACTGTTGGAAAACGATTCCCAGAGAGTAGTTGTCAGTGGTTCACACTAAAGCTGGAAGAGCATAGCAAGTGAGGTCCTGCAGGCATTGGTCCTGGGTCTGATTCTGTTCAATATCTTCATAAATGATTTAGATAGTGGCATAGAGAGTACTCTTACAAAGTTTGCAGATACCAAGCTGGGAGAGGTTGCAAGTGCTGTGGAGGATAGGATTAAAATTCTAAATGATGGGGAAAAACTGGAGAAATGGTCTGAAGTGAATAGGATGAAATTCAATAAGGACAAATGCAAAGTACTCCACTTAGGAAGGACCAATCAACTGCACACATACAAAATGGGAAATGACTGCCTATGAAGAAGTACTACAGAAAAGGGTCTGGGAGTCATAGCGGATCACAAGCGAAATATGAGTCAACTCAACAGTAATGCTGTTGCAAAAATAGTGAACAACATTCTGGGATGTACTAGTAGGAGTGTTGTAAGCAAGACATGAGAAATAATTATTTTATTGTGCTCTACACTGATAAGGCCTCAGCTGGAGTATTGTGTCCAATTTTGGGCTCCCATTTCAGGAAAGATGTGGACAAATGGGAGAAAGTTCAGAGACGAGCAATAAAATTTATTAATGATCTAGAAAATATGACCTATAAGGAAAGATTGAAAAAATTGGGTTTCTTTAGTCTGGAGAAGAGTAGACCGAGGGGGGATATGCTAACAGTTTTCAAGTACATAAAAGATTGTTACAAAGAAGAGGGTGAACTTGTTCTTGTTAACCTCTGAGGATAGGACAAGAAGCAATGGGATTATATTGCAGCAAGGGAGGGTTAGGTTGGACATTAGGAAAAACTTCTGAACTGTCAGGGTAATTAAGCACAAGAGCAAATTGGCTCGGGATGTTGTGGAATCTCTGTCATTGGAGGTTTTGAAGAATAGGTTAGCCAACACCTGTCAGGGGTGGTCCGCTCAAGTCCTACAGTTCTATGATTCTATGAAAACTTTGTGTGCTTGCTATTTTCTTTTAAATTAATACAGCAATTGTGAAAAGTGGCAAATAGACATACCCATTGATGCAGACTCTATTTAGCACAGAACCAGCTACAGCAATGCATACATCCCCCCACTGACATGAGACAATTTCTGGAAGTAAAAAGGCAGGGCAATTTCCACTCCCATTCAGTTGTTGCCCTTTTAAGAAGATTAGCTACTACAATGATAAGCACAGTATGAAAATATGGATGGATGGATGAGCCAGCTAAGGACCTGATCCTTTGACGAACTTAAGACCAGATCCTTAAAGTTATTTAGGTGCCTAACTTCCATGGGTCTGAGTGCCTTCAACTGCTATTTTACTCAGTGCCTTGCAGGAGATGCTCACTAGCAGGAACCTGACCCAAAGTTTCTGATTGCAGTGGAACAATGTGATATAAAGACCAGTCCAATAGGCAATCAATGGGAATTACTACTGCTCAGCACTTTTGAACATCAGACTACAATTTAGGTGCTCATTTAAAAAAAAATCTTATTTCCAGACAGTTTGGATTAAATTCCAAAAAATTGTACAAAACATATACACATTGCCTTAAGTTTCACAGGGTACGTCTACACTGCAATAAAAACCCAGTGGCATCAAGTCTCAGAACTTGGGTCAACTGATTTGGGCTTGCAAGATATCACACTGTCTGGAGTGGCTCATGACCATGAGTGCCAACCTCAGGACAGACTGTCAAAAAGCAGGGCAGACACCCCAAACTGATTGTATGTTCTGTCATTAGATTTCACCAACCCTGTAACAAGCGTGAACTCTTAATGCACTGTAACATGGAGACACAGACAGTCCTCTTGGGCATTCTAGTCTATCTCACCAGCCAGGCAGGCTGGACTATGTGGTAGATGGTCACTTTCACCAAAAATCCAACAATATTCAGCTTACTCCCAGTCCCAAAGGACCAGTCACTTACCCCAGGTCAACTGTAATCAGATCTCAAACCAAAGACAATGCCTAGCTAGTCTTGTAATGAACTAAATAAAGATTTATTAACTAAGAAAAGAAATGAGAGTTATTCACAAGGTTAAAACAGGAAACACACATAAATGAGTTACAGTCTTAGGTTTGAAAAGATAGTATAAGCATCGATAATAAGCAGCTCAAGATATCCTGTAGGGCTGACCCATGCCTAGCAACATGGGGATCTGTTTCTTACCTTTAGGAATCTTTGTCCTCTGGAGTCCAGACAGCATAAAGATCCCAGTTTCTCCTTGTCGGGGATTTTTATCCCCTTCACCCCAGAATCCAAGCAGATGGGATGAGTTCATGTATAGGTCTCCCCTTCCTGGAAGGAGTGAGGAATGCACTCAACAAGGCGACTGACCTTTGATGCTACACAATGATTCATTTGCCTTCCATGGGCCAAGATTGACTGTGTAACTCACCAAACAGGAAAAGAACCATAATGGATCACAGAATCATAGAATACCAGGGTTGGAAGGGACCTCAGGAGGTCATCTAGTCCAGCCCCTGCTCAAAGCAGGACCAATCCCCTGTTTTTATTTTTCCTGTTTGGTGAGTTGCAAAGTTACAGAGGTTTCAGAGTAGCAGCCGTGTTAGTCTGTATTCGCAAAAAGAAAAGGAGTACTTGTGGCTCACTGAGCTGTAGCTCACGAAAGCTTATGCTCAAATAAATTGGTTAGTCTCTAAGGTGCCACAAGTACTTTTCTTTTTACAGTTACAGAGGTTTACAATGCAAACACTCAATATCACTTTATACCATGAGTTACCGAGGTTATAAGTACGATCAAAACATGCCACATCCTACATCATTCATAAGGTATAGACACAAAACACGTTCTACAACTCTAATATTTATCTCAACAATACTAACACACAGGTGAGCCAGAGTGGTTTCCAGCTATTTGTCAGTGTTCAGTGAGGCCTGGGGCCTTGGCATGAGCTGGCACCTGGTATGCCAGCATCACACTGGGATCATGCTACTGGGCTAAAAATAGCAATGGTGACGTTTGGGCTCGGGCTCACCAGCTTTCAGTCTACACTGTTTTTTTTTAACCCCGTGAGCCCAAGTCAGTTGACCAGACCTGGAGACTTGCTGCCTTGGGTCTTTTTTGCAATGTAGATGTACCCACAGATAACTGTCTATCTAGACACTTATGTACCTCACTTACTGTCGAATGATCATTCCAACTACTGTTGAAATAAAAGTCCCTCACAAGAATGGATTTTATGTTCACAACACCCATGTGAGGAAGGGAAGTATTATATTCATTTTATAGATAGGTCAGTGAAACATAGAGTAGATTAAGTAATTTGCCCACAGTCACATAGGAAGTATGTATCTGAGCCAAGAATTGAACCCCAGTTGCCTGAATATAAGTCCAATGCTGGATCTACTAAGCCATCCTTCAACTTTCCTAGAACTCATTCTCATTGGGGTCCATTATATTCAAACCCTGAGCCCCTCACTCTAAACATAAAATCACCAACTGCCAAGAATATTCCTAAAAAGGATGGTTGATGGTATTTAACTGACAGTATCAGTAAAAATAATGCAAATCTATATCTGAGTTATAGTATTCATAGAAAGATGTCCAAGTCAACTCTCCATATATTATTTAGAAATGGACCCAAATCAAACTCATGGATTCAAACATCCGTGGACATTGGAGAAAATGTACAACTATACCCAAACTCTACTGCTGAAATCTATCTCAGTAATGTAACAATAAAAATCTTACTATCAGCAAACCTGTAAACTTTGGGGAAGTTTGGTTCTGAATTCAAGTCCAAGTTTTGTGGCTTTCTAGCTCTTTTAGATATTGTAAGCCTTAAATTAGTGACAAAGAAGCATTCCAAGCTCCATACCCATTTTAACTGTCAATACACCAACTGTAAAATCAATTAATTCCCGCAGAATTTTAGTCTCTGTGTTCTAAATAATACAAAATGCCAGGAGTATGTTGTGCAATATTCTTCATCAGCTGGAAGATTGATTTTGCCTTTGAGTATCATTCTTCCATAAACTACTCTTCTCAGAAATAGCTTCAAGTCAGTAGATATGCAAAATAAACCATTATAGAAGATTTATGCAAATACAAAAAAACTAAGAAAGCATGAATTCCCAAGGTGGATGCACTGATACCATTCACATTTAACAATACACAAACAGAAGAATACAATTTCTTTCACAGTTTCTACTTGATACCTTATAATGCAATTAAACTAAAAAGACTAGGGATGGGTGAATCACTCTGTATCAAATAAGACCCAATCTTAACCTTCAACCCAAACCCTAGCTGAATCAGAATGGAACGTTTCTGAGGTTCTAAAGTGCATAACTTTTTTAAAAAAATTGCACTCTGGTGAATTTGCAGTGTCTGACTGAGGTGAGAAGAAAGGTGCCTTATTACTGTGAGGAACTCTGCTATCGGGAAGTTTCCAGCCCAATTTTGTCAGCCCATGTCATTTCAGAGGGGTAGTTCAAAAGTATAGTTTGGATGGACATCTAGGACCAAACTCATTTACACAATCACAACTCTGATGAAATCACTGTGGTTCCATCAGTGTGATGGAGAAGAGAATTTGACCCTTTAACATTTGGTCAAGCTAAGCATCCTGAACAAGAAGATCTGCTTGGTCTTTCCTATCTCCAATTTTTTTAATCTCTCTAAAACCTTCATGTTATTTGATCAGGCATAATAAGTTATATATTGTAGACAAATTTCAAGAAGAGTATGTATGAAGTGAGTTCAATACTGAAGTACTGGTAGTTACATCATAGGAAGCTGCTTATGTTACTCAGCTGTAACTTAACTATACTAACCAGATCTACTGAGGTATACCAGTAGCCTTTTCACATCACACTTCAGGGTATATGCATTAGCCGTACTAGAATAACAACACCATAGGAAAGCTAAGTTAGACCATATGTTTATTAAAATAGAGCAGATATCAAACCATGATGGATAATGAAATGAATATGCAAAGACAAGCTGCAAAATTATACTTGTCAGTTTTGTGCACACTAAAGGCAATGGTGCATGAAAGCTGAGTAGTTAGAAAGCCAGATAGTTAGAATTCGTGATTCGGGTGTTTGCATGGATTTAAGTTCTGAGGCTGATTTGAAGCATCTTTGAAAATTTGGTCCATAATCTTAAATGTAGCATAATGAGTTAAATTGAGTCATCTGTTCCCAGAACTGAATTTTCTAAACTCTTGAGAAGGAAAATTAAATTTCTAGCTTCACTTACATTTTCTTACTCCGAGCGTTTGTATAATTGGATTATTTCTTTTTTTTTTAAAAAAAGACATTAATATTTGATTTCAACAATAGGAAGAATAAAGTCTTATCGGGGAAATGTCTACTTTAGAAAATCTACAGTCGCAAATTGAAAAAGAATACTTAAAATTCTAATTTTACACAGGAGGATCTGTCAGGGAGTTTGAGATGCATTGAGTCTGTGAAATGTGATATGCTTCATAAGCTGCCTATACGTTAGGCTGGTTACTTTAGAACACAGACATCCAAGCTGTGGGGCTGTTCTCCCCAAGAGCCTTTTGATCCCTTCCAGTAGTGTTTTGAGCAAGTCTGAGTTTAGCAAGGCGGTGTGTACTGTAATTCAGTACAGAGGGGGTTAACTTCCCCTAGTAGGCACCGCCAACCCTGCCCCACCCCCTTGCAAGAAGTATGGGGGCAGGGCACAAAGTATAAGAATAAGACCTTGCAGCTCAGTTGTGGCTGGACCAAGGAAGGAGGAAGATGTTTCTCCCAGGGAGCTGAGTCCTCAACAGAGCCCACAACTGGCAGCAGGGAGAAAAGGCAACCAACTTGCTCAGGAGATGGAAGACCACGAGGACAGACTGGAGGAAGGGCCTTTGGACCGTGAGACAGAGGGCCAAGTCCCAGCGGTGATGGAGCAGCACCAACTCCGTGAGTGCTCCAGCCCTGCAGCACCCACAGAAAAAAATTAGCACCCCCCCCAGCGCCACCTGTCTGACGTCTGCCCTGCCGATCAACTCCTCCCCATCCCTTCTAGCACCTCCTGCCTGCGATGATCAGCTGTTCCACAGCATGCAGGAGGCTCTGGGGAGGAGGGAAAGGAGCGGGGATGAGGCACACTCAGGGGAGGGGGTGGAACTGGGTGGGAAGAGGTGGGGTGGGGACAGAGCGGTGGCACGAAGAGGTGGGGGGCTTAGGGGAAGGGATGGAGTTGGGGGCAGGGCCTGGGGTGGAGTGGGGGTGGGAAGTGATGGGGCGGGGTGTGGACTTGGGAGAAGGGGTGGAGTGGAAGTGTGGCCTGGGGCTGAGAGGGGGTTGAGGCCCCCTCATGCCCGGCAAAGAAAAAAGCCAACACCTGTGACTGGTAGGAAGTAGCCCAGGGAAATAAGACTTTCTTCCAGTTGTGTTGCCGGGATGCAAGGCATCGACTGTACATTTCCCTCCAACCCGGTGGTGGTATTGCCCACCACTGTAGGGCCCTGGGCTGGGACCCAGTGCATCAGGGTGGGCCTGGGTCCTCCTACCTCCAGCCCTGTGTGTGGGACTGGCAGTGGCAGGGACCAACTTTTAGGCTAGAAGGCAGGTGACATGAATGGTTTAATTGTTGTTGTTTGCCCCAGAGAGGAGGCTGAGGGCTATAAACTGTTTAATTGCTCTGCCCACATTGTGAGGGCTGGAGCCCTAGCCCATTGCTATTTGCCCCAGCCAGGAGACTGAGGGCCATAGTCTATTTAATTATTGCTGTTTCTGCAGCCAGGAGGCGGAAGGCTATAAATCGTTTAATTGCTCCACCCATGCCGAGTGGGCTGGAGCTCTCGCCTATATCTGTTTGCCCCAGCCAGGAGGCAGAGGGCCATAGATTGTCAAAGTGCTTTGCCCACACCCAGAGGGCTGTAACCCTAGACTTTGCTGTGCACCCCAGCCAGGAGGCCGTGGCTAACAGCTGACTCGTGGTATGTCACATCCTCCTTTTGGGAGACCTGAACTGATATGTGGGTGATTGTGTGGCTGCAAGATAGACCACCTGACGAAAGGCTGATGGACATACCAACTCCCCAATGGCACTAAAGGGGGTATCCTGACCCCAAGAGGGAAGATGGTTACTTTAAGGAAAATTTAAAAATATGTATCTGATTTAGGCTACATTGGAATAGATGGTCACATAGCTAACATATAGAGAATCAAGGGCTTGGTTCTTCTCCCAACTCTGCCCCTAATTTCTTGTGCAATGTTGGGTAAGTCACTTGGAATTGCTTGATGCCTCTGTTTCCCCATCAGCAAAATATGGATGGCAAACAGTGGCATTAGCCAACCCAAAATGATATAGGAACAGAGTGAAGGGAGAGGGCCATGGCTTTGCCCCACCCTCCATGTTGGCCTGCAGCTGTGGCAAAAAGTAAAAATTGCATCCATTTTAAGGAATGGTAAAATAGCTGCACTTCCCCTGCATGTTGCTGAGGTGAAATGGCTCCTGGAGCTCCCATTGGCAGAAGGAAGCTCTGTTCATCCGCAACAAAGGGTTGTGGATTAATGTTACAGTTTAGCCCTTCATGTTTAAACTTCTAAAGACCACTTCACTTGTCCAGCTGCAGCCATGTCATGCATCTTTTATTGCAGAGTAGACATACCCTATAAGGCTTGTAGAGCTGGAAAGTAATTGAAATAATCTGACTGCCCCTCTATCCAACGTCTGCCAGAGAAATCCAGTCAAGTCTTAGATTAGGCGTAAGAAGCGCTGGATTCTATCCCTGGCCCTATCACAAACTCATTGTGTGCCCCAGGAAAGTTATTTAATTTCGCTTTGCCTCAGTTTCTTCATCTCTAAAATAGAAACAACAATACTAATGTATCCCACAGGTGTTTTAGGAGGCCAAATTAATTTTTTTTCTTAAAGTACATTGAGATCCTGAAAAGGCAAGTGCTAAGTGAATGCAAAGTGTTATTAGGGGGCAAGGGAGTTAGTTAAAGCCTGTATAATGATTTGAACACACGAAGGGGCATATAAAAGCTTATTTATTATTATTAAATATTATTATTATGATTAGAACATATATTGTACAGAATACTCCCATCCTGGCAGGTCAATGGAGGAAATAGCCTGGTGTGGAAGGATTCATAGAATCTAAGGCCAGAAAGGATCGTTAGATCACTTACTTGGACCTTCTGTCTACCATAGGCAATTATATTTCACCCAGTTACCCCTGGATGGACCCCAGTAACTTGTGTTTGGCCAAATGGTGTCTTCCACAAGAGCATCCAATCTTGTTTTCTCTTTACATCTCTTGATTTGCATACATCAAGAAATGGCAAAATCACCACATCCCTGGGTAGTTTGTTTCAATGGTTTATCACCCTCATTGTGATAAAATATGTGCCTCATTTCTGATTTGAATTTGCCTGGATTCAGCATTCAGCCACTGGTTCTTGTTATATCTTCCTCCACTAGATTAAGGAGATCTTTAGTACCCAGTAACTACTTTCTTCAAGGTACGCAAACACCACTTTCCTTTGATCTCCTCCCATCCCCGAGGAGCACAGTCCTGCATACAACATATCACAATTACAGCTCTTCCAAGATGCTCCAACTAATCCCCCAGCCATTCAATACAGCTACACCTAGCACAGCTGGAGTGCATACAGATAATACTCAGTGGCTGTTGCCAGTTTCAGGGCGGGCAGAGTTAAGGTTGCAAGGGTGTGTACTTTAACTCTCCATTTCCTAGTTTTCAAAAGTTTGAGTCTTGCAGAACTCAGTTTTTTGGAGAGGCACGAGACACCATCAGCCAACCTTAATTCTGTGATAGCCAAGTTTTTTGTCAGTGAATAGAGCATTAACATTAGATCATAGATCCAAGGGAATAGTTAAGGAATTAAATATGACATTATAATAATAGTGCTCCAGGAAGAAAGAACTGAAATATAACAAATCAGATGATCTTATTTAAATACCAGCATGATAATTATCATTTTGACATTATTTTCTCAGCAATGCAGTGGCTGCTAGCCACAGAATAAGGATAGTGCATGAAAACCTCCAGGGGAGTAACAATGTCATAATGGGAAAATGGCAGATAGATAGCATTAATGCCTTCTTATGGAAAGATGAAATTAGCAATTTATTCCAATATCTCTTAAACCCAAACAAGGAGAAAACATACTTGTTTTTACTCTGTTAACTGATGTGACTTGTCCTTAGCCTTTGGAAATGCCACTCCATTAAATTTTAATCAGTTCATACTCTAAATGGAGAAAACTTTGAATTCCCTTTGCCTTTTTTATATCTTCATGGCCTTTGCATTTTTCAAGGCCTGAGTCTCATTACGGATTGCCTACTGGACTATGGTACTGTGATGCTCTGCAAAGCAGTATGGATAGCTAAAACGAATTTGGGGAGGGGGGGAGGAGGAAGATGAAGAAAAACAATGTAACATCGCTGTCTATTATATTGCTCTCACTGGAAACCTGCAGAAGAGAAGACATTTTCAGAATTTAAAAGAGAGAAACAAGCTGAGGGAGAGGGAAGGTTTGCTGAGCTTCTGTGAAAAATATTACCATGCAGGATTTTGCATTCACCTGTCTTTGGGTTTCCTGATTTAAGTTCACTTGAAACTGGTACTGTTTACAAAATGAAGCCAGTTAAGAAATAGCATGTAATGTACAGCAGTGATGTGACTGAAGCACTTACTGTTTTAACAATTAACATCTGTTAACAGTTTCTAATAGAGTTTTCTCCTAGGGTTGGAAAAGAACAGAAGAACAGCCATACTGGGTCAACCAATGGTCCATCTAGCCCAGTATCCTGTCTTCCAACAGTGGCCAATGCCAGGTGTTTCAGAGGGAATGAATAGAACAGGTAATCATCAAGTGACCCATCCCTGTCAGCCATTTCCATCTTCTGGCAAACAGAGGCGAGAGACGCTTCATGGTTTTGCAAACAGCCCATCCTGGCTAATAGCCATTGATGGACTTATCCTCCATGAACTTATCTAGTCCTTTTTTGAATCCTGTTATAATTGTGGCCTTCACAACATCTTCTGGCACAGAGTTCCATAGGTTGACTGTGTTGTATGAAGAAATACTTCCTTTTGTTTGTTTTTAAACCTGCTGCCTTTTAATTCCATTTGGTGACCCCTAGTTTTAGTGTTATGAGAAGGAGTAAATAACACCTCCATATTTACTTTCTCCACACCCACCATGATTTTATAGACCTCTAACATATCCCCTCTTAGTTGTTTCTTTTCTAAGCTTAAAAGTCCCAGTTTTATTAATCTCTCCTCATATAGAAGCTGGTATGTACCCCTAATCATTTCTGTTGCCCTTTTCTGTACCTTTTCCAATTCGAATATATCTTTTTTTGTGATGGGGTGACCAGATCTGCATGCAGTATTCAATATTTGGGAGTACCATGGATTTATATAAAGGCAATATGATATTTTCTGTCTAATTATCTATACCTTTCTTAATGATTCCCAACATTCTGTTAGTGTTTTTGACTGCCGCTGCACATTGGGTGGATGTTGTCAAAGAACTATCCACAATGACTCCAAGATCTCTTTCTTGAGCTAAGTTAGACACCATAATTTTGTATGTATAGTTGGGATTATGTTTTCCAATGTGCATTACTTTGCATTTATCAACATTTAATTTCATCTGCCATTTTGTTGCTCACTCACCCAGTTTTGTGAGATCTCTTTGTAATTATTCACAGTCTGCTTGGAACTTTACCAACTTGACTAGTTTTGTATCATCTATAAAATTTGCCACCTCACTGTTTATCCCTTTTTCTAGATCATTTGTGATTATGTTGAACAGCACTGGCCCAGTACAGATCCCTGTGGGACATCACTATTCACCTCTCTCCATTCTGAAAACTGGCCATTTATTCTTACCCTTTGTTTCCTAGCTTTTAAACAGCTACTGATCCATGAGTGCAGAGGTGCTGGAACTATGGGTGCCGAAGGTGCTGCCGCGCCACGCTAGCTTGAAGTGGTTTCCATTTTATACAGGTGTCATACATATAAAGGGAAGGGTAACAACCTTCCTGTATACAGTGCTATAAAATCCCTCCTGGCCAGAGGCACAATATCCTTTTACCTGTAAAGGATTAAGAAGCTCAGGTAACCTGGCTGGCACCTGACCAAAAGGACCAATAAGGGGACAAGATACTTTCAAATCAGGGGATGGAGGGGAAGGTTTTGTCTGTCTGTTCTGTGTGCTTGCGGGAGAGAGATCAAGAAAGTAAGCAATCCAACTCCATTAGAATTAGTAAGTACTAGCAAGGAAATGCGTTAGTTTACTTTTGTTTTGGCTTGTGATTTTCTCTGTGCTGAGAGGAAGGTGTATTCCTGGTTTTCTTTTTGTAACTTTAAAGTTTTTGCCCAGAGGGAAATCCTCTGTGTTTTAAATCTGATTGCCCTGAGATATTAGCTTCCCTTCTAATTTTACAGAGGTGCTTCTTTTACCTTTTTTCTTTCTAATAAAGTTCTTTTTCTTTTAAGAGCCTGACTGATTTCTCTAATGTCCTAAGACCCAGGGGTTTGGGTCTGTGATCAGTTTGTAACCAATTGGTTAAGATATTATTCTCAAGCCTCCCCAGGAAAGGGGGTGTAAGGGCTTAGAGGGATATTTTGGGGGAATAGGAACTCCAAGTTTCCCTGATTCTTTGTTAAATCACTTGGTGGTGGCAGTGTACCCTCCAAGGGCAAAGAGTTTGTGCCTTGGGGAAGTTTTACCCTAAAGCTGGTAGAAATAAGCTTAGAGGGTCTTTCATGTGGGTCCCCACATCTGTACCCTACCCCTGACAACAGATTTTACAGTTTGGTTCAATGGCTCTAAGTCATTTAAGGTATCAAGAGACTTTATCTCTACATCTCATCGTAAGGTGACATCCCCAGTCAATCTTCAGATAGTTGAAATCCCCCTGAACATTTCACCGCTGCCATCACCATCCTGGGGAGGTGGTCAGTAGTATATCCCTATTGCTATATTCTTATTATTCAAGCATTTAATTGCTATCCATAGAGATTCTACGGTACAGTTTGGTTCATTTAAGATTTTTACTTCATTTGACTCTGCGCTTTCTTTCACATATAGTGCAACTCCCCCACCAGCATGACCTATTCCATCCTTTTGATATATTTTGTACCTTGGTATTACTTTGTGCCATTGATTATCCTCATTCCACCAAGTTTCTGTGATGCCTATTATATCAATATCCTCATTTAATATGAGGCACTCAAGCTCACCCATCTTAGTATTTAGACTTCTAGCATTTGTATATAAGCACTCAAAAATTGTCACTTTTTAGATGGAAAATAACAGGAATGACTGCAGTGGCTCAGGCACTTCTTTGTGGGAATGGCAGTAAATACTGAATTTTCTCTGGCAACCACTGCACTTAGACAATACTGAAGCATTGTTTCCCCCATAGAGCTAGATTTTTAATTAGGATTATGCACTCACACAAAGACATACAGTGGAGTGAGAATGCCATTTACATCCCTTTGTGGGCTATCTGGATCATGAGTCTGTGTATGAAGGAGTAAGAGGATGTTGCGGCCCACTCTTCTCATGGAGCTGGAAGGGGCTCCAACTGCCAGCTCCCCAAACACCAGCCAGCACAGCTGAGCCACACAAAAAAGGTATTATAATTTGCCGCCAACATGGGCCAGTCCACTAGGCAACTGGTCAAAAAAAATTTCCAACTGAATTTTACATTGCAAAAGCTGTTTCATCAAAATCAAAACTTTCTGGGGAATGTGTTGATTTTGCTGAAAATCTGTTTTGACAAAAAAGGAAAATAAACATTTTGATAAGATCAAGAACTGCTGTTCTGACCTTGTTGGAAAGGAACATTTCAATTTTTCATTTCAAGATGACTTGGGTTTGAAATTTATTTTGTTATATTCTAAAATGTTATATTCTAAGGGTTGTCTCTGAGGCACTAAGCTTTCTGGGGCTCCTTCTGGAATGGTGAAATGTATGTACCGCACCTTCCTCAGAGTGGTTCCTAAAAGCACAGGGATTGCAAAAGGTGACAGCATGCCACTTGAATAAGTATAAGTTTCTGTGGAAGAAGGGTATTTTTTCCCCAATTATTCTCAGAGTAACACCACTGTAATAAGATCTACTTTATTACAAAAAAAGTAGTCACTTAGCAACTCGGGGCCTGATTCTAGGCTCAGGATGTGTGTGCATCATAGCTGATTTCCCCAGATGTGCAGCAATATGTTTCAGGTCTCTGAGGTGAGAATTGGACTTTAAAATTGTATTCCCTTATGAGGCAACTTCAATTCACTCCTATCCTACTGCCAAAATATAATAGAAATCACCCACCTGGCTCCTGTTTTCTCAAAGGGCTGTGTAGTACCAAACACAATATCAAGACTATCCTGTAACATTTAAATGAGCATTTCAGGGCTAATGATCTGCTCACTGTTGACTCTATTAAGCAGTATTGTGGAGGTCTGAGTGGAGTTTTTAGGATAGATCCTTAGCTGACATAAATGGGTGTTCTGATTCTGCCACCCTTAGTCACATCTGTTGTATCATACTCTGCAAACAGTTCCATTTAAACAAGTGGGACAAATCCCTAATCCAAGTATTTTTCAGTGTGTGGAAGGGTGACAGAATCAGGACCTACATGAAAAGCAATCAAAAATGTAATAAGTAATTCAAAGAAAAACCCTTGCTGAATATTTTTCCATACAATTGTCACTGTGGCATACACACACTGCAGTTGTTTCTCTCTCTCTCTAGCTGGCAAGAGGATTTCTGTAGTGGGGTTGTTCTGAAAAGGTAAATACAGCTGATTCTGCAGTGGTTGAACTGTGGAAATTCATAGTCTTGCCTGTATGTGTATAGAAGAGTAAAATTCTGTTAATAATTCCAGCACATAAGATTCTTTACTCTGAAATTTGACAGATTGGCTATTTTAAAAAATCTGTTCAGGATCTTTCTAGAATCATAATGCCATATTCAGTTATTTTGCTCAGTCTCTTGTTCTGTATGAGTGTATGTATCTGTCTATGTAGGGCTGCGTGGTCATCCCTCCCTGTCAATCTCTGAGGGAGGCCACACCTCCTCACTGTCATGAACCTGTAAAGGTGATCTCAAAAGGGAGAATTAACTGCTCCTAGTGTTCAGGCCCTCAGGCCAGGCAGAGCAGTAAAGCAGTCTATGAGCCCTGGACTCTCTAGGGCAGTGGTTTTCAACCTAATTATCATTGTGGGCCACATATGCGGCCCATAATGTGTTACCTGGGCCACAGGTTGAGAACCAAAGCCCCTCTCCCAAACTTCTCCATAGACCCCTATGCCCAGCATCCCCTGCCCAGAGATTTCTCCACAGAGTGGGACCAGGAGCGGAGCACTGGGCGCAGGTCTGGGCAGCCAGGACCCCGAACCCCAGCACAGAGGGCCAGGTGGCAGGGCATCCGGGCAGTCCTGACCTTGCTTCTTGGAGCCAGGCAGCCCCGGATCCAACCCCAGACCCTGCCGTGTGGGGCCAGGCAGCCCTGACTCCAACCCTGGACCTGGCCGTGTGGGGTCTGGCAGCCCCAGCTCTGACTCCGGCCTCTGCCCTGACCCCAACCACTGCTACTCAGGGCTGGGCAGCCCCGACCCCTCCGCGTAGGCCAGGAGGCAGGGCAGCTGTCAGGGTTCCTTCCCCACTCTGAACTCTAGGATACAGATGTGGGGACCTGCATGAAAGAGCCCCTAAGCTTATTTTTACCAGCTTAGGTTAAAAACTTCTCCAAGGTACAAACTTTGCCTTGTCATTGAACCATATGCTGCCACCACCAAGCATGTTTAAACAAAGACCAGGGAAAGAGCCCACTTGGAGATGTCTTCCCCTGAAAATATCCCTCCAAGCCCTACACCCCCTTTCCTGGGGAAGGCTTGATAAAAATCCTCACCAATTTGTACAGGTGAACACAGGCCCAAACCCTTGGATCTTAAGAACAATGAAAAAACAATCAGGTCCTTAAAAGAAGAATTTTAATTAAAGAAAAAGTAAAAGAATCACCTCTGTAAAATCAGGATGGTAAATACCTTACAGGGTAATCAGATTCAAAACAGAGAGAATCCCTTTCGGCAAAACCTTAAGTTACAAAAAGACACAAAAACAGGAATATACATTCCATTCAGGACATCTTATTTTACCAGCCATTAAACAAAAGGAAATCTTGCATTTCTAGCTAGATGACTTACTAACTAACAGTTGTAAGGCTGCATTCCTGATCTGTTTCTGGCAAAAGCATAACACAGACAGACAGACCCTTTGTTTCCCCCTCCCCTCTGCCTTTGAAAGTATCTTGTCTCCTCATTGGTCATTTTGGTCAGGTGCCAGCGAGGTTATCTTAGCTTCTTAACCCTTTACAGGTGAAAGGGTTTTGCCTCTGGCCAGGAGGGATTTTATAGCACTGTGGACAGAAAGGTGGTTACCCTTCCCTTTATTTTTATGACAGCAGCATAGGCCAGGAGGCAGGGAAGATGAGCAGCCCTAACCCCAGACCCTGCTGCGTAGTGCAGCTAGGATTGGGCCGCCTTTCGCACACAGCTGGGCTGCAGCTCTGTGCTAATCGAGCTGCATGCAGCCCATGGGTTGAGAACCACTGTTCTAGGGGCTCAGGCAGAATTGAGCACCAACACAGTCTAGGAGCTCAGCCAGGGGTTAGCTCCAACGCAGTCTAGCACCCTATCTTGGTGGACAGTAGACTAACACAGGCCTCCTGGCCTAAGGTTTGGAAGCTGCCACCCTAGAAGTGGTGTGGCAGGGGGTGCGGGAACATGCTGACCTACAATCAGGCCAACACTTAACCAGATGGTTGTCTAGTTCCCCTGGACTACTTTCTGCAGCCCCAGGGTTTAGTACCTGTATAACATGGGGGTCCTCTGTCTCCTCCGGAGATCTGGCCAGGTGGCGGCCCCAGTAGTTCTTGGTCAGTTGGGCAGGGTTCCTCTGCAGGTTCCAGAAGCAGGCAGGATGCACTGCCCGCCTCTTGTACTTCTGCTTCCTATCCTGCCCCTAAGTTTCTGGCACAGTGGATGAGCCTTTCCTGCTTTTGCACACCAGGGGGCGTATTGTGGTCCCTCCCTGTCAATCTCTGATGGAGGTACAGTCTATATATCTAATGCATTAAGGCTAATTGTAGGGCAAGTTATATTTCTGTAAAAATTTTCACTGTGGTTCATCAGCTGAGGTCATTCATTGTAATTTTCCCTTGAGCAACAGTAGATCATCCTAGTGCCCATATCAAAACTATACTGCCCCTTTTGCTTATGCCTTATTTCCATATGACTATTTAACCTTTGGTATTATAGAGCCCATATACAGTAGACATGTGCACACGGTAACACAGACACAAGTATGATTATAAATATACACAGACCTGAAGTAGAGCTATGTGTAAGCTCAAAAGCTTATCTCTTTCACTAGCCAAAGTGGGTTCAATAAAAGACATTTCCTCACCCACCTTGTCTAACATCCTGGGACCAACATGGCTACAACAATACAGGAAACAAAAAGGAAATGGAACACAATCAAATGGTGAGACTCTGTTGCTTTGACACACGTTTCGTATGACCTCAGTCAATGAACTCCAATGAAAATTAGCACTATAATCATTAGAGAAATGTTACTTCCCATTCAGTTAGCAAATCTCAACCCTAATGCTTAGCATAGATAGACAAATACAGAAAAATTGACTAAGCAACATTGACTAAGCAACATAGCACTTTTGCAGTTTTTCATCTGGAATAGAGTTAATGTTTTACCTTTTCATTTCAAATTGACGAATGAACCTTTGCTGTACTGTAGAACATTTTATCTTTACAAAAGAGGATACATTCAAGCAGTGTAACGTAAAAAAGTGCAGACGTTCAGAAGGCTAGTAAAATACTTTCCTTTGCTTACCACATGTACCCACAGTAGGTATTGCATGGGTTGGATTGATCTTATTTCCCATGCATTGTATCTTTTACTAGGATTTACAAAATGGGTCTAGGTTTTCCTGACTCACTTTGTGACCTTGCCCAAGTCACTTAACTTTTTGTTTCTCAGTGTACTCATCTGTTAAGTAGGGATAATAAACATCTCAAAGGATATCGTGCAGCTTTATTGAAGATTATACAGAACGTTCATATTCTCTAGTGAAAGAAACTTATACAAGTGCAAAATATTATTTTTACTGCAATACTTTAAAATTCAGCATATGCTTATTAAATGTCTTTCTGAATCACCATCTTTAATAGATTTTAAATCCAGAAGGAACTATCAGATTATCTATTCTGACCTCCTGCATAACACCATATAATTCCATCCAGTTACTCCTGCATTTCTTCCAGAAAAGCATCCAGTCTTGATCTGAAGAGAACAAGAGTTAGAGAATCTATCACTTCCCGTGATAGCTTGTTCCAATAGTTAACTGCCTTTACTGCTAAAAATTTGTGCCTAATTTCTAATTTGATTTTTGTCTGGCTTTAACTGGAGCTATTGGTTGTTGTTATGCCTGTCTCCTCTAAATTTATGAGCCTTTTAGTACTGGTATTTCCCCCCATGAAGGTATTACATACCTTAATCAAGTCTCCTCTTGATCTCCTTCTTCAAAAACTAGTAGTACTGATCCTTATACATCTAATTATGGAATAATTGTGTGCATGGTAGGATACTGAGCTTTCATTGTATGTGTTTGAGATGGTGAGTCAAAAGTGGATAAGTCATAAAAGAGTTAGTCAGATCATCCCAAATAAGACCTGCTGAAATGTTTATATTTCACCATACTATCTTGTATTCTTTATGTGCCAAAAATGAAAACTATTTCAGGGATGTTTTAGACAGTTTTTAAAGAAATGTAATTGGAATTATTTCTTCTATCCCTCCACCTGTAAAATCAGGTGCCTTAGGTACCAGGGGTGAAATCCTGGCTCCGTTGAAATTAACAGCAAAACTCCCCTGGACTTTAATGGGGCCAGATTGTCATCTCAGGAATCCAACTGTATACAGCTCAGAAGAAGAGAAAAATTAAATTAGAAAAAGAACCCTCCTTTAAAGCAGTGATGTATTTGCATTTAGAAAAGATTCAGGATTGAATCGTACCTATCTTGGGAACTGGTCACATGTAACTGAGGAGAGAAATTTTATGAAGAAAAGAGGAAACATCTCCTCAGTGGGTTGATTTTTTTAAAAAATGGTGTCTGTTTAAAGATGCTTAGGTATTTGGAAAATTAAAATAAGTCCTGGTTCAGAGTGAGTAGGGGATGACAACATAGGCATGTGGCACATTTATCACTTACCTCTCTAATTTATCACTTGGGTATATGGATCTATATCTGCATGTATATACACATTTGTATCTTCATATTCTGTATATCCACCCGGTATATCATTTGGCATTGAGATTGCAATCAATTGTAGATCTTTGAAGTTCCCTTCTCTGGTGCATACTCCTTTTTTAATGCAAGGTTATTGTTATGTTAAAAGTCATGTATTCTACTGACAACTTTTTTATAGGGACTAAGAAGTGTGTCAGAAGAACTGTTTATATCTCTGGAGCTAAATAATGGAAAGTATATAAAATATTTCTTCTCTCCTTCCAAAATAAGATAGGCAGCAGAGAGAGATGTCCAAGTACTAAGCAGAAGGAACAGGATTCCTGGCAGTTTTGTTCCGCAAACTTTACATTCCATTCCAGAACACAAGATCAAGGCACTAACCTCTCTGTATTGTTTTCAGTGAGAGAAGTGAGAAGAATCCAGTCTAGGTCTCTATGATAAAATCAATTTTTGACAAGCGTGTGAAATGCAGACAATGTCAGCAGGTAACACAGCATGATTATAAGATACAGAAGATAAAATTCCTTTATAAATTTTGTACTTAGGACAATCAATCTTTGTAAAGAATTGGAGGAGAGGGAGAAAGTAAAATTCTATTTTATGAAATAATAGAATTAGATCCCAGGGAGGTTTTTTAATATTGCCTGCAAGATACAGTACAGTAGATCTAAGTCTGTGTGAGTGGAGAGGGGGGGAGGGGGAGGGAGAGAGAAATACCCTGTCCCCCACCCTCATCGGCACACTTCCCCATTCCCCCCATTACAACCACCATACACCACAGCCATAACTCTGCTCCCTCATCCCACCCTACACACTCCACTATCAAGCCATCCTCTTCTAACATTATGAGTTTTGAATATTTAGTGTAGTTTGGTGAGTTGGGAAGGTACAGACTGTGACTAGACATTTTCTTTGCACTTTCTTTGCATTTCTTTTTTGCAGTGCTCTCTATTGCCCTATTACAGAAATCTGTGATTGGTGTATTACTGTACATAAGTTACTATGTACAGTACACTGTCCTTTTTAGGCATCCTTTTTTAACCCTGGCAATTTTGCCTCAGCCCTGAGAGAAATCAAGGGACTTTGTTGTTTTAGTATTCCTGTAAAAGCTGATGGAATACCTGAATGTGTTGCCAGGCAGTCTCCACTTGTGCTGAGGCATGATGTTAGTTTTACAGATTGTGAGTCCTGCCCATGAGATTGAGGGATTGTGTGTTCAGGGCTTGCCTAGGCATAATCAATCTGTAGGGGTTTTTTTTGCACCAGGCTATTCAAAGATTTGAAAGATCTTTGAAATCTTTGCACCTTGAAAGATCAAAGATTTAAATTCCAGACTAACTCAGTTCAACTGCAACATTGGACCATCTTCTGCATTTACTTAGCTGGCTTCCACTCAGAAGGGTAGTTGGGTTACACTTTATGATACAGTGATTGGAGTTCCACTGTGGTTGTGCCTTTTTGGTAACTAAAATCACTCATTCATATTTCTGGAAGGCTAAATACATTACTATATTATTAATTATTGTCCAAGGCTTGCCCAAATTCACCCAGGAAGTCTGGGGTGAATAAAACTGAAGCCACATCTCCTGAGTCCCAGACTAGCACCCAGGGCCATCCTTTCTCTCATATAACAGTAGTCAAAACTGTTGACATAAATCAACATAACTGAGTTAATGCAATAGTTATTCACATATTGTGTTAAAAAGACGCACTTTGAGAAGATTCTACAGGGTATTCTTTGTCTTTGAAATAGGGCATTTTACTTGAAGTGGTTCAGTCTTTCAAACTTGTGGAACTTCTTAGGGGCACCCACTGTACTTCTGCCAAAACTATAGTTATGTCGCATTTCATGAACAGAAAATTTCATCAGATTTTTCTGCAATAACCAATCCACTGAAGTCTTCTTAGATGTGTAGTCAATAGGGAGATGTTTGCCTACTTGTGATTTTATACGTCTTACATCTAACTCAGAGATCTAAATGCAAAATCAAGCATTCAAGGACATTGTGGGGATTTGTGATGCTCTCTAGAGGATTGTGAGCCCATAAAACAGCAAATGGATAACACTACTCTATATATGTGGCTTTTTTCATCTGTGAAAAATGTTAGACTGATAATATTCTTCATTCAATAAATCACTTAAGTATAAGTCAATGAAGGCCACTAATGCACCCCAAAACTCTTCTCCATTTTATTAAACTGCTTCATGACGGGTGTGTATGATGAGGGAGTGGGATGATCATGGAGCAGAATAGAAAAGTAAACAATATCTTAGAAGGACAGGCATTAGAAATCTGAGGCAAACTAACACATTGTGGCTGATAAAGGCAGGACAATTCTGAAAAGTATAAAAAATGGACAGATTGAAGGTGAAAGCAGAAGAGAGGCCAAAAGGAGGAAAAAATATTGTAAATAAGGGTAAAGAGTGGAGAAATGAGGCTGTAGGGTTCAGAAAAGGGGAACCAAAATTAAAAGCAAAGAAATAAGAGGGCAGCTGCTAAATCTACAGGATGGGAAGATAAGAAGAGGGGAGCCAAAGCAGCAATTCACTTATCTAACTATTTTTGGGCCAAGTATTCAACACTCTTTGTAATATCATTTCCAGTATGGACACCACAACTAAGCAGGATACTTGTTATCAGTCTGGCACTCTCTCAATAAAAAGATTCTCCTAATGGATAGAGACAGATATTGTGATGATGACATTGCTTATTGGTGACATTGACAAACATCACAGTTGCCTAAAATGTCATCATCCTACAATGAACTGCCATTGTTTTCAGCTCAGCTTCTTCAAACTTCTTCCTTTATTTTCATGTAGTGAACTTTACAGTTCACATAAGCTTCTGGCATTTTTTTCTTCTGAGTGCAACTTCTTCACACTTAACTTCTTGCTGTGCTTTACTTTTGAGACCTAGCCAGCCAAGCACAACTATTTTCAATAATTTCAATATATATTCATTAACTATCAGATGTCTCTGTTTTTACTCTCACTTGTAGCATAAAAGTGATAACAGGATGGGCATCATGTTTATTTTCTCAGCCAGAATCCACTTACTTCATTACGATGATAAGCTACTCAGCCTCTACTCTCATCATTTATCCACTTAGGAGCTGACTGAATTGTTTTCAGATAGGGAAGCAAGAACCAGGTTTAGTGCAGTGCTGCATAAAACCACCTCGTTTTGAAAAGTCTGTCAAATGCAAGACAAGGTCAGCAGATAACAACATGATTTTGAGATATACTGTGCAAGATAAAATATCCTTCGATGACTTTTTCCCCTCGGACAATCAGCCTTCATGGAGAGTTACACAGGAGGAGAATAGTTGGGGGAGGAGGGGAGAGAGACTTGTTTGGAATGTCAAAAAATTAGCTTCAGAATCTTTGATAAGCAGAAGTGAAGGACTTTATTTTATGCTGCCTGCAAGGTATGCTTCTTTGCTTATCAAAGTATAATGTTATTATCTCATAAAGCAGTGTCCCTATCCTGTTACTTTTTAATCGTTGTAGCGCTTACTTGTTCACTTATACTAATTGGAAGGGTTTAAACCAAGCCAGAATAAGCAGTATCTCTTGGCTGAAAAAAAGGAAAGTTTATTATGTTCATTACCATAAAATCTAAAATAGTATGGAAATAATATGCTAAATCTAACAATTATACATTAATATAACAGCTAAAGTCCACTGTCTATGAATTACTAAAATGTTATGCAGAGTAATTACTGAAATGGTGGAAAATTGCCAGTTTACTCTAGTTTTTTCCAAACTTTTCCTGAAGGCATCATCACTAATGGAAATAAAGGGTTGACACTGGCAAGCAAATTTCAATGACAAAACTTATATTATCATTTTCAGTTTGTACTAAGCTTTCAGCTGCTGGCTTATTTACTCTAACCCCTCATTTAAAGTGCTACCAATAGAGGTTGTCAGAATAATGGAAACAGACTGCAGATTTCTTTGGGGCCAGATTCTAATACTGCTGTGGAATTAATAGGGCGACCCACAGAGAACCATTACTTAATGTGAATAGTCCCATTAATAGTGGATATCAAAATTTGGCTCCACGCTATATTTATGAGTAATTATTGTTTGAACCCATTTTCTATTAAGAAAAGGAACAATTTTTTCATACCATTTTTCAACCAGCTCAAATTATTCATTGTATATCAGTGGGACCTAGACACCTCTAATGGAGATTGGGGCTCCACTGTGCTAGACCCTGTATAATAATACAAAATGAGAGACAGTCTTGAACCTGGAGAGCTTACTGTCTTAAACTAGGCCTACCCTACAAAGTTTTGCTGATGTAGCCATGTTGGCTAGTAATATTGGGGAGGGACAGAGGAGAAGAATCCACCTGGTAGCTGACATAGCTATGCTGACAAAAAAAAAATTTAGATGCAGTTCTACCAGCAAAAAGGTCCTTTTGACAGTATAGGTTATGTCATTCAGGGAGGTTTAACTGTACCAGCAGAACTCCTTCTGCAAGTACAAGCTGCATCTCTAGGGGGTTTTGCAGGTATAACTACACTGGCAAAGTCTTTGTAATGTAGATTAGGCTTGAGGCTCTGATTCAACAAGGCACTTAAATACGTGCCTAACGGTAAACATGTGATTAGTCCCTTTGAAATCCTGTGTACAGCCCAGGAACAGAGTGGTGGTAGGGGGGCAACTGAGGCTTTAAATCACCTTTATGCGCTCCTTATTCTTGATATATCCAGGACCTTGCCTGGCTCCTGGTCTAAATAGGCAGCTTCAAGTCTGTGTTAATTTACCCTTTTGCTATAATAGACTCCAATGGGTTATCCACCAGCTGAGAATAACTGGAGTGTAGCACATTACAGCCATAGCCTTTCCCTGTGTTCAGGAAGAGGGGACAAGCATAGACTCATTCTAGCAGTTGTAAATTATATGAGGAATCCCTTATGCAGGGATGTTCCTGGAAGCCATTTCTGCCTGGTTTAAGGCCCCCCAATTAAGCTGCCAGAGGCACAAATATGCCTTATGGAGCCTTGAATCAGGCCCAGAAATTGTGGATTCTGTATGTATAGAGGAATCTCTTTGGATTGGGCCCTTAGCCTCAAATTTCTGTTACTTCTTAGCTGATAGTTTTTCAAATCTGTAGTGCTGAAGGCAGTTTTAATTGTACTGGGTGTTTTTGATGTACTTGGAATTGAGTAGATATTGATTAAATAAACCTTGTTTCTGTGGGTGGAATAATTGACTTGAACATATTGAGGTTCTCTAGAAAACAAGGTAAGCTACTCATTACAGAAGCTGTCCCACTGCTTTAAGGTATACACAAGTTGGTTAACCATATTTCAGTAACAGTCAGTTCATGTTTCAAAAATCAATGGTTCTTTATTTTCCTTCAGCACAAGTCCTAGTTGGGAAAGGTGCAGTCAGACCTAAAAAATAGCACAGGCATCATTGTTAGAGGAATATTTTGATATTGATCTCCAGGGCAGCAGAAGATGTCTGTCTTTGTTCAAAGCCCCAAATGGCTGATTAACATATATATGTGCAAGATTATGTCAAGAAGAAACACCCGGAGATACAGATAAAACAAGGTGAGCAGCTGTATGGTTTATTCCTATACACAGTGGGTCAGGTAAATTGTGAGACAGAACGTCATTACGAGCCATGCCATCAGCCCAGTGGTAGTGTTATATACTAGCAAACCCTTTCCTAAACTCCTTTTAGGGAGTCACAAATACAACCCTACACATCAGAAATTATTAAATCCTGCCAGTGAAAAGTTTTTGGCACCTGACCGCTCTTTCTTCCAAATGGAGGTTGAAGGGTTTCAGAGTTAACCCCATTTGGACAAATGGGAACAATTCTTACCTCTCTTGCAGCTTTGGTTTTACCCCTGTGTGACCATAGTGCCTGGAGGGGCCACACTGAGAATGCTTATTCAGGGCAAATGGCAAAGACTAGGGCAGACAAATCCCCAAACTGGTGGTTTATTCTATCATTAGATTTCACCAAGCCTATAACCCAAACAGCTTCTGTAATACCTTACTGGTTCCCAGAAGCCAAAATACAGTCTCCTTTAAGCAATCCGGCCTTTGGCTCCCACCCAGATAGCCACTTCTAATATAGCGAGGGCTAATAAAAACCTTTTTCACCATATATAAAGTTCTATCCAATCCCAAGAGATCAGACACATACCTGCCAGGTCAATGAATATTTTAGTTTTTACCCAAATAGATGCTTAAAGCCAATCCTTATTAACTAAATCTAAGATTTATAAATAAAAAGACAAAAAGAGTTGCTATGGTTAAAAGATCAATATACATACAGATTAGAATAAAGTCCTTAGGTCAGTTTCATGGCAGAGATGGTGAAGCTGCTGATTTGTAAAAATCCTTCTGGAATCAATTTAAAAGGTTATAGTCTAACAGGCAGTCCATGTACAGAGCATGTTCAAATTCTTCCATGAGAATTGCAGTGTTAATTCAGAGTAGACCTGGAGACCTCAGTCTTGTGGTCTTAAACTTTTTCTGTCAAAGTTTAAGTAGATCTGAAATAGAAAGGATCAAAACTTTCTTTAAAGTTGAAATTCAGCGGATAAACCTCTTGAGAACAAATGATTACAGATGGCCTTCCTTGGATGAAGAATAGGTTTGTTGCTTTAATCTAATCTCTGTTTCCTAGCTATACACTGGTAACTAGTTGTATTCATTAGCATAAGGCAATTAACCATTCAAACAGTTCACAGGTAATCTTACTATGTGGAGTTACGAATTTCAACGAGAAATGAAGACAATATTATTGCAACACAAGTCACTGCTAAATGTTAATATTCCCTTTTGACCTCTGAATCAACAGAATACTGTAATGAATCATTAAAGACAGGAACAGAACTTTAGCATCTACAAGCTAATTAGATCACATTGTTAAATTTCTAAGAAGATATAGGTAAACACAGACAAATACAATTAGTATCTACTTTTGATCCTGTAATACTGGCCTACATATTAAGGATTCTAGTCTATTGAACATGGCTTTGATAACTATCTACAAGGAATGGCTCTGTTTACCATTTCAGTAATTTGCTAATATGTCCTTAAGGGTTTCACCCAGAAGAGATAGATCCTATAGGAGTGCATGTCTGTCCCTCTCCATCAGTTTTGGAGGGATCAAGTCCCTAATAAAGCCAGGATTATTGTGGAATTAGCAGTCTCTAAGGTCCTGGCCCTCTAGGCAGGGCCAAGCAGCAAGTAATCCGGGGCTCTGGTCTCAGGCAGGGCAGAGCAATAAACAGCCTAAAGGCTCAGGCCCTCAGGCAGGGTGGAGCACCAAACAGTCTGATGTCCTGGCTCTGGCAGATGGTAGACAAACGCAGGCCTTTTGGCCTGAGCTGGGGAGGCTGCCACCCCACAGGTGGGCGTAGCAGCAGGGGGTAGTGAGAACTGGGCCCTCCCTACTGCACCAGGTCTCAGCCCAGGGCCCTAACAAGGGGCAGATGGTTCTGCCACTGGGTCAGCGGGGTCTGGCTGAAACACACTGACCTAGATTCAGGTAACAACACAACCGGACTACTGTCCAGTGTCCCTGGTCTACTTCCTACAACCCTTACTCTGTGGGCATCCTCCATCTCCCTGGGGTATACAGTCCATGGCAGTTCCAGCAGTTCCTCGGCATCCTGGTAGGCTGGTAGCTCTGGCAAGTCCTCAGCGCTGCAGAGGTCCTCTCCAGGCTCCCGCTCCAGTAGCGGGTGGGTGGTGTCTGTCTCCTTCACCAGCTCCAACCCAAAAGAGCTACAGGGCTCACCTTTTATATTTCCTGTCCCACCCCTCTGCTTCCAGCAGGGCAGGCATAGCTCTCCCAGCACCACCCACAAGGGTGGGCGGTGGCTCTTCTCCATCAGTCTCAGAGGGAGGCCATGCCTCCTGGCTACAAGCCTTATTCTTTTTGTATATTAAATCTTGCTAACCCTGTTAGGCATAGGGTGGCTTTCCTCTCCCAGCTGCAACACAAGTGTTGAGAGCAGTCGGGTGGCCAAACAATGATTAAATGATAAGAGCCTTATTTTCTTGTCACATATATTCTTTCAGCATTCTGTTATTTAAAGTTGGTAGGTGGGTCATGAGGCTTTTACAGTTATATTATATGAAAAATAAGTTTTGTACCACCTTTAAACACACATTTTGCCTCACATTATTGTTTCACAGAAGGACAAGGTGGGATAGTACAAAAAGAAGGGCCCAAAGACAGGGGTGTATGACATGTACAGACCAATGGCCTGTGTTTTATTTAATATAAGAGAGATGACAGTGCCACAATGTGAAAGACACACTCCCCCGCAAACATATTGTGAATCCACAACTCTAAACATAACCAATCATCTGTCTCTACAGGTAGTTTTAAAGAGCTGAATATTGAAAATCCCATTGGGCATCTCAGTCAGTGGCTTCATGCAGCATCTCAGAAGCTTCTCACTTCTCATTCAAGGTCTGACACTTATTATCCCACAGATAGATATGCCAAATATATCAAAGGAAAAACTCTTGCTGGCACTTGATTTATTATTTTATACAATTATATTGTATATATACAAATAAAAATCAAAACTGGAAAGCTCAGTCTCTTCCAGTATTAAAGAGCCTGGTCATAACTCACTGGGATGCGACACCCTCCTAGGACACAAGATAATAAGCATCTTCACACCGCTCTCATACTATGCTGAATTAGCATAGCACATGGTATATCGAGCAGCATTATATCTTCCTGCCTCTTCCTTGACCTGTTCTTCTCTTTACCTTCTCTGTTTGTATTCATAGTTCAACAGCACAGGCAAATAAGGTCGCCCCCCACAATTTGATATAATTGATTTATAGGCTGAAACTTTATTGAACTCAGTATAAAACTAGCTGTGAGAAGATAGCCTTGTGGTTTACTACTCCTCTGGGACACCATATTGGGCATCGATATAGACAGTACAACATTGGTCATAAACATGATAATTAACTTTAAATACCCCAAACCAAGCTTTTTCGGTGCTTTGCATGAGGTGAAACCCCCAGATTGCTAAATCCAATCTACACTCTGGGAAATGTTCTTCCTGACCAACAGACAAACAGTTAATAGCCAGAGCACCTCAGGAAACTGAGCTCCAATGAATAATCAAGATAACCCACCAAAAAACCACCCCCTAATACAAATCAAGGGTGAGTACACTGGGCTGGAATGGCACTAGATGTTGGACCAGATTTGTATCCCCCTTCCCTTGTAGTTGGGGATAGAGGTTGGCAAGGTGATTTTTCATTAGAGTTTCATGTAACCAGCAAGATCTGCATGGATCAAATTCCAGGATTAGTGATATATATGTGGATTACATACTGTGCTTTTTCTCTGTGATCTTGAAAAAAATCTATCCCTAATTTTGGTGATATTACAAATAAAAGGAGCAACTAGATTCTTGAAAATGTATCATACATTTGATATGACTTACTCTTGCTTCTGTCTTCTACTTAATCAAATCGCTCAAAATCGAGAAAGTTGTAAAATGTTTATCAGCTGGATGGGTTAGATTAATGCTGTAAAAAGTCCTCTTTTCAACACTGTATACTTTTTCCTTTCTCCTGACTATGAACATACTGAACCAGATTTTCAAATAGTTGAAAACTTCACTAATAGTTCTGTTTGGCAAAGGAAAAGGCCCAAAGTGAATTGAGCTGATCTCAAAGACTGTAAAAGCTAATCTCACTTTTCCTAATGTCAAGGTCTACTACTGGACTTCCTCCCTACAAAGTATTTGCTTATTAGTACAACAATCCTTATAAAGGGCTAATTGAGCAAGGTACCCTTGATTCTCTCTGTGTGGACTTTTCTGGACCTGGCTGAAATAACCTGGAAAGGTATCCTTCATTGGGAGGAATAATATACCAACATTTTGTGGCGAGACTGTGACTTTCCTGGTGAGATGATCTCTTTAGGGGATGTCTCCCCATTCACTCCTCTTATCAATGATCTCTTCTTAAGAAACAAGGCCCTGATCCTACAGAGACACATGCAGGGTGGATACTCCCAACCTCATGGGAAGTTAGTGAGCCTCTATGCTGGTGCAAGGGTCTGCCAGCTCTTTGTAGGTTCAGTGTCTTATTTTTTAAGGCTCTGCTTGTTTCCTTATCACCATGTTTCCTAACTACCAACTAGAGAGCCTCAGAAAATAAGGCCCCGATCCTGCCAAGAGATTTATGTCACACCCTTGCACTTGCACATTGACTTCTCTTTGTACGATCAGCTCCTTAGAGTGCAACTGACTTACCACCAATGCAGAGACCCCTGACCAATACCAAAGTCTTATTTTTACTTGCTGTCACAAAGGGCCTGGTCCAGTGCCCACTGAAATTAATGGGAAATACTTCTATTACCTTCAGTGACCTTTTGATCAGGCCCAAATGAGCTACTGTCAAGTTGTCATGATAGCCCTGATCCTCTAATGAGCCCCATTGAAGTCACAGTCAGTGTGGAACTCATTCTAGGACTGGGGCCCACTAGAATGATCCAATTCCTATTTCAGTCCAAGGGAGTCTTCCCATTGACTTCATTGGGCAGTGACCCAAGCCTCAGGTTTGTAGTCAAGAAGCAAATAGTGTTTTTAAAATCCCATTGTGATCTGTTGTTACTTCATGATTTGCCTAAACATGTAGCTTAGCCTAATTCCTGACTCAGAACTTAAAATCATCCTATTACTTCCATTTCAGATTTCTTTTTACCTTTTACTTACTGGGATTTGTCATTCTGAATGTTGTTTTGATGTAATGTAGTTTTATTCTCAAGCGTGTTGTCATGATGCACTTTGTATACAGCCCTCTAGACATGCATATTCTATGCCCTTTTTTCCCTTTCAATATTCCTCAATTCCAGCAATTTCAGCTGTTCATAGCCTTTGGAGAGAAAGAAAAGTGCAGACTCTTGCCTGTTTAGGCAGTCTGGCTTGCTGGGAATATAACAGTGTAGGCAGGGAACTATGCAACCTGGAAAAAAACAGTTAGGAGGGAGAGAGATGCGGGTCTCCATCCAAGAGAGGTTACGGCTGCGGAGCTGGGAGCCTAATGTGGCTTTGAGGGTGCTGGGGGATGAGACTCCCTGGTTAACTGGATGTACTACTGGGTATCCCAAATAATAATAAATGCATTTATTTTTAAAGGAAATCTTACCAGTCACATTCACTCAGTATTTAATTCTTAATGCCACAGCATAATGAAATGTCTATTAGAAAGAAAGAAACAATTGTTAACATATAATAAAAATGTCCAAAACATTTGAATAGATGTTTATAGAAATAAGTCCAATGATTTTCATAACCAAAAATAATTTCACCTGGTATCCTGGCTAAAAGACAGCTCCACATGTCACTAGAAACAGTCTTTGAGAGTACCTGATTTACCTGTTCAATAATTATTGCTCTGAGTATCACAGGTTCAGGAGAACCTGAGCTAACCCCCCCCAGGTGTTCGGTACAAGTTGAGCTTGATCATGTAATGTCATTTCACTCTCCTCTCGCACCTAGGGAGCCGTGGAACAGCAGACAGACATCACATTGCTATGCAGGATGCTAATTCCATTTTACCTGAAAATACAGTTTATCCTCCAATACATTATAGTTATTTGCTTATATCCCTCACAAAACACAGGCAAACTTCCTAACTGCAAGATTTAAAAAAAATATACCTGAAAACAAAATATAAAACTGTAGTAAGTTGGGTCTCCCACAGCACTCCCTTGGGGTTTGGCAGGGCCCTGTACTCTCCCAGCCTCAAGTCCTCACTATCTAGAGCAGTGGTGGGCAACCTGCGGCCCATCAGGGTGATCTGATTGCGGGCTGCGAGACATTTGCTGACATTGACCGTCCATAGGCACGGCCCCCAGCAGCTCCCAGTGGCCTCGGTTCGCCATTCCCAGCCAATGGGAGCTGTGGGAAGCGGCAGCTAGCATGTCCCTGAGGCCTGCCACTTCCCGCAGCTCCCTTTGGCCGGGAATGGTGAACCGTGGCCATTGAGAGCTGCAGGGGGCCGTGCCTGTGGACGGTCAAAGTCAGCAAAATATCTCTCAGCTCGCAATCAGATTACTCCGATGGGCCACAGGTTGCCCACCACTGATCTAGGGGATAGGTGGCACAGGCCCAGCCCTCCAGCTAAGTCTCTCAGGAATCTTCCCATCCAAAGCTACTAAAGATCCACAAGAGGGCAAAAAAGAAAACAAACAAACTGACACAAGCCCACAGCAGGCCTCCCTTCCTTCAAGGGGCCTCTGGCACGCCATAGCCTAGTTTAGCACCCAAAGGCAAGTCTCTAATAATAGTCCCCAAGTAATGGTTCAGTAGCAGGCCCTCCTTGTCTCTCAGAAAGGAACCTGACAGGCAGCAGACACCCTAGCAGCTCTTGCCTTCAGTCAGTCAGTCAGTTTCAAGGGCCAGAAGACTGAAAATCTATCCTCTTCCCAGTTCTGCCCACATCTAAACTGGACTGCTCCCTTTTACACCCTCCCTCCAGGCCTGATATGCCTTACAGGTGTGGCAAGACCAGGCAGTTTAGCCCCAGGACAGTTCATTAACCCTTGGATGGCCAGCATGAGGTTTGTACACCCCACTAAAAGAACCCACCACACATTTAGGCTGTCAGGTTTTTCTCAGTAGATCACAAAGAACTTAAAAAAGTCAATATTATTATCCCCATTTTACAGATGGGGCAACTGAGGCATATAGAGGGGAAATCACTCCTACCCTCAACTAAATGTGGCTTTAATGGTCCTGCAGTTTTGGCAGATCTAGCAGTCCCTCCATTTTTGTGACATGAAACTTGATTTTGTGGCTGATATCATAATACACAGTATATCACAACCGAGAGAGAGAGAGAGAGAGATATTTTCTTTTCTCTCTGATATTCTACTCTGACTGCATCATAATATGCCCTCCTGAAAGAAAAGGGGGAAAAAAGTAAGTAATTTATGTACTATACACAAAGGGAACAGAACATGGAGGTTTTGTTATGATAAACATTGAAATAATCCAGCACATCCACCAATAAGTTGCAATGTATCTTTATCTTAGTGCTAAATTATTGTATTGTTTTAATCTTACGTTGTTGCATCTGATTAAGGGATGGGAAGTCTGGTAGGAAGTTTTATTCCTGCCTATGTATGCTGGAATTGTTACTTCCAGTGTCCCAATAAATCCTTTGATTTTTATAGGTGAATGCTATAATATTAAACATTTGTATATAACACCATAGATATGGCACTTTACATGGAGAAAAATGAAACACAGTCCTTATTATTAAAGGTCTGATTTTCACTGGGTAAATGTATTTTAAGTGAGCCCATCTGATTTGATTACCCATTTCTGAATTGTAACTATTATGTTACTTACAGAAATCATCGAGATCTGCAGATGAAGAGTGCTGTATAAGAGCGAAGTATGATTAATTGGATGATTGAAGCATTTTAAGAGGAGAATTCTGAGTGATTAATAGCAAATTGAATAGCAAATAATGCATTTTTGGTACAAAGCTGTGATGTTTTGGTTTTCATGAACATTTTCATGTTCATCTGTCATACGAATATTAGTGACCATCTAACAGTATAATACCATGGATAGCCGCAATATGTGAAATTTGTCCTGTATTGGTGAATACAATAATACAGGGCTGTTCAACATAGTCAAAAATTATCTGGAAAAGGGGGTTAAACAGACAGGTGGCAAACTTTGCAGATGATATTAAATTATTCAAGATAGTTAAGTACAAAGGTGACTGTGAAGAGTTGAAAAGGGATCTCACAAAACTGGGGTGACTGGGCAGGAAAATGGCAGATGAAATTCAGTATTGCTAAGTGCAAAGTAATGCACACTGGAAAACATAATCCCAACTATACATACAAAATGGAGTCTAAATTAGCTGTTACCACTCAAGAAAGATCTTGGAGTCATTGTGGATAGCTCTCTGAGAACATCTGCTCAGTGTGCTTTGGCAGTCTAAAAAAATCCAGAACAGTAGGAAACATTAGGAAAGGGATAGATAAGGCACAAAATAATATAATGCCATAATATAAATCCATTGATTGCCCACAACTTTAATACTGTATGCAATTCTGGTCGCCCCATCTCATAAAAGATATATTAGAATGGGAAAAGTTCAGAGAAGGGCAACAAAAGTGTTTAGAATATGGAATATCTTCCATATGAGGAGAGATTAAAAATACTGTACTGTTCAGTTTAAAAAAAGAGATGACTAAGGGGTGATATGACAGAAGTCTATAAAATCATGAATGGTGTGGAACAAGTGAATAGGGAAGTGTTAGTCACCCCTTAACATAACAAAAGAATCAGGGGGGTCACCCAAGGAAGTTAATACGTAGCAGGTTTAAAACAAACAAAAGGAATTATTTCTTTACACTTTGCACAGACAACCTGTGGAACATATTACCACGGGATATTGTGAAAGCCAAACGTATAGCTGGGTTCAGTAAATAATTAGATAGGCTCATCAATGGTTATTAGCAAGATGACCAGGGATGCAACCTCATGGTCTGGGTGTCTCTGAACCACTGATTACCAGAAGTTGGGACTGAATGATAGGTGTAGGATCACTCAATTCTTTCCTTGTTCTATTCATTCCACCTGACATTGGCCACTGTCAGAAGACAGGGTACTGGGCTAGATGGGCCATTGGTCTGACTCAGTCTGGCCATTTTTATGTAGATATGAGCATATCTTTTATCTAAATTGGGTGATCAGTTGTTCAGTTTTTAATTATTATGTTCCCGTGAAACATGTAGGCTTCTCAGTGAATGGACCACTAAAGTAGTTTATTTTATATAGCATTATACTTCATGTGCAGTCTAATTTAAGATCTCTGTTTAGCAAAATTACTGCTACTGTAAATGTTGTAGATGTTATTGGGACAATTTTGGATTAAAGTGAGGTCAGTGGAATTTTATTTTTTGTTCTTTGAGAGGATTTTGCTACAATTTACTATAAATTGTTCTGACAGTGAGTGGATGGCAAAGGTTTCAGTATAAATACAGTAAGCTGCTTTGGCAAATAAGATCCTTTGGGAGCAAAGAAGCTACTTTATTAGTTTACCCTCAAAAGCTGATGCAAGTCGTTTGGTTTCAGATGACTATTGGGGAGAATACTGTCCAGTTAACAGAACATTCTAAAGATGGGCAGGTAGTCTATTGCAATTCTCTTATGTCCTCAGCTATGGATAGGAATGGTTTTCCCAGTTTCATCCTGTCGGATAACTAAAGCATAGTGGTGACCTATGTCAGATGAAGCAGGAAGAAAGATGGTTCTGGAGGACCAGTGGTGGAAGTCACGTGGTAATTCTTACTGGTCATAGTATAACAAATTTTGAAAATTTATGACTGGCTTTATGAGAGATGAAGAAAGCTTTTTTTGTCTACACCACTGTGTGCCATAACATCAATCCTTATATTATTGATCAAGTTCAATTCAGTTAAGAAGGGAAATAAATCCTGTTTAAAAGAAGAAACTAAGGCCCCAGACCACATGAAAATATTCACACATGGCTCTACACAGATATCCTTGTCTGAATTGTTGGCAGGGACCTAGCCTGGGATTTCTTGGTCTAAAAATATGAGACTCTACTGTCTGAACTCGAGAACCAGGTGCATTAGCTTGGAGACAAATCTCTCTATATGGTCTAACCACTAGAGGGGGACAAAGAGGCACCTTATTAAATGGGATTACATTTACGTATGTAACTTTGTGTAGTACCAGCAGGGGTGAAAGTAAAACACAGGACTTACCGATATGGGTGCTAGTTCCTTGGGCAGAAGGGGCGGGGCCTCAGCCAGAAGGAGAAGGGCTGGGAGTCAGTGTCCCACAGCCAGCCCATCCATGCTGCCTGGACCGTGCTGCCTGGGGCTCCAGCGGCGGTTTAAAGGGCCCGGGGCAGCTGCTCCTTTCACACGCACCCCCATCAGTGGCCGGGGGGCAACGACGTTAAAGCACTGCCGCAGCAACGCTTTAAGCAGAGTCCTTTGCCATGGCAGTGCTTTAAAGTCAGCTGGGTACGGGCCGGTACCAGTGGGCACTTTTTACTGCTACGCTGTACCGGCCCGTATCGACTTACTTTCACCCCTGAGTACCAGTGAACTCAGTGTAAAGTTGTTCACATATGTAAGGTTTTGTAGAAGAAGGGCCTAATTGAGCTGTGGTTGTTACTGGAACAAAGGAAACAGCTCAGAAAACAAACAAATTCTGAGCTTCTTTTAATAGAAAATAAATGAATAATGTGAACTGACCTGGTATCACATTCTGTTTGGGAGAGTGTGTCAATTTGTTGTTTCTTTCCTTTTACATACAGTATAATCCAGTCTTAATTTCTATAGCATATTTCATAACAAAAGCCATTCAAAAAACTTTCACTCATCCCAACCTGCACTTTGGGGTGACAGTTGCTGTATTTTGTTCCAGGAACTGGCAATTGTAGCCCCTCCTGATTGGCACAACCACCAATGGAAGTGAGCTCTGTGTCAGTCAGTGTGCCTTACTGCATGTAAATGGAACAAAGGCAGCCACTTCTGGAGTGTATGCTGTGCATTTGGCTGGAGTAGGAAGGTGACAAAGAGGCAGAGAATGTGATTATTTAAGCACAAATAGGAGAGATGGGAGAGCATTTTATTAAACAATTTTATATGGCTTCTTAAAGGGCTTCTCTTGTGGACACAAAAATGAAGAGAGACTTTGTGGACTGTGTTGGAAAAACAAAGATAATTCAATGAGCAATTGGATTATAGGGAGAGGAGAATGAACACATTTTGCTGAAGAAAATTATATTGCACACAATAACCATCTTATGGTGTTCCATTCAGGGCCTAATCCTGCTTGTACTGAAGTCAATAATAAAGCTTCCTTTGTTCTAAGAGGGCTCAAGATTGAGCTTCTGATGTCAGAACAATACATTTCCATTTTGTTCTCTTTATTTTGATCTTTAAAAGAAACAAGTGAGAGAAAAATAGCTGCATTATTTCAGGGCCAAATTCTCTCTTAGTGCAAATTGGCTCAGCTCCATTGAAGTCTGTGGCGCTGCACCAATTTACACCACCACTGAACTTGGCACCCTGCTATCACATGACATTTCAAATGACAGGAAAGCTATTTATATAGATGAAGGCATATGTCATCAAAACAAAAATGATAAACCACAGAGTAATGCATGAGGGATAAACAACATTCTAAAGTAATGTTTCAGAAGATAAAATCCCATCCAAAATAATCTTGGATCTAAAGAACAGCTGAGTGACTAAGCTTTCTTTTATAGGTATTGAAAGCTAGTCAGAACTACATGTTATGATGTTTTTAATATAGTGTGTAAACTATTTTTGGGTGACATAGCATATTCCTAAAGTAAATGAACACAACATGGAATGATGTATTTGCCCTTCCTTGCTCTTCAGTTTGGACTGAAATGTGAGTGTGTGCTAATAATTAGAGATGAGGGGCCGGATCTTCAGCAGAGTTCAGCTGGCTAAGCATCTTTGACATCAATGGAGCTACTCTTATGTATGCTAGCTAAGGAGCTGCCATGGGATAAAGACCAGGTGGTCAGCTCAAAAGGATTAGGCTATGCACTCAGGGGTTCAGTGCTGCTTCAGAACAAGGATTCAGGTTCAGCCCTTTAGAGCTTGGGTTCCTGTGAGGTCAGGTTCAGGTCTAGGGCTGGAATTTTGGTTTCCATAGAATATATATACAAGATTCTGCTATTAGTACTTCCCTAGTAATTATCAAGAGTAAGGGCATGTCTACACTTACCTCTTGAGCAATCGATCCAGCAGGGGTCGACTTATCGCATTTAGTGAAGACATGATAAATCGACCTCCGAGCACTTTCCCGTCGACTCCAGTACTCAGCAGAGTCGACGGGGGAGTGTCAGCAGTCGACTTACTGCAGTGAAGACACCACGTTAAGTGGATCTAAGTATGTCAACTTTAGCTGTGTTATTCACGTAGCTGAAGTTGCGTAACTTAGATCGATTCTGCCCCCCCAGTGTAGACCAGGCCTAAGTAACATTTAAAAAAACAACAAGTCTACTAAGTCTAAGGAGGAAACCCAGTTTGAGGGAAAACTCCTGTGCTGACAACTATCAAATAAAGTGCACCAGCAATGTTCAGGAAAAAAAATCAGAAATTCCTCTCTATGATTATAAATTGAATGACAAAATGGTCTCTCTCTCTCTCCTGCCATCTAAGATACACCATGGGATTATATATTGTAGATAAGATTGTACTTGTAGGTTTAGCTACATAGCTGTACAAACTCTTGACTCATACACTTGTGGTGCACAGTTTATAATCCAGCTCCTTGATATTCCATCACTAGTGATGCATAAAAATTTAACAAGGAAAGCTTTTAATGTGATGCATTTAAAAAAAAAAGCTAAGAGCAAGCGAGTATTTCTTTGGATGACAGCAATTTTAATGGAAAAGTGGATGAAGCCCACTTCAAATAAAAATTCACAGTAATTATTTCATCTGACTTCATAATCCTGTAGGAGTTTTTAAAATCACAATATGTTCCCTTTCCCCTTGTTGTTCAGAAGTTTTCTGATGGATGGGAATCTTAGTATCTGACAGCATCCCTTTTCACCATACATGGTAGCTACATAATTGACTCCCCCCCCTGGAATGACAACTCTTCACAAAAGAGAAAATGCAATACAATGTAAATACAATATACAATTCAAGAGTGCACTTGCATTTCATCACAGCTAATGCAAGTACAACTATAAATTGCATCCCTTATTTATGCAATAGTTTGATTTCAGTCCTGCTAGTAGTGAGGTCTACAATAAATAAATAAACAAACAAACCTAAGGCTAAAACGTCTTCATTCACTTTTATATTTTCTATGTATACTTGCTACCATCTCACTGGAAACTGACAGATACAATCCTGAAATACGTTCCGTCAGACACCCACGGACATCCCACTACTCATTTCTTTAATGCAGATGTTTTCTCTCTGCAGCTGGGCTCTTGCAAGTGTCACTCTTCATTCACAAAGATATTGATTTTCTGCTACCCAGACCTGTTATGTGGCAGATAGCATTAAATGCATCAGTAGCTACACACCAAAAAAGTGAGTTAATTTTGTTGACTGTAGTATCGGGTACACTGGAACTTCACTGTCTTAACACTAGTGTGAGGGAACATATAGGTCTGATAACTATAACAAGCCTTTACGGTGGTTAGCCACAATATTGACTGACACAAACTGGAGGCAGTAGCTGAAAAAGATATGCAGGAAAATATGGGTGAATTAATACATGTAAGTATATACTTTATACCCACAGAAAAATTGCAGAGATGTCTGTGACCACCTCTGTATGACTACAGCCTCAAATAAAACCATATTAAAACAAGGCAACAAGTCTAAAACCATTGTACACCATAGGCATGATTCTCTGCTCTTACACTGGTGTAAGTCAGAAGTGAAATCAAGTGGAATTACACCAGTGTAAGTTTTTGGAGAACTGGTACTCATTAGCCCTGTCACTCATGAAAAAAATTTCTATACATTATTTTTTAAAAAAATTCTCTCATCAGAAATTCATAGATTCATAGTTTCCAAGGACAGGACCATTGTGATCATCTAATACAACACAGGCCAAATAACTCCTTCAAAACAATTCCATTTGAACTACAGCATATCTTTATTTTATTTTTTTTAAATCAATCTTGATTTAAAAATTTCCAGTGATGGAGAATCTACCATGACCCTTGGTCAATTATTCCAATGATTAACTACCATGACTATTAAAAATGTGTGCCTTATTTCTAGTCTGAATCTGTCTAATTTCAACTTCCAGCCACTGGGTTCTGTTACAACATTCTCTGTTAGACTGAAGAAATCATTATCAAATATTTGTTCCCCATGTGGCTTCGTACAGACTGTGATCAAGTCACCCTTAACCTTGTCTTGGTTAAGCTAAATAGATTGAGCTCTTTGAATCTATAAGGTATGTTTCTAACCCTTTAAACATTCTTGTGTCTCTTCTCTGAACCCTCTCCAATTTATCAACTCCTTCTGGAATTGTGAACATGAGAACTGGACACATTGTTCCAGCAATGGTTGCACCAATGCCATATAACCTCTGTACTCCTACTCAAGATTCCCCTGTTCGGGCATCCAGTGATTGTATTATCCCTTTTGGCCATAGCATCATACTGTGAGCTCATGTTCAGCTGATTATCCACTTTAACCCCTAAATCTTTTTCAGACTCACTGCTTTCCAGGATAGAATCTCCGATCCTTAAAAATGGCCTACATTCTTTGTTCCTAGATGTATGCTGTAGGAGTGCGTGGCTGTCCCTCGCAATCAATCTCCATGGGAGGCCACACCTCCTTGCTGGCACACATCTGTAGGGGTGATCTCAACAGGGGGGAAATTAGCTGCTTCTAGTGTTCAGGCCCTCAGGCCAAACAGAACAATAAAAAGTCCAGGAGCCCAGGCCCTCAGGCAGGGTGGGACGCCAAACAGTCAGGGAGTCTGGCCTGGGCAGAGCAGCAAAAGAGTCTATAAGCCCATGCCCACAGTCAGGGCAGGACAGCAAACCATCAGGGGCTCTCACCTGTAGTCAGGGCAGAGCAACAAAAGGGTCTATCATCCTGGCTCTGGCAGATGATAGACTAGTTCAGGACTCCTGGCCTATAGAGAGGAGGCTGCCACCCAGGGGTGGGGTGGCAGGGATAGTGGAACCCAGGCCCACCTGACTCCACCGGGTCCCAGCCCAGGGCCCTACCAGTGGTGGAGTGTTCCGCTGCTGGGGTCACCGAGGAGTCCAGCCACAACATGCTGACCTATCTGCAGGCAGCCACGCAGTCAGAATACATGGACTAATTTCTACATCCCCGGGGTTTGGTATCTCCATACTGTGGGTATCCTCCGTCTCCCCAGTGATCAGCGGCAGCCCCAGCAGCTTGTTGGCATCTTGGTCAGCCAGTGGCCCTGGGAGCTCTGGCCAGTCCTCAGGACCGTGGGAGTCCTCTGCAGGCTCCAGCAGCAGGCAGGATACATCTGTCTCCCTTGGTGGCTCCCACCCAACTAAGATGCAGGGCCTGCCCTTTATACTTCCTTTTCCTGTCCCGCCCTTCCACTTCTGGCGGGGTGGGTGGGGCTTACATGGCTCTGCCTAATAGGGGCGGGCAGCAGCCATCCCTCGCGGTCGCTCTCGGAGGGAGGCCTCGCCTCCTCATTACACATGTATTTACATTTAGCTGTATTAAAACACATTTTGTTTGCTTACGCCCAGCTTACCAAGCAATCCAGATCAATCTGCATCAGTGACCTGTCCTCTTCATTATTCACCACTCCTCCCAAATTTGTGTCATCTGCAAACTTTATTAGGATGGTGTTGTTTTCTTCCGGGTCATTGATAAAAATGTTAAAAAGCATAGACTAAACCTATCTGTGCACTAAGAGCATGCCCTCTCAATTATGACTTCCCGTTTAAAATTACATTAAGACTTATTAGTTAGCCAGCTTTTAATCTATTTAATCTACTCCATATTAATAAGACTTTGGGTCAGACTCTCAGCTGGTGTAAATCAATATAATAATACCTAGATCTTATTCAGCTTTTTTCAGCCGTAGATCACACAGCACTTTCAAAAGGAGGTCATTATTATTATCCTATTTTACAGATGAGGAAACTGAGGCACAGACAAGTGAAGTGACTTGCCCAAGGTCACCCAGCAGGCCAGTGGTAGAGCTGGGAATAGAACCATGTTTCCTTAATCCCAGTAGCTCTAATGAAGTTAATGGATATGCCATCTTTTATAAAGCAAGGCCCAAAATGTTCAAAGTTTGCAAATATTCAGCTAAATCCTGGAGACCTTGCTGAGATGAAACTCACACTAAAGTAAAAAACACTTTATTGAACAACAACATCAGAGATATTTATGATTGCCACCTGTCAGGCATTCATTTTAACAGGCAGAAATTTTATCTCCCAGACCAGGAAGTTGGCTTCTGCCTCATGGGCACGGCAGGCATAATTGTTTTCTCTTTTCATATGTTTGCTTTTGTTGTTGTCAAATCAGTTTGTAGATATCATTTGTGGAAATGTTAGCCATGCCAGACTCCAAACTTCCTTTTGCATTTGCTAGCTAAACTTGCAAACACATAATACACATATTTTGAAAGGAATGAAGGAAGATTTCTAAAATTTTCCTTACATTTTAAAAATAAATGTCACATCACCTATTTTTTTTTTGCTTTCAAACAAGTTGGATTTGATATCTTTGGATTTGCATCATCACACTGGTGTTTAAGTATCTGGCTAGTAGGGCTTGAGATTTTCAGAATTGCTCAGCACCCTGCAGCTTCCATTTGGCTGCTTCTGGCTAGATTTCCGAAAAAGTCTCTGACTCTCTGATCTTGGACAATACAGACTGCTTTGCCATATCTCCTCTCCCAGCCTATTAACTCCACCTCACTGTCAAGTGTATCTTTCTTCCTGAGCCTTATGCAGATAGCATATGTCCTTGTAGGATGTTCCCCGTATGTATCTCTTCTCTGTACTGAGCTTTTCAATAGCAATTAGATGACTAACTTGCAGTGAAATTCACCTGCCATTTGTGCTTTGGAAAAATTCCTCCATCAGGTTTTTGCTCTTGAGGATTTAAGCATCCTCATCAGCATCTAACTCCTCATTAAGCATCCTTGTACAATGAGCACAAAGATTAGGCTCATCCACATAATTACATTTCTACCAGTATACGATTCTCCCTATTGTATATTCCAATTTTTTGTTCTTCCATGCTAAGGGACATCCCTTTTGTTGCATACAGGATAGATCAGAATGTATCTGCTCATATCAAGGGCTGAAGTGAATTTGCAATCAATAGTTTTACATTAGAATTTCTTATCCCAAAGTCTAGCCACTCCTGGAGCAATTAATGCTTATTGGCTAAAAAGTCTTGTCACTTTTGTACCATTTCTGCTTTCAACTTTCTTAAGACCTTTGGTTTGCTACCACAACCTGTTTTTTTGGTCATCACACAGTTCGTTTGCTAGTCAGGAAACTTAATAAAACATAAGGAGAGTTGGACATTTTAAGCAGGAGAATCTTTGTATTGCACAGTATACCTGAGGCATCAAGAGAGTATGCAACTCTGTGTCCCACTGGTTCCCACTTTCCTTGTTGGCCATAGAGAAATCAGGTAGGGTTTTATCCACTGATCAAATTGAGTCCCAAAGAAGGATTCTTGAAGGACAATGAGATCCGAGGAGAAGGGAATCAGAAGTTGGACTTAGAGAAAAGTAGATAGCTTGAGTTAGTAGCTGGCCAGTGGCACGGATGTGCATGCCTATGAAAAAGTGTAGCTATGTATACATATTATATAGGAAGGGTAGAACAAAAACCTAAAGAGGATTTCCTTCCAAGTTAACAAATTTGTTATGCTGATTTTGGGCACACTGGTTAAGATGATCAGATAATCAATGTCAAGAGTATTTAGCAATATATAGTTTAGTGATGAAAGTCTGAAGACTGCCTTCGTTTTAGACTGAATTATATCACAATTTGTCTAGTGTCTAGAAAAGAAATAACATAGAGAATGATAATCGCAATGACTATATGGTAGTTTCATTTTTAACTTATAAGGCATTTCAATTGTATGAAGTATTGTTTCGTGACCCTGTGCAGTTTCACAGATGTCCTGGCTATATTACATTTCCATATAATTGAAATTAAACATTAATGTAGTGCATCACTTTCATTTTACATAACTCGCTGATACTCTTCTCCCACTTAGAATTCGATGTACATCTTGTCTTAGGAAACTTGCCAGATAGGCAAAGAAAAGTTAACATTTCCCCAAATGGCCAGAGAAAGTAGAAAAAAAAGAATACATTGCACGTATTTTTTTCTTCAGAATGTTTCAAAATCTTGGGACAATTAGGTTTGTGGATTAAAATGGCCCAAAGGCAGCTTTAACCTGTGTGACTAACACATATGTAACTCACTGATAATGTCAGCATTTAAAGGAGTTATATTTTCACATGGATGAACTGTTCTTGAACAATTTCTCCCGAAAATCAGACACACACACACAAAAAGATTGTTTCTTCAGCCACAACTGTGGTGGGTTTTTGCTTGTTTGTATTTTCCCTGTTGCCAAGATAATTGTATTAGCCATTCTCGTATTAGTTTTTTTCATTGTTTCTCCTCTGCTGGACAGAAGGAACTCTTATCCTATTTGCTAATGAAGAATAGTGTCGTCAGGAGCAAAGGATGTACTATATATATGAGGAGGGAGGGTTTGGTACCAGAAATAGCAGTATTTGGAACATCAGCACAGGAACATATCAGATAATTTTAGCTATCATCATCTGAATACGTATAAGCAAGCCCTAAACTTGTGCTCAATAGGCCTGATCCCAAAGCTCATTGAAGTCCAGGGGAATTTTTGATCATGAGCCCTTTCCAGGGAAGCACTGTTTGGAGGGTTATTCATTCTCCTTTCCCAAACACTGGTTAGGGTTTGCACTGTGGTTGTGCTTTGAAGCAACTTATTGACTGCTCCTTCCCCAGTAGACATGATTCCTCTGCCATGCCTATTGATCGGTGAGAAGAGAAGATATGTTTTATAGCTACAGAACACAGTCATACTCAGGCTCCACTTGAGATAATTACAGCTCACACAGACTGCCCTCTGGCCGTCCCTCTTCCAGAGGTGAAACAGATTTCTATAATATTCTCAGTAGACTTCCATATACTGGAGGGGGCGGGGGTGTCTCAAAGACCCCTCTTTTGGGTCCCACGTTTCTACGACCCGTCAATAATATTTCAATAGTTTGAAAATTAGTCTTTTTCATGTTGATACTCAGAATGCAACCCTTTAGCTCTACTTTACATCTGCTATTACCCTATTTCACGGAATTCCCCAGACCTAGATATCAGATGCAAAAAAAAAAATTGTGAAAGCATTTTTATTGGTTCAGGAACGTGTATCATAAATGTGTAATATGTGAACAAACATAAGAATAAAATTAGCCTTTGCTCCATTCTTTTTGTTGCTGAATTACTTTACAGAAACTGACAGATGAGAAGTTGAGAATCAATTATTTTTTCTTTGACACTTAAACTACACTCCCACATTCTCAAAAGAAAAACCAATTCCACCCCTTTATGTACCCCTCAACATGGGATATGACCAAGAGCAGCATCATAGACTGGGCAGCAATAAGTGCTCAAGTGTGTACCAAAAAAGTTCCCAAAGAGAGGGCCTCTCTTTTTTACACTTTCGGGGAAGGAATCCAGGAGTGGTCTCTGTATCTCACATAGATGAAGTGCCTCATTTCTGTCCACACACAGGCCTATTTCCAGAAGCAGAATACCCAGCAGTGTAGATCTTTTTAAACTCATGGAAGGTGATTTGCCTTAAATTGAGCAAATAAGGATAATTTTCCTTGTTGTAAACATGCACAGACTGAAACCTTTCAGAAAGTCATTAACAGATGTTAAATTCCCGAGAAACACATACAAGGGATCAAGAAGCACTGTAGTGCTGCTAAAACATCCCGTCAGGGGTGAAATTATCTAATACCAGAAAAGATCAGTTAAGGGAGAGGGATACCAGAAGGGATACCATTTTGCTGCCTTGCATTTAAGATGTGGGAGAGGAGTCAAGAAAATATGTATTTCTTAGGGTGAGGGAATTATACATTTATAAATATACATCAATTATCTTATACTGAGTCTCATAAAGGCAACGTCTATGCTGAGTGTTAGGGTGTGGTTCCTATTCTGTGTACACGTACTCACGCTAGGTTGCGGAGAGCGAGTGCAAGAGTAAACAGTAGTACAGCTGCTGGCACCATGGGCTGAGTACGTAGCTATGAGGTTCGTGCCAGTTTTGATTCCGCATGGCTGAACCACACCCACCGCTGCCTGTGCAACCAGTGGCTACACTTCTGTCTCCCGGAGCGAGCTCAAGTACGCATATGTGAGCGGGGAATCGCATTGCGAGCACACTGTGTAGGCTTAGCCAAAGGTTGCATTAGAAACATATTTTTTTTCCTTCTGAGCCAGGTTGCTCCATCCTCAGTCACATTTAGTACCTTACTCCAAATATCCACTGACTTCAATAGGACTACTCAGAGAAAAAGATGCTACTTGGCATGAATAAGGACAGCAGAACATGGTCATTGACCCTTCATCTCCATTTTTCCTCTTGTAGTTACCTCCTTCCCACATTATTTTTACCTTTGCTCCTCCAATGAACTATCTATGCTGATTAAAGTTTTAAGTAACATACAATTTGCCACCCTGCATTAGCCAGAGATAAATATTATCTTCTATAGAGGTGACTGTGAAATTCATTTATCATAAATCTAATTACTTATTTGTCATATCTGAGCACTTTAATAGATTTGTTCTCACAACACTCTGTAAGAGATTATTATTTTCACTTCTACTTAACCTATGGAGAAAATAAGGCATCGAGAAATTAAAGGGCCAGAGTCTGCCAGGCCCTTATGCAGGTTTAGACTGGGGAGAGAAAACATAAGGAGCCATTTATGTCCTTGGCTGGAGAAACCCACATAAGGGACAGGGAGTAATACAGCCCTTGTGCTTGGGGGAGGGCTAGGATTGTTCCTGTATTATATCCCTGGTGGAGCTGTGCATCCTTAAGGGGTGAGTAGGAGGTGGGCCATGGTCCTGCTTCTCCTTCACCAGATCTGGCCAGCTACGCAGCAGAGAATGAACTGCAGTATTCAAAGCGGTCTAGTAGAGGGTGTGCAGGTGCCGGGTGTACAGCCTGAGACCATGGCAAAACTGAGCCTTGTGGCAAGGCACCTTCTCAGTCTCACCAGCCTCAGCTGCTTTTTGCCTTGGTGAGACAGGCTTGGGGTAAAACAGTCCCTCTTGGCTGCACAGGGGCGGTCCGTCCTTCTCTCAGCCAGCGTTTTGGGCTTGTTTTTCTCCCTTATGGGAGGGAATGCAGCCTCCCCTCCTGGAGAGGCTTGCTGCTACTCACCTACTAGTAGCTTGGCTCCTTCTCTCTCTCCCCCTCCCATCTCCCAAAAGGTGAGGGTTTAAAAAGGTCTCAGGCAACCCTTAGCTGGAATCAGCTGATCCTAATTGACCTCAGGTAACTCCCTCTCAGCTGAACCTGATTAACCTGTAGTCACCCCTCCTCAGTTGATAGGGAGGAGGGCCTTTTAACCTTCTGGGACTGTCCCCCCTCATCTATCCTGAGTTTATCACAGCCCTAAGTGATTTGTCCAAGGTCACACAAGAAATCTGTGGGAGATTTGTGATTAGAGCTCAGACCCTTTGAATCCCAGTCCAGGGCTTTGTTCACAAGTGCCAGAGTTGGGTACAGGCAAAAAAGATGGTCTTTCTACGCTAAAGGATGGAAGCTCCTCAGAGGAGTGATGCCCTGTCTACCAAAAAGCTCAGACAAACTTTTAATCCATTCATCTTCCAAAATCTGAAATCAGGATTAGCTAAAATGTGGCTGGACAAAAGGTTATGGTTGTGGATGGCTCACAACAGAGGTGGTGTCAGGAGCTCACCTGTCTGCTCTTCTCTCCTATCCATGCCCAAAATGGGGCCCCAGCATAATATTAAAACATATATTTGGGCATCTCTGAGACAATAAAAAGTATCAGAAGTAATTTTGGAAGGCAAATCCTCCACTCCATGCCAGCAGGAGTGAAATGACTTTGCATGTCCAGCCAATCCCTCATAAAGCAAAACTGGCAGGGAACACTATGGTTTGGTGCATGGAAAATCAATTTCCCATCTGACATGAATTTTTTTAAGACTGCTCATTTGCATGTGTAGCATTTCCTCCCACTTCCAAATAAACTGAGAAAACAATCTTTCTGTGTCCCTTCCAGCCTTCCTTTGCAATATAATTGGCAGCAGTTGTAGCTGATTCATAACCCGAGATTATTTTATCATCTTTAAGAGACTGATCCTTCCAAATAAAGGCAGAGGGAGTGCCTACCCCCTTGAGAAATCAACATCCTTTCTGTGGATTAATGAAGGGATTCCATTATTATAAACCCACAAACCGAAAATCCTATGAGGACTCTTACTCCCAGATACTGAGTACATTTTTCTGTTAATCAAAAAAGAGAGAAAAAAGTGATTAGCAGCTTGGCCATATCTCTGTGTCCTTACTTTGAGACTCATGTTCAGTTTCTTTTTGTAAATTAATCACATTTTCTAGTTTTGCTCTTCATTTCATCTCCCTCCCCATCTGTTCCAATTTTCTCTTTTCATCCTGCATCCTTGCAAATGCACCTCTGCAGCCTGCTCCCCTACTTCTCTCTATTTGCATATGCTTTCTTGTTATCAGGTTCCCCTTCCCTCTGAACATGGTTGGTTCCCTTCTCCCTAGGACCATGCTGCTTGGCCACGTTGTCTTCTTCACCCACTGCTCCCTTGGATACAATCCAAGGTTGCCTTGTTTCCTTCTCTCTTGAGGATTTCTCTTCAGCTACTAGCTGGAAGCTTCAGTCTTACTGTTGGCTCCAGTTACTAGGGGCAGGGTTTGTCTCCTTTCCTCCTATGTACAGAACAGTGATCCCTAATAGATGCATCTATGCTCCTCTTTCCCTGTCTCTGGCTGTTTTTACATGATTCAGGGCTCCTCTTTTCAGTGAAGATCCTGGAGTCCAGACACCTGTAGAAACAAGGAGGAGAGCTAGCACCATGTGGCCAGATAGCTTTCCATGTTTTGTTTCCATATGCTCTATAGGTCACAGTTTGGAAGGCATGATCTAGTTCAAAAGGGGTCTGGCTTTTTGGGTAGTTCATAGATTGCAAAAGCATCTGGCTACGCATTGTATCATATGAGCTACAAAAAGATGAATTAAGCTGGTGTATCTTTGTCCCATATTGGTGAACTTGTGGCAATTAGAACTGATTGAGCACTATATCCAATCACACATCAAATAATATAGTTTATGATTGATGTATCATTCATCAAATATATTATCTGTCCAATAGTATTGGATCAGCTGTAGAGCTAGTTGAATAATACAAAAAAAGTATTTATTAAATAATTTATTCAATGAATTAAAAAGCTCTTCTTCAAATATATTATTCAACAAATGGCATTCAACCAGAGCTAGTGATGATAGTTGTCAGAAGTATGTGATAGAAGTTCTATCCACAATGTTTTTTATTTGGAAACTTGTAGTTCTGGTTTTTTTTTTAAAGTTGTATGAACGTGGCTTCAGGCTGTCAAAATTTGTTCTTTTAGTTATGCTTATTTTTCATCCTGTCTGAAGATCATCTTATAAGAAATGCCAAGAATATCGCAATTCCACAAGGGTTATTTGTGCATAAGCAAGAGAAATACATTATTTTTTGTTTTGTTTTATTTTTGGAAATACCTTCAACTTCAGGAAAAACAAAAACAGCTCATGTTCAACTTACTGTAAAATATCAGCTCACGAGCTAGAAGTGCAAGTGGCTCCCTTAACACATTCTGACATTAGCATTTTTTATTTTGATGAATATGTGCTCTATATGAAGGAGGACGAGAATATTATACAATATTTGGATGAACTTGAAAACTGTAGTAAAAGAAATGGGATGAAATTTAATAGTGCAAAGTCCAAGGTCATGCACTTGGGGACTAAGAACAAGAATGTTTGCTGTAAGCAACAGGGGACATATCCAGTTAACACAGTTGGAAGTGAGAGAGGAGGAGAAAGACCTGGGTGTACTGGTTGATCACAGAATGACTATGAGCCATCAGTATGATGTGGCAGTGAAAAAGATTTATTCAATCCTAGGATTCATCAGGTAAGGTATTTCCAGTAAAGAGAGGGAAGTGTGATTACCATTATACAAGGCACTGGTGATTTCTTATCTGGAATATAGTGTGGAGTTCTGCTCTCCAATGTTTAAGAAAGATGAACTCAAACAGGAACAAGTGTAGAGGAGAGCTACTAGGATGATCAGAGGAATGGAAAAATCTACCTGATTAGAGGAGACTCAAATAGCTTGGCTTGTATAGCCTAACCAAAGAAGGCTATGGGGAGATATGATTGCTATCTATAAATACATCAGAGGGATAAATACTAGGGAGGGAGAGGAGTTATTTAAGTTAATGGCCAATGTTGGTACAAGAACAAATTATATAAACTGGCCATCAACAAATGTAGGCTTGAAATTAGATGAAGCTTTCTAACCATCAGAGGAGTGAAGTTCTGGAACAGTCTCCCAAGGGGAGCAGTGGGGACAAAAAACCTAACTGGCGTCAAGACTAAGCTTGATAATTTTATGGTGGGGATGGTATGATAAGACTGCCTACAATGGCATATGGCCCATCTCTGATTGCTACTGGCAAATATTTCAAACAGCTGGAGGCAGGACACTAAACTGGGAGGGCTTTGAGTCACTACAATGAATTCTTTCCAAGTTGTCTGGCTTGTGGGTTTTGCTAAAATACTCAATGTATAACTGATCACCATATTTGGGGTTGGGAAGGAATTTCCCCCCCATTCAGATTGGCAGAGACCCTGGAGGCTTTTTACCTTCCTTTGCAGCATGGGGTACAGGTTACTTGTTTGTTTGAACTAGAGTAAATGGTGGATTCTCTGTTACATGAAGTTTATAAATCAAGATTTGAGGACTTCAGTAACTGAGCTAGAGGTTATGGGTCTATTTACAGTAGGCGGGTGAAGTTCTAAGGCCTGCAATGTGTAGGAGGTCAGACTAAATGATCATGATAGTCCCTTCTGGCCTTGAAGTCTATGAATCTATAGCATCTAGATTTTTCTTACTCTTTTGTTATTTAACCCTCATCATGACTTTATTTTTTGTGGGGCTGGGTTTTCCAGCCACTTTCATGAGGAGTTGTTACTAATACAGGAAAAGGGCCTCATCCCTGGAGCTGTAAATTGTCATACCCTCATTGAAATTAATGGGTACAACAACTGAGGATCTGGCCAAAATCTGATAAATGACACAACGCTGATTTATTTGGTACTAAGACAGAATGGCTTGACCCAATGGAAATTCTTTGCTTCTATGTACCCTCTCTCACTTCAGTATCCCCCTGTCATCCTCAGAAACCTTTGTTCTTCTCCACTGAGCCCTTCAGCACCTTCCATAGACAATCAGCATTCTCCCACAGTTTGTTTATTAATATGTTGCTTTCTTTCTTGTGCATCAATGATATGCCAAGGCTTCCAGTTTCTGTTAAAAAGCCTGGAACAGTGCACCTGGGAAGCAGAATGAAGGCAGTTAGTTATACTTGAGTGACTAACAGAGACAGAAACACTGAGAGTGAGTGCTTGTGACAGTCTGTATCCCTATGTTCAACCTTTTTCCAAAACTATAATGAATTCTGTAAATCTATGCCTTGTGAGGTATCATTTGAAAACCCATTATTTGCTGATCATTATTGTCCTGGTAAGCTATGTGTGGCAACATTGTATGTAAAGTTATACGATTCTACTGTATAATATTACTGAGACATGTTCCAAGTTTAGAAAAGCAGGCACAAACCAGTTCCTCAAAGACAAAAGGCAAACTGACCCCTCAGCCAGGTGTCGGGAAAATCAAATGTATTATCACCTGGTTAAGTGGCCATTCTTTGGCAGGAAAAAGGGTGTGAGCAAGAAATTTGCATCTTGGCAAAGAAACAGCTGAAGGTTCCCATCTCCACAGACTGGCTGTCTCCTGAACCTCAGCTGCAGATGATTTTCAAAGAAAAAAGAGAAATATAAGAAAGGGGATCAGATGCCCCAAAATACTCCTCCATTTCTCTCTGCCCATAGCATCAACACCATCTGAAGGACAAGGAAATTAATCTTGAACTGGGGGAGGGTTCTGGCTAAAGGGAATCCAGCCAGTAAGATTTCTGAAGTATGTGATAAAAGAAACCTTTGCTTTTAAATCATTTACCTTCTTAAGTTAGATATTAATTGTGTTTTATCTTTTATTTTCTTGTAACCAATTCTGACTCTTATGTCTCATTACTAATAATCACTTACAATCTATCTTTCTGTAGTTAATAAACTTGTTTTCTTTTATGTAAACCATTGTGTGTTTGAGGTGTTTGGGAAACTTCATATGGGATAACAGGATTTGTGCATATCGTTTTCTTTTAATGAAATAATGAACTTTATATGAGCCTGTGTTGTCCAGGAGAGAGCTGGGAATTATAAAATGCACATTTCTGGGGACAACTCTGGGACTGGGAATTTGACGGTGTTGCTTTGCAGTGTAATTCAAGAATGTCTGGCCATAGCACTCATACAGTACAGCTGGGAGTAATTTACATGCTGCAGGTAGTGTAAGAGCAGATCAGGAGTGGTTGTTCTCACAGCAAAGCCATGTAGAAGTCACCACAGGTTGGAGAATTGAGGTGGGGACAGCTATCCATCAGTCTAGATTGTACTCTGGATAATGTCACAGTGCTTAATACATTTTTTGTTTTTTTCCCCTTCTTAGTTACAGTGTTACTTTGCATTGCACCAATTTTGCCTTAGTCCAGATCCTGGTCCACTTCAGACCCTTTAAACTGATGTACTGGCAAAGAATAGACAGATAGATGCCCTAACAGGGTATCTGAGGATTCTCCAGGTGCAGAGGAATCTCCAGGTGGCATAAAGCTGGAGGGGGTATTCCTGAAAGGACTGCAGGTGTGGGAGGAGTACTTTGGTGATCCTTAGGTAGTACACCAGTCTCTAGACAAGTGGTTCTCAACCAGGGCTATGCGTAATCCTGGGGTACACAGAGTTCTTCTAGGGGTACATCAACTCATCTAGATCAGTGTTTCTCAACCTGGGGGGTTGTGAGACCCAGAGAGGTTGCAGGATGGGTTTAGGGGGGTTGCAAGTGCAGGGCTAGTATTAGGGGATGGCAAGCAGGGAAATTGCCTGTAGCTGCACACCACAGGGGGGCCGCACAAAGCTAAGTTACATAGTTCACCCCTTGGTGCTAGGGCTCAGGCTTCAGATTCCTGAAAGGGGTACAGTAGTCTGGAAAGGTTGAGAACCACTGGCCTTGATGACCATTTAGAGCAGGGGTTCTCAAACTGGGGGTCAGGACCCCTCAGGGGGGTCACAAGATTCTTACATGGGGGGTCACAAGCTGTCAGCCTCCACCCCAAACCCTGCTTTGCCTCCAGCATTTATAATGATGTTAACTATACAAAAAAGTGATTTTAATTTATAAGGAGGCATCTTACTCAGAGGCTTTCTATGTGAAAGGGGTCACCAGTACAAAAGTTTGAGAACCACTGATTTAGAGCAACCTTTCTGTCCTTGCCCTGGGCCCTGTGAATGTGGGTGGCAGGACCTGGGGATCTCACCATTTTCTTTGCCAGGCAGTATGGCAAGATCTGCACTTCAGCATATTTTCTGCTAATTTTAGCTCTTAAATATTTAACACCGATGGAAATATTTTAGGTTGAAAGTACTGAAAGATTATACATAGGTATTAATAAACTTTGTTTCTGGGTCTGTCTTTTCACAAGTTAATGTAACACTTATCTCTACCAGATGAAATTTAAGATCATATCAAGTGTACGGGACCCTGTACCTTGAAGCAACTGGCCACTACAGAGAATATAAACTGTAAGGGTACTCAAATGTGAATGTTCCATGCATTAATGCTAATGAATCTATGTGTACACATATATGCATCAGTTAAAACTAAAATTATGATTTGATGATGTAATGCTAAATTCAAGATTTTAACAAACAGTATGGAAGATTCACACTCCTTTTAATTGTATGTAACTCCACTTGTTTTAATGACTTTGTGACTTCTTTTATCCAAGATGAATTTGGCCTTATGTAATCAGATAAAGCACACAGAATTCTTCATTGTTGAGCCCAAAAAATAAGTGCTGAATATAGTCTTGTAAGACTAAATTTACAATTGGGTGTTAGTAAAATTGCCATTTTGATGATTCTCAGATAATCTACAGATAGTATAAATTAGAAAAATATAGAGATTTTTTGTAGTGGTTTTGACACTTAACAGTATGCAATTTATGCAATAATTTTTGTCATATCATTTTGCATATTGGGGTGAAACATTATAAATTTGCAAAGAATTTGGTGTTGAAAATCAAATTTATTTTGCTGGTTTGATGTGAAAGACACAGGTAATAATTTTTTTAAAAATATAATGGCCTTTGAAACCACTTCACAGTATGACAAGCAACTTTTCTGGCTTACCAATTATCTACAACGACATTGTGATAGTAAAAATATATGTGATTACAATCTGTTAAATGTAGATGCATCTGAATATGGGATTAGACATCAGTCACCAAATAAGTGATTTGTTAAAGTGATGAAGAAAGTAGATAGAGGTAGACCAGAAACCAAACTAGACTGAAACTAGCTTGTTGGTATGTTAGACAACTCAAGAAAAAGTAATTTGTTAATTACTGAGGGGTTGCACTGACTCCTGTTGGAAATCAATAAACTCCAGTCAACTTAATCTAGAGTAGGTTTGGGCCTTAATTCTGTATCTTCTTACCTTATATTTTACAATAATGATAAACATGAAATGCATAATGCCAGATTTTCAGATGGTGAAAATCAAAGTAACTTCAAGTCATACCAGCTGATGATCTAGCCCATTATTCAGCACCATTTTTAGATATCTAACCTTAGGAAATTATTGCTAATGTTGGATTTTAATATGGGTCTCCTGATATTTGGCATTTCTCTTAAAGCCTTGGCTCCTGGAGTCCTGCTATTACATAAGAAGCTCAAATTTCATTAAAAAAAAGTTTCTAGCCCTTACGGTTGCAGAGAAAAGCTTGAAAATTTGAACCTCAAAGGATTGAAAACCAGAAGGTAAATAAAAACAATCCAAACACTTTGTGATTTGTAAGCCAAATTTATGATTTTTGGGGTGCCGATCCATAATTTTTGAGTACTTATGGTTGGCTATACTGTAATTTTTTTCTTACCTCAGACATGTTTCGTATAGAGGGCATGGTCAAATATAATGTAATTAAAATATATGGCTTGGATTTAAAATGTCATAAGTGTGAAAGATAGAGTGTTGAGCTGTTGGAAATAATTTTCCCTTAACATAGCTTCTCAGGATATCTGGTTAAACCCTTTTCCAGGTAATAGTATTTCCTGTTTTTTGTCCATCTTTTTGTTTCACAGACGCATGTATATAATCTAAATAATTAAGAGCAGTTGTTTTTCCAGCACTTCTTTCACACCCACTCCCACTGTTATATCAATTAAATCTGCTTAACTTCATTTTTTTAAGAGTCTGCTTTTTAATCTCTCTTTGAAAATTACGAAGCACGTGAGGATTTACTACAGTACATGAAACATCAGCACATTTGGTGCATGCTCCTTCCACTTGCTTTCCATGTGAAGGGATCTACTGAAACATCCCTCTGTTTCCACTGTGTCTGAAGTATTCAGATTGCTTGAAAAGCAAAGACTGTTCAAAGAATGTCTGTGGAAGATTTTAAAAATAGGATCAACAATACTGAACACCAACCTTTCAAAATTCAGTACAGCTGCTCCAACAGTGAGAGTATCTTGTTTAGGGTTTTTTGTGGGGGACTTTTTTGGAGCTTCAATAAAAACCACACAATCATTTTTTTCCATTAGCACTACCACTTTAGTAAGTGTGGGTGTGATGCTGAGCCAGAGAAGGTCAATCAACCAGCAGGCTGGGTGACCCAAAAACAACATATAAGGAAATATTAGAAAAGTGTTGAAATCTTTAACAGGACCATTACTTGTAGGCAGTTAGCAAAGCCTTGTTAAATGGATCAGAATTGTTGAAATGTAAACCTGTATTGTTAGAGAATTAGAAGCAGATAGTAATTGTGTTTGTCTGTGTTTACCAATATCTTACTAGAAGTTTGACAATGTGATCGAATTAGCTTGTAGATGCTAAACTTCTGTTCCTGTCTGTAATGTTTCATTCCTATGTTCTATTGATTCATTCAGAGATCAAAAGGGAATATTAACATTTAGATGAAACTTGTGGTGTAATAATATCATTGTCTTTATTTCTCTTTGAAGTTTGTAGTAAACTGCCTATGAACTGTTTAAATGGTTAATCACCTTATGCTAATCAATGCAACTATTTATCGGTTTATGCCTAGGAAATAGGGATTTACTTCAAAGCAACAATATGCATTACCTATTCTTCATCCAAGGAATGCCTACTGTGGTCATTTGCTGACAAGAAGCTAATCAGCTGAGCTTCAGCTATAAAGGAAGCTTTGGGCTTGATCCTGTTTTATCTCAGATCTGATTAAATTTTGTCAGGAGAAGTTCATGTCACAAGATTGAGGTCTCCAGTGTACCCTTGATTATCCCTGTAAATTCTCAAGGAAAAAATTGAACAAACTCTACTCATGGACTGCCTATTGGACTTTAATCTTTTGAACTGACTCAGGAAGGACTTTTACAAATCAGCATCCTCACCAGCTCTACTATGAAATTGACCTAAGAACTTTATTCAGCGGCCATGGTCACAGTGGACAAGTATATTTTGTGCCTGGATGGGTAAATTTTCATTACTTTCTTGTGAGGTTCTTGTACATAAATACAAAAAAATAAATGTGTGAGTGTTATTGAATATTCAGGTACCTCCAGGTCAACTGCACCCAGTGAATGTAGCTGAGTGTACTGATTACACACTAAGGTTATGCTGGCTTTAATGGAATGCAGGCAGAATACAGCTGCATGGCATGTGCAATGCAGAATCAACAGCAGAAGACTGAGATACAAATGTTCAAGGATTCTTTCATACATGTGCAGTGAATGTTGTAGGTATGTTGTGTCTATTTCCAAGCATTTATGTGCACACGTAGGGAGGGGACAAATAAAGTGTGTGTGTGTGTGACCAAGGTCTGGACACACAAAGTTCCGTTGTTAACATAGCAGCACTGAGAATATGAAAAATATCTTCTGAACATCATCAGGCTATACTGCATGCTCCTCTTGCACTTCCTTAGGTAGCTGCAACTCCTGAAAGATATACCTGAATAAGGTCTGGCCACCTGACCACATGTGGAAGAACCCAGGAGCATATTAAAGACACAATCAACTAAATGTTGAAGCACTACTGGGAAAATGCTGCCAGGTTAGAATATGAGGGAGATAAATGGGGCTGGGCCAGTGTCACATAAACCAGGTATTTGACAAACTTGTAGCTTATCCGTGTAATTACACCACGGTTGACACCATTGCAGACTTGTTTTACTTCTTTGAAAATAACTTTACTAAATGACCATGAAAGACTATGCAGACCCTGTCAGTCTACTCTAGGGAATGGTCTTAATTTTAAGGTATGCATTGGCAGAATTACTGGATATCTCAAGACTAACTATGTAGAGATTCTCAGGAGATATATTGTCCCATTTCCCCTGTTTAACAGGACTAGCCAGTATAAGAGAAGTCACCTGTTCTGGAAAACTGTAATGCCATTAAATGCATTTCATCTTGACATACTGTACGACAAATTGGCATAACTTTCTTGTCCCATGCTTGAATATAGTTCATTCCCTTCTGCTTATTTTCTTTGATGTTCCCAGTAATAACTGACAGTCACTTGGGTCTCTCAGCGATCATGTGCACAAATAAAACCTGACACCACTTTCATAAAATAATGTCAATAATATATCAAATTCTCCCAACAAAGTCCCTGCACAGCTGCACCAAGTGACAGAAACAAAAAACACCTTCAAACATAATTTATAAAATCATAAATGGAGGGAAATGTTCTCCCTTTTAAGAGCAGAGCCTAGCTACCTTGTAAACAAGATGATAAATCACCAGCAAGTTGGGTTAGGGGTTTTCAGATAGGAAGGTCATTGGAAATGTTGTTTTCATGTGGTGCCTTTCTACAAATTGTAAAGACATATAAACAGCAGGAGTAATTAGTGAAAAGTAAGACCAAAAATGATTTGTTATGCTATTAAAAATAAAGAAGAAGAACAAAAGAAGCATGAAGAATTTTACAAGTACAAAGGGCTTGATTCTGCTCTGCATCTGAGATCACAGTTACAATTCCCTGCTTCTGTGCTGGCCCAACTCTCTCTCCAGTTAGAGTAGTCCTAGGGGTCTGCACTGACATATGGTCCCCAATTGTTTTTACACCAGTGGAGGACTCACATAGCAGAGCAGAGCCCTGCAATGACCCCTTCTTTATCCAGCACAATTGCTATTCTGCAACAAAGGTGGACTAGCTAATGCAGGAGCTGGTTCTGCTACCTTCAGGGAGAAGTCTTCACTGGACATTTCAGGACCAGAATCTGGTGGTTCTGAACAAAACAGCCTGATCATACCAGAGAATCCAGCTTGGTATCTCTTTTATCTTAAACTATAAATTGATTGATTGAAATAAAACAAATTTCTACAATTGCTTGCATCATTGAAGAATATCTCTACATAGGCTACTATTACCATTAACGTACATTCTGTGAAGATAAATTAAATAGGTCAAGTGCCTGTACTGTAAGTTAACAGTTTGAGATACATGAGAAAGACATACTTTGCCATGTGTAAACAGCCTATTTCCAGTTAAGAATAATTAATCTAATTATTGAAACTGCAAGATATAAAACACTCCTCAGTGCCTTGAAACCGGCTTTGCACTTTACAGTAAAATGAGGCAGTGAAGACAATGGTTTGTGCAACATGATATTTTAAAGATGATAAATATTTTGATGAAATGTTTAATGAATTCTGAACCACCACTTTTACATTTTAAAGCAGTACTTAGCCCATTCTAAGCAATCAGATTTCCCAATCAGATGTCATTGTGGGACCTAATGCGGGCACCATCACCCACAGTTACTACAGAGGTATATCTCAGATATCAAAGCATTACTGTATACTTAGACTAGGGAATAACTGAGGCATTTATGATGCTGCTGTATGATAAATGTGTAAATGAACTGAAGAAGAGCTCTGTGGAGTTTAAAAGCATTTCTCTTGCACCAGTAAAAGTTGGTTCAGTAAAAGATATGACCTCACCTACCTTGTCTCTCTCATATCCTGGGACCAACTCAGCTACAACAACACGGCAAACAAAGGGGTAAATGGTCATTTTGAACATAAGAATGGCCATACTGGGTCAGACCAAAGGTCCATCTAGCCCAGTATCCTGTCTTCCAACAGTGGCCAGTGCCAGGTGCCCCAGAGGGAATGAACAGAACAGGTAATCATCAAATGATCCATCCCCTCTTGCCCATTCCCAGCTTCTGGCAAACAGAGGCTAGGGACTCTTCAGAGCATGGTTTTGCATCCCTGCCCTTCCTGGCTAATAGCCATTGGTAGACCTATCCTCCATGAACTTATCTAGTCCTTTTTTGATTGTCAACCACTGTAGATGCCCAAGACTCCTCCAAAGAATATAGAGTTTTGACAGTCATTCAATACCAGACATATGTGTGCATACTTGTCTTGCAAGAAAGATGTAGCATAACTATAAAATAAATCCATCTAGTCTTAAGACCCATTTCTTAGGGCTTGTCTATACAAAGTTAGTGCATGGCAAGCTGGGGTATAAACCCACCTCACACTAGCCTGCCGCTCACTAACTATCCATACGGATACCACTGCCATGAATTAACAGTTCCTTAGCATGCTTTGATCTACACTGCTTTGAAATGGCACATGGTCAAAGCACACAGTGGAACTTTTAGTGCATGGCAGCAGGAGCCACATAGGGAGTTAGTGAGTGGCAGGCTAATGTGAATTAGATTTAAACCCCAGCTAATTGTTCATAGTGACAAGCCTTCAGACTGTAAAGCCTTTGGGGGCAGAGACTGTGCCTTTATATGTGTGTGTTGTAAAGGTAGTGCAATAGGCCCTGATGCTGACTGGGATGTATAGCGATTATTGTAATATAAATACACAGAAAACTCCCTGCTAGTTTCCCCTATGAGCTAGACACCCTGAAGGGGGAGGAAAAGGGGCAGGGCAATCCCTCTCCTTGTCCTTCTCACTAGCTAGTGAAGCTAGCCAAAAGCTGATGGTATCATGTGTGCTGCCCACCTAAGGGTTAGCGCAGCAGGCATGTTCCTAGCACAGTTGCCAACTTTCACGTGGTAAATAAGCACCCCAACTTTCACAGTAAGCAAGAAATCAAGCTAATCCCATTTCAAAACAAGGCCAAAATAAGCCAATCCCTAAGAACGCCAACACTCCATGTGGCATGCAGTTTGGGACTGTGGTGGGCCCAGTGTGCACCCCTGACTCTCTACCCCCTTGCCCCTATTTGCCTCTTGGTCCTGCTTGCTGGTGGCCGATAAAAAAAAAAAAAGAAACAACAAGCTGCAACAAGCTACAAGCCAAAAACTAGCCAACAAGCAACTCACAAGCCAATTAAGCCCAAAACAAGCCCAGTTTCTGCGTTTTTTTCTGCAGGTTAGGCATGTTTGGTTCCCAGTGCCTCCTGGTACTTCTTTGAGGTGGGACAGCTCTGAACTACCCATCGCTGTCCCTTACTTATGTGTTTGCCTGACACAAGGGTCCCCTGATCACAGCTGCAGCCTCTATGCGCCATCTTTATATAAATAATTAATAAGAATGCCTAGTGACTTGTTCAAGGGCACTCAGCCTTCAACATTTGCAAATGGCCAACACTGTGGCTTAGATGGCAGCATCAAAAATCTTGTACTTGATTTGTTGATGTGATACTTAACATTCTTGTGGGCCATCATCCAATATTTACACATGACTTAAATGCAAGCAAATACAAAAAGTATTTGTTACTGGAAGTGCATGTAATGTAAAGGTGCCCCAAGAAATCATGTGATGCAGAGGAATTTAGAAGCAGCTCTGTGAGCCCACTGATTAATTGGTTAGGTCGGAGGCATCAAAGAGTGAGGGGAGTTCCTTTAATCAAGGTCAGCAGAGATGCTGGATGTTGCAAGCAGTCTTTTATGAAGAAGTTATCAGTGCTGTAAAACTCTCCTCTTGCCTTGACCTTCCCATTCTCAGAGATGGGGCCAGAATGGAGACTACAGGTAGCTTAATTAAAACATATGTTCTGGGTTTTTTTTTCTTCTTCCTCAATGCCAGTCTGTTGATATAATTATGATTACCACTCCTCTAGGGCTAAATTGTACTCTGAGGTCCAGCCATCAGTAAGGGGCAGCACATAGTTCGGCATCTCCCGGAGCAGCTTTAGGGGAAATTGTGATTCAGAAATATAAATCCTCCCTCGCTCATCTCTTGCTCTGAGGGAGAATGTAATTTCCTATTGACCTTAAGAGGGTGCAGTTTATTGTCTCCATGGACCCAGCTAGCTCTCCTGGTCATTTTACAAGGGGATGGAGTCAGACTTGTACTTTCTTCCTGCCAAATTGCTCCCTGGGAGGATCATCTGGAGTGTAGCCCCTGTGCTTAGCTCAGGAACCTAGATCTAAGTAGCCATATTGCAGCTGTACATAGGGTGGATGCATTATGTACTCCCTTTTCTCATATTAGGACTAGGCATAATCTATCCCCTAATGATTCTGAAAGCAAAGTCTTTCAGGAAGACAGGGCAACACAGTATTTTGGTCTTTAAGTTAAGAGGGCAAAAGCCTATCTTTTTTGTAAAGCCTGTAATTTAGATTGCCGGAAGCCACAAATTGTGTTTCCAAATATTTCCCACTGAGGCACAATTCCTTCCCTGCTTCCTGCATTACTCTAGGGGAATAGTAATGTACTGCTGGCCTATATCAGCAGCCCGTTACAACATCCCTGTGCTGAGTCAGCTGTGCTGATAGCAAATTGGGAGGGGGTGGAGTGAAGCCTTACTTACTTTGAGGATCAGGACAATAAGCCGGCATGCTCTTGGACCAATGTTTTGTAAACTGTGCAGACACATACTCCTCTTACTTCCCTGCACATATAGTGTAATCCAGTCACTACCTAGCCCTCAGCATTTTCCCTATACTTGGAATAAGAAAAAAGTTGGTTACTTTTTTAATAGTAATCACTCTAGTGTAACACTTTCTGAGGAAAGCAATAATAGGTCCCATATAGAATTGAGGCAAATAGAACCAGGAACAAAAAGATGGAAGACCTGAACTGTAGGTCAAGTTAAATCACCAAAGTCCTGCTACAGATGATTCATAAAAATGAGATGAAGTTTAGAAATTTGGAGTGGGAGGGGGAATTTGGAGCAGTGTGAACTTGCAGGTTAGGCAGCATCCAGTGTATAAATGTACATCAAACCAATGACATTTCTCTGATAATTTTTCTTAACTGTACCTGGCAAGGACTAGTTGAATGTAGAGTCAATTGCAGTAAAATTGCCCATTTAGCTCTCAGAATCCTTTTGAACAGAGACTTCCTGTTCTGCCAATTAGCCTGTGAGTTGTGGTGATTCAATCTCACTGACTTTCTTGCCATTTGAACTCCCCGACTGGTTTTAAAAGTTTTTTTGATAAATTGCCTTATCGTTAGGATCGTTACCTTTCATTGTAGGGCTGGAAGGAAAGGCCATATATAATTCCATGGTGCTGCTTTGATTGTTTATTTCGTTCAGTTTTGATTCTATAAATAGTAACAATTGGCCCGACTTTGCAAAGATTGAATGCTACCTGCAAGCCTTTGATCACCCACAACTCCAGCTGAGTGTTCAGCAACTCACAGGACATGGCCCTTGCTTACTAATGAATATGATTACATATAAATTATAATATAATATAGATAACAAATCATAAAATATTTAGGAAACCCCAGACTAATTGTACCAAAACAATGCACCTTCCTACTCATAGTCTTATTGGCTAGCACTCAGCCCCAGACTTGCTTCTGTACTAGAGGTTTTGTATTCTTTATTATCCCTTCTGTAATTCTTCATTCACCTCATGTATCTGGTGTACCATTCCTGCACTGTTTTTTCTTCCTTATTATAAAAAACTACTGGGGTCTGTCTGAAAAGCATGAACTAACCACCTCAGGCAGAGCTTTTCAATCCATTCAATTACTGAGATCTGCTGTCTGCTCCCATTTGAACCCCCTTATCCTGCACCCTTTATATAACTTTTTTTGTTTCAGCCTCACTCAGACAGAGTATTATTATTCATGCATTCTTCTTCAAACCTTAATATCTAGCTTTAAATATGTCAAGTCTGAGAGGTCAATGGAACACTGCCACTAATGTAAGCTAGAATTATCTTGATGTGTTTCATTATACATTAATTCAAATTATTATCTAGTCACAGGTTTTCCCCGATCTACATTTATTATATGGACTTATTTAATATAATTGCTATTGGCAGCATATTCTTTCTGAACTAGATACTGCATATAACACAAAAAAATTATGTTAAAGGAACATTATTAAGATTTCAACGTCAAGCATTCAGAAGTTAGGAAATACCAGAAGTAAGGTTGCCTTTGCAACCTTAATTTGGATTCTTTTACACATTTTTACATAGATGTTAATTACGTGATCAAATGCTATTTTTTCCATTCATAAGGCCTTTCATCCTAGTATCTGTCCACCCAGCTCCAGTCTCTCCTCTGGGCTCGATGTGCAAGTTCCAATCTCCCTGCAACATCAAGTATTTCTCGCTTTCCATACCTTACCCAGCCACTGCTAGTTCCCTCTTTCCAATCTGCCTCTCTCCCCCCTACCTCCCTGAGTTTCACAGCCAGTCTGAGTCTCTCTCCACCCCTTCTTGGTTCCTTCCCCACACTCTTTGTTCAGCCACTCCCGATCTTCCCTCACATTCCAGTTTATTGTCAGATCTGTCTCTACCTCCCCCCCAGCCCTAAACTGGTTGCCAGTTCCAGTCTCTCACCTCCCCATACCTCTTTGTTCAGTCTCAGTGCTCTTCCCTAACTGGATCCTTCCTCACTCAGTCCCAAACTCTCCCACCCGTGTCTCTGACTCTCAGCCTCCTGGCCCAATCAGTCCCAGCCTTCCTTCCCCCCCACCCAAGCTCCAAATTTCTTTGCCCAGGTAGTCTTAATCTCCCCTCTCCAATTCCTTGTCACATTTTCTCTTCCTCTCCCTCCAGTTCCAGTCTCATAACACAAATAGGAGACATTTTGAGCTAGAAAATATATGTTTCAATCACTGCTAAGTAGCAGCTGCCATTAATGATTTTAAAATTAAAATACATTTAATATATTTCAATTATTATCTAATGTCATATTATAACAGGTCAGAAGTATGAAATAATGTAAACCTAACAATAATATAAAAGTGAAAAAGCAATAACATTGTAAATGAAATTTTCTAAAATGAAATTTTTCCTAAATGAAAAAAAATGTTTTGAAAAATGATTTCTTTTGTGGGAAATGTCAAAATTGATATGACTTCATGAAACGAAAGTTTATTTTGCCAAAACAGCTTTTTCCAATGTCTGACCAACTATAATCCAAAGCCAGATCAGCTCCAATGGTTTGGTACTGTCCTCAAACTGAAATGGTCGCTTCCAGTTTAAAGTCAGACAGACTACCAAGAGAATTTCTGTGGCTGGATGGTAGAAACTTTTAGAAAAATATTTCTGGAGGTATTTTTGCAATGAACAGGAAGTGAAGGTTGTAGGAGGTGCCCTAACATGACAGAACCAATTTGTATTTGAGACACTTTAAAAAAATTGCCAAACTGTCTAAAAACTGTTGGTTGTTTTAAATTCTTTTGGTTAAATAATATACGTTGCTGTATTAGAAAGTAAGGTCAAAAGAATGATCTCTGATTTAAGACTCTGTGACATTTTGGGATTACTCAGACCAGTAAGAGGTTCTGTCACCATCTGTCCTATAACCTTGGGGTGCCTTAACGTTTTGCTGCTATGGCTCTGATCCCTGACACTAGTAGCCTGCCCACAACCATAAAGCCTCACACTGGCTTTCACCAGCCTAGTTACTTCTTGCAGGATGACACCAACAACCCTTCCAGTCCTGAGTCTCCATATCATTTCATTGTCCTGCTGTGAGGTGGTGCTGAAGATTGTGAGACCATTTCTCTATACACACAAACCATCATTATGAGCTATGTATACAGGCTGTGGTTATGAATTTAAATTTAGAACATTACAAGCTTTTATAAAAGACCTTACTCAACATGTTTTTATAGCACAATAACATGGGCGGAGCATATAAGAGGCTTGGGGATGCTAAGAATCCCCCAGATATAAAAGGCTGCCCATGCAGGGGGCAAATGCTGGAGGTGGGTCACCTCCCTTTGGAAGCACACCAGCCCACCACCTTTGTGCCCTGGAACTAGCCCCATCACTTTTTTCCTTTCTTAAGCACTAGCAATGGGGTGGAGGGGGAAGAGAGGAATGAGAAGTGGGCGTGGCATTAAGGGAAGAGGCAGAGCAGGGGAAGGAAGAGGCAGAGTGAAGGTGGGGCCTGGGGGGAAAGGGTGGAGCATGGGAGGGGCCTCGAGGAAGGGGCAGGGGGCACGGTCTGGGCACTGGTGGCTCCCCACTTTTAGGGAGCTGCCGGCTCTGCTGGGAGTAGCCTCCCCAAACAAAAAAACCATGCACCACCTATGCACATTGTATAGAATCAGTTGATTCAACAGCTTTTTCTTTGGGGTACAAATCCCCTGTTCTCCCTTTAGTGTCTAGACACTGATTGAAAATATATATCAAACCAGTTAGCTAGATACACACAAATTATTTCACATCATCTTATTTTGCTCTGTGCTTTTGAGTTTACTAGGATACCCAGGATTTGCCTACTTTTCCAGCATTGCAGTCAAAACTCTTGCTTTCTTTTTTGAATTCACAGAGTATCAGTCTTACATTTTTTATTATTTATTGGTTGTACTAAATGAACACCAAATACTACCTAAGTAGTAAAGTACTTAAATACTAAAATTAGTACTTATTACATTATATTACCAAATATAAACTCATGCTATGATAGAGTATATTTCTAACCATCAGAGGAGTGAACTTTTGGAATAGCCTTTCAAGGGAAGCAGTGGGGGCAAAAGCCCTATCTGGCTTTAAGATTAAACTCGATAAGTTTATGGAAGAGATGGTATGATGGGATAACATGATTTTGGTAATTAATTGATCTTTAACTATTCATGGTAAATAGGCCCAATGGCCTGTGATGGGATGTTAGATGGGGTGGGATCTGAGTTACTACAGAAAATTCTTTCCTGGGTATCTGGCTGGTGATCTTGCCCATATGCTCAGGGTTCAGCTGATCACCATATTTGGGGTCGGGAAGGAATTTTCTCCAGGGCAGATTGGAAGAGGCCCTAGAGGTTTTTCGCCTTCCTCTGTAGCATGGGGTACGGGTCACTTGCTGGAGGATTCTCTGCTCCTTGAAGTCTTTAAACCACGATTTGAGGACTTCAATAGCTCAGACATAGGTGAGAGGTTTATTGGAGGAGTGGGTGGGTGAGATTCTGTGGCCTGCGTTGTGCAGGAGGTTAGACTAGATGATCATAATGGTCCCTTCTGACCTTAATATCTATGAATCTATATTGATTCAGCCCCATAACTCAATTTATATTTTCCAGTTAAGCAATCATTTAAAGAAATACCCATTGTTTCTTCTAATTTGGACAAAAGAAAACTCTTACCTTTGACACCTTTCCCTCATGCACTCTCAGACAAGGTTCACTAAGGAAGATGAGCGAATCTATTAATTACTTGGAGATAATGATTTATAAAGACAAAAATATTGTTGGTTTTTTTCCAATTAATTTTCACCAATTAATTTTCCAATTAATTTCTACCAGAAACATAACAGGAATTCTCCCATTAAGCTTTAATACCTTGTTTATTAACTGGGAAAGTCAATACAATTCTGATGGTAACTTTGCCCCACCTTACATATTCAGTAGGTACACTTAAAAATCTCCTTTCAGTTTTAGCATGATTCCCAGTATTTAAAGTGGGGGTTGCCATGAGAAGAAACATTCTATTGTTACTTCTTTTCTTGGGCTAGTGCATGAATCAGAGACTTTGAAGATTAAGACTTCCTTCACATAATGGCTGTCTCACTGTCTCAAAACTTTACATTTATCACCTGCATCCCGGAATCAGTTTATTGCATTTTAGCTTTCTAATGATATTGGCACTTTGCCAAAATCTGATGCTTATCTGTTCAGTCAGTATGAATCCTCTGATGATCGAGATATTGCTGATCTAATTGAGTCACTGGATGCTGCTAGATGGGCACAATGGGAAGATATGATTCAGAATCTAGATGTCAATCTATACTCAAACTGCAAATGCTGGAATTTGATTTGTCATCTCGGCACAGCTCAGCAACAACCAGCACTAGGCCGACCACCTGTCACGCCAAATCAAGCTTCCAGCCATCTGCTGAATGTGTCAAAGGCCCCAGCTGAGAAGGATGTTAGATGACAAGTCCATGACAAATGGTGTCAATTCCACTGGAGAAACGCTACTCGGCAGCTCACAGAGATGTTCACGGCCACAGAGTTAGACAATGTTCTGAGTGATATTAGGAGCCAGCCTGCTGCTGGTTATTACAACATATTGCCAGACTTCTTGAAGCACCTTGAAACTCATGCTCATCAGAGGCTGGTGCAGTTCTTCATGTGAGTGGTCAATGAAGAGCAACTTCTGAAGACATGGAGAATGTCAAAAGTCACTGCTCTCCTGAAACTGGGGAAAGACCCACATAATTTTACAAGGTACCGACAGATGTAGTGATAATTGTCTGTGACATTCAAGTTGCTTGAGCATCTCATTCTTCAGTGTTTCTCTCCACAAGTGGAATCAATACACAACATGGAGCATGCAGGCTTTTGGAGAGGTTGGAACACCTGCGATCAAGTGCTAGCTTTGACAATATGAAAAACCACAGGTTTTCAGAAGAACCTGAAAATGGGAGCCATATTTCTGTGACACAGTGTGGCACATGGAGCTCTTAGTCAGATTGTCAAGAGCACTCTTTGCATGGGCAGTCAATTTCATTGGCCTTTTGCTCCGCAAGAGATGTTTCCAAGTGCACATGGGAAACAAAGTTAGCACATGGAAAAGACAAGGCAATGCTCTACCCCAAGGGTCTGTGCTATCACTGATGCTTTTCAACCTGTATACAAATGACTTTCCATTCACCCTGTCCTGCAAGTTCATGTACACACATGGCATTTGCTTTGGAGTTCCAGCACAGTCATTTCCAGAACACGAAGACAACCTAAATGCTGACTTGATTAAGGTGGCTGGAGTCCGTGGCATATACAACCAAGTGTGACCGATCCAGTTTTGAGTGTATTCCATCTTTACAACTCCAGAGCAGCCGAAGAACAGAATACCTTTTTCAATGGACATCTGGCCTCTGACCAGGTTTGATGCTGGTCTGAGGGCTCTGCACTTCACTGCTGAAGCTGCCACAATAGGCTTGTCAGCTCCGCATCTGATAACAAGACGGCAGGATAAGGTACTAGCTTGTGTACATCCTTCCTGATAGACTATTGTCCTGAAAGAAATTGTCCTGAAAGACAAATGTCTGATCAAGAATATAGATACACTGGGCTTGACTCTCCTTTTCCCTTCACTGGGGTAAATCCGAGGTAATTCCATTGAAGTCACTGGAGTAATACCACTGTATAACTAGTGAGAAGGCAAAAACAGGCTTGCTGTTAAGAGAAGGAAGAAACACCTGAAAGCAGTGATATCCAATAACAAAAAAATTCTCCAGTTGCCAAGCTAGCAACACCTAGAAATTCCTGAAAATCTTAGAAAAGTAATTTTTCAGAAAAGGAAACTGAAAATCCAATACCATTAATAGTTCTTTTATTAATTACCTTTGCAACGGGGGACTGGAACTGCAACTCCCACAAGGCAACAAGCCATAGGAAAATACAGTTCAATGTTGAAATGGCTCAAAAGGAAGCATTCTGGATTATTTCAACAACCAAAAAATGTTGATCTCAGGAATGTCAAAGGTGGAAATGAAATGTTTTGACACTTCTGTTTAAAATTTTTTTGGAATTTGCATTGCACAGAAAAAAAATGAAACCAGAGTGTATGTGCTAGGATGGATGGGTCAGGCCAAATTACACTCTTTTCTCCTGCCACACACACAACCTTATGCTGCGGTGATGGTGCCAGGCTCCCCTCTTAGAACTATTGTTTCAGGCTGTATTGAGACTCAGGCATAAATCTCTGCATTGGTTGCATTCAAGTCCAGTTCCAAGCTTTTATTTGCCATGCTGAGATCTAGAAGCTTACTTTAAATGGCCCTCTCCAAGATTCCTGTATAATCACATGACTCCAGGAGCTGGGACCTTAGACAGGAACTTATAGTGCCTGCCCCTTCACTTGGCCCTTTCCCTTCCTACCAACATCCCTTCTTCCTTATCCAGACTGAACTTGAACCAGCTGCTTTTTGCCAAAGCACTTATCTGACTTGGGTACTGGGATAGCTGAGTGATGTCACTGTCTGTGTGGAATGAAAATTAGCTGGGTGTTGCACAAGGTTGATTCCTGTGTTACCTCATAGCAGAAGAGGGTGAAAAGGAAGACAAGCCCAGCAGAGCTTTTTGGGATCTTTCTGAGATCATCCCTGTCTTCTCTCAAAGATGAGCCAAAAAGGACTTCCTGATTGATTGGATTAAAGGCAATATCAGCTACCAATGGATTACTTTCTTTCATTCATGGCTATATGGAGATTGTCTACTAGTGTCATCTCTTTACTGTAGCCTGGACTGAAGTGTGACTGGGAAAGGTGTACAATAGTGGCGGTGAGGTGCTGCTCGGGTCAGCTTGCTACAACCTTCTAAATCTTGATTAGAAGGGGAATGTTAGATGAAAGATGGTAGCTGGCAAGAGTAATTTGCATTAAGAAATGCTTTTTATGCACTGGACAGACTATTGCATTTTCAAGGTGGCTGGAAAGTTGCCTTCCTTGAAAGAGGCATTTCTGAGATTCCACAGCAGACCCAGGTGCGTCTTGCTGGCATTCACTAACCACCAGCGGATTACGTGGTGGGTTGGATTTCACAAGTACTTTCAGGATGTCCAGTCACTCAGTCGGGTAGAACTCTGTCAGGGAAGGTTATTGAGCTTGCCACCAGCTACCTTAGGATGAAACTGGTTCTCTCAGATTTATTTGATCTTTTCAGCTAACCAAACTCAGAGTTCTTCACCAAATGAAAGTCTTGAGACCAAGACTGGGTTATGACAGCCTCTCCAGTTACATGTTGCCTTTTTTTCTCCTGAATGTTGTTCCTGTTCTGTAATAGAAAATGTAATTAAATATTATATATGGAGAAAAGAAGAGAGCTCCCCTGCCTAGTTCCATGCTGCTGGAAGCAGGCACAGCACCCTCCTATCAATCAAAACTATGTCTGCTGATGCCAGAGCTAAATATTGCCCACCAGTGGACACAGAATTCACTTGAAGGAAATGAAAACAGCAACTGCTACTATGTCCTGACATCCCACCGGTCTAGACTTGTCCTTTCTGTTGCAGTTAGTGAGGAAAGAACTATTAGACATCTGGATACCTGCAGCCAGATTGTCATACACAAATATTATGTGCAGCCATATTTTCATTCAGGAGTCCTGCCATTAATTTTAATTGGAGCTGAACCACGCCGTAAATCGGTAGGCACACATTGTATGGTGCAAATAATTTGTGTGCACCCTACTCTGTGTGCTTGCGCAAATCCCCAGTTTTGTAAAGCTCTTTGGAATCCTTAAGGATGAAAGGTAAAGCTGCATATGTAGGATATTATATGATTTTCTTCTGGATAAGTCAAGTTCAAAAGCAGAGATTAGAGACAAAAAATATTTATTATACTAAAGTGCAAATCTTGGCCAGAGTTGCAGATTTACAGTGATACACAGCCAACTGTGGCTGTTCTATGGGTGGTGAGAGTCACCTTCCATACCACTTTGTGTGAGTGAAGAACAGCCTTGCACTGTCATATTGACATAAGCAGTGGTGTAGACCTGCCCAATTTGAAGAACAGACAAAGCTGAATTTGGGGATCAGCTGTTCAAGCAGAAAGAATCCATGAGCTAAAAGCATGCTACAGTGTACATCAGAGATGCTGTGGCTGTCATACAAATGATAACTGGAGACAAATTCCACACATTTGATGAATTGCCTGCTGAGAACTCAAGGCAGGTCCTAAAAGTATCTGACAATGCTAATTCTGTAATCAAAGATTCTGACAGAAATGACAACCGTAACTCTTTGAAAACTGCAGAAAGACAGTGCCGGACAGGATGTAAGGTTGATGCAAGAAATACCAGGTGATTTAGAAAAAGTTTCTAACTCTGGCATTGAACAAGCAGTCACTTCTAAAATTTCTCTGTGAATATAGGGTTCAAAATGCACCTAAGAGTGTAGAAACACACTTAACACAAACACTCCTTGCTGAAGGCTTTTCCAGTGGCGAACTAAAGCCCAAGACTTGTACAGTACTCAAGAGGAACTAGACACAAGGATGTTTCTGCAGCTTCTGCAAGCCTCTGACTGCCTGATGCTGGGACTAGACAACAGGGAATGGATCACTTGATGATTGCCCTGTTCTCTTCATTCCCTCTGAAGCATCTGGCATTCGCCTCTGTCGGAAGACAGGATACTGGGCTAGATGGACCACTGGTCTGACCCAGTATGGCCATTCTTATGTTCTTTTGCTGTACATGCTAATATGGCTTTTGGGTCTCTTGGTGTCAAAAGAATCATGCTAATTAGGTCACCTGATACAGATGTTTTGGTCCTTGCAGTCCACTACTTCCCAAAAACATAACACGCAGACTACATTTGGATTGAAACAGGCACCATTACCCCCACAACTGACAAGCATGCCTTGCATGCAATTTGTGACGCACTCACTCCTGACTGTGACAACTTACTTCTGCAACATGCTACCTTCTGTCTTCCCTATTTCGTATTGGGAAAAAATCTGCGTTTTGTGTTGTCAAAATAAAGCAAGCTTACCAATTCAGAGATCTTGCAAAATTGGGAGAGAGTGCTGGATAAGCTGCATTTTCTTCAGCAAGGAATTTGATAGCAGTGATGTATGACCAGAGTGAAAAAGAAAAGGACACCCACAGACACCTGAATTGCTTGTGCCTCATTCTAGTCATCAAAAAGGAGAAGTCGCTGGCCAGACTCCCACCATGTGACAACAGTTTTGAAGTGCAGGTTTAAAGATCATCTTAGCACATTAAGATTTGGAGGTCTTCACACCAGATTTGGGAGCACCATTGCAACATGGACTGAAAAATGTGGATGATGAACCACTTCTTGTATCCTTCAAAGGCCCAAAGGCAACTGAGCATCTACAAGACCTTATTTATGCCAGTATCAGTGGAGGTTGCTTCACAATCAATCCTGTCTGTAGTCAGTACAATCTTCCCTGCACAGAACGGTATATGTGTCAAGACAATGAAGACTGTGGTCACCCACACACTCTCTCCGACATCATAATGATGAACAACATGATGATAATAATGTGGGCTAGAAATGGCACCAGCTCTATTACATTTCAGTGATGCCTATACAAATTCATTAGTACGTTTTGTTTGTGTTGTTATGCTTTGGGGTTACAAAGAAATCCGATGTTATGTCTTGAAATAATACATAATTTAATGATTCTAACAGAAACGAATGCAAATATTTCAAAGTAGTCCTTTTAACATGTTGACAGTGTCACTGTTTATCCCTGTTTCTATGGCAAGAGGACCACTTGAGAGCTCCACATCAGACCTCATCTTAGTAGACATAATAAGCTTTCAAGTGAAGTATGATGTTTGTGTGTGTAGAGAGGGTACATTAAGTCAATCAAATCGGTGGCGTCTGCTGCTCACTTAATAACAACCACAACTTTCTTGAATGTGCTAACTCATAGACAATGCTACATAATCAAATGAACCAATACAAAGCACTCTTTCATATGCTCTAGCTACATGTATACAGCTTTTTTTTTATAGAGCACTCTCAGAACAATAATAGGGGTCCACTTCGTTGCTCCTCTCCTACTACCATCACATATTGCTGTGTGAGGACTTCAGTGTGGAACTTAAGTGGGGTTCTGAAGGCTACCTCTGCCTCCAGAGCCTTGACTGGAGAAGAAGCTGCCCTTTCCATATATTCCCTGTCACATTCGGGGGTGTAATCAGACCAGTGAGGGTTTGTGTCACAACTTGGCCCACAACCTTGGGTGCCTCACAATGCTTTTCTGCTGTAGCTCCCAACCTGGGCCACTCACAAACCACCAAACAACACACAGGTCAAATCCTGAGTGTCTGTGTATAGCTGCAGGCCTTGTCCAGCACCTCTGACCTCAGCAGCCTGTCAGCAACACACCAGCCACACTCTGGTTTCCCTCAGCCGTGGTTATTACTTGCAGGATGACCCCCACACATTCCCATTCCTGAATTTTCCCAAAAACATGTGTTCTGCACTGTCTAGCCCTCTCGTGGACAGTTCAGTGGTAAAGGTCTGTTGCCCCTCTAATGGACCAATATTAAACCGTTTGATACTGTAATTGGAGTTACCAAACAATTTATTTTAAACACAACATTGGATTCATTTAGATTAAAAATAAAACAAGTTTATTTAACTACAAAGAGATTTTAAGCTGGTACAAATACAAGGTATTAAAGTCAGAAATGGTTACAAGAGAAATAAAGGTAAAATACTTTCTAATTGCTAAAATTTAATGAGCTAGATTTGATTCAAGGTAAAATCCTTACCATGTGTTCTCAGCAACAGGGCTGACCAAATTCTCTAGTTAGGATCTCCTCACAAAGTCAAAGGGTTAGTTCCTTTGTTGTCTTAGGTGAAATGGGGAGAGAGAGAGAAAAAAAAAACTGGGTGCTTTTGCCCTCACTTTTATAGTCCAGTCAGCTTTTGAAATGAATTTTCGTGAGGCTTACCCCTAGATAAAGTTCATTCCAGCTGTGAAGATGGAGAATGGAGTCTAGTGGTGAAAGAGGCTCCATGCTGTTTTTTGCTAAAATGCAGATTGATCTTTCGTTCCTCCTTTCATTGCCAAAGAAGGGCCACTTGACCGGTGATGGCCAATCAACTTTGATGACACTTGGTTAGAGGCATCAGCTTGTCCTTTGTCTTTGAGAAAGCAGTTTACCTCTTCCCCAGACTTGTCTGGTAAACACATTGTAGTCATAATTTCAGCTTATGTTCATAACTCTTAATATGCATTAATATATACATTACACACAAATATTGATGATCTCTGTGTTATTAGTTTTTAAATGATACCTCACAAGGCATACTTTGCAAAAAGTTTACTACAAGAGTGTGTAAGGTGTGAATACAGGGGTGCTTTCGGTCATCCCCCCCACTCCCTCAGAGCCCTGTAAACTCCCACCATTAGATCAGTTCATTAGAGCAAATTTCTGTGTGAATTCCTAGCTCTCCAAATGTTGTAAGAGTCTGAAACAACAACAACCAACTGGTGAGGGGAATATTCACCCACTGAATATCAGACCTCTTTATAGTATCTCAAATTGGGCATCCGAAACCCGAGGCACTCAAAATCACTGATCACTTTTGAAAATGTTGGTTATATTTATTAATACACTTACCATTTGGGCAGGATATACAAAGGCATTCCTCTATAACAAGTCTGAGAGGGGCTGTGCAGGGGATGGGCAAGTCCTGTCCCTCCCCAGCAAGCCAGGACTAGTAGCAAGGAGCCCTTAGCTGGGGTGCTGTCAGCAGCATGGGGAGATAAGACTCACCTCCACCTCCGGGAGCCTCCTCCTGCTGCAAGAAACTCCATGGCTACTGCCTGAAGAACTGGGCTCTGAAGGCAGCAAAGAAGTGAGGGTGGCAATCTTGCAATCCCTTTGCAACAGCTTTGTGACACCCGTCCCCCGACCCATAACCCCCTTTTGTATTGGGACCCCCAGGGTTACAACACCATGAAATTTCAGATGTAAACATCCAAAATCATGCAACTGACCAATTTTTAAACCCCTTGGCCGTGAAATTGATCAAAATGGACCATGAATATGGTAGGGCCCTACTCATATAGTGTGTTGGGACATTGTTCATTACATATCCTTCTTGGTCATCAATTCTTAAATTGGAGTGTTGTGAAGAGGTAATCAGAATCCAAAATTAGGAAAAAAATAAATATAAACATAATTTGAAACTCAGTTAATGTATAAAGTCCAGAATATGTATAGCAGCAATCTGGTAACATTGCAGAATATTCCATTGAGAAATAACTAATTTGGCTCTTTTGAACTCTTCCCCAGCACTGTATTTCATAAAAACCATTCAAGCTCCATTAACTAAGAGTAAACATCACTGCAATTAAATATGTTTAATACCCAGAAATGCAGCCAATTGCCTTAACCCAGACCTTAATATGAGAGCAATGAAGAATACACTGTAGGGAAGAGAGCAGTATTGGGAACAGATGGACAAGGTGACATAATGTATCTTTTCCTTCTGCATTTACTATGAGTATCTAATTCCAAACCTTAGGACAGAGTGCTTATTAAGAGGAACTTACTTTGCAGTCTGTATTTACTTTGTAGCTTGGCTCATTTACATCTCCCTGGTTTGTCATCCCTCTGTTGAGAAGAACTAGAAATGCCATACTGATAACTGGGATGTTTAGAGCATTATCTGCTACTATTGGAAAGGAATTTGAGCCTCTGTAACATTTCTATAATCATGACAAATGTGTCATTTGTAATATTGAGTAACAAGGAGTCACAATTCTAAGGGGAGACTTTGATTATGTGTATAAGCAGTCCTCTCATTTGGAGTCCTGGAAACATCCAGTTGGCATTGACTCTGCTCAATAATTTAAAATAGGCATATTCATCACTCGTTATCTATCCTTACCCAGTTTGGGCTTGCTGCTGATCCCACAACAGGGTAAATCAGGAAAAAAGTCCATTGAAGTTAATAGACTTACTCTGCTTTAAATGCAGTGTAAAGACAGGACCTTTGTCTGCAATTGGACTGGACTTAGTTTCCAAACTTCTTTGTTAGTCGATGCATTTAGATTGAACCACTTGATATGCTGCTCATGGCTAAAAGCAAACATTGAAATAATGCCCATAATATTTATAACCTGCTTCTCTTCCCTGTCTGTTCTTATATATCAAAGACGAATGTAACATATGTGGGGCCAGCACCACTCTGCCAATGGAGCTCATCTGTTCTATATTTCTCTGTCCTTTTTTTTTGTTCTGTATCTATTTCCATGTATGTCCGTTTACTACAAATAGAGCTGTTTCTGTGTTACCAATGTAACACAGAACTGTAGTTGACCTTTGGGATTTTTTTTTTCCCTGTCATATCACAGTAAATAACACTGACAAGAGAAATTGAGCTGGAATAAATGCTATTCAGTTACACTGATGTGGTTACATAGGGTTCCTGTAATGGCAGTATATTAAAGGCAGCAGCAGTCCATTGATCATATAGTGTCTGAATAAGCCAATTGAACTGTACTGAATACATTTTAATTCAATGCACTAACAATAAAAAATATATTTGAGGTCCTGACAGACATCCACAAAAGCAAGGAGATCCAGTGCTAATAACACATCAGTTCTTTTTCACGAGAGATTCAAAATAGGAGTTTAGGACCTTATCATGGTATTTGGGGAAAATATACATAGACGTTTGAAATGATTACATCACTGGCTGATGAGAAAAAAAATTATCAGAATAAATTATTCAAGAAAACCCAGAAAAATTCAACATGTGAGAACACCAGAAAACGTATTCCCTGCATAAATTATTTGATGAAAAGTAACAACATTAATCAAATAATGAATTTGACCAACAGTATTAAATTAGATTTATATGTACCACCATTTTAGATAGTATGGACAGCCAGTGGATAAAAGGGAAAAGAAGAAGCCATATATGTTATTTAAAGAGATATTTAACATGTGAAGAGTAGGTAAGCCATTGGCGAGAACCATATGTCCCGGTATGAAAGAACCTCAGAATCAATAGGTAATATACAAACATCCCAGGGGCCAGAGGGCCTAAAAGATATAACAAAGGAGGGCAGTTAGTGTTTCCTGATGGTGCTTCTTAATTGAAAATGTCTAGCTTTAATGCAGTGCACCCATATTTAAAAATTCACACTATAGTAAAGAACAGAGAAACAAGAAAACCACTGGTGCCATTTTAGGGTGAAATCCTGGACCCACTGAGACTGATGAGAGTTTTGCCATTAACTTCAGTGGGGCCAGGGTTTGACCTTTAATATTTAGAGATATACAGGGCTCAGACTGAAGGGAGCTAGAAGGAATGTTGTTCTGCTAAAACAATTGGTTTAACACATAAGAGAATGGAATGGAAAGCATTCCAATTGTTAAATATTTACTCACTGGGCAACAGAGACTACAAAAGAGATACTGATTAGACACAGTTAAAGGAATACGTAGGGGGACAAAATACACTTCGATTAAAAACAGTAGGCCAGATCCTCAGCTGGTTTAAATTCTTGTAGCTCCATTGTAGTTATGAGCTACATGGAGCCTCACTGATTTATGCCAATTTGAGATCTGGTCTAGAACTGCATAAATTTCCAAATGGAAATTATACCAAACAAATTGACTACTGTATACTAAACTTTCTGGGGAAGTATTCCCCAAATTGAAGGAAAGGATTTATAGCCTTAATACATTATATTACACATGTTCTAAGGATATTACAACTTGAATTGGATGAGCTAATTAACTTGAAAAACAAAAACAGTAATAATATCATTAACCATTTTTCAGATTGAATCAAGGTTACATAGCGCTAGAAGGAGACCATGGATTATTCATGACTGGAACCAACTGTCTGATGTCATTGTCTATATATATGACTTTGCAAAAATTAAACTTAAAAAAAACTATTTAAATTTAGTTTTGTGTTTGAGGAAGTTTCATAGATTCATAGATATTAAGGTCAGAAGGGACCATTATGATTATCTAGTCTGACCTCCTGCACAATGCAGGCCACAGAATCTCACCTACCCACTCCTCCAATAAACCTCTCACCTATGTCTGAGCTACTGAAGTCCTCAAATCGTGGTTTAAAGACTTCAAGGAGCAGAGAATCCTCCAGCAAGTGTCCCGTGCCCCATGCTACAGAGGAAGGCGAAAAACCTCTAGGGCCTCTTCCAATCTGCCCTGGAGGAAAATTCCTTCCCGACCGCAGATATGGCAATCAGCTGAACCCTGAGCATGTGGGCAAGATTCACCAGCCAAATACCCAGGAAAGAATTCTCTGTAGTAACTCAGATCCCACCCCAGCTAACATCCCATCACAGGCCATTGGGCCTATTTACCATGAATAGTTAAAGATCAATTAATTGCCAAAATCATGTTATCCCATCATACCATCTCCTCTATAAACTTATCGAGTTTAATCTTGAAGCCAGATAGGTCTTTTGCCCCCACTGCTTCCCTTGGAAGGCTGTTCCAGAACTTCACTCCTCTGATGGTTAGAAACCTTCATCTAATTTCAAGTCTAAACTTCCCGATGGCCAGTTTATATCCATTTGTTCTTGTGTCCACATTGGTACTGAGCTTAAATAATTCCTCTCCCTCTCTGGTATTTATCCCTCTGATATATTTATAGAGCGCAATCATATCTCCCCTCAGCTGTCTTTTGGTTAGGCTAAACAAGCATTCTCATTAAACCAAAATAACAAGCAAGTCAGCACAAACAGAAAAATCCCTGCACACAGTCCAAGGAATGGGGGAAATCAAAATGAGCAAAGAATTCCCTACTGTTACTAAGAAAGAACTTTTGACGTCCATCAAACCTTGATCTCTTAACAATGGCTAATACAGTATCATTTTGGACACTAGGACTATACCCTCTTCTTCTTGCTTTTGTGTTTTTGTGATCAGGCCTGCTGATCCTTCCTTCCTTTTATCCCTTGTCAACCTAGTAAGCTTATCCCTTATCCCTTCTCTCTCTCTCTCTTTCGCATGAGGCAGTGTAGCCAATAATTTGATCTATGAGTTCAAACAGACTTATGAAATCTGGATCTGAAGTTGTCTCCCTTTTCAAATTTCACAGTCAAAGGTTCTCCATACACTCTGGGACTCTTCTGAAGATAAGCAAAATCCCAAAGCATGTATTGTATGGGTCTATGAACATATGCATGACATGATAAAAGAAATGAAGGTATAGGTCTGGAAACCAACTTCAGGTGGTCAGATAAAAGAAAATTTCTAGCATAATGGAGGAACAGGGGAAAAGTCACAGAAGGTAGGACAAGAAATAATGGGCTTAATTTGTGGCAAGAGAGATTTTGGTTAGATATTAGGGAAAACTTCTAAACTATAATGGTAGTTGAACTCTTGAATAGACTTCCAAGTGAGATTATGGGGCACTCATCATAGGGGGGGTTTAAGAACAGGTTGGACAAACAACTGTCAGGGATGGTCTGGATTTACTTGGTCCTGCCTCAGTGCAGGGGCCCAGACTTGATGACCACTCAAGGTCCCTACCGCACCTACATTTCTATGATCTAGGGATTCTATAAAGCAGACACTCTTTGTGGAAAAAAAAATCATTTAATAAAAAGATCCACCTATTTTCTCATTGAAAAAATATTTGGATGGAAAATTTTCAACAAGTCCTAGTACTCATGTATATAAACAGTGAATTTGTGGGTAGGTGAATGATGGAAAGTCACAAGCATAATTAATTTTGTTCATCTATCCTATGACTACAGATGTGATGCAATATACAACTAAGAAGGTCCAGAAGAATCAACAGAAAGGATTCAAAAAAAGTTAGACTGGAAAGTATGAGAGGAGTAAGCTGCTTATGCAATTCATTGTAACAAACAAAATAATAAATCTGGGGACAAATAAAATAAATATACACTGAAAAATCATAGATGGAAATCACAGAGCAGGCTAAGGATTACTGGATTAGAGTGGCAAGAATCAAAATCAGCACAACGCTTAGAAGCAGTAAAACAAGACAAACATAATTCTGGAAGTATAAAGAGAAGTGCTGAATACGAGTTGCAGGAAGTTTTTCTGACACTAAATGAGGGAGCTAATGAGGTCACATTTGAAATATTAAGTTGATTTCAGGCTGTTTTATAATACTGCAAATAAAGATGACTTTCTGGAGAAGTAGAAGGCTCAGCAGATGGCAACTCAAATTATTTAAGGATTCCCTTAATGTAGTTATGTTAAAATACTTGGGAAAGTAGGATTGTATTCTTTGGAAAAGAAGAGACTAAGAAATGATATGATAACCTTGAAGCGTATTCTCAATAGAACAGAAAGTATGTGTGTTAGAGGACTGTTATGGTTCAGGGATGAGCTATCTCTTGCTGTCCCTGCATGGAAACTTTTAAGTGACAGGCTTACACCTGCACTTCTCTCAGAGTGGAATCCCCACTAGCAATTTACCCCACTAGACCACCAGGCTACAAACACCTACTGTTTCCCAATTGTATTATCTCCAGCAGATTCTTTCAGTCAGTATGTGTCTCTGAGTTCACAAGCAGTCTTTTATCCATTTCAAGGTACCTTTGTCTGTCTTTGGGGCCCTGGCCCTGATCCAAACTGGTTTATGCATCTTCACCAGGATGGTGGAGGTAGTTTTCATGGCATGGATTCCAAGTATTTTCTGTTAGAGCACCAGAAAACAGGGCTCTTTCTAAAGTCATTGTTTTGGGTTCCTGCAGGGCTTACCCTTAGCTACCTTTCAGCCAGAAATACAATAACCACCAAATGCACATTATATATATATATATATACCCCCCCCCAAAACAATGACTTTATGCTTTGCCAACCGATGATCAATCAGAAAAAATGGTGGTGTTAAGTGACTTGTCAAATAGATAGCACTGATAAGCAAAATTCTGAAATTTAGTTTCTGGAAGGTATGTCTAGCAGGTTGCAGAGCACCAGAGACATGGGTGAAAATCACCACCGTGCAAAGAGCCGGTTCAAGGTTGATATAACACTTAAATCCTATATAAGCTGTAATGGGATCTAAGTAGTCTAATGTTTGTGCTGGCACACTGCATGGGGTGAATTTCACTTATGCATGACTGTAACACCTCTATAAAAATGATGTGATTATTTCAAATCTTGAATGGCTATCATTTATTGTTACTTTACCCATTCATTGGTTTACTCTGATCTCACTGATTAGTTATCGTGGAATTATTCCTTACTCCTGACTTTCACCTTTGTAAGTGGGAAGAGAATCAGGCACCGTAAATGAAAATGACATGGATTTAAAGAAAAAGCTCAAACAAATATTTCTATGTATTTAAAATAATAAAAACACACACATAATTTTCGGTTCTTTTCTTCTTTTGCAATGTAAGAGATTTTCCTGATTCAATATCAGTCTTCTTAATCCCTGACAGGCTGACAAACTGTGAAATTCATCCTTACTACCATGATAAAGCCATAAATGCTTCATCTGTGTCCATGATCTACACAAGGCAGTGTTTATAAGAATTAATTAATATTAGAGTTGCATTGAGCTATTTGAATCTCTGCCAGATTCACTTCTGGACATATGTGAATTCCCCCACACCATTCACCCACTGAGTGTGTGCTCTAGAATCATGCTTCTTTGAAATGTCTCTTAGATGAGTAAGACAGAAAGATAGACAGACAGGTGCTCACTTTAGCCAAGTCCCACTCTGAAATTTCTGGCTAAAATTAATAATACTATTATTTGTAAAGCACCCATCTAGTCTTTGCACATAATAATAGTAATAAAAATGGAATATTAAAATTTATATTAATGCATAATAAAATCACCACCCTCTTGAACATTAATAATTCAAACAGATTTGATGGGTGTGGGAGGAGGATTCCATCTGTAAGCAAAAGGGAAGAATAAAAAGAAAAAAAAACATTTGAGTCCAAGGATGGCGTACTAAAATAAAAATGGTTTCAGAGTAGCAGCCGTGTTAGTCTGTATCTGCAAAAAGAAAAGGAGGACTTGTGGCACCTTAGAGACTAACAAATTTATTTCAGCATAAGATTACAGACCTAAAAGTCGCAATATTACAAAAAAAAAAACTTCAAAAACAGACTACAGCGAAAGACTGCTGAATTGGAATTAATTTGCAAACTGGATACAATTAACTTAGGCTTGAATAAAGACTGGGAGTGGATGGGTCATTACACAAAGTAAAACTATTTCTCCCTGTTTATTCCCCCCCGGCCCCCCCGCTGTTCCTCAGACGTTCTTGTCAACTGCTGGAAATGGCCCACCTTGATTATCACTACAAAAGTTTCCCCCCCGCCCCCTGCTGGTAATAGCTCACCTTACCTGATCACTCTTGTTAACGTGTGTATGGTAACACCCATTGTTTCATGTTCTCTATGTATATAAATCTCCCCACTGTATTTTCCACTGAATGCATCTGATGAAATGAGCTGTAGCTCATGAAAGCTTATGCTCAAGTAAATTTGTTAGTCTCTAAGGTGCCACAAGTCCTCCTTTTCTTTTTGTAAAATAAAAATAAAATGCCTTAGGTGGGAGGAAGATTTTAGGTACCCTTTCCAAGTGAGGAAACTTTTCTTCTTCAAGCTTAGTACCTATGTATGCAGGTGCTATTGCTCAGATAGGGTGAAATTCATTCCTTCTGCAGACTCACGGACTATGTAGCACTTAAATCCTACTTAAGCTGTATTTTGAGAGCTTACGTTGTTTTTAAGGCCTTTGTAGGCTCTCCATATAGAGGTGAACTTCACCCACAGTGTGCATGCACACAAATGCAGGCCACAGTTACAAAATTGGTGTCCCATAATGTTTAATTATGTTTAATTGAATTAATAAGACCAATGAATAAATCAACTAAGTATTGATAATATTAATGTCGTAGCTAACACCAGCTCTCTTGGAAGAGCTTTATAATAAGAGATTGTCTTTCTTTGATATCAAAGATGTTACATTTTGATAGGGGTGTTTTACAACTTAATTATTAACCCTTAAGTTGTAAATGGCTTTGTGTCCCCAGTTGGAAGGCACCATACATGTATAATATTATTATTAAGCATATAACAATGAGTCACACATATACATATTTAAGACTAGAAATTAAACCAGCTGTATATGGTGTTTATCCTGAAGAATTAAAACCACCACCTGGCTCTTTCTCACTATTAAAAACATCGCAGAAATTGAAATCCCATAGAATATGTGACAGATTCATTTTTACTGCCTCTGAGTTTACCATCTGGTGTCCTTTATTTCATTAAGCTGTGGTTTCAAGGCAGAGGATTAATGTAAAGCAATCCCAGTAAAATGTATTACTTCTGATTTGTCAGCTAGATAGTGAACTCCACCAGTAATGTGCCAATAGATAGCACCCTTGCTGTCCAGAATAATGTGTGAGCTTCTTCACAGAGATTCCACAGACCAAATTGCACTAATACAATCACTATTTAATGGCAAAGCCCAAATCTAATGGAATAGAAAGGACTCAGGGCTGCTTCCTATTCATCTCTTTTTTTCCTTCCACCATAACCAGGCCTTTCTCCCTTCAGTATCAGCCTTGCATTCCCCTGATAATTGCCTCTTATTGAACCACCAATAAGACCACTTTCTCTCACTATCCTAATTCTTTTTCCTGACCCAAAAGGGTCAGGCGAACTCATACACTCCCAATAGGCCCTGTAAAACCCTGCTGCCCCATAGGCCCCTCTGGCTCCCAATGGGCTGTTAGATTTGCTAATGTCACGTGCTCAGGTGCATTGTATCTAGATGTCTATTCTACTAAAACCTCATCTATACGCAAAAGTCCTTCCCTGTTTAGTGATATCACAGAATGCATCCCCCCTCCTTCATTCCTGCACCAGGGAAAAGCCCACAGTTACAGAATTAATCACTACCAGCCCAGTAGACAGCTGAAACTGAGAGCTCAGCTCCCTGCAAAATAATAAACCTTTTAAGTAGCTCAGAGAAAGGCATGAGTCTACTTAATGGTTTAGATTCAGTTTGTTTCAAGTTTTTAACTGAGGTTCTGGTCTGTTCTTACTGTATTCTGAACAGGCTCATCTTTCACTGATAGAAATGTCGGAAGCAAAATACCACATTTGATATATAAGATATTAAATCAGCTTGTTCCTCTATTTTACTATGGTGACAGAGGATGTGGTGACCAATTACAAGGGTACTGGACGCATCTTACTATCTTGATAGTGATTATTAATTTCTTTATTTTTGCTCTCAGTCATTGTTGGCCAGTAAATGTTGGATCTATTGTGAAGAACATCACCTTTAAAACTGGAAATTAACCAATCTCTCTATCATAAATACATTACAGATACCTGTAGATATTGAGACTAAGCTTTTTCTTTTACAGACTTTTACAATATTAGTGCACATTCTCTAAGCCAAGCACATCATCATATGTGTTCCTCCAAGTGATGGCAAATTAGTCATGAAATGCCAGCAGAATGACTAATTTTTCTGCACAACCGCTCCAGCCACAGTACAACAAGCTAATGCTTTTTTAATATACTATTGCTGTTATAAAAACGCAAGCCAGTCATTAACTGTCTGTAACAATTTGTATGGATTTATTGCTTAATTAGATTTTTACCTTTATTTGACAGGGGTTATTGAATATATCTTATATTCCTCCTATAAAGTCAGAATAAAAGTCAAAGTAAGTTTCTATATGAGCTTATATTAAAATGCAATACAGTGATACAATAAAATATATTAACCCACTTCAGAGGGTTTTAATAGGGCCCATTTTAACACAAAGCTATTTACATATTTGCATAATTTTCCTGGTCATTTTGCTAATTACCAAGCATATATATTTGTAAGGTTTAATGAGGATTTTTCTCCCTTGCAGCCCATCCGCTCTTCCTTTGTGATGCTGCAATTAAGCTATAATGCTGAATTTGAAGTATTGTGGCAACTTCCAGAGTAAAAGACAGCAGGTTTCAAACATAGAGACCTCTCACTCGCATTCTAGGGCCAAACAGAAGTTGAAGGTGAAGATATGTTTAGTCACATATCTTCAGTATTTAATCATAAGGATGGGAGGAAAATCAAATGTTTCTTCAGGAACTCATGAATATTAGACAGGTTTCCGAGTAGCAGCTGTGTTAGTCTGTGTTCGCAAAAAGAAAAGGAGTACTTGTGACACCTTAGAGACTAACCTATTTATCTGAGCATAAGCTTTCGAGAGCTACATCCGATGAAGTGAGCTGTAGCTCATGAAAGCTTATGCTCAAATAAATTGGTTAGTCTCTAAGGTGCCATGAATATTAGAGCTACCTTTTGGGGGATATTTCCAAAGCAGAGCAAATTTGATCCTTAATTTAACTACATTTACTTTGGTATGTGGAATTTAAATATAGATTCAGAGCCAAATCCTGGTTACCTTATTTGGGTAGCACCATGAAAAAAAAAAAAGGCAAGCAGACTTGGTCCTTTGTGTTCACACTTTTCCATTCTCTCTGCAACCCCCTTTCACATATTCTGTGCTCATTGTTTATGTGACCCTACCACTGAATTAATCCAAAACTTGTGCAGCAGACTTAACTGTCATTGATCATTGCATTACAATCACTCACATTCACATACAGCAGTCATTTCAGGCCTGGAATGTGGGAGAAGAAACACAAATATCATAAGCATTTCTAGGTCTCCTGACATCATTATAGCCAATCAGACATTGTGGAACTCCATTACTATCTATTAAAATGGAGTGCCTTTCAAATGGATTTTATTTACACCATTGTAAATAACTGTTAATAAAACTACAGAGAGGATGAAACCTATAAGCAGTAAGATAAGGATCATTGATATAAACCATTGCAAATCTTCAAAGAGGCCCATATTCCCAGACTCTGAGGAAAATTCATCCCTGCCCAGAGGGCCAACAAAAGCTTATTCACCACTTAAGCCTTATTTTGAGGGTTTAACTGATACTTGGACCTTATTCTGGCCCTCCACCAAGGGATAAATTTCACTCTCAGAGAGTAATGGCAGGGAGTCTAAAATAGGGTTGCCAACTTTCTAATCACACAAAACCAAACATCTCGGCTCTGACCTGCCCCCTGTACCGCTCTTTCTCCGAGGCTCCACCCCCTGTCCCTCTGTGGCTTGCTCTTCCCCACCCTCACTCTCTTTCACCGGGCCGAGGCAGGGGGCTGGGGTAGGGGTTATGGACTCTTGTCTGGGGGTGCAGGCTCTGGGGTGGGGCCAGGGATGAGGGGTTCTGGGTACAGTAGGGGGCTCCAGGCTGGGGCAGGGGCTAGGGTGTGGGAGAGAATGAGAGCTAGGGGGTGGGGCCAAGGATGAGGGGCTTGGGGTGCAGGAGGGGACTCCAAGCTGGGGCCAGGGGTTGGGGTGTGGGAGAGGGTGCAGGGTCCTGGCAGCACTTACCATGGCTTCAAGTAAGTGCTGCCAGGTCCCTGCAGCCTCTAGACACATAGGCGGCCAGGCACATAGGATCTGCACAGTGCACGCTGCCCCCTGCAGCTCCCATTGGTTGCAGTTCCTGGCCAATGGGAGCTGCAGCACCAGCACTCGGGGCAGGAGCAGCGTATGGAGCCTCCCAGTCCCTGGCTGCCCCAGCACCTAGGGACCACAGGGACCTGGTGGCTGCTTCCAGGAGCAGAGCAGAGCCAGGGCAGGCAGGAAGCCTGCCTTAGCCCCAGGACCCCGCTGTGCCACCAACTGGACTTTTAATGGCCGCCAGGGTCAAAGACCGGATGCCTGGCAACCCGAGTCTTAGAATATTTTCTTTTTAAATTAAACACAGGGAAAAGAAATAATGAAAAAAATTAACTAATTCTAGATATAAAAAAAAAAGATACTGCCAGTTAGGCTCCTTTGAAAATCCCATCCTAACTAAATAATTCTACAAAATGTCACCAGAAATATTATTGACTATGGGCATGACTCTGCTCCCATTTTACCTGTAGTTGTGATTAGAATAATATGAAAAAAGGGAAAGGTGGCTACAGCTAACCAGTGAGCAGATTTTTCAGGGAAACGCTGTGAAGAATCAGGAATCATACCTTTCAGCTAAACTGTGGAAATGAGATGAAAACTGGTAAAGTTTTCAACAGTTTTCCAAGTTTATTCAGCTTGGGAGGGCTTTCCAAGAAACTGCTACTGTTATAAAAAGGTCTAAGGATATGCCGGACTAGGACACAAACAATGAGATATCAGTCCATTTTACCCTCAGTAACCATTGCAATTTAAAAGATTTGATGAGAAAGCTTTCAGACAACAAGGACTCCAGAAGACAAACTATGTCTGCCTGAAATAGGGTAAAATTATATCAGTTATTAACCTATGTGACAGGGTCGGGCCAGATGGCTATAGGAGAGTAATTTTTTTTAAGCAAAAGATGTTTTTATTTGCATAACACACTTACAAAGTAAAAACAGCAGCATATGCAATATGTAACACAGCAACCAATCGCAATTGTTTTCTCATTAGCTTCAGGGGAGTGTTCAAGCTTGCCTGGGCCCAGAGCGGGTGGCTTCCTCGACTCTCGTGGTCTTCCACCCTTCCGAGTTACCTGGTGGCCCAGAGTGAGGGGGCTTCATCAACTCTCATGGTCTTCCACCTCCTCGAGTTACCTGGCGCTATGCCCGAGTGTCACCAACAATTCCCTCCTCTGAAAGCACCCAACAAGAGGGGCAGGCTGTGGGGTGGACAATCCGGGGGGGACACACACGTGCACCCATGTGTGAAAGGACCCCACTAGGGTGGTGGTGTCTGCAGCAGCAATGGCTGGGGTAGGGGTCTCTTACTCTCTCCCCCAATCAAAGGGTCAGACAAAGGGACTCGGACGGGGACACTGAGCAGAGAACCTCGGACAGCACCCACCGCTCCTCAAAAGCATCAAGGGAGTCAGTGGACGCCGCCCAGAGGAACTCTGCCCGGATACGTGAACGGGCCGAGGATCGGAAAACGGCCCCACAGTCACAGGAAACTCCATCGGCCAACCTCCTCTCTCTAGTTTTATAGATGGCCATTTTAGCCAGGGCCAGGAGGAGGTTAACTAGGAGATCCTGCGACTTTGTGAGGCCACGGATGGGGAGTGCATAAAAAAAAAGGTGAGGGGAAAAATGCAACCAAAAATGTAATAGGAGATTTGTGAGGAGCTGGAACAGGGGCTGCAGCCTTGTGCACTCCTAATATATGTGCGCCAGGGTTTCCCTCACACCACAAAAGGGACAAGTATCTGGGATGCGGGTGAACCACGCCAAGTACATGCCCGTGCTCACAGCTCCATGAAGGAGCCGCCAGCTGATGTCCCTGACAGGCCTCAGAACCAAGGTGGAATATAGGCTGGCCCACTGTGGCTGCTCACCCTCCAAAGGTGGCAGAAGGTCTCGCCACTTTGTGTTGGGGCGGGACACTAGGGTGAGGGCGTGAAGGGTGTGGAGCGCGAGCGTGTATAGATGTTTCCTTGGCACGGTTTGGAAGCGTACCGGCTGCAGTTCATGCATCCGGCTCACAGTGAAGGGGTGGGGGGGGTCGATTGGATCTGCGGGGCAAGGTTCTAATTAAAAAATCTGGTGGGCCTGGGGTAGAGGGTGGGAGGGGCATGCCCTCAAGCAGGACCCGGTCGAGGTAAGCTCGAGCAGCGGGAGACAAAGTGGCCTTCACCTCCTGAAGTACACGCCAGGGGGAACGAGGTCTGGAGAGCACCATGCGCCGGGCGAGCATCAGGGGATCCAGTCAGTCTCCCCGGTCGTAGTCCAGGAGGTCTCCAACTCTCGTGACTTCTGCCAGGATCAAGCTCTGGTGCACCAAGCGGGACTCTGCCACCTGCACACGGAGCTGGGGGTTGTGTAGCAGGGGCTCCGCGAGGAGATCTACCCCCTCCGTGGCCGCCACGGACCTGGTCCTTAAAAACAGTTTCCAAGTCCGGATGAGGTCCTGGTAGAAGACCGGCAGCTCGGAGAGGTCTCGCGGAAGACCTCCCGGACAGAGATAAAAGAGCTGCCGGTCATATCGGAGCCCTTGGATGTGGCACAGGATGGTGTGTGCCAGTGTGCTCCATGCTGAACTGCCTGCACCATAGAGGAGCCTCTCTAGGGCCTGGAGGCGGAAGACACGGACCTGAGTATGTAGACACTTCAGGCCCTGTCCTCCTTCTTTCAGGGGTAGATGAAGAACCCTTACAGGGGTCCAGTGCGTTACTGACCAAAAGAACTCCAGAACCGATGTCCGGAGGTTGGTCAGGAAACCCGGGGCCGGGACCAGGGTGTTGAGCGGGTACCAGAGCATGGACCGGACTAGTTGATTAAGCACCAGAGCTCTTCCTCGTAGGGAGAGACATCGGAGTAGTCCCGTCCATTTCCGGAGCCGCTCTATCACCCCACCCTCTAAATTTTCCCAGTTCTCCAGTGGAGAGGGATGCATAAAGAAAGGTAAACGCCGAGGTAGAGCAGCGGACCCACGCTCCACCGAATGGTCTGAAGCATGGGTGGGAGGGAGCTCTCCCACCGCCAGTCTCCTACCGCCAAGCCAGAGCTCTTGACCTAGTTGACCCGGGCGGAGGAGGCTGCCGAATAGATGGCCTGGCAAGCCTCCACCCACGCCAAGTCGCCAGGGTCCTGGATCACGAGGAGCACGTCATCAGCATATGTCGACAGGACCAGCCGCAGCTCTGGCTCCTGCAGAGGAGACAGAGGAAGGGCTCGATCGCCAGAGTGTACAGCTGGCCTGAGAGGGGGCACTCCTGCTGTACTCCTCGCCCGAAGCTGACCAGTTCAGTCAGGGTCCAGTTGAGCTTAACCAGACACTCTGCGGAAGCGACAGCACCCGGAGAAAACCCACAAACTGGGGTCCGAAGCCAAATTCCTGCAGACTGCTCAGGAGGTACCCGTGGTCCACCGTATCGAATGCCTTCTCCTGATCTAGGGACAGGAGCGTGAACGACAGACCGTCTCTATGCCCAAGTTCCAGAAGGTCCCGAACCAGAAATAGGTTATCAAAGATACTGCGGGACGGTGTAAGGTCTGGTCTGGGTGGATCACGTCCACCAGCACAGACCCTAGTCGCAGCGAGATTGCTTTCGCTATGATTTTGTAGTCTGTGCTGAGGAGTGAAACGGGACGCCAATTTCGTAAATCGCGGAGGTCCCCCTTCTTCGGCAATAAGGCGAGTACAGCTCGCCTGCACGAGAGAGGGAGGACCCCGCTCTGCAGAGACTCGGCCCAGACGGTGACTAGGTCTGGGTCGAGGACGTCCCAAAACATGCGGTAGAACTCGACTGTCAGCCCGTCCATGCCTGGAGACTTATTGGTGAACATACGACGGAGGGCTTCTGAGAACTCGGCCAGAGTGAGAGGCAACTCTAGCCAGTCTCGGTTGCTCGCGCTGACCATAGGGAGCACCTCCCAAAGCACTCTGCAAGCGCTAGGATCAGTCGGATCCAGGGAGAAAAGACTTGCGTAGAAGGCTTGGGCCCTCCCGCACATCTCCACCGGTTCCGTGAAGGGAGTGCCGTCTTCTGCCAGGAGGCAGGTGACGTGTTTCTTGGCCCCCCTCATTTTCTCCAGGGCATAGAAGAAGTGGGAGCCACGATCCATCTCCCCAAGGAGGCGGATGCGGGATCGAACAAAGGTGCCCCGGGCCCGATGGTCCTCGAGGGCCCGGAGATCCTCCTGCTTCTCCCGGCACACTCCGCAGAGTAGCGGGTCTTTGGAGCTGGTGGCCAGACGCCTCTGCTCTATCGCTGCTCCATCGCTGCATTTCTCCATCGGCTGGTGCCCTGGGTGTAGTCGCGGCAGAAAAGCCTGGTGCGCACCTTCCCCAGGTCCCACCATCGCTGCGCCGAGGGAAAGGCACACCGCTGCCCTCGCCAGGCAAGCCAGAATTCCTGGAAGGACATCACAAAGCCCTCATCCTCCAACAGGCTGTTATTAAAATGCCAATAGGCTGGCCCCGGCCTCTCCGCACAGAGGGGAGTTGTCACGGTGGCTAGGTGATGGTCAGAAAATGGGGCCAGCCAAATGCTGGAGGAGTGGGCTCTTGGAAGTGAGATAGATAAATGCGGTCCAACCGGGAGTGGCTCGACTGATGGGCTTCCACCCGGACAAAGGTGAACGTGGAAGTGTCATCTGGGTGGTGGTCGCGCCAGATGTCCACTAGGGAGTGATGTTCAACTATTTCCCGGAGGGTGTCCGCGGCGACCGGGCACTGCTCGGTCCCTGAGCGGTCTCGATCCTAGAGCGTGGTATTAAAATCCCCTCCCAGGACCAGGCACTCATGAGAATCTAAGGTGCCAAGGAAGGCAGATGCCTGCTGATAGAATTGCAGCTGCCCCGGGCCCGATGTCGGGGCATAGACGTTAACGAGGTTAACCACGAGCCCCTCTATACGGACCTGGAGATGCAGCAGGCAACCCTGCCCAGCCTCGGCGACCCTAGCACCTCGGGCCGCAGTTCGAGGGAGAACAGGGTCGCCACTCCAGCCTGCCGAATCGTGGAATGGCTAAAGTAGACCCTGTCCCCCCACTCCAGCTGCCAACTATCTTCGGCGGTTGGATCCGTATGGGTCTCCTGCAGGAAAATCACAGAGTACCCTCCCTCCCTAAGGAAGGAGAGCACCTGGGACCTGCGGAGAGCCATCCTACAACCCCGGGTGTTCAACGTTGCGATGGTGAGAGGTGTCATGGGGAGGGCCGGGGAGGATCCTCACTGGCAGGGACGCTCGCATCCCCCAGCGGGCCATGCAACAATCCTTGACCCATCCTATAGGTGAGTAATTGGTCATGGAAGACATGGACCTGCCAGTAAGCCACGGCATCCTGCTTCCCCGTCCCTTTACCTTCCCCCATGAGGGCCCTTGTGGCCCAGAGGTTTTGAAAAAAATCCCCCCATCGCTGGAGAGCAAGCTGTACCTTGTTGCGGGAGCCACGGACATCCTCTAAAAACTTCCTCAGCTCTCCTCACAGCTCATGGGGGGGTGGGGTTACGGTTTCCCGGTTGTTCCCCGGCGGGGCCCTTGGTGCAGCCCCGTGGCCCACTAAAACGGGCAAGCAGGGTGCAGACCCCCGACGGGGTGCCTGATGGGCTGGAGCTTCTAGGCCTGCCTCAAGCCCTGGGGCGATAGGGGGCGGTGGAGGGAAAATAGCAGCCCCTAATGGTTCAGGGCAGGAGAACGCAAAGGCCGCTCCCTGGGCGTCATCGATTGGAAAAGGGAAGGAGACAGCTCCGGGGGCGGTGATAACATTGCAGGAGGTAGACTGGATGGGGTAGGGGCAGGGGTAGGGGCAGAGGCGAGGTTCTGGGTTTCGGGAGGTGAGCAGCTGGATGGTGGCGCCTCCCGATCAGGCTCGAGGGTTAAGGGGGTGGGGAGGGAGCTCTCAGTAATACCAGGCGCGGGCTCCATGGTGGATTTAGTGGCTACAGCATCAGGAGGTGGATTATCTTCTGTTGGGCCCCTGCCCGGGAAGGAAATCAATTGCTCTGCACCAACGGGGGGTGCCCCTGGCGGCTCGTGTCCCAGTCGCGTGGCGATGGCTGTCACCTGAGCAGGCTCAGTGGTTGTCAGCAGGGTGCCATCAGCGGCCGGGTCGATGGAGGAGTCCGGGGCTCCTTGGAGGTGGGAGCAGAAGCAGCAGTTAGGGGTAGGGAGCATGGGGAAAAGAGGGGTGGAGTGAGGTCGCCCAAATTGAGGTTTGCTGGCAAAAGGTCGTCCTCCCCCTGGGCGACCGGGGTCAGATCTAGGGCCTCGATCTCCTCGAACATGGAGGAGAGGACACTTTCGATCACCCCGGGTTCTCTCCGCTGGCACCTGCCACGACGGTTGCCTCAGGGTTCACGGGAGTTTTGGGCAGTGTCAGGACAGAAAGGGCTTCCTCAAGGGTCTCGGAGGGGAGGGTGTCCCATGGAGGGGAGACACTACCTTCCGGTGCTACCACATCTTTCCTGGCTGACACCGGTGGATGGGACGCACTCATGGGCAAAGTGGAAGGTTCAGCATCAGTGCCCCCCTTCCTGGTCTTTCGGGGGGCCTCCGCCTCGGGTAGATGAGGTGGAGCTCAAGCCTTCTGCTTGCCTCGCTTCCCCTGGACTACGGCCCAGCCCTCCATGGCATCGTCTGGGGGCTGGTTAGCAGGGGTCGTATCAGGGGGTAAAGGCGATGGCTCAGGGGCTTGCGGGGGAGACGGTGGGGTGGCATAAGGGAGACAGGATTCTCCCTGGGGCAGGCTCTCTCCCATGCCTGGTGGTATCTCTGCCACACCCTCCTCCATAGGCCCCGCCAGATTGTCAGCAGCAAGGGCGGGGCTCTCCCGCTCATCTGGGCATTGTAGGGGAGGTGCCTCTTGGGCCTGAGCAGTAGAAGTGGTGGTCCGAATAGGAGGGGGGGGGCGGGTTCGAGTATCGGGAGGCCAGGGGCATCAGCAATGACGGGGCCGATGTCCTGCCGGGTCTTGGGGATCTCAGGTGCCCCTCCTTGCCGGGCTAAGGGGCAGTCCCTCCGGACATGCCCTGACGCCCGGCAGAGGTAGCACCAGGCTTCCCCCGTGGAGAAATACATCTGGTAACGGGCCCCCTGGTGGGGGACTAGGAACGACCCCTCGAGTGCCTCTCCATCACGTGCTGCTGACAGCAGTAGAAGCTGCACTTGCCGGTGGAACGAAAAGATGTGACGGAGGGTGGGGTCCTTGCAGCCCAATGGGAGAGGGCTGATGACAGAAACACGTTTCCCCAGGGTGGAAAGGGCGGGTAACAGGGCAGCATTGGGGAGAAAAGGAGGGACAGAAGTCAGGACCAGGCGGATGCCCAGGTCCTCTAGTAGCTCTAGGGGGACAAACACCGCCCCCACCGCCAGGTCCCTCTCCACCGCTTCTTGGGCGGCCGCCTCCGATGCTAAGAAGAAGACGACCTTCCCATACATTTTGGAGGCTGCCACAATAGCCGAGGGCCCCACCATCCTTGCCAATGCCCGCACGTAGGTCTCCACGTGGGGCGATGTGGGCACCAGGAGGCATCGGACTCCGTGCTTCCTTGTCATGGTGGGAAAGGGTCCCTGGCTGCTATTGATGGTGGAGGAGATGGTGGGCAGGAGAGATGATGAGGTGGCAGGCGGGGGGGCTGCCACCGCCCAGGCATACATCCTGGGGGCTGAGGGAGGGACATCCGCAGAGCTGGTGGAGGGGGCAGCGGGGGAGGACGCCGTGGTCGGTGGCGGGGCTGCAGCAGTGGGGGTGGCCCCTGCCACGGAGGGCCTGGTGGTTTTAGCGGGGCCCTGCCCCTTCTTCTTGCCCTGGCCTTTCCCACGAGCTGGGGGGGCTTCTCTAGAGTCTGGGGAAGCAGTGGGCATGGCAGCGGTGCCCTCCATTGCTGATGCCCCAGCGGGGGCGGTGGCAGGTGATTGACAGGAGTTGGGGTCAGGTAGAAAGGGACAAGCTGTGGGGTGGACAATTCAGGGCGGGGGCGGGGGGGGGGGCACATGAACCACCGTAAGCTTGTCCAGAGAGTCCTGTTTGGTTGGCTGGTGCTTCTGGCCCATGCTGTGGAGTCAGGGCGAGCAGCTAAGTCCAGAGGCAGATGTTAGACAGCCGGCAAAGATGGTGGAGGAGGCAGTTGTGAAGATGGTAGCGTGGGGGTTGGGAGGACACAGATGGATCGGGGGACAGCTCCGTGCCACACCCCCTGTGTCCCTACAAACATAGTTAAGATACAGTCAAGGCCTCCCCCCACACGAGAGCACAGTTCGAAAGTTACTCAGTCTTAGGCCCCCTTCACAGCGATTTGTAGATTCTCTGGGCGGTGTTCCTCTGGTAGACGGCTTTTTCTCTGGCTGTTTCGGGTCGCAGCTGCAAACATTCCAGGGATGCCAGAGCAGATGATAAGAAATTCTCTCAGCCGGAGACGGGTCCGCAGACAAACAGCAAGCGGCTGGGTCTGGGGGCTGGGTCCTTCCACTACCCCCCTCCGGGGAGCGGGTCAGCAGGCCCCCCCTCGGGGGGGGGGTTCAGCTGGAGCAGCAGCAGCGTCCTAGGGTGGGCGGGGGGGGGGGGTCTAACAGCCAGCCAGCTGCCGGCCAGCACTCTAGCAACAACAGAGAAAGAAAAAAAAGCAACAAAAAGAAAAGAAAGGGGGAGAGCGTCTGGCCCGGTCCGGGGGGGAAGCCGAAAGCAGGGGCAAAAAGTAAGGAAAGCCCAGGCCAGAGGGTAGCAGTAGGAGAGCAGGCTAAGTAGGTCCCTTTTCCCTGGGTAAGGTAACAGGGAAGGTTTTTTTTTTTTAAACAGAAAGAAAGTTTATTGGTAACGCTTACAGAATTACCAAAGGAAACAAAACAACTATGCAACAAAACAACGCAATCAGAAGGTATAACACAGCAGCTTTCAGGAGGGAGAAGTGTTCAGGCTAGCCTGGGCCCAGAGCGGGGCTTCCTCGACACTCGTGGTCTTCCACCCTCCTGAGTTACCTGGTGGCCGAGAGCGGGGGGCCTTCCTCGACACTCGTGGTCTTCCACCCCCTCGAGTTACCCAGTGCCGCGCCCAGTGTCACCGATCCTCCCTCTCCTGAGAGTGCCCGGTAAGATGGGCACGGCTGCGGGGTGGGCGGTTTGGGGAGGGGGGTAGACACCCATGTATTATAGGACCCCTCCTAGATGACAGGAATGATGGTATCCACAGCGGCAACGGCTGGGGCTGGCGTCTCTTGCTCTTCCCCTCAATCAAAGGGTCAGACGGAGGGAACCGGACGGGGTCACCGAGCAGAGAACCCCAGACAGCGCCCACTGCTCCTCGAAGGCTTCAAGGGAGTCGGTGGACGCCGCCCAGAGGAACTCCGCCCGGATACGTGAATGTACTGAGGATCGGAAAACGGCCCCACAATCGCAGGACGTTTCATGGGCCAACCTCCTCTCTCTGGTTTTATAAATGGCTGTTTTAGCCAAAGCTAGGAGGAGGTTGACCAGAAGATCCCGCGACTTTGTGGGGCCACGGATGGGAAGTGTATAGATAAAAAGGTGGGGGGAAAAATGAAGCCAGAAGCGTAATAGAATATTTGTGAGGAGCCGGAAAAGGGGCTGCAATCTGGCACACTCTAAATACACGTGCGCCAGGGTTTCCCTCACATTACAGAAAGGACAAGTGTCCGGAATGGGGGTATACCATGTCAAAAACACGCCCGTACTCACAGCTCCGTGAAGGAGCCGCCAACTGATGTCCCTGACGGGCCTTGGGACCAAGGTGGAATACAGGCTGGCCCACCGAGGTTGCTCACCCTCCAAAGGTGGCAGGAGATCCCGCCACTTTGTATCGGGGCGGGACACCAGGGTGTGGGCGTGAAGGGTGTGAAGCATAAGTGTATATAAGTATTTCCGTGGTGCAATTTGAAAGCTAACCGGCTGCAGTTCGTGCAGCCGGCTTGCAGTGAATGGGTGAGGGGTTTGTTGGGATCTACGGGGTGGGGGCCCGATGGAAAGATCCGGCGGGCCTGGGGTAAGGGATGGGCGGGGTGCGCCCTCGCACAAGGCTCGGCTAACATAAGCCCGAGCAGCGGGGGTCAAAGCGGCCTTCACCTCCTGAAGTACGCGCCGGGCGGTACGGAGGCTGGAGAACCCCATGCGCCGAGCGAGCGTCAGGGGATCCAGCCAGTCTCTCCGGTCGTAGTCCAGGAGGTCTCCGACCCTCGTGACTTCCGCCAGGACCAACCTCTGGCGCACCGAGCGGGACTCCGCCACCTGCACACGGAGCTGTGGGTTGTGTAGCAGGGGCTCCGTGAGGAGATCTGCTCCCACGGTGGCCGCCACGGACCTGGTTGTTCGAAACAGTTTCCAGGTCCGGAGGAGGTCCTGGTAGAAGACCGGCAGCCCAGAGAGGTCTCGCGGAAAACCCCTCGAAGAAAGATAAAAGAGCTGCCGGTCGTATCGAAGCCCTTGGAAACGGCGCAGGAAGGCGTGCGCCAGTATGCTCCACACCGAACTACGTGCACTATAAAAGAGCCTCTGCAGGGCCTGGAGGCGGAAAACGCGGACCTGAGTGTACAGACACTTCAGGCCCTGCCCTCCTTCCTTCAGGGGTAGATGAAGAACTCCAACAGGGGCCCAGTGCATTCCTGACCAGAAGAACTCTAGAATCAATCTCCGGAGGTGGGTCAGGAAACCCGGGGCCGGGGCCAGGGTGTTGAGCCGGTACCAGAGCGTGGACAGGACTCGTTGGTTAAGCACCAGTGCTCTCCCTCGGAGGGAGAGACATCGGAGTAGCCTCGTCCATCTCCGGATCCGCTCTATCACCCCGCCCTCTAAATTTTGCCAGTTCTCCGGCGGGGAAGGATGCGTGGCGGAAAGGTAAACGCCGAGATAGAGCAGTGGACCCGCACTCCACCGGATGGTCTGAAGTGCAGGTGGGAGGGAGCTTACCTGCTGCCAGTCCCCCACCGCCAAGCCAGAGCTCTTGACCCAGTTGACTCGGGCGGAGGAGGCTGCCGAATAGATGGCTTGGCATGCCTCCATTCGCGCCAAGTCGCCCGGGTCCTGGACCACGAGGAGTACGTCATCGGCGTACGCCGACAGGACCAGCCGCAGCTCCGGCTCCCGCAGCACCAACCCTGTCATCCTCCTGCGGAGGAGACAGAGGAAAGGCTCGATCGCCAGAGCGTACAACTGGCCCGAGAGGGGGCACCCCTGCCGCACTCCTTGCCCGAAGCTGACCGGTTCAGTCAGGGTCCAGTTGAGCCTAACCAAACACTCCGCGGAGGCATACAGCACCCGGAGAAAACTCACAAACTGAGGTCCAAATCCAAACGCCTGCAGAGTGCTCAGGAGGTACCCATGGTCTACTCTATCGAACGCCTTCTCCTGATCAAGAGACAGGAGGGCGAACGATAGACCATCTCTCCGCCCGAGTTCCAAAAGGTCTCGGACTAGAAAGAGGTTGTCGAAAATGCTGCGACCTGGGACAGTATAGGTCTGGTCTGGGTGGACCACGTCCACCATCACGGACCCTAGCCGCAGCGAGATTGCTTTCGCTACAATTTTGTAATCCGTGCTAAGGAGTGAGACGGGACGCCAGTTTCGTAGATCGCGGAGGTCCCCCTTCTTCGGCAGCAAAGCGAGCACCGCTCGCCTGCATGACAGAGGGAGGACCCCGCTCTGCAAGGACTCAGCCCAGACGGTGACTAGGTCTGGGCCGAGAATGTCCCAGAACACGCGGTAAAACTCCACGGTCAGCCCGTCCATGCCCGGAGATTTATTGGTGGGCATGCGACGGAGGGCTTCCGAGAACTCGGCCAGGGTGAGAGGCAGCTCTAGTCGGTCTCGGTCGCCCACGCTGACTGTGGGGAGTTCCTCCCAGAGCACCTCGCAAGCGTCAGGATCGGTAGGGTCCGGGGAGAAAAGGCTTGTGTAGAAGTCACGGGCCCTCCCACACATCTCCTCCGGATCCGTGAGGGGGGTACCGTCTTCCGCAAGAAGGCAGGTGACGTGTTTCTTGGCCCCCCTCGTTTTCTCCAGGGCATAGAAGAAGCGGGAGCCGCGGTCCATCTCCCGAAGGAGGCGGATGCGGGACCGAACGAAGGCACCTCGGGCCCGGTGGTCCTCAAGGGCCCGGAGCTCCTCCCGCTTCTCCCGGCACGCTCCGCAGAGGGTCGGGTCCTCGGGATCGGCAGCCAGGCGCCTCTCCATCTCTAAGACCTCCCGTTCCAACTGCTCTATCGCCGCATTTCGCCGTCGGCTGGTGCCCCGAGTGTAGTCACGGCAGAAGAGCTTGGCGCGCACCTTCCCGAGATCCCACCATTGCCGCACCGAGGGAAAGGCACACCACTGCTCTCGCCAGGCCAGCCAAAACTCCTGGAAGGACATCACAAAGCTCTCGTCCTCCAACAGGCTGTTATTAAAGTGCCAATAGGACGGCCCCGGTCTCTCTGCATGGAGGGAGACCGTTACAGTGACTAAATGATGATCGGAGAATGGGGCCGGCCGAACGGCGGAGGAGTGGGCTTGTGAAAGATGGAAACGGGATAAGTAAATACGGTCCAACCGAGAGTGGTGTGACCGATGGGCCTCCACCCGGACAAAGGTGAACGTGGAGGTGTCATCTGGGTGATGGTCACGCCAGACGTCCACTAGGGAGTGATGGTCAACTATCCCTTGGAGAATATTCGCAGCGGCCGGACTCGGTTCGGCCCCTGAGCGATCCCGTTCCTCGAGGGTGGTGTTAAAGTCCTCTCCCAGGACCAGGCACTTGTGCGAATCCAGGGTGCCGAGAAAGTCGGACACCTGCTGATAAAATTGTGGCCGCCTGGAGCTCATTTGCGGGGCATAGATGTTAACAAGATTAACCACGAGCCCCTCCATACGGACTCGAAGGTGCAGCACGTGGCCCAGCACGGCCTCATTGACCCCTAGCACCTCAGGCCATAGGTTGGGGGAGAACAGGGTTGACACTCCAGCCTGCCAGGTCGCGAAGTGGCTAAAGTATACCCCGTCCCTCCACTCCAGCCGCCACCTGTCCTCGGCGGCCGGGTCCGTATGGGTCTCCTGCAGGAAAACTACAGAGTACCTCCCTTCCCGAAGGTAAGAGAGCACCTGGGACCTGCGGAGAGCCATCCTACAGCCCCTGGTATTCAGGGTCGCAATAATAAGAGGCGTCATGCGGAGGGCTGGGGTGGTGGGGGCCTCGTATTGGCGGGGGGGTTCAGGGCCCCCGGAGGGTTGCACAGCAACCCATGACCCATCCCATGGGTGAGTAGATCGCGTCGGAAGCTGCGGGCTCGCTCGTAGGCCGCAGCACCGCGCCTTCCTTACCCCTTCCCTCCTTTATAAGGGCCCTTGTGGCCTGGAGGATTTGATTAAAGTCCCCCCATCGCTGAAGAGCCAGCTGTGCCCTATCGCGGGCGCCACGGGTGTGCTCTAGGAACTTCCGTAGCGCATGCCGCAGCTCAATGGGGGATGGGGTTACAATTCCCGAGGTATTCCCTGATGGGCCTCTTAATACAGCCTTGTGGTCCGCTAAGGCAGGTAGACAGGGTGCGGACCACCGACAGGGCGTCTGACAGGCTTGGGTTATTAAATTAATTTCACGCCTTGGGGTGGAGGGGGATGGCAGGGGAAAAATTGCCACTCCTAATGGGTCGCGGCTAGAAAGTGCAAAGACTGCTCCCTGGGGGGAATCTGCAAAAGGCGGAAAGGAAATAACCCCAGGGGCGGCATTAACATTGCAGGAGGAGGGACCTTGGGCAGGGGCAGGGGTGGGGGCAGGGGCACGGGTAAGGCTCTGGGGTGCAGGAGGCAAGCAGCTAAAGGAAAGTGCCTCCTGAGCAGAGTCAAGGGTTAAGGGGTAAGGGAGGGGGCTCCCAATAATGCTAGGTGCTGGCTCCATGGTGGTCTTAGCAGCCATGGCATCAGGTGGTAGACCACCTTCTGCAGGGTGCTCACCCGGGAAGGCAATTAGGGGGAGGGAGCATGGGGAAAGGGAGGCTGGGGTAAGGCTGCCCAGCTCGAGGCCAGCCGGCAGCAAATCATCCCCTCCCTGGGTGACCGGGGTCAAATCTAGGGCCTCAATCTCCGCATACACGGGGGAGAGGCCAACTCCTGCCACCCCGGGGGCCTCTCCTCTCGGGCCCGCCTCAACAGTCGCCTCGGGGTCCGCGGGGGGTTCGGGTAGCGTCCAGGCAGAAGGGGCATCCTCAGAAGTCTCGGAGGGGAGGGTCTCCCGTGGAGGGGGGATTCTGCCCTCCAATGCCAGTCCGTCTTCCCCTCCCGACATCAGCGGATGGATCTCGCTCGCGGCCGTGGCGGGAGGCTCGATAGCAGTGCCTCCTTTCCTGGTCTTCCGGGGGGCTTCCGCGTCGGGTGGATGCAGCGGAGCTCGAGCCTTCCGCTTGCCTCGCTTCCCCTGGACTAGGGTCCAGCCCTCCATAGCGTCATCTGGGGGCTGGTTAGCAGGGGTCGTGTCGGGGGGTGGAGGCGATGGTTTAGGGGTTCGGGGAGGTAGCGGTGGGGCAACATGAGGGGCGGGGGCTTCTCCTTGGGGAGGGCCCTCTCCTATACCCGATAATATCCTTGCCCCACCCTCCTCCATGGGCTCTGTTGGGTTGGTACTAGCGAGGGTGGAACTCCCTTGCTCGCCCGGGCGTTGTAGGGAAGGTATCTCTTGGGCCCGGACGGGAGCAGGGATGGGTCGAGTAGGAGGAGGGTTGGTTTCAGGTGCTGGGCAGCCAGGGGCTTCGGCAGTGACGGGGCCGATGTCCTGCCGGGTGCCCCTCCCCCCCGGGCCAAAGGGCAGTCTCTGCGGACATGCCCCGCTGAATGGCAGAGGTAGCACCGGGCCTCTCCGGTAGAATAAAAGACCCGATAGCGGGCTCCCTGGTAGGGGACTAGAAAGGACCCCTCAAGCGCCTCTTCGTCACGCGCCCCTGCCGGTGGTAGAAGCTGCACTTGCCGGCAGAACGAAAAAATGTGACGGAGGGTGGGGTCCTTGCAGCCCAACGGGAGAGGGCTGATGGCAGAGACAAGTTTCCCCAGGGTGGAAAGAGCGGGTAACAGGGCAGCATTGGGTAAGAAGGGAGGAACGGAGGTAAGGACGAGGCGAACGCCCAGGTCTTCTAACGGTTCTAGGGGGACAAACACCCCCCCCACCGTCAGGCCCCTCTCTACCGCCTCCTGGGCGGCATCCTCCAAGGCTAAGAAGAAAACAACCTTCCCATACATCTTGGAGGCCGCCACAATAGCCGTGGATCCTACCACCTTCGCCAACGCCTGCACGTATGTCTCCACATGGGGCGAGGCGGGCACCAGGAGGCAACGGACGCCGTGCTTCCTGGTCAAGGCAGGAAAAGGGCCTTGGCCGCTGGTGATGGTGGCGGAGGCGGGGGGGGGCGAGATGTCGAGGCGGCAGGCAGGGGAGAGCCCGCTGCCGCCCGGGCATACGTCCTGGGGGCCGGGGGAGGGGCAATTGCGGAGCTGGTGGAGGGAAACGCAGGGAGGGGCGCCACGGTTGATGACGAGGCCGCAGCGGTGGGGGCAGCCCCTGCCATGGAGGGCTCAGTGGTTTTAGCGGGGCCCTTTCCTTTCCACCCGCCCTGGCCCTTCCAGCGAACCGGGGGCGGGTTCCTAGAATCTGGGTGGGCGGTGGGTGCAGCAACAGCAGCAATCACCCTGGTGCCTCCTGCTACCGGTGCCCCAGCAGGGGGGGGTGGCAAGTATCTTAACAATAGTGGCGGGGGGGGACCTTGGGGGTCGGGCAGGGGTGGTGGTGGGGAAGGGATAACTAATTTTGTTGAAGCAGTCTCACCCCTCTCGTTCCCCGCCATTGTGAGCAGGGAGAGACAGGGAGACACCGGAAGGAGGAGGGGGGAGGGGAGAAAGCGGAGTAGCCCCTCCTTCCGCTAGGCTGCGGGCAGGAAGGGGAGGAATGCCGAGGGGGGGGACGACTGGGAGGAGGGGGGGGGAACAAAATCGGGGTCCAGTAATAGGGGCAAGTTGTGGGATAAGCAATCCGGGGGTGGGGTGCAGACCCACACACGTTTGTCCAAAGAGTCTCGGTTGGTCGGCTGTTATGTCCGGTCCGGAAGGCAAAGTTCAAAGCGGACAGCTGGATCCGAAGGGAGATGGCAGGTTGCCAGCAGGGACAGACGGCGGGGGGGCCGTGACAGTTGTAATAACGATGGGGGGGTAGGGGCACCGTTGGATCGGGGGTGAGGGTCTCCACGCCACACCCCCTGTGCCGCCACAAACGCAAGTAATCACAGTCAGACTCCCCCCCACGAGAGTATAATTCAGAAAATTACTCAGTCTTACGGCCCCCTTCACGATGATTTATATTATTTCTTCTGTCTGCTGAAATCTTCTTCTCCGGCTGTGTTGGCTGTGTTCCAAGGCTTCCGGCATGCTAAGAATGTTGTAAAGTCCGAGCTGCTGGCAAAACGGCTGGGTCTGGGGGTTTCCACTCCCCCCTCCGGACAGCAAAATCGGCAATCTTCCCCCCCTCCTCCGGGGGCTCAGCTGAGGCAAATAGCTGCGCCGGAAAGCAGGCGTGGGGGGGGGGGGGGGGCGGGTGCTGGCGAAGGACATAGATGGGAAAAAAAACACAAAAAATGAAAAGAAAACAAAAAAAGCGTCTGGCCCGGTCGGGGGGGGGGGACTAAGGCAAGTGCAAAAAGTAAGAAAAATCCGGGCCAGGGGGCTTTAGGAAAGAACAGAAAGCAGATAGCTGAGGAGCAAGCAAAAGACGTTCCGTTTCCCAATAGGGAAGGTTCCAGAACAATCAGGAACCTTCTGGAGACAATTAAGACAGGCTGATTAGAACACCTGCAGCCAATCAAGAAGCTGCGAGACTCAATGAAGGAAGGCTAATCAGGGCACCTGGGTTTTAAAAAGGAGCTCACTTCAGTTTGTGGTGTGTGTGTGAGGAGCTGGGAGCAAGAGGCACTAGGAGCTGAGAGTGAGAACGCGTACTGTTGGAGGACTGAGGTGTACAAGCATTATCAGACACCAGGAAGAAGGTCCTATAGTGAGGAGAGAGAAGGTGTTGGGAGGAGGCCATGGGGAAGTAGCCCAGGGAGTTGTGGCTGTCGCACAGCTGTTCCAGGAGGCACTCTAGACAGCTGCATTCCACAGGGCCCTGGGCTGGAACCCAGAGTAGAGGGCAGGCCCAGGTTCCCCCCAAATCCTCCCAACTCTGGGTCAGACACAGGAGGAGTCGACCTGGACTGTGAATTCAGAAAAATGGCCAAGCTAAGGTCTGCCGTGAAGCTCCAAAGTGAGCAAATCCGCCAATAAGTGCAAGACCCGCCAAGGTAGCGCAGGAACTTTGTCACAACTACCATAAATAATATTATAAGGAATATCTGACTGAATTCCCATTTATGAGCTGATTTGCCCATTCACATGGAAAAACCTACAAGACAGTATTCAGAGCAAGAATCTCCTCGGTGATCTCTTTGTACAGTCCCTACCACATTGTTCCTGTGTGGTGTGTGATGGGTCCAGTACTACCATGGTCTAGGTTGCTATGTACCTCTCCATTCTCGAAGAAGCCTGAAAAGCCAGGGCCATAAATGGGAAGACCTTGCACCGCCACAGGTCCTCTGGTTCCTGGTGAGTAAAGCTGTGCAAATAACTGATTTTTTTGGTTTGCTGGCAAGCTTTTTCCACTGGAAAATGCAGATTTGGGTCAATTTCACCAAATTATTTGAGTCAGAAACAAAACAAAACAAAATATTAAAATTCTAAATTAAAAAAAAATCCCTGGGAGCATGGCTCCAATCTTTTTCTAGGAATTTATATGGGGGATAAGTGTATTCCAGCCATCTCTGCCATTGGGCCATCCTCCATGGAACAGTGAATTTCTTAAAGAGGGATAGCAGAAAAGCAGCACTAGAAGTTCTTTTTGAAAAAGTTATACCTTTTCCTTTTCATTTCAAAGAGCCTTTGCAAGAGGAATAATTCCTAGAAAAATTAGCTGTTTGCAAAATTTATTGGCTAGGTTAGAAATTTAAATTTAATTTTGTCTCATCATATTCATGCAAGGTAATTGTGCATGCCTGGTCCTAATTGCGAAGATGAGGTTCGATGCTTGTCTGATTCATTTAGTTGTCAGAGCCATGGAATACAGAAAAGGGGCTTTAGAAGCCCTGTGCCATGTTGTTTTAGGAAGCATTGGAAAATGAATTTCAGGGCATGTGAGTTTAAAATTCACTATCAGTGAGCAGGTGCATATGAAAGTTTAAAATTTGCAACCTGTGCCCATATAACTATTTATATTTTAGAGGAAGATGCAGACAAATTTGATGTGAGTGTAGCTGTAGCAAATACATTCTTTTTGTGAATAAGTTTTCATGGTTCTAGCCAAGTACTAATTTATTCTGTAAGAGAATCTCTTCATTTTTGACACGTCAACTCCAACTGCTGCATCTCCGAACTTCCTCAGGGATGACTCTGCATGACCCAGCCGGCTGGCCGAGTCATAGGCCCTTACATTTGATTCATAGGTTTATGGATTTTACAGTCAGAAGGGACTATTATGGTCGAGTCTGACCTCCTGAATAACAGACCCAAGAACCTCACCCAGTAATTTCTGCATCAAGCCTGTAACTTCTATTTGAGCTATAGCATCTATCTAAAAAGAAAGTATTAGGGCATATGCCCAAATAAATCTGTTAGTCTTTAAGTTGCCACCAGGCTCTTCATTGTTTTTCTTAAAAAACAAAAAGGCTATCCAGGCTTGATGTAAAGAGCATCTGCATCGCAAGGCAGAGGAGAGTGGAGAATGTGGGGATTCAGCTCTATGCCCCCTTCATTATCAACCCTGGCTCACAGCCCCAGGCTGCTTACCCATCCTCCTGGCACAACTTTTGACCAAGGAACCCTGGAACCACAATGATCCCCTAGAAACATTCTTTGTTTTCAATCAGTCTGCACTTAGTCCAGAATTTGCTGTTTCTTCTTTGGTACTGTAATTCCTGCAAGTAATTAAACATTGCCTCTGATCCAGCAAAGCACTTACACACAGGCTTCACTTTAAACGTGTGAGTAGTCCCATTAGAGTGGATCGTAATGATATGATGGTTTGAATCCTGCTCATTTTACTTGTGTGTGTTATCCTATTGATTGCAATGAGGCTGTTGGCATGAGTATATCAAGAAGCATTTTATCTGGTATTAGATCTTTTCAGTTTGTCCCATGTTTGCACATAGAAGTTGTCATTCGAGAAGGTGGGGATGTCTGTTGTTATATATTATTTGTTTTGCTGTAGAGCCCCCAATGGGACAAACACTGTGAAAATATATAAAGAAACACAGCCCCAGTCACAAAAAGCTCAAAGATAAGATAGATTGGGGATCTAAGGATAAAATCAGACACAAGAGAGCAGTGTTTCCCAAACTTGGGATGCTGCTTGTTCAGGGAAAGCCCCTGGTGCGCCGGGCAGGTTTGTTTACCTGCCGCGTCCGCAGGTTCGGCCGATCGCAGCTCCCACTGGCTGCGGTTCACTGTGCCCGGCCAATGGGGACTGCGGAAAGCAGCAGCTGGTATCTCCGTCGGCCCGCGCCACTTCCCGTAGCCCCCATTGGCCTGGAGCGGCGAACCACGGCCAGTGGGAGCCGTAATCGGCTGAACCTGCCGACGTGGCAAGTAAACAAACCGGCCCGCCAGGGGCTTTCCCTGCACAAGTGGTGTCCCAAGTTTGGGAAACACTGAAATAGGGGGATACAACAAGACAGACAGCAGAGTGCAAGGTAACAGTGAGACTGTTACGATTAGTGTAATAAGCAGTGATAACACCAGCTGCCTTTCAGCAGAGAAGTGAGAGGCAAGAAATCCATGTTCTGTTCCAAACTCAACAGTGGACTTATCATCTCTGCAATTAATTTAAATTTACTCATTCATAAAATGAGGGTAATAATATTTACACCTAGAGAAGATGTGCTGCTTCATTAATAAGTGATTGCAGAGTGCTTTTAGAAAATCAGATGAAAGATGCTACACACTAGGACTGCAAAGTATATTTTTATTTATTATTAAGTGATAAAAATCTAAGACAAAGCAAAATGGCATCTACAACAGCATCAATTAAAGATAAGTCAAATACTGAGTGTGAAATAATCCTCTATTTTATTCTATTCCTTAGTAGAAACAAACAAACAAAAATCACAAAACAGTGGAACCATATTTCAATATTTACACAGATTGTTTTGAGTAATTCATAAGTACAACATTGCTATTATCATCCCTTGCTTATTGTTGTTGACATGGTGTGCAGTTCTTCATAATTTCCTGGACAATCTCAAAAAGAAAACTGAAGGAGCTTAAACAAATACAAACCAGATTCCAGAGAATTAGTCGAATGAATGTTTTCATGAGCAGACCATGGGTTTTATTTGTGTAAGATACGTCATTAGAAGATTGGTTGTATTGAGAATGAGTCAGGAGATAAAACCTTTCCAATTTAACAACTAAATAATATCTTGTCGAGAAATTGAACAGTTGTTAATGAACTCATTAGTGTAGAACAAAGCAAAATACTACCCTTGTTTAGCAATTTTGCAAATTTTAATTCTGTTCATTTACAGCTACTTTAAAAATATATATAATACAGTGAAAAAGCAGCAAATGCTGAATATTAAAAAAGGTGTGAATAAGCGGCACAGCACTAAAACGTGTTGCAATGCAATCTTCTTCAAAGATCCCTTTCCCCAGACACTCAGCATGCTCCTGATATTTTGAACCCTGTTGAAGAAATCAAGATTGGTTGCAGAAGTATCCCCAAAAGCCCATTCTTGGGATGTGGAATATATTAAAAAATGCTATCGATTGTGTTTCAAAACGTTTTGTTTAGGCCATAGCACGGCAAATAAATAATAAAAACCTGCACAAGCATGTAAGGGTCTGTATACACAGCAAGAAAAACTTGCTGCTGGCCCATGCCCGCGAACTTGGACTGTGGGGCTGTTTCATTGCTGTGTAGATTTCTGGGCTCTTGCTGGAGCCCGGGCTCTGGGACCCTCCCAACCTGCAGGTTTTTCTTTGCTGTGTATACATACCCTTAATCTGATATCAAACTATGCTTCACTTTGCACACATTTCTTTTGACTTTCACATCCACTTCTGCAACCTGTTTTTTGTTGTTCACAATGCAGTATTTATGGATGCAGGATCCGGGCTACCGGGTAAATTGAATAGCTAATAGACCGGTACTTCTGATTTACCACATCTCAGAAGAGAATTCTTGTTGACGTCTGTTAATATTATTACTACAGCTAATGCTCTCAGTCTGTTCTTAATGAATGCATTAGCAACAGCCAATGAACGGAGGCTGTCATTTGGGTTTCTCCTCAGAGCCCCAAATAGAAAACAAAATCAGGCGTGTTCTTGAATTTAGTATCCAGGCGTTATCATCAACATTTGGTAAAGATACAGCTAAACAATTAGTCAGAATAGAATTTGTGATCAGTCTGCACCCATTTTTAGAAGCTAAAATGACATGGTCTTGTCAAATAATACCTGAAAATGTGTATAATGCACCTTCTGTTAAAATTCATGGGATTTACAAGGTCAGCAGCCCATCTGCACATGAGAAGCATTTCAATTATTTTCTAGTCCGTTAAATGTTACAGATTTTTTTAAGATGTCCTTTCCTCCCAGTAAGCTGTTATTTCCCTCCTCCAGGAGAGATCAAGGGCAACACATCTGGAAGCTTAGATTTAATTATTGTATAAACCCTCAGAGAAAAAACCCACTCTTCTCCTTATAAATGTGTTCTAATTAGGGACAAGATTTTCAGTAGAATTTACAACCATATATATTCAGGAAAATATAATTTGCTTTGCTCAACAAGTAATGTTGCATTGCAAGAGGATGCATAGTCCCCATCCACTGGTTAGCAGGGGAGGGGTTAAACCTCTCCCTCTCTTTCTAGAGAAAGCAGAAACAATGACCTGAATGACCCCTGAATGCAGGGTAGATGGTTGGACAGCTGTAGGGTATTAATTAATTCTCCCTGAACACTAAACCAGATGTCTAGCTTAGTCTTGGAACTCTGTTTTAACTGAAGCAAGCTACACTTTTTACCACAGGGTTAGGTTGCACCCAGACCTCCAGGGGTTCACCTGAGATACTAGTGCAAACCTCCCCAGGGTGGGTGAGAGGAGAGGCAGGGATGGCTATCAGTGAAGAAGCAAACCATAAAACTTTGGAAAGTATTGTGCCCAACCCAGACACAAGACTTGCAGGAGATCCTGCTGGGGTTGTAGAGTAGCAGCCATGTCAGTCTGTATCCGCAAAAAGAAAAGGAGTACTTGGGGTTGTGTGTCTTTGCATTACCCTTATGATGGGACTAGGCCTTAAAGGCACACAGAGTCCTTACTTTGGCTGAGGAAAGCCGGGTGGTTGTATTTTGTTTTAAAAATGAAAACACAACAAAAGTCTTGTAAAGCACTGATAAAAATAACAAACAACATTAATAATGGACAAAACTCTGAAATCATTTCTCTTCCCTTACCCCCAATTCCTTATCAAGGCCTGATATTGGGTTTTTCTAGGGGCAGGTGATTCTTCACATTTATCATTCTGTTTTACAATCAAACACGCCAAAAAGGTATTGGAACTCCACTCAGCCATGCACAATAGCTCCCTGGCTCTCAGAAGGCATGTCCCATGCTTTGCAACATTCATTGTGATCAGTAGGAAGAGTCTGACATTTCAGCAGAACCATGGTAACTGTCTTATATCTCCCTTAGGTCACTGATTCAAATCAGGCTCAGGGCTGTGGTAACTGCAAGCCATTATGACCTTGCAATTCAGTTATAAATCAGAGACACCAGTGGTTTTTTTTGCCAAATCAAGGGTCTGCATCTCAAGTGGTAGTCTGAGCAAACACTGAAAGAGTCAGGTGGGATTCACAGGATCTGAGTTCTATTCCTAACTATGGCAGTGACTCATTGTATGTCTTTGAACACAGCGCCCCTCTGTGCCTCAGTTTACCCATCTGCAGGGTGGGGATAATAATACTTATCCACCTCTGGCAAGAACTTTGAGATCTGTGCTAAAAAGCATGATATACCTGTGTATTATTTATTGTTATAAGTTCTTATAAAGTTGTTGAGGCACAGTTGTGGAGCTGTAGGATGCTTGCATTGCCTATGATGTACTGGTTCTGTGATATATAGAGGACTTCAGTTTCCATGCCTGTCATTCTAGTACCTTTCATAGTCACTAAACATATTTTTAGAAAAGATGTTACCAGAAGGCAAGCATTTATTTTTATTTTCACAAACTTAGCCCTTTCCCAATTTTAACCATGCAATATTGGATCCATATAAAGAGTGAGATTTGGAAAAGTTGGCCTGACTCTACTTCCACTGAAGCCCATGGAAGTTTTACTTCTGGCTTGGTCTATATCACATAGGTAGGTCAACACAAGCTGCCTTACATCGACTTAATAATGTCTGTGTCTACACTACAACAAGGTCCCTTCCACTGATGTAATTTACCTACTATGTCAACTTAATTACTCCACCTCTGTGAGAGGTGTAGTGCTGAATTTGACATAGTTTGATCGATGTAGTCGTAGGATAGACACAGTGTTGTTTATGTTGACTTAACTGGCCTCCACGAGGTGCCCCGCTCTGGTCACTGTTCTCAAATCTGCTGCCCAGCAGCCAGATACGCTGGAAACAGCCCCTCAACTGTTAAAGGACCTGGAACTTTTGAATTTCCATTTCCTGTTTGTTTGGCATGGAGAGCTCACCTGCCCAGCTGATCATGCCGGCTCCATGTTCCAAACGCACTCCTGCGTGGAGTACAAAGGAAGTGGTGGATCTTCTGGATCGGTGGGGAGAAAAGGCAGGACAGGCACAGCTCCGATCTAGCCGTAGAAATGTAGACATATATGGACAGATTGCTCAGGGCTTGGAGGAGTAGGGCTACACTAAGGACATGCAGCAGTGCTGTGTGAAAATCAAAGAACTGCGTGAGGAGTATCAGATGGCAAGGGAGGTGAACAGTCACTCTCCTTCAGTACCACAGACTTGCCGCTTTTTACAAGGAGCTACATGCTGTTCTCACTGGTGAACCCACCACGACCCCCAAAGAGCAGCATGGATACCTCTGAGGAGTCAGAGTCCTGGGCCACCACGGGCAATACTGAAGAGGAGAATGGGAGACAGGTGAGTGGGGGATCCATTGTCTCAGAGAGCCAGGAGCTGTTTGTAACCCCAGAGCAGTCCAGCCAGTCAAAGCAAAACAGCTTGGCCGAGCACGATGCTGGGGAAGGAACCTCTGGTGAGTATGCAATTCCAATTAATATTTTGGGGTCTTGTCCTGTTCCTATATGCTATTTTTTATTTTAAAAATCCAGTTGAGTTAGCATGGCTGTCTGCTTCCCAGAGGCCTCACCAGCTGGGCAGAGGGTTCCCTGCAAAAAAGATTGTTTATGCACACAGGGATGTCCCTGGAATCCTCCAGAGAGATCCCCAGGAAACTTTCATGGAGGTACTCTGCAATCCATTGAAGATTTCTGTGGCGGGCTGGCTTATATCTTCCACCACGGTAGGACACTTTCCCATACCAGTCCAGTATTAATTTGGCTGGCATCATCGCAATACACAGCATAGCAGCCTAAGATCTGTACCTGGACACTTGCAGGAGCTGTTCCCTTGCCTCCTCTGTTACTCTGAAAAGACGGTGGTTGTTTTAATTTCAATTGTGTGAACCACAAACAATAGTGGCTGTAGCCCCCGCTCCCAGTGTGATTTTTCCACCCCTTCATCCAAGCTGTACAAAACATGGTCATAGTTTGGCTGGAAGAGGTCAGCATTGACCTCAGAAACTGCAAGCCTTGGTGCTGGAGAACAGCAGCGACAACAGAGGGGATGGTGGAGGGGAAGAAAAACATTGTGGTGGTCACATGCCACTGCAGGCATACCCCCCACTGCCGCCTCAGCCAAGGCTTGCAGTTTGGTCCTGGACCTCCAGACAATGTCCATTACAAAGGGGAGGCGGCGTGGCCCCCCCGGTCACCTCCAGTTCTGCTGTATGTTGCCCCCCAATACTGCAGATGGTCTGGTGCCCCTGCCCCCAGGCTATACTCACCGTGGCTGGGACAGCAAACTGGTTCAATGAACACATCTGCAGAAATGAAATATTCTGCTTTACACTTGCATTGATGCAGGGGAGTGATTTTTATTTAGCAAATCTGCACTACACCCTGAGTCTGCACTGACAATGGTTCCTTTCTGCTTTGCATGGTCTGCAGCTAAAAGCATGGCTTTCAGCTCTTCTTTTGCACTGGTGGAGAGGCTCTCCAGATGAGACAAAGGTGAAAGAGAACGCGAGATGACACGTTTAATGAGATAATGAATGCCTCTGAGTCAGTGGACACATGGACATTCGAGCAGGAGAACAGCCCAGGAGAATGAGCATGGCACACAGCAATAGATGCTGGGGATTCTGAAGGAATAAAAAGACATGTTGAGGCATCTGGTTGACCTTCAGGAGAAACACCTTGAGGCTAGACTCCCTCTGCAGCCCCTGCACAATGGCGTTCCAACTGCTCCATGTTCCCCCTCCCAAACGTTCCTGCAGGTGAGGGGGGCCAATGCAATATCCCTTGCACTCAACCCTGGGGGAGGGTGCCAAGAATAACAGCCACACAGGCACTGATGTACGGCAGGCAAGGCCGCTGAGTTTTTAAAGACAAGATGAATGTGTTTTCCCCCTCCCAGTTTCATTCCACTGTCTTTCCAAGGTTTAATTCTTTGTCAGATATTTCAGTGTCTATATCTGTGTTCAATAAAAGTCCATATTTTGAAAATGAAATCTTTATTAATTCAAAGCAGGGGATGGGGGATAGGGACACACAGGCACCGGCGGGAATGGGCATGAGAAAGCAACCTAGCAGTCTCAGCAACATTTAGACTATGGGTAGGAGTAATACAGAAAAACAGCTCACTTTACTGTGGGTCATTAATAAAGCCTCTCTGAGACACATTGCCCCACACTGAGCTCTTCTTATAGGCCTGGTATCTAGCTGCTCAAAATTAGCAGACAGGCTATCCACCTCCACGCCCCACCCATGTGGAAACTTCTCTCCCTTTGGTTCACAGATATTATGAAGCACACAGAAGGCTGCTATAACCGTGGGGATATTTTTTTTTTTACCGAAGTCTAACCTAGTGAGCAAACTGCACCAGTGACCCTTCAAATGGCCAAAGGCACCTTCAACCACTGTTCTGCACTTACTGAGCCTATTGCTGAACTTGCTGCTATCCAAGTGTCTGGTGTACAGCTTCATGAGTTATGGGAGCAAGGGGTAGGCTGGGTCTCCCAGGATCATGACTAGCATTTCAATGTCATCCCTGCTTGCAGCTTTCTGAACAGAGCTGTGTTCTTAAAGATGCAGGCATCATGCACCTTCCCAGACCACCCCACACTGATGTCAATAAAATGCCCCTGGTGATCCCCCAGTGCTTGCAACACCACAGAAAAGTATCCCTTTCTGTTTATGTACGCTTTGGCAAGATGGTCTGGTTCCAAGACAGATAGCATATGTATTCCTAACTCCCCACAATTATGGAACCCCATTGCAGCAAAACCATCCAGTGTGTCCTGCACATTTCCCGGAGTCACAACCATTCTTAGCAAAAGGCACTTAATGGGGGGAGGGATAGCTCAGTGGTTTGAGCATTAGCCTGCTAAACCCAGGGTTGTGAGTTCAATTCTTGAGGGGGCCATTTAGGGATCTGGGGCAAAAATTGAGGATTGGTCCTGCTTTGAGCAGGGGGTTGGACGAGATGACCTCCTGAGGTCCCTTCCAACCCTGATATTCTATGATTCTATGGCACTGCATACTTGGATCACAGCAACCCCCATGGTGGATTTACCAACTCCAGATTGATTCCCCATTGATCAGTAGCAGTGTAGCATCACAAGCTTCCACACAGCGATCCCCATTCACTTCTCCACTGTCAGAGTAGGTCTCATTTTAGTGTTGCTGCACTGCAGGGCTGGGGAGAGCTCTGCACACAGCTCCTGGAAAGTTGCCTTGTGCATACAAAGGTTCTGCAGCCACTGCTCATCATCCCATACCTGCATAACAATATGATCCCACCAGTCAGTTCTTGTTTCTTGGGTCAAGAACCAGAGCTTCACTGTGTTCATCGGCTGCGCAACCACCAACAGCAACCAGGAATTGTTTCATTCCATGGCTCCCAGCAGGGCTACTTGAAGGACATTGCCATTACCCGCACGGTAGTTCCTCTTGCAGGAAATACTGCAGGATAAGGCATGTGGTGTTTGCAACACTCATCACAGTAGAGCACAGCTGATCAGAGTCCATGCTTCTCTGCAGTTGGCGTATGCACAGCTATGCCAGCTTTTCGAAAAAAAGGTGTGAAATAGTATGGGTTGTGGATGAAATCAGAGGAGAGAGAGAACTGCATCATTGAACATTGATGCCGTGTTCCCAGTCATCCCTGTGAGAATGCTGGGCTCCCTTGAGTCACTGCAAGTCCTCCTGCAAAGCCCCCTGTGGCAAGTTGCACTGTGGGATAACTACCCATGGTGCACTACTTTCTGCATCGATGCAAGCACTGCTAGCGAGGTCGTGCTCCACTGACACAAGGAGCATGGTGTGGATAGGCACAACTGACTTAATTACTGCAGCGGCTGGATGTCGACTTAACTTAAATCAACTTAAGTTCGTAGTGTAGACATGCCCTCTGACTACAGAGTGAGCAGAGTCAGGCTAACATTGAGTGCTTTTGAAAATCCCACCCAAGCCTCATGCACCTCTATAAAGACACAGTAGGTCCAGCAGCCCACAGAAGTATCGGTATCTCTAAAAATGAAAGTGTCGGTACTGGACCACCACTGAATTAGTCCATTGTAACTCCACAGACGAGCACAGTGATGAATCAGGCCAACTGAACAGAGCTAGCCAAATAATGAAAGATATCGTCTTAGTATCTATCAGTCCATTTGACAATGAGTTCACTGTTTCATCAAAGTGCCGAAATTCATTGCATAAATCATTCACAATAGATAACTTGACTGGCTGAGACACTGAGAACAAGTGACATGTTACAAATACCCTGAAGTACTGCATAAGCCACACAGCTGGCACTTCCAAAACGTTGGTTGTCTATCATATTAATGCCATGCCCATCATTACCTTCTTTGACATGGCGCCAATTGTGTAACTAACAGGGATGGCCAATTGAGCTGCTGGCAGGTGATGGATGCTCACATTCAGCCCAACTTTTAAAAAAAAACCCCACAATTTTAAACATCCAGCCAACTTGTGCAATGGACTGAATGATAAAAAGGTACTATGTTGTACAATCAGTGCTGAGTTTTTTTTGTAGTAATGGACAATATATGTGTCAGAGATTGTGAGTTGGCCTCCATTACAGGCTACATTGAATGATAAGCACCCAGACTAGACTAAGGCTGGAGGAAGGGAAGCAATCTGATTTTCATCACAAAGCTAATCAGCAAAGATTATGGACGGCCTCCAATTTCAGCTTTACTAGATTCCAAAACCCAGTGCTTCCTACTTAATCACAATACTTACCAGCAGCATTCATCAGTAGGACTGGAAAGGCTTCAGGTTAAAACTGGGCCAAATTTTTTGGACAAAACTTTTTCTGACTAAAAATGCAGATTCAGCAACACTGAAACGGTTTGCGAATTTGTGCTGGTTTTGCGAAATTGTCTCAGTTGAAAAAACTCCTAAACAAAATTCCCCCCAAACTGAAATGTGTTGATTTTTAAGTTTGAAATGACTTCTTTCCATCATTTCCTTTATTTAAAAAAATCAAAAATGTTTTTTAAAATGTCAAAATTTAAATGAAACATTTTGTTCAACCTGAAACATTTAAAAATGTCCAAAAAAATTAATGAACCCGGTTCCCCCTCCCCACCCGCCACTTTTTTTTTTTTTTTAATTTTCAGTCCTCCAAAAAAAATCCACTATTCACACAGCTCTGCTGGAGATAAAGGCCAAGACGAAATGTGTCAGATAAAATAAGGGCTGACTCTATCCATACAAAACTCAAACCAAACCCAAAACAAAATTATGAGGTGTGTAAAAGATTGTTTTAATTATTATTCCACACCGCTATATTTCTGGGTTGAGGTGGAAGCACAAATCCTGAAACGCTTCTGGAAGAGATAGTTGGAGAATCCTGGCTCCATTGAAGTCAATGGCAAAACTCCCACTGACTTCAATGGGACCAGGAATTCACCCATGGTAGTTTCAAACTGACCAACACGTACTATAAATATCATAACTAAGTCTGCTCTATTAAGATTTCCCGTGCAATTATGCAGATGCAAGAGGGTCAAAGAGCTCAGATAAACTCCTGATAAGTGTTCAAACTTTTGTTGGGTGCTTAACTACATAAAATCTAAATTGCACGTCTTTGGAGGTTAGAATAATAGAATCACGGGTTCCCTAGTCTAACCCCCTTCTCAGATGCAGGAAGTGTTGTATCTCAATCATCCAAAAATATCTTTTTAAAGTCTCCAGCGAAGGAGCTTAGGTTAGGAAATTGTAGGTTAACACATGTAGTTCTAGACTGAACATTACAACAAAATTGTAATTAAATTAATATATGGCAATTGAAAAACTAATGGCATACTATATGTGGACAGCAAACACTGGTGAAATAATTTAATGTTAATCAATTATCAAGGTTTGTAAAAGGTTCCCACTGCACAGATGCCAGTCAAAAAAATAAAGCTATGTGGAAAATATTTTTCTCTCCTCATGTAACTGTACACATTCCCCAAATGCTTAAATTAGTCTCCATGTTTTTTTGAAGATATGCTGTTCCTAATGTGTGGATGCCAATAAATGAATGATAGAAAAATGAACCAAAAATAGTTTTTCAGTTATTCAACATGTCAGAGAATGCTTTGCAGGATATTCATGCTTGGAAGATCACAAGATAGCCAGCCATCAAAACAGAATTTAACAGCACAAATGCATAAACACAGCACTGGGAAGCTTTACTAAACTTTAAAGAAGATCACCATTAGTTAGCAATGACATTTACTTTGATCCTTTTATGTCATGCTCCCACGCAGACCCAAGGCTCCATCTTTTTGAAGGCAGGTTTTTTACACAGCTGCAATATGTTAAAGGTGCCTGGCATACAATACGACCCCACTCCTATGCAAGAATGATTGCACACAACTCCAATCGCTAATTTCTCCCCATTTCTGGGCCTGATCCTGAAAGTTCTGAGCCTTCTCAACTACCATTAGACTTTGTGGGTAGTTAAAGGAGCGTACCCATCACAGGCTCATACCTTCTCTTTCCTTACATAACATTCTTGAAGCTATATTAGCTTCCTCAGTGAAGTGGATAAGCTCACATAAGAATTAATATCCTTATCTGCCTCTGTGAATGCACATGTTTATAATTTAATGTCCTACGCTTTGCCTGTCCATAATAAATCCTTATAAACAAAATTTGTTCCAAACCAAACTGGGAGTTTAGCACTATGTTGCAGTGAAAACCTGCCATGTGGGGTCAGGTGTGTGTGTGTGTGTTGTGTGTCTGATCCTCGCCCCATTGAAATCAATGGGAGTATGCCATTTACCTAAATGGGACCAAGGAATCTTTCCTTTGATTTCAGTCAGCTTTGGATCAGCCCCTATATTTGGGGAAACATGTCTGTCTGTCGGTTCAAGGTGTGTAAATTATGACCAGACACTTCGGCAGTGGGTGTATAAATGTACCTAATACTGTAGTAATAATATATTATTTTCAGTAACTTTGGGCCAAAGCATTTTACTATTACCATAATAATTAGTTTTCCATTAGCAACCACTCGACCTCAGAATTACTGAGTTCTACATCCACCTGGTTTTATTTTCTATGTTTTCTTATTTCTAAGTTCTCTGGGCCTGAGCTCTGGCTGAAATATCCAAAGTGCAGGTCACGGGGTGTGCTAGCTTATAGACTCCCTCTCTACACAGAAGGTGAAATCCTGACCCCACTGAAATCAATGGCAAACTTGCATTCACTTCAAGTGGAGCCAAGATTTCTCCTACAGCATCATACATAACCAGGCCAGTCATCAGAGTTACCAGGCAGCCAGCTGAGGCAGGAGCAGATGCAGGCTGGAACACGGGTTGGCTTGAGTTGAAATATGCTCATCTAGAGGTGGAGCAGGAGGAGAAGGCTGAAGTAGCAGCAAGGGCATTCTGTTGAAACTACTAGCAATAGGAGTGTCCCTAGTCAAATAGTGATGCAGAGCAGTCCGGAGAGACTGCTTCCCCCTATACTTATGCAACAGGGTGACCGTTGCGCCCCTGCGTATCCAGCCCCTTGGCTCTGCTCCTCACAGACTCAGGGACACTCCAACCTGGTGCAACTCCCGTGCTCTTTACTTGTGTCTGTTTCCCACCACCGGTTTCCTAGTATATACAGGTTATTTACAACAACTTGGCTTAACAAGGCCTGGTTAGTAATAGGCTCCTGCCTCCTGTTCTCTGCCCCCTTTTCACTCACTTCCTCCCAGTCTTATTGCTCCTGCCTAATGAGGCTGGCAGGTGCAGTCAGTGACTAGGCAAACCTAGGCTATTTACCCAGCCCTAATCCATTTCCCCTGATTGGAACTGGAGTGGCAGGAGCCGATTGAGGCTTCCCCAGCAGTTCCCTGCCATGGGATCACATGGGTGGGTCCTCACTGGTGGATTGGATGAACTCTGGTTGGATAGCATAGGGCCTATCACAAGACCTGCAGGTAATTCTGTTGACTCATCAGGCTTAAGGCGGCTCAGTAGGGTGACTAGACAGCAAGTGTGAAAAATTGGGACGGGGGGGGTTGTAATAGGAGCTTATATAAGAAGAAGACCCAAAAATTGGGACTGTCCCCATAAAATTGGGACATCTGGTCACCCTAAGGTTCAGGCGTACCACATCAGGGCAGTAAGGGGAAGGCTGATCTGCCACTCACTGTATTGTTCTAGACATACACCTTCCCATTGTAGGTAGGATTTCAGCATTGACAGCTCTTAATCTTTAATGAGCCCTAGCAAAAGGGTTAAAGAAAATTAAAATTTGGTTTTAGATTAAGATGTTAGCTGTAAGGAATCAGGAAGCAAACTTTATGTTTTCCCGTGCCATGTTGTTTCTGTCAGATTCATCTGGAATTGTTTCATTGGTTATACTTTACTACTGATTGTTTACTGTAAAATAATGAAGCCTTTTGGCTGCTTTTCAAATGAAGAGGGGCATGTTCCTACATTCATTTTCAACCAATTTGGTCTGCGTCTCTCGAAGGAATAGGAGATTAGCCAGCACTATAAAATCTGTTTGCAGTGAAGTAATGCCTTTGTTAATGAGATTTAACCCAATTTGACTGAAGAAAATAACTTTTAAAATGCACATTTTTGGTCCCATGAATTTCAGTAAAGCACCACTGAAAACCTTTTAAGTGAAACTGAGTTAGATCTCATTAGCAAAGCAAAAAATGTATTAAAGTAAGTCTCCATAGTTTAAGAATTATATAGTCTATATTAAGAAGTGTGAGCCACTTAATCTGAATATTTACTTTACAAGAAATTGCTTCCACACACCCCATTTGGATCAGCTATATGGTGCATTGCAAATGCATAACCTGTTTGTTTCTAGCCACCTCAAAAATGCAACAAATAGGATAGAAATGGAAGACAATTCTGCTTTTCACCAGACTGTCAGAGTTTCTTGCCATAGCCTGCAACTTTTGATGGTAAACCTTGTGCTGACTGTCATAAATCATGAAACTTTCAACATTCATTTTCTGAAGAACTGTTTAAGATCATATCTTTCATCAACCACTGCCCTATCACACATGTTATTTCTGTGATTAAGTGTCCTTATGAACTAGCACATATTACTAAAAGCTACTAGAGCATTTCAAAAGTGCATAACTTGAAGGAAAAGTATAACAAAGTAGTCACTCAGCATAGGCTTTGACCATTTAATCGGGAGATCTCCTCATTATGCAATTTATTGGAGTACAGAAACCAAATTTCTTTCAAGCATAAATTGTAATGTAAGTAAAGTGATAAAGTGCTAATGAAAACAAAGCATTTCAAATCTCTATATTTAATAGCATTTTATCAAGTGGTTAGGCAGACGTATGGATTTTATTACAATTTTTGCTAGTAATCATTAATCTGCTGAAAGTTTCCTAGCAATCAGGCACTCATTTCATTATTCTAAAACTGTTAACTATAATAATTCACACTTTTCTTTTTAATACACGATTGTGCTTTCATTGAAACATACAATGAACAACATGGTCCCTTTTCATAACTTTTTTTCTTTGCCTCTGGTGACTTGCTTCTACGGCAACTCTATGTCCCTTTCTACAATGAGTTTGGAAATTTCTCAATTAAACACCAGTTTAGGGAGTATTTAAGTATTTATTGATAGTCTTTTCACCTTTGCAACAATATTGTGATTTGATAAAGATAAATTTGTTCTATGCAGAAATGAGACATGGAAATTAGACCACTGGATCCCAATACCTTGCAGAAGTAACTTGCATTTTATACATATGAAATATTTAGCTACCCTTTTATTCCCATCAGATGCTCAACATTTTATTGAAGTTAAAATTTTCATAAGCAAACTGACAATCTTTAAAATTTTATTATAGTGAATTATATGTAATCAGGGAAACATTTCTGATAATTTAAAATTGTATTTAATGAATGGCAACTTAGAGGTAGCATGGTCCAGTGCATGGAATGAGGGATGGAGCATGAAAAGAACTGACTGGAATATGATGAGTAGAACTAGAGAAAGAGGAATAAGTTGGGTGTGGGGCTATAGGCTCAGGAATGTAAGCCTGGGGGGTTGCTCCCAGCTGTGGTGTGGAGACAGAGTCTTTACCTGTAACACTGGACTCTCAGTATATTTAATCAAGCTCTGTTTTCTTACAACTCTGCCTGTTTGCTACATTGCTTCACTAATGAAACCTTGGGTACTGTTCCTAGATCTGTCATAAGTTTCCGCTATAGGACATACATTGCAAAGAAAAACACGTGGCACCGGGGGGCAGGTCTATACTATTGGTTAAGATGATCTAACTTACGTTGCTCATGGGTGTGAAAAAGCCCCCACCCCCAAGCCACGCGAGCTTCGCATTGTCCTCACCGGTGCTATGTCGGTGGAAGACACTCTCCCCACCTGCTGGGTGTCAGAGTCTGGGCTCCGGCCTGAGTGGAAACAACTACACAGCTATTTTTAGCCCTGCAACCCAAGCCCCACAAGCCCAAGTCAACTGACCTGGGCTCTGAGTCTCCGTGCAGAGGGTTTTCCTTTACAGTGTAGGACATACTTTATGTGTCCTTGGGCAAGCAATTTGGGCCAACATTCAAGTTTAGGCTAGTCTAGAGGTGAGAGTGATAACAATGGCTCTACCATTTCTTTGTTACAACTGTGCTCAACACCCTGGCCATGGAGAAATATAATTCCTCTCATTAATTTTTGACCTGGCTAGATTCTGAACACATTTAAATAATTGACTTTGATATGTGCAGACAATGACTTGGAAGGTGTCAGGGAAAGCTTACTGAGTGAGAATGGGACCTCTGAACAAGCTCAGGGCTCATCTCCACTTGACATGCTCAGGGCTCGTCTCTACTTGACATGCTACAGAGGCGCAGCTGCACTGCAGTAGCGCTTCAGTGTAGACACTCACTACAGTGACGGGAGGGGTTCTCCTCCTGGCATAGTTAATCCACCTCCCCAACAGGCAGTAGCTAGGTTGAAGGAAGAATTCTTCCATTGACCTAGCTCTGTCAACACCAACAGGGTTAGATTGGCTTAACTACATCACTCATGGGGGAGTGTGTGGATTTTTCACACCCCTGAGCAACATAGCTGAGTCATCTTAACTTTCAGGGAGAGGAACTGTACAGTAGGGGAGTTTGTAAATAGCAGTGCAGATGAGAACCTTGACTTTGGCACCAACAAAGATGAATATACCAGAGTCTGAACTGTTACAATTCTTTTTTCAAGATCCCTGCTAGACAAACTGTACATATAAAAAAAAATAGCTTTAAAAAAAGTGAAGTTTCCCTCAAAGTAAATGGAATCAATAGGCAGGAGAAATAAAGCTGGGTACGTGACCTAAGTATATGCAGCGTAATCACCAGTAGCTAGGTATTGTGTACAGGACACAGGACTAGTGCTTGGGTTCAGCAGCCAAACCTCAGCCTAAAATTATATCCTCTGTTATTTACCTGTGAGGCTGGGTTTAACTCGGCCACAAAGATGTTGGTTCTTGAGGGCTGCACTGATCACCAAGCTCAAGATTTTACAAAATTGGAAGAGTAGGCTTATCCTGAGAATAGAGCAGTGGTATTCAGACCTGTCTGAGTTAGCAGCCAAAGAAAGAATAGCTTATCACTGTAGAGAGCAAGTATATGAATTCAAAGGAATTTAGACCCCATTTCTAGATACACTGGGATGAAAACAAAGTTGAGATAGCTCAAAGAACACCAGACCTTCATTCCACTTAACCTCTTCTCATTTTTCCTCCCCCCTATTCCTCTCCTTCCCTCCCCTCCCTATTCATGTAGGTCTTCTATTTTATTACTGTTGCCCCTCCAACCCAACACATTGCGTCCATGAAGTATTGTCTGGCTTTGTATGGCCTGGCTTGCAGCCTTGATGAGCTGTAACACTGCATAATTCTGTTGGTGATCCTAGGAAGTATATGGAATTTGGAAACGTAGACAAGCTGTAAGTCATTTAATTTTTTTTGTACTTTTCATTGCCTGTTTCTTTATGAAAATCAATTAAAAAAGAAATGCCATGGTTAATGTATGGCATTCAGCTGCACTCTCCAAAAATGCACTGACTGGAATTGCAATCACAACAATACAAACTGCTGTCCTGGTACAAATGCTGAGTGTGGGAAAGAAAAGATGCAGAGACATTTAAGAGTGGTTCCTGGGATTAATAATGGACATTGAGTCTTGTGCCACTACAGAAAATAGCTGACTGAAATCCAGCCCAGGACAGCAGTGAGGGACACTTATTACTTTTTGATGGAAGTTTAGTGGCTAGCATGAAGCATGCAAGTGGTCTTGGTCCAGTTCCCAGTAGTTAAGTATTCATATCACAAAAGTTACCACTATAATCAGCACCTTGTTAGACATCCTTGGGAGAAAGATCAAAGAATTAGTAGATGCAGATGCTGAACAAACTGTTCATCAACTCTGGCCATAGGCTGAGGCACATTGGCAGGACATCTAGAGAAGCATGCACTGCTGCTGCCCTTGATGTAACTGATCTGTAAGTAAAGAGGATTTCAGTTTCCAGGCCTGTCAAATAGGCATAGCCCGTTAACACTGAAGTCGCAAAATGATGCAAAAATGAAGACTAGTGTAATAGCATACTTTCTGTGCAGTCAGCAGCTGCAGAATTTGTTGCGCAGTCCAGCCAGTAGTGTAAAATCGTGCTCCAGAATCCTTTTTTTAAAAGGAGATATGCTTCTAGTCCTTGTAGTTACAAAGAAAACTTTAGGATTCTAAACCAGGTGTAAAGCAATGTAGTGCTGACTTTGAGTCTGCACACAGCCTGAAACTATAACTATTTGAACTTCTCCCATTCTTCTTACTGGATTATTAACTCTGAAATTTAAGGATGACTATTTAACAGTTAACAATTCCACTGCTGATCATTTTAGCAAAAAAACCCCAAACAAACAAACAAAAAAACCAGCTAAAGTGCATATCCAAAACCCAAAATGCCTCCCATTGCTTTCAAGGTACAAAAGGCAGTAGCTGATCCCTGTCCAGATGCCATTAACTATAGCTTCCTCCTGAGTAAACAAGAAATCTTTCAGTAGAATTTAGGTCCAGCTTGCATAGAACTACTGGAAGGTTGACTATATAAAAGGAGTGCACAGCATCAGGGCTGATATTCACAGAATGTACAGATGATCACATATCAATCCGTGCTAATGTAAGAAGATTTCCTGCTTTGTCTAGTCTAATTCTAATCAACAGGCAGGACTTCCATCATATCTCCTGGGTGATACAGATTAATGAATCTCACTGTCAGGAGGTTAAGAACATAAGAATGGCCATACTGGGCCAGACCAAAGGTCCATCCAGCCCAGTACCCTGTCTACTGACAGTGGCCAATGCCAGGTGTCCCAGAGGGAGTGAACCTAACAGGTAATGATAGTGATCTCTCACCTGCCATCCATCTCCACCCTCTGACAAACAGAGGCTAGGGACACCATTCCTTACCCATCCTGGCTAATAGCCATTAATGGACTTAACCTCCATGAATTTATCCAGTTCTCTTTTAAACCCTGTAAAAGTCCTAGCCTTCACAACCTCCTCAGGCAAGGAGTTCCACAGGTTGACTGTGCGCTGAGTGAAGAACTTCCTTTTATTTGTTTTAAACCTGCTATACATTAATTTCATTTGGTGGCCCCTAGTTCTTATATTATGGGAACAAGTAAATAACTTTTCTTTATTCACTTTTTCCACACCACTCATGATTTTATATACCTCTATCATATCCCCCCTGGAGTCTCCTCTTTTCCAAGGTGAAAAGTTCTAGCCTCTTTAATCTCTCCTCATATGGGACCCGTTCCAAACCCCTAATCATTTTAGTTGCCCTTTTCTGAACCTTTTCCAATGCCAGTATATCTTTTTTGAGATGAGACCCCATCTGTACGCAGTATTCAAGATCTTCAAGATCTGACTCCAAGATTAGCTCCTGATTAGCTGTAGCTAAATTAGTCCCCATCATATTGTATATATAGTTGGGGTTATTTTTTGCCAATGTGCATTACTTTACATTTATCTGCATTAAATTTCATTTGCCATTTTGTTGCCCAATTACTTAGTTTTGTTGCCCTGGTTATGCAGGTTTTCCCTGATACACAACCTAAACGTTCCTTGTTGAATTTAATCCCAATATTTCCAGTAATATTTGCTTCTTACTGTGCTAAATATAATTAATTTCTCTCTCTCGCTGGTCTTTACACATTCCAAATCCCTACAAATTGCTGCGTCCCCCACATAGGGTCCTAAGATGTCCCATAGCTCAGCTAGCCATATTTCTCTTAAATTTATCATCAATTCCTATTACTTTTTCTTTGGTTCACTTCATCATGACAATCTCCCACATCCACCCAAGCATTCAGTCTTTTGGTTCTTACTCAGAAAACCTCCCATTCATTTCTGAAAATACATCTTGATACTGTGGGGACATCCCATCTGTTAATTTAAAAGAGAGTCTGGTACACTTGCGTAGCAGTACCAACCTTGCACTCTCTTACTGTCTGGAACCCCAATTAGGGCTTATCTGCTCATGGACAACAGGGAAGTGCAGACATGTCAGATATCAGGCTGGCCAGATTGCAAATACACTGAAGAGCCTTGACAGCTCACTTGTGGTTTTTGAAAAACAGAAAGGTAAAGAGAAAAATATTGCAACAGCATGTACACTTTGCAAATGAAAAAGCACACATAAATCCCTTTATTATCTATTCTGGTGCCTATCTAGCAACATGCATCTGCAAATCAGGGATTTACATGAAGCCTTCAGGTAATGCATGTGCAAAGTAGGTGCACAATTATTATTTATAGTACAGTAGTTTCCAGAAGCCCCAACTGAAGCCCCCTATTATGTTAGAAATGTTACAAACACATAGTAAGACACATAGTCTCTGCCCTGAGGAGCTAACAGGATAAGTAGACAAGATGGTCAAAGTGTGGGAGGGGATATAGTAACAGAGATGTGAGGTGACTGGGCCAGGGTCACATAATAAGTAAGTGACAGAGTGAAGAATTAAATCCAGATCTCCTAAGTCCCAGTCTAGTGCTCTATTTATTATACCACAAAATCACATCTAAATTATACTGAAAAAATCAGGTCCTGGGTATATTGTCTATTTTATTTCCAAATAAGAATTAATGTGCAGGTTTCTTTACTAAGGTTCTGACCCTGCAAAGGCTTTAGAAGATGTGTAACTTTATGTACTGAGAACTCCCATTGCAGTAAGTGGACTTACACACATGCATAAAGTTAAGCACGTGCATAAATCTTTGCAGGATTAGGGCTTTAGAGTGATATGTGTGGTTGAAAGAAAGGGGTAGGAAGACAGAAAATATAGATATGCATGGGCCTTTTCCTGAATCTGCTTTAGGAGGTTTCTATATGTTGAGTAAGTGTGAGTTGTTGGATTGTGGGTTTTTTTTCCCCTTTGCTTCAGCCAGGATACACTTATTGCTGAGCATGCCTTTTCTTTTTTTCTTTTTTTCCTTTCCAGCTGCAATTCCTGTCTGGCTAATTTGTTGTTTGGAAATGTTTTTGCATGACTGGGCAAGCAGCTAGGATGATTGTCCCCAGGAGCAATGCCTCTCTTCATCTCATCACATTACATAACTACTTATGTTCATAAAAGCTGTCTTCTTCTGCAGTGTGGATACCTCTCCCCCCAGGCCACTGCTCTTTCCACTGATGACAGCTTCTTACCATATTTCCTTCTCTTCTCTGTTTAGATATGGGAATAAAGTCTTCCTTTTCCCTTCTAGCCTTGTTTTCATTTCAGATGGTAATCTGGCCTGGTTGGAAAATTTCTTTATAGAGCCTTCATTCATTTAGCAGTATTATTGTGGGTGTTTCTGTGTTAACTACTATGGATTATCGTTTGGAAGAGAAGGGTATTATGGGGATATGACTAGAGCAGTGAAGCTAATGAGCAATGACAGCACTGGGTCCAGCACTTACAATAATACATTAAAAATAATACTGTGTCCACCCTTCAAAACATCTAGCAAAAATATTTTAAAAATTCAGACTTTTTAAATTTTATTTTAGAAACTGTCAAGAAAAAAAGTCTGTATGCAGGGTTAATAAAACATAACATGCAAAAGTAGGAGGAGATGCTTATTCACACAGAAAACAGCGTTGGCCCAAACATGCTAGCAACTGAGCCATGAGACATTTGGCAATGCTGTCTCACAACTATATACAGACATTGAATAAATGGATTTAGCTGTTTGGTTTCAGGACATTTTAGCTACTAAATATTTGCTAATAACTCACACCTGGAAGAGATCACATTGCCAGTGGCATAAATCAAAGTCTCATTATAAAGAATATTTCCAATATGCTGCCCTTTATATTTAATCAAAATTCTTACCATACTTTCCTTGGACTAAATGTTGGCAATCAGCCACAGATCAGACACAGTCCAAAATTAAATTTAAAAATTTATTGGGCTACTAACTTCCTATTTAGAAGGGCATCGATGATGGACAGTGAGACCAGGGTAATGGCATATAGGGCTCTGCTGAACTCTATTTCTCTTCAACCAAGAGATGTGAAAGAGAAAACAGAGTTCATAGTCTCTACTACTCAAACACTTTACTTCTAGCTTTAATGCGGTTCTCAGAAGAAAGGATGACCTTTGGAGATAAAAGTAGTTTGTATTAATTTTAACATATATACCTGGCTATACAGTGCTGATATAATCTGACCTATGTAAGTGGTAGAGGAGAGCAATACTCCTCCAGGCACACCCCGGGGATTGAATTGTGAGAGTAGTATGATTCCTTCCTTCTACTTACTACTCCCCTGCAGCAAGTAATCTGCTATTGGCCCATAACAATAAGACATGACCACCTGCTCCCTGGTGAAGGGGGGCGGGGGGGAATAATGATGTTTCAGTCCTTGAGATCTACTGATGAAGAGTGCTATGTAAGGGTGAGGGTTGTCATCAATACCTGTCCACAAGAGCAACTGGACTGCACACCTACATGATAATTACAACGGCCTAAATGACCACTATCTTCTGTCAACAACATTTCTCTATCTGTTCAAAATGCTTGGCAAAACACTTTGTTAACCCAGAGTTAAGTTTGCCCAGCAATAGCAAGTGCCCTTCCAGTTCAGCAAACCTTGAGTTCAGCAAACCTCAAACTTGTGAAAACCAGGAAATTCCAAGTTAAGGTACACACTCATGCAACCTTAACTCTGCCCTCTTTGATGCACCCAATAAGCCCATAACACATACTTGTAACCCATAACACACACACACACACTGGGGTTGGGCATAGACGCTCACACACACACACAGAGAGCCACAGTCCCCTAGATTGCCTCCTACCATAATCACAGCTCTTCCAAACAGCTCCAGTTTATTCCTCCACCATCCAGTGCAGCAATATCTAACATGAATGCAGCTGGAATGCACTCAGATAATTTCCAATGACTATTGCCATCTCCATGCTGGAGGTGTGGGGAGGCGGGGTTATGGTTGTGTGGGTGTGTACCTTACCTCTCTATGTCCTGGTTTTCATAAGTTTGAGTTTTGCTGAACTTGACATTCTGGAGAGGAATGAGCTATCATTGGATAACCTAACTGTATTTAAATACTCTGTTATTTTGCCATTTCGTTATTTTTAGTCATGCCTGAACTGGACATGAGGGCCCTATTGTTTGACGTCAGATGACTGCTCTGGGGTACCAGTTGGTTAGATACCTAAAACACGCTTTCTCTTCTAATTCAGTCTCTAGAAATCTGATCCACGCACTAAATTGGATTCCTGTTCTAATCATTTTTCACCCTAAGTGATACACAAATATAATAGTTTAATGTCTGCTTATTTCTTTTGCCATTTGTCTACTACACATAAACTCCTAAATTGCTTTTTGCACTAGATGTGAACTTCTGCATCATTTAACCTTCATTTTTCATTTGCACTTGCTTATTTACAGTTCTTCAGTTACGTTTTAGCATCCTTTTAATTTTCCCATTTATCAGAAATATGTCTTAAGCCTGTAAATGTTGTTTTTTAATAAATAATAGTACTATTAGCATCTCAGATTTAAATAAACTTCTTCATCTGAAAGGATTCCCAAATCATTTCATAAAGTATATGTACAGTATCACCTCACCAACAGTGAAATGCAGAAACTACTATGGATAGAATCCCCAGATGTTTAACAATACATAGCAAAGCGAACTCAAAGTTTAGCACAGGAAGTGAGGATGAGCACTAAATCTAATAGCAACTGCAAGGTGAGCGTAGGTAAGAATGTAACTACCTATGTTGAAAATTGAACAGCACACTGGGGCTAATACCCCTAACTCTGGCAAACAGCGCAGAGAAATCTTTAATAACACAAGTGGTCAGGTTATTTGTTTTATAGCTCCTTCACTATTACTAGCTACATTGTCCCATAGTAATACTCTGGAATTCTGGTTCAATGTTGACAGAAGGAAGAATGCCACCTACTGAATCGCCAACACGACTTCCTGTTGCACCAGACATTTTCTCTGGAAATTTCGCATCCAAGTTCTGATCAGGTATAACTTCAGCTACAGCTGTTTAGCTTGACAGCTATGACCAGATCCCAGCCTGAGATAATCATAGGATTTCCAAAGCATTTCTGAACACAAAAGTATTTGCCAACTCATGCATGAAAGAGATATTTTGTTAACCATTCTAACTGTGAAGATTGCATCATTCCATTCACTGTATCAACTGCTATTCTCAAAGTCTTACATCCCATTACAGTGCTTCCTACCTAAGCTTCTTCCTGAGACTCCCATCTTTGCATGTTATAGCAATATGTGTGTTATAAATAGGGATCTTTATATACATTCTGCAATCTTACAGCCACAATATTTTCTGTGCAATTCGCCCCAGCCCAGAACCACTACTTTCTTTTAAAAAAAATAATTACGTTTTTAGTCCTTCTGATTGCAGAGACACCAACTGGGTACAAGCTAATTCATTAATGCCTGTCTGAGTCTGCAGACAACCTGAAACAATAGCTCTGAGATGTGCAAACTGCCCCATTAATCTTGAACAGTGCCCATGAACTCCAGGACTCTGCAGCTGTGAAATCTGGCACTTTTACAAGATGCCACAAAATTCAGCATTTTTGCTGCAGTCGGGCAACTGTTTTGTTTTCTGTCGCTCTACACTACTGGGACCTTCCTGCTGCTGCCCCTTGTACCGTGCAAGGGAAACATAATTGGATTAGAGTGCATGCTTCCTGCACTGTTCATAGAGCTGTGGGCCAAGGAGACTGGGATATGAGTTAACTCCAGGCTTCCCTGAATCCTGACAGATGAAGGAGGTTCTCAGCCAAGCTGCCTGGACAATATTGTGAGAGCTAAGGCACAGAGTCCAAAGTTAAGTCACCTGAAGAGCATACTAAAACAAAACAAAACCCTTCATCCTTGAAAATAAATGAACAACAAAGTTTACGCTAATGAGTCTTATCTACTATGAGCTTTGTGTTTGTGTGGCGGGATGGGAGTGATGAATAAAAATAAGACCTACAAAATTAATGTTGCTGTGGATTTTGGGGTTTTGTCATGCAACTTGATTCATAGATTCCAAGACCAGGAGGGACCATTTTGATCATCTATGTCCTGTGAGCTACAGGAAGTCAGACTGGAACACTCCCAAAATAATTCCTAGAGCATGTACTTTAGAAACAACTTCCAATCTTGATTAAAAACTTGCCAGTGATGGAGAATACCAACACAACTCTTGTGAAATTGTTCCAATAATTAATTACCCACACGTTTTCTTTTAGATGTTTTCTTTTTCTGATAGATTGAAGAGTCCATTATTAAGTATTTGTTACCCTATACGTTACAGTGGCACAGCTTCAGTGGCACTGCTGTAATGTAGACACTTACTATAACAATGGAAGGGGGTCTTCCGTCACTGTAGTAAATCCACCTCTCTGAGAGACAGTGGATAGATCAAAAGAAGAATCCTTTGATCAGCCTAGGAGTGTACACAACAGGGCTTAGGTTGGCATAATTACATTGCATAGGGTATGAAAATTTTACTATAAGGCATGCTTTCTAATCCTTTAATCATTCTCGTCGCTCTTCTCTGAACCCAGTTTCTCAACAGCCTTCTAGAATTGTGGGCACCAGAACTGGACACTGTATTTCAGAAGTGGTCAAACACATGACAAATATAGAGGTAAAATAACCTCTGCACTCCTATTTGAGATTCCACTGTTTATGTACTCAAGAATTGCATTTGCTCTCTTGGGCACAGCATCACACGGGGAGCCCATGTTCAGCTGATTATCCACTACAACCCCTTCATCTTTTCAGAGTCACTGCTTCCCAGGATAGAATCCACCATCCTGTAAGTATGGCTACATTCTTTGTTCCTAGATGGATACATTTACATTTAGCCATATTAAAACACATATTGTTTATTTGCACCCAGTTATAGAGGGAATCATAGAATATCAGAGTTGGAAGGGACCTCAGGTGATCAAATGATCCAGATTGATCTGAATCAGTGACCCTTCTGCTTCATTATTTATCACTCCCCCAATTTTTTGTCATCTGCAAACTTTATCAGTGATGGTTTTATGTTTTCTTCCAGGTCACTGATAAAAATGTTAAATAGCAAAGGTCCAAGAACCACTGCAAACACACTCTATCAATGACAATTCCCCATTTACAATTACATTTTGTGACCTATCACCCCCCTGCAAACACACTCTATTAATGACAATTCACCATTTACAATTACATTTTGAGACCTATCACTTAGCCATTTTTGATCTATTTAATGTGTGCCATGTTAATTTGATATAATTTTAGTTTTTAATCAAAATATCGTGTGGTACCAAACCAAAAGTGTTACAGAAGCCTATGTTTATTACACCAACGCTATTACCTTATTCTACCAAACTTGCAATCTCATCAAATAAAGATATCACATTAATTTGACCAGATCTATTTTCCATAAACCCATGTTGATTTGCATTATTTACATTACCCTCTTGCAAGTCTTTATTAATCGAGTCGCCTGTCAACCACTCAGTTATCTTGTTCAAGATCGATGTCAGGCTGACAGGCCTATAATTACCTGGTCATCCAGTTTATCCTTTTTAAAAATTGGCACAACATCAGCTTTCTTCCAATCCTGTGGAACTTACCCAGTGCTCCAAGACTCATTGAAAATCAATATTAACAGTTCAGTGAAATCCTCAGCCACTGTTTTAAAACTCTGGGATGAAAGTTATTTGAACCTGCTGATTTAAAATTCTTGCTTTAATAGCTTCTGTTTAACATCCTCCAGAAATACTAGTGGAATGGAAGGAATGTTATCATCACCATATAATTAGACTATATCATATGTTTTTCCCCAAATACTAAACAGAAATATTTATTGAATACTTCTGTATTATTATTGATAATGATAATTCTACCATTTCCATCTAGTAATGGACCAATACTATTGTCAAAATACTTTTTGCTCCTATTATATTCAAAAAAATTCTTATTGTCCTTAACTCTGCTGGCCAGAGATTTCTCTCTGTCTCTTTGCTTTCCTTATAAATTTTCTGCAATCCCTAATTTCTGATTTATGTTCATTACTATCTTTGTTTCAATTTGTTTTATATATATAATATGTATAATTGTAGATGGGTCTGATATAGTTTTATATATATACACAATTTTTATCGCTGCCTTTTTTCTCCTCTAAACCAGTTTTTAAACTAATAAGGTCCCATTGGGTTGGTTAACAGGAGGTGGCTTATGTTGAAAATCAGTATGGTTGGAAATCAGAATCTCGTGGTGCATACTAGATCTTCTGCTCTGTCTTCCATTGAAACGACATGCCTCATAATTGGCTTTGGATTCCACAGTCATGAATTCCAATGTATTAGAGCTATTTGGAACAATTGGAGAGTGGCTCAAATTGGAGAGACAGGGTGATCAAGGGATTCAAAAATTGGGCAGGGAATATGACTGTCTTGCTCACACAAGGTGGCTGAACCTTTGGAGCACCCCAATGTTCAGAGGAAATCAGGGAGTGGATTTAAGGTTTTGGTAGCAATACTTCTAGAGATAGGGAGTATTAGCTAAATGTGTATCCAGATCTTATTTCAGATTCCAGCTGCCCGGTGGGGGTATTCACATCTGAAGTTTAGGTATAAAACAACCTCTAGAAAAAATGCTACCATAATGGCACACTACTGTTTGTGTTGCAGTGAATATTATGAACCTATATGTATACTATCTTCTTCCCTTACAGGACATATTATTATAGATCATTCACTTATGCTTTCAGTTAGTAAATATCCCTAGTGAGATAATATTATACCTCTAGGGCCACATATTCTTTCAGCATGATTTTGTGAGTGTCTTGACATCCTGACCTGGAAATCTTTTGTCTGACTATTTTCAGCTTTTCTGTCTTTCAATCTTAATTTTCTCTGCTCAGTGTTAGCCTGCACGTCACTACTTACAGCACTTCAGGCAGATCTTGCAACAATGTCGATGATACACAAAGGGGGTTTCAGCTGCTTCTCATTTGTTCTTAAATATACTGAAATGCTTTCCAGAGGCAACATTTATTGTGACTATGTAAAAATATGACTGTGTCCTCCCGGGAGCAGGACTGGCACAAACAATGAAATATCAGTTTTGAATTATATAGCTTCTGTTATCTATAGATTATGTTACATTTTATTTGTATGCCACAGTTATAATGTTAAGAACAACGAGGATTTGCCAGCTCCTATTCTATATTTTAAACATATTCGTCCTGTAATATTTGAACTCCCCAAAAGCCGGTAATTAGATTAGTTGGACTCCAAAGGTTTATACATTAATGACTATATACTTACCACCTATTTTTAGATGTACAAAACAGCTTGAAATTAAAAACAGCAAAAACATATGGGACCATTTTGATCATCTATTTTGACGCTCAGTAGAACTCAGGCTGTAGAAGTTCTCCAAAATAATTCCTAGAACATGTCATTTAGAAAAACATACAATCAATTTAAAAATTCTCAGTAATGGAGAATCCACCACAACCCTTGCTAAATTATTCCAATTAATTAATTACTCTCACTGTTAAAAATGTACACTTATTTCCAGTCTAAATATGTCTAGCTTTAACTTCCAGGCACTGGATCCTGTTGTATCTTTTTCTGTCAATTTCAAAAGCCCATTGTCAAATATCTATTCCTCAAGTAGGTACTTATAGACTGTAATCAAGTCACCCCTTAACCTTCTCTTTGTTAAACTAAGTAAATTGACTTCTTTGAGTCTATCAGTAGAACGTGTGTTTTCTAATCCTTGAATCATTCTCCTGGCTCTTCTTTAAACCCATTAATCAACATTCTTCTTGAACTGTGGGCACCAGAACTGGACACAGTATTTCAGCAGTGGTCAAACCAGAGCCAAATACAGAGGTAAAATAACCTCTTTGCTTCTTCTTGAGATTCCATTGTTTATGTATCTAAGAATTGTATTTGCTTTTTTTTGCCACAGCATCAGAGGGACCCCATATTCTGCTGATTATTCACAACAACCCCTTCATCTTTTTTCTGTCACTGCTTCCCAGGGTAGAATCCCCTACCCTGTAAGTATTAGTTACACTCTTTGTTCATAGATGTATATGTTTACATTTAGCAGCATTAAAAGGCATAGTGTTGGTTTGCATCCAGCTTACCAAATGATCCAGATGACTCTGAATCAATGGCTTATCTTCTTCATTATTTACCACCCCCACAATTTTTTGTCATCTGCAAACTTTATCAGTGATGATTTTCTGTTTTCTTCCAGGTCATTGATAAAAATGTAAAATAATGAATGGTCAAGAACCAAACCCTTAGGATCCCACTGAAAACACACCTGTTTGATGACAATTAAACATTTAACAATTACAGATTGAGACCTAGTGGTTTTTAATCCATTTAAAGTGTGCCATATTAATTTTATAACATTTTATATCAAAATGTTGCACAGTACCAAGTCAAACACCTTACTGTAGTCTAGGTATATTACGTTAACAGTATTACTTTTATCTACCAAACTTGTAACATGATATCCTTTTAATCAAAAAAGGACATCATGTTAATTCGACCTGATCTATTTTGCATAAATCCATGTTGATTTGCATTAGTTACATTACCCTCTTAGAATTCTTTATTAATCAAATCCTTTATCAGCCACTCCATTATCTTGCCATGGATCAATGTCAGGCTGACAGGCCTATAATTACCCAGTCATCCCAATTACCCTTTTTTAAAAAAAAATTGGCACAACATTAGCTTTCTTTCCAATCTTCTGGATCTTACCCAGTGTGCCAAGACTTATTGGAAATCACTATTAATGATCCAGTTCACTCCAAAAGAGCTCTTTTAAAACTCTGGGATGCAAGTTATGTGAGCCTGCTGATTTTAAAATTCTTACGTTAGTAGCTGCTGTTTAACATGCTCCAGAGATACCAGTGGAATGGAAAGTTTGTTATCATCATCATCACATGATGTGACTAGATCATTTGTTTTCCCCCCAAATATAGAACTGAAATATTTATAGAACACTTCTGCCTCTTTTGCATTATGATTGGTAATTCTACCATTTCCATCTTGTAAAGGACCAATAGTATTCTCAGGATACTTTTTGTTCCTAATGTATTTTTTTAAAAATTCTTTTTTTGTCTTTAACTCTGCTGGCCAGAGATTGCACTTTGTGTCCTTTTGCTTTCCTTATCAATTTTCTACAGTTCCTAACTTGTGATTTATATTCCTCATCATCAGCTTTCCCTTTCTTTATTTGTTATTTACATATTTTTATTATAGCTGCCTTCACTTCCCCTCTAAACCAGTTCAGGATTTATTTATTTTTAACCCATAATGGCCTTTTTCCTCAGTTGTGGCTTTTTGGGCATCTAATGGGATGTTCTTAAATTATTCCCAAGTATCATTAAATTATTCCCAAGTCACGATCACTTGCATCAAAGCTATCATTAATTTTTAGTTCTATGATCAGTTCCCCTATCTGTTAAGATAAATGCTCCTTTTTCCATGAGCATTTGTAAATATTCAGTATTTCCTTAAAAATAACCAAATCAGCAAAATATTTAATCAAAGTTGGCTCAACATTCCCCCTCCTGCTCCTCCCCCCATAATCTGGGATATCAGCAAAAATGTTAGTGCAGAGTTCCATGATTAATCTGAGCTCGTTTCATTGAGTTTTATCATGTGGGGCAGTCACACGATTCCCTGACAGAGCTAACACCATGCACACAGGGTGGTCAACAGAAATAATTTGGATATATTATTTTCAGCCCTGTACTGCAGGGAAGGAGTTATGCCCTCCAACAAATGCCGGAGAGGTGGAATGGGTTTTGCATTCACCCAAGGCCACCAGTCCTAAAATGGGAAAACACCACATAGATGTTTGGAGGAGAAATGATTATTGTAAAGTGTTCATCAACTTGGTGGGGGAGAAAACATCAATTATCTTAACGTTCAGTGAATATTTTCCCCTACTTTGTTAGTATCCCTCACTTTTTTACCACAACTGGCTCTGTAAGCATAACCTGTACTTCTCAAGAAAGCTTATTGATTCTAAAAGCAGCATCAGTGATACTAGAAGTTATAAATCATTTTTATTATTAATTATTATTATTATTATTAATTATTAACATTATCACCACAACAACTCTGTTCTGGACAGCCCACTGGACTGAAAGACATTACAAAACATCCCAGAGGTAAACCAAAGAGTCATGGGGTTTTCCAAAAGGAAACTTAGAACACAGTGTGAAGACTAGCTTATAATGTAAGGATGTAGGTGTGCCAGCAGAGAACCAAAAATCTGCTTCAATCCTTTCTGTGCCTTCATAGGGACAACAACATGCACATTTTGGAGCTTCTCAACACTAATGCCTAATTTTTGCTTAACTCTTTCCCTTTGTGTATCAAATGCTGAGTACATTTTCCAAGTATGTCATTAGTGCTGGGTGAAATTTTTCAGATGAAACATTTTTTTCACCCCAAAAATGCAGATATGGATTGATTGACACATTTAGTGAATTAGTGTTAAAAAAAAAATTCTGAAAATTTTGAAACCTTTTATTTCAACATTTTGAGAACAAAATACTTCCATTTTTGGATTTGAAATTATTTTTTGTTTTCAATTTTACTTCAATTTTATTTTAATTTAAAAACAACAACCCTCAAATGAAAGAAAATGTTCTGTTTTGGGTTGAACAAAACAGGATTTTTTTTGTGTGTGGTTTGGCTGATGAGCCAGCTCTTTGCAAAGTTCTGTATATCATTGCTGTGGCCTCTATGTTCAAATGTGACAGCTATCATTCAATATATTACCACTTCCCTACCTTACACTCTTAATCACAGCTGAACATTTTTCATTTATAAGCATCCACTGGATTTAAAATTATCTTTCCTCTTTCTCATTTATTATACTGCCTAATACAGCCTTAACTTTCAGGAGCCATCAGCAAGAGACAGAGAAGGGCAAACATTAAAAGAGAATGTATGAGCCACTGCAACAGTGTCAGTTAACCTTCGTGATTCCAGAACTCTCAAATTGAGGTAAAGGTATTCCACCATGCCTACTCAGAGAGGTACAGTACGGAAACACTCTGGCTTAGGTCTTCCCAGTGTGCTCTGAACACGCTAGACCACAAGGGTGGCTGGGGGAATCATACAATACTGAGCATAGTTGATCTTGCAAGTGAATGTGCCCCTTAAAAGGTTTAACATAGATAGTTGCACAGCTAGCTCAGAGGGAGGACTGCTCTGGTGTCCAACACGGCCAGGGAGATAGCAAAGTGCTGTCAGAAAAGTACTAAACTGGATGAGAGCTTAGTTGGGTTGGCTCAGAGACGCAACCCAAATCAGCAAAGTTTTTACATTGGCACCATTTCAGGTGGTGATTTGTACCAACTGTAAAGGCAGCGAAGGGAGCTGCATGCAGGGGACGTTCCAGCTAAAGGTGCTGAAGAGGAGGGTAGATTGTATGGGTAACAATTGAAATATACGAACAACAAAGGGTATAGATGGAGCTCCAGCATGCAATCCATAGGAGAAAAATCCAAGCAAGAAAAGTTTCTGAGAAGGCCTGTGTGCGCCTTGCCCTCTCCTCCCCTCCATTCGTCAAGGACCTTTTGCCTCTTGATGACTATTTGTCCATGGAGCTTTTGGCTATAGTATACTGATTCTTGCTCTGCTCAGATGTGGGTTATCCCTCTACATGATTGCCTTTTGGCTTTCTGTCTAACCCCATTTGCTACGGGCACACTAAAGTGCAGAGCGAGAGGGATGCTTTAACATACACTTTCTATCATGGGGGTGAGAATCAGATGACTTAGTTTTGTTTTTAGGAGTGACCACAGCCATCCCACTGCTGAAGTGCACTGCTGAGCTCAGAGAGGCAGCCGACAGAGGCAGTGTGCCTATTTTCCTGTAACTTTTTTCTTGGCACATTGTTTTGGCCCCTTTTGTGCCCTGAGTATCCACAGATGCACAAGGATAGTTGTGTGCAACATGTACCCCAAATTACCCCTGAAAGGGACTTTGGTGATCCTGTGTGCACACGCTGCAATAAGCAGCTTTTTAGACTTGTGAGCCTGCTGCTGCTTGTCCAAGGAAGAGCAAAAGGGTCACAAAAGGGTCACACAAGGCAAGCAGGCAGGTGTCCCTGGTTAGTAGCCCTCAAGAAAAAGACATCACATATACCCATCCCCCAAAAGATGGAAGTATAAGGTAAGGAAGTATTGCACATGGACCAATGTAACAGGGTGCAGAGAATCAGGGATGCAGTGCTTGCCCAATACTGTTTTGTTTTTTTTAAACAAGACTCACATGGAGTGGGCTGGGGAGGAAGTTTCTCCAATTGCGTTTTTCCCATGAGGGCTCCCTCTGCTTCTACTTCCTCCATTTTACTCCTGTTTAAAAAAAGAAAATACTTTACTGCCACAGTTTCCAGCCTTCAGTGCTTTTGGGCACTGCGGAGCAAAAAACTGTCATTGAAAGTTATCAGTTGTTTTTTTTTCCCCCCACCATTGTAGAGCTGGCTGACATTTTTCAACACTTGAAAAAAATGTTTATGAATTTTTAAAACTTTGACATTTCCCAAATTAAAAAAAAAAACTAATGTTTTTCAAATACATCCATTTTTAAAAAATATTGACTTTTTTTTTAACCACCTCCATATTATTGAACAAACTGCTATGGTACCTGTGGGCTTAGTTCCAAGGTTTTCTGCTTCTCATGGGCCAGATCTAGCGACTCTTATTCACAAGTGAGTAGCACTTTAAACTCCAAGTTGTCTAATTGAAGCCAATCGCACCATGTAGTAATGTGCTATTCACCTTAAGTGAGGTAATCAGACTCTAGCCTTGCATTAGCAACATGACAAATGGGCACAGGTTGGGAAATTTCATGTGAAGCAAAGGTAAAAAAATAGAGTTTAATTTACATTTATTAACAGAACAAATGGAAACATTTTTGCTCAAATAATCAACTCAAAGAGGACAATGGCAGCCATAGAATATTTTGCATCTCTTTTAATCAGTTTACATGATATTCATGCACTATATAGACAAAAATTATTCAGTTATCCTGCAGATTTTCGGTTCGTATGGGCAAACCCCTTAACATGCTGTACACATTACATCCAATATAAAAGGATGTTTGTAATATTATCTTGTTCTACAGATATTGGTGATGCAGTGCTATAGTTTGGTGATGCTGTGTGTGACTGATCAGATGCTGTGTGTGACAGAATATGGCTGATCATTTATAATAGTATTGATACCAATATTTTAAAGTTGCAATGAATCTTACAAGATATGCTATGTAAGGTATCAGTGGAAAAGTTATAATTTGGTAAATATGATAACTAAGTTTGTATGTATGTATCATCTTTGTATCATGAGTTATAAATATGTGTTGTGTATTTGAATCTCAAACTTATGCTATGTTTCTGGGTGACACCCCCAGACAGACTGGCACCAGCACTAATCACCTATACAATGAACAGAAGCCATGAGAGAAGCCATGGGCAATGTCTGTGAGTCAGCCGGACATGTAGGGACATGCTATGGACAGGGGACTCCAAGTACTTTTTCATGCCCATGTGCTGTGAGCTTGTGTTTGGGACAAACAATGTACAAGCCACACGGCAAGAGATATAAAAAGGCAGCTGCATCACTTCCATTTTGTCTTCAATCCTGCTTCTCACCTCTGGAGTAACATCTCTACAAACTGAAGCTTTGAATAAAGGACTGATAGACCCGTCCAAGCTGTGGCTGTGACTTTACAATCCAGCAAACTCACCAGTGCTGCTAAGAACCTGATATATGTACTCTGAAGTTACATGTATGTAACTGATTGTTTTGACCATTTAACAATGCTCTTCTTTCTTTTCTTTTCTTTTGTAGTAAAACCTTTAGTTTTAGATACTAAAGGATTGGCTGGCAGCGTGGTATTTTGGGTAAGATCCAAACTATTATTGATCTGGTAATGTGGCTGGCCCTTTGGGGATCAGAACTGCAACACGTTACATTTGAAAAGGGTCTAATATTTTTGGAGATCATAAGAACATTTTGTATAGTGTTTCACTTTACTGGACCAATTCGTTGATTGGGAGCCAGAGACTGGAATGCAATAAAGGGGTCTGTGTGATTTCCTTTTTCTAGCTTCTTAATACCCAGTGTGTGTGGGGCGGGGCGGGGGGGGGATCAGGAGCAGAGTTTTGTACTGATTGGTGAATCTAACTATATTGTTAACCACCAGAATCTTTTTTGCCTGACCTGGGCATTTTCATTGTGGGCTGACCTAGGCACCTCGGGTCATACTGTGTATATCTTCTTTTAAATGAATGTAGGTAACTGAAAAAGTTTGAGATGTTGATTTTAAGAGCGACTCCATTATTAATAGCATTGATGCAAGACAGAACGATTATGTTGTTAAAAATGATAGCCCCACTACTTATCTCACTGGACTCTAGAAGGCAGGTATGTAAGAGACCTATTCACACATTTTTGCCTTTGTTAGCTAATACAAGTGGCATTCTGCAAGTAAGTTTGTAACACTAGGCAATTTCTCTTAACATTTTAATAGGACTGTGATAGTTTCTCAACTAGCAGAAACATTACCAGAAGCAGACAGACATAATTTGCCCTGACACTGTCGCCATCTGTTATTTGTTCAAGCATTACTGCTGCCAGGGGGTTATGGGTTGATCTGTCAGACTTAAAGATGTCATCATTGCCACAAACAATTTCTAAGACAATATTTTTAAAAACTGTCAAACTCAATATCTTTCCCGGATATAAAAAAATCTTTTGTTTATGATTCAGAACATGAGAAAATGGGAAATTTATTCAGAATTAATAGTTTGATGGGGTTTCATAAAAACAAACCAAAAAAACCCCAAAACACTTTTGATTCGCCAGATGGCTAACACATTTTTCTCAAAGTCAAGATTTAAAAATACAGACAGAATGCAATTCTCATTATATAGGATTTTTTTAAAATTGTAAGTGTATGGATAAAAATGACAGTGGTGATGTGAATACAGGATCTAATTACTTACCTCCTGTTTTCACTTGCGTATGCTCACAATGTTACAATTACTACATACATTTATGATTCATTCACCCACATTACGCAGGTACAGACACCCTTGCAGACATATTTGAAATATTCTAATGCCTGCATATACACATAATACATAGAACTTGCACTCATCCCAAAAGAGAATATCAAGACACTGGAGATCTGTAGGCAAGAATTATAAAACTTGTACATGAAGGGGTTGGAATTGTTTGGTTATGCCTGGAAGTGTTTGTGCTGGTGTGCATGCAATTTTGCACACCGAACAAATATAGAGTAGCGACCAGGTTGAAATTTGGGCTGTGATGTCAGAGTGCACATTTTCTATTCATTATAATCATGATCCAGTTTCTCTTAGATGTTGAATCCATTCTTCAGTGGAAGAACTTGAATGTATCAGGTATCAACAATTAGTTATTACATTCTGGGTCTGATTCACCATGGTGTTACGCGGGTTTTAGGCCAGTGTAATTCCACTGTCAGGCCTCTGTTCGTCACAGGTATGGGCCAAGCCTGCAAAGTTTGGCTTGTGATTTGAACTTTGTCATAGTGCAAAGTCTTTTTAAACTGTTACTTTGCTTCCCTCTCCCCCTTTAGCCATGGGCCTGTGGAGGAAAAAATTTTTCCACGAGAGGCCCAAGTTGCAAAAGTTGGATCTGGAACCAAACTCCCTTGAATTCCAAAGCAGTATTCCAGCTAGGGAATGTAAATAAATTCAATTTACTGGAAAATGGCTTTTACACACTTCCAGGGAATATTTAATTACAACCACTCTAATCAGACAAGATTACTTGTGTATCCCAAATGTATCAATCAGCATTCCTTATTGTAAGAAGCCTGATTGGTAAAAGCAGCATTAGCCTCAGGCTAGTTCACATTAACATCAGCAGTCGAGTGCCAAAAACAATTACTTAATCATTTAGATAATTCTTCATGGTCTTGCTGTGATTATGAATCTTGATACATTGCTCCATTAAAGAGGAGATGATAGAATGATCTCGTTCCCTTCCTAGCAATTTCAATGAATGGTTTGCAACCATTGGCTAGAGACTGCATTGTTATTATTATTGTCATTTACTTAGAGAAAGAAAGAAGTGTGGTCACTGAAGGGTATCTGATTAAAATGGTGACTTTTTATTGGTGACCACTTTAAATCTATAAAAAGAAAAGGAGGACTTGTGGCACTTTAGAGACTAACAAATTTATTTGAGCATAAGCTATCATGCGCTACAAATCTCCCCACTGTATTTTCCACTGAATGCATCCGATGAAGTGAGCTGTAGCTCACGAAGCTTATGCTCAAATAAATTTGTTAGTCTCCTAGGTGCCACAAGTCCTCCTTTTCTTTTTTGCGGATACAGACTAACACGGCTGCTACTCTGAAACTTGTCACTTTTAAATCTAAACTTTAAGGCTATTACTGAGCAGTCCCTAGCCAAGCAAAGCTCTCACTTACTTCAGTAACAGCACAGTCAGATATCAGGGGGTAGCCGTGTTAGACTGTATCCACAAAAACAGCAAGGAGTCTGGTGGCACCTTAAAGACTAACGGATTTATTTGGGCATAAGTTTTCATGGGTAAAAAACCACTTCTTCAAATGCATGGAGTGAAAATTACAGAGGCAGGCATTATATACTGACACATGAAGAGATGGGAATTCCTCACAAGTGGAGAACCAGTGTTGACAGGGCCAATGGATCAGGGTGGATGTAGTCCACTCCCAATAATTGATGAGGAGGTGTCAATTCCAGGAAAGGCCTACATCTGTAATTTTCACGCCATGCATCTGAAGAAGTGTTTTTTTTACCCACGAAAGCTTATGCTCAAATAAATCAGTTAGTCTTTAAGGTGCCACATGACTCCTTGTTGTTTTTTAGCACAGTCAGAGTAAAGAATGGGTTGGTGCTGCAGTGTTCCAAAACCTTGTTATCCTATGTCTGGATAGGTTGTTGCTAAATTATCAGGTTTACTCTGTTTTATTCAAAGTGATTAAAGATCAGCATTGTAGTGATGAAGTGCCATGAGGAAACAGAGCGAAGAGGGTTTGTAATATTTGAGGGGCTGTCAATGTTATCATACAAAACCAGTTGCTCAATTAAAGATATTTTACATCTAGCATTTGGCACTATAATTAGGGAGATCACTTCTGTCAGTTGGGATAAACCTCAGAGCACTGAGAAGAAATTTACTTATTCTCTGCTTTTTATCCCCTCTCATGCCCCATAACAGAGTGCCCATTAAAATGCATCCTACTTGTTCCTTCTCACCTCCCAACCCTCAGCATTCCTCACAGCCCCTCCACCCCCCCCCCAGACTGAGCCCAGGGGTCACTCTTGCTCTCAGCTGTCATATACTCTGTCTCTCCACTGCTTTCCTTTCTGACCCTTGCAGACATGTGCTCCCAACAGACTGACACTTGTACAGGTTAGAAATAGTGGAGAGAGACAGGTAAAATGGGGTGCACGTGCCAGGGATCAAGAAGATGTCCCAGCAGAAGGAAAGCAGAACAGATTAAGACTCCCTCTAAGAAAAAGCCCTGGCCCAACCTTCTAGCTTGCTCCCTACATGTCCTGTTTCCAAAACCTAAAAACATTCAGTTTTTGAAGGGTTAAACTGCTGAATGGATTAATAAACAAGCAGTGCCCTCGCACAAAACGTGAAAAGAATATTCCAGTTGTTTTCCAGTGTGACTGCATGTGTCAGGGTTTGCACTGTAAAATGCACTTCCTCAGAAAAGTCAGTAGTTACTCATCCATCTCTTCTAGCAACATGTCATGCACTAGTTCACTGTCCTGCCACAGAGTGTATAATTCAGAAGCTGGTTTTCCACTGCCTGCACCCTGAAATATATGGTTGAAAATAGTTTTAGATAAAAATTGTTCCACAGTTTTACCTTTTTATTTTAACCCCTTCATTCCACCAATAAAGAAAGCTGTGGTAATGCACATCTGCCATCTGCCACTGTTGAACCTCTCCTTGATTCATTGGAAAAACCTCACACATGAGCCTTTTGCATACCCTACTTCCCTTGTAACACTTGTTCCTCTTTCCCAACCTGTTGGTCTCTCATAAGGTCCTACTGGCTCTCCTTAAGAGCCTTCTCCCTCTCTCCACACCCCTGCTCCCTGGCACTGAGATCAAACATGGTGTATCAAGTGATCAACCCTGCCTCAGACATGCTGTTAAAAGCAGACGGCAGGTCCTCTTATATCATGTCCAGATATTGTAGCCCCACTTCCTCCTGGGCTACTGATGTTTACAACATCTGAGAGGCCCCATGTGCCCTGAGCAGTGGCAGCTCCTAAGGATGCAAGATACTATACAGGACATGATCCAGTGCCATTGTGTCAAGGGCATTACTCCCAAAGAATTTATCCCTGCCGGACTTTCTAGCCATACTCCATGTGCATGATTATGTTTCAACTTCTGGAAGTGTCGCCAGATAAGGCATAAACCACTGTTGCTCCTTCTGGAGCTGGTGGTGCTACTGGGACTAACCCTGCACCATATAAGTCAATGGGAGTTTTGCAGGATCACATCCAAAATGCCCTTCCTCTACGACATCTTATCCCTGTTTATACTCATTATATTGATTAGTTTGTTCTTCATCCTCTATCCTTTGCTTTTCCACCACCCAAATCCACCAAGAGATTTCCAAGATGGTCACATGAACATTTTCTATTTGAGGATTTGTTTCCATGAACACTCACAGAAAATATTTTGTCAGATGAATTTTTGCAAAAGGCAACATTTAAGGTTGTGAACATAACTGAAGATACCTCAGTTCAATGTCCATGCACAAATTCATTACAAATGGTACAAGTAGTTGATTATCATTGCACAACAGTGACCATTATAATTGGTCAAAAACAAAGCTAGCAGCAGTAACTTGCTTGAAAGAGAATGCGATGCACTGCAGTCCTCCTTGGCTGAAAGGCCAATAGCTGGAACGTGTAGGATCTCAACTTTGGATGGGGAGGGGAATACTCCCACAGAATGTTTCAGAGGCACTTCTCATCAAGATGTCCAAAGTGGTCAGGAAGAAATGGAATCATTAACAAGCAACAACAGCAGCTTTATCAAAAGCAGAGCCCAAGGCACATTATGCATTTCATTGTCATTTAGCACATATATAACGTGCAAACACTACCTTGTGATGTAGACCAGTGAAAGGAATAAATCATACTAAGGACACATTTTCAGGACATCAATCGCTATTGTATTTGTAATTTGCTTTCATTAAGCACATGCTAATGGAAAACTGGTGACATCTGATTACTGGAAAACATCCATACTTAACTGACAGTATCTAACAGGCATCATGCTAATACTTTACTTTGCTACCAAGTAGCATTAACCACTCAGTTCCCAGCAGCAGTCCACATCAATTAGTTCACACAAGTACTGATGGACCATATCCTTGTGATCACAGGGCTGAAGTTTTAGAAATGCACATGCAAAAATGCATGTGCACATTTGCGCAAATTCAGCTGAGGCACAAAAATACCCAGATACGTATACACAAGTCCTGGCTTGCACAAGAACAGAGCCCAACAATATTTGTTGACAAGCATTAGACCTGGTCAAATACAAGTTGCTGACTTCATTATTCAATGGATTTTGCCATTTTTCATTTAATACTTTATTTCACGAATCAATTTTCTGATAACCAGTCAGCTCTAACAAGTTTTTTAATTGCTAAACAAACACCAATGTAATAGACAGTTTTAATGCCTCTTTCATTGTCACATGTTCTATATATATAAGAGTAAATGCCCATTTTATTTTTCCAAGAGTTACAGCTCCAAGAAAAGAGTATAATGGAGATGTTCAGAAAATCAGGCTCTTGTACCTTAGCTGTGTTATATCCTTCTTTTAAATATGATCTCATGGAGACAGCACTGTACTGCTCTGAATCACCAAAGCACACAATGGGTGATGAGCATGTGAGCCATTAACAGGTATACATGTTACTAACGAATTCAGATATAGGTCTGACCCGAGGGAGTAAGATATCCATGTACACTTCTACTCCATTAGTCATTACTGGTGAGCCATGCATTGGTACTGGGTATGTGACACTTAAGCACATGTACTATGCAGTTATTTCCCCTCTTTCACAACATACATTGGAGCACTCTCCACACCTTTACATTAATGCCAATTGTTCAGTGTGTTTCAGCCATCTGTGTCCATTGCAGATTTGTTGCACTAATGATCTTTAGCTAATATTTCACTGGACATTTAGAGCCCATTGAGTTTCTTTGACTTCAATAGGATTTATATCAGGCCCTTAGGGGACCAATCCAACTATCACTGAAGTCAGTGAGAGTTTTTCCATAGAGCTCAGTGGAGGCTGGATCAAGCCCTTAGTCCCTTTCTTGCAGGGTTTACAACATTGTATAATACTCAATTATCTCTTTCCTTTCATACGATGTATCACAATATTTCTGCAGTCACCCAATTCTCTCCACACTGGACCTAAAACATTGTATCAATTTCAGTGTGAACCAGTCCAGCTTATATTCCAGTAAGCATGCATGGAGGGCCCAATTTTGCTTGCATTGAAGGCAATGGCAAAACATTGAGATAACACTTAAGAGCAGGATTTGTCCTAAACCTTTAATTGTTTTCTATAAGCAGAAGTTTCCAAGCTCACCGAAGACAAAACCCACCAACCTTAGCGATTATTTGTGATAAGCATAACCAATCATAATTAGCAGCGAAACTCTTGGACACCATTTCTATCATGACAGGAAACAAGCCTGGAGATAGATTCCCCCCTTTAAATGGGAGTGCTATTGATCTTTTCTCCAATTGTGTTACACATCATAAATGCTTTCCAACATGAAAATGAAGGCAAAGCTCTGCAACTTTTTTTAAAAAACTCTTCATAGGCATCTAGGCTTTAATTTGAGTGAAATGACATAATTTCAATGGATAACCTGTCTCAAATGCTCCACATATAATATACTTATTCGTACATCTTGGCTCCAGGGAGCCAAGAAAAGCAACAGAAGTGATGAAAAGAAAAACAAAGGAAATAAAAACTCCAATCATTTTTTTTTTTCATTAGCTGGGAAACAAAAAGATGTATGGGTTCTTCAGAGAAAATATGTGTACCGAAGACGAGTTCCCTCATGGTCTCTGACTGTGTCTTTGTTAAACAAGACAAAACTGTGTTCAGCCATCCACGTGTGACGTACTTAAAAACCATATTTAAAAAAGGAAACAAGGTGACCTCAGAGTGTCAGGAACTGGTGACTCAGAAATTTTAGAACCTTTTCAAATGTAATGTGTTGCAGTTCTAACAAGTTCCATTTTAAAAATAATTGACTACAGTGTTGGGCTCTTTATTTGCCTTTAATAATAATCAATGCAAACTCCAGGGCATTGTTATACGTACAAGGGAAACATGAGTTTATGTTTCATATCAGAATGGGTGAGTGAACTTGTCATGAGTTATCTCAGTTGCAACATATTGGGCCTAGCCCCATTGAAATCAAGAGGTATTAATAGAGTCAAATGATGTCCAGGGGTACTAATATCAAACAGCATGAAAATCCTTTCAGTCTTCTGGAGGGAAATTGTGCAAAATTTTGCCATGGGAATAAGTTATGTACGTTACTTCTGGAAAAATATAGTGCACTGTGTAAAAGAGTTTAAAAAAGTCAGTGCTACTGAAGGTAATGCTAAATTTGTCAGATCAGATCCTGGGCCCAACTATACCACTCTTGTGTTACTCTGGTCATGCTCAGGGGCCATTAAGCTACCCCTTAACTGGGAAATGCAGGATTACCATGCCATGAGGGAAAGCCTGTTGATCATAGAGCTAGCACAGCTAGCTCCGCAACACCTCACTCACTGCCTCCCCTCCCACATAGCGAGGAAAGGGGCATGGGCCAGACTTCATGGTGTGCCATCAATCGTCGGCTATGTTAATAGCTTCTAGGGCTGCTACAATCCTATAAACTGCAGATGCCCTGAGGCTACTCCTTCAGATGCCCGTGGGCAAACAGATTCTTGGATCCCTTTTGGACAGAGGGATTGCAAAGGGAAAGAACAGCCAGCTGTTCTCCCTCCCTTGAGTCCTGCACACAACTGGGTTTAGCTGGATCCCAAGGATTGCTGCAGTGGAGTTTTCTGCACCCTTTGTTCCTACCACAGGTTTTTCTGTTGGAGGAGATGATATGGACTCATTGACTCCTAGATATTAAGGTCAGAAGGGACCATTATGATCATCTAGTCTGACCTCCTGCACAATGCAGGCCACCAAATCTCACCCACCCACTCCTGCAATAAACCTCTCACATATGTCTGAGCTATTGAAGTCCTCAAATCATGGTTTAAAGACTTCAGTGGACTGTTGAGAACAGACTGTTGAAAATGCGGGACTGAATATGCACAAAAGAAACTCCCATAAGGGCACTAGCTGTACATGTACGTATGGATGACATATGTAGGTGGTTAGTGGTGCAGTGATTTTGGCAGAGGAATTAAAATCTGTTGCTGAAGCAGTAGGAGAATGCAGCCCTAGAGCAAGCAGCTGGTCAGTTCCATTTGTGAAGCGCTTATTTTCTTCAGAGGCAGGCTCGCGACCTATGAAGAAGCAGGAAGGAGAGGAGAGATTGACATGTTTGGTTAGTTAGGCTGTAATGAGTTCATCAAAGGTATTAAAAACAAGGAAAGTGACTTTGAACTGCTCATAAAGAGAGCGGAGAGTCAGTACAGTAGTTTGAGGAAGAGTGTGATAAGACCATGTTTCTTTCTGTGTGAGAGGATGTCAGTGCATGTTGCATGTATAGAGACCAAAGACTCATAAAAGCCCATAAAAAAGGAAGCTGCAATGGTCAAGGTAAGAGAACATAGAGACAAACACGATGATTTCATCAGAGGTGAAGTCAAGGCAACGGTTTACATGGACATTGTTGTGGAAGTGGTGCCCACGGGTTTTCAGACACACATCTGGGAGGATCAGGAAAGTATAATGTCAAGCTTAATGTCAAGTGAAGCGAAAAGTGAGGCCAAGTGGGGAGACAAAAGGGAAACAGTATGTCACTTAAAATATCCAATTTTGGCTATGACAAGAAAACTCCAACAGTCCTCTACTGTCTATGCACTGAGCTATGCTCCACCCACAAATAAACAGATACTTACTGTCATAAATATAAAGGGAAGGGTAAACCCCTTTGAAATCCCTCCTGGCCAGGGGAAAGCTCCTCTCACCTGTAAAGGGTTAAGAAGCTAAAGGTAACCTCGCTGGCACCTGACCAAAATGACCAATGAGGAGACAAGATACTTTCAAAAGCTGGGAGGAGGGAGAGGAACAAAGGGTCTGTCTCTCTCTGTGTGCTGCTCTTGCCAGGGACAGAACAGGAATGGAGTCTTAGAACTTTTAGTAAGTAATCTAGCTAGGTATGTGTTAGATTATGATTTCTTTAAATGGCTGAGAAAAGAATTGTGCTGAATAGAATAACTATTTCTGTCTGTGTATCTTTTTTGTAACTTAAGGTTTTGCCTAGAGGGGTTCTCTATGTTTTTGAATCTAATTACCCTGTAAGATATCTACCATCCTGATTTTACAGGGGGGATTTCTTTATTTCTATTTACTTCTATTTTTTATTAAAAGTCTTCTTGTAAAAACTGAATGCTTTTTCATTGTTCTCAGATCCAAGGGTTTGGGTCTGTGGTCACCTATGAAAATTGGTGAGGCTTTTTATCCAACATTTCCCAGGAAAGGGGGGGTGCAAGTGTTGGGAGGATTGTTCATTGTTCTTAAGATCCAAGGGTCTGGGTCTGTAGTCACCTAGGCAAATTGGTGAGGCTTTTTACCAAACCTTGTCCAGGAAGTGGGGTGCAAGGTTTTGGGAAGTATTTTGGGGGGAAAGACGCGTCCAAACAGCTCTTCCCCAGTAACCAGTATTAGTTTGGTGGTGGTAGCGGCCATTCCAAGGATAACGGGTGTAATATTTTGTACCTTGGGGAAGTTTTGACCTAAGCTGGTAAAGATAAGCTTAGGAGGTTTTTCATGCAGGTCCCCACATCTGTACCCTAGAGTTCAGAGTGGGGGAGGAACCTTGACACTTACTTCTATACTTCAAGTGCAAAGTAGAAAAGTTATTGACCTGTCTACTCCTGGATGGACTAAGGAAAGCCATTGTATAATGTTATTAAGACTTCCAAACACGTAGTTTCACATTTCCCTTCAAAGCCCATTTCCCTTTTCCACAGAAAATTTCCACGCATGCTTTGCTTTCCAGTACAGCTCCTACCAAGAGTTTAGATTTAATTTGGTCTGTAATAGATCAAGGATGGCTTCAAAGTATTGGCAAAGCCTACACTGATTAACCTGAAAACAAAATGTCACACTCCTTAAGTCATAATCTCAGTACAGAGCTGTCTGTCACTGGCACAATTTAAACTCTCATTTAGTGTGACAGCACTTAGTCATAGTCTTGTTTAATTTACTCTCAATTAGACCATTGTATAATTAAATTCCACCAGAGCTACTGGATTATGTCACAGTTGACTAAATTAAAGAGTTTATGTTACCTTGTTTGTTCAGTAGCAGAAGAAAAATAATGTAAATAAATCTCTTCATTTCTACGTTATTAGAAATGAGTAAATAACCCTGGCACACATCAAAGCTTTCTCAGAAGAAGCACAACAAATTATTCTTCTTTCTTTGACTGTGATGCTTCAGTCATTTCACAAGGCTTGCTGACTCTTGTTTCATGTCCCCTCATTCATCATTTGCTTCTTTCTCATATTTCAGAATTTGATGTGGCATTTCAATAGAGAGGTAGGGTCTGTAGGTTAGTTAGTGATGTGCAGTTTAGCTGCTGGCCTTGGCCTATTTTGACTGTGATGAGGAAAGGAAGAGAGACTAGTAGTCAAATATGGAAAATAGCACCACTCTGTGATAAATCTCTCAGTTGGCTTTGTACATTCCCCCCTCCATTTTTATGTCAGTTCTTCATATTATTAACAGCCCTTTAAAACTAGTCCTTTTCACTACTACCCAGTAAGTACCAGGATCATTCTAATCACATGACTTTTGCAGTGTAAGGTGATGTGATTAGCCAAAAGACAATTTTATTTTTGCAAAATTACCAGAGTTTATAACTGTCACCCTTCTGCCAGGTGGAGCCGGCAGTGACCAGGGCCGGGTTCAATATCTAGGGGTTCCTTTTCAACACAGAACTGTCTCAAGCCTCCACCTAATAACCTGGGAAAATTACACACCACCCCTGGGTGCTTCTGAAAGGCAATACTTCCCCACTTGCAAGCACGGAGTCTGAGTGCTGAAAAGAAACTTTTAATGAAAGAAGAGAAGTCACCGGACAATAATTAAGGGAAATGCCACAGGCGGGATTCATAAACATGAAACAGTGAGCAGGACACCCACCCCAGAGTGCCTGGGGCAGAGTCTTCTACCTCATGTTCTTGAGTTCTACAAACAAAAGGTCTATTACTGTGCCCCGCCCCTCAGCTCCCTCACCAGACCCCGCTCACAGTGGCTGTCCTTGGTCAGTGAAGCTGAGCAGAAACACTTCCCCACCACAAGTGATTTCACCTCTCAAGTGAGCACTTCAACATAACAAAAGGCTCCTAATGAAGCCTATTTATCTCTGTCTTTGAACAGTGGGGAGGAACAGATTAAACTAGGGGACCCTTAGGGAGAGTTCATACCTCCTGTCTGGGAAACCTGTCTCCACCCTTTTTACTTTCACAGAGCTCTGGCATTCAAATCCCTGGTTTAATGAAGTTCTTTCAGCTGAGGGTGACCCCTCATTTGGGCCAGGTTAAGCACAGTTCTTCTCCCCTTTATTCATACAATAAAGACAACAATATTGATAACATTTCACTACCCCTGCATTCAGTACTAAAGTGATTTGTAACTCAACACCAGCCAAAGTTGATCACTTTGAGCAACACAGCTCTACCTGCTGGATTTCTTGGCAGAGTAGGTGTGTACATGTTAGTACAGTTTGCTTCTGAAGTCTCTCCCCCATCCCAACGAGCTGTCAGGGGAGAGTTCATTCAGACCCAGCCTACATCACATTCTGGTTAATTTAGCATGAGATTCTGAATTAATCTCACATCATTACCAAATTTCCTGTAAACACAGAGACCAGTTTCATACTGTAAATTGGAAAGCAAGCTGCATTTGAGCTGTTGTATGTGCAGCAGATTGTCTTGAGGCCCCCTTAAAGAATTACATGTTTAAGGAACACATTTATTAAAAGAATTATGGCTGGAGTTTTTAAAAGAACCTAAGAAAGTTAAGTGCTCACTTTCATTGGTATTTGGGCACCCAGCTCTTGAAAATCTAGGCTGAGATTTTCAATACACCTGCACTCTAACTATATGCAGAAATGCACTGAGTTTCTGATTTTCAAACCAGACCTCAGACAAAGCAGGAACAATTGGTACCAGCAATGAATTGTGCCAACAGTTTTGCACCCACAATAAATTGCCAGGAGGAAGCATGAATGAACTGTAGGTACAGAACTGTGCCTGGAGCAAAGGAGGCTCTTGAACATAAATACCAGATAAAGGAATTTAACTGTTAAAAGAATAATGTTTGGCTCACCAAAAGACAAAATATAATATACCTGCTGAGAAGATCAGATACATTATGGAGTATGACACCTGTGGTATAATTAATTTGGAAGAGGCAGATTTCAGACGTGCCAAAGAGAATCCCGTCTTCAGTGTAGATAGACCAGTGAGTTTGTTCTGATGATGTAACGCCCCTGACTTGTGTGACTGGTTGAGTATTTTCATGTCCAGATGGAGAATTTGGAGGTTGAAGTTTAATGTAAAAACCATAGAAGTTTTTTCCCATCTCATGCTCTTCAATTCAACTGTTAATTGAACCCAATTGCTTTGACCTATATTTTCAAGCAGCTGTATATCTAAGTGAACATATAGCCAATTAAGGTGCATAAATTCCTAATATGCACATGCAAATGGAGGTTGCACATACATAACCCTAACTCCTTCCATGCAGCCCTGATTTTTGCATGCTTGCTGTGAGATTCACATGCCTATTTCAAGTATATAGACGTATAATCATGCACCACTTTGAAAATATAACCCGTTTTCGAAATCATCCCTGGACTGCTGGCCTGATCTTGCTCCCAATGAAGCGAATGGTAAAATATCCATCAATGTCTATGGAGACAAGATTGAGACCTTCCTTTTGGTCACTACAATTAAAACATAAGGCTCCTTCCTCACACAACGGTTGAAATCAATGGGAATTCTTGAGGTAGGAAGGATTGCAGGATTGGAACCTAAATGACCACCTTTCTGTGTACCAGACTGAAACTATACTGAACTTTTATAAATGAGCTCTCTTAAATGAAGAGGCCTGTTGGAAGAATGTTGCACAACAGAATTATACCCTAAATAAGTATTAGTGCATTATCATAGCCAGTTCCCTAAAATATAGTCTTATTGCGGAAGCTAATCCATCTATCACTTACTATCCTTATTTTGCTACTTTAAAATATCTCTTATATGAAAGTGACCCCTGTTTTATTTTCCACTTTATCATAGTATGAGCTTATGGCACAAGGGCCAGCTTAAGTCATAACCGTTTCTTTTTATTACTTGTTATTGATGTGAGCACTAGATCAGATGAAAAGGCACATCTCAGAGTATCAGAAGGATTAGTGTTGGGAAAATACAATATGCCTTGCTTGAGGACAATCTGATATCATTTGTATTTGATAGCTTTGTTAATTTGGTTTTAAAATTACGACAACGTCTACCTGTTAAGTCAATTTCATTTTGAACCAGTTCTTTGCTAAAACTCACAACTGAAGACATTTACAGCAAGGAGAAATCAGTTTCACACACAATTATTTTCAATTTGAATAACTTTCCTGGTTTACAGAGTACTTTAAACAGTGGCAAAGGTACTAAGTACCATGATATGGTGTATAAAATCTGTGACTTCAGCCAGAAAACCTTCCTTTTCTGTTTCTTAATAATTTGATAACTCTAAATTACTATTAATTGTTACTTGTACTTATTTCACAAGCATAGCATGAATATTGGAGCCAGAAGGGATCGCTGGAAGACTAAGGCTATGTCTATACTGTAAATTACTTCGGTATAATTTACATTGCTCAGGGTGTGAATAATTCACACCCCCTAAGTGACGTAAATTATGCCGGTGTAGACAGTGCTATGTCAGTGGGAGAGTTTCTCCTACCAACATAGCTACTGGCTCTCACAGAGGCAGGAGTAATTAAGCCAACGGGAGAGCTCTTTCCGATCAGCTTATAGCGTCTTCACCAGAAGCGGTCCAGCTACACCACTATAAACGATGTAAGGTAGACATAGCCTAAGGTTAAGGTTGACAAAATCCTACACCCCCCGCCATCGCAGATTTGAATTCCAGCTGAGAACTTCAACCCTCTGAAGTATAGAAAAGAGAACAAAGAACCATGCATTTTGCAGTGTGGTCACCCTTTTGGTGAGATCTCAATACCTATTGGCCTGTCTATTTTGCATGGGCATCAAAGACCTTATTCTCTCTAGAGCAAGGGTGAGGTATATGTGGGGAGCCAGAATGAGGAAGAATGTGCTGCAGCTACTCATGCTGTATGGACCTGAGTCTCAGCTGTCTTGATCCTTGTGTCCTCATTTACTCCTGCTCAAGTGAATAGGAAGTGGGTGTAAAGCATCTACCAGAATAGAATGGGAGCATATTACACCCATTTGGCACCCATTTTCACACTGATGTCGATTACTATCCATGATGCAAAGCAGTGGAATATCAGACCTGATCTACCCACACATTTTGTACCATTATAACTATTTCAGTTAGGGTATGATTTTTTTTTTTTTAGAAACCAAAATAGTTATACCAGGACGACCCCTAGTATGGGCACAGATATACTATTATAAAGGTGCCGTATGCTGGTATTCCCCTTCTGTCAAGGTTCCTCCCCCACTCTGAACTCTAGGGTACAGATGTGGGGACCTGCATGAAAAACCTCCTAAGCTTATCTTTACCAGCTTAGGTCAAAACTTCCCCAAGGTACAAAATATTCCACCCGTTGTCCTTGGACTGGCCGCTACCACCACCAAACTAATACTGGTTACTGGGGAAGAGCTGTTTGGACGCGTCCTTCCCCCCAAAATACTTCCCAAAACCTTGCACCCCACTTCCTGGACAAGGTTTGGTAAAAAGCCTCACCAATTTGCCTAGGTGACTACAGACCCAGACCCTTGGATCTTAAGAACAATGAACAATCCTCCCAACACTTGCAGCCCCCCTTTCCTGGGAAATGTTGGATAAAAAGCCTCACCAATTTTCATAGGTGACCACAGACCCAAACCCTTGGATCTGAGAACAATGAAAAAGCATTCAGTTTTTTACAAGAAGACTTTTAATAAAAAATAGAAGTAAATAGAAATAAAGAAATCCCCCCTGTAAAATCAGGATGGTAGATATCTTACAGGGTAATTAGATTCAAAAACATAGAGAACCCCTCTAGGCAAAACCTTAAGTTACAAAAAAGATAGACAGAAATAGTTATTCTATTCAGCACAATTCTTTTCTCAGCCATTTAAAGAAATCATAATCTAACACATACCTAGCTAGATTACTTACTAAAAGTTCTAAGACTCCATTCCTGGTCTATCCCCGGCAAAGACCCAGCATACAGACAGACACAGACCCTTTGTTTCTCTCCCTCCTCCCAGCTTTTGAAAGTATCTTGTCTCCTCATTGGTCATTTTGGTCAGGTGCCAGCGAGGTTACCTTTAGTTTCTTAACCCTTTACAGGTGAGAGGAGCTTTCCCCTGGCCAGGAGGGATTTCAAAGGGGTTTACCCTTCCCTTTATATTTATGACACCTTCTCATCTGAGAATAGCTATACCAGCAAAAGGCATCTTTATCCTGATGTAACTGCACCCTCACTAGGGCTGTAGTACAGTTTTAACCACACTCACATAGTTAAAGTGCTACAGCTTTTGTGTTTAGACAAGCCCCTTCCATGTCTATGTGTCCTGTGAATAACTAGAATAGAGGAATTTATTTTCCAAGACTATCCATCTTCTCGCATCTTTCAGAAGTGACTTATTAAAAATATAGTTAAATGATTAAGACAGTTTAATTTACACCACTATCTCAAACTACAGACATTTCATATATCTAGCTGAATACTATTCTCAAAAGCAAATAACTCGCCCATGAAAGAGGTATCAGATCATTGAGCATTTACCATTCAAAACAGATAAAATAAATCACAGATCTTGGGGACCTTAATATTCCAGTCTATGGAATTCCAGACACTATGGGTACTAATGCTCATACTCTCTTGAAGCAGTTTTACTCAGTACAGTCTGAGGATGACTCTGATCTGTAATGGGTGCATATACTGGATTTGTTAACAAAAAGCTGATCAAAACAAGTGCCAGGCTGATTGTACTTGTACAATACAACCAATGAGTAGGAATCCTTCGCCCTAACAACCCCTGAAGATATCTCTTAACTGTTGTACATTGAGTTTCCCTCTCCATCTTAAAATCACTCACATCAATCCCCCTGCAAGCAGGTTTCACAACCATGTTAATCTAGAACTGTGATCTCTACCATACAATTTGGTAACAGTGTATAATCAACTGTTCATAAAGAGTTAGCAGTTTTAAATACCACCCAGAAGGGGACAGATACCCCATCACAACCCCACATGTTCAAAAACTGAATCTGAAATTGCATAATGTTATCCACCAAGTACAAATTTCTTACAGCAAGAACTATTTCATGCTGCCACTAACTGGAGACAGTACGAATTTACTAAGCTATTCACCACTCAGACCAGAAAGCCCACGAGAACTTTCGCCTCAGTATGTGCAAATAACTTGTTCTCTGCGGCTTGCAAAACCAATCCATGAGATTTAAAAGCTGTTTTGTGTGTGTGACACCTTTTGGTTAGGCTGTTTTCCTTCATGCTTATTCTTTTTCAGCCCATTTGTGCCCAAGGATACCAGCTCATAGGCACAATTTTGCAATTGTTGTAGATAAAAAGGCATAATTATACATCAGATCCTCAGCTAGTATCGGTGCATCTTCGATGATTTCATGTTCCAGTGTCCTACCGGGATATAAGGTGTTTAGGTGCCTAAGTCATGTTGAAATAGCTTTAAAAAGATGGGCCTATGTGACTTATGCCCACAAGTTTCATTGAAAGTCAATGGGACTTGTGCTCCGAAATCACCCAGACAATTTTCAACATTCCATCTGAAATCCAGGATGCTTGTTTGTACTGGTGTTACTTGTTTCAAATGGTGTTACTTGGTGTTTGCGCTGTTGTTACTTGTTTCAAATCACCCCTGCATCGTCAGCATCTGATTTCTACCACCAACTGCCATGGCTTCAGGTATGTCTACACTGCAATACAAGACCTGGGGCACTGAGTCTCAGAGCCCAGGACAATTGACTTGGGCTTGCAGAGGTCAGGCTGTGGGACTAAAATTAGCAGTGTATACATTCAGGCTTGGGCTGGAGCCTGGGCTCTGAGACCTCCCCACCCCCCATTACTGTGTTTCAGAGCCCAGGCGTCAGCCTGAGCCCAAATGTCTATGCTCAGTGTCACAGGTTTTACTTTGCAATGTACACATACCCCCCCTTCCTCTGTGGACACTCTTTCCAAGAGACAAGCCTCTACCTGCACTCCTACTGGAGTGAAATCTCATCCTTCATCCCTACTTTAGACTGGATCATGCCATCAAGGAGGAGAATATCGAAACAGGTAAACTAAGATGAATACGATATTCATAAAAAATAATACAGATAACTTCCTCATTTTCCTTACCTTATCTTTCAGGAACGTATGGCTTTTTACTATAATTAATTAGGCTATACAACATGACTGTGAGGTAGTTAAGCATTGTAATCATTTTACAGATGGGGGAAACTGAGGCAGAGTGCCATGAAATGATCAAAGATTCTATAGCAAGCATAGGCAGCACAAGTAGTCATAAATCCTGATTACCTGTACCATGTAATCATGTATCTTCTCAGATATTTAATGCTTTCAGCCATCTCCACCTCAAACCTCACAATAACAAAATTTGTCTCCAGTACCTCAGTAGTTCTCATGACATACTGTACAGAGGCATCAATCTATAAAAGACAGATGAGTAGATTAAACTGTATTCCTCATTGTTTGCATTACACTTCTCTGAAGACAAAGATTAGGAATTGCTGCTCTAGAACTTAGTAGTATTATTTAAAGATATAACAATGTTAATTCTCATCCAGGCTCTAAACTTGTGTCTCAGTTACTGAAACATCCTTTCCGGTGGCTTTGACAAAGAAAACCTTGCCCCGTTCATATCCATTAAGAAGTCTGCTGCATTGTTCTTCCAGTCTGTCACTTTGACTATGTCACCCCTCTCTTTTCATACCTCCACTGGCTCCCTCACCTCAATAGAGTCAGACGTAAGCTACTTGTCTTCATCTCTGAGGCCCTTCAAGACCTCTACTCATCCCTCCTGATCACCTTTCATTCAGTATTGAAAGGCCAACTCCCATCTCCAACTATCATGCAGACTAATATCAACTCACTGTTTCCCAGTCGGTCAGTCTGTCTGCATCCATCTGCTGCCTCTTGTCTTATGCATAAATTGTAAGATCTTTGGGGCAGGGACCATCTATTTGTTCTGTGTTTGTAGACAGTCTAGCACAATAAGTCTTGGTTCATGGCTGGGGCTCCTAGGTACCATGAAATACTAATAATCAATAGTAACAACCACCTCCACAAATTTCAATTTTGCTAACTACATTCTATTTAAAATTTCCTGTGTAGTTTCAAATGCATACAATATTCTGTATCTTTCCCCCAAAAGTGTTGCACTATGTTGCTAAGCTTTGTTAAATAGCTGCTGAATCCCTTTCTAGTGGTGGTCACATTCTTAGAGTGTATGAAGTAGGTATTATATTAAGTGAGTATATGGTTTAAGATCTTCAAGAGGATACTAATCAGTATAAACACAAGGTACCTTTTAAAATTTATAATAACCAATGTAATGGTTTTCACTGGAAATTACAATATTAACACCAATGAGTGTATACATTTTTGAGGTCTATATGAACTACTTCCAAGATGTGAAGATTTTCTTTATTGTGATGGAACACTATCTGTGGCAGACAAAAGTCACCCTGATTAAATCAACTGCTGTCTTCGTGCCTGGCCTGACAATTCCATTACCAACACAGTTTACTTGAGATACATTCATCAGATATTCACATAAGACAACTGTATAGGACTTAACTCGATTATGACATATTGGACCCTGTTAAATGGAGATTTAGAGAGACTAACCTGAGTAACTCTTATCTTAAAGTGATATGAAGGGAGGATAGGAAAAAAAAATTTGAATGGAATTCCTTTGCATTACTTTCAGGTTGGTGTATTTATTAGTAATAAATATGTGTCCATGACTGACCTTGGGTTTTACATGGAAATAAGCCCATAGACTGAAATGGCTGCATAGAGACATTGTAAGGATCATAGCAGTTAGAAGGAAAAGAGTTACCAGAATGTACTTCTGAGATGACATTGTATCATCTCAAAATGACTATCTTGGCCTGAAAAAGATCATTTGCAGAAATATCTTATTAGAAAAAGTGATGCTTTCAGAATGATTACACCATCAGAATGGCAGAATTAAATCCTATTGCTGGTGGGGAAAGCCATTTGGGGGACATTCTTCCCTTGAAGAGCGTTATTGTTTTGCTTTCCAAACTTGTTTTAAGACTGTTTTTATTAACCTGAAATTGCTGTGCTTGGCTGTACTTCAATTGCTTTGGAACGGTGCTTCACATTTTTTTTTATAACAGCAAAAGAGAGAGAATTCATAGTTATACAGCTAGATTCTGACTTTAGGCATGGCTCTGAGCAGTGGATGGTGCATAAGCTGCACTGGCCCAGGAGTCATTATGACTCAGAGACATGTCTAAGTCACCGTTCCTCACCTGCTTTCTCCTTGCTGCATGGGGACAGTAATTTCCTGCTGGCCCTTACCAGCAGTAAATAATTATCCTCCCTGCACTAGCTGAACTGCTCTGACCAGTGAGTAAGGAACATGGCGCCAAGACCTCCATTTCCTTCGCACCTGCCCCACACCCAGGGAGGAAGTAAGCAGAGATGTAGCCACATCACTCCTATGTGCATGGACCCAAGCTGCAGGTAGTCCTTACAGGAGAACTAGGGAGTATAAAGTTGCATAGTCCAAGAAATAATGCAACAATAGAAAATAGATATGAAAAGACTTTTTTGGTCATCTAGTTCATCCGAGGCATCTATCTAATCTATCTATTTATCTATCTATCAAGAGTCTGGTGCATTCCTGGGACTTACTCTACCTTATCTTATTCTTATGCTATAATGATTTTTCTTTTGTGTTATTGTTACTTTTTTTTTATTTATCCCGTTTGCTCTGTGACTTATTCTTAGTAACGAATTATGGCAAAATAAAGTTGTGTGCTGGCTGCATCTACCCTTTCTCCATTTCCCAGGTTACTAGAGAGCTATACATTTTATAAGAGCAGAGGTTACTTGTTTTAAAAATGAAAATCGGTGTTTCTTCACACTAGAATGCAATAAATGCGAGGTGTGCAGCTCGAGGGCAAATCATGGGCCAGGTCAATCCACCAACTGTTGAGCAGAAATCTCCATCCATAGCACTGGAGACTTCTGTTTAAAAATTGGTGGTTGAGGTTGGCCGAGAGTGCTGAAGGAATTGGCGGCTGTGATTGCAGAGCCATTGGCCATTATCTTTGAAAACTCGTGGTGAACGGGGGAAGTCCCGGATGACTGGAAAAAGGCTAATGTAGTGCCAATCTTTAAAAAAGGGAAGGAGGAGGATCCTGGGAACTACAGGCCAGTCAGCCTCACCTCAGTCCCTGGAAAAATCATGGAGCAGGTCCTCAAAGAATCAATCCTGAAGCACTTGCATGAGAGGAAAGTGATCAGGAACAGCCAGCATGGATTCACCAAGGGAAGGTCATGCCTGACTAATCTAATCGCCTTTTATGATGAGATTACTGGTTCTGTGGATGAAGGGAAAGCAGTGGATGTATTGTTTCTTGACTTTAGCAAAGCTTTTGACACGGTCTCCCACAGTATTCTTGTCAGCAAGTTAAGGAAGTATGGGCTGGATGAATGCACTATAAGGTGGGTAGAAAGCTGGCTAGATTGTCGGGCTCAACGGGTAGTGATCAATGGCTCCATGTCTAGTTGGCAGCCGGTGTCAAGTGGAGTGCCCCAGGGGTCGGTCCTGGGGCCAGTTTTGTTCAATATCTTCATAAATGATCTGGAGGATGGTGTAGATTGCATTCTCAGCAAATTTGCAGATGATACTAAACTGGGAGGAGTGGTAGATACGCTGGAGGGGAGGGATAGGTTACAGAGGGACCTAGACAAATTGGAGGATTGGGCCAAAAGAAATCTGATGAGGTTCAATAAGGATAAGTGCAGGGTCCTGCACTTAGGACGGAAGAATCCAATGCACCGCTACAGACTAGGGGCCGAATGGCTAGGCAGCAGTTCTGCGGAAAAGGACCTAGGGGTGACAGTGGATGAGAAGCTGGATATGAGTCAGCAGTGTGCCCTTGTTGCCAAGAAGGCCAACGGCATTTTGGGATGTATAAGTAGGGGAATTGCCAGCAGATCGAGGGACGTGATCGTTCCCCTCTATTCGACATTGGTGAGGCCTCATCTGGAGTACTGTGTCCAGTTTTGGGCCCCACACTTCAAGAAGGATGTGGATAAATTGGAGAGTGTCCAGCGAAGGGCAACAAAAATGATTAGGGGTCTAGAACACATGACTTATGAGGAGAGGCTGAGGGAGCTGGGATTGTTTAGTCTGCAGAAGAGAAGAATGAGGGGGGATTTGATAGCTGCTTTCAACTACCTGAAAAGGGGGTTCCAAAGAGGATGGCTCTAGACTGTTCTCAATGGTAGCAGATGACAGAACGAGGAGTAATGGTCTCAAGTTGCAGTGGGGGAGGTTTAGATTGGATATTAGGAAAAACTTTTTCACTAGGACGGTGGTGAAACACTGGAATGCATTACCTAGGGAGGTGGTAGAATCTCCTTCCTTAGAGGTTTTTAAGGTCAGGCTTGACAAAGCCCTGGCTGGGATGATTTAACTGGGAATTGGTCCTGCTTTGAGCAGGTGGTTGGACTAGATGACCTTCTGGGGTCCCTTCCAACCCTGATATTCTATGATTCTATGATTCTATGAACCTTTGTTCAGTAATTTGATACAACACACATATAGTACTGTAAAATTATACATTATTATGAAAATGTGTTGTAGCTTTTGTAGATTAAGAACACCTCAAGTAGGGATGTAACTCAGAGAAATGAAAAGAGCAGAGGAGAAGAAAAAAGGAAGTGGAAAAAAAAAGAAATACCACATTTTTTAAGAACTACAGTATAGTACAGGCCACCCACAGCTAGTGTAAACTGGCATAGCTCCACTGAAGCCATTGAAACTGGTCCACACCAGATAAGGATCTAGCTCAGTGATACTCAGACTTTAGTGGTTCAGGAGCCAAATTAGTGATCAACATTATCCAAAAGAGCCAAGGTAGTGTGAATTCATTGTTTCATTTACTAGAGTACTATATATTCCTATTTAATCAGAATGACAGGGAAATATTTAGTTTTTTATATATAAAATATATAAAAAATATATAAATAAATATAAAAATATATATAATTTCTCTCCGCAAAATGACTAGTCAAGTATAATTATTTTATCAACTACAATTGGTTAATAACATAGTAAAAGTATCCTGATTGGTCAATAACTTAGATTGGTTAATCATTAAATTACGCAGCATTTTAATATCATGTGCTGCAAAGAGCTGCAGGAGACACAATAAAGAGCCATTAGCATCTTGAGCTTCAGTCTGAGTATCACTGATCTAGCTCAATATTTTTTTTAAATGGGAGATTGCATTCCATTATACATTAATAAAGTAGCAGTCCATTATACCTCATCACTCCTTTAACACCACAATATCCATGTTCTTAATGCTATGACATAAAAGGCTAATGGCTTTTTACTAAAAATTTAAGCTGTTCAAATCACATATTACTACCCAGTTAAAACTAAATAGGTTAATTATAAGAATTAATATTACCTTAAATAGAAAAGAGATTCATAACTGACCAACTAAAAGTATTGCCATCTATCATAAAATTTTTATGTATACATACACACACACACAATTTTATGGAAGATGGTGTCAGATATAAAGTTCACCCAGTCAGGGTTTGGATATCTATTATATACAGTGTAGGCCCTGATCCTTCAATCAGATCTGCATGACAGACATTTGTACCTGTACAGAGACCTGCTGACTATACTGCTGCTCCATATAAGTGCTAAGGATCACAAGAGCAAGTCCCATTTGGGGATCAGGCCCATTAGTTTTCTGTCTCAAGATAAGTGCTAGAGTATTAATATGATTATAGGGCTTGATCTCTCAAGCTTCTGAGCCTCTGGTCCCAATCCAGCAGAGCACTGAAGCATATGTTTGACTTTATGCATACAAATAGACTGATTGAAGCCAAGGGCATATTAATATTTTTTTATTGTATGTATGGTCCTGTGTGTAAGCCATTGGGTGGGGATTCAAGAGGACTGTGTTCTGTTCATAGCTCTGCCATATACTTTCTTTGTAAAGTCACTTGATCTCTCTGTGCCTCAGTTCCCTTCTTATGAAGTAATGATGATGATCCTTCCTTTCTCCCACTCTGTGTCTGTCTTGTCTATTTAAACCATAAGCTCTTCAGAACAGGGTCTGCCTCTTGCTCTGTAATCGTACAGTGCCGAGCAGATTGGGGTGGGGGCTGATCTCGATGTAGACCTCAAGCACAGTTGTAATATAAATTAACAACAACCATTTCTGTCTTGCATATGTAAGTGTAGTGGGAGTCTTAATGAACGGAATTATAAAAACAAATACTTATTGTATATGCAAAGAGGAGCAAAGGAGCAGCAGAGGTTGTAACATTGAGGAACCTGGGACACTGTCCTGCTTTGAAAAAAAACAGGAAAATAAAATCAGAGGAAGGGAGATGTACTTTCATCCTATTTGATGCACTACACACACTTGTTAGGTGATAATAATAAGAATGACTTAGGTGAAGGCCAGTGCTTGGGTGTCTGAGACAACACAGTGTACATCCCAGTGAGCATCTTTAAGAGCTAGATCCAACACCTATTGAAGTCAATAGATTCCTATGGACTCCAACTGTTTCTGGACTGGGGACCTGGAGCAGAAGCAGCAGGATTTCACTGAACAGAACTGGCAGGCACAGCAGGGCCACTAAGGGGCAATTTCTGAAGTGTCCTCAAGTAACAAACACATTATTATTATCATTACCTATATTATGGAAATGCCCAAAGGTCCCTGTGAGGACCAGGACCTGAAGGTGTTACTGTACAAACACTGTGGTAGCTGACATCATTGCCCTAGCACACTGTTTAAGAAGATGGACGACATACAGGGGACAGGGATTAGTGTAGGCATTTTATGTACACAGATAGATATTAAGTCTGGTCAAAAGTTTTCCATTGAAGGTTGTTTTTGATAGAAAATTGGAATTTGGATGAAACAAAAAAAATGTCCAGAATATCTGATTTCCTAGAAAAGTTTTGAACTTTCCATCAGCAAACCAAACATCCTATAGCCAAAAAAAAAAATAAAAAAAATCAGCTTTCATTTTTTTGACCAAAACGTCAACATTTTCAGCAGAAAAAAACTTTCCAACCAGTTCTAACAGTACAGATGTACGTGATTACTACATACACATACATAAGTGAATAAGGATCAGCTTCCCCATCTGTCCCTCAGCCACTGTAGCCAAACTGTAGTGGATTATGCTACTTTTCTGTAATGGGTCTGAATAGGAAGCCTCAGATCTAAACAACTCCAAACAGGAGGAAAAGTTTGGTGTAGTGGACAACATATTCCAAAGTGATGAATGGTTTTGGGTACCTCACTATTTTGATGCCCAACTTGCTTAAAAGGGATTTGATTTTCTGAAAGGACTTTGAAAATCAAGCTCCTTTGAGGTGTCTCAAGATGGGCATCAGAATACTGAGCCATCACTAGTCTCATTTAAAAACACTGGCCAGTATTTGTATTGGAACTTCACATATGTAGACCCTCTTTCCACATTCACAGTACACTCATTCATGGAATCAGTGCACTCAAACACAATTTAAAATGCAATATTATAAGCTTCCCATTTTGTTTTATTAGCTCCATAACATAATACTCATCTTTTATTGTTATGACATAAAAGTCAAATGACTCTTCACTTTAAAATGAATTAACCTTTCCCATTACATATTACTCCCAAATCAATACTAAATTAATTGTGATTCATATTGTTAATGAAATACAAACAGATTATTTAAAGGGCAATGTCAAAGTATTTGTCATTTTAAAATTATGGGGTGAGGGGAAGCAGCTAGAAGAAAGCCTTAGTGGCTTGAATGTAGAATGTGATTCTTTAACAAGTTATGTTTGTTCTCATTTGTACATGCACATTACTTCATTACCGTAAGGTTGCTGGTGAGCATTGAGCTCATGACATTGTTTATTTGCTTTTATTTTGTCATAAATATAAAGGGAAGGGCAACTACCTTTCTGTATACAGTGCTATAAAATCCCTCCTGGTCAGAGGCAAAACACTTTCACCTGTAAAGGGTTACAAAGCTAAGATAACCTCGCTGGCACCTGACCAAAATGACCAATGAGGAGACAAGATACTTTCAAAGCTGGGGGGGGGGGGGGGAAGGTCTGTCTGTCTGTGTGATGCTTTTGCCAGGAACAGATCAGGAATGCTCTTCAGAACTCCTGTAAAAAGTTAGTAAGCAATCTAGCTAGAAATGCGTTAGATTTTCTTTTGTTTAATGGCTGGTAAAATAGCTGTGCTGAATGTAATGTATATTCTTGTTTTTGTGTCTTTTTGTAACTTAAGGTTTTGCCTAGAGGGATTCTCTATGTTTTCAATCTGATTACCCTGTAAGGTATTTACCATCCTGGTTTTACAGAGGTGATTCTTTTACTTTTTCTTTCATTAAAATTCTTCTTTTAAGAACCTGATTGCTTTTTCATTATTCTTAAGATCCAAGGGTTTGGGTCTGTGTTCACTGGTACAAATTGGTGAGGATTTTTATCAAATCTTCCCCAGGAAAGGGGGTGTAGGGCTTGGAGGGATATTTTGGGGGAAGATGTCTCCAAGTGGGCTCTTTCCCTGTTCTTCATTTAACACGCTTGGTGGTGGCAGCATAGGGTTCAAGGACAAGGCAAAGTTTGTACCCTGAGGAAGTTTTTAACCTAAGCTGGTAACAATAAGCTTAGGGGGTCTTTCATACAGGTCCCCACATCTGTACCCTAGAGTTCAAAGTGGGGAAGGAACCTTGACATATTTAAAAAGAGGATTGGATTGTTTCTTTAAAAAAAACATATATACAGCAATTATATAATTGTTATAACAAGATATAAGGTCCAATTTTAGCCCCACAACCAGAAGAATGTCTTTTCAATGGTTATCAACTTGTAAAACGCTTAGTGACTAATATGATTTTAACAAAATGTTGAATGATGTTGTCGTCTAAGGGTGAGACAGTCTTACAAATAAATATGAAGGGCAGGATGTTCTCTCTACTTACATTGGCAGAGGAAAGCAAAAGTGGGCACTACCCAGGGCACAGAGCATAGAAGGGGGGTGGTGCAGCAAGTCTATAGTATGCTTCTACTTCTCCTCCTCATGTCTGCAGTATGCATCCACTTCAAAGTCTCACCTGCAGCCATATTATGTGTAATTAGGGATCCATGTGCCATGAAGAGGTCATGTCAGGAACATCAAAGAGTGGAAATGGGGAACAGCTACCCCACATGACATGCTCTCCTCCTCACCTACTTTAGAAGGTAGAAGAGAAATGTTGGGGTGAGGTAATTTTGCTATAACATTATTTATTCCACCTTCTGCCCTATAAAAGAGATCTATGGTGCAATGGAGAGGGGAGAAATTCTATACTAATTCAGGGATGGAATCTGGTTTCCCCATAGATACTAGGCCAAGGTATGGTTTATAGGTGGTGTCCCTTCACTCCTTCTTGGATGTATATAGACTAGGAATTTTCAGCACTTTCCCCACCATTGCATTATACAATGGTAAAAGCCATGGCAAAAGTGCTCATTTGGATGTGGCCAATATGCTCAGGAAACTCTCTCCTTGAGGGGAGGATATAAAGGAAATTCTACCAGGTGAAGCTTGCAAAGTCTCTATAATGCTCTTCTTTTTCCATGGGAGGAAACTATCAGGTCATAAACAATTTATATAATTAGAGACTTATACAACCACTTGGAGACCCAAGACACAACAGATTGTGCTAAACTATAGCAATCAGCTTACATGTGAACAATCTCTCTTTCAAAAGGAAAGCAGAATATTTAAAAATATATTCCTAAGCATCTGATGCACATGGTTGCTATTAAAAAGGCCTTTTCAGATTTTAAAAATTCTGGATTTTCAAAAGTAAATGCACAGAGTGGGTGGCAACATACTCCCACAAAGTTTGCACACACAAGTTTGGAATGGCCAAGCAACAACTGTCACAGAAGTGGGTAGCACATATGACACACTGGAACTAAAGTGGAACATTAATGCAATATGTTACCTAGGCAACAAAACTCAACCTCCTGCCGGAGTAAGTGACACAGAAAGGCAGTCACCTGCAATTGGGTCCAATGGTGAGTATCCACAGGCAGCACAGAGTAAGAGGAAAGAGCAGTGCTTTACTAGAAGGACTGAGAAAGGGGATATTCCAAAGTGTGGCAAACAGATAAAATGAGCCATTGTTTATCTGTCAGAAACTATCTATAAAATAGGTATAATACTTACTAATCTCACATCAGTGTTATGAAGCCTAGTTAATTAATATTTGAGAAGTTCTTTGCTTTGGAAGAGCACTATTCTCTGTATTTCTGTTAGGTAAGGAGTGTATATGTCAACTGGCTGTCACTTATAACAACAGTGAGGAAAAAAGTTGCAAACTTTTTCTAATCCCAGTAATCTATGTGTGATCCTACTCCCATTAAAATCAATGACAAAAATCTCATTGACTTCAGCAAAGTCGAGATTGAGCAATGGAGTCCGGCCACAGATTTTGGCTCAAGCACTTGGTAAAAATAATGTCTTATATGCAGCATCACCAGTGTTCATATTAATTCTATTTTCTTTCTCTCAATATTTTCTAACTTCATGTTTCTCAAATTAGCTTTGAAAAACCATCACACAACAAAACAACCCAAAAGTTTCATAAGGCAAAAGAGTTTCTGTGACTAAGAAATGAAAGGATTTCACATTTTGAGAGACTTTGCAGAGATAATGAGACTGCCGAAAAATAAAAACAAACAAACAAACAAACAAACACCCCCCCCTCAATTTATTTAATCTTATTGATGAAGCCAAAGAGCTCTTTGGAGTAGAAGAAGCTCTGACATACACAATGTCATATCTGCTTATCAGTATGTGGTAATCTAAGGGGGTTGTCAGTGATGTGTGTCAAGAATTTATTTTTTATAAGATAAAATAAGAAAAGTGGGACAAAACAAGAGAATCTTCAGGCTGCATATGCAGAACATGGATGATGTGACTGAGAAAGAATGAGATAAACAGAAGACAGAGAAATCAAATCGACATCATTTTTATATTTACCACATTCAAAAGTAACCCATTTTCATGTGAAAATGAGATTGTGGAGACAGACACAGATAAAAACAGCCTGACAGTTGGTGAAAGAGTCAGGTAAGTTAAGACCTTATGAATTTTAATAAGCATGTTGGCCCTATATAAGTGCTTTTTAAGACGGTGACAAAAGCTTCTGAAAGCAAAGAAGATAGCATTTTTCGTAATGATTATGTTGCTCTGAATTAAGTTTATTTCAGCCCCTCTTTCTCCCACCCCACCTCATTCAAACACAGACTGAAACCCAGCTTCATTCTGCATATAAAGAGGATTAGTTATCAGCTTGGGAAAGGTTACAGAAGACTCTTTCGTTCTTAATGCCTACTTATTGTACTTGTTGTTACACCAGAGAGACTGTTTTGAGGTGCTGTACAATAAGTTCTCTAAAAGGCTGTTAGTCATATGGAGCTTTTCAGCTGAATTTGACATATAGTGCTGAAGCAAAATGCCAGTGAAATTGGTGCTGCATCAGCGTGCTAATGTAAATCACAGAGGGAGAAAGAAAATGTTTTTAAAATGCACCACTTGGGAATAGAAAACATAGGTCAGAGATGATGCAGAAACATTTCTAACAGGAATGAGTTTAGCAAACCTAAACTGTGCAATCTAAAACTAATTTATAAGTGGCATCTTCTATACTCTATCACCCATAAACATAAATAATAGAAAGTGGATCCCGAGTTAATTCCTGATCCTGCTTCTTTGAGATCAATTGCAAAACTCCTATTTTCTTCAACGGGAGCAGGATTGGTTCCCAAACATTGTTTTTTGAAGAAAGCCTTTACAGGTTTGATACAGAACTGCTTCATACATACGTCGTCTTCTTAATCTTGCCACTTCTCCGTTTGGGGATGGTGACTTTACAGCCTTCTTTCAAAACTCATGATTGGACACCTGGCTGGCATGCAAATTTTGTCTTTCTGAACTCTGCTGATATCCACTCCATGTACCAAATCTTCAGTCTCCCCTTGAACATCTTCCATCCATGAACATGGCAAGGGCCTTTCTACAAATATAACTCTCAGGTCTCTGCTGGACATATCCATAGCAACACAGCCTAATCTCCAGTCAATTTGACTTTAGTTGGGGCAACCTGCATTAGGACCCTCACAAACTCATTTCACTTCCTATCATGGAGTGTCCGACCATTTGACCATCTCAGCATCTTCTCTCTGTTCCATACATGACAATGGATCAAATTACAGTTTTATACACTCTACTTTGTAACTTTATTAGCAAATTTTTGTCACAAAGAACTGGACTCAGCTCCTGCCATTTGCACCAAGCAGCTTTAGTAGGATGCTGGGCATCACTCAGGAGGGCACCACTGTCAACAGTCATGGATCCTAGGTATTTAATTTCTTCCACTCTTCTAAGCTCTCTGCCTGTAATATACTTAATGGTGAGGTTTAGTTATCAAAGCCTCTATTTTATCAACGTTCACTCTAAGTCCTGCTCAAAACTGTATTGTCACTGTTCCAAGTTGGTTTGTGGGGTTTCACAACACAATCTTCTACACATATCACTAAGGCAGGCCAGCATTTACTGGAAATTCTCTGCTGTAGGCCTGTTTAGTTTTGACTATGGTAGTCATTCCTTCATGTGGATATCACTGCTTCATATACAGGTAGGGTTTTCATTCTGTGAGGAAAATACATCACCTCCTCTCAGGCCTGTAGTAGATTCTATGCATTTCTGCTGTGCAAAGAAGTGGCTGCAGATGTAGAGGTAACAAGGGGACCACCTCTCATCTGCCTCCACAGAGGAGTCAGCGTAAATACAGCACATATGTTATCTCAGCCAATAGGCAGAAGTAGAGTCTATGAAGTAGCTTCATCTGCTACTCTACAGCCTGGAGGGAAGGTGGAGTTAGAGGATTCCTTACAACTTTCCCATTTCTGTATCTCTGCAGCCCAGCTAATCAGACCAGGTGCCTGATTCTGGATATTCACCCATATGGGACCTGACTCAGAATCCACTGAAGTCAGTGATAACCTTTCCATTGACTCAGTAGGCCTAGGATTAGGCCCAGGATAACTATGTTAACTATTTAAATGTAATTGGTTAAAATAAAACATATGTATTACTATAATTAATTATATTTATTTTAATATGGATTTTGATTTAGTTAATGAAATTAGTTCTTTTGAATGCTGTTATCCTTTCTTAAGCCTTATTAGGAGACACATTTTCAAGGGATTAGCTATAGTGCAAAGGATATCAAATAGGGTGATTGTGGATGCATTATTTATTTCCATGAGTTATTGATGGCCTTATAATTCATGAGTGACAGAGCGTAGCACAGCTACAAGAGATGGCTGTGAAGTCATCAGTAGTGAGTGGAAATAAATAATGTATCCTTAGTCACCTCATTATAAATTTAGTTTAAAAGAGTGGTGATTTTTATAAAATTTTTGAATTTTATATTTTATTTAAGTATTTTACATTCAAGTAAGTGACCTTTGGCAAAGAAAATTGGGAATACAGCCAGTGTGAACTAGGGGAAAGGTAAATACTTACTGAGGTAGCCTGTGTTACAGATTTAACCTGATTTCATCAGGTTCTGTTAATAAAATATGACAGTACTCTGCAGAAATACTCCGCTTAAACAGTCATATATGTATCTAGAAGTACTTTTTAAAGGAAAGCTCCCAAAGAGCAAAATATCTTCATAGGGAAACCATTAATGAATAATGAAAATTGCTCTAGAAAATTAGTAGGGCATAGGAACATATTGAATATATTACACTTAATACATTCACAGTGCACTAGAGAAATGAATGAACCTCAGTAATAAGCAGCTCAAATGGTAATGTTGGCTTCCTGAATGTTTTTGCCCTTGAAACTGCCTCAGCCACTTAAGAGGAGCATACTAAAGATGTGTTTTTAGTAGGATTACTACAGTAGTTAGTGATAAACTCCATGTCCTCAAAACAGAACTGGTATTCTCCATATTTACTGCACAAAGTTACAGAGTGCATTTATGTTACAGTTGATTCTTTTACCGTTTGTCTCTAAGAATTTGGATTTTGAAAGTTTGGAGCCTTACATGAAATATCAGATGTATTTTGAGGTCTTCTCTCTTCCCCATCCCTTTCACCACACTCCAATGTATTTACCAAGTTTCATGAGATGATTCAATTGCAGCCACAAAATCAAGTGAAGTGCCTGCTGGAACCATATTGTACCAAACTGTGATTATGAAACCACAAGTAAAGCAGAACTCAACTTGTTTGGGGTTTAGCTAGGAAATTTGAAATTCAGCCCAGGTTTAGCAAAAGGTCTGAGACATTTTCAAGCCAATCTTTTGAAGAAACATGGACCAATTTATGTTTCATATTGAGAACTGCGTAAAAAAGACAGTAAATTTGACCTTGACATTCATTTGAAGACGCAAACCCCAGCAAAGTGTAACTAGAGGAAAGTGTCAAAGAAACCTTGAAAAAAGAAGCCACAGTATATGTCTACACTGCATTTTAAAACCCATGTTTAGCTATTCACTATACCATAATCAGAAGCACTGTTCCCTCTAAGCTGTGTGTGTGCGTGTGCACACAGATCCTAAGCCCCGCGCACATGGCAAAACACTGCACACACAAAAATTTGCACAGAACCACAAGAATTTGCACAGAAGAAATTTTTTGCACACACGGCCTGTCAAAAATTAGAGGGAACACTGGTCAGAAGTCATATTCCCTGAGAAAACATCAATGGATGTACAACTTCAGACAACAAGATTTAAAAGAAAGCGTCTCCTCATTCTCTATTTTGAAATACTTGCCACACAAGCAATGAGCAAATGAGCATAGAGGATAGTCAAGACAAACACTCTAATTGGCTTCATTGGGCTATGGATCAGCTCCATATTGGTGATGGACATCATACAAAAGGCTATATAAATAAAATTAAATAAAACAAGGAAATTCAACAGGGATTGATGACAACTTCATGGGATATTTAGCTGGAAAAAATCCTGTTTTAAAATGCTATGGTTGTTTTGGGGAATATACATAACATTTGCCAAATTAGAAAGCTTGATCAAATTCAAAATAATACCAAACAGTGCAAAAATCCTAAATAAAAAAAATAGAGAGGATGAAATGTAATGTAACAGATATGATTAGAATGGGAACCATCCTTATGTGTCTTCTAGACCCAAAGGTCTGAAGAGGCTCTGGTTTCATACCATCTCTCACTTCTAGGAATAATGTATGTTAAATCACTGTGAAGCAGACAAGAGACTGAAAATGGATAGTTTATGATTTCAGACTAATCTGCTCCATGCTGGGGACCATGATGCCTGCCCAGCGGCATCTCTGAAGTCAATAGGGACCCCCATCTGTGTGCAGCAGTCTTCTTGTGTGGATCAGATGGTTGAATTGGGGCCACAGTGAGAGAGAGATTTAGTGGGTGAAACACCTTGTTTATATATTTTGTTTTTGCCTTCTTTTTAACCACATACCTTTTAAGTTGGCTCCCAAGACATAGCAGCTCATTTGGTGACATGGTTTTGTTTCCTTTCTGTTTGAGTGCGAGTGCCATTCAAATGAAGAGCTTGGTGCATCTAATTAACATCCTTTGAATATACATATTGTATTGCATCTCTCAATAGATATTCTTCACGGTCTACAGTAAATACAGCTTGTGGGCTTTAGTTATTGAAGCCCTAGTGGGGAAAAAAAGTCTTCCTCTTTATATGTGGTTGTAATGGTTGCAGCAACAGCCTTAAAGATTCACATTCATCTCAACTCCACTGCGTAAACTCCGATTTCAATTGCTCAGAAGCCTCACAAAATGTTCTTGTGTTTGGATTAATCTGTGGAGACTAGCTCTGAGAATAAAAAAGCAATCTTCTCTTGAAATCATGTGAGGAACAACAACAACAGAGAAGAACAAAAACAAGGAAAGGCAGAGAGGGAGGAAGGGGATTAACAGAGAGAAATATGGTCCCTCAAACAAAATAGAGAGAATATTATGAAGTAGGTGAAATTAAAAAGGGAACAGAAGGAGCAGAGTTTCATATGAAAGGAAGCAACACAATCATTGTTTTCTGTGTGTGTGTGTTTTGAGGGTAGGGTGGGGAAGGGTTGCCCTTCATCATATAGACTGTTTACATTTGCAATGTTGCAGGACATTGTGGTGTGGGTTTTCCACTGTGAACTTAAATCATAATAGCTGTATGCACAAATATATAGCAAAGTACAATCCAGGACATGTCGCAGGTATGAATTAAGGGCACAACCGTATGTGCTTTCTAGTCTCAGACGTGAGGGTGAACTAGAAAAAAAAAATCCAGGGCCAGATCCTGAAAAGGTGTAAAACAGTGCAGTGGAGCCATGGTAATACACACTAGCTGAGGCTCTGGCCCATTCTCACAGGGAGTACTCAATAGCAACACCGGGCGGAGTTACTAATGTGGAAGAGTTACTAATATCAGTCTCTGGTTAGATCGACATTTTAAACCAGATAGACACTGTCCACAATATTATGAACGACCTTTGAATTTGTATTTGTATTTGAAATAAATTAGTATATTGTTTTATTTCTGACTTCCAATCTCAGACAGGAAATGGCTATGCTATTTTAATAAGGCAGCCATCCTCCCCAACTAAACAAATAAAATCAAGTAAGGCTCAGACATACTAAAATTAAGATAGTAAAAATAAGAAACCCCTACATAGCATCCTAAAACAGAACAATCACAATACAGAGAAATGTCTTTAAACAATTACAACAGCAACAGTATTTCAAGATTGTAAGTAAGTCTATAGTCAGGGACAATCTTTTATATATTTGGAGAGCTGGCTGTATTTTAAAGAAGCCTTACTGAGGGTGCAGGAAAAAACAATCCTGAGGTGCAGAAAGAATAGCAAATATGGCAGGTGACCAGCTTGGCTTAACAGAAAAATCTTTAGTGAGCTTAAACACAAAAAGGAAGCTTACAAGAAGTGGAAACTCGGACCAGATGCCGAGGGAGGGGTGGAGTATACAAATATTGCTTGAGCATGCAGGATATAATCAGGATGGCTAACATACAACTGGAGTTGTAGCTAGCAAGGGATGTGAAGGCTAACAAGAAGGTATGTTAGCAACAAGAAGATGATCAGGGAAAGTGTGGGACCCTTACTGAATGGGGGAGGCAACCTAGTGACAGATGGTGTGGAAAAAGCTGAAGTACTCAATGCTTTTTTTGCCTTAATCTTCACAAACAAGGTCAGCTCCCAGACTGCTGCACTGGGCAGCACAGTATGGGGAGGAGGTGAACAGCCCTTAGCGGCAAAAGAACAGGTTAAGGACTATTTAGAAAAGCTGGACATTCACAAGTCCATGGGGGCTGGATGCAATACACCTGAAGGTGCTGAGGGAGTTGGCTGATGTGCTTGCAGAGCCATTGGCCATTATCTTTGAAAATTCAGTGATCAGAAAAAAGGCAAATATAGTGCCCATCTTTAAAAAAGGGAAGAAGGAGAATCTGGGGAACTACAGCCCAGTCAGCCTCACCTCAGTCCCCGGAAAAATGGAGCAGGTCCTCAATGAATCCATTTTCAAACATTTGGAGGAAAGGAAGGTGATCAGGAACAATCAACACAGATTCACCAAGGGCAAGTCATGCCTGACCAACCTGATTGCCTTCTGTGATGAGATAACTGGCTCTGTGGATATGGGGAATGTGGTGGATGTGATATACCTTTGGCAAAGCTTTTGATATGGTCTCCCACAGTATTCTTACCAGCAAGCTAAAAAAGTATCAATTGGATGACTGAACTGTAAGGTGGCTAGAAAGCTGGCTAGATCGTCAGGCTCAACAGGTGGTGATCAACAGCTCGATGTCCAGTTGGCAGCTGGAGTGCCCCCAGGATCGGTCCTGGGGCCGGTTTTGTTCAACATCTTCATTAATGATCTGCATGATGGGATGGATTGCACCCTCAGCAAGTTTGCGGATGACACTAAGCTGCGGGGAGAGATAGATATGCTGGAGGGTAGAGATAGGGTCCAGAGTGACCTAGACAAATTGGAGGACTGGGCCAAAAGAAATCTGATGAGGTTCAACAAGGACACATGCAGAGTCCTGCACATAGAATGGAAGAATCCCATGCACTGCTGCAGGCTGGGGACTGACTGGCTATGTGGCAGCTCTGCAGAAAAAAACCTGGGGATTACAGTGGATGAGAAGCTGGTTATGAGTCAACAGTGTGCCCTTGTTGCCAAGAAGGTTAATGGCATATTGGGCTGCATTAGTGGAAGCATTGCCAGCAGACTGAGAGAAGTGGTTATTCCCCTCTATTTCACACTGGTGAGGCCACATCTGGAGTACTGCATCCAGTTTTGGGCCCCCCACTACAGAAAGGATGTGGACAAATTGGAGAGAGTCCAGCAGAGAGCAATGAAAATGATTAGGGGGCTGGGGCACATGACTTATGAGGAGAGGCTGAGGGAATTGGACTTATTTAGTTTGCAGAAAAGAAGAGTGAGAGGAGATTTGATAGCAGCCTTCAGCTACCTGAAGGGAGAATCTAAAGAGGATGGAGCTAGGCTGTTCTCAGTGATAGCAGATGACAGAACAAGGAGCAATGGTCTCAAGTTGCAGTGTGGGAGGTCTAGATTGGATATTAGCAAAAAACTCTTTCACTAGGAGGGTGGTGAAGCACTGGAATGGGTTACCTAGGGAGGTGGTGGAATCACCATCCTTAGAGGTTTTTAAGGCCCAGCTTGACAAAGCCCTGTCTGGGATGATTTAGTTGGAGTTGGTCCTGCTTTGACCAGGGGGTTGGATTAGATGACCTTCTGAGGTTTCTTCCAACTCTAATCTTTTATGATTCTATGATTTGTACAGTGCTACCATGAAATACAAATAATAATTTTTAAATTATTTGAGAATGAGATTGCTGCTCAAAAATTGGGATTAACAAAACAAAACAAAAATCAACAACCCACCACCAACTTGATTGACAACCACATAGGAGGTGGCCACTCACAGAGCCCTGGATAGGAAGAGCCGAGGCTACGACCCCAGTCCCACATAGAGGTGACCCCCCAGCCCAGCCAATCGGAGTTGGGACCCTGTTTCTCCTGCAGCCGGGTTGGTCACTTACAACATGAATGTTCTGAGATGGACTGTAGCTTTGGCAAAGTCTATACCGGAGAGTCACGGGCCCGCAGGCAGTCCACCCCAAAGCTCACAACCACCGTGGAAGTCGGACGAAAGCGAGTCACTGCCTTCATTGATTTGGGCTGTGGGCAAACTCTCATCCGCTGAGAATTAGGCCCTGATCGCGCACAAGCAGGTGGAGAGATACACCTTCAGTGTATACATGGGGATGTAAAGTCCTATCCCAGCATCCAGATCCCTCTGACCATCAATGGACAGATGCATGTTATGAGAGTGGGTTTGACCCCCACCCTCGCATATCCAGTCATCCATGGTCAAGACTGGCTGGGGTTTACCAACCTGCTGTAAAATACTGGTTGCGGGACAACCCTTACTTAGGTAGCCATGGAGGGAGACTCAGTTGCAGAAGGAGAGGAGGAGCCTGAGGGATCCCAAGGGGAACTCTCTGATGAGCTCCCAGTCCCAACGTCCCCTCCAGACCCCCATGAAGAGGACCCAACGATGAACCCAGACTTTTGCCACAACCAGAAGGATGATCACACCCTCAGCCTAACCTACCACGAGCAGGTAGCCCATGTTGACAGAGAGGTGACTGATACCCTGAGGGCTGCACAGTGGCCTAAATTTGAGCTGCCAGTGACCACCTCTACCAGATCGATTGGGACCCAAGACCCAGAAAGTCAGGACCCAATTGGTCATCTCTCTATGTCATAGGAAGGCCATCTTGAAGCTCTTCCATGACATTCCCGCAGCAGGCCATTTAGGGCAGTAGAAAACAATGGCTTGAATCCTATCTCGCTTCTTCTGGCCAGCAGTCCATCATGAGATGAGACATTATTGCAGTTTGTGCCCTGAGTGCCAGTTTGCCAGCCCTCCAGAAGTGTCAAAAGCCCCCTTGGTTCCCTTGCCCATAGAGGGGGTCCCCTTTGAGTGAGTTGCACTGGTGGGGCCCCTCCCGAAGAGTAACGCGGGTTCCAGTCTATCCTTGTTTGTTGGATCTGATGAGAGACTTGGGAGCACACCCCATCAGTTGCCCAGGGACTCTTGCAGTATGTCCTGCAGCTGCAGGGATGCCTGACTCAGGCTGGGGCCCTTGAGAGAAAATATGAAAGCAGCCCAGGGAGCCCAGGAGTGAAACTACAATCAGGGGGCCTGGGCCCACACATTTGAGCCCAGAGACACGGTGGTCCTGCTGCTCCCCTCAGAGGAGTCAAACTCCTAGCTCATTGGCAGGGCCCTTACGAGAGAGTCTGCCGGGTGGGACGTATGAGGTCCATCAGCCAGACCAGAAAAAGAAGAAGCAGGTTTACCACATAAACCTCTTGAAGCCATGGCATGCCCGTGAGGGTCTGTTAATCACCCCCATACCCTCTTGAGCCAGCCCTAGGAGCCCAGGTTCCTGATATGGTCAAGATGGAGGAGCCACAATTGGGGGACACCCAGTCCGCCGAGCAACAGAAATAAGCCAGGTGCCTGCTGAAGATGTTCCATACAACTTTCACTGCACTCCCTGGCCAGACCGTGGTTATGAGGCATACCATCCAAACGACCCCTGGGCAGGTAATCCGGGAGACCACCCACCCCCTTCCATGACAGATATGAGAGATCGTTGAGAGGGAAGTCCAACTGATGTTGGAGTTGGGGTGCTAAAGTGATCACGGAGCGAGTGGCACAGCCCCATCGTGTTATTCCCAAAGCCCGATGGGACTCTCTGATTTTGTACAGACTTCTGGAAGGTAAATGCGATCTCAAAGTTCGATGTTTATCTGATGCCATGGATCGATGAGCTCCTCGACCGTCTCGGATTAGTCAGGTACATCACAACACTCGACTTCACAACTTACTGGAAAATCCCCTTAGATCCAAGCTCCAGGGAGAAGACAGCGTTTGCCACACCAACTGGGTTATTCCACTTTACCCAGAGGCCCTTCAGCCTCCATGGGGCCCCAGCGATCTTTCAGCGCATGATAGACTGACTCCTAAGCTCCCATACAGAATATGCAGTGGCCTATCTAGATGATGTAGTGATCTACAGCCACCATTGGAAAGATAATTTAAACTAGGTAGCCACTGTCCTGCTAACCCTCCAAGGTGCTGGCCTCACTGCCAACCCAAAGAAATGCCAGATCAGATGGCAGAAGACTACATACCTGGGGTACACTCTGGGGTGAGGCTTCATGCGCCTCCTCATAGGGAAAATCCAGGTGCTGCAAGCCTGCCCAACACCAACTATGAAGCAACAGGTATGACAGTTTCTGGGCTTAGCAGGGTATTAGCGACGCTTTGTCCCCCAGTTTGCATCCATTGCAGCACCTCTCACGGCGCTTTTAACCAAAGACAGCCCACGCCAGGTACATTGGTCGTCAGAATGTGATCCCTAAATAGCATCCTCCAAGCCCTCAAAGAAAGCCTGTATCGGGACCCTGTACTCTTCAGGCCCGACTTCAACCGGGAGTTCCTGGTCCAAACGGATGCCTTGGAGGTGGGGCTCAGGGATGTCGTCTCTCAGGAGGTGGATGGAGAAGAGCATCCCATCCTCTATATCAGGCAGAAGCTCTTCCCCCAAGAATGCAACTATTCAGTTATAGAAAAGGACGCTCTCACCATTAAATGGGCTATTGATGCCCTCAGATACTATCTTCTTGGGGCCCCTTTTGTACTGATAACCTACCAGGGACCCCTAAAATGGCTACACACCATGAAAGATACCAACGCCAGATTGATGAGGTGGTAACTCACCCGCCAGCCATATGCCTATACCATCCGACACAGGACAGGTAAAGATAATGCCAATATGGACTTTTTGTCTCTCCTCTGGGGGAGTCGAGATACCAGCCTGAAGACCGGGAGCTGGACTTAAGGGGGTGGTGGTGATGTTGTAAGGTGGAGTGGTCTCTCACTGACCCAGAGGGGGAGGGGGCCATTCACAGAGCCCTGGTGGGTGGAGCCAGGTCACGCTCACCCCTCCCACTGGAAGTCAGTGGGCAGGACAAGAAGTACAAAAGGCTGGTCTGCAAGAACAGTTGGGCTGCAGCTGCTGAAGGAACCAGATGCCTCCTGCCTGCTCTCGAACTGGGAGATGACCGTGGGCCCCTGCGGCGCTGAGAACTGGCTGATGCTACCAGATCCACACCCTGACCAAGCCAAGGAGGAGTTGCTGGGATTGCCACTGGCCTTCTACCCAGGTACGCCCCAAGGGGGAGATAGGAAGTAGCCATGGGGAACTAGACAACTGTCTGGTTGAGAGCTGGCCTGCGATCAGGTCAGCGTGTTGCGGGTGGATCCCTGCTGACCCAGTGGCGGACCACTGCACCACTGTTAGGGCCCGGGACTGGGATGTGGTGGAGTTGGGTGAGCCCGCGTACCCCCTGCCACCCCGACCCTGGGGTGGCAGCGCTCCCTCTCCATAGGGCAGAGGGCCTGCATCCATCTACAATCCAACAAGTGAGGACACTAGGCTCTCACCCTGTCTGAGCCCCCAAAAACTGTGTTTGGGCACTCTATCCTGGCCTGGGCCCAGAGGACTGTTGCTCCGCCGTGACTAAGGTCCTGGACTCTGGACTATTTGTTTGCCGCTCGGCCCTGGGTAGAGGTCTGAGCCACCGACCCTCCACTGCTCTGATTGTGGGCTAGGGAATCTGATTGCAGATCGCTTTACCCGGACGGCCGACCAGAGCTATCGTCTGAGAGTGACTCAGCTGATTCCTCAACTGTCAGCAATGTCATGCGACGTAGTGAGACAGAATGGCCTCCCACTGACCTAGGGGGGAGGGGCACCACAAACCCACTTCATTCACCTACAGAACTATTCAGTGCACGAGTAACAACATTCTCATCACACTGCAGGCTTGGAACATGCTGTTTTATTCAGCTATGCAACAGTGTGTGGGAGGGTGGGGGGAGCTGAGGGGGACACACTAAACAGGAAGCAAGGGAGGGGTGGAGCATGGCTTCTACCCATAATATTGTGAGTAACCCAGTTAACCACTAAAGGACCTCTTTATGACACTTGCAGTCTCAGAAAAGCTGATGCAGCAATGGAAGAATGGACAGAACACCAGCAACTAACCTTATCCTAGCAATCTGTGGGGCCAAGGTCTCTCTCACACACGCACACACACATCTACAACTACAATTTCTCTGTGTAAGTAAAATCTTCCTTTGACTTTCTCAGACATGTAATGTGTAAAATGTTCTATGCTTTATTGGAAAAAAAACTGTTAAAATTGTAAGTTGTCATGTTAAATTTCAGGATTTTTTTTTCTGGTCCAATTTTTAGGCTAGGGGGCTCTGTAGCGAAGCATCAGAGGTGGGACTCACAGCAGTCAGTTTTCAAGGATACAGTTTACAGTAAGGAGGGGCAAGTTGTGCCTCTCTGTTTTAGGGATCAGCCTGCTTTGTCTTTCTCTGTGTTATTCTGAATTCCAAGAAATAGTGGTGTTACGTTGCAACCTTCCAGCCAGAGTATTTTGTGTTTTTATCCAGCATCTCTGTATGCCATGACACACAAGATGTTCAGGATGAGAGTGGCTTGTCAGTTCTATGTGAGCGAACCCAACAGCCAAGACGTTAAGTAGCTACTGATTGTATCCAACACAAGCAACTAATCTGAAGTTCAATATATTTCCTGTCATTTTTCTGGTCCCCTCTGACTGTGTTAGCTCTTTAGCTACTGTGTTTCAAATAATATAGTAACTGTGCTCTTACATGTAACATACAACCTTTCATCTCGAAGAATCCCAAAGTGCTCTACAAACTTCAGATAAGTAATCACTTCACCTGTCACTGAAATGCAGGTACCTCTGACGATCATATTGCTTGTGTCTTCTGTTTGGATGTAATGCACGCACAATTAGACAATTTTAGCTTATGTGAAATTATTTGTCAAATATGATTGAAATCATCTGATCAGCAGCAAACCTAGAACTGTGCCAAAGTTTTTGTTGCATGAGAGCAATTCAAGATCAAATCAGTCAGACAAAATAAAATTAATGATGCATGAGAAAAATAGTTATAATAAATTGCTTAAAATATTTTACTAGTGAAATGATATTTTATTAGCATTTCTCCCAGTCCCCAAAATGTAAATGTTGGCCTGATTCCCTTTTCACTTACAATCTTTCACTTGTGTAACTTCATTCCTGTCAGTCAGAGGAGAATTAAGCCTATTTGGCACAGCTTTAATATTATTAAACATGTTTGGTATCACTTTGCTCTAGAGCTGGTCAAAAAAATGATCTTCTTCTGCACATGTTCATTTTTCTTATCAGTGTTTCATAGTTACTTTCACAGACACGTTTCCCATTCAATGCACCATAAGTGTAATACATACAGTACCTTCTCTGTTAGTATTCAGCCCATAGATTCATACCAGCAGACACTAGCTGATGTACTTCCATTCAAAGCATGAAAGTAATTAGGACTATTCAAATTACATTAATTATGCCTGGTAGTAAGAACAACATTTTCAAACCTAGGTGCCTAAAGTTAGGCCCCATAAATCCTTGTTTAGGTACCTGAACAGAAATGGCCCGACATCCAGATGTCCGAGTCCTCACAAATGCCACTGAAGTCCATGGGGGCTGCAGTTGTTCAGGATCTTTGATTAGATCATTCTATTTAGCTACTAAATATGGATTTCGGTGTTCAAATTTAGGCACCTAGGTTTGAAAATTTTGGACAAATACTTTTCCAGAATTTGGGCCCAGAGGCTTGTTCTGACTCCAAAGCTATTTTCTGTTTTTTTTTTTTATTTTTAATGTGTGAAAAATTTATTAAATTCAAGCCAGCCTCCTCCATACAGCTCTTTATTTTATGTATATTCTGTTAACTTTGCCAGTTCTTAACAAAACAGCAATGTGTTGATTCTTCTAGTATCATTTTTTTGTTGATGCAATTCATTAAACATCATGATGCTCCTTTGAGCTAAATATTGTTTCTTCATTTATGGGCAAGTACAGATACAAACCAAATAATTGCCAAAAGTAAAAAAAAAAAAAAAAAGCTTCCAGGTCCAGGACAATGTTTAGAACCTAGGTATTCTGATGCCCTGTATCCTATTCTAACCATGCTTTCTAGTGTCACATGTCCTCCCTTCTGTGTTCAAATGTGCTTCTAACATAATAAAATGATCACAGATTACTTTCACAAAGACCTTTTTTTAACATTATTACAACCAATGGAATTTGGGCTAATTAATAATTCCCAAAAGAACACTTAGCACAATCTAAAATTTGACAATTAAGAAAATAAATGTATGCAAATTTGCAGCTGTCTTTGAATTATGGCAGTGACATTAATAATTTGTTATATTCATTGCTCAGCAGTTATTTAAACTGTTCACAGAGCATGATAAACGTAATTAAAATTAATGAAATTTAAAGAATACACAGAGGAACAGATGTCAATGTCAGTTGTATATGTGACTTACAGTGAAGTCAGGAAATTGGAGATTTGCGTTTGATATTTGATTTATCTGATAGCTGACGTGTATGGCTAATTGATGCAACTTAGAGAGGTGGAATATTATTATTCTTACTATTTCACTGCAGCTGAAGTGCTAATATGATTACAGGTAACCAAAATGAAAGCAGTTATTTATAAAGCAATCCTATGGCACTGTTTGCTTGTTGCACTGTAATCATTCCTGTAACAGTGCAACAAACCAAACTTTAATGGTTTCATACTGAAGTTTTCCTGATAGCACCAGTAATACTGCTGTGGCTTTGGATTTTGGTTAATAATGGGGACACTTATTAACTGCACATATATGCAGTGTGTACGTATTTAGTTAAACTTTATAATGATCAGGGTTGGATCTAAGATTAAATCAAATTTCGGAGCTCAAACATTTCTCTATGGGCTGAATCTGAAAATTCTGAAATGTGGGTAAATTCATCTTTGGATCCAGATTTTGAACTCCCAGGATTAGGAGTATTAAAACCTGGTGGTATGGATCTACCTGTTATAAAGATGTGGGCCTGATTTTTCAAGGGTGCTGAGCACCAGATCTCACACACAAGACAAAATATGTCACAGTGTTTTGGTTTGGTGATTACCAATATCTGGCTTCTCAGACATTATAGAATCCTCCTTTTGTTTACAGACTATAGCTAAGAGTACTATGCAAAATATTAGTCGTGAAAATTCAAAGACTTGAAAAGACTGTGGCTCCTCCAACAATTACCAGGTGAGGAACTGTTGGTGAGGAACCAACAAGTTATTGACAGTTGTATTTTATTTTTTATATTCTTTTAAAAATGTAGACATTTTTCTTTAGCATTCTTCCATTATTATTCACTGTTGTTCACTCATGCAAGCAAGAATAGGTGGAATTTTCTTGGAGGATTATTCCAGTGATGGGTAACACAGAAAGCTTCTATTTCTTCATCAGGTACTAACTACTGATTATGATTAAGGCATTTTAGGGTTTACGGCTGCAGATGAGATTAAATAGATTTTTAGAGAGATACACATTTTTAATTTTTCCTCCTCATGGTGTCACTATAAGGCAGAGTTAAGGGTATTTGGGGGCTTAATTGCATATTTCCATACCTTAAAATGCTTGGAGTTCTTTTCAGGTTAGTCTTCACTCCTAATTTCATGGTATGTAATGCTTGGGATAATTACAGCATCCTTGAAATGTTGCATACCCTTAAATTACTGATAGGTACCCCCAAACCTATTTCAATGTTCATGTAGTTGATTTCCAGGACTAAATAATAGAAATAATCCCCTTTGCAGAGGGTTTGACCTGGATTACCATGTCTATTTTTTTCCGTCTAATCACTATCTTGGTCTCCACTCACTCCTGTCTATCTCCTTTCTCCCACCTCCATTTTTTCCTCTGCATTTACTACTCCCCATCTCCATCCAAGGGCTATTTTTTCCAACCGTGCTTCAACCCATTTCTCCTCCTCTGCTCTCCCTATTTCTTTCCAGTTATTGTTACTCCAATATTTCAATTCTATTTTCCCTTGATCCCCCTTGTCTGCCAGTTTGCTCTAATTCTTATGGAATTTCCCCAAACCAGAGGAGTAGGCTAGAGGGTTGGAAATCCCATGTGAGTTGAGGTCATACTTAAACCCAAGCTGCAAAGGTTGGATCCAAACTCAGGTCTGAAAATTTTCCCAAAGTTTAGGACTGTTCAAATCTGAGGGTGTGGTTTGACCCATTACAGAGAGAGGGGGAGTAAAGATCACTTCTGAATCTAGACCCAAACTTCCTGAAATTTTTTCGGGGTGGGAGGACGGGGTTGTATTTAGGGTTTCGGTTCAGCCCTATCTAACAACATTGCAAAATTAAGGATATTGAAAGGAACCAATCCAAACTTAAGAAACTGGAAATAAAATAAGGAATATGAACAATGGGTCTTGTGATGTCTATTGTATTTGGATAGACATGACTTGGAGAGATTGGTTTCCAGATGGTTACAACAATGTAAGTGCCCAGAACTTTTACTCAACATTAATTTGGATTTGGCTCATTTACTTCCCATGAAGAAAAGCACAGAGGCGGAATCATTTTAATACTGCTTTGGAAGACACTAAGGAGCATTACCAATTAAGTCACAGATAAACAATCTTTTGGGAGATGGTGAAAAAAGAAGGACGAATTGGAGACATCTCTATCTCTGAGCCCTGCTTCTCTATTTTTGGCTGCTCAAGATCAAGCTTCTCAACTGGGACAAGAAACATTCCTGTCTCTCTCCAATCTATTTTATCTTCTTAGTGTGAGCCTGGCAGAGCTTTATAGCGCTGTGCAATCAATAATGGAGATAGAAAAAGAATAGCACCTTAATCCACAAGTGGTTCCATTGATTTCAGGGGGAGCACTCAAGCAGTAAAGTACAACAACATGAATAAAGGTGTTAGAACCTAGCCCATAGCTAAATTCAGTCCCCATTTGAAGAATCTATAATTGCTCAGGGGTACATTTTAAGTATATGCATGCAGCTTTATAGAGCAAAACACTGATTCGTTACAGTATTTACAAGCACAGGTGCCCATTTACACACGAAATTAGAGTATAAATCAAGCACATTTTAAACACAGACATTTATATGCACTGTTATGGGAGGGACAGACAACAATAACGACAAAATAAAGGAAGGATTTTTAAAAAATTCATACATTTTTAACAATTTCAAAGAAAGCTAATGTTGGCGTTGCTTCTCAAGGACTTTTGTAATGAAAAACACCAGAGAGATGGGAAAGAAAGAGAGAACTTTTGCACAGAAGACTCTCAGGGCATCACCTCCATTTCTGATTTGAAGCTTTGAACTCCTGTGTTTGTTTTAAAAAGCTTTGTCAGAGTCAATGCTACTGTGCTCGTTAGAGCTGCATTTCATTCATTACTGATTTAAATATTGTGCTAAAATGCCAAGATGCACACAGACAGCAGGGTACAGACAGTGCTTCTCTTGATAAAGTGGTCACAGATAGATGCTTTTCCTGATGCCTTACTGTCAATCAATATAATGAATGAGCTAACCTTCATTGGTTTCTGGAGCATGCTTGAAAACATATAAAACCACTTACACAAGTACGAAGATGACTCAGGTCGGAACCAGGTCATTCATTTGTCTTTTCTTCAAACTAATACAAAAGGAAGATGGTAATTTCACCGCCTCGAGGTGCAGCAATACTGGAAATGGAAAACTGAATACCTGTTATTATGCATACATATATAAATTAGCAGCAATCTGCTTTGAAGAAGTTACACAGTGAGAAACTAAAGTAATAGCCTCGCTGCTGTCAGAAGATAGGTGATTAATACTGAATGAGGATGGACTGAACATGCTGCTTAGCCAATTCTTTTTTTAGTGCTTCAGCCTATGCCTACCACGTAGTCTATCTCCCAGCACAAACATTACAAAATGCATTGTCCTCTTGCATACTTTAACCTCAACTACAGGAGGAGTGGGGTAAAGAGGGATAAGGCAGTTGATCAGTTCAGCCAGTGATGGCCCTGAGGGCAGCAAAGAATCTGGCAGTTGAAAGGAACATACAATGTTCTTTATACTTGCACAGCATCTCTCAGCCAATTAACCCACTAACATTCATTAATTAAGCTTCACAGGAGCCTTGTTGTTAGGGGGCTTATTCCTTCACCCACTTACTTCCCTGGTCCTTCTCTCATGAACAGAGAGCAACAATACCCGAAGTCCAAAGGTGCAAACAATTCGATGTTTATTGGGGTGAACTTCCAGCAAGCATGATTCCAGTTTCCTTCCTTAGTATCCTCCTTCCCAGCTCTGACAGCACAGAGCCTTACGCCTGTGTCCCTGTTCCCATTCCTACCCTTAGCCAAACATGATTCCAACTTCCTTACTCCCATTCCCTGTTCCCGTTTCCCCCTTTAGCAAAACATGATTCCAATTTTCTTACCCCCATTCCCTGTTCCCATCTCCCTCATCCACATGCCCATGCCCACCCCCACCCACTCACTTCCTCATTGACTACAGATTATATAGTAAAACTTGAGTTCTGCTTAGCTATACCTTAACCAATCATGTTCCTGAAATTTAACTAACCAATCCTAACATATTGTAACATGATTATGTAACCAATTATATCCCACCACCTTAATTAGTTTACACCTAGCAAAATTAATTATACAGCAGACAGGAACAATCACAGAACCAGACAGAGATTATACAGACAAACAATAGCAAAGTGGGAACTACAATGACAAGACAACACAGAAGCGAGGATTTCACATCCCAGCTATTGATAAGTGAGTTCTTGCCAGACAGGATGCTATCAAACTAAGTTTCCTTTTACATTTTCTAGGCACTTCCCTTTCTCTGGAGGTGATAGGAACTATCAGGACAGGATTGTATTCCTAACAGCCGAATAGCACTTTATTTCAGTGTGACTAGTTTGGAATGTGAGGATGTGACCGTTCGCTTCCCAGCTTATGGCTGCCTCTGCTGCTTAGCCAAAGGCCTTAGCCTAAGAACAGGGCCACAAACTGTCACAGTAAGAGAAGGCCCTTACACCGGCAGACAGTGATTTCTTTCTTTTATACCTCTAGAACTAGCCAAGCGATAAGAATACACCTAAATTCTTAGAGTATAGGCCTTTACAGACAGGCCTGAATATCTATATCCTAACACTTGTGAAGTTGGCAAAGAATTTCCTCATCAATGAAACACAGCCACCTCAGAGGTGAAAGTGGAACTCAACAACTATTTTGTAGCATTGATGAGCATGGGCAAACTGTTTCTAACCAGTGATGGAAAATACCATAATCCACTTGAGACTAGATTAGTAGACTGAACGTTGGGTGAATTTAGCAGGCAATGTGTTTACCTGAGCTAAAATTTGAACAGGCTATTTGCTCAAGAACACCAACTCTTACAAAAACGACTATAGAATTTTTATGCATTGCTGGTGATCAGGACTGCAATTGTCTATCCTATCAGAAAGACAAGTCACTCACTGTCTTAAATATTTCTCAGTTTTTAAAAGATTCTGCATTTCAAAATGGTATGAATGAAGTCTAAAACTATTTATATTGATCAGTGTGGCTTTTAAGTTTATCCTAGTGATTTTTTCCTAGAAGCTAAGAACATGCCCTAGCCACTTACACTGGCTTTATCCTAGAAGCCAGCCAATCATGTTAATTTTTTTCCTAGAAGCTAGCCACCACAATATCTCATGGAAGATGTAGCATGAGTGCTTCGTGTCCTGTTTCTCTTCTATGGACTGGGCTCCATGGCTGAATTACATCTCCCATGAGCACCATAATCTCCCTTCTTGCTGAGCCATTCTGGTGCATCCTTGGTCTCTCATGGCAATGAAGTATTATGAGAGATGTAGTCTAGCTGGGGACCCGAGCCCATGAAAGAGAATGTGGACATGCAGCATCCCAACTAAAGCACTATGGTGGCATTTCCAAAATGTTTTTGTTTAGAAGCAACTTTTGAATTTGGAATGAAAGTTTTCATTTTTGGGATGAAATTTCAGTTTTTGGCTTGCACACAAACATTTTGGGTTTGGAGTTGTTTGGCTTTTCAATGAAAAGTTGAAATTTTCTGTGGAAACAATCCACCTTCCACAAAATTTTGTTCAATTGAAAACCCAATTTTCTGTCAGAAAATAGTTTTGTTAGCAAAATTTTGACCAACCTACTTAGATAGTACACATAGCCAAAGAGGGGAAAATTGGGGCCAAAACTAGGCTCCATCTCAGACAACTGGACTCCAAATTCCTTTAAAGGAGCAGAAGGGGGAAAATGCCTGGCAAACAGGTTGGCTTTTGAGCCAGACCTATTGTATCTTGTATAATCATGCAAAACATAGTCAAGAGATGTGTGAATTTAAAATATGGTTTCAGTGGATCACAATAAACCATTTTAATCTAAAATTCCAAACATTGCTTGGGAAAGCATGCCTACTGATATGGGAGTGTCAGGTTGGTTTACCATTTTCAAAGCCTCCACCTCTTCTGAATATATAATAGTCTTCATTTTGCTGGCCTACCCAATTTTTTTATGGATGGTTCTGACCAAAGAGCTACCTGGACAAGAGATTAAAGAGAAAATAGGTCTTCGGCTCTTCACCTAAGAAGCCTTTCCACTGGTAACACCTGCACACCTGTCCAGAATGGATACTGATTAATACTTATTCTCTCTTAATCTATTAGGAAACACTACAGCAATATCAGAACAAGCCTACAGATATAAAAACCAGTTCAAACTAACCTGGGGCCTTCTTTGAAGTCAGTTGGAAGTCTGCAAAGATCGAGATTCAGTTTATGATGTCAAACAGCTCTGCCAAGTCAGCTGGGGAAGGTTTTTAGAGCCTCAAAAGCATTCCAGTCTTAAATGTGTCCCTAAGTATGTTGATCTTTCTTCACAAGTGGCTCGAGTTGGCTGCCACAAATATCTCAATCAGCACAAAAAAACCTTGGTATTGCACTCGAGCAGGCAGGATAAACATTCCACTATCATTTCAACCAGGCCATAGCCAAGTGGGGCCCTAGTGAACCTGAGAGCCTCATGCAGCTGCAGGTTTGTTAACATTGTCTGAACCAGCTTTGACAACTATATTATCTGGAAGTGAAAGTTTTTGCCTAGCCTCTAGGCCTCAGCCCAGTGTGAACTGCCAATAGAAATGCAAACATTACATATAAATACCTTTTTCATCTTTATAAGTAATAAAGGACTTTAAATATATGGACATTTTCTTTTTATGCGGATGATGTGGTATCTCTAATATAATTAATCACTTCTTAGAATATTTATGCCTCAGTAGTGAGACACAAATGTAAGTGACTAAGCATTAGTCACTCAACTCTGTAATACAAAATTATGTTTTACTCACAGGAGTCTACCTATTTATTATTTTTGTGTGGTGCTTATCATTGTGATATGTATCATGAAAATATCACTAAGTATGAAAGTAGAATTTTGAATCATTTAGTGTTGAAGAATACTAAGATCCTGAAAATTCTTCACCCTATGAGCATAACTTCTTTTTAATAAATAACCTGTACGAAGCACAAAAATATGGCTAGAAGGAAAATAATTTATACCCTAAAAGTATTTAATCACCTCATGTCTGCTCCACGGCAGGCCCCCTTGAATCTCTGGGTTTACAGTTAATCTTTGGGAAGTACATGCTGGGGGTGAGGGAGTCTGGCTGCCATTGCTACTAGTGGTGAGGTTCCACTGTCACAAACAATTTTGAGTGGCCAGGGGTTGGAGGACTCAAACATTCCTGCCACTCCTCTTCAGATGGCCAGAGAGGTCAGTCAAGCTAATGCCACTCTTCATCAGGCAGCTGGAAAAGGGGTGGCTCTTACCCTTACCTACACCATTGTTGGGGAACCCTAGCCACTACATCAGGGCTCTACTGGATGGTGTCAGTAGGTGTGTCAGGGTCCTCTCCCCACTCTGAACTCTAGGGTACAGATGTGGGGACCTGCATGAAAGATCCCCTAAACTTATTTCTACCAGCTTAGGTTAAAACTTCCCCAAGGCACAAATTTTTTGCCCTTGGAGGGTACGCTGCCACCACCAAGTGATTTAACAAAGAATCAGGGAAAGGACCACTTGGAGTTCCCATTCCCCGCAAATATCGCCCCAAGCCCTTACACCCCCTTTCCTGGGGAGGCTTGAGAATACTGTCCTAACCAATTGGTTACAAAGTGATCACAGATCCAAACCCCTGGGTCTTAGGACAATAGAGAAATCAGTCAGGTTCTTAAAGGAAGGATTTTATTTTAAAAAAAGGTAAAAATCACCTCTGTAAAATCAGGATGGAAAATAACTTTACAGGGTAACAAAAGATTCAAAAACACAACAGAACTTCCTCGAGGCTTAGTTTCAAAGTTACAAAAAGCAGGAATAAACCTCCCTCCAAAGAAAAAATTCACAAGCAAAACAAAAGATAATCTAACACGCCTTGCCTGGCTTTTACTTACAATTTTTGTAATATGAGAGACTTTTAGGATATTTTATAGGAGAAGGAGTTTTCTGACCTGATGCTTCCCTGCTTCCCAAGAGAACACAGAAAAACAAAGGCTTTCCCTGCCCCCGCAAGATTTGAAAGTATCTTCTTTCCCCATTGGTCCTTTTGATCAGGTGCCAACCAGGTTATTTGAGCTTCTTCACCCCTTACAAGTAAGGAGGAATTCTAGACTACCCTTAGCTGTATGGTTATGACAACGTGTCAGAAGGACACTCACACAAAGGGTAAACAGAAGGGTTCACCACATACAGAGCCTTATGCCACACTGGGGTGAGAACATTGGGGGCCCTGATAGAACTTTTCTAGGGTCCTTTGTTTGGGTGAGGGGATGAGGCTTTCTTTCTTCTGGGCAGGCCCCAGCCTGCCTGAACAGAGGAAGAAGTGTGCCAGGCAGAAGGAGGGCCCAGCCTGCCCAAAGAGAAGAGGTGGTTGGCTCCTTACCACCCCAGCCATGCTCTTGTAGTGGTGCCCCTTTCCATCATCAACACAATCAGTCAGCAGGGTCACGGTGGGGGGTGAGGCCAAGGGCTGCCTGATGGGGTCATGCCTAAGATCTTGGATCCATTTCATCTAGTCCTTGTCTCTTTTGTTGGATTTCAAAAATTCATGAGCCTCCTGTCAGCTACAATCTTCATAGACTCAATGGCCAGAAGGGACCATTGTGATCATCTAATCTGACCTCCTGCATAACACAGGCCATAGAACTTCCCCAAAATAATTCCTGTTGATCTAGAGCATGAAACTTATAAGACTCATTCATTATGAGGTATTGAGTACTGTCACAGTTCAGGGCAAATGGACCTGTATTCCACCTGCTGTTTGGCTTCCATCTCCCTGCCATCACCTCACTTGGACAGAGACCACATCTCTCTCCCATCTGACTGGAGAGTTTCCAGGCTACACTGTACATTCCCAGAAAGCCAGACTGCCTAAACAGTGCAGCATCTGTGCTTTGCTCTCTCTTCTGAGGCTACAAACAGCATAATTGCTCATAGTTATACACAGCTCTTTCTAAGCAAGCACATTTATTCTTAAGGTGAAAGCATTACAGAGAAAACATTAAAGAACTTACACACCTGCTAACAAACTTACCAGAGATCCCCGCCCTCAACTCCAGCAGGGGTTCTGGTTGGAGTCAGTACTTTAAACTCCACTAAGAGGGGTTTCCTATGGTTACAAGTTGATAACAGCCTGAGCTCCAAATAAGCACCCTCACATATTGACTGTTTTTTTTCTTTACACAACCTGAGCCTCTGATAAGAAGATCCTGGAAACAGATTATCAGTGGTCCCTTTCTCAGGCCATGGCTTCAAAAGGCCATTTTTTTCATAACTGGATGGGGATAGGAGGAATGTGCATTCATCTCTCCAAAGACATTTCCCCAAAATTTCCACTTCATATGTATTGTCTCAAATGACCATTCCCATCTACCACATTTTCGATATAAGTTTGCAGTGGTATTGTAGCTGTGCTGGTCTGAGGACATTACCTGGGGAAACTTACCATATTCTGAAATCATTTTCACTGACTATCATTCAAAACAGTCTCCAACAACATGGCAGGATCAGCCGGATGGATGGGGGATAGCTCTACCCCAAAAGGTCTGAGAAATTCTTTTTTTCAGAAACCCACATGAATGAAGCTCCATTCCATCCCCCATGGTCAGGCAAGCTCAGGGTGTCCAACTCCAATGGATCGCTGAAAATGGTTTCAAATCCAGCTGATCCAGCGTGCATGGGCCTTGAGCTCTCTTTCCCACAAAGGATTTCTAAGAAGCCCACATACAGTACATTACTTAATGTTCAGGATCCCTGGTGAGGTGGGAGCAAATGGATAGGTGGGTGCAGGACCATAGAGTTCTTTCATATATTAGTTAACCAATAAGGATATTTTCCATCCCAGGGCAATCAGAATCTTTCACATGCCATATCTGCTCTCCCAGGGCTTACCTTCATTCCAAAGGGTATCAAGAAGCTTCCCAGCTGTTCTTTTTCTGGCCCCTACCATGGGGTAATCACTACAGGTGATAATTCTCTGCCTGCAGCTTCCTTCAGGGCTTTCCCCAATGCTAATTTACCAACTTCTGTTTTGGGACTACCCTTCTACAGCTTCCTTCTTTGGCTGCCTAATCTGATGAGGTTCAATAAGGATAAGTGCAGGGTCCTGCACTTAGGACGGAAGAATCCAATGCACAGCTACAGACTAGGGACCGAATGGCTAGGCAGCAGTTCTGCGGAAAAGGACCTAGGGGTGACAGTGGACGAGAAGCTGGATATGAGTCAGCAGTGTGCCCTTGTTGCCAAGAAGGCCAATGGCATTTTGGGATGTATAAGTAGGGGCATAGCGAGCAGATCGAGGGACGTGATCGTTCCCCTCTATTCAACATTGGTGAGGCCTCATCTGGAGTACTGTGTCCAGTTTTGGGCCCCACACTTCAAGAAGGATGTGGATAAATTGGAGAGAGTCCAGCGAAGGGCAACAAAAATGATTAGGGGTCTGGAACACATGAGTTATGAGGAGAGGCTGAGGGAGCTGGGATTGTTTAGCCTGCAGAAGAGAAGAATGAGGGGGCATTTGATAGCTGTTTTCAACTACCTGAAAGGGGGTTCCAAAGAGGATGGCTCTAGACTGTTCTCAATGGTATCAGATGACAGAACGAGGAGTAATGGTCTCAAGCTGCAGTGGGGGAGGTTTAGATTGGATATTAGGAAAAACTTTTTCACTATGAGGGTGGTGAAACACTGGAATGCGTTACCTAGGGAGGTGGTAGAATCTCCTTCCTTAGAGGTTTTTAAGGTCAGGCTTGACAAAGCCCTGGCTGGGATGATTTAACTGGGAATTGGTCCTGCTTTGAGCAGGGGGTTGGACTAGATGACCTTCTGGGGTCCCTTCCAACCCTTATATTCTATGATTCTATGATTCTATGATTCTATGCCTTGGCAGCTCTCCTCTTATCCTCTAACTCAGATATCACCCTGCCCCTCATCAGAGCCAACTGGGGTGCATCTGCCTATACCATCAGAGGAGTTGAACCCAGTTCACTTAAAGGGGTTGGCCACTCTGTCACACCACCCCTTTGTAGTTTTCTTCTTTTGTTTGTTCCTTTTTCCAGCTGATGCCTTTTTGAAGTCCTTTCCTATCCTGATGTACAGTGCATGCAAATCATCCTCCCCTTCAAGTCCCTCCTTAAAACAACATCTACCATGACATTTACCAACCTTAGTTCATTTAAAAAAAAAAGAGTGGTTTTTTAAATCTTTCAACATCAACAAAACCCTTGTATGTCTCTTCACTGCCAGCCCCTGTATTATTGTCTGAGGATTTGTCTTCTCTGTTTCTTTAAACTGTGAAGTGTTTGAGGCAGAGCTCATATTCCTTCTATTATCTGTATAGCTCTGATCCAGCTACAATTATAAACACAACTATACAGTCACCTTCATATTTGTTTCCCCTACATTTTAATTCTTATTAGTACTATTTATTAATTGAACTGCAGTTGCGCTTAGAGGCCCCAATTAAGACTGAAACCCTGTTGTGCTGGGCGTTGCACAAACACTGATTAAGAGACTGTGCTTGCCACAAAGGGTTTACATTCAAAACAGACAGTATCTCTTACAGATGTAGAACTGAGGCACAAAGAGATTAACTTTACCTTTACTTGCCCAAAGTAAAACAGGAAACATATTGCAGAGCAGGGAATCAAATCTCTCTCTCCTAAGATCCAGACTAGCATCCTAACCACTGGACCATCCTTCCTCCCAATTATTTTCATCCGAGATCACCTCTTTTCCTTTATTGATTTTTTAGGCAACTACAGGCACCGTCTTTGATATAGTAATGCCCATCCAAAGGTTTAGCTGTTGTCCACTAGTGTTATCATACAACCATCTAACATAATTTTTTTCTGTAACTTCTCATTTAAATATTTTTTGAATTTTAGTTAATACCATGTATAAAATCCAGAAAGAGCTTTATCAAACAGCAGACTGAATGAACTGATAAAAGAAAAATAATGATGAAATTTTAGTCGTGAACTTTTAACAAACTTAGTGAAAAATTCAAAAAAGAATATTTTGTCTAATTTTGCCTCTTTTTCTACTACACTGGGAGTTGCTTGTTGCTCTACACTTTTGAAAATCAGGCTGCTTTTTAGGTGGCTTGGGAGGTTAAAATCAGACAAGATTTTTTTAAAAAAAATTAAAATAAGATATTATTGAATAGAAAGCAGTGTTGCCTAGTGGATAGTGCATGAGGCAGGAGTTGTGGGTTCAGTTCCCAGCTCTGCTAGTGGCCTGCTGGGTGACCTTTGGCAAATTATTTCACCTCTCTGTGCCACCTGTAAAATAGGACTAATGATCCCAACCTCCTTTGTAAAGTGCTTTGAGATCTATGGATGAAAAGCGCTGTAAGAGTCAGGCAATAGTCATGTTCCTCAGGTGTTTGTCCATGAACACTTTTAGAGCATGGTTATTAGTAGTGATATATACCATCCTGCCTGCTCCCTCTTCCAGGAGCCTCAGCTAGCTTGCTATACCCAGTCAGACACTGCTCAGCCAGTATGCCCTCCTTTCAGGCTTTACAAGTTCAAGAAAAAAATCTTCAGGACAACAAAAGTCTATTTTTCTTGAAGGTATAATGGCTACTCCCTGGATTCAGGAGGAAATAGTAAGGCTAAGCATGTGTAGTTACCTGTAGTTCTACAGTGAGAGGGCATGGTCTATGGCAGCCTGGATGTGGGCTCTACTCCTTTTGCTGTTGTCAGTTTCTGAGAGGCCATGATACTCAACACAGCGACAACTCTGAAGTCCTATGTGCCCATGGACCTGTTACAATATTTACAATGTAAATAACATAAGTTTAGCAATAATTTACTGACTGCTCTGAGACCTGTCAGAGCCAGGAATGTTTTTATTATACAGGCTTAGGGTGACCAGATGTCCCGATTTTATAGGGACAATCCCGATTTTTGGGTCTTTTTCTTATATAGGCTATTACCCCCCACTCCCTGTCCCAGTTTTTCACATTTGCTGTCTGGTCACCCTATCCAGGCTCTCCTTTTGTAAAACTATAATGAGGAATTATAAAAAGGTGGGTATTGAAGAAGCATAATATATTTCAATGACTCCTAAATTAGAATTGAAGCAATTTGGAGCAGAGACTCTCACTGTGTGTTTAGACAGTGCCTAGAATAATGGGTCCATGCTCCTAATTGGGAGCTACCTCAGTACAACCAAGAATAATAAATAATTATCTTGTTTGGACACTAAATTCCATTAGAACAGAAGCCATTAAAACAGACCATTTATTATGCTGGCAATTTCCACTCAAATTTTACTAACTTTCACTTTCACCTTCAATCAAGCCATTTTAATCAAAAGACCAATTAAAATATCAACTCTTCCAGCAGCTTCTAACAATTCTTAAACATTATTTGAGATAAAACACACCTCTGGTGACTGAAATTAATGCCAGAATACATGCTATGGCCTTCTGTCAGTTTTTTGTAATTCCACTTTAACACATTTTTTTTCCTTCCTGTATATCTTGGAAACCATCTTTAACAAACTTTCTTGTGCTAAGGGCCTACTTCTTTATTCCTTGTTAAAGATCATTGATCTATTCATTGAAGTTTTTCTTCTTCAGTATTTAACTGCTGGCACATCCTAAGGCACAAGACTTATTAAATACAGTAGGTAGAGTTCAGACTCAAGGGGTATACAGCTATAAAACTGCTGTACTAAGTCAGACAGGTTGTTTTACATTTAATTTCACTATCAGCTGGACCATTTCCAGATGGAGGCACAGATCACACCTCTTTGTTTTTACTTCATTTTGTTGTTAATGAGAGATAAATATGTTCATATCAAGAGATAAAGATGATATTATTGCTTCAGCAATGGGTACCTCTCTCATATTGTGTTGTTATGTAATAGCCTGCTCTCCTGAAGCATGGAGCCAAATGCTGACTGCCATTCATACCTATATCCATGCCAGAAGAGCTGTGACGTATTCTGCTCTCATTTTGGCTTTCCATAGAAAAACAAGGCTGCAGGTGATCTGTAAGGGGCTCAGGGATAAAGGACTGTGTGTTTTAGATGTCCGTATTCCTATCTCACACAGATCAACAGATCATCCCTTTTCTTGGCAGGGGGAGAATGGGTGCTGTGTCCGGTGTAGAATGGGGTTAATGTGCATCTATTGAGTTCAGAGGGAAATACACGGGATTATATCTAAACTACATTTATGGACAGTAGGGAATGTTTGCATTATAAAGAATTCATGAAAGACTATCTGAACCTAGCCCCTATAAGTTAATAAGAGGCAAACACTTTCAAGGGTTTGGGGTAAGGATAAATTGAAAGGATCTTATAGTTGGTTAGACAACCTCCCAGGAGATGCAATCTGAGAGCTAGTGTCTGAGGAAACATGTTTGCAGAGAGTATTAAGGTACCAAGAAATGAACTGGACCTTATCTCTGAGATCCAAGGGAGCTGTAATATTCCTTTTCCCATATGGGCTGTCTGTTAAATACACCGTCTATTTTGATTTTTAAATAAAACAGTTTAAAGGGATTGGGGAACTTCAAAAGCCAATACACAGAATACCTATCAAAGTGAACAATTCAAGAGAGAGAGAGAAATGAGGGGAGAAGATAGGCCTTGTGATTATATTAACTGGAGCAATAAAACACTATGAACATAACCCATATGACAGGCATTTTTCATGAAGGGTGTGGTAAATGTAAATGCAGGTCAATAAAGAACAGGAATCACAGACAGATCTTACAAAAAACAAGCAAACTACTAAACTACTAAGCAAACCTGATCCTATTGAAGTAAAAGGGAGTTTTGCAATTGACTTCAGTAGAGCTAGGATTTAATTCCAAGAGTTGTCAAAAGAGATGTATAACTCTCTCAAGGAAATCTGCACGTGCACGTACAAACGTATCTTCGAACAGAGAGGGAAATCCCATTATTTGTTGACTGGATTTTTCCATGTACCTCCAACTTTGAAAATGTCCATTTCCAGTGTAAAGTTCTGCACTGTGAGAGTGAAAAAAACGGTGTAACAAGACAAAATGGTTAATAAATAGTATTGTTGTGTCATGATGCTGGAAAATGTCCTGGTTTAAAGTAGCCTGTATTGCTTTATAGGACAACACTAGACATGAGGAACATCACCAAGGACATTTCTGATTAGATGAATAAATCTATTCTGATCATTCAGACAAGGATTGTCCTGCTTTAGCGTTAATGAAAACCTCACTGTGATGCTGGGATTTGTTTATGAAACCAAAGAAGTTATTTAAAAGACAAGCTGTATAAAACACTGAAGTCCTCTTCCCTCTCCCCACCCCTGGTCTATATGTCAAGAATGTTGATGGCAATTACACGGCATAGGTGCCTATGACAAGAGCTCTTTTTTAAAGGGCAACTGTCACTAGAGAGAGAGAATTTAATTTCAGCCTCCATGGTAGTTCAATCTCTAGACCCCTGATTAGCTGAAAATGTGTCTCATAGTTGCTGCATATGCTTATCTGCCCTACAATGTTCCCATGATGTGGCTCGTAGCGGGGTCGGGGTGAACTGTGTTCTGATTGGAAAGCTGAAAATGGAATTAAGCAGCACATTCCAATAGGAGGCAACAGCATTTCACAGAAGATAAAAAATAAAGAGGATTCTGAGTTGTTCTTGTCTTTAAGCCCTATTAAGTCAACTATTGTTCTCAGGTAATTAAATGCAGAACACAAGTATCAATCTTTTAAGTAACTAGGCTGTGGAGCAAACAAGGCGTTCTTGTAGTCAGATAACACACCAGGTGAAGAGTTTTAAAATTATTATAAAGAAATCTTACGACAGGGCTGGGAAACTTGGAATTCCTGAGTTCTATTTGCAGCTCTGGCACTGTATGCCTCTATTGCCTTTGACAAGTCACTTAATCTCTGTCTCAGTTTCCCTATGTATAAAATAAGGATAATAATACTTACCTCACAGGGGGTTGGGGTTGAATCCCATGGGGAAGGGACAGAAGAAAATGTGTCCAGAACTGGTGTGCCTTTGTGGAGGGAGTTAAGGGAATAGTGGATAGGGGTTTCCTCTTAAATAGAAGAAGGGGGGAACCTTCAATATGCCCCAGTTAGGGCTCAGATAAACAGGGAGACATACTGATTCCCCAGTGAGCTTAAGTTATCATCACAGCACTCCCAGTCAATTTGTAGCAACTCATACTCCACCCCATGAAACACAAGTGCTTATAGTCTCCGTGCTATGATTCATCAGTATTACCAAAAGCACAGTGCCTCCTGAGTCCACACTGGGAAACTGGATTGGACTATAAGGAAAGAGTACTACTTAGCCAACAGGACTTAAAAGCATTCTCTGTCCCAGGGACCTGTAGACCCTCATTTGCAAATTTTCCAAGAGTTCATTAGAATAAACAACACTTGTTTGCAGTGTTTTTGTAGCCATGTTGGTCCCAGGATATGAGAAAGACAAGGCAGGTGACATAAGATCTTTTATTGGACTGACTTATGTTGGCAACAAGAAGAAAGCCAAGGAAAGTGTGGGCCCCTTACTGAATGAGGGAGGCAACCTAGTGACAGAGGATGTGGAAAAAGCTAATGTACTCAATGCTTTTTTTGCCTCTGTTTTCACTAACAAGGTCAGCTCCCAGACTGCTGCGCTGGGCATCGCAAAATGGGGAAGAGATGGCCAGCCCTCTGTGGAGATAGAGGTGGTTAGGGACTATTTAGAAAAGCTGGACGTGCACAAGTCCATGGGGCCGGACGAGTTGCATCCGAGAGTGCTGAAGGAATTGGCGGCTGTGATTGCAGAGCCATTGGCCATTATCTTTGAAAACTCGTGGCGAACGGGGGAAGTCCCGGATGACTGGAAAAAGGCTAATGTAGTGCCAATCTTTAAAAAAGGGAAGAAGGAGGATCCTGGGAACTACAGGCCAGTCAGCCTCACCTCAGTCCCTGGAAAAATCATGGAGCAGGTCCTCAAAGAATCAATCCTGAAGCACTTGCATGAGAGGAAAGTGATCAGGAACAGCCAGCATGGATTCACCAAGGGAAGGTCATGCCTGACTAATCTAATCGCCTTTTATGATGAGATTACTGGTTCTGTGGATGAAGGGAAAGCAGTGGATGTATTGTTTCTTGACTTTAGCAAAGCTTTTGACACGGTCTCCCACAGTATTCTTGTCAGCAAGTTAAGGAAGTATGGGCTGGATGAATGCACTATAAGGTGGGTAGAAAGCTGGCTAGATTGTCGGGCTCAACGGGTAGTGATCAATGGCTCCATGTCTAGTTGGCAGCCGATATCAAGTGGAGTGCCCCAAGGGTCGGTCCTGGGGCCGGTTTTGTTCAATATCTTCATAAATGATCTGGAGGATGGTGTGGATTGCACTCTCAGCAAATTTGCGGATGATACTAAACTTGGAGGAGTGGTAGATACGCTGGAGGGGAGGGATAGGATACAGAAGGACCTAGACAAATTGGAGGATTGGGCCAAAAGAAATCTGATGAGGTTCAATAAGGATAAGTGCAGGGTCCTGCACTTAGGACGGAAGAATCCAATGCACAGCTACAGACTAGGGACCGAATGGCTAGGCAGCAGTTCTGCGGAAAAGGACCTAGGGGTGACAGTGGACGAGAAGCTGGATATGAGTCAGCAGTGTGCCCTTGTTGCCAAGAAGGCCAATGGCATTTTGGGATGTATAAGTAGGGGCATAGCGAGCAGATCGAGGGACGTGATCGTTCCCCTCTATTCGACATTGGTGAGGCCTCATCTGGAGTACTGTGTCCAGTTTTGGGCCCCACACTTCAAGAAGGATGTGGATAAATTGGAGAGAGTCCAGCAAAGGGCAACAAAAATGATTAGGGGTCTGGAACACATGAGTTAGGAGGAGAGGCTGAGGGAGCTGGGATTGTTTACCCTGCGGAAGAGAAGAATGAGGGGGGATCTGATAGCTGCTTTCAACTATCTGAAAGGGGGTTCCAAAGAGGATGGCTCTAGACTGTTCTCAATGGTAGCAGATGACAGAACGAGGAGTAATGGTCTCAAGTTGCAGTGGGGGAGGTTTAGATTGGATATTAGGAAAAACTTTTTCACTAAGAGGGTGGTGAAACACTGGAATGCGTTACCTAGGAAGGTGGTAGAATCTCCTTCCTTAGAGGTTTTTAAGGTCAGGCTTGACAAAGCCCTGGCTGGGATGATTTAACTGGGAATTGGTCCTGCTTCGAGCAGGGGGTTGGACTAGATGACCTTCTGGGGTCCCTTCCAACCCTGATATTCTATGATTCTATGAACTTCTGTTTGTGGAAGGGACAAACTTTTGAGCTACACAGAGCCACTGAGGACCCAAGGAAAAGCTCTAGGTAGCCCAAAACCCTGTCCTTTCCACTGACAGAAGTTGGTTCTATAAAAGATACTACCTCCCCACCTTGTCTCTCTCAATAAAAATACTTTTCAGTGTTAGCATGTAGGGAACGTATACACACAATCCCAGGTACCACAGCAGCATGGGTAGACGTACTCACTGTAGCATGACTAAAAGTAACAGTGTAGACGTGGCAGCATGGGCTAGCAATGCAATTATGTATCCAAGGTCTCTGGCGTACTTTCACAGCTTGTGCTGAAGCCCGGGCCACTGTGTCCACACTGTTATGTGTTAGGGGTTCTAGGGTGCATAAAGCTAACGCAGATATGTCTACCCGTGCTGCAATCATACCTCTGGTTGCAGTGTAGACACACTCTGAGATTGCACTTCTTATCCAAAGATCTCAAACATTTTACCAAGGTGGGTGCCATTATTCTCATGTTACAGATGAGGACATAAGCACCAGTGAACAGGCAGAGTCTGGCCAGCCTCTTGTCTCCCAAACCCCTGCTGTCATGCTTTAAAGCTATTATTGAAGAGTTAATAAACATTTTTTTGGTGTTCAAATTATTCTGGTCATTTAAGGTTCACTGTAGCATGCTGCAAAGAAATGAAGTTGAGGGGAGGGAGTGACTGTTGAGGGATAATTTAAGTTAGAAAGCGCTAACTGCATCACTGCACAGCTCCACAGTTTCAGCATCCTGTGCATTTTATCTCTTTGAAGTTGATAGAATTTTGCGAAGAAGCATAATTTATACCTGAACAAATTACATGAATTTAATTTTCTTGTTAAATATGCATAGAATGGATAATCTCAAAACTTCTGTGGGGTTTGCCACAAAGATTTATTAAAAGGTCTGCAGAAGACTTTAGGGGAACTGAAATGAGATATGGTCTGTCTGTTTGTTTTATTTTGTAAAAAATTTTCCTGGTGCTTTTGGGAACTTTTTCCCCATTGAAATATTATAGAATTTCTGTTCATGGACAGAGATTGCATCAGTAGAAACTGGTACCATAGAGCTATAGCTTTCCCATCATTTGGAATAATTAAAACTATGCATAGAGATGAGCAGAAACAGTTCACAAGCACCTAGAAGAAAGGCCACTTGGGAAATGAGCATTTCAACCAAATAAAGGTGTAATCTGTATATTGTAAAAACAGCCATGTTAATTTTTTTAAGTTTATTCTTTAAATTAAATGTGTTGCCCAAGCTGAGCTTCAAATGGTCTCAGTTATAGTACCCCATAAAGTCTTTGGGGACTTATATAAACATATCCTTGTATTTATGGATAAGTAGGAAGCCTTGTAGTCACTTGGAGTCAAGTGTAAAATTGAAAAGGGATTGGTTTGTCCAGGTCTTTCATTACACTGGATGAACCTGGGAAGATTAGATAGGAAAATACCATTTCCTAAGGGTGAACCAACTAATCTATGTCAGCCCCTCGGGGCTCATCTCAAGAATTGTTTAAAAGCAGGGAAATGATTCTCCTTGAAAATTGATAGGGATATACTGATGCCTCTGGACTGACTCTACTAGTACCTTCAGACAGCATTTCAATACACTTTATTTTAAATACTATTACTCGCATAGTACTTTACAAATACAACTAGCTATGCCTTATCACATCCATGTAAGAGATCATAGGTAGTTATCACCCCAGTTTTACTGATTGGGAAACTTCAGCAGACAGGCTGGGACCACAGAGGGGAGACAGTGTCTGTGGGAGGATTAACACTCAGGAGTTTCTGGCCCTCAGTCCTGTACTGAGGCCACTCTTTTTATCTATCTACTTGCTCCTATCTTGTCTATTCCATCTCATCTAATATGTCTCGGTATTTATGTGGCCCCCATCACTGCAATAGCTGACCACTCAACCATTCATTTCTCTGATTAATAGACAAGATCATTTTCTGAGGCTCAGAAACAGTAAGGGGTTCATCTCAGCCTCATATTTCTCTCTTATGTAGGAAAAAATACTAGTATTTCACCAGGAAAGAATGGAGCAGCTTCTCAAGGGGAAAAAACATTCATTGATAGTGTTCCAATAAATGGAAAGCCAGTGCACTGTACAATGAATTTCAGAGCCTACCGAGCCTCCACATAAATTGGACAAAATGAATAATGAGATTCTCTTAGTGAGCTGGAAGAAATGTGGAGGAGTAGGAGACTATGCATATTTAGGAGAGTTGGCCTTAAATGAAACGACAGTAGGAATTAATCAGGGAAAATGTCTACAATAAAGCGAAGAGGAGCCTCTCTCCAGATAGGGCCTCATGCATCCTGAATCTGTGTAGCCAGCCCTCTTGGGGGCACAAGAGAATTGATTTCCTTGGAGGATTTCTCTTCCTTGCAGTAAGAATTATCCTAGCTGCTCGGAGATCGAAACACACATGAAAATAGTGAAGGTAAAGGGCATTGTGGTGATGGAAAAGTTCCTTGCCATGAACGGTAATTATACTAATTATTCTATTAAATATAATCATGCATATACTGCACCTGGCCTCCATCTTTTTACTTTGTGGGGGTGGGTTTTCCTTAAATTATAGTGGAATTCATGCACTCTTGTTTCTCATCCTAAAATGTAATAGACAAAGGGTCTGTTGACTTTTACCTTATACCCTGTAGGCCCAGCCCCTTCTTCTATTTTATCTGTGTAGTGAAAGTAGCACCGATTCGCTCTTGCTGATGCAGAGAGATATAATCTACATCTCCCTGAACAGTCTGGACCTAAGGGTTCATCCCAAGGAAAGGCAGGGACGCTGGTAGTGCCAACGTCAATTAAGGATTCAAGGTTGGAACGGATTTAAAATCTGCCATGGGGACAGGAGGATCTTGCCTAGGGAGAAAATCAGGTATACACTCAGTTAGGGAGGCCCTGGCCATGCCATCACCTGTCAGCCAGCACCTCCTCCTGCTCAGGCTCTGATGGCCTCTAATGGGCATGCCCTGGTGCAACGTTACCACATTGGCCAGCTGTCCACCTTGGGAACCCAGCACCACTTTATGCAGGAAGAAGGTTGTGTAATCTTAGGCTGAACACATTTCAGAGTTCTCTGCCGTTACACGGACACTGTATGTCATTTCTTTTGATTGAGACTGGACAAAATATCATCCAAAAACATGAAAAAGTTGTTAGACATTGAAATGGCAAAGTTAAATAGGACATAACGAGTGCTATGTTGGGGCTTGATTGTGCTCCCATTGAAGTCAAAGGCAAAAACCTCCAATGGGAGCAGAATCTAGCCATTGGGCCCCCTAAGGGTCATTAATCCACACAAAATCATTTGTAAGTGCTATAAATGTAGTTAACATGTTATTTACCCACTCCTAGAGATCACAATCACGGTCTGAGACCTAACACCTGCACTGGTCACCATTAATCTCCTTGTGTCCCTGCATTTGGTGGGAAGCAAGAAAAAAAGCCTTTCCCCTACCTTCTTGTACGTCCTACACAAGTCCCAAGCAGAGTTGTGGCAAGGAAGAAGGGGCACAGAGAGGGGGGAAGTGGCAGGTTTGTGGCCCCATTCCACTCCTCCTTCTCCTCACTGCACTGTCCCACAATGCTAGCAGGAGCCATTTCAAGGAATGGTGTCATGTGTTCACTCCTTCTGTGCACAAGGAAAAGATGCAATCCCTAGGGCAGAGCAGATCTGCATTGCCTTTAGTTGGCTGCCACTGTCACCGTGCTATAGTCAAGTTCTTAATAGCTCTGTGCCTCAGTTTCCCAATTTGTTAAAAGGGGGATAATACTTCCCCATATTCACAGGAATGTTGTGAGGCTTAGTTAATATTCGAAACATGGCATAGATGCTCAGGTGGAAGACACTGCAGGAATGCATAATATTTATTTGTGGCACCTTAGAGACTAACCAATTTATTTGAGCATGAGCTTTCGTGAGCTACAGCTCACTTCATCGGATGCATGTAGCTCACGAAAGCTCATGCTCAAATAAATTGGTTAGTCTCTAAGGTGCCACAAGTACTCCTTTTCTTTTTGCGAATACAGACTAACACGGCTGTTACTCTGAAACATAATATTTATTATTGCTATTCTTTTTAATTCTGTATGTTGCTGATTTAGCAGTTGGTCTTTCATCTCCATTGGTGAGGGAGGAGTCTCAGAAGTTCATGCTCCAATTTTGACTTGAATAAGCACAGAGGAGTTCAGATTAGAGCTGGTCAGAAAATGGGAACAATTTTGGTGGGGGGAAAAAATGTCCCTTTTTATGGTGAAAATGTTGTGAAGTTGAAGTGTTTCAACGGGCTCACGTTTAGATTCTTCTCTTAACAATTTGAACATTTGGGGCTGCAAAACAGGGAGATCTCAGGGAAGCAAACTATTTTACAGATTTCCAGTATTCTGATTCTAATTGGCTGGAGATCACTTGAGAACTGGCTCTCATGTTATTTTGGCACTTTTCTTTTCAATCCTAGCAGTAACCAGGGAGTACAGAGGAATGCAATATTACAACTGTGGGGACATAAATTGGCAAGGAACTAAGAATGCAGGACATACTTACAGGATGGGGGAGTCTGTCCTGAGAAGCAGTGATTCTGAGGTCATGGTGAATAATCAGCTGAACACGAGTTCCCAGTCTGATGCTGTGGCCTATAGAGCTAATGCAATCACTGTTCCCTCTAAGCTATGTGCTTATGCGCGCGCACACAGATCCTAAACCCCGCCCACATGATGAAACACCGCATGCACAAAAATTTGCACAGAAGAAATTTTTTGTGCACATGGCCTGTCAAAAATTAGAGGGAACATTGAATGTGACCCTGGGATGCATGAACTGGGGATTCTCAAGTAGGCGTAGAGAGTTTATTTTACCTCTATATGTGGCGCTGATGTGATTGCTGTTGGAATACTGTGTCCAGTTCTGATATCCTCAATGCAAGAAGGATGTTGATAAACTAGAATTCAGAGAAGAGCCACGAGACCGATTAAAGGATTTGAAAACATGCCTTATAGTGAAAGGCTCAAAAAGCTCAGTCTATTTAGCTTAACACAGAGAAGGTTAAGGGGTGACTCAATTACACTCTAAGAATCTACACAGGGAACACATATTTAATAATGGGCTCCTCAAGCTATACCTAGAGGAAAGTATAACACAATCCAATGGCTTGAAGCTGAAGCTACACAAATTCAGACTGGAAACAAGGAGTACATTTTTAACAGTGAGGGTCATTAATCATTGGAGCAATTTCCCACAGGTCACAGCGGATTCTTCATCATGGGCAATTTTTAAATGAAGATTGGATGTTTTTCTAAAAGATCTGCTCTAGGAATCATTTTGGGGGGAGAGGAAGGTCTATGGCCTGTACTATGCAGGAGGTCAGACAAGATGATCACAATGGTTCTTTCTAACCTTGGAATCTCTGAAAAACTAAACTTTTTCAAATCATTATGATTTGCATCAAGTTTTACTCAAGGCTGACTGGCAGAAGCGGTTGGACTCTTTTTACTGAACCTCTGCAGCCCCTCCATATTCTCCATTTGCACAGATTGCAAACAAGGGACCCAATTCTCCATTGCCCTGCAACTTGTATAGAAGTCTACACCAGTGCAGAGTAAAATATTATGTGTACAATGGTACCAAATCAGAATGATTGTGTTTTGTACCCACTTTGCACTAGTGTAAATGAGTACACGAGACTAGGCCCCAAGAGGCAAAATGCCATAGAGAAAACTGACAGATTCACTAACTTTTGTTATTTGCAAACTATCGCTCCTTTTGTAAAATCTTACAAGTCTAAGCAACTTAAATTGAAAGCAGACAAGTGTGCCCTCATTCACACTCCTGCAACTTCCACTGAATTAAGTGTAAGTAAAATTAACTTTGCACCCATGTAAGGGAACAATTGAGCCCAGTCTTAGCCACCCATCTGCCTGTATTGCAGCTGTGATTCCTCAGTAGAGATCAAAACTAAAGAGAAATGCAATTTCTTACGAACAGCACCAATGGTATTAGCAGCCTGCAAAGGAAAAAGGAATTAGATTATTGGAGACAAAGGGATGACATGTCAGTTTCCATTTTGAAATAAGCTAGCAAGAGATGCCACTTGAGGACAGAGAGTTTGTTTTAGTTCCATCAGGTTTACTCCATTTCTGCTGCTAAACAATAATTACAACAGAGTCTAAATGATCCTAGGAGAACCCATGTAAGTAGCAAAACAACAAGTGGCACGAGCAAATGCCCAATACGGCCTTTTAAATTTATTTCGGTGGATAGATATAAATAAAATTATTCTTTACCCATTATCATGATCATCATTTCATTACATAGATTAGAGAGCTGAAAATGAAATACTGTATGAAAGCAGGATTATGCCTTCCTGGCTTTAATTTACCAACAGCTCTTTCTTCCTTCACCTTACTTTTTATTCATTAAAACAATATGTTATCTATTGCCTTTGCTGTATATGGCGTAGCTACCATACTGTATGTAATTAGAGCAGCAATACTTGTGGGTTGTAGCAGAGTGCAAGCATCTGTCAGTGTTTCCACTATAAACACCCACTATAAACACTTGGTGTGCAAAGGAGTCAGTTCAAAATCTGAAAAACAAAAAGCCACCCCTAATGTAATTCTTTGGCAAGTGTGCATACAATACAGGTGACCCCCAATTATCTGAATGACTCAAAGACCAGGCAATTTGAGACATAGGGGGTATGCCTACACAACCTGTGGCATTGAGCCTCCCAGCCCAGGTCAACAGATTCCGGGTTATGGGGCTTGCACTAGTGCTGTAGAAATAGTTGTGTAGACAGTGTTTTGAAGGTGTGGCTTAGAGTGGAGCTTGAATTCTGAAGCGACCACCCATTCCCCAGATTCAGAGCCTGAGCTCCAGTCCACAACATAATTTCAAAGCATGTCTGCGCAGGTATTTTTAGGGCGCTAGCATAAGCCGCATAATCCAGCGTCAGCGGAGTCAGGCTTGGAGATTTGCTGCCGTGGGCTGTGTAGACTCTGGTTGTTCCATCCATTCCACAGGACTGAAGCACTTTCTTTCTGCAGCGGCTTCAGTCCTATGAGATGTAGGAGCAAAGTGTCAGTCTGTGCAATCCTTGATGTGGGGTAAGCAATCTTCAGAAGGACTGGCATGTTACTTAGCAGGAGCTGGGTTCCTCAGGGTTCACTTCTATGCAGAAGTCGGCAGGTTATTTTGTATTTTTGTATCTGCAATCATCTCAATCATATAGGTGGTTCAAATCAGCTCTGTGGAAAAATTTCAAGTGGAAATTTAGGTTTTTGACTAAATGAGTTTTCTTCACCAAATAAAACAAAAACAAACAATTTTCCATGGAAAAATTTAAATTTTCAGCCAAAAAACTTGGCTTTCAGTTTGTAAAAAAGGCAAATGTGTCCATTAGGGAGTGGGGGGAACTTTCCAACCAGCGTTACCTCCCTCCCAAAATATTATCTTGTGCTTTCCTTGTTCACAGTGTAGAACCCTGAAGCCAATAGGAGGTTTGCCTGAATAAGGACTTTAAAACTGGGCCTTTATTAATTTAAAAGGTGGGGAAATAAAATGACAAAACTATTTCATGACTGAAGTAAAGTTCATTGCATGCACGCATTTTGTTTTCCACTGAAAAATTACTAAGATTTTTATCATGCAATTAAAGGTCCTGATTCAACAAGCATGTGCCAAACTTTAAACACATGAAGAGTCCCATTGACTTCAGAAGGTCAATTGCCCTAATATGGTAGCTTAGGATTCCCTCTGTGGTACATGTGCATTAGTGACTTGATTTAATGGAATTGCTCATCTGCTTAAAGTTAAGCACATGCTTGAGTACCTTGCTGGCTCAGGTCTCTAGTGAACGTGTGCAACAGGGGGATCAACTCAAACTTCCACGTTGTGGAAATTATGCAGGAAATTATGCTGCATATTTGAACTTGAAAGCCAAAAACGGCAATAAGTGAAAGCTTGCCTGAAAAATGAAAGCAATAAAATAATTTTTAAAACCATAGCAAGGAAGAAATAGATGAGAGATGGGAGCATGGAGGAAATATAACAGCAGAAGGTGACATCACCCAACATAGGACAGTGCTTTCTTCCATGGAACAAGAAGGTATGACTCAGAAATGGAAACAAAATATCCCGGAGTGGGACAATATACAAATTAAGGACAAATGACATCAGCAGAACCAGATTTGGCCCTGGGGGCATTAAACATCATACCATAACAACTCTTATGCCAGCTAAAATTGCTAAAGAGAAAGCTCGTTGGCCACACAAGTAATACAAATTAAAATGCTAACACCATGGCAGGAGGAGTTGTAGGTATCATAAAGGTAACATCTACTAGTTTTGGGGCAAAAGGGAGAAGATATGTGGGCTGGAAGGAAGTCACTATGACCTAGTCTTTAGAGGTCAAATGGAACATGGAGGGGTTTGAGACTTGAAACAATATACATGAAAACTAATGTTTAGTATGTTGGGGATGGGGTGTTTTTTGGTGGAGGTATTTTGTTTTGGGAGGGTAGAGCAGACAGTGTTTTGCAGTATTGCCAGCTCCAATTATTCCAAAACCATTAGTCACATTTAAATAAAACGCTGAGTTAAGAAAGACCTTTTGAAATACGTAGTACATTTTGGCAGGGGAAGGGGAAGGTTGGGTTTTTGTTGGTTTGTTTTCTGGTTTTTGAGCCTTTAGGGTACAGTTGGGTCACATTTACCAGTATGAAAGACAGCATATTGTTTTGGGTATTATTGATGGGACCAGGGATTTTGTTATCTGAGGCATATCCACTGGCATGTTTTTAAATCACTTCCTATACAATTACAATTAATTGAAAAAAGATAAAAATGTATAGGACAACATGGTGCTTAGAGCTTCCTTGCTTTTGATTCTCTTATATTTTACTAGAAGGAAAAACTACAGTAACAATATTCCCTGACTGTTGATAAAAAAGTATAACGCTCAGCATGAGATTTTCCTTTTTCCCTTGTGTCTTTTCTGCAAAAGTACTTCAAGTGTCTCAGCAAATGCACTCAACGGTGTCATTTTTGAAAGATGGAACAAAACTGATGTACTATAAATGTTACTCGTGTATATTTCCACTGAGCTTTTCATCATAAGAGATTTCTCTCTAATATTCATGAAATCCTTCTCTCTTGCTCTCCCTCTTTTTGTTTTGTTTCTGTTGTGGCAAAACCAACTGGGTTAAACAAAGAAAAGAGAAAGCTACCACCGTGGTTCCCAAACATCAACAGTATTTAATACTATTTTAAAAAACACCACCACAACTGAACTCCTCTCTTACATCTACTATGGGAAGCATGCTGCCAATCCACTATTCGGGCTAGATCCTGACCATACTACACCTCAGGACAGAGACATAGGTGGATTTCTGACTCAGTCTTCCCCATGAATCTGAGGAGGAGATAGAGGATTGGTGAATTTATCGTTCAGCCTTTAGTGCACTTGAGAAAGAGGGTCCGTGCCTTTCCTATTTGGCTCGTGGCACAAATTAGAACAGGCTTCTGTAATAATGTGTGTCTGTAGGGCACTATACCATTATAACCGGAGATGCACAATTCTGCTGGCACTTTATACATAACAAAATCTATTAGAGCATGTTGCGGAATCTCTGCAGATAAACAAGTATTAAACCTGCACCCATGCGTGTGACAGGACTTATTTTGAAAACCCCAAAGGTTTGGATCAAGCATCTGAATTCTTAGGTGATTATCTTAAGTACACCTTCACACTGTACACTGGACAAGTAACCAAAAACATAACCAGAAAAGTATTAGGTCAAAGACCTTAAAAATTACCCAAGCATCTTTACCTTTAGAACATAACATAATAAATAACCTTCTCACTCTTAAGAGCCGGATCATGCAAGTTAGAGATAAAGCAGCTGATGGAGCAGCATGTGTAAATGTAAGCCTGCCTGGCCATCGCTCCTCCTCTGTCTCTGAGGGAGGCCACATCTCCTCGCTGTTAAGCCCTTAGGACTGCAATCAATTAGTGGGGAATTAGCAGTAGTTTTGAGTTTGATCCGAGCGGGCAACAGCAAGTCTAAGAACCTGAGCCCTCAGGCAGGGCAGGATACCAACAATTAGAGGCTCTGGCCTGCAGTCAGGGCAGAGTAACACAGTCTGTAAACCCAGGCCATTAGCCAAGGCGGGGCAGCAAACAGCTGGGGGCTCTGACCTGTGACCAGGACAGAATAACACAGTCTCGGGGCTCAGGCAGGGCAAGCACCAGACACAGGCCTCCTGGCCTAATACAGGGAGCCTGCCACCCGAGGCGTGAGGTGTCAGCGGGTAGTGGGACCCAGGCCCACCCTACCCCACTGGGTCCCAGCCTTGGGCCCTAGCAGTGGCAGAGTGGTCTGCCCCTGGGTCAGTGGGGATCTGCCCGCAACACGCCAACCTACTATCAGGCCAAGGCCCAACCAGATTGTCATCTAGTTTCCCTGGGCTACTTCCTACCTCCCCTGGGTTTGGTACCTCTGAGCTGTAGGAGTCCTCCATTTCCCTGGGATCAGGGGTCAGCAGTAGCCTCACCCACTCATCAGCGCCTCAGCTGGCCAGCAACCGTGAGACCTCTGGCCAGCCCTCAGGTGGTAGCCTCAGCAGCTCCTCGGTGTCTTGGTTGTGTGGCAGCCTTGGAAGCTCTGGCCAGTCCTCAGACAGCAACCCCAAGAGGAACTCCTCAATGTCCCACTCCGGCAGCAGAGGAGAAGCATCTGCCTCCCTCGCCAGCTCCCACCCAACTAAGCTGCAGGGTCTACTTCCACTTCCTGTCCCACCCCTCAACTTCCGGTGAGACGGGAGTGGCTTTCCTGGCTCCGCAGTCCAAGGGGTGGGTTGTGGTCCCTCCTGGGCTGTCTGAGGGAGGCCATGCCTCCTTGCTACAATAAAGCTCATGCCAATGCTGCCCATTCTGTAGAGAAAGATGATGTCTATTTCTAGGTCTTTCAGTGTAGTAGTTTTCACCAGCACTAACAGATACCAATGGAGCCAATTTACACCAGCTGAGAGTCATGGCTTTAAATTAATTTAAAAAAAGAAGTCAGGAGTTTTTCTTTTTATAGTTGCCCAAACTATTTTTTCCTTTGGAATTTAATTCTGTTCTCTTTGACTCATAAGCCTAAGTTTATAGGCTTTAGAAACAATGGTCTAACTGTTCCCAAGGCCTCATTAAATACAGCTCTGTCTGGGACAGCATCCATATAAAGGAAGTGAGAAATGCATCTTGCCCAGATTTGAACACAGTTGTTCAATCCACATAGGGGAGCTGTCTAAAGACTATTTGTTTCAGATAACAAATAGTTGTATCAGAAAATGTGTAAAGACTTTTCAGAAATGAGACTTTCTCCCCTTATCCTTAACTCGAAAGTATTCTGACAATCATAAAAGGACTCCTTGAAAATAAAATCACAGGCTGCTGAAAGACAGAATGCATTGTTTTACAGCAGGGCTCATGCATCCATTGTGGGCATTGTAGGAGGACATTAAGGAAATGGTAGACAAGCGATGGAATACTGATATGTAGATGTTGTATAATTACACTTTATAGACCCATTTGATAGAATTGCACAGTGGGGTTTATTGTTAGCAACTTTACACTCGTGGAATAGGATGACAGACTTGTTAAACTGGAAATTATGCCACTATAATAAAAAAAATCTATTTGTGATTTCCTTGGTTTTCTGAAGAGCCCCTCAGTGAAGGATGATTCTGTGTCAAGGGTCTCCGCTATATTTCCAACTGAGGGACAAGAGTTACTGGTGGCTATAAACATTTTAAAGATGGAATAGGCTGTTAGTGCTATAAGCTATTTGTATCCAGTAAAGGGAGATTTTTGTCAAGAGCAAATTTAGGATTTGGACTCCAAAGTGAGAATGTAGAAAGCTTTGCAGAAGTGAATCTTAAAATACAGGCCTTTTCTCTCCTTGATGCCTGTGACTGTGTTGGGACTCACCACCGCAGCACCTCCCGCTGGTAGGTCTGGGAATTAGCTCAGTCCATGTGGAGCGCCCTCTGTTGGTGGTGTCCTGTCCATCTTTCACCCTCTGTTTAAAATACAGGCCTTTTCTCTCCTTGATGCCTGTGACTGGGTTGGGACTCACCACCGCAGCACCTCCCGCTGGTAGGTCTGGGAATTAGCTCAGTCCATGTGGAACGCCCTCTGTTGGCGGTGTCCTGTCCATCTTTCACCCTCTGTTGGCATCTGGACCCGAGTCCACGCTCACCCCCTTCTGGGGGGGCAGGGTTAACAGAAGTCTTTTCGCTTCACCCCAGCTGCAGTGGCCAATCACACCCCCAGAGTCTAACCCTTCTATCAGGGGTTGGGTGCATTCCACTATGGCCTCTTCTAACGACCGGGTGTAGTACAAAGGGGGGGACCCAGGCCCACCCTCTACTGTGGGTCCCTTTGGCAGCAGCCTTCCTGCCTGCCCTCCCTCTTTTCCTTTGTCTGTCTGTCTCCTTGGGCCGTTTCCCCTTCGATCCCTTTATATAGGGTCTAGTCTGGCCCTGATTGGCTGCCTCGTGCTCAGCCCTGATTGGCTCTCTAACAGGCCCTCCCTGATTTACTGCTGCCTTCCGCAGCCACTTTGGCCTGCCGTAACCCAATCTTGCCTGGGGGTGGGGTACCGCCCCACCACAATGCCCAAATGTAATGTCCATTTATGCCAAGCACACCTCGTTTATGTTAAGCACTCCCATTAATGTTAATGTTAAATTACAGCATTCAACACTCCCTGTGCTGTGGTTCTGCCAGATCCGATAAGCTATGGAGAAGGGTCTTTATTTGAACGGATGGTCACCAAGGACCACAAAACCACTGCCAGAAATGGGGATAGCATGCTATAGGTAGCACTTTTCTACTCCAGTCAGCACTGAATCTCTGACCTGCCATAGTGTTACGGGCCTTGCTGAAAGTCCCTGAAGGTATGGAACTCCAGTCTTGACCACTTGTTCTTAAAATTCCATTGTGACAACATAAAATGTCAACATTATTAGCTATTCTGCTGCTGATGGTTAGCAGAACTTCCAGCTACTGTATGAATGTGGGAAGATCTTGGTATTATGCATGGAGTTAGGGTAGAGTACCACCATTTTTCCATTCTGAACTCTGCAAAGGAGGATTCCTGTCTGTCTAAAGGTTAGACAATGAGGTGTGGTGTCTGTTTGAATTTCAAACTATTCAAGAGAAAAACAGTTCTTGGTTACCGGGTTGCTCTTGGGCTACTACACAAAATTAGCACCCAAACACTAGTTTTGTACTGACCTGTCTGTCTAAGGGGTTTGTACTGCTACACATAATCACAGCAGTATCTGAACACTTCCACATAAAATGAATTGGCAACAGTGGACTTGACATGGATCCTGGCTCTACTTTGTTTCTAAGCTCTACAAAGCTTTACTTGGGGTAGGTTTGAGGAATTTAAAAAAGAAAACAACAACAACAAAACAACCAACCCTCCAAGTTTGCAATTAACATGGAGATACCACAAATCATTTTGGTTTTGTGCAATCAAAAACAGAAGGGCTAAGTAAGTTATACTAAGTACCTGGGCTAATATGTGGCAAATGCATTTTGATTGGAGATATATGTGCACCTATTACAGAATTGATACATGTATGCTAATAAATCTAACTGCACAGATCCACGAGATAGGATATAAATTACACTAAATGGAAGAATGATCCAACATAATGACTTTAAAAGGAGAGAGACAAAAAGGGCCTCCAGCATCCCAAGCAAGTATGTGATATGTAAATTTCATTCTGCCTACCTGCAATTCCCTCTGCAGTTTCAAATGTCTATGATATTTATCTTCGTTTTCCTGTCCTAAATGCTTTGAGAGAGAAAAATAAGCACAGAACACACTTCATTTTTTTAAAAAGTGAGTGAGCATCTCTTGGGGGTTCAGGGAACATATACCCTGCCAGAAAATGCTTAATTATTAACCTATAATGCAATTTCCTGCAATTTAGAAAACACATTTTAAAATGTTAATACTGAAAAAAAAAACCTCTGTAGCATATACAATGTGTTTACGAATGTGCCCAGTCTGAGACCTGAACAACCAGTGGAGGGGGCAGTGTAAAGAGGTGTCACAGTCATCATCAGCTATAACTGCATTTCAGTGAGAGACTGAATATTTTGGAGTGGACAGACAGAACCAGACAGGTATATTAGATTGTATGGTGCTTTGGAATCTTTTCGAACAATAGGTACTATATTACAGGTGGAGCTGGTAACATCACCAAAGTTTATGGCTGCCCAACACTTCCCATGATGGAATGCTGTTCAGTTTCTTATATATTTGTCAAATTGTAACCATTTTGGCTGACATTTTCCATGCTGGATGTCTGCTTCAGTCTCTAGATAGACAAAACCAACTCTAATAATAATAATATCTACTCTGCTCTAATGCTTTCTATGCACAGGTCTGAAAGAACTCTAAAAAGAAGATTGGTATCATTATCCCCACAGTGCAGATAAATTTTTCATATACATATACTTCAGGACATAAATCAATAACTAATTGCTGAGGGATAAGGAAGAAAATTCCCCTATGAACTGGTTATTGCATGATTGTCCATTTCTTGCTGCACCTTCCCCTAAAAGCATCTGATAGACACTGGCAATGTCTATCGCGGCAATTCCTATGTTCCTGTGATTATGATTGTGGTGAAAAAGAGAAACCACCCACCGGCACAGAAAGAGTTAAGGAGAGCCCCTACCCCCTCCTCGACACATCTGTCAATGCCAGGCCTGGAGGAGAAAGAAAAGGAGAGAGCCTGGCTCAGTTTGTGGCTGACTGGTAAAGAGGCAGGTATTAGCTGCCTCCCTACCTCAGGGAAGGATCACTAGCCTGCCAGCTGAGGGAGCCACCAGGAACCAGACTCCATCTTCCTGGTCAAAGGAGATGGAGAAAGAGGTCTAGAAGCACTCGTACTCGTCCTGAGAGAAACCTGGGAGACTGGAGTACAGAGATTTTGTGGGGGTTCTGACCCCACAAAAATTACAGCTGTCCTGTCTGAACGAAACTGGGACCGCAGAAGGATGCCACCCAGAGTCCACAAGGGGGCAGTACTGGAGACAAACCACCACACGAACTCGGACAACAGGGGCCATGCTCCAAACTGAAGAGGCATCAATAGGAAGTAGTCCAGGGCAGTGGACGTAGACTTCCCGCTAGGAGATCTCCTACTCAGAGGTGACTTACACAGGACTCTGGGCTGGGATCTGGTGGAGTGGGAGGGGCCAGGTCTCCCTACCTCCCTGCCTTAAAGACTGAAGCACCATGACCACAGAAGTGGGGGCAGGAAGCAAAGTACTCCAACCACTAGTCTGACTGGCCCTCCACTCCTCCGCTCATTACAGTGATATTATTGTCTAGATGTCTGGAGTGGCTCGTGACGATGAGTGCCCGCCTCAGAGCAGACTGTCAAGAACCCCAAACTGGTTGTGTGTCCTATACTTAGATTCCGCCAACAAAGTATCAAGTGTAAACTCAAAATGCTATGACAGCCTTATTGTGGAGTCACAGAGAGTCCCCTTGGGCATTCCAGTCTATCTTGCCACCCAGGTAATCCTGGCTTTGTGATAGATGGTCCCTTACACAAAAAATCACAACAATATTCAGGTTACTCCCAGTCCCAAAGGCCCAGTCACTTACCCCAGGTCAAAGCTATCTCAAATCTCAGACCAAAGACAACACTTGTAGCCAATCCCATAATAAATTAACTAAAGGTTTATTAACTAGGAAAAATAAAAGAGGGTTATTTACAAGGTTAGCACAGATCAACATACACACAAATTATTTATAATCTTAAATTCAAAAGGTAATAGAAGCATCTATAATAAGCAAGTTCTATATGTCCTTTTAGGAGCAGCTGGGGATCTTTGCCCCTCAGTTCCAAAAAACAGAAAGATAAAATTTCTTCTTGTCAGGCATTTTCATTTGCTTCCCCCAGAGTTCAAAACTGATGGGATAAGCGTTTGTACAAGTCTCCTTTTCATGGGGGTCGGAGGAGCAATTAACAGTCTTTTGTCCACTGATGTTCCACAATGTCTTGTCTGATGTCTGTAGACCTTCTTTTGTTGGGCAGGAGACTACAACTCCTGTAGTAAATTAGCATTTCACACTTGATAATGCTACTCTCCTGACTGTGCAGGTTTCCAGTTTCATAGCATGCACATTTATAGTTACAGAGCAAATACTTACAATATTACCTTTTAACATAGGATACAGATATAAGTGAGATTAATGCATGCAGAAATTTACAAGCATTTCCTAAAGTCCAAACACTAAACACCTTCTTATAGACTTAAAATCTATTTTAACAATGCCATCATACAGGTGAGTCAGACTGGTTTCCAGCTGTGCATTTGCCAGTGTTCAGTGAGGCCCAGGGGCCTTGGCATGAGCTGGGACCCGGTCTGCCAGAGTCACAGTTGTTATTATTACTGTCAAAATGTTTTAACCTCAATCTCAGCCTCGCTCTCTGCTCCTTTGTAAAAACAGAGGAACTAAGAGAGAAGCCTAGAAACTCTTTTTCTGATGTGTAGGGGACGTAGAAAAACCCTAGGGGGGCATTCCACTTTCAGAACTCTCAGCATATCTGTGTAGCACCTTTACAGACTTAAGTGGGGCCTTAGATACTAGGGCCTTGCCAAACTAGGATAAAAGGTTAAGATACTGGACTGGAATTGCAAGGTCTGAACTCAATTCCCAGCTCTACAACTGACTTTTTGAGACAGGACATGTCAGTGAATCCGTTTGTGCTCAATATTATGCTTTTATGTTTTACCCCTTTCTCACACCCCTCATCGGTTTTCTCTATTCAGACTGAGACCTCATTGGGGCAGGGAATGCTTCTTACTGTGTGTTTGTACAGTGCCAAGCACAACAGGTCTCCAATCTTGGTTAAGACTTCTAGACTATACAGTATACAAATACATTGATAACAGAAAAATATTGTTGAATTGTAAATAGTATTGTGTGCTATTTATTGATGATCATTGATGATCAATGCTGACTTTTTAAAGGCAATTATTGTGCAATGCTGATCAGTCGGCAAGATTTCATCCTTAAAGGAAAATGGTGACGAGAGCACATTCCCCTCCAAAATGATGGGGAGCAAATTCAACAGGAAAGTTAGCCTTCCTTTAATACTTCAGCCCAGATGTAGCTAGCAAGAATAGGGCAAGATTGTCAGTTTATCCTGTTTTGACAGTTATCAAATGTGGCAGTTACAGCTACATTCAAATCTCTCCATAAGACTTTTTTTTTCCTTTTAATGTAATGAGAGATGAAAGATGTGATTAATTCCTCTGTGGCATTTCCATCATCTATCAGTGGTGCTTTTCTTATCAAAGTGACTGCACTCCAAGTGCCCCGGGACATCATGAAGAATTATTTACTGAAATAAACAGAATGTTAAAAGATACAAATATGCTACAATAACCCTTTGATGAGCATTGATTAGTCATTCAAAGAGAGACGGCACTAGTAGAACAAGAAAATGTCAGCAGAGTACACTGTCAAAAACATTGTGACCCAGTCGTAATTAAGTTTTTTCCATCCCACCCCTCCACCCAAACACACACACAAATAATTTGTATTAGTAGAAAGTAACATTTTACCTCCAGGTATCTCATGTGCACCATTGTCAGTCACTAGTAGGATGAAGACAACTGCTTGAAGGGAGAACTGCAAATCTATATTTTTTGAGTGACATGTTCTATGGACAAAAATAATTACAAAAGGTGAAGAAAACTTGGAGAGCAGATACCAGTATCAGAGGAAGCTGACTGCATTTATCTCCTCAGCTCTTTTCTATTTCATGTAACCATCAGTAGTAACTATGATAGATGTGTTGGTGACATGAAGGAAATAATAAAGTAAAACATCAGACCCAAGGGAATCATCTCTCTTTCTGTGTTTGTGTCTGCTTTTTTGTTTTGTTTTGCGGGGATTGGTTTGGTTTTTTGCCACCTAATAGGTTTGGTTATTACTATAACAAGAAATACTGTATTAAAAAAATCTAATTCAGCTTTGGCTGTTCTTTGTCATTTGCCTTGCAGGACTTATTATACCCTGAGCGTATGAGGCACCCTAGGCAGCCAACAAAGTTATTTTTTTTTTCTGGGAAAGAACTCTTTAATTACCTGAAGATTTTGCATTATTTCCCATTGGGCTGTTTATTTATTTTACCTACCCTCACCCCTTCCTTTTTAATTTATTAATGGAATACAACTGATGTTCAGATAGTGTTGCAGAGTCAGTTCGTTACAGGGAATATTGATTAAATGTGGTTTCGGTGGGGAAGGTGCCAGCACTAAGCATATGAGGTTAGATGCTTTGTGCTGCACAGGTTGACTGTGCATCCTATCCGGTGGGATGCACAGTCAACCAGTGGAACCTCCTGCCAGGAGATGTTGTGAAGACCAAAGGAGTAATTGTGTTAAAAAAAGAATTAGATACATTCCTGGAGGATAGGTCCATCAATAAGCCAAGATGGTCAGGGACGAACCCTGTGCTCTGAGTGTCCCTAAGTCTCTCACTACAAGAAGTGGGACTGGATGACAGGGGATGGATCACTTGATAATTGCCCTGTTTTGTTCATTCTCTCTGAAGCATCTAGCACTGGTCACTGTCAGAGGACAGGATACTGGACTGAAGGACCATTGGTCTGATCCAGTAAGGACATTCTTATATTCTTGTGGGAGTGATTCAAAAATCTGCTTATAATGAGATAGATCACACAGATATATGCATGTAATAGATAAGGCACATAGTGAGGACTGTAGTTAAGGTTGCAAAGAGGTTTCATTCAAAAGAGCCTTTTCAATCACTTATAACTTTCTCAAATGTTCACCTTTTGATCTGAAATTTTCCAGTTTTGTTCTCCACCCAAGGATGAAACATCGGGGGGAAATCTTTCAGCTGTATTCAACTAGGAAGGGAGTAAAACCAAATGTATTTCTGCAATTATAAAAGATGGCTTGCAACCTTCTTTTGAACAGCTCTAACAACCCAGAGGTTTAGGATACAACTGAAATTTGGAACAGATAGAACATTAGGTCTTGGTGATCTGGTGAAAATCCATTTTCATTTGGCTAAATTATAAGGCTATTTCAAAATGTACTTTGAGCATGTGCACTGATTTATTTTTAATCACAAACTGCCTTTTTAATTTTAACTCATGATATCCTAACATTCTGTTGGCACTGAGCACTGTGCATGGGTATTGAGGGATCTCATTCCACACATCAATCTATAAAACGTAGAAAATACTCACATTGTTAAAGCACTGTTGAAACAGATGCAGACAAATCAGCCATCACATATTTTCTGGGACTACTCAGCAATCCAAACTTTTTGGGCACCCATTTCTAGAAGCTTACAGAAACACTTCAACATGCAAGCAGATAATGATCCAGAGTACTGAGTTCTATGAGTCTCTCCCCAAAATCTATAAAAGAAAAAACAAAAAATATTTGTTCAGAATACTAAACAGCACAACAAGGAAATGCATCATCACACCAAAGCTAATATGAGAAAACCCTGCAGTGACAGTGTAGATAAACAAAGTACAAGACAAATGAGATATGGATCCCAGCAGGCATGTCAGTTTGGGAAGCACTGAGCTCCATCTAACCAATGAGCTATTTGTAATACTCAAGAAATAAAGACAGACAATGACCTTGGACTAAAACTACACTGTGCTATACTTTAAAAGATGTTAGTCAATTTCTTATTATGGAGTGACAACAACAGACTCTGTCATTAAAATTGAAGCCTGCTTTTCCTCCTTTACCACCTCCTCTACCACCTCCTCCTGCCCAAAAGAAGCCAAAACAAAACCTCAAATGTCAACTCAACTTCAAAATTTTACATACATGGTTCGTAACCAGCTGACAATACTGTGCCCAGATCTGGAGTGATTTGAATAAGCTGCTTGTTGAGGTTAAGGATTTAGAAATTATCATCACCACGTTAATAATAATAATCACTTTCACAGCACTTTCCATCATACATCTCATAGTACTTTAGATACATGAGTAAGCATAATCTCCATTTTGCAGATTGGGAAACTGAGACAGAGTGAAATCCTAGCTCCTTTGAAGTCAATGCCAGGAATTCCTTTGCCTGCAACGGAGCCAGGATCTCACACTCAGCAATGTTAAATGACTTACCCATGGTCACATAATGAGTGGATTAACAGAACCCCAGATTCAGGGGCTCCCAGTCTCCCACCCTACTCCCAGTTATATAAACAGCTGATGAATATGCCACTTAGGTATTCGCTTAAAAGTCATGGCTGTGCTGTCCTGGTAGCATGAGTGCGTGAGATGAGATCACTCTTTTATCCCAGTGTTTTGCCACTAATATGAGCACAGGATCAAACAAGTCATAATACAACTTACAACCTCCCATGAGCAAAAACATTGCTTCTAGATAGCATCATGTACCATTGAAATATAGGTACATTTTGTAATCATATTCCGGATTCAGGAAGTGGTGGATCCACAATCAATGGCAGGCTTGAAATCAAGACTGGATATCTCTCTCTCTCTCTCTCTCTCTCTCTCTCTCTCTCTATATATATATATATATATATGCCATAGCTCAAAAAGAATTTAGGGGGGTTCATGCAGAAAGTATTGGATGAGGTTTTTTGATCTGTTATGCTAGAGGTCTGATTAGATTATCATGATGGTCCATTCTGATTTTAAAATCTCTGCATTTATAAACATATTTATAGCAATAGTCTTGGCTAACATCCACTAAATATAGCTGGTAACCTGAGATTACCATTTTTGTTCAAATCAGACACCTCACACCAGAAGCACATTGCAGAAGAAATTAACATACATAAATGGTTAATATTAATGCTTATCATAGCATCATAGAACTGGAAGGGATCTCAAGAAGTCATTTAATCCAGTCCCCTGCACTAAAGGCCCCTGGTCTAGATAATACTTTGTCCTGCCTTTGTCCCAATTAATATATCAGAACTTTGGTCAATCCACCAGCACTAAATAAAAAAGATTGAATTTATGGAGAACCAAAACTCTATCTCACCACAAACCCCATCCACAGGTCAAGTCAGTCTCAAAGATAGTCCAGGAGACTGTGACGGTGCAGGCAGTCCCTGGACACTCCCCTTTTTGACTGCTGTGGCGTAACAGGGACAATTTCACAAAGAAGAAAAAAATTATGAGCCAAATCAACTGGCAGAAAGAATTGAATCATAAAAATGTGAATGATAATTTTGAACAAAGTAAGAATACCTTACTAGATACCCTAAAAGCCACTGTCCCACAACTATGGAAGAAGGCTGTACTGGGTAAAAAAATAATCTGTTTAGAGGGGAAGTGAAAGAAGCTATAAAATATTTTAAACAGTTATATAACAAATGGAGGAAAGGGAAAGTTTATAGTAATGAATATAAGTCAGATATTAGAAATTGTAGAAAACTGATAAGGGAAGCAAAGGGATACAAGGAGACCAGCACAGTGAAGGATGATAGGAAGAAGTTTTTTTAAAAAATGTATTAGGAACAAAAAGAATTCTGTCAAAGGTATTGGTCCATTATTAGGTGGAAATAGTAGACTTATCAATAATAATGCAGAAATATTTATTGAGCAAGGGCTCAATAAATATTTCTGTGCTCCATTGTGTGGGGGAGGGGGGAACCCAGATGATGTACTCCCATCATATGGTGATAACACTCTTTCCATTCTAATAGTACCTCTGCAGCATGTTAAATAGACACTACTAAATTTAGACATTTTTAAATCATCAAGTCCAGACAACTTGCACCCAAAAGTTTTAAAAGAGCTGGCTGAGGAGTTTCCTGGACCATTAATGTAGATTTTCAATGTCTTGGAGCACTGGGAAACTTCCAGATGACTGGAAGAAAACTAATGTTGTGACAATTTTTAAAAGGGGTAAATGGGAGCCACTTCCCCATAACCAGTTCTTCCAACCAGAAGAGCACTTCCCACTTAGTGGTCCCCAAGGATGCCTGCCAATCCCTTTGCCATATTTTTATTCTCATCACTGAAATATGCAGAAACTAGGACTCTCATTCCCCAGTGTCTTCACCTCACAAGCTACATAAAGTCCTTCATAGACTTTGACATGTCATAATTCAAGATAAACTGTATATCTTGTAAGGCCATCTCTAAATTAATCAAGAGCACCAGGCTTGTCCACCAGCATAAGGGTGTTTCCTTGTCTCTTTGAGATCAGCTTCACAGGGTACACTCACAGGCACATCCTTTGACACTAAGGTCATCCTTCATCCAGCCTATTTCCCCATCAAGGTTTCTGACAGCATCTTTGTCCCTGCAGACTTTAGTAAAGGACTTATGAGAGCCTATTTTTGATTCTCTTGAGTACACACTACTTTTTGAGTGATGATATCAGTGGAGAAACTGCCTTTACTCTCCTCCCCTCATGCAGTCATCTTTTCTTTAGGTTAGTATTCTTTTGGCTGTCTCCAGGTGGGAAGCAAACCCTTGTCTCTTTCTTAGTTACCTCAGGTTCCTCCCGGACAGGTGTTTCTACATTGTGAATATGGTGGGTTTTCCCTCCAGCAGGCTGGAACACTGACTCGTACAACCTGTCTTTCGCTTGACCTTCACCAGAGCTTAAACCTTTTTTCAGGTCTGCCTTCTCCACCTCCAGTAGTTTCACCTGGGCCTTGACAATCTTGGATTGCTGATCTTTTCCTCACAAAGCTCTTACAGGTCTCTTTCCAATAGCAAACAATGTCACTCACTGTTTTCTTCTTTTGCCATCAAGACGTACAACTCCTGTTCCCTTTAATGGCATGAGCAAAGACCTGATCCCTGGGGGAACATATCTCTTCCAGTTCTTGCAAGGCTTCTGCTTTTTGGGCCTGTAAGGCATTTATCTGTGCATGGCCTTTGACCCAGATCCTTTCACCTGCAGTGACCTTTTCCTCTAAATCTTTCTTGCTTATTAAAGGAAGGGCTTGCTGGACAGCTGTAGAGGGTATCTCAATTACTGCAGCTTCCACAGTAGATACAATTTTGGTATTTGTGCCTGTTGATACCCAGTCTTTTGATGGGTGATCCAGTCCTCCACTTGAACAGTCTTTGAGAGCTTTCAAGTCATCATTCTGCTCTGCTTGCCTATACAAGCACCAGCCTCCTGGTAAGTTATGACTGTGTTCTCCATCTCATCCCATGTACTAGTGCTTTTGTTGTGTCCCTCTGTCCTCCCCAGGGTCTTTATCTTTAGTCCATCCAGTGCCTTAAATTGTTTCAGGAGGTGGCTGTTGATTTGGAGAAATTCCTGCAGCTGAGCATTGAGGTCCTCCTCTTGTCCCCTGAACATCTCCTTCTCACTATGCTGCTTCTGCAGCTCCAAGATGAGCGCTACATTCTGGTCCATCAGCAGATGTATCTCCTGGGTCTTTGCTATGTAGATCTGGTCCTGGAGGGTTTGCAAAGCCATCTTGTGCTCCTTCTGCTGGCTCTGCAGCTGGTTCCATACCTTGGAAAAATGTCTCTGCAGCTCTGCAGAAACTGCAACAAGATCTTCAGGAAGTTGCAGAGATTTTAGCTCCTCATTCTTTCCCTGATGAATTTCCTTTATTCTGGTCCTGCTGTCATTATAAAGAACTTTTTTCTCTATCTGTCATTTCAATAAACTTTCTTGCTTCCACTACAGTTTCTTGGTGAATGTATTCAGGTCTTCCTGGAGAAGAAATGTCTTGGCCTGCTTCACCATCAACAGACTCTAATTTTTCCCTCTCAAGCTGTAGGTCCTGTTCAAGCCCTTCTAGCAGTTCCACTCCAGGGTAGATTTCCCTCGGTATAGCTTCTTTCCCACCTTCACTTCCTGATGACAAATCACCTGGAATACTTGAGAAACCAAATCCAATGGTTTTTCCATGCTATTCTTGTTTTCAAGGCTGCAAGGGAAGACTGGTATTTAGACATCATTCTTCTTCCCAACTACTTCAACTTGGCCTTCAAGTCTGTCTTATTTGGCTGACCTGCAGATTTATTTTCTTGAGCTGGATGTTGAAGAAATCCTTGTTGCTGAGCTCTTCCTCCACTTCACCCATCTTCTGCTGATGCAGATGCTGGAGCTTCCTCTTCAGTTGCTTCTTGGAGGCTAACCTGGAGTTTCTTCTGATAAACACCATGCTCCATTTCCACTGTATGGATTTGTTCACCCAGCTTAGTCACTGCAAGTGGTTTCTCTTCTTCCCTGCAACTAGCTCTTTGTCTGTCTGTCTTCTAGGCACCAGATTTGTTCCTATTGCTCATTCACTTTCAGTAGGAAAACCTAGGCATCTAGGCCTGCAAACTACTTAATTGTTCAAGTCACATCCATTTCCTGGGACCTTTGACTTCCTCAGTCTTTGACCTTAGTTCTGCAGCCTGGGAACACTGATGATTTTAGAAGCAGCTACCTCGGTCTTTTCAGGCTTCTGTATCAAGTTACTCAAACTCTCCACAGTCTCATGTTCTGAGGTAGAGTCAAGGCATCCATGGCAAATGGGGGAAAATCTGCAACCCATGGCTGACCTCTAACCCTGAAGCCCTCCTCCCAGCTTTTGGGACTAGCAGAGGCACCCAGGACTGCAGTCTCTTACTTCTCCATAACAACAGCCTCTCAGTCCAAAGTTTTCATAGGACAGCATCTTCTAACATGCCATCTCCCCTGTACTTAAGACAAATTACACCCGGGGTATCACTCTTCCTGACCTCAAACTGTGTCCCCTCAGTTCTTTGTTCAGCTTCTGCAGCTGTCTTGGTCCCAGTATCCTTAATAGTCCAGACCTCCTCAGTTGTCTCTGAGCCCATGTTAGCCAGCAATCCAGTTTCTGGTTACCCAGGGGAAGACGCATCTTACAAACCCCTGTTGGTGAGAGTCTGCACACCTGATTGGCAGGACCACATAACTTCTTCCCTTTCAGCATTCATGACACGCCAGCCTGTCCAGTTACTGCCACTGCTGCTGGGCTCCCTGCCAAGTCTGGGATAGGATTTCTGGGGTCATTGCTGTTATTCCATTCACCAGTCTGGAAGGCTGGACATCTCACCGCCCAGGACAGTATAGGCACCTCTCTTGATTCTCTTCTCTCCTTGATGGGAGCAGTTTTTCAGTCCCTTTTCAGGCACCACATGTAAAGGTGTGGGGAGTCCCTGCACACCCCCTTTGCAGCCTGGCCTAGCACTGCAGGGGTGCCCCTTCCCCCCTGCCCTCGTTTCCCCCAAGTGGAGCTGAATAGATTCACTTTAATTGCCTAGAGAAAGAAGACGTCAACACATAATTAACAAGATAGTATGTCCCCTTTTTAAAAAGGTTTCAAGACAGGAATCATTTACAACAAAACACTTCACCTGGACCCTGGTTCAGAGCTCCCAAACTTTCAGTCACAAACAATGTCTCTGAGTCAGGTTAATCTTGCCTCCTGGTGCCTGAGAGAGCAACTGCCTGGTTTCTATTCCTCTCTCCCCTGCTCTGATTCCTGTTCCTATTTGTATGACTCAGACCCAGCTCTTAATTTGTAATGAAAGAGGTGCCAGGGCTCAAGCAATTATGTGCTGGGGCTCAAGTATTTTTTTATATATTCATAACTGATGCAGCAGGCTCAGAGGTTCCAGGGCTATGCCTAGAGGTGCTGGGGCTCAGCCCTGGCACAAATTAAGCACTGCTGCAACCTCCAGGGTGAAAAAGGGCATCCTGGATTATTCCCAGGCTGCAGGCTCCAGCCTGTCCCTTAAAGGGGTAGTTCATTTTACTCGTACATTCTTTCCCAGGGAGCCCAGTGCTCCACTAGTCTGCTCCAGTCCCAAAAAACAGCTCTATCCTGTTCTGCTTTGATGAGTTCTGTGTCTTTGGCACTGCTTCCATTGGCCATGTGAGCCAGGACACTGTGAAGTGAATTCAGTACTGTAGTCATCACTGGTTCAGTTAGGACCCATTGTGGAGTCAGCTCTCCTCTACCACTGCCACTGGTCCAGTCTAGGGGTTCTCAAACTGTGGGTCAGGACCACATTTTAATGGGGGTCGCCAATGCTGGTGTTAGGCTTGCTGGGGCCCAGGGCCAAAGCCGAAGCCGTAGCCCCACCGCCCAGGGCTGAAGCCGAAGCTTAAGGGCTTAGCCCCCTCCCTGCCCAAGGATGAAGGTTACATTGCCCCCACTCACAGCAGAAGCCCGTGAGTAGCTTTGGGCCCCCTGCCCAGAGTGGCGGTGCTTGGTCAGGCTCGGGCTTCAGTCCCACCTCTTGGGGTTGTGTAGTAATATTTGTTGTCCAAAGGGGGTCACAGTGCAATGAAATCTGAGAACCCCTGGTCTAGTCAATCCTCCCTGTGGACTTTGCTCTGGTTCTACTGCCACTGGCCAAGTCCAACATATTCCTTTACCCAGAGCTTAGATATGTGAGGAGTCATGTTTTGCTCTGGGGTCCTCAGCCTGTCCCTTAAAGGGGTAGTTCATTTATCCAGGTGAGGAACCCAGAGCAAAACATGACCCATGGAGAGAGTCCCTGCTTTCTGGAATAGAACACCTCATCTCAAAGACAGACCTCTTTCCTCTCCTCTCGACTGAACCCAAGCTTTGCTACACAACCAACTGTTGAAACCCAACCAAAGTCCATTACTCATAAACTCAGGGTGACCCCACACCCAGGGCATATCTTACACAGTTCTTATGTCCTGTAATAATCATAACCTATCATCACTTTTACTCAAAACAAATTCTAAGCAAAACAACAAAACTCAGAAGGTGGATATATGGATGAACGTTCTAATTCATATAATTGAGGCTGACCAGAGCTGACTTTTCCCCAACAGAAGGAGCAGAGAACTCCATTCCTTTAGGACTTCTAGCCTGAGGCTTACAAGAGCATAGGCCAGAAATGACAGCATGGTGTGTTCTAAAGGTTTTATGAGCATGAGTTTGAAAACCTTTCAAAGCTGCAAGTGAGTTTTGCAGATTATCCCTAAAGTGTGTCAATGAAACCTTTACACCATGTCACATCTCCATGTAAATTACTGTGCATATGTCATGTATTTCACAAAGAGTTTTTAAAAATGTCATTGGGGCTATTTCTTGTATCTCTCAATCTGGAAACCAGGGTCTTTTATTTCAACGAGTAATGCAATCTCATGTAAGTCTTGAAAATAATAAAAAAATACTACATTACACCATCACTTCAGGTGGCTACCACATAATGAGGAGAATGTGAGAGGAAGGAAGTAAACTGTTCTTAAACACGTTTGGTACAGACCTGGGTTCAAGTTTTGGTGGAAATGTTCCACAGTATGACTTATTTTATCTGAACTATTTTCCCCATGCTATCTTAAGTAATTTGTTCGGGTTGGCCTGAAAAAATTCTTCTTTCTGCTTCAGCACTCAGAAAACTTCTTTCACCCTTCTCTCATCTGTTCATTATAAATGTTATTCAGGTTGCGTATCAGTTAAAAAATCAAAAGCATAACATAATTAAATCCTCACAATAAAATACCAATGTTGCTAAACTCTCACAATTTTATCATAAATCTCATGATATCTGATGTTTTTATTAAAGCCCAGCTCCTGATCTAGAGGTGATTAAAGGAGAAGCTCAGCTTTCATTTACATCAGAAAGTAAGTTTCTAGTCCTTGTGGTTGCAAAGACAAACCTGAAAACATTAACCTTGCAGGATCAAAAGGCAGGACGGACCCAACATTTTTTATTTTAAAGATCTTGTGACAATATTATGATTTTGGGGGATCTAACTCATGGTTTTTGATCTCTTGGGGCTGGCAATACTGAAACAAGTATTCTGTGTACAGTTTATATATTTGAATACTTTTACATGGAAGACATTTTTATTTATTTCTATTATGGTAGCATATAGGACTCTCCAGTAAGGATCTGAGACCTTAGTGCTATACAAATAGTGTAAAAGATGGTGCCTTCCCTGGAGAGTTTAACAACTTACTTTGGGAAATCATATCTTCTTTGGGACATTATTACAGTGGCAGTAGGAGTCATTAGTAGAGAACAGTATTATCTCACATCCAACTGTATATCAAAGCCAAAATATGAACCATTGAGTAATAGTCAACTGTAGCATGTTCTGAGAAAATGTGTCTGACTGTAGCTTGGCTGTTTCTTAAGCAGAGAGCAGTAGAATACATAATAAAAATTACAATGATGCTCTCTCTTAGTCAACAGTCATTCGTGGAAGACTTTATTGTAAATACAACTGATAAGCATCCATATATCAAAGAATTTGATGTATTAAAACTACAGGTTTTCTGACGATTCTCCTGTACAAGATGTCTGCTTTTTTATCATATTGCAAAATACAACTTAATTCAGTTGAAAAACTCCTGACATCAAAGAGGTGTAAATTAGAACTGGGAAGAAACAAATCATGTCACTCAAGGCAATATCACAGATTAGCAACCAGATGATTCATTTACGCTTCAATCCTCCTGATCAAAGTAAGGCAGGGCTACAGCTGTATGAACTCCCAAGTTTACCTTTTCAGAAAGACCATTGAGTGAGCTGATGATTTTACCTGAACCTGACAAGGGCAGCGTGGAGAGCTCTATTTATGAGAGACTGTCTAGTAGGATAAGAATCATGTATATTCTGTATATTCTATTATGTATCATCTACTCAGGCTCTCTTATCTGTATTTCTTATGTGCGCATTCTGTAAATTAATTCTAACAAATGTATGAAGCAAGTTGAATAATTATGGTAATGTTTAAATTAATGTATGTTATATATTCTAATCTTTAGGGCATGCACTGTGCCTACAAATAAAGCAATAAGTTACAGTTTTACAGAGACATGGTTTTACATGGGCATTCTCTGTAAACCAACTGGGAGCATTAATACTTGCCCAGCCAAACAGCTGGTAGACAAAGAAATAAGTGAGGTTGCAACATTCATACTGTGTCTCAAGATTCATGCCCAACTATAGAGAAGGCATTCTGGGTTTGTAGCTGCAATCGCTGAGTATCTGGGCTTGTGAAAACATATTGGGTGAGGGCAAAGATTTTCAGGCAAGAGGGTGCATACAACAGATACAGAGGAATTAAGATGCATTGAGATATCAAGATAATAATAAATATAATATAACAAAAGTTAAGATGATTCATTTTAATTGAAATTCTACTCTGAAAAGCAGCTGTCAAATTGCATTATTGGATTCCTTATTGATTGTGTCTCAGTGATTTCCATATCAAAAGTGCTCAGTTTATCACCACAAAAATGTTTTTTTCTAGCTGCAAAATCTGCCTAAGATCTGAAAATCAGCCTAGTCTTTTTCTTTCTCAAGCACCACTACCATTAATAAAAATTCTGCAGACCAAACTATGCCCGCAGTAACTCATGTGCAATCTCTGTGTCCTAAATTAGTCCCTAAGCTACCCTGTGAAACCCCATTACACTCCGTAAGGTGGATAGTGATAACTGAGTGGAACTTAGAAAACAATCCTGTTTTTGCTATAAAAGAAGCAATAGAAACTAGGTTGCTCTCAGCTGTGCTTGCTCTTCAAAACTAACAGAGTAAAAAGTAGTAACAAATTATTTTTGTCTCCGAAGAGAGCAAGTATGACTCTGTAAACACAGAGCGAAATTCAGCCCTGCGCTGAGGCCAGCCTTGCAACACTTAAGTCCTCCTCAAGGCATCAAAATAGGGCTTGAGAGGGTCTAAGGTGCACCAGACTTGTGCTGGCCTCCAGTGCAAAGGTGAATTTCATGAGGAACAGAGCTGTTCAATAAGAAAATGCTGTTATTACCTAATCACTTTTCAGAAAATACCTGCACTTCCATATTACAAAAGGATCAGTGACAATGAAAATACTTGGAAGAACCAAACCCATGATTTCCTGCAAAGTGTGTGTTTCATCTAGTAAGTTATCGGATGCTTTCTCAAGAAGAAATTTAGCATTTAGGTCAAGGAACCAGCACTTCACATTACAGACCACAATGACTATCACTACATCTATAGTCTTAACTACTTCTTGGCGGTTAAAGTAGTCATTTCCTGACCTTACTGAGGAAATTACATATCGCTTGGTAGAGCTAGGTGAAAATTTGTTGCAATTTTGAATTTTTGGGAAAAAATGTTGACCACTGTATAAACTCATTCAAACCCAGAAAAATATTATACTGTTTCTGTTTCCTGAAGGGATGAAGCCCATACCTAAACAAAGTTTTCATGATTTTTCTGACTTACTGCAGCCCAGTCCAAATAATCATGCAAATATATTGATACAGTTATTTTCAAGTCTTTGTTTCTGGTGAACATTACTGAGAACAAAAATTAGGTCCTACAAATGTCAATGGAAATGACTAAAAGGAGTTGCAAATATCACTTGAATGTTTGTTCTGCCGCCCGCCCCCCATTCCCCCAGCTCTACCATCTGGAATAGAAACCTGTTGGGTTTTTCAGTCAGAGCACCTGATTCTCCAGTGCCTTGCACATACTGTGTGAGTGCCAAGTGGATGTAAAATATTATCAATAGGAGCTGGAAGGGTTTTCACCAATATAAATGACTTTGCCAAGGTGAAAGGTTTCACACTGTCTGGAACGGTTCATGACCGCGAGTGCTCACCTTAGGGCAGACCATCAGAAACAGAGCAGACAACTCAAACTGGTGGCATGCTCCATAACCAGGCCCCATCAAGCCTGTAACAAATGTGAACTCCTGGACCACCACCACAGTCCTATCACAGAGTCACAGACAGTCCCCTTAAGGTCTCCAGTCTGTCTTGCCCCCCAGACAAATTGGACTTAGTGATAAATGGTTCCTTACACCCAGGGGTGAAAGTAAGTCTAGGGACTTACTGATACTGGGCTGGGCTTGGCTGGGGCCGGCTCTGGCTCCCGGAAGGGGCGGGACCTCGGACGGAAGGGGCGGGGCTGGGGGGTCAGAGCCAGCCCCAGCCCACCCTGTACCGGCAAGTGCCTCCTTCCCCCCCACCCCGGGGTAACAGCGGCAGCCGGGGGCTCTGGCAGTGGTTTAAAGGGCCCTGAGCAGTAAGATGAATGATTTGCTGCTGAGATAAATGATAGCACATGCCTTTAATAAATAAGCTCAAACGTGACTTCATTTAGCCCCAAGCAATCTAAATATGGTCTTGCAACGCTCGGAGGGGCTTTTACCTATAGATTCTATTAGAGGATCATCAGGCATTGAGGTTCTAGTCCCAAACAGATCAGGCTCAGTCTGAACCCTCAGATGTAGTTGAGGCTTGTTTCTCAAAGGCTGAGAAGTGAAGATAGTACTGGTATATTTTCATCAGCAACTGATTATTATATCATAAAGAGGTAGAGACAAACAACACTAATGACCTAAATATGCCCTCTATTACATGGTTACAGCATGATTAACTTCAATGGGAATTACAGCTAGGGAACTGAGGGCAGAATTGGGCGCTAACAATGAGCAAGGTGAGCATTTTATTTTACAGCCAGTTTATTCAGTTATTTGGATGCATAGACAGAAAACTATCTCCTCCCAGGTCTACATGGGTTGCCAATATCTTCTAGGAAATACTGTCGGAACAAAATACAAACTCTATTTTTTATTACAGTAACACATAGTCCCGTTGTGCTTGGCACTGCACTAAAAGAAAGTCCCTGCCCCAAAGAGATGACAATCCAAGCTGGTTTACAGTTACCAAATAACTACTCAATAGGTTATCTGGAGGGCTGTCCTGGAAATGTTTAAAAAAAAATCAAATCAAGTTTTTTTAACCAACATTGTTTATGGGATTTTTTTTGCCAAAAATTCAAAAACCTCAAAAAAAACCCACCCCCAAAACCTCAAAACAACATTTTGTTTAAAATTGTCAGAATTCCAAATAAAATTAAAAAAAAAAAACAGTTTTCACATGTCAAAAAAAAAGATTTTGAAAACATATTTTTGATTTCAAGATTTAGGCTTTTTTTAATGAACTACCCTTCTCCCCTAGCCAAAACCGGAAGTTTCATTAAAATTTCCATTTAGCTGAAAAGGCGTATTTCATTGAAAAAAAAAAAGTTTGGCAAACACTTTTTGACCAGCTCTCGTTATAGGTAATGCTGAATTCGGGAAACAAAACCACACACCAGTAAGAAAACAAGAAACCAATATTAAATCCTATGCCTTTCCATAATTTCTCTTTCTGACAAAATGGAGTCAATAAAAAAAGGCGAGGGGGCACGTGGAATACTGCCTCCACTTCTCTCGGTTTAGATCTCTTCTCCTCCCCCTCTCCCCACCTTTCCTACTCCAGCAAGTGTCTCCACTGGTCCATGCCCAATTAAAACTGGCTAGTAAGCTGAACATATCATTGTATAGCCAGTTATGGCACATGTTTATTCAGTTCTTTGGAGGCACAGATAACAAACTATGTCCTCCCAAGTTGACATGTGTAGCCAGCATCTAGAAAATACTGTCCACAATCAATACATTATTGTTGGCCACCATTGTAATGCTTTGACTTCATGTCATCTTTTATTTGCTTGCCTGAGTATAACCTTCAGGCAGCTGCAATAATTCACTGAAAGAGAGACTCAACAACCGATTTGACTGGTGATTTAGTCAACATCTAAAAAGAAGAGCAAGAAAACTACAAGATAAGCATTTCTCCAAGATCTAGCTCTTACACATCACACAAGCAGAATGAACAAGACCATTTGCAAGAGCACTATCTGGTGACTTCCAAGAATGTTACATTCACCACTTGACATGGTAGGATCTATCTGATCAAATAAGAACAATGGCTACTGGAGTAAATGTAAATTGTTACAGGTATTTCAGTTCATGTTATATGACCATTCAGTTAGCTGCCTTCACGTGCAATGTTTCACCAGACATCCCCAGATGTAGCATTCACCCTGAACATTAATGCATATGCTCCAGTTTTACTCTGTTTTTCACTACTAAATACTGGCAATGTATCCTCTATATTCTGCCTAAAATCCTTGGGGCGGATGCACTAGTTTTCCCTGAAATCTGTATTCTCCACTATTTCAGTTACGTAACAATGAATAAATACAAACATGACAATTCAGATATGGCGCTACTCAAATGAAAAAACAAAACAAAACAATGTAAGACTATCCAGTAAGCAAACAGGCCCCTGATCCACTAATAAGCCACGGCAAGACTGCTCTCATCATGTGCACCACCTGTAATGAAATGTTTCTTGTCATGTTTTGATGTAATATTTTCCTTTGTTCTAGGGGCAAATACCACCAGACCTCTTAAAACCTATTTTGGCTGCACCCCTTTCTAGTGTGGATCCCCAGTTGGGACTCCCCCAGTATCTCTTTCCATCTTTCTTTATTCTCTTCCCCCTTTCCCTTTCTTTCCAGCCTTTCCCCTCTCTTCTACTTCCTCTCCTCAGCCCCAGACTGCTGCTCACCACTATTTCTCTATTGTTATGTTCTGCATAGATGCTTATACTGTGCTCAGCACAGTAGTATCTGAGCACCAGTAGTTCGTTAAGCAACGTGACTATAGATCTGTCACATGTTATTTGTTCTCTCCTCCTCCCCAAGCTTGCCTGAGCAGCCCTCCAGATTTGCCCTGCTCCATTCAGATTTGGCCGCTTCAAATTCCCTTCCCCCACCAGATTGAGCACTCTGCAGATTTGTCTTGTACTGTTCCAACCGTCCCCTCTGCAAATCCACCCCCCCACAGACTTCCCCATAAATCAGCCCCTGCTCAAGATATTCCTGTAGATTTCATTCCTCAGACTATCAGAGTTCTAGTTTTTCTGCTTTTCCTCCAACCCAGAAATCCTGCTAACAGTACAGTGATGGCCCTTAAATATTAAGGTAAATAGATACGTTTATGTCAGTATTGGCATTATTCCTTCACACTTTCTTATACTAACTATAGAAAATAGCTTGAATACTATAAACAGCGAGATAAACTCACCGGGCTACCACTGCATTTTGGTATTTCTGATTCTAGTTCCAGAAAGAACGTGAAGGTAAAAACAATTATCCATTGTCTTAAAACCTCTGAAAAGGTTCCATATCACTTAGCTGCTCAATTTTTATTTATTTTTGTGGGAAGGGGGATTTTATTTTAGCCAAAATATAATCAGAATAGTTCACTCATCTCTGCTACACACCTTGGACCTGATCCAAAGCCCGTTGAAGCCAAGGGGAGTCTTATCACTGATTTCAGAGGGTTTTGGCTCAGGCTCCTGATTTGGACAGAGTCTGATCTGTTTCTAGATCTCATTCGAGTTCCCTAGCAGAAGGACTATATAGCACAATAAATATCAACCGTTCCAACACAGAGCTGCATATCCATATGTTCCTCATTTTAATCTATTTTGATAATCACAAATCACATCTTACCATTGTTTTTAACATCTGCTCCCAGGAAAGCTACAATCTTTCTCAACACTCTCTTGAAATCCAGTGGGAAATGGTATAATGCAGTAAACAGGAAGATTTAGAGAGCGCATTGAAGTATAAATATGCTAATAATGCCATAAATCAAGTTAATGCAATGCTTGCTTCTGACACTGGGTATTAAGAGGAGTAAATTCCCTTTATGTTGTTATAATGGGGAAAATGCAGCAACATAGTCTTGCCTCAATTGTACGATCACCACAAAAATAACCGCAGACATTTTCCTTCTTCAACCCTGCTAACTCCCCAGAACTGTTTAAGCTCTGTGTTTTTGCCTTTTTCAGTCTCAAGTTCACTCCACTGCTTTTCTACAGATGAGTTATTCCCGCTCTCTCTTGGAAACACAATATTTTATTTATACGCAAGAGACTCTATTACAACATCTTGGAACAAAGCCTGATTTTGTCAAGTAGTTGATTTAAAGGATTTGCATTCCTAAACATCTTGTATGCATTTTAATGCACTTAAATAAGAAAACCATCTGTGCATTTCTTCCTTTATTTGAAACTATGCTTGGCAAACAATCATTACAAATATAAGTAGCATACCATTAAGCATATGGTTCAATGACAACATATTTACTTATTTCAAGATCAATTCACTGGAAAGCACTGGGTTTTTTAATATTAAAATTCATAAATCAGATTTGTATATAATATAGGATACCCACTTTTGCAATATGGCTGCTGTGCCTCAGGGTAAAATATGCTATTATTGTGTCTATAGGTTTGAGATTATACAAAATGTCAGTCAGTTACCTCATCACAGTATAGTAATTCAGTCTCTCACTTGGGCCCCTGTCACAGCATCCATTTCACAATGGCCTGACAATTCCTCACATGCAGCATGGGAAACATGTGCTGTGTTGTATGTGTCCTTAAAAGGAGTCAAGGTGGACTTTAGTATTATTTACTATTGTAGTACCTAAAGGCCCCAAATGGGATCAGGGCCCCATTGTGTTGGACATTGCACAAATGCACTGCAAGAAACCGTCCCTGCCGCACAGATCATACAATCTCAGTAGGCAAGGAAGACAAAGGGAGGTATATTATTATCCCATTTTACAGTGAGGACCCGAGAAAGTAAATGACTTAGGTGGATCCATTTCAGGGATCTTCCTATCTGCTTTACTATGGCAAATGGTAAAATGCAGTTTTACTCTGAAAAGTGACTGCAAACAGGGCATTGTGGAGTTGCATATTGCTTCTTAACTCTTGAACAAATATGCTCAGTTTACAAGTAAAAAGTTGTTTTTGTCTAGTTGGTAATTCTGAACACTCAGTCTGGGATCTGAAAATCAAGCTGGGTTCTTTCCGGTTCAGGCACCACTGCCAATTTAAATTCACCAATTAGCAATTCTGCAGGTGATTCAAGAGGTAAAATATGTTCCAGAACACTCTCCCAAAACTTTATTTTCTCTAGAGGACTAACAGGAGGAGTAAGAAAATAGAAACAAAAGTGATTTAGGCCAGGTCTACACTACCACTTACTTTGGTATAACTTACATCACTCAGGGGTGTGTACAAGCCACCTCCCCTGAGTGACGTAAGTTACACCAACCTAAGTGCCGGTGTGGACAGCATTATGTTGGCTATAGACTTCTCCTGCTAACATAGCTGCCACCTCTTGCCAAGGTGGATTAATTATGCTGATGGGAGGGCTCTCTCCCATTGGCATTGGGCGTATTCACCAGACGCGCTACAGCAGTGCAAGATGCGTTGGTCCAGCTTTGCCGAAATAGCACTTCTAGTGTAGACTAGCCCTTAGTCAGTAAAGTGAGAGGAATAGCGCTGAATAAACACAAGGATCTGAATGGCTGAAGAAGATAGTGCCATATTTTCTTTATTAAGTTCTCCCTGTGCAATGTGTTAGAAAAGGTTACTGAGAGAAATTTGGACACAAATATTTTGGATTGGACAAAATTAAATAAAACTTCAGTCAAACAGCTCATATGTCAGCATGGCTGCAATGCAATGATCCTAATGGTGCCAACTTCTAACTGGCAATAGTGTTGGCATACTGTGCACATGGAAATAAAAACAACAGGTGGTTCAGAAGGCAAAAGAAAGGGATATATGAAAGAACTTTGGTTCTGAAACTCCAATTGGAAGGTAAACACCTGCTGCAATCATGAAAGCTGCAGGGAAAGGACAGAGTTTTGAAAGGGTCAGTGGGAGACACTGGAACAAAAGTCACACATATCCTTGGCTATTAATTGCTAGAAACTGGTTATTGTAAACAAAAGTAAAAGTAGACCGCACTTCTCTTTTGTATCTCCTGGGCGATCAGAAAAGTACATCTCATGTTAAAAATTTACTGCCATCTATGGATCTCATATTTAAAAGTATGTGTGTTAGAAAATGTAGTACTGGTGAAACTGACAAATTAACAGCCCAGGAGAGGGAACTCCTCCGTTTGGCCATAGAAGAGGTACAGCTCAGTATAAATGCAAGTTTCCTCACACTGTCTTGGAGATTGATCCATATTTTTCTCTCCTTTTCCCCCAAATATGGGGTAGCGAGAGTTTGGGACAGTATGCTCACTTGGCTACTCTAAATCAAGGAGAGTCTCTTTTTTCCCCAGTCTCCCAAAGCACCTGTGACGAGAAACCCTTCTGTCCTCCTCCACTGCTGTTCTTATGTCTTCTACATTTGGCAGGAGGAAGGTGGGGTCAGTGGAAATAGCAGGACCCTGCAGTCTGTGGGGTTATTTAGCTCAGCAACTCAGTTAAACTCAGTTAGAACTCCCAGACAGCAGCAATGAAAGATTCTGGAAAATATAGTTTCTACCTTCACTCACTCACTTGCTAGTAAGAGCTTGCCAAATTTGATTGGTGTGAATGCATTTTTCAGGCCCTATCATAAACTGCCAGGTCCTACAGATTACATACTTGCTTTGAGCTCCTTTCAAAAATATCCCAATAGTGGATCAAATCCATTGCAGGGTCCTTACCCAAGCAAAACTCCAATCAGATGTTCAGTTAGAAATCTGCTTCAGGAAGAACTAAGTAGCAACTTTGTAAGGACTTCAGAAAACTTGGCTCTATATCTACTATCATCTTGCTTTCTTGAACCTACTCTAGCCTAACAAGTGTTCTTGCTGCTTGCCATCACCTTGCATATTTCTTCTGTAGCCTCCTTAATAAAACCGTAGGTGTGAATTCCATCTAGTCCTGGAGACTTGATAGCTTTCGTTTGTGCTAAATTACAAAACACTTCTGGCTCACTGATCGTGAAATCATTCAAGATACTGCATACACAAACAGTGTCAGATGGCATATTTTTTCCTGATTTCTCATGTAAATACATTGGAGGTGTATTCATGTAATTATTTAGCTGCTTTGTCATTCTCTGTCATCTTTTCCCATTCCTTCATCTAATGTTTTAATTTCTTCCTTGACTGGCCTCTCACTTTTGTTGCCTAAGAGAAACATTTTGTGCTTGTGTTTCTACACATCTAATTTTAGCTTCCAGTTGGCATTTTAAATGCATTTTTCCTTTTTTGCATTCAGCATTTTTCTAGTACTCTTTTAATTTTGTCTTTCTTTATTGTTGTTGCTTACAAGCTTTGCACAGTTTATTGTTATTCCCTAAACTGATTTAGTGATGGTGTACTCTATTTAGATAGGATCAGCGTTTATAGAGGGTAGATATTTATATTGCCTATGGTATTTACCACATAGCCCTTACATTTCACTCAGGTTCATTTTAGGAAATCAGAAAGTCACAGAAGCTTATTTTGTTTATTTCCAGATATATCAGCTCAACCAAATTTGAAGCTTAAAATAAAATACTAAAAAGTATGTACTTGCCTCAGGCTCAGATATAGAGTCATTTGTCAGACTCAGTTTACATTGTCAGTGATTTGTCATTTCAGTCTCTATATCAGGCCATGTCTACACTAGCAAGCTTTCAGCGCCACAGCTGTACCAATACACATGAGCCACTGTAAGATCACTTGTGTAGCTGCTCTATGGTAAGGGGAGAGAGCTCTCCCATCGACATAATAAAATCACCTAAATGAGTGGTGGTAGATATGTCGGCGGGAGAGCATCTCCCGCCGATATAAGCACTGTGCACACGAGTGCTTATGCCAGCAAAACTTATGTCACTCAGGGGTGTGTTTTTTTCACACTCCAAGTGACATAAGTTTTTCTGACATAAGGGGTAGTATAGACATGGCCTTAGTTTAATTCATTCCTTTAAATCAATAATGAATTCATCCCTGATTTAGCCCCAGGACAGATGAAAGGCAGCTTGTGCCTCCTGTATTCAGGGGCTGCACGGGGTGAAATGGGCCACAGGGTAAAAGCTAAAGCAGCCCTCAGGACTACCCCATGTGGCACTCCACGCTGTTGCAGCTCTCATGTGTGTTTAAGCTGTAGGGAATAACAGAGATGCAGGCATGCCCCCAAAATTTCTCCTCTCACCTGTGTTCCAGGGGCTTCTGTGTGGGAAGTACAGAGCCAGCAAAATTAGCTCTGAGTCTAACATAAGGACCTGTAGTGGGGTGGTTGCCCTACTCCAGTAGGCAGGTGTTAAAAGCAGTCCTGGAGAGGGCTGCAGCTGCGAAAAGAAGTGAGACCAGCTGACCACAGTGTGGCCAGCTCAGTCAGGGTCATGGGCCAGGAGCTGAAGGAGTCTCACTCTAGCCCTGGAGTGGAAAGGGCTAGCTGCCTGGGAGCTCAGGCTACTGGGAGCAGAGCAATGCTGGGGGAAAGGCAAGAGGAGCTGGGGAGCTCATGCTTGGTAAACCCCCAGGCTGCAGGCCTTGGTAAAAGCCAAAGCAGGTACTGGGGCTACAGAGCCTGGGACTAGGCAGAGGCAGCTGGTCCAACCCCCTACATATAGCCCCACTGACTACATTTGGTACCCCCATCACATGTGGGGATCTGCACAGCCACTTTCCATGCTGATCCAATTGAACCATCTAAGTTCTCCATCTTACAAAATAGTTGTGACATACTGTACTCCATGTTCACCATTTTTACAAGACTATGACAAATTTTGTACAAAGTATGCCTTGTGAGGTATCATTTGAAAACTCATAATCAGCTGAACATTAATGTCCTGGTAAAATATATACATCAACATTGTATGTAAAGTTATAAGATTCCACTTTATACGTACTGCAAGTTTAGAAAAGCAGCCACAAACCAGTTCTTCAGAGACAAAAAAATATCTAACCGGGGTGTGTTAGTATATCAGCATAATCGAATGGACCATCAAGTAGGCTATCACCCAGGGAAGCAGCCATTCTTTGGCAGGAAGGGTGTAAGTGAGAACTTTACATATTGGCAAAGACACAGCTGGAGTTTCCATGTAAACAGACTGGCTGTCACCTGAACTCCAGCTGGAGATAATCCTCAAAAGGGGGGAGAGGGTATAAGAATAAGAAACAGAGGCCCCAAAATCACCTCTCTCCCCTCCTCATCTCTACTGACCGTAGCTACAGTGTTTGAAAGACAAAGGAAGCATAATGGAACTGGGGGGAGGAGAGAGATCCTGGCTGAAGTAATCCAGCCAGACTGCTGTAAGTTTTTGGTCAGAAAAAACTTTTTGCTTTTAAGTTCACTTATCTTGTTAAATTCGGCATTAGTCTGCAATTTATCTTTTTATTTTCTTTATAACCAGTTCTGACTTCTATGCTTCATTACTTGTAATCACTTAAAATCTATCTTTCTATAGTTGTTAATGTGTTTTATTGTTTTATCTAAACTGGTGTGTTTGGATAGCAGTGTTTGGGAACCTCCGCTTGAGAACAATTTTCCATTGATGAAATGATGGACTTTCTGTGAGCTTATATTGTTCAGAAAGAGAGATCTGGGCAGTACAAGATGCACATTTCTGGAGAAGGTCTGGGACTGTGAAGTTGCTGGTGTCACCCTATATGTAATTCATGAGCGTTTGGGCACAGCATTCATATAACTCAGCTGACAGTGATTTAGCACGCTAGAGGCTGTATGTGAGCAGGACCAGGAGTGGTTGTTCTCACAGTACAGCAGTGTACAAGGCACTCCAGTGGGGAGAGTTAAGAAGACCCAGCTGTTCAATTCTCCAAAATGTACCCTGGATAATATAAAAATAATATTTTCTGAAGAGAATTAGACCTCTGATGAGCCAAAAGTAGTCTCTGTGTATGAGTTCCTCTCAAGGCAGAACTGTTGTCCAAAACAATCCTTGGAAGTCTCCCTAAAGGGAATGAATAGAATTATTCAAGAGTGACCCCATCCATTCTCATTGGCGACTGCAGGTGACCCAGTAAAACCACATGCTCAACAGTATCAATAGCAGCTAACAGTTCTCACAAGATGAGAACACTAACTTTAACCATAGCTATTACTGTGATGAAATTCAATAGTACAAAGTTTAAGCTTACGCACTTATGCTCTAATAATAACAATTTGAGCAAAAGCTGGGGGCGCATCAATTGGAAGCAACAGAGAAGAGAGAGCCTTGAATGTATTGGTTGATCACAGGATGACAATGAACCACCAATGTGATATGGCTGAGAAAAAGGCAAATGCAATCCTATGATGTAACAGGAGAGGCATTTCCAGTAGCGATAGTGAAGTATTAATGCCATTGTACAAGGCACTGGTAAGACCTCATCTGGAATAATGTGTTCAGTGCTGGTCAAGAAAAATTAATTCAAACAGGAACACGTACAGGGAAGATCTATTCGGATGATCAGGAGAATGAAGTGCCTGTCTTATGAGAGGAGACTGGACAAGCTTGGTTTGCTTAGTCCAGCAAAAGATTTCAGAGTGGTAGCCGTGTTAGTCTGTGTCAGCAAAAAGAACAAGGAGTACTTCTGGCACCTTAGAGACTAGCAAATGTATTTGAGCATACGCTTTCGTGGGCTAAAACCCACTTCATTGGATGCATGCAGTGGAAAATACAGTAGGAAGATATATATATATATATATACTCACACAGAGAACATGAAAAAATGGGTGTTGCCATACACACTATAATGAGAGTGATCAATTAAGGTGGGCTATTATCAGCAGGAGAAAAAAACCTTTTGTAGTGATAATCAGGATGGCCCATTTCAAACAGTTGACAAGAAGTTGAGAGTAACAGTATGGGGGGAAATAAGCATGGGGAAATAGTTTTACTTTGTGTAATGACCCATCCACTCCCAGGCTTTATTCAAGCCTAATTTAATGGCGTCCAGTTTGCAAATTAATTCCAATTCAACAGTCTCTTATTGGAGTCTGTTTTTGAAGTTTTTTTGTTGTAATATTGTGACTTTTAGGTCTGTAATTGAGTGACCAGGGAGATTGAAGTGTTCGCTGACTGGTTTTTGAATGTTATAATTCTTGACGTCCGATTTGTGTCCATTTATTCTTTTGTGTAGAGACTGTCCGGTTTGGCCAATGTAGATGGCAGAGGGACATTGCTGGCCCATGATGGCATATATCACATTGGTAGATGTACAGGTGAACAAGCCTCTGATAGTGTGGCTGATGTGGTTAGGTCCTAGGAGGAGATCACCAGATCATCTCGTCTGACCTCCTGTATATCACTCACACACTGCACCCAACAACCAAGATTAGACCAAAGTATTACAGCCTATGATTTTGTAGGTACATTTTATTGTAGTCATTTTGTTTATGTGGAACACCTACATACTGTTACAGACTATACCCGTGTTCACACCCTACACACTGGTGTAATTATGTTTGTACAAAGTATGCATTAAAAACTCATAATATGCTGATCAATAATATGGCAAAATGCAAGTAGTAGTGTTATATGTGAAGTTATAAACATAAGCTGAGATCATGATTAAAGTATGTTTTCCTGATAAGTCTGGGGACTGGCCAAACCAGTTCCTCAGAGACAAAGGGCAAGCTGATGCTTCAACCAGGTGTAAACTAGGCTGATGGACCATTACCTGATAGGTGGACATTCTTTGGCAGGAAAGGGGCAAACACCTACATCTTATCAAAGAAACAGAATGGAGTTTCCTTCCTCACACACTGCTTGTCACGCTGCTGCCAGCTGGAAATGCCTCTGGAAATGGGGGACGGGACTATAAAAAGAAGGGGCAGACACCCCACTCTCTCACTGTGCCAAACACATTCTCTGCACCTGAAAAGACAAAGGAAGCAGCTATTGGACTCTGGGGGAGGGGTCCTGACCTAAAGAGTCTGGTCAGTAAGACTGCTGAAAGCATGTGGTGCAAAAACTTTGTTTTCAGTCCAATGTAGTTTGTTAAGTTAGGGACCAGTATGTGTTTTATCTTTATTTTCCTTGTAATCATTTCTGACTTTATGCTTCATTACTGACACTCACTGAAAATCTCTCTCTTTGTAATTAAACTTGTTTTACTGTTTTATCTAATCCAGTGTGTTCAAGTTGAAGTGTCCGGGTAGCTCCATTTGGGGTAACAAGTTGTGTGTATGTCATTCCCTTAAAGGAATAACAGACTCAATATATGTGTACTGCCTAGCAGAGGTCTGGGCAGTACAGGTCATACAGTCAAAGGGGAAAATATGGGACTGGGAGCGTGTGAAGTCACCCTGTGGTAACACTTAAGGCTGGTAAGAGCCAAGGTGTGGCTGGCTGCAGCACACACAGACATAGCTGGGGGTGACTTACATGCTGGGAGGCTGTTTGTGAGCAGCCCAGGTTGGAGGCTACCCCAGCAAGGCATTGGAAAGGGCATCCCAGGTTACAGGGCAGGGGTGACACAGCTACTCATTGATCTGGATTGTGTAATACCAATTAAATAAAAACCAGCGGGATCTTATTAAAGGGAATAAGGCAAAATGCCACATTTATCGTGAATACAGAAAGAATCATAGTCAGTAGTTAGTTATAGCTATAACATTCCATTCAATTCATATTTATTCACACATTCATTCATACACACACACACAGGTTCTGCAAGGTTGTTATCATAGTTACCAGCCTTAGAGTTGCTCATTCCAAGCCACTAGCCAGGTGTCCTGGACACAAGGAGGGAGCAGGGCCTTGTCAGATGCTCATCTGATGCTTCTGGAAGTTGGTTTGCAGAATCAGACCCCAAAATTCTCAGTTTCTAGAGTCCATTTTTATAGGAATTTATTCCTATGCCAGGCTATGGGAATTGCTTCATCATGCTGTTGCTGAATCAATCAGCAGATAGCACATTCCTGACGGCTCCGTGCTGCCAGATGTTATCTTGTTCTTCGGTTCTCCCATCCTTGAGACTGTTGGGTGGATTCCAGTCTGCCCTCCAGGGGTCCTCTGGTTGTTTCCACTTCAAGCCTTCTTTGGCTGATCGACACTAGATTCTTAGGCTGGCACCTCCCTGATCATTCATTTATTATCCACACCACGCATCCATCCACATACATCCTCTATCTCTACTTTAATCACAATTGTTAAGAAAGCGAGATAAATACAACAAAAGGACGGGGAGTCTCTGTGTGCTGTTTCTGTTGTTACAAAGTATCGCTTTGAGTCTCTCTCTGTGTGAGTAGTTGTTGTTACAAAGTATTGCTTTGAGAACAGACTCTGTTTTAGGATGCACTAACTCAATTAGCAGCTTGCAAGTTTCACACAGAGAGGGAGAGAAACAGTAAAAACCAAAAACCAAGACCTCTTAATTCGTAATAGCCTGGAATTTAAACTATGGGGAATCAAACTCATTTGTGATTTTAATACAGAACTTCTTTAATATGATCCAACAATTGTACCCTGATATGGCACACATACACGCTGTGGGGCCCTCTTATAGAGCCAGATATAAAGCCTGTTTAAGTTAATAGAAAGACTTCCATTGATTTCAATGGCCATTGCATCAGACCTATAAAATGATATCTTTTATTCACCAAAAAGCGTTCCTCTAATTGGAGGATTGTTGAAACCCAAGTTGCCATTTTAACTTTTGAGGCACTGAGGGTGAAATTCAGTCCCATGCAGAGGGCCACTAAGCACTTTGGGGCAGGGACTGCCCATTTACCATGTATTTGTACAAAGCCTAGAACAATGAAGCTCAACCCGGATGTTGCATTTAGGCGCTACCAAAATATAAATTTTAAATAATAAGAATAAAGCACAAGGCTATACACCACTGATATTAAATCCCACTTAATCCCTATTTTGAAGGCTTAGGTGGGATTGTAGTGGTGCATAAATCATGTCCTGGTCTTTTGCACGGAAATGAATTTCACCCTGATATAATGTTGGGTTTTGAGTCCACTTTGGTATCACAGAGTCTTACTATACAGTGCAACCGGGATTTACTGAGGGTTTTTTTGTGTGTGGGGGGGCGGTTTGGGGGGAGACACATGAAACCTTTGGACAATCAATGGTTTGAGTCATCAGACTGCCAGCTCCACAGCAAGAGTTATCCAGGGAAATAGCCATCTTGTCAAAAGCTCTCTGGTGGGGATCCCAAGGACTTGTGGCCAAGAGGCATAAGTGAAGGGGAGCACAGCTGAAGCATTTTATACACTTAAGAATTTCATGGCAAGAAAAAATTGTGCAGAAAAATGTGAGCATCTTCCTCCCATCCTTGTAAAGTTCTAGGTGCTGATGTTACTTAGATTATAAACTAGATGGCACTTGCATAATCAGGCACTTGCTCATTTGAAGCAGTCTGTGATCTGAAACAAGATTGGCAGACATAAGCCTGTTTTCAGTAACAGGTTTTTGGATAAAGAAGGTTTGACCAATCAAAGTTGTGTTTTGTCTGAGTTGGTCGCTAATTAGATGCCACTATGAATTGCTGTGCAATTGAAGCAGGCAGCATCTCTACATGGGGATAAAAATAAACTGAGCAAAAAAAGCGCATAGGAAAAAAGTATTTCTGACATTGCTCATATAAAAATCCCCGGTTGGCTAGTCCCTGGGGACATATCAGCCTACAGCTAATTCAGAGGTAGTAATACTTTACCCTATCAGATAAGGAAAAATAGGAACATCTGATTTATCTTCTCCACACTATTTATTATTCCTACAACTACATCCATGTATCCTCTTATTTGTCTCCTCTCTAAATTAAACAGTCCCAGTCTTTCTCAGTCTCTCTTTGGGACATTGTTTCCATGCTTCTCATCATTTCCTTTGCCCTACTCTGAGCCCCCTTTATTTCTGCTGCATCTTTTTTTTAAACAGGGTGATTATAACAAGACAGAGCATCACGGTGAGGGTGTACCATTGATTTATATCATTGCAGACTACTAGCCTGAATCTGACCTGTTGCTCTAAATTCCTAACTAGCGAATATTCACAGTCTTCTATGACAGTGCTTCTAATTTATTTGACTAATTTATGTCTGTAATTTACCAGAATAACTTTAATTTTGTTCCTTTATTTGTTTGATAACATGGATTGAATGTAGCTTTAAAACAAGGGGCTTTAGCTTATAAAATGGGTTTAAAACCAGTTAGGTTCCATTGAAAAAACACTATACTGGATATAACATGTGCTATTCCTTAAATATATTGTAGATACTAGAGAGAGAGAGAGAGAGAGAGAGAGTTGCTGTATATTTGGCACTTTTGAAAATTAAGTCCCATATTTGGACACCTAAATAAGGATTTAGAAATCTCTTCTTAAGCATTTTTTTTTAAATCTCAATTTTTATTTTTTTTTATACAACAGGTATTCAGTTCTACTCTTCTGACTCCTTTCAATGTTTTCAGTGATCTATGCAGTGTTGTTGTAGCCGTGACCTGAACAAGAGCTCTGTGGAACTTGAAAGCTTGTCCTCCCCACCAAAAGAAGTTGGTCCAATAAAAAATATGACCTCACCCACCTTGTTCTGCTTTCAGTGTCAGTTGTTGAGCTCTTTTTCTTCCAGGATAGCACAGCAGGGCTCCATGATAAACCTTGAAACTACAGTTGAAGTGTAAAGGAAAATATGCTTAATCATGGATTTGCATTTTGTATGGATTTTTACCAGATCAGATATCCTCACCTGGTGAGTAACATGAATTATCCATTGATATTCTGAGTTTACAAATAATTTATTACCTACACATCTTTGCTCCATAATCTATGTTGAAAAGAATAAATACATTTTATGCTAGTGTAACAAGAAAATCAATCTGTTGCCAGATGACAGATTCTGATTCCATGATTCAGGCCTCCATAAATGTGTAAATCTTGTGAAGGCAAAATACTTATCTAGAGATAGAGGACAGAAGGCTGAATGCTGAACAAAACACTGACTTTGAGAAACGTCTGATTTATGTCAAGAGTCTCAGCAAACAAATGCTACAAGAGTTACATTTTCTGGAGTTCTTTGTAAATATGCTTCATATTTTGCCTATTTCATAACAGCCGTTGTTATTTTTGTTCTCAGTCATGGATGAGATGTAGGACACAGGTCACAACAACATTGCATTTTACAGGCATTATGGTTCTGCTATAGATGCTTGACTTACAGTGGCTCAGGGGTATGCTGTGTGCTCTGCTGAAAAATGAAAAAATGAAGCTTCTTGCACACATTCTTGTAGAACTCAGAGCTAGGCATGATGGAAAACAGCCTTTTGGGGGTTAATCACACATTTCCAGCTGGGGCATACACCAGTGTCACTTTTAAATAGCTGTTCAACGAAATACAGAATGGCCCATTGCTGGCCCACATATGTTGCCTCCACAAATACCATGAAACAGTAACATGAGTGAAGTCTTTCACACATGCTTTATTTATTTATATTAATATTATCAAAATACTGCCCACAGACTCCAACTGAGATCAAGGCCCAATTATGCCAGGCACTGTACCAACATGGTAAAAAAGAATCTTGCCCCAAAGAATTTACAATTTAAATAGACAGTAGATAGCCAGGGAGTGTTGTCATACCCATTTTCCAGCTGGGAAGCTGAGGCCCAGTGAGATTAAATGACTTGCTCAAGGTCTCACATGATTAAATAACTTACCCCGGATCTGCACCAAAGCAAGACATTCAACTGTCTTCTGATGAATCCCAGTCCACTGCTTTAACTACAAAATCATCCTTCCTATCAGCACTCCACTTCTCCATTGCATTTTGAAATACAACCACTGAAACATAAAGTGTGCATTATCGTACTTTAATTTACTTTGAGTTAAGGTTTGTTTTAAAAATAAAGAAAAAAAGGTTTCACTTAAAAAACAACACCACCACCACAAAAAGCTAGGGGACAATAATTTGACAGATGCTGCTATTAGTCACACTACTCACTACCATGAGAGCAGACTTTGTCAAATATCAGCTGGCAAGATAATAAGGCCAATCCTCAGCTAGTGTCAGTTGTCAAAGGTCCACTAAAGCCAATGGACCTATGACAATTTAATATGAAATATCTTCTTCTTGAACCATATCCCTTAATTAATCTCTCTCTCTCGCTATTATTTAAAGCTAATGATTAAATATTGCCAACTGCACCTACAGCCATGGATAGACTGTGCATAAACTGAAATCATAAATAAAACAACATTCAGGGATACAATTTACGTGAAAGAAGCTGCAGAAAATAACACTGTTTTGTATCAGTCCTTTGAACTGTTGATTCAGGAAGCCAGCACACTGATGGTGCAAACATAAACCAGAACTTGGAACTTAAAAGCTAGCTGTAGCTGCAAGACACAGCTGCAACAACACATCAAACAATAAATTCCTGCACATTTAGACTATTTTAAAATGAACAGACAGGAGGGAGAGCTGTGGACTTTTTATACCATTATCTTCACCACTTTTTCCTGCTTTTTATTTATTTTTAAATAATTTTGAATTCTCTTTTTTTTTCTCCTTAGGCAGTGTGCTATATTTGTTCTTTTAATACAGCGTATTATCTCTCTCCATTGCAGAAACTGCTGGGTGAAATTTCTATGGCTGGTATGTGGTATTATTGCAGGAGTTCAGACTAGATCATAACGGTCCCTTCTCACCTTAAAAGTTTATAAATCCACGTACTGTTACACTATTTTTTTTTAAATTGGAATGCTCATAGATCCTGTATCTTTTAATAATTTATATTGCCATTTGAAAGCACGAGTTTGTGAATGCAATGTTTAGAAAACTCTTAGAGTTTCAGGATCCTATTTCAGAGCGATAAGAATAAATCTGAATGAGAATTTTCTACCTTCCCTTCCAGATTATGATTTACACCAGAAATATGCATTTTGAAACATGAATTGATCAGAGACCCCTAATCTTCCTGGCTTCTCATGGAAATGAGTCCGAATATTATCACCTATTGCTGTAAACTCAGCAGCATTTTATCAGACAAAAACAGCTCAACTGTCTGTTTTGTCTGGCAATTTATATATAAAATATCTATAAAAGCTGACTAAAGCATTTCTGTCTGTGGCATAGACAGAAAAAAACATCAAGAATGATGGGCTACTCTCAAGGTTATACTTTAGACCATATTCCCCACTTACCACCCTCTCAGCAATTTTGTTGTACATTTCAAAAGGATGTTCCTAATTGTTTCAAATGTGCCAGTTCTTTGTTGGAAATTTGAGTGGAATGTCTGTAGGAAACACAGTCTGCTTTGAAGGAAATAACATTCTTGCCTTGAATTTAACAAAGGGAAGAAAAAAGAATAAAACCTTTCAAGTGTGGTTCTCAAAGTCTCTAATAATTAGGATAACCAAATAATTGGCATATTTTTATTTCCATCCACGTGTGCCAATTAAGCACACTAACTAAGAGAGAGGCCACTATTTTGTTAGTGAATATGCAAGACCTGTGCCAGTGGCCTCAGTTTGTCACCAGTGGAGGAAAGAGTAATTAATTCAGCAAGATGGTCTCTGTGAAGGGTTTTCTAAATTAGTATAAGCACTTTAATGGATACAATACTTGATTGGCCACCTAAAGTGACAGGCAACTTTGACTGACAAGATTGAAATTTTTAGAGTAGCAGCCGTGTTGGTCTGTATTCGCAAAAAGAACAGGAGGACTTGTGGCACCTTAGAGACTCACAAATTTATTTGAGCATAAGCTTTCATGAGCTACAGCTCACTTCATCGGATGCATTCAGTGGAAAATACAGTGGGGAGATTTATATACAGAGAGAACATGAAACAATGGGTGTTACCATACACACTGTAACCAGAGTGATCAGCTTGCAGTTGGTAATCAGAATTCTAGCTGGCCTATTTTGAACCACTTGAAACCTATTAATAAAGGAGTTGGACTGACAAACATTAAAATAATCAGATCAGGAGGAAACAAAGAGCATTGATCAGATTCTCTGAATCTGGAAAAAGTCTAAATTTCAGATTGAAACAATTCCTCAGGCAGTAGAAAGGCAACTTTATCACTGCATAGACATGGGCATTATAAATTAGGCCTAACTGAATAAGAACTCCAAGACTATCACTATCTATTAACCATCCTACAGCTAAACCTGGCAGAATTGTTTGTATTGCTTTATTCAATATTTATAACCCTTTTATAATAACAGCAGCCATACTGGATCAGACCAAAGGTCCCCCTAGCCCAGTATCCTGTCTTCCAATACCAGGTGCTTCACAGAGAATGAGCAGAACAGGCAATCATTATGTGATCCATCCCGTCACCAGTTCCCGTCCAACCCTCATTGGACCCCCCAGAAGGGTGATGAAGGATTATAATGCTGCTTATGGGAGTGGAGGTTAATCAGTCTTTATTAGTAACATGTTTTTTTTAAAAAAACATATTTGGTATCCAAAGCTTTTTGTCTCACTGATCAAACTGCTTAAGTGGAAGAAAAATTAACTCAAATGAACTCTCTTGAATCCATTTTTCAAACCTGGGCACCTAAATTCGTGTGCCCTGCATAACAATGAACATACAAAGCCTGGTATTATACCTGATGCAACTGAAGAGTGTGTGCACAAAGGTGGCTTCTAGTTAACTTCACACTCCCTGACGGGTATCCAGCTCGCCCTCAACTGGTCCCTGGCATCACATAGAACAGTCCTCAGAGGCCATTCCACCAGCCAAGCATCTCTGGGGTATGGCTGTACCACATCTCTTGTCCCTGGACTCACTGCTTACAGTGGTGCGGGAGCCACTGCAGTGACCTCTCCGCCCACTGAAGATTCCTCTATGCAGTGGGGGAATCCTCATAGGTTTGTCTCAGCCTGCATTAAGTTTTCTTTGTACCATGGGAGCAGCACAAAGCAGTAGGGGTGTAGAACAGGGCGCGGCCCACACCCTAGTACGCAAAGAAATGGCATGTGTGTGTTAAATAATTATGGACCAAAGACAGCCAGACATAGCATGAGGGATGCTGGAAGGAACTGGGAGAGGAACTTTGTTTAACTCATCAGGGTCAACTGCAGGCAATTGGATGAATGTGAGAGCAAGGACAATTCCAGTCAAACTGACAGATGTCCAAACCACTCAACATGATGGCCTGACTGATGCTCTCTAATGCAAGAGGAGTGTCTAGCAATTAGAGATAGGCCCAAACTAGCGATCGGGGTGAACTACAACCCAAAATCTCAGCACCTTTGAACTCTGGAGTGAAGTTTAAAAGTACAGACCTGTTTATAGCCCTATGGCTCTTTCCTAGCAACAGAAAAGCTAATAGCACTGCATTAGCAGCTTTGAAAACTAGAGCATACAACATTTTAGCTAGTGCCATTAAGCCAGACCCACAACACTTTAAAATAGATTGTTATTAGCAAGGGGATGAGTCAATTATTTGGGTAGAAACACCCATTTGCACACTTTAAACTGTACATTAGACACTGGAAAATATCACCCAGCATTTGTTCTTTCAAACCCCTGATTAGAGAAATACAGGATTGCCTTTGGTCATCCCTCTGAAATGCAAGCATGCTCTGAACCACTTAATGCCATTTGCACTTTTAACTCTAATTTTATTTTTTTATGAATTTATTTCCTGGATATGTGGGATGCAGCTCTTCGTGGGAATGCCAGAGCCTCCAGTCAATGCATCAGTTATTCTCTGGCTGCATGACTAGAATCATTTCTGACCTACTTGTCCCAGGTTGTTTTCATCTGTACTTATTATTGTCCTATATAGAGGGCAGCCATTTGGTGCCTTTCATTTCCTCCTTCAAAACACTTATTCAAGCTGAACTTCGCTTTACTACTGACTTGCTCACACTCAGTTGTAACCTTCCATCATGACATCCTTGGAGTTGTTCCCTTTAGCCTCCTATTCCCAAATGCCGTGATAATGTTATACTTTAACCAGAAAGGACTGAAGTCATACAAAGTTTCCATTTGCTGTACCAAAGCTAGTTTCTACATATTGTCGGCCAGATGTTAGCCCAAGCAATGCTCTCAATGGGCTGTTCTGGTGATGCAAAGAGGGCTTCAAGCTTCTGTAAGCAGGCAGTAGCTAAAGAGTCCCATGGAGCAGGGAAATCCTTTTGCAGGTTCACGCTGGGTGATAAAGACATATTTAGAAAACACAGTGCTACTTTCCTTTGTAATACACACCAGTCAAGCGTATAACATTTCAGCCAAGCTCTTAAGGACTCTCAACAGGAAACACTTTTAATTTTGATTTTTTATTATTATTATTTTCTCAGCATTGTGTCCAGAATTGCTAATATGTGGCCCAATCTGGAATGGGTTTTGGATTGGGGCTATAGTGACCAAAAAACAAGTGTAAAGAGAGAACTGACAGAGTTCAATACAGAGAAATGGAATGGGGCTCAAAACCGTGAGAAAGGAATATTATCCTTAAATGCCTAACACTACAAAAGACAGATAAGAAGGGAAATCTGGGGATGATGTAGGCTGTAACCATAAAACCCACAAAACAGTGTCTAGGAAAAGAAATAAATCTAACTGTATATAAGAAACTCAGGATAGCCCAGATTTTAATACTCTTTTGTTTTCTTTTTAAAAGATATTTGTGACATGGTACGGCAAGAACTTCAGCTGCTGTAAATTGCTGTAACTCCACTGAACACAATGGAACTACGCCAATTTATACCAGCTGAGGATTTGGTTCATAAAATCTACAGTCAATGGAGAAACTTTAGCAGATGGCAGCCAGTGAGATTAAGGAACTCAGTGAATTTAGTTAAAAAGAGAGACTAGAGAAAAGGGCCTGTACTCTTTGGAAAAGAAGAAACAGAGTGACCTCATTTACAAAATGCTGAATGGAATGGAAGGGACAGATGCTTCAAGATTATTTGAACTTGTGTTATATACAATAACCTTGGGCACAAACTAAAGTTTAAGGAGGGTGTAGGGCTTTAAAGAACGGAGGGAGACTTTCCTTCAGGGTACCGTTCACAATGTCTAAACATGCTCTAATGGACACATTGAGTTTTCATCAACTAGTTCTCACAACCCCAAAGCTATCTATCTTCTTCTGTCCCCGAAATGCATTACTGTATGTTCCTAGGCCACCGTGGGATTAATGTGCTAAGGGCTCTCTTTTGTTTAATTTTATTAATGAGCTTTAGCTCTGTTGATCCAAAGATCTCAAAGCACCTCACAAACAAGTATAAATATTAGTTATATCTCCATTTTAATGATGGGGAAACTGAGGCTCAGAGGTGATTAACTTGTATAAGAACAGGAGGAGGAGTATACTCTGCATGCACAATTTCCTGTGCACAAAGTAGTATCTGAAATTTGCAGGTCAAACACATACACATAAGTTGCAGCCAGACAGTGTCAGTTTGAACATTTGCAGGAAATAAACTACTGCACACAGGTATTAGAAATTTTGAAGTGCACACACAGGTGTTTTCAGATGCAAAATGTTGGCACATAATAATATACCAGCAATGTTGCACACACAAGCGGACATAGTGCCCTTAATAATTTTTAACTCTTTCATACTGATCTTGTCTTGGAGCAAATCTTCGAGAAGATCTTTGTGTGTGTGCACCTGCTGGGATCTTCTTCCATCCTATCTTCAATTGCAGCAGTCAGCATGTGAAACATGCTTCAGATATACAAGCACGGTACTTATATAGCTGTTCATATCTGGCATATAGGAGATTGATTTCCTGATTGCCACCAGAACATACTACTAGACTGCAAGGGATTATTGAGTCATCAGAAAGTTGAAGTGTATGTGGGGCCGGGGACAGTGACAGAAAGCTAGGTTTATAGAATTTAATTCTGCTACACAACACACTCAGTGTTGGAGAAAGAGCCAAGCTTCTTCTTTTTTTCTTTTTTGCTCCCTGAGCCATTTACCACAATTAGGTAAAATAATGATTTGGTTAGAATTAAATGGACAAGTAATATTGCATCCATCACTGATTTGTGCCACACCTAAAACTTTTTGGAAATTTTTACAGCATGTGTGTGGTGTTTAGATGTTGCTGGTAATTATTAGAATTGGGAGCACTGGCTGTTGGGAGTCTGAAAGGACTGGAAACAGGAAGGAGAGGGGACGAGTTGAGAGGCTGGGAGAAAGCTACAGAGGGTGCAGCAGCAGCTTGGTAAAGAGGTTTCCACTTTGAAAATAAAGTCCTGTTGAAGCTTGTTAGTACCTTGCCTGGTTGATACAACAATGTGTTTTCTCCCAAACCGGTTTTAGAGGTAACTTTCCAAAAGCTCCAAATAAAAAAAAAATTGATGTACTGTACTTGGTGAACAGTATTCAGAAACTGCTAGTAGTGAGTCCTCCATATATCTATAGCTACCATCTCACCAATATAACATATGGCAAGGGTGACCAGATCGCAAGTGTGAAAAGGCAGGATGGGAGTGGGGAATGATAGGCACCTATATAATACAAAGCCCTGAATATCGGGACTGTCCCTATAAAATCAGGACATCTGATCACCCTACATATGGCCTAGACCAAGAAAGCAGATCACAACCTTGCCCCCGATGGAGTGCATCTGAAGTGGTCAATGAAGAAGTAGAGAAACAAGGTGGGCGAGGTAATATCTTTTATTGACCAACTTCTGTCCATGAGAGAGACAAGCTTTCAAATGTATACTTCTTCAGCTCTGTGTAGCTCAAAAGCTTGTCTCTCTTCCCAACAGAAGTTGGTCCAAAAACAGATATTGCCTCATCCACCGTGTCTCTCTAGTATTTTGTGACTGACATGGCTAGAACAACATTGCATACAATAAAGAAGCAAAGCATTCACATTACTTCTGTTTGCTGGATTCCTGGGTACCCTTAATATGCTGTCTTTGTTTTGCTTTAGGCTTCCTAAAATTGAAAGATAGCAAAGTAAAATCTCCAACAATGTCCTGCTTGGGGGATCAAATCCTCAACCCCTAGCCGCCCTGAACCATCAAATTGCTCTTCCTTCTCTTGGTCTCTTTGGCAAGCAAGACAAAAGGATACTTTGATTGGCTGTGTGTTCAAGATGAAAGGCTTCCAGTTCCCTTTCTATCTGATGTTATTACACCACAAAATATACTTGCAAGATGAAAAGCCCTGGAAAGTGTCTCTACACTCAAAATGTTGCTGACCACCATAGCTCATGGCTACAAGGAATAATGTGGCCCTACGTGCAGGAAATCTATAGTTCTGCAGTGGAGTTCTCTAGTCTGTAGCAATGTCATGAGGCACAAGAGCAAAGCATGAGTAGTTTATGGCTGTGATTGGTAAACATGGATGAAATTAGAGCTAATTATATTTTGCATCTATATAACCTTTTTCATCCACACATCTCAAAGGGCCTAATCATTTCCTATTGACCCTCCACATGGATCTCCCTCTAAACAGGAGGGAGGACATTTCCCTACAACACAGCTGTCCCCCCACCCCCAAATAAAATCCTACAATACCTTGAGTTTTGAGACCAGGGACCTGCAAATGGGGAAAGGAGTAGGAGAAGGGAGGAAAGCATATCACTCCCTGAAAAAGCCTTAAGGGGAGCCTGGTAGAAAGTTAATGGAGCACAAGCTTGCAATGTAAAAGTACAAGCACACAAGAGAATCGCATGTAAAGTTAGTACCAGCTGTATAGCTGGTTGGGAATTTTGTGAGTAAGTGTTTTTTTGTCTGAAAATGAAGATTAGTCGATACTGAAACTTTTTGTGGAAACATATCAGGTTTGACAAACCTTTTGTCAGGAAGGTTTCTCAGGTCCAGAATGTAATTTCTGTTGGATGAATGCCTCTCTCTTTCCCTCCAACCAAGAATATCCAATAGCTCAGCGGTTATTCAAATTCCTCCTCCGAATCAGACAGAACAGGACCTGCCTGGAGTGTTCATATCCTAGGAGTACTGGCATTAATAGGAGCAAGATTGGGGCTTTACATGGTCTCTTCTTACTTCTGAAGAACACCTAGATATTGCGATAGTATAGAAAGAATAATACATTATCAGCAATCTAGCTGGCACGTCTCCAACTTCTTCATGCTGTGGACTGGTGCATAAGAGAAAGGAGATGATCTCATTAATCCACTTTACATCCCAGTGCCTCAGTTCCCTATTGCTTAATTCACAAAATGCTTCATTCTTCTCACCTCCATGAAGGGCTCCACCATCTTCTGGTGGTCCAGAGACTACAGCTTGAAAACCATGGATCTAGGCAATTCAGGGATCCATACGTTCCTTTAATTGGACATGTTTTCTAAGTCTGAGAGGGAATTCTTTGGTGAATTATCATAAAAATATAGGAAAGCAAAGATCCTTCCTTCCTCCTCCCCATTTAAAAAGTAAAAACTTGTCTGCACACATTTGTTTTCCTTTCTTTAGTACTTTCAGTTATTAAACAGCCTGATAATGTTATGAAGAAGAGACCTTAAATATTAGATATTGGATTTTTTTTTAAAATGGATGGAGAATTCCCCAAATGTCAGAAAACAAAACTAGGAAGTAAATTTGTCTGATCCTATTAAATCAGTTCAACAGGAAGAAACTATATGGTCTATCAGACAAACTGATAGCACTGAGGAATGCACAGGAGACATTCAATGCCAGAGGCACTATTGTTGCTGCCAGAAGAGTTTTAATTTAAACAGTTCCTGAGATTATATGCTGCTTAACATTGTGAGTTCCTTTCACTTCACTTGAAGCTAGAAATTAGAAGGCCTGTACTCTGTGCTAGTTATTCTTCCTTTCCTAAGTACAGTTGTGGAGAAAAATTCAGTAGGAATGTTATGAATACATTCACACAAGGCTGGGGAGATGGGGAGATAAGGAGGACAACTGTAATGGTGCCCCAAGCTCAAAGGGGTCCCCCAAATGTCTAGTGTCTGTGCAAATAAAGTGAAATGGGAATGGGTGGGGGCCAGTGAACATAATGCCCTGGGCCCCTAGTTTTTTCTTGATAGGTCTGAATACATACGATCAGCCCAGAGGAAGGATGACTAGCTAACTGAGAACATTACCACAGCTAAAGGTAGGGTGAGCAGGTTCAATTGAAACCACATACCGTCTTTTACCTCAACTGGGTGTGGTGGCTTGAGATAGATGAAGTAATTGATATGGGATGGAATGTTTTCTGGAAATACCACGCTTTTGATGCAAAATTCAACCTTTGCCAGTTATTTCCTGAGTCAAATTAAAGGATCCCAGATATCACAGTGTGGTAACTGTTGGTAAAATTATGTCTTTTTCTCAGTGATTTTCTCAGTGATTCTCAAACTTTTGTACTGGTGACCCTTTCACATAGCAAGCCTCTGAATGTGACCCCCCCTTATAAATTAAAAACACTTTTTAATATATTTAACACCATTATAAATGCTGGAGACAAAGTGAGGTTTGGGGTGGAGTCTGACAGCTCGCGATCTCCCACATAATAACATCATGACCCCCTGAGGGGTCGAAACCCCCAGTTTGAGAACCCCTGGTCTTTTTTAAATGGAAACCACTGTATACAAGTAGTCCCTTCAAGTGTCACTTAATAGCTTGGGATAGGTGAACTGGTTTGCTAAAAAGGAGAATCAGATTAAATGCAAAGATCCACAAACGTGTCAGTTTAAAACAAACAATTTCGTTAAAGATATTGCTTTCCCCAGCCCCAGTGAACCTTCTGAATGAGTACAACTGCATCTCAGGAGCTCAGTGACTCTGATTGCTGCATTTAAATCACATGAGTACCAGGGTTTTCCTCAGACTGGGCAGTATAAGTATGATACCTTAAGCACAGAAAGCTGAACAGAAGAGCAAACTAAAGCAGAAAGTATGCCAGATCTGAGCAAATCTGTTTGTTTCTCCCATATATGCTCCATCCCTCCCACTAGCATTTCAGACTTCTTCCATTTTACAATTAAATATTCCCCACCACCACCCTTTTTTTTAAAAAAACAGGTCAATTAATCATTGTTCCCCGCAGTGACTTTTCTAGAGCTTTAAACTTGTACTTAAAGTCAAACTCCTTCCCAATGTAATTCCACTGCTGTTCATGGAGTTTCATCAGAAATTAATTTGGCCCTTACTTTTCAAGCCTAAACACTTAGCATAAGCTTTATTCAGCATGTTCTTAGTGGCAGCTGTTTGTAGGATTTTTTGCTTAGTTCCAAGGGGAGATTAAAAAGAAAAAACAGGATAGTGCTGCTGAAAATGCTATTCCCTTGAGTGTTCCATGCACTTGCCATTTTGCAAATGCTGTCAATTTCTGGTTTCTGTAAATGGTTACAGGGTCTGCAAAAACGTCTTTTTGACCTGAAGAATCCAGAGATGCACAGAAGCAAATCAGGACTCTATTTTTTAAAGACTCTAAATTTTAGAGTCTTTTTGATTAGCCAAAACATGGAGACTGCACTGGTCTCATATTATGCTAAAATCAATTCAATTAATAGCCCCTTAAACAAAGGCATAACACACAGCTATCACAAATGGCAGTATGATTCTCACTTTAACTAACCAAAGCAAGCTTGGAACTAAGGCGATCATTCTAGTCTTGATGCAGTTTTTCTATGAAGCTATAACATTATCTATTAAATTCAATACACCTTTCCTGTCTTGGCGCAGCCAATTTCTCTTGGTGTTAGCAGGACAAGGAATTGGTCTGGACAATAAAAGGCGTGCTTAGGAGCAGTAGTGGAATGACATTAAGAAAAAGAAAACCGTCTGAATAGGAGGATAAAAACTTCTTAACAGTCAGTTCTACTAGCTTGTGGAATAGTTTGGTCTAGAAAAAGGCCTAGGACCCTGGGGTTCTACTCGCAGCTCTTGTATCGATTCATTGTGTGACCTCAGCCAAAGCACTTAGCATCTCTCTGCCTATCGGTACGTTGGGGATCACCATGATTCCCTACGTCACAAGGGTCTTAAGAAAATTAATGAATGTTTGGAAAAGGGTCAGATATCCTCAGCTGCAAGGTGTACAACCTCTTATGATTGCATTGTTATTAGTAAACATATGAATAATCATTTCCCAGCTCTGATTATTAGAATTACAATAAAATCTAGAGGGGTACAGCTGAAATCAAGGCCCCCATTTGTGTTATGTGTTGTAAATACACATAATAAGTTACATTACTGGCCCTGAATCTCTTTGTGTGTTTCTACTGGCTTCTGACTCCTGGCCCACCTTGTACAAGGTGCATATTGGGCTGGCAGTAGAGAAGAGGGTATGATGGGGCAAGAGGTGGGGCTGGAGCACGTTCACTGGCCAGAGATCAGCAGGGCATGTAACAGACCATAGGGGACAGCTCTGGAAGTTTGCAGGGTAATTAGCAAGTTGTTTTTTGAGTTAGAGGCATTCAAAGAAGTATTAGAAGAAAGCCAACATTTCAGAATAATTTTTAAAAGATCTAGAACTTAACCTTTTGATGAATTTCCTTTTAACTATGCATAAATTCTCTCCTTTGACTTGAGGGTAAACTGGGCAATTTTCAAGCCAAATCAATTTTACAAGTCAGTGTCATGGGGCCAAAGTGAGTTTTATAGGGAATGCTGTTTGCAACCTTAGGTCCACATTCTGTCACAGCTATTCCCTGTGAGTGGATTTTACTCTATAAATTGTCCCATGGGTTTCAGTCATGCCCTTAATATGAATAGGTTATTATTTCTCTGCAGTAAAGTCCCAACGGCAAACCAGATCCAAGCAACCCTGAACTTTGGGGAAGTTTAGGTTCAGATTCAATTTTTAAGCCAAATTTCTCAATTTGATTCCTTTTCTACTTGTAATTACTTGTTCCCTTACAGACTCCATTGGCATATATTAGGTGGTCCCATAATCCACACATCAGTGACCTGACATGCACTACTTCTTTAGTCTTTAATTCATGGTTCTGCATATATCATGCTCTAGAATTTTACGCTCTAGAAGTCAAGAGATGTACTAGTAAGCAAACTGATTTGCCCATCTATTTCTCATTAATACCCAATATTACCAGTTCACATAATTGTCTAAGACTCCAAATCAGCCAAGCACATGCTTGACTTCCATGGGACTATTCTTGAGCTTAAAGTTAAGCACTTGTTTAAGTGCTTTGCTGAACTGGGTCTAACCCAATAGCCTTTGAAGTCTAAGTAATCCAAAGCTGTCACATAGGTCTGGTTCTTACAGCTGCATGGAACATAGCCAGTGTTACAGAATGTGCCTGGAAAAATACATTCTAATGATCCAGTGACTCAAGGAGAACACGCTGGAAAATGGCAGCACAGATAAGACACAGTTATTCTTTTATGAGCATTAGTGAATGTGCAAAGACCCTCACCAAAGTAGTGATGAAGCAGTCCCTGCCCCAAGGATGCACAATCTTAATCCAACTTGACACAAGAGTGAGGGTTGACAATAGACAACTGGAGGGGAGGGCTGAAAGAAAGAAGGGAGGACAATGGTGACAATAGTAAGGTTAATCAATAAGGCGCACAACCTGTTGATGATTTATTTTCTTCTTTCTTTCAAATTGATTTTTGCTGTCACAAAAGTGTTGATCTAGGGAGCCTTTTAAGAGTTTAAAGGAGTGCAAATCACAACAAAATAAAAGGACGGGAAGCTAAAAATATACCACTCTCTCTTTTAGCATTCCTGCTACTGATGCCTTGTAGAATAGGTCAAGTTTGAGCCTTGAGCAAATTCTTAACTGCTAAGAAATAAACCCCTCAAATTAGGAGTTTCAAAACATGGCTATAACCTTAATTATTGTGTGCTTAAGGGGAGCAGTGCTATGATAAAAGAAATGTCCCTAGTGTTCTTTAAGGTTGGTTCCTAATGTGTTTCACTTTATACGAGCTGCAATTCAAAGAGCAGCTGGTTGATGAAGCTCCCAGGACAATATGTCCTTCTTTATGATTGTTTGGCCTAGGGGTTATGTTAAAAAAAAAAGTCTGATGTCCTCAATCCTAAACTATGTTAACTCAAAAGGTTTTTTTAAACTTCTGCTGGATGGGTCTGATCTTGCTGCCAGCGAATTCAATAGTAAAACTCCCACAGAATGTAATAGTCCAGGAGCATATGAGAAATGTGCAAACTTTTCTTCCTGATTTCAAACACACTCAAATACTGTGGCTATGAAAGGATGGGTGGAATTTGAACATGATAGGGTTTTCCTTTCTGATTAGTTGAAACTGTGAGGAAAAAAAATAAAATGAGAACAGAGAGAAAACAAAATCTAATGAAAAAATAAGGTGAACAGTGAAGCAGAGAATGGGCAGAATGAAAAACATTTTTACAGGGTATGTTGCGGTGCGAGTGCACCCCATCCTCTTTTGGGGAAGGGTAAAGGTGTTGTAGTCCTGCAGCTAAGTCTGCCTGGCTACCCTTATCTTCAGGGCAGTAGGGCCTAAGGGTCAGAGTCAATAAGGCTGCCCCTCTCTGCAGGTATGCGTGACCTAGTGATCAGAGTTAATAAGGCACCCCTCCCCCCCTTCACAGGGTGATACAGCCCAATGGCCAGAGTCAGTAAGGCTGGTCTTCTCCACAGGGCTGTGTGACCTACTGCCAGAGTCAATACAGCTGCCCTTCTCTGCAGGGTTGCATGGTCTAGTGGCCAGAGTCTATATGGTTGCCCAGCTCCACTGGGCTCTGTGACATAGTGGCCAGTTGGTGAAGTGGGCCACCCCCTTAGGGTGGGTGGCAGCTGGAGTAGGGGGACCTGGGCCCTCCTAGTACACCGGGTCCCAGGCCAGGGCCCTGGAAGTGGCGAATGTACTAAGCACTGAGTAAGTGGGGATTTGACTGAAACACGCTGATTTAATATCTGATCCTATAACCAGTCCACTGTCTAGTTTCCTTGGGCCACTTCCTGCGGTGTCTCCTGATGCAATTGTCCAGGCATCTCATGGGTCTCTAGGTTCCTTGGCTTGTGCTGCTGCCTGCAGCTCTAACCTTTCGTGGGTGTCTGCAGGGGGCTGGCTCTCCAGCTGGGTTTCTGGCTTCTGTGGTTTGGGGCATCAGCAGTGCCCTGGCTGGAGCCTGCAAGGTGCATCCTCCCTCCTCAGCAGTCAGCCTCAGCTGAGCTGAACTGCTCCTTTTTATACCAGGACTCCAGTTGAAGCATGCCCATCAGGAGTGAGGGGGCAAAAATTCTGCTGCCAAGAGTGCGGGTTTTATCTCTTCGTGTCCAGTGCAGGGCGAGTGTACCACATCACAGGCTATTTTAGAAAAAAATCTGCCATATGAGCGATATGACTGACAGCCTCACAGGTGGTTTTCTTGTTGTTTTGCTTTGTAATATGGCTTGTATTTTTGACCATTTGCAAATATGAGGTTCCCCCTACCATCCCTATTTACTGCCTCAATATTAACGCACCGTGGAGTGTCACTGCATTGTATAGGACAGCGGGTCTCAACCGGAGGTCCACAGCCCCCCGGGGTTTGCGAGCCCTTTCAAGGGGGCCGTGGGGCCCCACAGCTGAAACCCAGAGCCCAAGCCTTGGCGCCTCCCGTGGACCTGAAGCTTGGAGGCCTGGGACTGAAGCCCTAATCCCCAGCGCTCCCCAAGGGGCTGAAGCCCCAATCCCAGCTGCATGGGGCTCAAGCCAGAAGGTGCAGGGCTGAATTCCTGAGCCCTGGTGGCTTCCTGTGGGAAGAAGCCCTGAGCCCATGGGCAGCGTTGGGGACAGGGAGGGCATTGCCCCCACCCAAAAAACTGTAGCGCAAGCTCACTGCAGTCCCAAGGGCAGCTCCACACCTTCCCCACCCCCCACCTCCTCTCCCCCACCCCCTGTCCAGGTCAGAGGCGGGAGGCCAGAGCCGGGCAGGGTGGGACAGCTGCTCCTCTGGCTGGTGCCATGGAACAGGCAGCACTGCGTTCCCTACTCTCCTGTTGGTGCCATGGATTGAAACTTCTCCTCAGCTCCCAGCCCCCTTTGCTCCCGCGGAGACAGCTGGTAAGAGTCGCCTGGGTGGGGAGACCTGGCTCCGTGGCTGGCAGACCCCTCTGAGAACAGGGAGCCCAGGGGAGCCCTCCCGGCACACAGCCCCTAATATTTCTCTCCCTACCCCCTGAGCTACACCCTCCCTGCACCCTGCACTACTTGAGCTACCCCATGTCCACACACAGTCCCATTTACCCCCTCCCTGCACCCTAAGCGGCCCCCCCGGCCTGCACACAGCCCCTAGCAATCCCCTCCCTCCACCCTGAGCTACCCTTCTGCCTGCACATAGCCCCTAGCTACACCCCTGCCTGCACACAGGCCCTAGCTACCCCCGAGCTACCCCCTGCCCCTAGTTGCCCCCTCCCTGCACCCTGTGTTGTTTGCAAATTTTTTGAGCTGATCCCCCCACCTTTGAGTTATAATTTTTGGTTGCACACACACCCCAACCCAGACGGGTGGGTGGCCTGCTGAGGTGAGTTGGGGGTGGAGGTGGCACTCCCTCCCTGGACCCCGCCATGCAGAGGTGGCTTGAGCCCCACTGGCCCTTGCCTCCCCAAAATAGAAGTCAAACTACACCTATGCCCAAGGCCCCTGCTCCGAGACCCCCCTTCCCTACCCCCACTGAGCCCTGGAGTTTTTATAGCAGGTTGAGGGGAGCCTCAGAGAGAAAAGGGTTGAGAACCCCTGGTATAGGAGAACAATGTAGACCCTTAAAGGCTGTTTCTAGTTGTTTAACCAACTCAGTAGTCTGACCAGGGGCTAAATCTCCCCCCATAGCTAAAACTGTCTTTCCAATTATTTGATTTTACTTGGCCACTAATTACACAACCACATATCTACAGGCCTGCTGCCTCTTTCATTGCACAAGATGGACAATGAACGAGGAAGAGCGTTGCAAGACGACAAAGAAATTCTCATTGGTTTAATGCACTGGATCTGGAACCAGGAAAACTGGCTTTTTCGTATTCAAACTTCCTATGGGATGTTGAGCAAGACTGTCATGGAGCATACATGCAAGAGTGCTGAATATAGGTTACCAGGACAACCTTTTCCTAACTTTTGAAAGGCTTGCCTTTTAATCTTCAGAGTGTAGTTTCTTGTGTGTGACAGCATTATGTTTCTGAGAACAAACTGAGGGGGTGCTCTTTGCATGGCTGTCCAGAAGTAGCCCGGGGTTTGAGGAGCACAGATAGCTAAGTCTCATAACAGCCCTTCTGTGTATCTTTAGGAGTGCTGTGTGCACACTGTTTTGTGCCTTTTCTTGATACATCTAGCTGGCTTCAATTTTAGTATTTCAACAGCGTATTTTCACTCTTAAACTGCTTCCATAGACAAACCTCAGAAAGGCCACACAGTTTTCTGTTTACCATAAATAATATAAGAAGATAACTTTTTAAATTGAAATCATACTTCCATATAATGGTTTGTCCTAAGCAGCCCTCCCAAGCTCTCCTCTTTGCTTTCTTCAATTCCTTTCTCAGTGCCTCAATTACTCTCGTTTGAAATTACAAACAATAAAACCCTCTTGTAAAAGGTGGAATTGCACCTCAAAGGCATCTTTTTATGACAACAGTGAGCAAAAGAAAAAATCCCACCATTTTAAGAAGTAGAATGACCCATTTAATCATTTCTGGAAAGCAGGTTGCTTTCTGTGTTATATGTTCCAATACTGTGCTCTCAGCTGATCCTCGGTTATCCTCAATATTATGTTTTCTCTATTGATTTTACAGATGCTGCAATGTGAATAAAAACAGCGTACACAACATTCAGGTTAAGGTGGTACAGAAAGCCTGACAAGGCCAAATAGTGACTGTGAAATTAAACAAAGTGCCATGGAAATGTCCAAAGCCCTTTTAATTCCAGGGAGTATCCTTCTAAAGAGCTATGTTAAGGTGGGATGAATGTGGTGTACATTGTGTCACATTCCAATTCTAGAAAAGGTCAGGGTTATGTAAGGAATTGGGAAAGGAGGGGAGGTTCTTTGTGCCCTTTGCCATACTGTGCATCCATGTAATGGCCAAGCAGAATCTTGCCCTTGGTTATTAGGATTATTAGGTTATTATCTTGCCCTGGGATCAATGCATAATTAAGAAAATATGAGGGAATTTTTTTTTAAAAAAGTACATGTTTAACTAGCCTAGCAAATTACACAGTAACTTTCTCATTTAGCCTTAATCCCTGGTACAGATCTGCTGCAAAGGACACAACACGCTACAGAAATTCAACAAAAGCGGGATCTGCTCTGTATGGGCTGTGTCCAAAATAGCAGCGAGTAGGGGCTGGAGGTAAATGTAGACTAATTTTCTGTTTGCAAATCATCAATGTGCAGTTGCAAATGTTTTTCAGTTCAGTACTCATTATCATCTGCCAAATATTTTCTGGGACTGGCTCTTGATCTGTAGATCTTCATGAGCACTTCTTTGCATCTATCTGATCATCAAAATTCAAGATATGGTGTTTAGTTTTGATAGAGCATATCAAATGACCTTCAGTTCATTTGCAAATTTGACATCATCAGCTCAGGATTAAACAAAGACTGTGAATGGCTAGCCAGCTACAAGAGCAGTTTCTCCTCCCTTGGTGTTCACACCTCAACTGCTAGAAGAGGGCCTCATCCTCCCTGATTGAACTAACCTCATTATCCCTAGCCTGATTCTTGCTTGCATATTTATACCTGCCTCTGGAAATTTTCACTACATGCATCTGATGAAGTGGGTATTCACCCATGAAAGCTTATGCTCCAATACGTCTGTTAGTCTATAAGGTGCCACAGGACTCTTTGCTGCTTTAATAGAGGTCTGTTCACTGCAAAATATGGTGCAAATAAGCATAATTGGCATTCTTTGATTGGAACATAACTAGACCTGCAGATGAGCAAAACTATTACATCAGCTTAGCTGTGTAGGTTAATTTGTAGAAAAACTGCTTTGATTCTAGGCAGGGTGACTAGTTTCTTGGACACTAAACAATACGTTACATTCAATCAAACAATTAAAGCCTGGTGGCTCTGGGTAACTCTGTTATTTTGAAGTGCTTTTAAAATATTTGCATGAGGAGAATTACAAAACAGCAGGCAGGGTTGACATTTTGCTTGCTAAGTTTAAAGAGCAATTCCTAGTGGTTCTTTGCCATGTTCTTGGAATGTTACATTGTGCTGACCTTATGGTGTTGAGGTGTTCTATGATAAACAACATCAGAGCAAAGGTACTGGCACTCTCCTTAAAAACCGAAACAAAACCAATGACTGTGCAATAGTTTCAACCCTTTCTTTAAGTGAACTGCCTCTCCTTCAAACTGACAGTTTGATTCTGAACACTGAGGTCAGGAAAATTACTAGTAGCTTTCAATTACTGGAGTAATTGCTACATACAATGGGTAATAGTAAACAATAAATACTGGTATCATTTATCTGGTAGTGTATGCAACATATTTTGTGATACATTAACATTTTCTTTTAAATGGCAGTGGAGAGCAACAGGAAGTTGTGCAACCACAAGTTTGTATATTATGTTGAAGTCACCTGAAGTATAATGAGCTAAAGAAAGCAATGTTGCTCAAAGCTTGACAAACAATGCAAATCTGCAGTGAAGGATGGCCGGGCATCTGAAAGCCAAGGTAGCTCAAGATTTTAAATTCCGTACATTACACATGGAAAAGGCTCTCTCATGTTGTAAACAACTTAGATGCTGAAATTCACAGTGTATTGTGGCTGGCAAGCTGGAGTACCGTGTTTGATTTCCATGAGCCGAGCTGATCGGAATGGGTTCTGCATTTCAAGTCAGAGGCTGCGGTGCCTCTCCAGGGTGCTGAACAGGTTAGCCTCTCGCTCGCTCCCATTCGTTTAATTCGTCTATCAGAGAAGGGCAGAGAACAAAGTAATATTTTTAAAAGGCATGCCCCGCCATTGACTCGAACATCAAAACAAAGCACACACAATACATTTCTTGTTAAACAGGTGGTCTGCCTTAAATAAAAAGGGATCCATTTCCCAGTCTGTCATAGACAACTGCTGCAGGCCGAAAGCACTTATGATGTCAAATGCTGAAGCAGAACTGAGTTAATCCAAACGTCGTCGTCGTCATCATAATATATATAAATCTGTCCCTTTCTGCAGCACAAATTCAAAAGAAGGGACAATGGTTATGACCCTGCTCCTATTGAAGCCAATGGCAAAATTCCCATTAATGTCAGTGGAGCAGGACTGGACGCAATAATTGGATAAAGATGAGAAACACTGAGCATTTAGCATTTGATCATGGATAAGTGGGTCTGATTTTCAGAGGTGCTGAGCACCCACAGGTCTTATACAGGTCAGCGGGAGCTGCGACAGCTCAGTACCTCTTGAAAAATCAGGCCAAAAACATTTCGATGAAATCCCATTATGTTTAAACTGTGTCAAGCCATTAGTTATCAGAGATCTACCGTATTAGGAGTATATGACCATCCAAAACATTTCAGATGCAAAAGAAGCCAAGGTAGACAAAGAAGGCGTCACCCATATACAATTGCTATAAAAATACTAGAAAAGTACTAGCTGTGTAAAGGGGCCCATTAAACAAGCAACCTCACCTCACTCCCGCATCTATGAGTCATAATCACATTCAGGGGAACGCTAAACGGAGGACAGGAGACTATACTAATCATATTGATTAACTTGACCAGATAACCCTTTTCTAACAGTTATTTTCAAACACTGGGCCGTATTTTGATCTATTATACCAGTGTTAATGCAGATGACTCCATTGAGTCAGTGGGACATCTCTGGATTTATACCTGTATATTTGAAGCTACTCTGAAGTCATAGCAGTATAGCGGAAAATGGACTATGGCTCTTTATTCTCTTCTTTAAGAAGCTCCAAATTAAATAACTGCATTGATGCAAAATATTTAATCAAAATTACAAGTAAAACAAAGGAAATATATGCTCACCACTTTGAAACAAGAAGCAGAGCCTTTCATTACCTCTCTCATAATTTATTAATATGTTTCATACAAGTTCTCTCTTGTGCATTAATTGCAATCAATTCATAGACAGTATTGCTAGGAAACAAACCTTTTAGAAGGATCAGTTCCTTAAAAAGTAAAAATAGGGAAGTATTTGTAGCGGCTATCCTCCTGCAACAATTAGACTCCTGGAAGACTCTCTAGATATCTGACAGAATATGGAGATGTTATCATTTAATTGCTTCTAAGATATAAAAGAAATGAGCAGGGCAAGGACAGCAGTGAAATAGACAAATGCATTTAAAGAAACAAAACTGGATGATCAAGTGAGACAAATTCAGACTAGAAATAAAGGTGCCAATTTTTATCTGTGAGAGTAATTAACCATTTTAACAGCTTACCTAGGGATGTGGTGGATTCTCCATCTGCTGAAGTCTTTAAATCAAGGCTGGATATTTTCCTAAATGGTATGCTCTGGCTCACCCAGAAGTTATGGGCTCAATGTAGGAATCACTGGGTGAAGTGCTGTGGCCTGTGTTATGCAGTTCAGACTAGATGATCATAATGGCTCATTCTAGTCTGAAAATGTATGAATGTAGGACTCTGTAACTGGCCCAGCCAGCCAATGGGAGCTTTACTTCAACAAGGACTATAATGATGCTGATCTTAATCTTGGAAGCTTTGGCCCTGATTCAGGAAAGCACTGAAGCAGTGTTTAAGTTCATTGCTATTTGGAACAGCACTTAATCATATGCTTAAGTCCCATTTACTTCCATAAGATTTAAGCATTAGAGGCAAAACATGTGCTTCAGTGCTGTCCCAAATAGGGATGCTTTTCTAAATTGGGACCTTAAGGAATTGTCTTATTCTTAAAAATGAGAGCAAATGTTTAAAGATCAAGGGTAACATCATTTTTTTTATGCCATAATTCAGCTCCAACATTCTGTTCTTCCCATCTTGGCAAAACTTCCGTTAATTTACAACAGAAATGATTTCTCATAACCACTGAATCATGCCCTTGAACACCTTCATTTCAACCCTGCCACAGCCCAAGAAGTCTTAGTTGGAACCCATTCCCTGCATTTCCAGATTTGATATCAGAAGAAACTTCATCTCTCACAAAAGGGAGATGCTTAGAGAGAAATATTGAAAATGTGGTCAAAGTAAAGAATGTTAAGAGTAAGAGTAAAAAGAAAAGGAGTACTTGTGGCACCTTAGAGACTGACCAATTTATTTGAGCATGAGCTTTCATGAGCTACAGCTCACTTCATCGGATGCATACCGTGGAAACGGCAGAAGACATTATATACACAGAGACCAGGAAACAATACCTCCTCCCACCCCACCCTCCTGCTGGTAATAGCTTATCTAAAGTGATCATCAAGTTGGGCCATTTCCAGCACAAATCCAGGTTTTCTCACCCTCCGCCCCCCCCCCCCACAAACTCACTCTCCTGCTGGTAATAGCCCATCCAAAGTGACCACTCTCTTTAAAATGTGTATGATAATCAAGGTGGGCCATTTCCAGCACAAATCCAGTCTCTAAGGTGCCACAAGTATTCCTTTTCTTTTTGCGAATACAGACTAACACAGCTGTTACTCTGAAAAGAGTAAGAGTGTAAGGCAGATTGGGAAATACCGATGAAGATATGTTTGCCACTTGAAGGAACAGAATTCTGATCACAGAGCTTTTCAATCACTTTGACAACTCTACAATGGCAGTGGGAAAATCACCAAGTGGGGGCCTGTAGAATTTATAGTATGTCACAGCTCCTTCACATGGTTTGTTGAGCAACAGCAAACTCACAGGTTTGGTTCTGTTGGTGGTTTGGTTGGTTGGCTTTTTGTGGCCTTTGTCTTAGAAAACAATCCAGGAATGATACATACGTTGCATGTGGGTTAGTATCTACTGTCTGGCAAGTACTATCTACTTGGAACTACTCCTGGGGAAGTGTGTAAATAGCAGTAGAAGGAAAATATTGAACGTAGAGAATGCAAAGCAGTTCAGAAGAAACAGAGATAGACTGTTGTCCAGAAAACCTACTGAGAAAACAGAAAAAAAAAGAGGGTGTTTGACAAACAGACATGGAGGTAAAAAACGGTGAGCATTTCAAATATAGTAAAAATACAATTATCCAAATTCCCTTTATCTGAAAATCCTAGTTATCGGCATGCACAGTGTGTACACCATGTAGCACTATGTTAATTGCCTGCTAATAACTTCTGTTAGCTTCTTAGTGCCTGTTAGTGCTAATCAATGGCTTCATATTTCGTTGTATTTGTACAGCAGTCCTGAGCAGTCACCTGCAGTTACTGGGACCTAATCCTCTTACAGCAGCACAAAGTATTAAGCAAACATGAGCATACTCCCTTCATTTCCTGATTTTCTATATCAGTGAAATTGCAGCTCAAAAGGTTCCGGGGTTGCCCAGCCCATTCGGATAAACCGGAGTATACTGTATAAGCTAAGGGCCTGTCTCCATTGTCACACCAGTGTAAAAGCAATTCCCCGGACTTCAGCCTAGTCTATGTTTTCAGCCTCTCTGCACAGATACCACGGTGGAGAATGGTTTGGAAGAGTTATCTGAGGGAAGGGATCAGAAGGAGACCCCATCGACTGGAAGGCATGGGATGCATTGTCCTAGGGATGAGGGTTCCATGACCACCACTCCCAAGAGAAGGAGATGGGTGGTGGTGGTCGGGGACTTCCTCCTAAGGGGGATGGAATCATCCATCTGCCTTCCAGACTGGGAGACTCGAGAAGTGAGCTGTTTGCCTGGAGCTAGAATTCAGGGTGTGATGGAGTGTCTGCTGAGACTGATCAAGCCTTCAGACCACTATCCCTTCCTACTTCTCCACATGGGCACCAATTATACTGCCAAGAATAACCCTGAGCGGGTCACTGCAGACTACGTGGCTCTGGGAAGAAGGATAAAAGAGTTTGAGGTGCAAGTTGTGTTCTCATTCATCCTCCCTGTTGAAGGAAAAGGCCCAGGTAGGGACCATCAAATTGTGGAGGTAAATGTGTGGTACACAGGTGGAGTTGGAGAGAGGGCTTTGGATTCTTTGACCATGGGATGTTGTTTGAGGAAGAAGGATTGCTAGGGAGAGATGGGATCTACCTAAAGAAGAGAGGGAAGAACATCTTCACAGACAGGCTTCCTAACCTAGTGAGGAGGGCTTTAAACTACGTTCACCGGGGGACGGTGACCTAAGCCCAGAGATAAGTGGGGAAGTGGGATACCAGAAGGAAACACAAGGAGGAGGGTGCAATGGGGGAGGCCTACTGATTCATACTGAGAAAGTAGGGCAATCGGCTAGTTATCTTAGGTGACTGCACATGAATGCAAGAAGCCTGGGAAACAAGCAGGGAGAACTGGAAGTCCTGGCACAGTCAAGGAACTATGATGTGATTGGAATAACAGAGACTTGGTGGGGTAACTCACATGACTGGACAACTGTCATGCATGGGTATAAACTGTTCAGAAAGGACAGGCGGGGGCGAAAAGGTGGAGGAGTTGCACTGTATGTAAGGCCATGTCTACAATACGAAAGTGCTCCGATTTTATAGAAGTCAATTTTTGGGAACAGATTGTATAAAGTTGAGTGCATGCATCCACACTAAGCACATTAATTCAGTGGTGTGCGTCCACAGTACCGTGGCAAGCATCGACATTCTGAGCAGTGCACTGTGGGTAGCTATCCCACAGTTCTCGCAGTCCCCACTGCCCATTGGAATTCTGGGCTGAGCTCCCAATGCCTGATGGTGCCAAAAATTTGTTACGGGTGGTTATGGGTAAATATCGTCAGTCAACCCTCCCTTCCTCCCTCCATGAAAGCAACAGCAGACAATCATTTTGCGCCCTTTTCCCTGAATTGCCTGAGCAGACGCCACAGCACGGCAAGCATGGAGCCCGTTCAGCTCACCGCAGCAGTTATGACCATTGTAAACACCTCGCACATTATCGTGCAGTTTATGCAGAATCAGCACCTGAAAAACCAGGCGAGGAGGCGACAGCTGCGCAGTGATGAGGACATGAACACAGATTTCTCCAAAACCATGGTCCCTAGGAATTTGGAGATCATGGTGTTACTGGGGCAGGCTCATGCCGTGGAACACTGATTCTGGGCCCTGGAAACAAGCACAGAGTGGTGGGACTGCATAGTGCTGCAGGTTTCAGATGATTCCTAGTGGCTCCGAAACTTTCGCATGCGTAAGGACACTTTCATGGAACTTTGTGACTTGCTTTCCCCTGCCCTGAAGCGCAAGAATACCAAGATGAGAGCAGCCCTCATGGTTCACAAGCGAGTGGCAATAGCTCTGTGGAAGCTTGCAACACCAGACAGCTACCAGTCAGTCGGTAATCAATTTGGAGTGGGCAAATCTACTGTGGGGGTTGCTGTGATGCAAGTAGCCAACGCAATCATTGAGCTGCTGCTATCAAAGGTAGTGACTCTGGGAAATGTGTAGGTCATACTAGATGGCTTTGCTGCAATGGGATTCCCTAACTGTGGTGGGGCTATAGATGGAACTCATATCCCTATCTTGGGACCGGACCACCAGGGCAGCCAGTACACAAACCACAAAGGATACTTTTCAATGGTGCTGCAAGCACTGGTGGATCACAAGGGACGTTTCACCAACATCAACGTGGGATGGCCGGGAAAGGTTCATGACGCGCGTCTTCAGGAACTCTGGTCTGTTTAAATGGCTGCAGGAAGGGATTTACTTCCCAGACCAGAAAATAACTGTTGGAGATGTTGAAACGCCTATAGTTATCCTTGGGGACCCAGCCTACCCTTTAATGCCCTGGCTCATGAAGCCGTACACAGACACCCTGGACAGTAGTACGGAGCTGTTCAACTATAGGCTGAGCAAGTGCAGAATGGTGGTAGAATATGCATTTGGATGTTTAAAGGGTCGCTGGTGCAGTTTACCGACTCGCTCAGACCTCAGCGAAGCCAATATTCCCATTGTTATTGCTGCTTGCTGTGTTCTCCAAAATCTCTGTGATGTTAAGGGGAGACATTTATGGTGGGGTGGGAGGTTGAGGCAAATCACCTGGCTGCTGAATACACGCAGCCAGACACCAGGGTGGTTAGAAGAGCACAGCAGGAAGCGCTGCGCATCAGAGAAGCTTTGAAAACCAGTTTCATGACTGTCCAGGGTACTGTGTGACACTTCTGTTTGTTTCTCCTTGATGAAAACCGGCCCCCTTTGTTGCCTCTAAATTCTCTGTAAGCCACCCGCCCTCGCCCCTTTGATCATAGCTTGCTTGCAAAGGAAATAAAGTCACTATCATTTAAAAAAACATGTATTCTTTATTAATTGATTATAAAAATAGGGAGATAACTCACAAGGTAGCCCGGGTGGGGTGTGGGAGGAGGGTAGGAGGGAAGGAAAAGGCCACTTTAAAAATTCTTGAATGACAGCCTTCTGTTGTTTGGGCTGTCCACTGTGGTGGAGTGGTTGGGTGCCCGGAGCCTCCCACCCCCACGTTCTTGGGCGTCTGAGTGAGGAGGCTATGGAACTTGGGGAGGAGGGAGGGCGGTTAAACAGGGGCTTCAGCGGCAGTCTGTGATCCTGCTGCTGTTCATGAACCTCCACCAGACGTCGGAGCATGTCCGTTTGATCCTGCAGTAGCCCCAGCATTGCCTCATGTCTCTTCCTGCTGCCACCTCTCCTCACGTTCATCGGCCACTTTCCTGTACTCTGCTATTGTGCCCCTCCACACATTCTGCTGAGCTCTGTCAGTGCCAGATGACTGCATGAGCTCAGAGAACATTTCATTGCCTGTGCATTTTTTTCACCGCCTTATCTGAGATAGCCTTTGGGATGGAGGAAGGAGGCTTGAAACATTTGCAGCTGCTGGAGGAAAAAAGGGAAGTGAAGTATTTAAAAAGATACGTTTTACAAAACAATGGCTATTCTCTTTCACGGTGAACAACACTATTCACATTACATAGCACATGTGATTTTGGTACAAGGTCGCATTTTGCATCTTATATTGAGTGCCTGCGGCTTTGGTGTTAGAGATCACACACACAGGGCCGGGCAACAGAATTCAGATTGCAGGCGGCCATGGTAAGCAATTGTCTTTTGGCTTCTGCAACCTTCATAACAGCAGTGCCCTCCTCTCCCATACCAAGCAAAGCACATTGAGTTAGCCATTTAGTGCTGCAGTTTTCCTGTTAACGTGCAGCAGCAGAAACCAAACTAACCGCCCCCCCCTCCAATTCTCCGGGATGATTGCTTTACCCCTCACCCAACCGCGTGACTGGTATCAGGAAAGATCCCTGCTAGCCAAATGTGAACAGTTCAGCGCCAATGCCCCACCCCACCATGTGACTAACTGTGGGGAGGATTTCTTTTCAGCCACAGGCAAACAGCCCAGTAGGAACGGCTACCTCTGAATGTCCCCTTAATTAAATTCCCCTATTTCAACCAGATTACCACGAACGATATCACTCTCCTGAGGATTACACAGAGAGATAAAGGACGGATGTTGCTTGAATGCCAGCAAACACCGGGACCATACGCTGCCAGGCTTTGTCATGCAATGATATCAGATTACTTGCTACTAGCAAGGCGTGGTAAAGTGTCCTACCATGGAGGACGGAATAAGGCTGCTCTCCTCAGAAACCTTCTGCAAAGGCCTTTAGAGTACCTCCAGGAGAGCTTCATGGAAATGTCCCTGGAGGATTTCTGCTCCATCCCCAGACATGTTAACAGACTTTTCCAGTAGCAGTACTGGCCACGAATGCATCCCAAGTCCTCAGGGCTACTTAATCATTAAAAAACGCTTGCTTTTATAACATGTATTACATTTAAAAAAGGTACACTCACAGGGGTCCCTTTTCCGGCTTTGTTGGGTTGGGAGGGTATTTCAGTCAGGGTGATAAAAAGATCCTGGCTGTCGGGGAGAATGGTGTGCTGTGTGCTCTCCTCAAGCTTCTCCTCCTCCTCCTCCTCCTCCTCCTCATCTTCCCTGTCCGCAAAATCCTCAGGCATGGCGGAGAGTACCCCATCATCGGAGTCCACGGACAGGGGTGGGGTCGTGGTGGCGCCCCCCCCCAGAATTGCATGCAGCTCAGTGTAGAAGCGGCATGTCTGGGGCTCTGTCCTGGAGCATCAGTTTGATTCTTTGGTTTTCTGGTACGCTTGTCTGAGCTCCTTAAGTTTCACTCGGCACTGTGTTGCATCCCTGCTGTAGCCTCTGTCCCTCATGGCCTCGGAGGTTTTTTTAAATGTTTTGGCATTTCGTCTTTTGGAACGTAGTTCTGATAGCACGGATTCCTCTCCCCATACAGCAATCAGATCCCGTACCTCCCGTTCGGTCCATGCTGGAGCTTTTTTTCAATTCTGGGACTGCATGGTCACCTGTGCTGATGAGCTCGCCTGGCCAAACAGGAAATGAGATTCAAAAGTTCCTGGGGCTTTCCCTGCACACCTGGCCAGTGCATCTGAGTTCAGAGTGCTGTCCAGAGCGGTCACAATGGTGCACTGTGGGATAGCTCCCGGAGGCCAATACCTTCAAATTGCGTCCACACTAACCCTAATTCAAAACGGCGATGTCGATTTCAACACTAATCCCCTCGTTGGGGGGAGAGTACAGAAATCGGTTTTAAGATCCCTTTATGATGAAAAGAATGGCTTCTTTGTGTGGACGGGTGCAGGGTTAATTTGATTTAACGCTGCTAAATCCGACAAACTCGTACTGTAGACCAGGCCTAAGAGAGCACTATGATTGCTCAGAACTCCAGTATGAAACTGGAGAAAAGCCTGTTGAGAGCCTTTGAGTTTAGAGGCGAGAGAAACAAGTGTGATGTCGTGGTGGGTGTCTACTCTAGACCACCAGACCAGAAGGATGAGGTATACAAGGCTTTCTTCAGAAGTTTACAGATCACAGGCCCTGGTTCTCATGGGGGACTTCAATCACCCTGACATCTGCTGGGAGAGCAGTACAACAGTGCACAGACAATCCAGGAAGTTTTTGGAGAGTGTTGGGGACAACTTCCTGGTGAAAGTGCTGGAGGAACCAACTAGGGGCCATACTCCTCTTGATCTGCTGCTCACAAACAGGGAAGAATTGGTAGGGGAAGTAGAAGTGGGTGGCAACTTGGGCAGCAGTGACCATGAGATGATCGAGTTCAGGATCCTGACTAAAGGGAGAAAGGAAAACAGCAGAATATGGACCCTGGACTTCAGAAAAGCAGACTTTGACTCCCTCAGGGAATGGATGGGCAGGATCCCTTGGGAGGCTAATATGAGGGGGAAAGAAGTCCAGGAGAGCTGGTTGTATTTTAAAGTAGCCTTATTGAGGGCGCCGGAACAAACCATCACGATGTGCAGAAAGAATAGCAAATATGGCAGATGACCAGCTTGGCTTAACAGAAAAATCTTTGATGAGCTTAAACACAGAAGGGAAGCTTACAAGAAGTGGAAACTTGGACAGATTAACAGGGAGGAGTATACAAATATTTCTCAAGCATGCAGGGGTGTAATCAGGAAGGCCAAAGCACAACTGGAGTTGCAGCTAGCAAGGAATGCAAAGGGTAACGATAAGAGTTTCCACAGTTATGTTAGCAACAAGAAAAAAGTTAAGGAAAGCATGGGACCCTTACTGAATGGGGGTGGCAACATAGTGACAGATGATGTGGAAAAAGCTGAAGTACTCAATGCTTTTTTTGTCTCAGTTTTCACAGACAAGGTCAGCTCCCAGACTGCTGCACTGGGCAGCACAGTATGGGGAGGAGGTGAGCAGTCCTCAGTGGTGAAAAAGCAGGTTAAGGACTATTTAGAAAAGCTAGACATGCACAAGCCCATGGGTCCAAATCAAATGCATCCGAGGGTGCTGAGGGAGTTGGCTGATGTGATTGCAGAGCCATTGGCCATTATCTTTGAAAACTCGTGGCAATCAGCCAACCGGATGACTGGAAAAAGGCAAATACAGTGCCTATCTTTAAAAAAGGGAAGAAGGAGAATCTGGAGAACTACAGACTGCTCAGCCTCACCTCAGTCCCTGGAAAAATCATGGAGCAGGTCCTCAAGGAATCCATTTTGAAACACTTGGAGGAGAGGAAGGTGATCAGGAACAATCAACATGGATTCACCAAGTAAAGTCATGACTGACCAACCTGATTGCCTTCTCTGATGAGATAACTGGCTCTGTGGATATGGGGAAAGCGGTGGACGTGATATATTTTGACGTTTTGATACGATCTCTTGAAACAGCAAGTTAAAAAAGTATGGATTGGACGAATGGACTACAAGGTGGATAGAAAGCTGGCAAGATCATTGGGCTCAACGGGTAGTGATCAACGGCTCGATGTCTAGTTGGCAGCCAGTATCAAGCGGAGTGCCCCAGGGCTCAGTCCTAGGGCCAGTTTTGTTCAACAGCTTCATTAATGATCTGGATGATGGGATGGATTGCACCCTCAACAAATTTGCAGATGACAGTAAGCTGGGGGGAGAGGTAGATCTGCTGGAAGGTAGGGATAGAGTCCAGAGTGACTTAGACAAATTGGAGGATTGGGCGAAAAGAAATCTGAAGAGTTTCAACAAAGATAAGTGCAGAGTCCTGCACTTAGGATGGAAGAATCCCATGCACTGCTACAGGCTGGGGACAGACTGGCTAAGTGGCAGTTCTGCAGAAAAGGGGATTACAGTGATGAGTCAACAATGTGCCCTTGTTGCCAAGAAGGCTAACGGCATATTGGGCTGTATTGTAGGAGCATTGCCAGCAGATCAAGGGAAGTGATTATTCCCTTCTCTTCAGCACTGGTGAGGCCACATCTGGAGTACTATCCAGTTTTGGGTCCCCCACTAAAGAAAGGATGTGGACAAATTGGAGAGAGTCCAGGGGAGGACAATGAAAATGATTAACGGGATGGGACACGAGTTATGAGGAGAGGCTGAGAGAACTGGGCTTATTTAGTCTGCAGAAGAGAAGAGTGAGGGGGAATTTTATAGCAGCCTTCAACTACCTGAATGGGAGCGGGGGTCCAAAGAGGATGGAGCTAGGCTGTTCTCAGTGGTGGCAGATGACAGAAGCAGCAATGGTCTCAAGTTGTAGTCTAGGTCGCAGGGAGGTCTAGGTTGGATAGTAGAAAAAAAGTATTTCACTAGGAGGGTGGTGAAGCACTGGAATGGGTTACCTAGAAAGGTGATGGAATCTCCTTCCTTAGAGGTTTTTAAGGCCTGGCTTGACAAAGCCTTGGCTGGGATGATTTAGTTGTGGTTGGTCCTGCTTTGAGCTGGGGGTTGGACTAGATGACCTCCTGAAGTCTCTTCCAACCCTAATCTTCTAAGATGCTATGATACTCTAGGAAATTAGGTTGGTATAACTACATCGCCTAGAGGTGTGAAAAATTCACACCCCTGAACGATGCAGTTAAATTGCCCTAACCCTCTGTGTAAACAGCCCTAGGTTGAGGGGAAAATTCTGTCAACCTTGCTACTGCCTCTCAGGGAGGTGGAGTACCTATGTTGACAGGAGAAGCCCTCCCATCAGAGTAAGTAGTGTCTTCACAGTGGCACAGCTGTGCTGCTACAGCATTTTAGACGGAGACAAGCCCATAGCGAAGTTACCAGCATCTGTTACCAATAACTGAACAACTGATAATGAACCAGTGTAAAGCAGAGATCAGAACTGGGCACGAAGTGCCAGATCCTCAGCTGGCACAAATTGGCTTATCGCCATTCAATGAAGTTACACCAGTTTACACCAGCTGAGAATCTGGCCCCCCAGCATTGAAAATGGGAAGGAAATTTGTATCTAGCATTGGGGTAAAGAAACATCATCTCCAGATAAACATGAAGCCTGTAGAAGCTGAAAAAGGAGAGAATTTAAATGTAAAGCAGCAGCTACTGTGAGAATGAAGAAATAAGCATCAAACGCTGAAGATTTCAAACAAAAATACTGCCCACATGCAGTAGAGAACTATTCAGTGACCACCTGTTTCTCTGCTACACACACACACAAAAGGCTGTTTTCCATGGCATCATTAATGCAATGGCAGTGCGAACTAGCTTCCTGGCTGTCATGTTTGCTGATATGTTTTGCATGAGCGCTAAAGTCACGAGCCCCTGACTAGGGTTTGCAAGTCTTTTCTTTTCCACAACTGTCTCTCCAAATTAGGAGGACAGACATGGGATTGAGTCAGCAATTGAAATTGTACAGAGCACGAGAAAGCAAGAGATTAAGGAGAGTGCAGTGGAGTAGGAGGACGTTGATTGGCATTGCTGATAGTCTATGACAAGAGGAAAGCAGGTCTGGAGAAACAGCCTTCATGGAAGTCTATAGACTAAATATTGACTTTGCACTGGAGGGAGAAGAAAGAGCCCCTTCCCAGTTCACCCTTTCAGGAGGCAGTCAGATATGGTGGCTTGTCCTCTCCCTCGCAAACAGTCCCATACATTTTAAAAGGAAAGACTATCACAGAAGGTTGGGGATGAGTCCAGAACCCAAGCCCTTCTGCCCCAGCTAGCATTTGGAGTGCTTGAAGGAGTGCACAGAATACCTCTTGTATAATTTGTGGCAAGTCCCCAACATCCCTAAAGGCATTATGCCTTATGTAGGCATATCACCTTCACGCACTAGCACTTGGACACCCACTTCCCAGGCCCCAATACTTCCCTGGTTTTCAGAGCAGTAATTTAACTCTGTGTATTTGTTTCATTTTAAAATATCCTTAGCCTTTGAAAGATTTGGAGCCAATTAATGGACTGTAACACAACTTTACTAGGCAGAGTTCCCCCGTCATAGCACTGATTGTTTCTCCAAATTTGGGCGTAGGCCTATGCCTTATTAACCCTATGGCGCACTGTGCTAGAAAAGTGCCGCAGAAAACACGTAGAAATTGCATTTAGTTCAAGTCCCAGTGCACGTGTGCCATATGAAAATTAGCACTTTTGGTACAAGGAGCGAGAGATTCACCTCTCATTGCAGAGGAGATATCTGTTCATAAGTCCTAATATTATTGTAATATTATTACAAAATAATTCCTTAAGTGAACATCTCCCAAAATGTCTGATTTTTCCAGGTCTACAAACAGGCTGTGTGTTGTGTGGTTGGTTTGTTTGTTATGTTTGTTTTTTGCCTAATCCACTTGAGCATAACATCAGTTTTCAGGCACAGGGTCAGATCTCTAAATATCACAGGACACTGCTACATTCGGCCACAATTAATTTATTACCATATTCTTATAATACCTGATACCAATACTGGGGAAAAGGATGTTGGTGGGAAATGCCCTGTAATCTGTAACAATAACTTGGTACACCTTATATTTCTTTCTATTTTGTTTAAAGGGATTTTTTTCTACCTAAAAGATTTAGGTCAGTTCGCATTGTTCATGGGTAACAACTAGTTCATTTGCAAATCCTGAATAGAATGCACATGTTGTTGGCAGGCTTACATGTGCCCGAAGGGGTCTTGGATGAAGAGAATTGAGGACTTCAGTTACCATCATGCCAGTCCCTTAACCTTAACCTGCATGAACATGCATTCAAAATATTGGCACAGGTACAAAAATAAGCGAACAAAAACAACAGTAGTGAGAATAACACTGAGCACTGGAAATATTCCAACCTTAAACAGCACACTTATGAGACATCATTTTTGGCTTTTGTATTCAAATGTTATTACAGCCTCTATATTAACTACTTACCTTGTATATGAAAATTGTTCTCTCAAAGGATTGCAATTTTGACCTCAACAGGAGCATCTGCTCTTAAGAGAACTTTACATTCTTGCTCCCTCTACTGTTCTGAGATATCATAGACATACCGATCCTTTTACTTATTCCTTTTCAGAATGTTTTTCTCGTTATTTCCTCTCTCATCACATCCAGCCAACAGAGTAACCTGATCACAAAAGAACATCACAAAAGAACGCCTTCACGAGGGCGTTACTTTGAAATTTAAACACATCCCACCAACTTGGCACGATACTAGATAACCCAAAAATTCTGTGAGGGAGATCCCTTACATCAGTCAAATCAAAGCTAAAAACATACAGCTTGTCACGTTTGCCAACAGTGCGATATTGGGAGAGGGAGGATGCGGCACATGTGAATTATCAAACCTGCCCACTAAAGACATATGGTAACTAACCATTGCGGTCATATACCCAAAGCAAAGAGAAAATGCGTGTGCTAGTCTTTCTTCAATTTAGTTATTCATAACACTGTGCGCGCACACATATACACAGAGAATTCAGGGCTATCTGCTTAACAACAGAGATATCTAAACAAAATAAAAGAGAATTTCCATTGGCACTTATAGCCTGTTTTCAGGCCAGTGGCTAGAAAATGGGACTCTCACCAAGTAATGAACTCCTGAGCGACATGATTATGTGCAGCAGAGGATGGCAATCAGCAAACTTAACATTTTCCCTGAAGGCTGCTGCTAATTTTTGCTGAAATTTCATTTTTAAAAAAGGATGATTATTCTTTATAGTTGCAAATATAAACCTCGGAATGTGAGCTCAGCATAACTGATGCAATGATATCTGGCTGAATCTCCAGCCAGCCTGAAACAACCATTTTGAGAGTCTGTGTGAACTGCTCTCATTCATCTCAATGGGATGCAATAAACTCTGAAGCCTATTGGTAGCACATCGGCACTGTTAACTAGTTCACTGCTGAACAGAAGCATGCAAGAAAGGAGAGGAATGATCATATTATAAAAATCTGAACCATCTACTATGGATATTTCCTTCTGGTGTCAGGAGTGGGAAGAGTTTAGGTTGTGCGGGAAAGTTCCAACACTTCCTATTTTCCATTCTGAATTCTGACAGTGGTAGTGAAGTGATACCCACAATCAATCAAATAAAATATGAGGGTCAAATTCTACTCTCAATTACATCAGTGCGACCTGCTGATGATCTTTAAATTGGGGGTGGGGGGATCTTTGCTTCCAGTAGTTTTCAATGGGCATATTTTTGGACCAAACTATCACTATTTTTGTAATGCATAAAACCTCTTGGTTGAGAAGATTTAGAATTAATACGACCTTTTTTTTAAAATGAATAGGACAACTTCTTCTCTTTTTTATGTCTGTGAATTACTGTACCAAACTCACTGCACACAATTCTCTTCCAAACTGATAAATATTCTTTCAAGTTCACATATATAGTCCACCAATGACATCTAGCAATTACTTAATTATTGTGACATACTCCTTAGAGATATGTCATAGGGCCAAATCATCCCCTCACATATTTGGGTTCAGCTTTCATTGTCTTTACTGTGGGTTGTTTCTGCTTACTGAGAGCAGATTTTAGCCTGACTTTACTATTTAAAAGGAGCAATCATAATCCACTTGCAGCTTCAGAAGGCTTTTGCTGTGTGCTGAGCATTGGACCGTTAAACTATCGTATTTTGATAAATTCTTTCATTACATTTTAAAGGTCCAATATCATCTCTTAATAACAAACCGGGTCATACCCCTCTTTCTTAAGAAAGCTGCTGATTGAAAGAAGAAAACAAATAATCTTTTTTTCCTCCCTTTTATTTTTCTAGGCTGCTCGTATTCTATTTGGTCCCAAATCAAAGCAAGATAAAAGCAAATTAAAGATTCTATTAATCTGTTATTCACATTTGGCTAGAGATGCCTTTCCTGTTATCTAATGCCACATTATTTAATACACTTGGTTTTATATGTTTGGGAGAAAAGTGGAATACAATATATTTGCAGGTTTCAGAGTAGCAGCTGTGTTAGTCTGTATCTGCAAAAAGAAAAGGAGGACTTGTGGCACCTTAGAGACTAACAAATTTATTTGCAGAAGATAAAGTTTTATTTAAACTTGGTAAATATTTATATGCACATGTGAGCAAAATTTAAAGCCCTGCATGGATAAGCAAATGAACTGCAAGAATCAGAAATGTATTGTATTATCAAACAGGGGGATGTGTTTTTTTGTTCATTCTAATTCACTGGGCAAAAATATAATAGGTGGGATTTTCAAAAGCACCATCAAACATTTTTCATTTCTCCCTCCTCTCCCCACTTTGACCATTTCCTCTTTTTGTCACTGAAAAAGAGCAGGAGGAAAAGAAAAAGAGGCAAAGGCAGGAGAGAGGAAAAATCAAAACCGAAAACACAAGAAAACAAATCTTGTAAAATAGTTTCTGATTTTGGTGATAAAACAATTTTTTCATTAAAAATGCCATATTTTCAACACTTTTTTCATTAGAAAAATGTCAACAGTCTTTACTAGTCACATGTCTGAAAGCCAGAGAACTTTGAAAGGTCCTTGTCATTTACTCATAAGAAGCAAACATTAGAAAGCATGGAACAATGCTAAGTTAGGATTGACCTTTTCCAAAACCAAACTCAGGAACACATGGAAATGCGACACATCTCCAACACCCATAATTCTATCCCAATAATGCTGCCAGCTTGTACAACACCCATCCAAGGCAGATACTTGCCTGTATCAAGTATGGTAATTGCCCTGGTAATGCAGCATTATGCAACAATGGTCAGGCAGCTGGTATGCTGAAACCATTGCTTTTCATACTCCCCAATACCGTACTATTGTTTTTCTTGTGCTTCCCCATCTGTCTGTTTACACTTAGATTGTAAGCGCTTCTGGGCAGGGATCATCTCTCTGATACGTTTGTACAGCACCTAGGATAATGCAGTCCTGGCCACTAAGCATTACCAAATTATACATAATAGTAGGATGCGGGTAGACTGCTGCACGTCTGTGGATTCCATTAAAGCCAATAGGGCTACATGCAGGCATAGCAGTCTGCCTGTGTGCTACATATGGCATTACTAGGGCCTAAATCAATGTCACGGCTAGGTGACATTCTTGACTATGTATTATTTGGCCAGGAACTAGTGCCATCTTAAAACTTTCATACATAAGCAGTTTACTTAAGCATTCACAAGGAAGGGACTGAATTGAGAGACTAATGGTCACACAGCACACCAAAACAAATAGACTTGAAGGAGAAATGGTGACTAATTTTCTTCTACTTTCAGCAGATTCAGAGTACTGACAGAAGAAATTGACTATATTGTATTTTTCTCAACTCTATCAAAATGGGATTAAGTTCCACTGAAAAGCTCTACAATTTATCTGTAAGTTTTGACATAGTTCTACAATCTGGTAACCTTAAAAAATTCACGTGTACACTATCCTCACCCATCATAAGAGCAGTCATAGTGAATAATGTACTCAACCAATTTGCCTCCTCTTTCAGTTTGTGAATCATCTAATCATTTAACTGTAATTTTAAAATCCAGTCAAAAGTAGCTGCCAAATAATTTATATTAATTCATCTGTAGATTTATGAGTTTGTTGTGAGGTTTCAGTATGCATAATTTGAGCTGCATTGCTTGGATTTTGATTGGAAACACAGGTCACATAATATTGACTCTGCTCCCTGACTCACTTATACTAATCCTTGGAATACATTTTTTTTGGTGCAAATAACTGCAATTATGGACAAATTTTGCTTCTGTGAATATTCCCTAATATTTGTTATTAATATGCTGTTTCTGTTAATATGCCTAACAGGAAACTGGTTCACTAGTAGAGTAGTTCACCAATAATACTTAATGGAAAGCAAAATAATTAAGGGCAGTGACCATAGGTGAAGAAAATTCCACATTGTGTTCAGGCTTCAGTCTGTGGCATGCTATTAGTTTTTCAGCTTTTACAGCACCATCTGATGTGGTGAGAGAGACCAGCTAGGAAGGGGTACTAGATCTTACTGCACTCCACACACATTTAGAAACAAGAGGGACACAGAACTGGAACAGAAGCTGGAAGGAGAGATGGGCTCTGGTAACTGTGGAGATCTGGAGGAGGGGCAGCCACTAGGAGAAACAGCTCAGATTTTGAGGTCATTCCGGCTTTGTAACCATGCTACAAACAAAGGTTAAAGTATCATGACCTGGAGCTTTGCAGGGTGGAGTGAAAGCCAGTAATGCGTTGGACGGGGTGTGGTGAGGGCTTACAAAATAAACATGCCTTGGAGGTAGAGAGAGCCTGGGGTCTTAGCAGAAGTAACCCGGGCACACATCAAGTCTTATCCCCTTGAAGAATTTATGATACCACCCCTGCCACATAGGGTCCAGTTTGTCACACATTCAGACAGTCAAATATGTGCCTGGGGACCTGAAACACACTCCTAGTAGAAAGGGAGTAAGACCCACAGCAAGAGATTTCCCACATCTCTTGGAACTCTAACTGCTGGAAATGGCTGATGAAAGCTCTTGTCTGGAGAAAGAGATGTCTGGTGTTTCTGTCACTCTCTAAAGGTGTGAGCCTCAGGAGTCAGCGAGAGGGAGAAAGGAAGGGGTGGGGGAGGAGCGTGCTGAAGCATTTTGCTGAACAGCTTTGAAGCATTGACTCAGTCATCCTTTGCCTTTGCTAACCTTTCCTTTCTAATCCCTTTCTTCAGAGTCTGCCACACAGAGCCTATGTTTTATTGTTTTCTTGTAGCTAATGTGGGTGAACTGTAATTACACATGAATAATTGAGGGCTTGTTAGTGTTTTTAGAAATTGAATGTCCCTGGTCTTTTGCCCTTTCTTTCTTTGCCTTTCTATGAAATAAAACTGTTACCTGTAGTCACCTTTTTAAAAATAGCTGTCGAGTCGGGGCAGAGGGGGACTTGTTTTTCCCCCTCCAGACACCATGTCTGTCTCCATGTTCTTTCAGGGCCAAAAGTCACATATCTCCCCCACCCCGCACCAAAGAGATCTGGCTCACATAATTTATCAAAACACACCAATGAACTAAAAAAGCTATGGAAAAAACATTGGTATAAATATTTTACAAAATAAATTTATATTAAATAATAAATGGGGAAGGGGAATATGTGTACACAAGGACAGATCCAATCAATCAGTCACTGTATGGCCAGCAAGACTCAGGAGAGATTGTGGCGGGAGGAAATGGTGTCACTAAGGAGACAAGACCACTAAGAAACTGCGGGGAGGAGGGTGGGTTGGTGGTAAGGGCCAGGTCACACAGACCAGATTTGGTCACAATATTGAAGAACAAAAGAGGGAAGGGGTTCATTTTGGCTGAGGTTTACCTGCTCCTGACTGAATTATTACTGGTACCAAGTGAATTTGGTTCTTGGGAAAGGTGCTGGACAAGCAGCCCTAGAGGCTGAATCTCTTAGTTACAGAAGAGATACAGAATGAGCATCACAGTGGAAACTTCTCATGGATACAAAAGCAGTATGGGGCAATAGCCTTTGATCAGAACACACAAGGGTCAATTGGGCCCAGTCTGAGAGACGATGAGCACCTTTAATTCTCATTGATGTCCATGGGCCTGATTCTCCACTGCCTTGCAACATGGGTTGTCCTTTACATCTGTGCAAAGTGAATGCAAAATTCTACCATTCTTATGTAATACTGTTTCATCCCCACTTCGCATTCATATTGTGAGTGTGCAGGGGGCAAGAGCAGTGGAGAATCAGGCCTGATAAGAGTAAAGGGTGATCAGCCCTTCATGCCGAGAGCAGTCACAATGATGGTCTTGGTCTCATGTAATAAGTAATCCGCAGACAGGAAGGGACGGGGAAGAAACCTTCACAGCAGTGTACAGGGGTATTTTCAGGCAGAAGAATAAGGTGGAGTCTGGGATATCTCTGCCATGGGCATTAAAAATCATCTGACATTTGGTGCCATCTGGTGCATTCTAAATGATTCTCTTCTCTCAGTAAAATAACACCCATCCCGCACCCCCTCCCCAAATTCTGTGTCACCTCTAACTCCATCATCCCTCAAAGTCACCTCTCCTGTACCTCTAAGACACATTGCACCTTTGTTTTCTTTCACCACAGTCAGCCCCACTATTTCATCTCTACCCTCACCAACTCCACTCACTCCTCCCACAACTAATACTCCTTATTCCACTTCTCTTCTTCCCTCTGCACAGTTCCTTTGCTCCTCCTCCTTGCCTGTCTCTGCCCCACCCCGCACACTGCATCTCTGGTTCCCCCCCTTCATTCCATCTTGTTTCCTCCATTCCCCCACACCAAAAACATTGTTCCCTTTCTCAGCTGGCCCCTACATCAAGTCAGTCTCTAGCAGCTCTATCCGTTGCCTTATCTCCTTCCCCTCAGGCTTCTCCTAGCCCCAGTATCAATTTCTTCAGTAGCCCTGATTTGCTCATCCATAAAAATTCCACTTACCTGTCAGTGGGCCTGGAGAGTGAAAGAGATGGGGAGGGTTCTTAGCCTGATCTGAGCAGCAGGATAGCCGGCTGGGAAAGGCTGTGGCTTGTTGGTGACTTTTGTTGGGTTGGGAGAAGATTCAGCAACCCTCTCCCTTGATGCACTAGAAGGAGGAAGTGAGACTCCACAGAAACTTCTTTTTTCTCCTATGTGAAGGGAGGGACAGAGTAATAAGGCAGATGGTCCTGGCTGCAACATACAGCAGCTACCACTGTGTCACTCTATCCTGCAACTCCTTTCCAAGCATAGCAGACCTACCAGACAGCCACTAGAAGCACTCCTAGAGAGTGTATTCAGTGTACATCAATTGGGTCAGGGAGCGGAGCTCACATCCAGATGGTTTCACAGCAGCTCAATCCAGGCCTGCAGACTTCATCCATACCACACAGCAAGGAGCTCAAACCCTTCTGTAAATGGACCAGCAGTATCCAAGACTCAGTAGTTTTTCTCCCTGTCTCTTCAGTCTTTGCTGAGGTTGCCAACAAGGTTGCTGAATAATGTTATTTTTGGTGACTCCCACTTGGAGCAGGATTGAAACAGGACAATATGGTGCTGTCAGAGCTGGGCTTGAACCAGCAACCTGTAGATGCAAGTCTGTATCCCATATATGAAAACATATCTTTGGTTTTATGGTTAAGACCTACTAGAAATCAGGGGATCTGGGTTTAATTCTGAGCTCTGCCACAAATTTTCTGTGGGACTTTGGGCATAGGACTTAATCACTCAGTGCCTCAGTTCCCCATCTGTAAAATTAGGATAATAATACTTCCTTTCTCCCATCTTTTGTGTGTTTTTGACATCTATTTATATTTATACTAAAGGTCTTTGGAGCAGGGATCATTTTGTGTCTGTACAGCATCTAAATTAATTGAATCTCAGTCTTAGGTGGGGCATAATGCATACAAATATATTTATATTTGGGAATGCTATGGAGTGGCCTCAGACGTAGGTTTCTCTGTATGTCCAAAAACATTTTGCAGTTATTAGAAATGAGAAAAAAGTTTGAGATTTAACTGTCTCTGTGATTTCCGCTCAGGGCAGCATGGCCTAATGGCCAGAGTCAATAATGCAGCCCTTCTGTTCAGGTCAGTGTGGCGTAATGGCCTGAGTCAATAAAGTCGCACCCCTCCATGGGGTTGTGTGGCCTATTGGCCCGCTGGGGAAGTGGGGCGCCACTTGGGGATGTGTGGCACTCCGGGTAGTGGGACTCAGGCCCTCCTTCCTCCAAGCCCCAGCCCAGGGTCCCAGCAGTGTGGGGTTACTTGCCACTGAGTCAGCGGGGATCCTCCCGAAACATGCTGACTGTGTTCCTAGTTCACCCACCAGAGCATATTCTAAGTCCCTTGGGCTGCTTCCCACCTTGTGTACAGACACAAAATGATCCCTGCTCCAAAGATCTTTAGTATAAATATAAATAGCATTTGCATGCCTTGACTCTGGGGTCGGGTCCTGTAGCAGCTCCCTGGAGAGAGCCTGCAATCTGTGTCCTCTCCCTTCAGCAGCCAGCCCAGACTGAGCTGGGCTGCTTCCTTTTATACCTTGCCTCCTGGATGAGCATGCCCATCAGAGGCGAAGAGGCATGGCTTCCTCAGCCTGCAATGCACAGTTAACCCCTGCAGAACTAGGGCGGGGTAGGTGCACCCCATCACACTTTGGGTCAGAGTGCTGGGTTTCATTTAAGAACAGAAACAAATTTGCTTTGAGATAAAGCAATTATTAGAGTACTTCTGACCCAATGAAAATTAGCCCGCAAAAATCAATTTAATCTGTCACATCAGAATCTCAAAATAATGCCTTTTATTGTAAGATTTCCTACTGGTTTTTTTAATGCAAAATATTTCGGATAAGTGGAGATAATGCTAGCCTGATGTGAAGCTAAACTATTTTGTTTGACCTTTTCATACCCAGAATTCAAAATTATGATGGGGGAGGCAGGAAGGCATATCCACTGGTAAACCTACTCTGCACATCTATGCGTAATGCTGAAAGTCTCTGGGGTTATTTTATTATAATTTATACTATTACTAAGGAGCTGCTGATTGCAATTCCAAGGTTCAATTTGCAAATGGTGTTCCATTATAAGCCTTATTTGACAATCCTAACTCCTAAATTAGGGAACTTTTACCTGGAAGAGCTACTAGTCTGATTTCTTCTGTGATTAGCGTGTGCAGCAGAATTGGTTTTGATTATTTTCAGTAGCGTAGGATGGGTAGGAATTTTTTTTTATAATGAGAGAGATCCACATTATTTTCTGACCATTCTTATCTGAACATAGATTTACTGCAGAAGTCTAAAAAAAAAACATACACGTGTACACCATAGGACACTTGTGAATGTTGTCATTTAAAAAAAAACGATTTCAAGATTCTGTTACTATTTTCATGTTTCAAAAGTATGTAGTGATTTTACATTTGGAATGTCATTATGTAATACATGTGATGTCAGATGCATTTGGCCTGCTGACAGATTCAAATTCAAATTCTGCAATGCTTTTACTTTACAAAGTGTATGTTTCTAATTCCATCTTTGAAAAAGATAAACTTGGGAATGTAAATGGATATAGTATTAACCTAAACTAATGGATAGGTCTCAAAAAGGAGGTTGTGTCAAATATATTTATCATGAAATGAATTTGATGACTAAAGATAATAAAACCTTTGATCCCAAATATCATATGACTAATGATATACAGGGTACACAGATTGTGTACGTCCAATAGGCTATACAGCCTTTTGGCTATAGGATGTATAGGCTGTACAAGGTATGTACAATATTCATATTATATCATGTTTATCACTTTCAGATAAAACTTGAAACATCTTTTAACAGTATTCAAAATACAACATTATAAAATACTTTATAAACTAGAACATTGAATAAAAATGTTCTTGTTACTATTACGGTTAGTATGCACTAAGAGGGGTTATACGCATCTTTGAACAAACTCCACCATTAACAAGTGTGAAAATCAATCTGAGATTACAAAAACAGTTTTGATACCAACCTTAGCACACAGTTAACACAGAAAGACACTTAAACAGAAAAAAAGTCTGAATAATTAGAACCCATGGCAATCACAATAGTGGTCTTATAACAAAAGAGTCCATTTGAAGAGCAATACTTTTCTGCTGAGGAAACTAGTTCCAGGTTAAAAGGAAATAAATACCATTAGAGACAAAACTACCGTGTGTGAATATAACTCTTGTTGCCACATGATAAAACATACTGTTATGGATTGCATTAAACCTCACTGGGGGGAGGGCATAACTTCGCCCTTAATATAAGAAGCCATTAAACTCCTTCATGGAACCAAATAGCTGAAACTACATAGGCCTCAAACTGAAACATAGGCACCATGTGAGGCCGATGAGGAATTATCACTGTGAGTGAAGGGACTACACAAATTTTATTTTGACTGGGGAGGAGAGGAGAAAAGGCAGCCACAAAGCACCAGACATAGAAGCACTGGAAGGATGACTCAGGGAAAAAAACTAAGAGAGGCCTTTTGGGTTAAGTACCGTCTGAAAGAGGCTTGGAATTGTAAGCAAATACCCTATTTTGTGTTTGATTCCTCTTGTGTTCAAGGAAACAAAACTTTGTATATTCTTTGTACAAATAACTGGTTCTATCCTCAATTTCTCCTTCTAATGGAAACTGTAAGACCCCAAATTTTGGCTAAGTACTAGGGGCAAAAAAGGGTATCAATACATAACAGGACCTATTCATTCATGTCAGTACAAGTCACTAAACTTTGGAATGAATATCATGCCCTCAGTTATCCATATTTGTAATGTTGAAATGACACATAAGGAACTAGTCCTGCTCTGAGTAAAGTTAAGGAAACACTATCATACTCTTCGATGGAAGTTGGGTTGGAAACCTAAAATGATAAACCTAGTACAGAGACAAAATTAGGGTTGTTTGGATGTTGGTTATCCAGAATTTCTCTGTATAGTGATCTATATCCATGAACTGAGATTTGGGGTTGGTATCAGAATTGTCTATGTAGTCATATCTTGTGACTTCCATACTTCCTAGTGTTGAAGATTTTTTTAAGCATGCATTTATGGTGCATCTCTTGAATTGCATTAGCAAACTCAACTGTACCTTAACATTTTTTTATTTTATTTTCCTGAGATTGGAAGAAGTCCACATCAGTGTAATCCCATGTGATCGCACCTGCCATTCTTGCCTGGCAGGAGGATCCTGTTCATTTCCTGCTGGCTCCCTTATATTCTGCTGAACTCCTACTCTTTAATCCTCATGGTATTTCTTTTAACCATAGCTGGCACAGCAGACTGGCAAATGGGATGGAAATGGTAGGCAGTGTGTTGTTCTCTAGTTGGAATAAATTAGATGTATATACAGATCTTGCCTATTGGTTTTACCTTTCTTACAGCTGAAACCCATGTTTCTCCATCTATTGACAATCATGGAAAACCAGGCGTATGCATTTACTAATTTGATCTGCCTGAGTGCATCACCATCCTTCTTTAAAGTCCCCTGGCTACTTTAACGCACCTTCTTTTCATGGGCATCACATTTATGGGTACAAGAGGGGCCAGAATTCGGCCGAATGTGTATTTCAATTTGGCAGTAAGTACAATTGCACTGATGAAACAATCTTTGCTATGATGCTAAACAACAACAAAAAGGAAGAGAGACTTCTGATGTCTTTTCAGATGACCAAATCATTACTCAGCACAAAGAAGTTTCATTAAAGCACACAATGGGAAGGCCCATGCTGAAAGAACTGGAATCTTGCTTTCTCTGCCAGATTAAGAAAGGTGTGATTTCCATTTCAAATTTGCTGCCACGATCATGACACTTGCAGCAACAGTTTTGTTTGTGATGTCACCATCTAGTGTGTAACTCTGAAAGAATGTTGTCTTCCAGAACTCCTCCTGTCTGACCTCAGCTCTCATTCAATCAAAGCAAGATATTTTCATTTGTGGCTCTGATCTGATGCCTTTTTTAAAACAAAACAAAACAAAAACACATTTGCAAGCTGCTGACATTAAAAGATGTAAATACCATTCCATCTTTCCCATTTCTAGAGATGAATCAAGAAAGCAGTCATTCTAACCTGATTAGGTTTAGGCTGGGTTCAACGTTCAGGTTCAAGCCCATTCTGGTCAGATTCAACTACACCAAAAAGTGTCACAAACCATTCAGAGGAGACATGGCCTTTAACGGTACAAATCTTACAAATCACCAGAGCAGATGACTGCAACAAGGCTCCCACCATTTTAACTGGAAATGTCATAAGATTTTGTTATTTTCAGATTTCCACTAACTATGGTCACATGTGAACCAGATCTGGGAAACAGGTCCCTTTTGTTCTGGACTGAAAACCATATGGGAGGTTAAGATCCAAAGTAATTAAAATCCTAAATTCATGGGGGGTTCTGATTTGGGCTTTTCTCTACCAATTTCATTCTAGAAAGTGTGAAAGTAAAATTAGATCCAACCAGTACAGAAGTAAGTGGAAGCCTTTTCTTTTTATTTCAACGGGCATGGGAATAGGCTTTTAAACAGATAGATGTGAAACTCATCTTCCCTATTTCAACTTTAGCATTTCAGCCATTCCTTTGTTTTAAATTCTGAGTTCAGTTCTCATTTCATCCTGCAAAGCAAGAGGCACACAGTCTGACACAGAGAAATCGGTCATGGAAATACCTACCTGAAATCTCATAAGAGAAGGTGTATTTTTTCTTTAAAATCCTCTGTTGTCTTGGATTCAAAATCCAAAGGTGATAACATGCATACCATTTCTGTGTGATTCAGAAATTCAGTGACTCTGTCAACATTAACATATGAATTGACCTTTTCTTGGAACAGATTTTTTTTTCTTTAATTAAAAAAAAAAATTCTTCAAAGACTAGACTTTGCAAACTTCCAGAGTGCAGCATTTCAAAGACTGGGAAAATGTCCTCTGAGACAGAACCCAGTACACTGGAACTCAATTAGATTTTGACCTCCTTCAACCATAAAGGATTGGGAGAGAAACATTGTTTGCTACTTGCTTCAATTAAATTGGGTCCCAAGAGAGACAGATGAAGAGATTCAAAGAAGAGAAATTTAGTTAACAGAATTGCATTCAACCATCAGTCTGAAATAAATCTTATTTACTTTATTCACCCACTACATTAATACAATATTCCACACTTTACTCAGAAAACTGACATTTAATTAAGTTTTCAGGATTTAACATTTTGAAAAGAGCAAGAATAAGTTTTCAAAGTGGGAACCCTGAGTTCTAAATTCGTTCAAAAGCATCATGGTCCAAAAATACACCTGCCAATGTGAGAATCAAAAACTCTTTTGGGTCAGCTTGAAAAGCCTAAGGCACAAGCATAACACTTTAAAATGACATCCTGCTACAGCATGGCATTAAAGCAGGGACACAGGAACACAGATAGCCTCTGATTAGATCCTTTTATCTCAAAGTGTACAATTTGATTTTCACATCAATTATACCACAGAAATACCACAGTGTTCCAAAATTTCAACTATCAGATAATAGAGCCCAAATGAAAGCGATATCTACTCCTGGGCACAGGGTTCCCAGAGAGCTTGTTTATAAAAAAAGAGCTAAGAGCTTCTCCTCTTCCCCCCACTCCAAGAAGTTCTGATCTTTCTCTAGCCACAGAATATGAGGATGGATGAAAGAGGCTGAGGTTTTGTTCATTAAATGTTAATTTCTGTCTCAGATTTACAGGCTGGTGACCCTATTGAAGGCTATGGCACAGCCCTGTCTGAAGAATCTGAAATAGACTGAAAAGGTTATTGATCAATGCCTGTACACTTATCTCATCTACTTCCAGTATGTCCTGGGCTACAAACCCAGTTTGACCTTCTCTTAGAACGTTAAAAAGTAACATAAAAAAGCTAACAAAATAGATTATTAATGATGCTCTAGAATCCCTAAAGAAATAACCTACAGGTGTTAGGGAGAACTCATTGTCAAGTGTGATTCATGAAACCTTGTTAAATGTACTTAATATAACCGCACTAATACTCCCTGTGACAAAAAGCCCTTATGGAATATAGTGCTTCTTTTATACAATAAAAAAGGCTAATTTAGCTTGTCATAACACAGAACTGAATTATTGCAGAAGTCAAAGTGCTCTCATTTGAGTTATTAAATACAAATATTATATGATAGCATGGCTGTTCCTAATATCCATTGGGTTGGCTTCCCTTCTCATGCAATAATTATGGATATTTAATGTGACTGTGATCAAATGAACAGAGGGCTACCTCCCCACCCCCTCCAGCAAAAAAATTCTGAAATGTCACTCTTTATACGATCAGCCCTTTTACTGTGTTACAGATTTCCATTAATTAGGCCAACTGTTTTATTACAAAATTCCAGTTCAGTAAAGGAGTGTACATTTTTTTTGGCCGTGTGTCTGTATAATAACCACTCTTTCTACTAAGAACTGGTAGCTCTGTTTTTTGGTCTATAAATCACAAATTTTGCCTTCCCTTTCAGTTTGGCAGTAACCAGGTGAAAAGTTGTATTGACTGTAAAATATTTTGCTGGATGGTGAACTGCACTGAGCCTAGACTGGCAGATGGTGATGATGATTGGTGGAAGATTCTTGTGCAGAATAAGACGTTTCCTGCTGCTGGGTAGCAAAATTAATAAATACCTGCAAGATACAACAGAGGAGGGCTTATGGGATAGCAATACATAGAATCATAGAATATCAGGGTTGGAAGGGACCCCAGAAGGTCATCTAGTCCAACCCCCTGCTCAAAGCAGGACCAATTCCCAGTTAAATCATCCCAGCCAGGGCTTTGTCAAGCCTGACCTTAAAAACCTCTAAGGAAGGAGATTCTACCACCTCCCTAGGTAACGCATTCCAGTGTTTCACCACCCTCTTAGTGAAAAAGTTTTTCCTAATATCCAATCTAAACCTCCCCCACTGCAACTTGAGACCATTACTCCTCGTTCTGTCATCTGCTACCATTGAGAACAGTCTAGAGCCATCCTCTTTGGAACCCCCTTTCAGGTAGTTGAAAGCAGCTATCAAATCCCCCCTCATTCTTCTCTTCTGCAGGCTAAACAATCCCAGCTCCCTCAGCCTCTCCTCATAACTCATGTGTTCCAGTCCCCTAATCATTTTTGTTGCCCTTCGCTGGACTCTCTCCAATTTATCCACATCCTTCTTGAAGTGTGGGGCCCAAAACTGGACACAGTACTCCAGATGAGGCCTCACCAATGTCGAATAGAGGGGAACGATCACGTCCCTCGATCTGCTCGCTATGCCCCTACTTATACATCCCAAAATGCCATTGGCCTTCTTGGCAACAAGGGCACACTGCTGACTCATATCCAGCTTCTCGTCCACTGTCACCCCTAGGTCCTTTTCCGCAGAACTGCTGCCTAGCCATTCGGTCCCTAGTCTGTAGCTGTGCATTGGGTTCTTCCGTCCTAAGTGCAGGACCCTGCACTTATCCTTATTGAACCTCATCAGATTTCTTTTGGCCCAATCCTCCAATTTGTCTAGGTGAGCTAGAACTTTGTCTCCTTTTGTGACTTTTTCAGGCCACTTTTATTAAGATGCTTTCTAAAGCAAATCAGTAAAGTCTGTGTTCAAAACTGTTGAAATCCCTTCAGGAGTTACATTTGATCTAGAGCAGTTTGCAAACAAATTGCTCCTCACCTCTACATCTTCAAGTCAAATAAAAATAATGATAAAATAAGTTCAAATTTTATATGGTTATCCACATTCCTTGGGAACACTGGATTTTGCTTGTATTGAATAAACAAATCAATACTTTTAAAAAAAAAAATAGGGAGGGGCCTGATCCTGCTTCCACCCACTTGAATGGTAAAACTCCCATTGACTTCAGTGGTGCAGGATCTACGACTAGATATTTAAAGCTAAAATTTATGTTGAGTAACCTTCTGAATGCTATGGATTGATGTGGCCAAACATCCATTTGAATTCCAAATGCCCGTTGTATTCAGTTGGGTCCCCTGCTCGTTTCCTTTTCACCTACATTCATGTGAAAGGGTTTTTTGATCACTCGGATATTTGAGGGATGACAGTTCTTCATTCCCATAACAATATTCACATGGAAGCAAAGGAATTCATTCAAGAGGAAGTATATTTGTTATCCTGTTTAAAACTTTCACTTATTCAGGCAGGGTGCAAAAACAGTACACTCACCATAATCACTCACCATAAATAATGAAGAGTAAACAAGCTTGAGTGAACAGTCAAGGAACAACCCATAGCCTATTTGTTTGGATAAATTGCTCACTGAATAATTAAAGCAGCAGGAGCTGATAGATTCATACAAATCAAAGTCTGTTCATGAATGATTTGCACTTGGAAAAAAGAGCTAATCTCACAGCAAATATTATACATAATTAATGTTCCGACTAGCTCAGCTTCTCAGCGTTTTCAGAAGATACGTGAGAAGTTATATCCCTAGATGCCACAGGCACCCAGGAATGTCAGGATCATCACTATATTATACATGATGTAAACCCAGGATTTCATAGGCATAAGCAGGGAACCCTTCTATCTGTGTGTTTCTAATGTGCCTGTTGCAGTGGTACATAGGTTGCAAATGCAAGTAAACTGCATGACATTTGCTTCAAAAGGAAAGATCCCAACCACTTGCACTAAGGAAGAAAAGCCTTTAGTTATAAGGTTATCGTGGGTTATGAATCGCACTAGGACAGCTCTAGATAAACTATAGACTGCAATATTCTACTGCATACTTAATTAAAGTGGCACAGCATATTCAGAAAAAGAGAGGCAACACAGAGGAGGAACATACCTGCTCTAAAGTGGTTTCATTAATGGAATAATGTTTGATTTGCAGTAGAACTTTGTGGTTCTCTAAAACTTTGAAGAGCTCTGGTAAGCAGCCGCATCCGTACGGTACACGATACTCCTGGAGATTAAGGTGCTGTTCCTTCAAACAAACATAAATAAATGCTAGTGAATATTCTGATAGAGTTATATTTATTTTCAACTGACCCGGTTTCAATATGAGCCTCAGCTGAAAAATAGGATTCTGTAAGAATCCACTAGATCTTGATTGTAACATTGTAAAAGGCACAACGTGGTGTGGTTCAGAAAAGATCTTTCAGTTTCCACAAAGCTATCACAATGGACCTGAAAGACAGCGGGCTGTTTGCAGCTGCGGGGATGTATTTTTCTTATCAATTTTAAGGTTAGAGAGGGCTTCAAACCAAACCCATTGATTCAGACACTTTGGGGAATGGGAAACATTTCAGAAGCCACATTGAAATCAGCATGTCACAGCCGGTATCTACAATGGCCAAACCAAAACCTCAAATCAGAACCCTATCCCGACACTCAGGGTGCTAGAAACCTATATGCAGACCAAAATTCTACAGCTTGGGACCATCTACTTTTATAGGATACATTTTCAGAGACAGAGTTCCAAATTACACCTATAAAGAATCAATTTTGCATGTGAAAATATATGTTTTAATCTACTGAGTTTGATATTTATGCCTGAACACACATTTTGGGGATGTGACAGATGGCTGTGGTATATTTGAAAGCGTTACCCTTTTATGATGTGTTCATATCATACAATATATGCAAATCCAGGACACTTTTATGGATACAGTGAGCAACACACCAATTGACTTTTCCTCTGTGACCTTGGAAAACAGAGGTGCTTCAGAGCACTGGACTATAGCCATCTTACTGCAGACATTGGCAAGATTAGAGAAAGTAGAATAAAGTTTACTTTTATTAACTTGTGGGTACCACATCTATTTTATATAAACACACACAAACCAATTAATTCTGGGTTACCATTAGAGTTTATTATGAACACAGCTAAGAGCAAAAATGTGTGATTTCTACATCAGTAATATTATTTAACCAAATAGCCAAGTGCCTGTGAAAATGAAAATCTCACTACATCTATGGGCTTGTACACCTCATTAGATTAAGACATCGCACCTGTTTATCTGAACGGATGGACTGAAGAAAAGAAAGAAAAATGAAAGGAGGAGTTCAAATGTCTTGAGAGAAAATGTCTAAAATATTATATAACTGGATCTCTTGGTTGGGATGCCCATTTCCTTGCATTAGTTCAGCCTCAGAAGAATTCCCCTATTTTAATTCCGAGCCCCCTATTTTAATTCAGGCAACCTGCTGGGAAAGGAGAACAAAGTTGTAGCACAACTTTCAGTCAACTATTAAATATATATTTGAGAGCTTTTCTGGTGATGACATGTATACACAGTAATTGCCATTCAACAATCAAGAGTTATCACACAATGATATCTGAAACACTACGTCATATCCTTAAAATAGAAGGCATCGGAGGCATTTTAGATGTCACTGTGTGGTAGCTGTGGGTAAATGTTGACTTCCTAATGCAATAAGATCACCTGACTTCCATTTTCTAGGTACTGGATTGACTGGGTGAGGACAAACTAAAATATGGTGTTGCTGATGTAGTAACTCCAAAATTACTTCCATTCACTTCAGTGGACATAGGATCAGGCCCTGCGTGTATGTCCTGGAAATTCTGACTCTGTAAATACCAAATATAAGAAAAGGGAAGTCCAGCTCATGAACCAATCACATTTGCTTATGCTGCCGAAATGGCCCTACTCTGCATCTGAGGTTAATCTGCACCATACTGTGAGTGACAATTTAACAGTTACGCACATATCAATTAAAACGAGTAGCCATATTGATCAGGAAAGAATGAGAAACCAGCTAGTTTATTCAACTTTACCTTTCGTTAATGGTCTCAAGAACCTATCCTTGGCAACTGCTATAAACAGAGAATTTCAGGCGTACCTTAAACTGTGTTCCTGGAAAATGTAGCTGCAGATAGTCCAAAATAGCACCGTGGTTACTTGTTTCTTTGTTAAGCCAAACCTTGACTGAATAGCCATCTCCAAACCTGAAAGCATTGAGCAGAGACACAGATGTACATGTTCTTTTCCATAAAGATGAAAAGAATGCTCAGCTAAATTGATTGTCACACAATGTTATCAAGTAACAACATGGATGCCTATCGTATTACCACCACTGGGATTTTAATATTATATCATCATCAACACACACTGATAACCACAAGGAAGAGACAATGTCACTGATACTCATAGTGCCACAAAACTGTTATTTGTAAAAGGAGGACATGTCTTAATGACGACACAGCTTTGAACAGTCAGTGGAGGATAGCATTTGTTGTCAGAACCAAATACAGAAAAGGAAGAGTAGGAAGTGTATTTTTCCTAATGGGAGAGAGAAAGTATTAAACTGTAGGTGATCACAATACATTGCATTTAGTGAGACCTTGCCATGGAGGAGCTCAAATGTTTTACAAACATGGGTATTATCTGTATTTTACAGAAGTAGAAAGTAAGGCATAGAGTTGTTAAGTGCTTTGTCAATGTTCATACTACAAATCAGCAACATTTAGGAACACAACCCAAGTCTCCTGATTCCTAGTTTCCTACTTTAACTACTTGTTAACACTATTAAATCTCATGGAATAATGTAGATAATTTATTTTCCTCTCTCTGGACACATTTCATAATATGTAGGTAAGTCAAGTTTTGAAAACCTAACTAAGCATTATTTTATTAAATATATTCTTTCTAGCATATAGTGCAGATGGTTAATATTATACATAAAATAGACACATTATAAGTGATGAAAGTCACCTCTATAGCATTCAACATTTGCTCATGATCATTTTCAACTACAGGTGTACGTGTAAGTGCTTTTCCTGCTCTAAAACAAAGTCCACATGCCATATAGATTCAAAATCTCACCCTCCTTTCCTAGGATTTGGCTATAAAATAACACACCACACACAATTTAATATCATTCAGTATAAACTTTCTGCCCCTCTTACCTGTTCCAAGGGTTCCTATCTCAGTATTGTTTTGCTTATACTCTAAATCCTCTCTTACAAGCAAATCACTCCCACCTGCTTCACTTACATCTGGGTGAGGTAATGAGTTGTCGTCTAAGTGAGTCAGCTGAATCCACTTTCTCTCATTAAGCTCAAGGCTTGTTACCAGAGTTGGGTGTTTCAGACAAACTCTGCTATAACACCATGGCTACAGAGTGCTACATGGAAGGTCTGTTATTCACTGTTGAATTAGGAACATCAGAACACTCCTTTCATATGTTGTACATTTTTAAGTGTTTCTGGAATGTTCATAAAGGGCCTGAAGTATGTGGCACATTTATCAAGTGACCAATGCATTTCCAGACTATGCCACTCACTACTGCACAGCACTAGTGGAATTTCTGCGGCTCACGAGAAGTCTACCACACGGTAGAGAAATAATTACCAGGCTATATTAGCCAAATGGCTGTTCTTCTGAGGCCTGGTGGTGGGAAGATTTCCTTATTTCATAATGTCCCTGCAGAAATATCCAGTTTCCAGTACACAGCTCATGACACATGCTGAGTTCCTTGGATTTATCGTATATAGCGCAAATTATCATCATCATCATCAAAACAGTGGTAGATGGAATAGTATACAGTTTACTCCCGTTTACCTGAAGCCCTATTATCCAATCTTCCACATTATCCAAATCCCTTTCTCGTCCCCCAGCGTGGTGCATTTCTCATGCTGGGGGGCAAGGAAGAGATTTGAATAATGTGGAGGTTTGAATAACAGAGCAGAGGCCCCTGGCCAGAACAGTGAGGAGGAGTGGGGAAAAGGCCCTGCTATGGGCGAGGCCATCCTGCTGCTGAATGGCTCCTGTGGCAGTGCAGAGAACCCTCTGCACGGGAACGAGTGAGTTTGGCCATGACAGCAGAGCTGCAGAGGGCTCCTTGTGCTGCTGCACCTTGTGTCAGCAGAGATTGGGTGTCACTGGCCCCATAGCAAGTGGGGAGCCCTTTGCAGCGCCACTGTCACAGGAATAAGTGATCAGGGCAGAGCAGAGAAACCCAGCCTGGGCTACAAGGAGAAGGACAAGCTCTTGTCCGTGGGGGAGGCCTCCCCACTGCTGAATGGCTCCTGCCCTCTTGATTATTCAAAATCCCAAAACCCATGTCCCCTATGCCAGTCAGATAATCTGGAGTAAACTGTACATTATACATTTCCTTCTTCAAGTTTAGAAAAATATGTCTATAGGTACACATTGCACAGATTGAACACACACAGAGGTACAAAAAGAAAAGGACTGCCCATAGATATAAACCGAAACCCTCAGCTCAACCTCTCCTCAATAGTCTGAGAAAGAAAAGAAGTAAAGATAAGATGCTAAAGCACAAGCCTCGGATTCAGGAGATGTTTTCCCAGTTTCATCACAGATTGTCTGCGTTCCTTTGACCCATTTACTTTATAAAACACGTGGATTATAATAATGGTTGTGAGATTTGCATTGAGCTAGATCCTTAGCTGGTGTAAAGCCATGTACCTGTGACTACCTGACATGTAACACCAGGTGAAGACCTAGCCAATTATTTCAAAAGTTTAGATCCATAGAGCAAAGTATTATTTTCATGTATCTTATTAGACTGAAGAATCTTATTGTGGGAATGGTTGGTACAAGGGCTACGTAGCAAAGCTGTGTTGCAGCACCCTAAAATATGAGTGTGATGACTTGTTTAAAAAGATATAGACAGCACCCCAACACTGCATGTGTTTTGTTTTATTTTTCTGATTGCATTTGGACCCAAACATTTAAATGGCATCGGAAAAGGAAACATGCCATTATTTAGCTTTGTTCAAATGCGACAATACCCAATCTGTGCTGTTGATTTCCAAACATTCTTTGACTAGCATGAAGTAACATGTGAACAACATGATCACAGGAGAAGGATGCGGAATGCTGTGGAATCCAGAGCAGTGGCTGGCTGGTTTCAATGATTTACAAACACATAATAGACTGGTAATTAAATCTTTTATATGCATATCATCATCCCTGCAGAAATGACAAACAAAATGCAACAAAGATGGATAGTGTTAACAAGGGTATTCAATGTAGATGGAAGCCAAGTGAAGGTAACCTTTTACGAGAGAGCATTGATTCTGATCAGTCTTCTGGTGCCTGTAACAGAGGTCCTGTGGAATTACAGTCAGAAAAATGCTGTTTTATGGAGATGTTCAGCTGTTTCATAAAATGAAAATGTTGCATGCAGTGACGTTTCCAATGAAAATAAATAAAAATTCTGATTAGCACGGACAGAAATCTCTGTGGCTTAATGTAATTCTTAATCCTGAATGGAATGAATACCAACATGGGTACAAATAAAAAGCTTTCAAAAATGGGAAATGTTTCTGGCTAGTCAAAATATGCATCTCCTATACCTTGAATTCTGCAGAAGTTTCTGTACAGGGTACTGTGATCATCTACAACATCTCCCCCCTTTCTGTAATCAGCCAGCAAATTGCTCTCTGTAGTCAACTGAGGCAATGGAAATTGAACTGACCATTTTTTCCTCTAAATGTTTTCCTCTCTGACCCAACTGATACAATTAATGCAGAAACCCAAAGTGGAATTACACAGACCACCACATTCTGGTTTGATTAGCAGTGCTAGGAACAAACCTTAAATACAAAAAAGTTCAAGACCGGAGGAGGAAAACAATCGTTAAAGAGGCATCAGTTGAACCAGCGCACCTGTTCAGCAGCCATCTGTTGCCCTATCTTCGGCGCTGCTCAGCAAAGGCGTTTTCCATTGCTATAAGCATGCACCATCACATCAATTTAATGCTGCCTTCATTTGTTTTTAATCTCGCTCTTTTCCAACCAGGCTATTTGTTCAATTTGGACTCTGACCAAACCCAAAGGAACTGCTCATGGAAGTAAAGTTACTCATTGAGTGTCTACATGATTGGACCATTATTTTGTAAATACCAACTATATTATCGAGCTGGTTCCCAGCCCTGCTCTGTTCCCTTTGTGCCACACAGGCAGTGTAAAGGGAATGGAGGCTGTCTCCTCTAACCGGGGATTCTCCAGGGGATACAAAGCCATTAATGCTATCTCTTATGCCACCTTCTCAAAAGCCCAGTGCAGGGGCCTGGAGGGAGTGGAAGAGAAGTGGCTGGATGCCAACATCTTCCTGCTACACTCAGTTGGCAGATGTGCTAGCTGAGTGTGGTCACCAATTTACAGAAGTATGTGGGTGCTCCTGTAACCTGCACCAAGAATTGGCAGAGTATCAGACAGCTACAGCAAGGAGCTCCCTGAATTCCTACACCACCCTTCCCACCAAGTTTGCTAAATGTAATTTCAGTGAAGCAGCATACCTGGGCCTGTATCTTAATTCCTGATGACTAGCCCGAGCTGCTAATCATCTAGATATATCTCACTATTCAAAACACACATTTCCTTGATGTTGTTCTTTCTAGTTCTGTTGTCTCCGCCCGGAAATATGCATCATTAAATTAGCACTGTCTGAAAATTTGCTTGTGAAAAAATAATGTGCACACTTTATCATTTAGTATAAAACTAGCTTGACTGATCTCTTCTATTGCTTCATATAATATCAACAGATTACTCAAAGAATGACATTATATCAGACAATAAAATCAAAGCATTATTAGAATGTAATGTCTGGAAGAGAGACCATAAGCCATATCCTTCAGAACATCAGCCATACTTCAAGAATAAGAAACAACACACTACTGCAATGCTTAACTCTTTACTTTACTTCACATTCCTTTCCATACATCGGATGCAACTTTTTCTTCCCTTAAATGAATAGTCATCATGGGTGCAAATTGCCTGACTTCAGTTAGCACTACTCACATAAACAAAGGATCAGGCCCTCTATTGGGAGGCCCTCTGTGTGACTCTTCACACAATGCACAGTAAACCTGTAGAACTCATTGCCAGGGGATGTTGAAGGCAAAAAGTATAACTGGGTTCAAAAAAGATAATTTCATGGAGGAAAGGTCCATCCCTGGCTATTAGCCAGGGTGCTCTGGGACACAACCTCATACTTAATGTTCTTAAACCTCTGACTTCTGGAAGCTGCAACTGGATGACAGAGGTGGATCACTGAATAATTGCTCTGTTCTGTTCATTTCCTCTGTCATAAATATAAAGGGAAGGATAAACACCTTTAAATCCCTCCTGGCCAGAGGAAAAACCCTTTCACCTGTAAAGGGTTAAGAAGCTAAAATAACCTCACTGGCACCTGACCAAAATGACCAATGAGGAAACAAGATACTTTCAAAGCTGGAGGTGGGGGGGCGGGGGGAAACAAAGGGTTCTCTCTGTGTGTTGCTTTTGCCAGGAATGCAGGTCAGAACTCCTGTGAAGAGTTAATAAGCAATCTAGTTAGAGATGCGTTAGTTTCTGTTTTGTTTAAATGGCTGAAAAAATAAGTTGTGCTGAATGGAATGTATATTCCTGGTTTTGTGTCTTTTTGTAACTTAATGTTTAGCCTAGAGGGATTCTCTATGTTTTGAATCTGATTACCCTGTAAGGTATTTACCATCCTGATTTTACAGAGATGATTCTTTTACTTTTTCTTTAATTAAAATTCTTCTTTTAAGAAGCTGATTGCTTTTTCATTGTTCTTAAGATCCAAGGGTTTGTTCACCTGTGCAAATTGGTGAGGATTTTTATCAAGCCTTTCCCAGGAAAGGGGCTGTAGGGCTTGGGGGGATTTTAGGGGGAAAGACATTTCCAAGCAGGCTCTTTCCCTGTTATATTTGTTAGACGCTTGGTGGTGGCAGCAATAAGGCCCAGGGACAAAAGGTAAAATAGTTGGTACTTGGGGAAGTTTTAACCTAAGCTGATAAAAATAAGCTTAGCGGGTTTTTCATGCAGGTCCCCACATCTGTACCCTAGAGTTCAGACACCCTTGACACCCTCTGAGGCATCTGGCATTGGCCACTGCTAGATAACAGGATACTGGGCTAGATGGATCATTGATCTGGCCCAGCATGACTGTTTTACGTAATAAAATTTACAAACAAATACAAATGTATTTGAAAAGAGAAAAAAATTGAGATAAATGTATCTATTAAAAATTAAAACTGAACTGATGAAACTTTCACTTTCTTAAAAAAAGCTTAATAACAAATTCAAAACTGGTACCAACTTCTATATGCCATTTCCTGATATGGTTATTCGAAGTGGAACAACCTCAGTGTTGCTGAACAAATACAAAATCATAAGTAGATTATATAGCAATTTTTAATATATAAAATCTCCTTCCCATAAGCTATTCATCAGTTATTTCTTTTTGTAATTATCTGTTTTCTTAAGTAACAACAGGAATGTAAAAACAGACAGATTGACACATAATACACAGGTATGGGCCATATATAGTGTATTGGACATATAGTTCATAAGACATGTCCATGTATACACACTCAGAACCTAGATTTTTCAAAACCTAGTCTCACAAGTCCATATTTAGGTCGCTAAATAGATGGCATGTTTTTTTTTTTAAATGCTTTGCTCCCAGCAACACAGTCAACATGAGATGTTGGGCACTTGACAGTTATGGGTTTAAGATCCTAAATGTAGGCAACTATTTTTAAAATCTTGATTATTTTATATACAGTATACTCCTAATTATCTAAATAGCAGGGTGGGCATGGATCTTATTCCGATAATTGAGATTTCAGATAATCAAGATGGCAGAAGCTATTCAGTAGACGGGATGGCCTCCCCTGAGCCTGGGGGCTCGTCCCCCTCCTCTTCCTCCTCCTTGCAGTCCTGGCTGGGAGTTTCTGCTCTGCCCAGGCTCACTCACTCCCATCAATCCCTGCAGGCGCAAGGTGTGGGGCACAGTAGAGACTCCAGACCAAGACTCTGAATGGAGGATAAGGAAGGGTTTTGGATAAAGGGGAGCATACTGTATATCAAAATCTTGATAACTGTATTCACATACACATGTATACATACATTTTGTGTGTGTGTACATATGTACACCCATACCCATCCCCTGGGCTTGATTCACCACTGTGATACTCTGGTCTTCCACTGGTGGAGTAACGAAGTGGTGGTTCAGACCAGGCTAGTAGCACAACCTGCTGAGGTTGCCTGATAGTGCTCATTATAAGATCTTGTTTTCAGTTGCTTGTAACTTTGCCAACCTTTAACCATTTGGGCTGAAATTTTTCATGCTTTGTGCTGGCCTCAGACTGAATTTGTTTTGGGGAAATTTCAGCTAAAATGGTTTTGGCCAACGTCAAGAATAAGGCTAGATTAAAATATGTTGTTTTACTCAGCTTGAGAGAGTCCGGCAAATTTTTATAGAAAAGTTGGAAAAGTTGTAGTGGCCCAGATTTGGAGCAGGGACTTGAAATTTGTCAGGGTGTACTTTGTGTCTAGGTGTACTTTTTGCTCTCCCCATGAAGATCCACCTAATTTGGCCAAGTTATAAGCCTGTGAAAAACCGCAGTGTGCACATACTCAGTAGAAACTTAGATTTTAGCCATTAAATACCCCAAAGAGTGAGTCTGTGTTGGACATGTTCCAGCCCTGGGCTGAGCAGAATGTTCCCTGCGATTACAGATTTGGGCTGCCACCAGCTACGCAGGTCTAGTCACCTAAGCAGAGAGTCTCACTCCTGTGGCCTCAAGTAGTGTGGAGAAGGAAGCTGCCTGATTGGAATGCAGAAGGGACAAGAGCCAGATGTGTGTTGGGGGAGGGTCATAGGGGGAGTAGATTACGAGAAGGAACTTGTAGGGGTGGAGACAGGACTGGAGGATGGCAGAGGGAAATTGGGAGTGGCTGAGGAAGGAGGTTGGATTGGGACCTGGAAAGAAAAACAGGTGGAGGGATGATTGGAAGCCAGTAGGTCAGGGAAGACTGTGTTTAGATGAGGAAACAGGGAAAGACTGGGATTGTTTGGAGGAAAAGACTGGATCTGAGACCTAGTGGGGCAGCGGACTGAAGTGAGGGAAACAGATATGAAGAGGAGCCACAATGAGGGGGGAGTACTGGTAATCTTGGCAGAGAGGCTGGAAGAAGGAGCTAGGCAAGAGAAGCACAAATTTGATAAAGAGCTTCTGGAAGCCAGAAGGAATGGGAATATCGGCTGGGAGATATAACTGAGGGTAGAATGAGATTGATCAGATGAGAAGAGGGGACTATGATTGTTTCAGTAAGGGTTGTCTGGAGGGATTAGATTAGGACTTGCTGGGCAAGAAGCCTGGGACTAAGAAGAGAAGCCTGAGGAGTGGAGTTTGGAACTGGAGAGGCAAGGAGAATGGGACTGAGATGAGGAGTCAGGGGCAGGGAAGAGCTAGGACTGGGACAGGGACAGATTGTATCAGATGGGACAGAAGAGGTCATGGTTGGGGAGAATGAACACAAGAGTCTGTGCCCACTAGAGCACACTCCCCTCCAGAGCCTGGAATGGAAACCAAGATTCCCAAGCCTCATGATTCCTCAGGTGTCAGCAAATGTCTATGACACCCACTGGCAAAGTGTCCCATTCCCTCTAGTGCTGGTCTACATAGAGGATGGCAGCTACTACTGCTATCAACTATTTCATTAGCTCACATAGAAGTCTGTACAGTGGAATTAAAGGTTCCAAATCTACTGATGACCTATGTGGATATCAATCTGATGTCAGATGATGGAATTTCTGTTTTCTTCAGTTAGCTTCTTTTTAAAAAAAAAAAACCTAGGCTATTACACACACAAAATTATTAAATCATCATCATTAAGGTTGCAAGGCCAAGCACCCAAAAGTCAGGGAATGTTAGAAATAAGGGTGCCTATGCAACCTTAATAGGGCCCTCTTTTGCAAATGCATTATACTAAAGTCTTTAACAGGACCTGTGCCTCATTCAGTGCTCAGGCAACTTTAATTCAGGCATTTCCTAACTTTCTTGTGCTTGAGTTTGCAACTTAATCATGTTATTTTAATGTAAGGTTTGGTGTTTAATATGTATAAATATAAATAGATATGGCTCATTCCCAGACTTCAAATGTTTGGGAATTTCTAAAGATACATAATATTTGTAATGAAAAATGTACCTTTTCAGGGAGTGCTAGCTGGACTCCACAGAAAGCTGCTTTCAACCTTAATTCTTCATTGAGAATATATTGAGATAAATATATTACCCATATATGCCTACACACTCAGTGACAATAACCAGTTTGTCAAATGAAAAAAATATTTTGATTTTTCAAGATAATAGGCATAAAAATTGCATTATTCCATGTCATTAATGACATGTTTTATGATTTCTAATAAACACATCATGACTTTATTACCTAATAAATCCCAGGATCCTCCAGTATTGTAATGCTGTTTCCACTCAGCACTGGAATATTCATGAGATTTTTAAATTCAAACCTCTCCTTTCACTCTAAGAAATCCACAAATGTGTTAGAAAGAAAGACGAAAATCTTCCTCATCAACCTAATTTTTTAAATGGTAAAGTGTAACCAGTTTGGCAACACATTTTCACTTCAGCTCTGCCATAACAAATGGATTAGTTGTTGGGTAATTTAATCAGCTGGCTTGCTGATATTATTTGTGCACAGACTTGATGTGCATCCAGCACTTGAAAAATGGGTATGGGTATTTCAACTATGAGAAATCTGTCCAGATGGACCCACAATGAAGGAAGATATTCAAAATACTGTTCCTAGAGGATTGGCCAGCTGTATCGAACATAAAAATGCTTCTGTGCAATTTCTTGAAAAACATAAAATATCATGGAGAATGCTGGGGAGAGAGCAGAAATGTAATCAATTCACAATTTAGAGTGACTTATTTGGCAGGAGTCAACTGAAATTAGGTTTTAGCAGCCACGTCTACTAAAGCATGTAGCTCCTGCAAACCATATCTACAAATGAGTTTCCAGCTCACCTCTATGCTCACTCTTTCCAAGTAACAAAGCCTTTCTGGCATTATTCAGAAATTTAGCAGCTGCAATAAGAGATCTTCTAAAGGAACTGGACAATAACTTTAATAGTGGGAAGGAGTCTGAGATATTTTAAATCTCTGTCAACATAGACAAATATCATCTTACAAATGGCCCCGAATCTGAACAGGAGATAGACTACCTGCAAGCATAACTCGGACCTTGGATGAACAGTGAACGTTTCGGCTGAGAATAGGGAAGAAGGAAAACAGGAAGAGAGACTAGGGCAAATAGGGAAAGCAGTAAAACAGCAGTAGAAATTATCTGAGTCTAGAAATAACCTCTTCTCAGTGTGGAGTTTGAGTTGCTATATTTATGTATGGTAAAACCCCAAGACATAATAATACTATGGTAAATAAACTAAAAATGTGTCTCCTACTGGGTTCTCCTATTATACAGCATTGCCTCGTTTTAGTATGTTAAAATAAGGTTCCAAGAAAGTGTTACAGAATTATGCTTGTCACCAAAACGTATGGCTTTTAAATTGAAATGAACCAATGACATAAAGGTTTGGTTCAGATGCTGACACAATATTCAGTCAGATTTATTTGTTTCACTCAACTGTCAGTTGGACCACTATAGCTACACGTGATTTGGGAATATTTATTGTGTAAAAAAAAAATTGTAAATATAAAAATATGCATAGCATCAGTAGAACAAACATAAAATACCTTTGTTAATGTTAAATGATAAACTAATTTTATTTAATGGAATTAAATGTTAATGAAAGCCTTTGACAAGGCCCCTCATCAAAGGCTCTTAAGCAAAGTAAGCAGTCATGGGATAAGAGCAACTTATAGTAACTGATTAAAAGATAGGAAACAAAGGGTAGCATTAAATGCTCAGTTTTCAAAGTGGAGATAGGTAAATAGCGGGGTGCCCCAAGGATCTGTACTGGGACCATCACTGTTCAATATATTCATAAATGATCTGGAAAAAGCGGTAAAGAGTGAGGTGGCAAAATTTGCAGATGATACAAAATTACTCAAGACAGTTAAGTCCAAAGCAGAATGTGAAGAGTTAAAAAGAGATCTCACAAAACTGGGTGACTGGGCAACAAAATGGCAGATGAAATTCAGTGTTGATAAATGCAAAGTAATGCACACTGGAAAACATAATCCCAACTATACATATAAAATGATGGGGTCTAAATTAGCTGTTACCACTCAAGAATGAGACCTTGGAAAAAAGCTGACAGATGTTAGGAACCATTAGGAAAAGGATAGATAATAAGGCAGAAAATATCATAATGCAACTTTATAAAATCCATGGTACTCCCACACCTTGAATATTGCATGCAGTTCAGGTCGTCCCCACTCAGAAAAGACATATTAGAATTAGAAAAGATGCAGAGAAGGACAACAAAAAATATTAGGAGTATAGTATAGCCTCTATATGAGGAGATATTAGAAAGACTGGGACTGTTCATATTAGAAAAGAGACAAGGGGGGATATGATAGATGTCTATAAAATCATGAATGGTGTGGAGAAAGCGAATAAGGAAGTGTTATTTACCCATTCACATAACACAAGAACCAGGGGTCATCAATGAAGTTAATAGGCAGCAGGTTTAAAACAAACATAAGGAAGTATTTCTTCACACAATGCACAGTTGACCTGTGGAACTCATTACCAGGGTGTGTTGTGAAGGCCAAAAGTATAACGGGAGAAAGGCTGCAGTTGCGTTTGGGCAGTAGAACAGGTTAAATCAAGTTCATTTAGTTGTTAATGTTGCCTTAAGTGATTGTATTGAGTTTTACTGACTCTTCACTTGAGTCACCTTAACTGAAAGTTAACTTTGTGTGTACATGTGTGTGCGTGTGTGTAAGGGGTGGGGTTACTTTTTTCCTTCTTTTTGTTTCTGTTTGTATGAAGTGTTACAGTGCTGGTGGACACTGCATTGACAGGATATAGAAGAAACAGGGACACTAAAGGGTGTTGAGTAAGTGGGCATGGGGATGTGGGTAGGCTTCAAGGCCGCAGGAATTGGTGAGTGAAGCAGGCAGTAGGTAGCCTGGGTGGTTGATAAGGGTAGCAGTTTGAGGAGGGAAGTAGTGTTTGGCAGCCGGGCATTTAGGATGCCAGGAAAACAGGAGGCGCACTGCATTTCAAGTGGTAAGGTTTCAGTGGGATTAGTAAGGCTGAAAGGGGGGCAGAGGAGGAGGCTGGGAAGAGGAGGGAGTAATGAATGAACTATAAGAGAAGCGGGGCAGGGGGCGAGGGGGAGGAAAGGTAAGGAGGGTTCCAGAGGTTGGCTGTGAATATCCGAGGTGGGCGAGCATAGCAGTGGTGTTGAGCAAGGAGTAAGAAAAAACTGCACCAGCAAAATTTCAACGCAGAATGGTCTGAATTGATTTCCCTGGGAAAGTTAGTAACTATTTTTTCCACCAAAATGTAATAGTCCTCTGCAGAATAATTGTGGTACATATTTGGAAACTAAACTCAATCAATCAATCAGTGAGCTGTGAAATAGAGAGGCACTTCACGCCAGCACACCGTATCTGGTCTGTGGGGACCTGGGATGTTAGCGAGGTGACCATGCAGTGGAATAAAGAAACCTGGAATCAGGAGCTGGCTAGGGATATCTGTATGGATTGGAGCTTGGAAACCAAGGAGGGAGGCTGGACAGCGAGAAAGCAGTGAATGGAAGTTCATGGAGGATACTGAAATTCTCATTGGCTTCCCTTCGGGTATATCCCAAGTGTTAAGATGGAGAAAGGGAACAACTTCTATTGCATTTAATTTTTACTTTGCCCATCATATCATTGTACTGGATGCTTGTGCGTGAGGTTCTAAGTTAATGGTGATGGTGGTGGCTTAGCTACAGGAAGCTAAAGACAAAAGTGAGACTGTTGGAGCCAATTTTCCGATCCGGATGATTGTCATAAATATAAAGGGAAGGGTAACCACCTTTCTTTATACAGTGCTATAAAATCCCTCCTGGCCAGAGGCAACATCCTGTTACCTGCAAAGGGTTAAGAAGCTCAGCTAACCTGTCTGACACTTGACCCAAAGGACCAATAAGGGGACAAGATACTTTCAAATCTTGGGTCGGGGGGGGAGGGGGGAGAGGAGAAGGCTTTTTTGGTGCTCTTTGTTTATGTGTTTGTTCTCTCTTGGGACAGAGAGACCAGACAGAAATCCATCTTTTCCAACCCATCCTAATCCAAGTCTCCAATATTGCAACCAGTATAGGTAAACCAGGCAAGGCGGATTAGTTTCTCTTTTGTTTTATGTGAATTTTCCCTGTGTTAAGAGGGAGGTTTATTCCTGTTTTCTGTAACTTTAAGGTTTTGCCCAGAGGGGGATCCTCTGTGTTTTGAATCTGAATACCCTGTAAAGTATTTTGCACCCTGATTTTACAGAGATTATTTTTACCTTTCTTTTTTTTAATAAAATCCTTCTTTTAAGAACCTGATTGATTTTTACATTCTTCCAAGATACAGGGGTTTGGGTCTTTGATGATTTTTTAACCAATTGGTTAGGATATTATTCTCAAGCCTGCCCAGGAAAGGGGGTGTGTAGGGCTTGGGGGGATATTTTTGGGGGAAGACGTTTCCAAGTGGTCTCTTTCCCTGTTCTTTGTTTAAAACGCTTGGTGGTGGCAGCATACTGTTCAAGGACAAGGCAAAGTTTGTACCTTGGGGAAGTTTTTAACCTAAGTTGGTAAGAATAAGCTTAGGGGGTCTTCCATGTGGGTCCACACATCTGTACCGTAGAGTTCAGAGTGGGGAAGGAACCCTGATAATGATATTGATTCCTGTAGAAAAGTTAGTGACTTTCTCCCTCCTCCCGAAAGAAAGAGAAAGAAAGAGAAGGAAATTCAGTAGCTCTCTGGATAATAAGTGTGGTTAATCTGGAGACCACATTCAATCACTGAACTGTGAGCTAAAGAAATTTTAATCTTCTTTATGTGAAAATCTTAGTGCAGCTTTAACTACGGGCTCACTACAGACACCTCAATGATATTGATAACCAGTGCACATATCACAAAATCCCACATGCATACCATTAAGATTCAATTATTGAAAGAACTGACATGGCAAATAGAAGGAATGCAAATCTGCTGATAATGTAAAATATGCCTGGTGTGCTGTTTTTCCACATAAAAATAATTAATTTTACAAGAATTACTACTATGAATTTGTGTCAGACATACTCTCTTTTGAGAATATGTTCTGCTGGAATCCTGTTTTGGAGAAACTGAAAGCAGTTGTTGATTTGTGAGTGCCCAGAAATCATTAGTTTGGGAGGAACTTCCCGTGCGTCACCTAGTTTATTCCCCTGCCTAGTTCTCATTGCCCCCAATTGCCTGATAGATGAATATCTATTTTAGACTTGGATATCTCCAGGGATTGTGAACCCAAAAATTCTCTTTAGAGTTTGTTATTATTATTAAATGTGCTTACAGTTATAAGGCTAGATGCTCAGCTGGTATAAATTAGCATAGCCTCACTGACTCCAATGGAGTTATGTTGATTGGCCTGGAAAAAGGCTAATGTAGTGCCCATCTTTAAAAAAGGGAAGGAGGAGGAGGATCTGGGCTACAGCCCAGTCAGCCTCACCTCAGTCCCCGGAAAAGTCATGGAGCAGGTCCTCAAGGAATCAATTCTGAAGCACGTAGAGGAGAGGAAACAGATCAGGAACAGTCAGCATGGATTCACCAAGGGTAAGTCATGCCTGAATAATCTAATTGCCTTCTATGACGAGATAACTGGCTCTGTGGATGAGGGGAAAGCAGTGGACGTGTTATTCCTTGACTTTAGCAAAGCTTTTGATACTGTCTCCCACAGTATTCTTGCCAGCAAGTTAAAGAAGTATGGGCTGGATTAATGGACTATAAGGTGGATAGAAAGCTGGCTAGATCATTGGGCTCAACAGTGATCAATGGGTCCATGTCTAGTTGGCAGCTGGTGTCAAGCAGAGTGCCCCAAGGGTTGGTCCTGGGGCCGGTTTTGTTCAATATCTTCATTAAGGATCTGGAGGATGGAGTGGATTGCACCCTCAACAAGTTTGCAGATGACACTAAACCGGGAGGAGCGGTAGATATTCTGGAGCGTAGGGATAGGATACAGAGGGACATAGACAAATTAGAGGATTGGGCCAAAAGAAATCTGATGAGGTTCAACAAGGACAAGTGCAGAGTCCTGCACTAGGGAGGGAAGAATCCCATGCACTGCTACACACTAGAGACCAAATGGCTAGGCAGCAGCTCTGCAGAAAAGGACTGAGGGCGAGAAGCTGGATGTGAGTCAACAGTGTGCCCTTGTTGCCGAGAAGACTAACGACATTTTGGGCTGTATAAGTAGGAGTATTGCCAGCAGATCGAGGGACAAGATTGTTCCCTTCTATTCAACATTGGTGAGGCCTCATCTGGAGTGCTGTGTCCAGTTTTGAGCCCCACACTACAAGAAGGATGTGAAAAAATTGGAAAGAGTCCAGCGGAGGGCAACAAAAATGATTAGGGGACTGGAACATGTGACTTATGAGGAGAGGCTGAGGGAACTGGGATTGTTTAGTCTGCGGAAGAGAAGAATGAGGGGGGATTTGATAGCAGCTTTCAACTATCTGAAAGGGGGCTCCAAAGAGGACAGATCTAGACTATTCTCAGTGGTAGCAGATGACAGAACGAAGAGTAATGGTCTCAAGTTGCAGTGGGGGAGGTTTAGGTTGGATATTAGGAAAAACTTTTTCACTGGAAGGGTGGTGAAGCACTGGAATGCGTTACCTAGAGAGTTGGTGGAATCTCCTTCCTTTGAGGTTTTTAAGGTCAGGCTTGACAAAGCCCTGGCTGGGATGATTTAGTTGGGGATTGGTTCTGCTTTGAGCAGGGTGTTGGACTAGATGACCCTGAGGTCCCTTCCAACCCTGATATTCTATGATTTACACCAGCTGAGAAACTGACCCACAAAGTCTATTCTAACATTTAATCTAAGTTTTCAAAGCTGAAGTTTAACTCACTACTTCTTGCCCTGTTTTTCTGTTGGTAATGTGCACCGGTCCTCTTTATAACATACCCACTTACCTAGATTATGTTTCACTTCAGAGCACATACAAAGCAGAATTGAGTGTGCTCAGTCCATGAGAAGGAAAGAGAAGAACATTATTTATAAATAGAGAGTCTGATTCTCAGGACATACAATTACCATTGAGGTCAGCTCAAGAGGGTATTAGGTGAGAGGGATAGCTAATTTGAGGGCCCAGAAAGCATTTGTTTCGTGGGTACTGTTCTGGTACATGCTTATTTCTATGAGCAGAGAGGCATGTGATGAACGTAAGGCTTTTTTTTATGAATCCAGCAAAATGTCAAACTGCACACAATCCATTTCTCAGGTTGGGTGCAATAGAAACTTGATTTAGATACAGTTTTTTTGTCTTTCAAATACCAATACATATTATAGAGTATTTTAGCAATGTCATTCATACATCCATTTAGTTTGCTAATATCTTAAATGCTTCTCTTTTAACTTCAGTAATGGTAGGTAAGGGAAAACTGTTCTGCAGTTGTAAGTATTTATACCCTGCTGGCACTATTAAAATGTCTAGCTAAATCTCTGCCTGAATTTAGCAGCAGTAGTTTAGATGTCAACAGATAATACCTGTTTTTAATATGCTGGGGAGAACCAAGACACCTGAAACTGCCATCGACCATAATAGCAAGCCGAGTGCAGAGGGCTTCACACTCTTCCATACTAGAGGAAAAATGGTGAAAAGAACAATAATTAGAACAGATGAAAGTTATTTATGACAAACTTTAATTAAAATTTGAACGAATCTGGATGGCAGAGAAGATGGGATACGGAACCTTTCACTTCTAGGTCAATGGTTCAAATGCATCACTAGTCAGTAGAGACCAAAAGTTATTACCATATGACAGCTGGTGGAGTCCTATAAAAATGAATTCATGTTTTCAGTCTGTTTCTAAGTGGACAATTTTGGCCATGTTACAAAAGCCATACTACTACAGGCACTAATTGACTACCTTATTTGCACTCTCAGCAGAGATGCTAAGGACTGGGCTATCAGCACAATGTTCTCTAACATGCGTAGTGGAGGTCACTCCAAATTAGGGTTGGAACGTTTGGCAGGGCAGCTTTGTAAAACTACACGGCTTCTTTTGCTTCGTGCTAGTCCTTGTGAAGTGAAATACTAAGTATTATTATGGGCTACAGAGTAGAGACCACAAAATGACCCAAACAAAAATGAATTTAGGATATAGCACCAAAGTTCTAAAAGATGCACCATGCTGTATTTGAATGCTTCAAATAATAATGAATTATCAGGACTTACAAATATTAGAGCAAAAGCTCTACCCTCAGATGGAATTGCTTGGGAAAGCACTGTTGAGGTACTCCCATGAGAGGAGCTCATTCACAAGGGGGCACGGAGGCAGGGACAGATAGGGTGTGGGTAAACCATAGCTCCGCCCCGTTACACGAGGGGAGTATGTTACAGCCCTTAAAGGTACTTTGTAGATAGCTTTCCCCACAGCACAGACAGGAAGCTAGCTCCAAGAGGCATTCTCTTTGAGGTACAATGCCTCCCAATGCTACCTCTGGGGTGATGCCCCCAAACGAGATCATGGTTAAATACCACAATCCAGCCCTATGGGAAAATTAATACAACCTCCAAAAACAGAGGTACTCCAAAATTTAAGCCCACTAACTTCAAAGACTAAATTTTCAGAGGGTCCCTTAAAAAGCAGCCATATATTTTATATGTACATTTGTTGATGCACAAAAAACTGCATTTACAAACACAAATTCATTTCCCATTTAAGAAGTCCCTTGAAAAATCTGGCCTCCAACATCAAATGTTGCCCACATGCAACCGGTCGCAGCAATGTGCTATTAATTAGAATTGGAATCCATGTACACTACCACTATTAATTTTTACTACTCTAGCTTAAAATCATTCATTCATGGAGCTGAATGAATGATTATCAATACTTTATTTGAGGAGTTTATTTTCTTTTCCTGCTCACAACATATCTTTGCGTTGATCACTATTATCCTCAGTTTGTTGTTTGAAAATGATGGTTTTATTCTGTGGTTTGAAAATCAAGCTGTGCCGTTTACCGGTGACAATTTACCTAAAATCACGTTTGTGTTCCCTAGCTGGATGATTAGTCTAGCAATTTGGATACAAACATTCACGTATGTGAATTTAAAAATTCAGTTTCCATGAATACCGAAACAACTTTTAAATTCATTTTCTGTGAGCCTCAAGCATTTGCACATTGAACATTCACAGCAAGAAAACGTCCTGAACACATCTGAAGCAACTTTCATTTAAAATATCTAACAAATCTTCTGTTGTGGCATTTTATTGATTCATTTACTAATTCAGGATTTAATTTGATCAAAACATTAATTCAGTGTTTTGATTAATTAGTTCTGCCCCTTCTAGGCATTCTTTCATAATTACTCAGATAGAGATTTCTATCTGCGAATCAGATTGCTCCCTCACTTTAAGCCATTTATATATAATTATACTTACTATATAGCATGCCCTGCAGGGAACATGCAATTTATTCAAGTTACTGTAGATGCTACAAAACAGTTTCAATGTCTCCTCCATTAAACTGACAAAATAGAGTATATTAGGGAGGATTCACAAGATGTTTGGAGCCATGTTGGGGATCGCAAAGAACCACGGCATCCCAGGGGGGTACAGTCATTTCCAGTGCAGGAAGTGCAGAAAGATGGTGTATGCTGGACAAGGCTTAAGTTTTCATATAGTATTTCCTGAAGCCCCGAGATTTGGGGCTTCAGCACCACAGGGCGCGCCGGGGCTCCAGCCCTGTGCATTTGAAAATATTTACCAGCGCTCTACTCTGGACAGATGTGGTTGAACTTAAAACCTGATACTGGAACATCCTTTAAGCTGAGGCAGCATGCTTCCCCACTCCAATGCCAACCACCATTTCTGGTCAGTCCAGAGAAGGGAAATGGCCATGGACCTCTCCTCCTTGTCCCCTTTGGTGATGGCTAGTTCCTTGGGGGATGGTTGGAGAGGCTTAAAAGGAACAGCTCTAGTACCCCAGGGAACATAGGGATTGTACTAGTGGTTGATCCTTGAATGGGGAGAGCAAGGGAAGTGGAAAGGTCATTATCTCCTCCCTATCTCAGAGTGCCCATCAAGCCATAATGTAGCCCTTAACACCTAAATTTCGGCAAATTCAGATTTCGTGGATGAGAAAGAGCTGCCATAATATAGCAAGAGACCTTAGCACTTTTCATCCTGAACACAAATATCAATTTCTCTCTTTCAGAGGTGTGTGCCTCAGAACTCAATTTGAGCAAGTGATTAGACAAAGAGAGGATGTTAGACAATGTGATAATATTGCACCTGTGGGATGTGAGCACAGCAGCACAGCCATCCTGAACTTCCTTCATGATGGCTTTCCAGAGGTACCGCTTGGAACAGGGATCCATTCCAGAACTGGGTTCATCCTACAGAAACAAATGCATCAGTTAACAATGGAAGTAGAGGAGAGAGAGAGAGAATTTGGATGACGATGCAATTAGGGCCTGATGCTCTTCAGATGGTCTATTTACATGCAGGCGAAGGGAGGTCTCTGACTTGGGATTAGCAAAGTTTCTCTGTTTTGGTGTGTGTGTGTGGGGGGGGGGGGTTGGTGGGGATGCAGTGTTTGCTGCTCCTCCCTGCCTAGAATTTGTGGATCTGCCAGAGGCATGGGCTAACAAATTAGAGTTCCTGTATCTCCATGCTGTCTCCCCTGCACAATCACACATAGCTCCTCAGCGCTCTATGGGAGCACAGCTTCCTTCCCGCAGGTTCCCTATGCTATGCTTTCCCTCAAGGGGCATTCCAATCTGTGGTGGGGGGAACCATGTGACTACATACTGACCCAGGCAGCATTGCCTTGCTCCATAATATCCCTTAGGGTTTGAGGGAAGACAAAATGCAGAGGCCAGCCATCGCCCCAGCCTGTCCCATTCATAGTCCAACACTTCCAAAAGCTGGGGAAACTAAATCTCCTGGAGCAGTCATGCAGGGCCTCTGTGGAAAAGGAAGTGCAGCAGCAGAGATTGCACTTCCCCTTTCTGCATCCTCTGCGCCTGATAAGATGGGTTTTTATACCTTTTGCTGATGGAAGTGGAAGATACCACTTAGCCCTTATTCTTTAAAGCCCATCTGCTCCACTTTTGTAGTGACAGAGAAGACAGCCCTTTCAGTGGTTCCACTGAACGCAGGGTGTCATGAGAGTGGCATTGGCTATCAGTACCAATGGTGTGGGGCTGGTTTGTTTTCAGGAAGGAATCCTACCTGAGACTTGTAAGCAAGAAATACAGGAAGTTGCAGCATGCTGCTCTAACTCCAATTTTGGTGCTTAGACACAAATGACACAAGGAGAGAGTGAGTCCATCTCAGTCTCTCTTATATTTCCTTTGTCGGCTCTCCAGGGATGGCAAGAGTAAAAGGCATTACAAAACAAAACCCAAAAACTTCACTTCTTATTTAGATGATAAAAATATATGACTCTAAACATTAACGAGGAGCAGATCTGTTGGGTAAATTGGTTCTATTTTTAACATTGTCACTTTAATAGAGAAAACACTTCACATGGTATTACTTCTGTTCCCTAATTATGGATCCTTCATAAATAAAACCCTCTATAAATCCTTTATAAGTAATCCTTCCCAAAACACTTATAATATGTATAAAACTTTTAGAGCATTCGAGTTATTTAAAAATGTGTTTTTCCTCTCAAACTACATACGTGAGGATGCACCTTTCACAGCAAGAGGCAAATTGAAATGGGTGCCTCCAGTCGTAGATTGTCCTAAAGAGATTTCATAATAGTTGGAGTACCTTCTGAGAGTAGGGGAAGCGGTGACTTAAGAAGATAGCCTTCCCCTTTTGCCAAGTCATTCAAGATCAGTTTGAGCTCAAAAAATGTAAGTAAAACCATCCAACACATAAGTGGATTAGTGCTATGAAATTAGAGGAAGCAAAGTATCCCTGGGCTTATGAACATTTGCAGATTCAGAGGGACAGCTCAGTAAGTGAACTAATCTAGTTTAACCAATTCTGTACTCACTTTGGGGAGACACTTGTGGGATTGATGTTTTATCCTTTTACTCTGGGGAGTATACTCCCACCCAGTGGCATTTCTGATGAGATTTGTTTATTTAATTATTTCCCTCCCTCCCAGGCATAGAAAGGGGAATTGGAGAGGACTTTTGTTTCCTCTAATGGAATTTTTACACCATATGATGGGTTATCTTATCAGTATAAGATAAGAAAAGAGAAAAAGGTACCCATCTTTCTCTGGCCGCCACTTCCAGCAGCTCCCATTGGCCTGGAGTAGTGAACCGTGGCCACTCGGAGCCGCGATCGGCCACACCTGTGGACGCAGCAAGTAAACAAACTGGCCCAGCCCGCCATGGGCTTTCCCTGCACAAGCGGCGGAACAAGTTTGGGAACCACTGAACTACCGCAATGGGAGAACTCTTCCCATTGATGTAGATAGTATCTACACTGAAGTGCTACAGTGGTTTGAGTGTAGACATACCCTCCATCTTTCTTGTCTCTTCTCAATTTCTTTGTGTCCTGCCTTCTCTCTCTCTTCCCTGCCCCTCACCACACTCCTACCCAAAACATAACTCAGCTAAAGTCAGTAGGTGGGCTCACACACGCCTTTTGTCTTAGGTGGGGTTTTTGTTTACAGTTATACCAGGGGTTCTCAAACTGGAGGTCGGGACCCCTCAGGGGGTTGTGAGGTGAGTACATGGGGGGGGGGGTCATGAGCTGTCAACCTCCATCCCAAATCCCACTTTGCCTCCAGCATTTATAATGGTCTTAAATATATTAAAAAGTGTTTTAATTTATAAGGGGGGGGGAGCGTACTCAGAGGCTTGCTATGTGAAAGGGGTCACCAGTAAAAAAGTTTGAGAGCCACTGAGTTATACTAATTGAAGGGTGAGCTCATGCGTATCAATCTGAATCCCATTGCAAAGTTCTACCCAGCTCATAAGAATACTAAAGAATGCATTTCTATGATTGAAAAAACTACTGGTACCACTGTCATTAAAATAAAATAATCCCTATTGCTCAAGATGCCACATGGAATCATATCTTTGTAAAGGGCTACACTCACTGTAGGTGTGCCTCCTTGTGGCTAGGTCTTGGCATTAGCTTTTGCTCCATATTGTGCCCCCTGTTGTTGGTTGCTTGTGCTGTGGGCTCTCTCTCTCTCCACAACTCAAAGCCAGGTCACAAAACAGACCCTCACTTCCGGGGTATCTAATTCACTCTGACAGGGTGCCCGGATGCCACCTCAGACAGTCTTCTGTTCCACCTCTAGGTCCTGTGCCACTTCCTAGCAGCTAATAGGGGAAACCAGGCCTGTCTGTAACTTGGGTTCCAGACCAGAGATTCTGTGACTAGCAATTCAGGTCTGTCCAGTCTCAGTTGTTGTTTCACTTGACTCCTTCCTACCCAACCTCTCTATCTGCCACCAGAGCTTCCCCTGCTCTCTGTGGCTACTTCCTCCCCATCAGCCTCTTGTCAGATTCTCTAGGATGCCAGGTTTTACTGTCCCCCTGGCCTTCCTCCTTGTCCTTGGCTCCATTTCCCTTTAGAGTGTGACTGCAGGCTCCTTCCCTGCAACTCCTGCAGTTCTCCCTTCCTGGGCTTTATAACCCTACCCCAGCTCTACCCCCAACTGGGCTTCATCTGCAAGTATGATGTTTATCAATCCCTGCCTTCCCTCCAAGTGCAGCATATAAGGTTAATTGGCCCCTTCTAGCTCACCTTAACCCTTTCAGGACTTGTGTGGGGTGAGCACCCCATTACAATCCTATTTTTGTTTTTTGATTTTCTTACATTATGCAGAAATGTAGGCAGAAAATATACTATACTTTGTAATACATTGAACAGTAAATTCTATTTCTCTTGTTCTGTGAATCAAAGAAATCTCGGTCTAAAAAATACATATCCAAGCAGCAGCAGCAATGTAGCGCTTGTACTACTGACAGCCTAGGAAACCCAGCTGCAACTGGGGAATGTTGGAGCACAAATTAAAACAAGTTTATTCTGGGAGCTGAAAATGACAACTGCTCTGCTTCTGTGTCACTTATTCCCTGGAGGCAATTTGGAAGCTGCACTATGTTTTCATGCATCAGACAGGAAAATAAAATAATTAAATACGTTAACACTTCCAAAGCAATAATAATGTTCACTCTACTCACCAGTAAAAGTATTTGGGGTTTGCCAATTAAAGCCAAAGCTGTTGAAAGCTTCCTCTTTGTGCCACCACTATATGTCCTCACCAGTTTGTTAATATGGGTGTCAAGGTGCAATCGGCTAACAAGGTCCCCAGCTACCTGAAATCAAGAAATGGCAAGCTTGGTCAGACTTGTATATTCAATAGAACAGTGGCTTTCAACCCTTTTTCATTTGCGGACCCCTAAAAACTGTGAATGGAGATGTGGAAATCTTTCCTTTGGAAATCTTAGACATAGTGTGTGGATCACAGGTTGAAAACCACTGTTCTACGGCAACAACCTTTCACAGACCCCTTACACATCGTCTGCAGACCCCCAGGGTTCCACAGACCATGGGCTGAAAACCACTGCAATAGAGTCTGCACTAGTATGGAATCTTTTTTTTTCTGGCTGAGCATATTAAAAACGAACACAAAGTATTTCCATTTTTCTCGTCTGACACATGCTGTTACTTTTAAGTCCTGGAAGAAGGCTCTCTGGAATCTGTCAGGCAAAATGTTGAGAATAAAAGGCTGCAGCTAGGGGACCCCCAAGGACAAGGAAATTTGGCTTTGTCAACTCTTGTAACAGTCATTTGCATTCATTTTGGGTTGTTGAGTCAATAATTTAAAATGCTCCTCATTCCAACTAGTTTCTGTAATATCTATCTGATCAAACACATTTCTCAAGTGCTAGAGAATCTGAGAGAATGAAATAATAGGTCAGACAAAAAGATGGGATCAGCAGAAAGGCAATCACATGAATAATGGGTTCAGCCATTCTAAATGAGTGAGTTAAACAAGACACAGGGCTAACTTGATAACATCTCCACTTGCAGGCTCTGAGCTGGTAAAGGAGAACGGCAAGTGTGACAATCAGGGTCCACATACCCCTGGAGAGAACAGGGGGTCTGAACCCCAGAGAATAAGCAACTGAATTAAGTAGCTGTATACAACGTTATTGTGCATAAACTTACATCAAATAAGGTCTTTTATGAAAGCTTGTTCTGAGCTTGATGGTCATTAGGAGATTTGTATGTAGGGGATGGCTATGAACGTATGCACGTATATGTGCATAGAACATTGTAATTGTAACTATGGTGCAACTACAACATCACCTCGTAACAGGAAGTGATGTAATTAGGAGGCAGTGTCATCTCTCATGCTAGCTGTTTATACAAAACCAACTTAAAGTACCCATCCATTGTCCAGCCAGGAAGACACAATAGTGGACCATTGAAGTTAATGGAAAGGAGGGCATTTCCTTCACTCTGAACAATGATGAGTCATCATGGCAGGAGAAAGAAAGAAAGAAAAACTTTTTAAAACAGGCGTGGTTTTGAGGTTTGGTATCCAGAAACTGAGGGCTAGCATCTAAGCCGGGAGCTGTCTGTGAAACACTTGATCTTGGCTATGACAGGGTGAGGTAATCAGGAAGGGAGCAGCACCTTTTCTAATACAAGCTATCATCTGCTTTTGCCCAGTTTCCTAGCATGCCCTCTGTTATAGTGAGGATCCAGTGTTTCACAGACAGCATTAAGACACCCCAAGTTACAAGGCAGTAGGTAACAGAACCCCTTATCAGTCTGGGTCATCTCCAAAATGTTACAGCAAATTAGTCCCAACTCTTTTTGTTTAAGTTGGTCGTGTAAACAGTGGGGGGGGGGGGGGGTGGCGCGGGGAGGCAGGGGCGCGCGCAGGGGAGAGGCAGATGAGGCTGGCCCTGCACAGCAGCACAAGTGGAAATAGAGAAGATTCAATCAGCGTCCTCAGATTTGGTGTCTCCTGCCCCGGAGACAGTCAGAATCCTAACATTTCTGCTCAACCAAACCCTTAATGTAGCTGGTTTTCTAGATATGAAAATGAGCCACATCTTCTAGCGCACGCAGCTTATGCTGGGTATAGCAATGAGGGGAAGAGCAGTCGGAGTGCAAGTTCTGGTTCCATTTGTTCCACCTATCGCTGGCACTAGCTGAGAACATCTGCCAGGAAATCCCGAGCAGGAGAGTTATACGCATTTCCTCTCACTCCGCACCATCTGAGTGGCAACAGCAAAAGTCATGGGAAATTGTAGGGTTAAAATTAGACAGAGCCCAGTGAGCTCAGAGAATTCACAGAAAAGTTATCAACACAGAGAAGTGAACATTTACAACCTATGACTGGTATATACATGATCGTGCCCTTGGTAATTAGTTTATGTAAGCAAACTGTCCCTATGCAAAATTTCCTGAGGAAGAGTTGAGAACCTCGGTATACCACAGAAAACATTCTTAACACTACATCTAGAAACAAAACAAAACAGATAAGTGAACAAAAATCTTGCAAAGGGATCTCAAACCCAAGCCCCTCTTGAGTATGTGCAACGCTCCATGCGCTTGACTGTCACTCATATACACAGGTGAAAGGCTCCATCACTTGCATGAACAGGTGATAGCTTTCTGTGCATGTCCATGCTATAACCTGCTAAAAATGTATGATGTCAAATGGAAGCTACATTTTGGAAATATGGTCCTAACTATCTGCAAGTTAAAAAAAAATCATATCTGACAATCAGGAAACCACCATTTTGGCAACTTGGTGATGCAAAGTGCATGTTTTCTTGCTATTCCCCAGGTGACCGACAAACTTTGTTTTGCTCCACTTATGAGACAGGTGCTACAAGAAGTTGGCTTAGTAAGAACACATGGGGTTGCTGAGTCTCCCTGCATGGCCCGTTCACTTCTTTGCCTCCTCTTCCCCACGTATAGTAGAACTGCAGAGATTCTGCCATATTTGGCACAATCTCTGGCTTTGAAGAAGGCCAGAGGATTTGGCCCTAATATATATAACTGAGCACTGGAGTTTTCCTTTCAAATAAGGAGTCTGGCTGAGCAAAGTTCTAAATACAGACAAGTTCCGTTGACACCTGGTGACACTAAGAAGAAAAAGGGATATTAAGAAAAATAGATCTGAAACAGCATATAAAGTCCTTCTCTTTGAAATATAAGGCACACAGTTTATCCACTATGCTCAATGGCTTTAGTACCATTTGGAAAATGTGTGTTACTGAGAACCAGAGTGGGTTTTCCATACAAGCAAGAAAAATATTCTGAGAATTGATTGGAAGAGCTTATAAAAATAGAAAATAAAGATAGAGAGTTAAAAATCTGATCCCATGTGCTTATCAAGAAAAATGTCAAGGAATCTCAAGAATGACTGTAATTTACACTGAGTTGCTACCTCAACCAAAATCATAGAATCATAGAATATCAGGGTTGGAAGGGACCTCAGGAGGTCATCTAGTCCAACCCCCTGCTCAAAGCAGGACCAATCCCCAACTAAATCATCCCAGCCAGGGCTTTGTCAAGCCTGACCTTAAAAACCTCAAAGGAAGGAGATTCCACCAACTCTCTAGGTAACGCATTCCAGTGCTTCACCACCCTCCTAGTGAAAAAGCTTTTCCTAATATCCAACGTAAACCTCCCCCACTGCAACTTGAGACCATTACTCCTCGTTCTATCATCTGCTACCCCGGAGAACAGTCTAGATCCATCCTCTTTGGAACCCCTTTCAGGTAGTTGAAAGCAGCTATCAAATCCCCCCTCATTCTTCTCTTCCTCAGACTAAACAATCCCAGTTCCCTCAGCCTCTCCTCATAAGTCACATGTTCCAGTCCCCTAATCATTTTTGTTGCCCTCCGCTGGACTCTTTCCAATTTTTCCACATCCTTCTTGTAGTGTGGGGCCCAAAACTGGACACAGTACTCCAGATGAGGCCTCACCAATGTTGAATAGAGGGGAACGATCACGTCCCTCGATCTGCTGGCAATGCCCCTATTTATACAGCCCAAAATGCCATTAGCCTTCTTGGCAACAAGGGCACACTGTTGACTCATATCCAGCTTCTCGTCCACTGTAACCCCTCAGTCCTTTTCTGCAGAACTGCTGCCTAGCCATTTGGTCTCTAGTCTGTAGCAGTGCATGGGATTCTTCCATCCTAAGTGCAGGACTCTGCACTTGTCCTTGTTGAACCTCATCAGATTTCTTTTGGCCCAATCCTCTAATTTGTCTAGGTCCCTCTGTATCCTATCCCTACCCTCCAGCGTCTCTACCACTCCTCCCAGTTTAGAGTCATCTGCAAACTTGCTGAGGGTGCAATCCACTCCATCCTCCAGATCATTAATGAAGATATTGAACAAAATTGGCCCCAGGACCGATCCCTGGGGCACTCCGCTTGATACCGGCTGCCAACTAGACATGAAGCCATACAAAGAAAGAGAAGATTACTATATTTTAGCTGTAAAAAAACTATTTTCTCTAACATGGCTTTCAAACATTACTGCCAGTCTTACTACAATCAGCAAAAGATATCTTTTAAAAAAAGAATAATCAAAGGGGAGGAATTTAAAAAGCAGAGGAATATTGGCAGAGAAATCATAGAAAGCAGTTCAAGGAAGTCAAGTCAGATGTTAGAGTTTGCAGGCCGCGAGAAGGCTGAATCACATGTTCTTAGCAAGCTAGCCCAGCAGTAATTTACTATGTCTTTCTTTATTAGAAATATGAATGTGGTGTAATTCCCAAGTTGTGGGTAAATCTTGCCTTTCCTTTAATTTATCTAGAACCAAAACATGCCCCACTATTTGATTTTTACACCAGAATGTGCAGTGCATAGACAGTCATGCTAAACTATGCCACTGTCAAAATAGCAAAGGGAAGTAGAGATACCCAAATTCCAAAGCCAGAGGGACCATTTTGATCAACTATTCTGACCTCCTATTTAGAACACAGGCCATAAAACTTCCCCCAAATAATTCCTAGAGCAGATCTTTTAGAAAAACATCCAGTCTTAATTTAAAAATGGTCAGTGATGGAGAATCCACCATGAGCCTTGGTAAATTGTTCTAATGTGATTAATTCCTCTCACTGCTAAAACATTATGTCTTATTTCTAGCCTGAATTGGTCTAGCTTCACCTTCCAGCCATTGGATTATGTTATACCTTTGACTGAAGAGTCCATTTTTAAATATTTGTTCCCCGTGTAGGTACTTACACTGTAATCAAGTGACCCCCTTAACTTCTCTTTGTTCAGCTAAATAGATTGAGTTCCTTGTGTCTATCACTATATGGCATGTTTTCTAATCCTTTAATCATTCTCATGGCTCTTCTCTTAACCCTCTGCAATTTATTAACATCCTTCTTGAACTGTGGGTAACAAAACTTGACACAGTATTGCAGCTACAGTCAGACCAGTGCCAAATATAGAAGTACGGCAACTTTTGGCATAGAGTACCACTCCCTCTCCCTTTTTGCCCACTTGATCTTTTCTAAATAGGTTATAACCATTGATTCAGGGCAGTTATTCTTGTGCTACAGAAATTTTGCTGGCTTCTAAGTAAAGGGCCATTTCGTGGTACTCATTTTGCTGTTCCTTTGAATGCATAAAGCTACCCAGCTAGCTTTTGCAGATGATTACAGCATATACACAAGCTGGCTGAAGGTCTAATATATTATCTGTACAATAGAAGTGTAACAGTGCAGCTGTGGGGACTAATTCACAATGGTGGGTAGGCAGAAGGGTTATAAAATTTTCTCACTCCTAGTGCGGTCTTGAGCGCTATGAAGAGAGTCTGCTTTGCTGGGTGCTCTCAGAAAGAGGCTCCCTATGTCCTGGTATCTCCCTCAAACCTTATCCACTAAAGCAGCACAGTAGAATTTAGCTCATCAAATATAACATCATACATTTTATTCGACTATGCTCTTCAGCAGATGCCTCCTCCCGTTATCTCTTTTTCATTAACATATCTATAGAGAGAGACTAAATTTGCAGTAATAGTCCCAAACTCATTAATATAATCTAAATAGTAATGAAGATGCCATCTAAATTACATCTAAGTTAGATATATTGTAAAGTAGCCAATACTTCTCCATTATAACTTCATTTAGCTGCATTCCTAATGGTGTACTGTTGTTTGGATGGTGCCACACCATAAAGTATACATGAAAATACCTCTCATCTTGACGAAACTCAAATGTGTGACATGATGTGTGACAAAGACTTAAAGTGACAGTGACACACTTCATGCAGAAAACTGAAAATGCTGTGGGATTCCTTCCTCTCTGTCCTCAGTTTCATGAGTCTTTATTTCAGATATAAATAATTTTCCATACTTGAAAGTGATGTGACTCCTCAGTTTGTGCAGGATATAGGTGACTCAGACTGAAATAAGGGCTATATGAGAGATTTGTACACTAATATATACATTGTAACTTCATCCAACCACATAGTTGGTGTTTCTCACCTGAGCATCTCCTCAATGCACACTTTAAGCTCTCTCAACTCTTTCCCTCTCTCCCAGAACCAGGAAACTAAAACAACTCTTCACATCCATAGACAGACGGCCGTATCACTAGTCTCCAATGTTCCTTAAGAAAACTTCAAAATGTGTTACCTTAATAATTCTAACTCAAGTAAAGAGCTCTCTTCTTCCTAAATTAGAGTCCAATCCAACTCCCACTGATTTATAAAATCTAAGGCCTAGATGCTTTGAATTCCTGCCCATACACTTAACATTACACACAAATAATCCCACTGAAACCAGTGGGACTAGTCAAGGGTGTGAAGTTAAGCATCTCTGTAAATTTGTGTAAGACTGGAGATTAAGGTAGGGACCACGTTTGTATCTACCAATAAAGCACCAGGCATACTGATTGCACTGCAAAAAACAACAGGTATAATTGATTCCAATTATTAAACCAGAGACTTTTCCAAAGTCAGTAACAGCACTCAGGTAAATTATATATAGGAAGAGGTACTGAGACTCTCCTGGTACTTTTTTCAGATTTACCTCCAAACTAGGGAATTTTTAGTATTGGATATTTATCCATCCTACTAACTTCGAAAAATATCATAATTTGTTAATTTTGGATCAGTCACTTCTGAATAGGACTGATTAATACAATGCACAACTCATCATCCTTATAGTTAACACACCCACACACACACAGCCAGATCCAACTTTCACTGAAGTCTATAGAAAGACTCCCTTTGAATTTCATAAGAGTTGGACTGCATCCTTATAAACTGGTGATACTCGTGTGAATAATTACAGACTTACTGAACATTTCAAACTTAGAATGAATTTTAATACCCTATAATTAAAAAAAACATTTTGCCCAATTTTCTACAAATTGTGCACAAAAATTATGTATTACTCTTCAGAGTAAATTTAGCAATTTTAGGAAAACTCATTATTAGCTGAAGTTATAGGAGTTTATTGCACTTTCAGCTATGATCCTGAAAAGAGCTGCACACAAGCAAACTTGCAAAGCTCAGTTGACTATAGGACTAAATTCTGCTCAGATTCTGGTTAAGTCACCAAAGTATCAGAGGGCAGAATAGCACACAGCCTTCATAAAGTTCAAGTCAATGGAGCTCCATGAGGGAGCAAAAATCCACCTGGGGACTTATTGAAAGACGAACCCTGCTCATGCTCCTTCAGGCTATCTGTTAGCTTTTGAAGCTCTGATAAAAATCAGAGAAGGTTGGTTTGAAGAATCTCCAACCAGAAATAGTAATTTTAATATTGATAGGCCAAGCCTTGAAACATTGCAGTTGTTATGATTTTAATTAGGTTGGTAGGTGGGACAGATACTTGTATTCTTTGAATAAATGTGTTCCAAATTCTACGCTCATCTACTATGGTGATTTCATTGGATTTGTACTGGTGTAACTGACAGCACAATATAGCCCTAACCATTTCCACTGAGACAAATGTAATAAAAATAAATATTTTTTAAAACAAATATGCCAATCCAGTGTGATAACCGGTTGAACATCCCAAGAGCTGTGTATTATTTAAGCTCGACTCAAATTCTATTTAGTTTTACACATAGGTATAGTTTGACTTCTATATTTGGGGGACAGCTCTAGCCAGGCCAATGGGATTATGCGTGGGGAGCAAATGCCATGCCTGCCCAAGGCTTACAGGGCTGAGCCTGCTGTGGGGTCACCGGGCACCTGCCCCGTCTTTGTTATGGTCTCACACAGGTATCCAGGGGGAATTTAACCAGGAGCACAAAGTGGCTAATGTTCAGGAACCCTGCACCTAGGGAGGGGGTGCTAGAGGGGTGTGTGTGTATACTGGGAGGTGGTTTTGGTGGTGGGGGGGTGGGGTCGGAGGACCTGCAGCCTCACATTCAAGATGGGGGGCAGTGTTGCACTCCCTGTCATGATGGTAGAGTGGCTGGTGCAGGCCCGGGATGCAGTGCCAGCCCCGTCAGGCCTCCCTGCAGGCCTCTCCCTCTCTCCAGCGTGGGGGGTCTGGCCTTGTCACCCCTCCTGGCTGGGTTCTGAGGCCCCACAGTGGCGCGGGCAGCCCAGCCAAGAGGCACTTACCACTCCGCTTACCCAGTGGGCTAGGTTGGGCCAGGATGGGCAGGATTCAGCAGCTATGGAGGGCCAAATCGGGGCACAGAGATGGCTCTTTCTGAGCTGTAATGTCTGCTCCCCAAAGGAAAAATCCCAGGCATTGCCTCTTATTTGAAAAGTTCGCCTGGATGGAGAATGGACTATCAAAAAAGAGGCAATGTCCAGGAAAACCTGAACGTATGGTAAGCCTACCTTGGAGGAAGGGGGGAAGCAATGCCCCCCCCTGCATACACTTCAAACTCCACCCAAGGCTTTACAACATCATGATTTAAAAGAAACTTCTAGGGCTGCTTTAAAAAGCAGATTAAAACTTCATATAATATACAGTTTCACTTTGATAACAAGTGACCCATTTTCTCATCCTTTCCCATTCAGTTAATTACTGTTTTGGAACATTAAGTGCACTCAACTTCATGTCAGGCATTTAATTCCTGCTGCTGACAAATCTGTCTAGTGAAGGATCGGATCCTTGAAGTTATTGCTTTAATAGATTATATTTACTTATGCGGCAGTGCATACCGTAAGTCACCTGCTCGCTTGCCAACTCACTGTAAAACAAAATGAACTCAGATTGCTTTCCACCTTCGAATCAAACAACTGCGTTCCCTAGTGCCTGCTCTTTCCTTCTTTTGTTAACACAAACACGTTAACAGTAAGCACTCAGAGAGCTTGGCCTGGAGCACAGCATAATGTGTGGGAGTGAGACAACAAAAACAACAATTTACATTTCCATAGGAACTGCTGTCCTCAAGGATTCACAAGCATTCCGGTTTACAAATTTAAGCTCAAATACAACTTTACACAGGGATCATTTCATTCACCACTGAAATTTAGCCATTTCTGAGGTGCGGCACAGCAGCTGCTTCACACTGTACTGCAACGCTACACAAGAGTCTAGGACAGGAAGTGAACACGGGCAAAGCATACCTAGGTCAGATTCACACAAAAGTTTTGTTTTGTTTTTTTCCTAACAAGGTTTAGCTTTAGTTTGACTTTTGGGGGAAGGCTGAAGGTCAGTTATTATATATTATTTACAATAGCACCTAGGCAGGCCACACATCCGGTATGAAACTGGACTGTCTTGCTTTTCTAAAGTTTGTCCCCCATCTGATACCCAGACAAAACTGGACATGTCTATTTTAAGGAAAATAGGACCGGATTTGCAAAGGTATTTAAGACCCTTTTGAAAATGGGACTTAGGCACTTATGAAAATGTGCAGCTCTTTTTTTTTTTTTTAAAAATATGAATAACTATATAGGGGCATTTGACTCCAGTTAAGATCCATTATATTTTTGCTGCTAGGGAGGTGCTCTATTGGAAGGGTTACAAGAAAAAGTGAACACACTCACATATGTGGCAGATGTGTCCAGGAATTAGAAAATTTTGGGAGGAAAGGATTAAAGATACCTTATGACAAAATGCTCCTTCCTAGAGATCCCCTGACCTGCTTACTTAATGCTTCAGTCAAGAATCTACTTTTAAACACAACAAAGTCATTTCTTTTTTATTGTTAACTAGACTTTGGATTGCACGGTATTAGAAAAATGACTCTCTTCCTACGGAATTGTGGTATAGTAAAATATGGACTTTCCTTGTAATGGAAAAGCTTTCACACCAAGTACATACACAGGAGAAGTGCCAAAAAGAGGATCAGTACATAGAAATTTGGTCACTTTTTTGTATACTAAGATAAGGAGGAGGGCTCCTCAGCCAATAAGCCAGACTCTTTAGGTCTTTGAATATAAAACTGATCCTGAATAAGTAACAAGTAATGGACAATGTAGTATGTCAGTGTTTTATTGTAATGTTGCCTGAATAAAAAAAAAGTTGTGTTTTTTTTTAAATCACCGTGTGACTAGGAGCCATGACCCTAGGCACAGGTTTATAGTGCTTATGCTTTGAACTGGCCCTGAACCAAAGATGCCCCGCATGGCAAATTTATTACAAGGGGTCATCTAACGCAGTTGCCACATGTCCAACAATGCCGAGGCAGCTATCCTCCTTCATTAGCTCATTCATGCTCCAGCTGTAATTTCCCCATCTGCCCTGTTTTGCACTGGACTAATTCCAGCACTGGGATGGAAAATGTTCATTCTGCATACATTGCACCTGATATAGTCAGTCAGCTTCCTTAGAGCAATGTTGTGGGCATATCGTGTACATATTCCACATCCGGGCACTTCTGCTTAAAACACCCTGGCTGTAATACTGAGGAGCTCACAGGTATGATTTTAAAAGGTATATAAGTGAATTAGGACAATTTCTACTGACTTTCAACGGGACGTGTGCTCTTCAGTCACTTAGGTACTTTTGAAAATTCCACGCCATATCTACTGTTGTCAACATTAGTGCCTCAGTTTATTACATACGTTCTACCATGTGGACAATACATTGCAAGGATGTATTGTCATCTGTTCTGTTGGACAAAACAGAGAAGGTTAAGAACCATGTTTCACAGCATTTTAAGACTTTGCTGCCTAATTAAATAATCAAGCTTTGATTTCTGCTTTAAGTTACATTTATGACCAAAACATAGTTGATGACTTATGTGAGACTTATGAATATTTAAACAGCATTCTCTTAAATGAATGTACAGCTCTAAGAGACATGCCAGAAACTGTTCTCATCCGTGTCTCTATTAAATTCCACGATAATAGATGGTTAGTACAGTTGTGCTAAAAGCTGATCATAAGAGGGGAATTGTCACTGGATAGAGATGACCGGTAATTTTCACCAAGAGGCTTAATGCAATAATAATTATCTCTTAATATATTTCCCTTAGACCAAGGGGAACAAATCTTCATGTTTGCAGTACTCTGGCCGTCTTTAATCCAAAACTAATGAGGTGGGTTGACAACACTGAACAGCTAAGGAAAAGATTGGATGCTGAATTCTAAGTAGCTATCGTAAATGGTGCTTGGCACTGTTTACAAGGGGGGGCCTTGTTAAGACAGCAAGCTGCATCCTCAGGTCCAGCCAAGCTCTGCTACACACTGGGCCCAAGTGAAGGGGAAAATGTGGCTGTTGCTAACTTTACCGCCCAACTTCAATACTGGAGCTACGTGAGGGGTTTGCTGTGTCCTTGGGTCAGGTTAGACTAGCTCCAGAGCTGCTCTATCTTGTGCGCAGTTGCAATGTCTCCCCAAAGGCCTTCCTTGGAGTTGAAAGAAGAAAAGGAGTACTTGTGGCACCTTAGAGACTAACAAATTTATTTGAGCATAACCGTAAGCAGTGCAGCAACTCTGACCACACTCCATTCCCCCACAGGCCTCCTATGCTGGGCGGGACCTGCAAATTAGTGGTGAAGAGCTAGTTTTGAAGTTATTTTGCTAAGAAGCCAGAATGGTGAAGAGAAAAGTGAAGATGCTACATACGCAGACTTTTAATTTTAATTCTTTTATGATCTGTGGGCCAGGCATTGCTTTCACACTGGTGTAATTCCAATAACTTCAGGGAAGTTACTCTTGATGTACACTGCAATGAGAGGAAAATCATGCTACATTTAAAACTTCAAAGTAATCAATACATTTTGGGGTGGGCAGAGAAGATTCCTAATGACCAAAACTGTTAAAGACAAATGTCGGACTTAAAAGGTGCATTTTCTAGTGCAAGAAAATGAAACTCATGTGAACTCTATAGCCCAAACTTGCTCCATCTATTCCTTGCAAAGCTACTCATGGATAATTACCTTATGGATACATTGTTTTGGAACCCCACGCAGGCTGCAGTAATAATAAAGATGCTCCCAACCAGTTAGAAAGTCATCCAGGGCATCTTGCTGTGGGCAGTAGCCAATCAAAATCCCTTCAGAGCTAGCAGACAATATATCCATTTCAGACCTATTTAAAAGAAAAGCAAAAGATTTAAATACTTGAGCGTGATTTTCCTTAGTACAGTATACTTAGTACTAGTGTTACTGTTTTACAGCCTTAATCCAAAGAGTCCTCAAGAATAAGTATATTCACCTTAGAATTCGAAGAAGAGGGATGGGAGTAGAATAGGCTCAGCTCCCATCTCTCTCTTCTCATTACTTTCCCTGAGATTAGCCCAGCAGCTCTCTGTGCTCTTTCCCCTTCCATTTCTTTCCCCTCTCTAATCCCACAGTCCTGCCAGAAGAGGGTCCTCTGGTTCCAGTGAGCTTCCCCATTCTGCAGCTGCTTTAGCTCCCCAGCCAGCAGCTCTAATTGGAGACAGAGCTACTTCTGGGCTCCATGGTATAAAGTATTCACCTGGCCTAGCACTGTCACTGGAGACACCCATGCTCTGCTGCTAATCCATAGGAAGTAGGAAGCAAGCCTCCTGTGCAGGCCTTGGGAAAAGCAGGGGGAGATGTGGTATGTAGTAATTGACTTCACAGGTGTACCTTCCCCCTCCATCTTACTAAAGCATCCTCATGGCACTCTTCTTTAATACAGAAGAATGACCAGACCTGAAGATGTAGAACACTTCAAGAACAGCCAGTTTCATCAGGGTAAGGTTAGTTATGGGCATTCTCTCAAGCACTGCAGAGCGTGCCTATACTGACTGATAAGCAGATCCCTCAGTAATTTACAGAGAGAGAGGGTGTGTGTGTGTGTGTGTGTGTGTGTGTGTGTGTGATTCCACATATTCAAAAACTCTTCAGCAAACGCAAAAAACAAAACAGAAATATTAAATGCCTAATAGTTTAAATGATGATATCCAGATAAAAAACACACTTGTCACTTATAAATTATCACCTGCATCTCAGAGTCTTTGGCCTCAGTTTTGTAGCTGTACAACATTACTAGAAATTGCATTCATTGCTAAGAAGCAGGCTTGATTGCAACGGTGTCTCATTACCCATAATGATGCTAAATGTACCCTTATTTATTCCAATACCTAATCCAACATTTGGTGGTGCTGATTTAAATTTACAGAAAATGATTCAGACAAACAGCGCAACTATAGACCTGTCAAAAATCAAGATGCTTTTTTGTAAAGTCTGATGAGCTCTGGGGGAAAAAAGGTAATAATAAAAAAAGGCTTTGAATTACAATATGATATTATTTTTATTTTGCTATAGTGCTTATGTGTTGCTCTGAATCTGATTAATAAGGTTGAATACAGAGCTAATCATTTAGAAATGGAAAAGCAAATGTTCTATGTAGATGGGCTACAAATGCCAAAATTGGAGAAAGCATAAATATGTATCTGTTAATCCTTTACAAGGCTCTCCTGTCTGGAGAGAAAGTAGTACAAACTGCATATTTTACATTCTGAACCATAGTATCAAAGTATTTTAAATGCTCTCAAAAGTTAATTTATCATCATATGATGCACCTTGCTGGGGACTCATTGGAATGGACTTCTTGCTCTTAATAAAAATAAAATATATGAAATTTTAATACCTATGTAAGTGTGCATGGAACCAAAAAGTGAATGTCAAGAGCTCTGGTAAACTCTAAAATGTGACATGACATAAAATGAAAGTCAGGATTAAACTCCACCATTTGCCCATGGTCAGTTCAAGGGTTGCTCTTTAAAAATAATATAAACATTACAGAATTTCTCCCAGCACTATTTCAAGCATATCTAAATCAAATTAAATGTTTTTTTAAAGCCATCTGCATCTTAGGGCATGGATTTACTAATGTGGACTATATTAGCATAAATTGGCAGAGGCAGTGAATTCCTTCCATAATGAACTCTGACATGCAGAAATTCTATTTATAGTCAATTCCTTCCTGGGCACCAAAGACATTGTAAGAGATACACAGAGCAACCTCAAATTAAGGCAAACAGAGCAGTTCGATACAAACCTTCCTTGTGGAGCACTAAAGTCTTGACTTGAGGCAATATGCAAGGCACACATATAGGAGACCAAATTAAATGCTGGGGTAATTTTGCTAACTTCTGGAAACTTTCATTAGGGGGGAATTTAGTTTAGTGAGTCTAGTAACTGAATGGGCAATTCCCGTCCAGAATGGTTCTACCATCTGGGTGGAAAAGATCACCTATGGAAGCAAAATAACAAACAGCCAAAACATTCATTAAGTCTCAGTTTGTGTGACTGTGCCTCAATAGGGATACACTTTAGCTAGTTTTCTATTTTGCTTAGGGCAATAGAACCCATTTAGAGTCCCTGGCTTCACCGATAATCCAAGACAATATATGTTGAACTGGAAGTAAGACACTAAAAGACCTAGAAATACAGGGGGTCCCGATGGTGAAGTATAACTTCCATAAAGGAGGAACACATTGCAAAGGAGTTTGAAACATTTTGCCATGTAGCCTTGCACACTTTTGCCCTGATCCTGCAATTAGATCAACTAGTGCAGACCCTGTACTCATGTGGAGTTCTAATGGGTACTGTGACGTTACCCCCCATAATGTTTTATGGAAATATGCTTATGAAAGTAAATATGACATAACTGGAATATGTTTTAGGCTACATATGCCATGTAACATATCTCTGAAAAGGTTATGAACTACTGAATATATTCATCCTATTTGTATGCATGTATCATTTTTGTATTCGAAGTTATGAATATTGTCAGTGTACTTGTTTGATTTTAAGTAGCCTTAGTAAGGCATTTGGGCATCTTCTTTAGAAAGGAATTTGCAAGTTAAATGCCCAATCAAGAAACACTTAATGGACAATGGATCTTGGAAGGCTCCAATCCACATAAGAAATCTATCTGAGAACGTTCAAGATAGCATGCAAACAATGGCTGCTACCTGTAAGTTCTGAGTCATGCATGGACATGTGACTTCAAAACTCCATCTTGGAGCTGGGATTCTACACAGGGGGAGGGAGGGGTGTCCAACCACAAGAGAAAGTCTATTTAAACCCCTGGGAAACCTCTCTATTTTGCTTTCAGCTGGCTCAAGAGATAGCCTCTCCACTGCCAAAGGATACCTGAAAGAAACAGGAACAAAGGACAATAATCATGGGGGTGAGATTTTATCTGTATTCAGTTTTCTTACTGTATTAGGCATAGACTTGTTTGTTTTATTTTATTTTGTTTGGTAATTTGCCTTGTTCTGTCTGTTATTACTTGGAACCACTTAAATCCTAGTTTCTGTATTTAATAAAATCACTTTTTACTTATTAATTAACCCAGAGTGTGTATTAATACCAAGGGGCGGGGGCAAACAGCTGTGCATATCTTTCTATCATTGTTATAGAGGGAGAACAATTTATGAGTTTATCCTGTATAAGCTTTATATAGGGTATAACAGATTTATTTGGAGTTTGGACCCCATGGGAGCTGGGCATCTGAGTGTTCGAGACAGGAACACTTCTTAAGCTGTTTTCAGTTTAGCCTGCAGTTTGTGGGACATAGTTCAGACCTGGGTCTGTGTTTGTAGCTGGCAAGCATGTCTGGCACAACTAGGCAGGGTTCTGGAGTCCCAAGCTGGCAGGGAAAGCAGGGGTGGAAGCAGTCTTGGGACATCAGTTGGCAGCCCCAAGGGGGTTTCTGTGATCCAATCCATCACAGGTACAAAGGTCCTTGCTAGCAGATCCAATAGCAAGATCAGGGCATTTGTTTATTTCTACTTTTAGAGGCCTTTAGCTCTTTACAAGATAGAAAAATGTCATATATGGTTTACAGAGGACAAAAAGCCATTTGAGGTGGTGGGTGTTTGAGACTTTATGTTGGGTATAGTGTGATGCTTGTTCTTCCCCCAGTGCAGTATAAGCAATCTCACTGACTGGGATCTCCAAATCAAAATGACTACGGGATGAGTGCTTTTTAGCTTTGCCCTATGCTTTTGTTGCATTCTGAAAAAAAAGGTTAATCAAAAAGACAGATTAGTTTTCAAATGTTCTGCTGACCCGAGGAAGGAAACCCCCACTTCCCACCTCTTTAAAATAAATTGACCTCCAAGGAAATGTCATCTTTCCATTTTACTTTCATGTGTACAGGAGAAATTCGCATTCCACCTGTTAAAAAAAAATCCTCCTCATTATATAATGTACTGTATAGGGTTTTGCATTCAAACCATAATTATCCTTAATTTATACTTTAAAGCTATTAGTTGTATTAATTATATTCTCCTCCTCCCTCAGCACATACACATATAATATGCATGATGTTATTAAGCCGTCCATGTTAATGAGAAAAAGAGCAGGAAGAGAAAATGCAGTTGATTTTATATATGAAGCAAGATTTTATGATGACCGAGTCCAGCCTCACTCTGTCTATAGCAATTGGGTACATCAATAGACACAGTGTTTCTCAGCATAATACCAAAACAATAAAGGCAGTAATACAGCAGCCTACGCTTACATAGCAACTTGCATCTTAATTGCTTTAAAAACATCAGGTTACCTTTCAAACTTGTCAATAGCTTTAGGTAATACAGTACCTTAGAATACTGCATATACTGAAGTAAAGTAAATTATCTAGGCACTCTCTATAATAAGTACAAGGAAAATTTAGGTAATGCTCCAAACATTGAGGTAACCTTATCTAAGGCAGAATTAGTAAGACTTAAGGTTGAATGTTGTAATAATAATAGAATAAGACTTAGCTCTTGTATAGCCTTTTCGTTCGCAGATTGCGAAGTGCTTTACAAAAAAGGCATTTTTATCCCCATTCTACAGATAGGGAAACTGAGGCACGAAAAACAACAAGGTCACACATTGATTCAGTGACTTAACAGAGAATACAGAACAGATGTAAAAGAAGTTTATTGACAAAGGGGTCTAATGCCCCATTGTCTGACTCTAGCTTTATGCTGGTGGCACTCTGCTGTTTTCTCCATTTTGTTTAGCAACATGATGTCATATCTAAATGGACTTAGTTTTCTATCCTTTAACCAAACTGTGAAGATGTCTGGACTTTGATATGGAAAAGAAGCAGAATTCTTATCTGAATGCAGCAGCACAGAAGTCACCCACTCTCAGAAACCTCTTCCTCTTTCATACATGTTCATTCAGGAGCCAGGCTTCCACACCCAGGTGGCCTGGGTGCTCACGGTATACTGAACCTTGGATTAGAAGGGCCTCCATCCCAAAGGGAAAGACAATAAGGGTATTCTACAGAGAGATTCAGAAACTCTGCTAAATGAAGCCCTGCAGTACTTGCTACACCTAAAGAAGAATTTATTAATTGATTGGCTGCGGGGCTCAAAATTTCTTTGGCAGGAATTGGAGAGAGCACTGAGGAAACCATTGGTTTCCGTGGAATCCGAGTATCTAATATTCAATGCAAGCAAAAAATCCAGTTTCCTTGGCATTTTAGCCAAAGCAGGAGATACCATTGACAAAGGCTGGTGGTTTTTTCTTCACTGCCATCTAGAATATGTAATCTTTATTGCAACAGAACAACTGCCTGCTCTGGCAAGTTATAGGAAAACTAAGAACTCTTCTCTGTGAAGAACTGTTACACTATACTAATCATGATTGAAAAAGTCGTGGGGGAAACTCCCTAAAACATCACATATAACACAGGAACAGTGGTCTTTTCCCATTTTCGTCTGCAGGCAGGAGGGAATTATACCATTCTCTGAGCTGCCAAACTAGGAACATTGGGCAAAGTTTAAGGGTATGTCTTCACTACCTTCCGGATCGGCAGGCAGCAATCGATCCAGCAGGGATTGATTTATCGTGTCTAGTCTACACGCGATAAATTGACCCCCAAGCGCTCTCCCATGGACTCCTGTACTCCAGCACCACAAGAGGCGCAGGTAGAGACAACGGGGGAGCGGCAGCAGTTGACTCACCACGGTGAAGACACCATGGTAAATTGATCTAAGTACGTCGACTTCAGCTGTGTTATTCACATAGCTGTGAAGTTGTGTAACTTAGATCGATTGCCCCGCCCCCTGCAGTGTAGACCAAGGCTAAGAAAAGACATATAGGTGGGAAACAATTAAATGAACTGATCAGAAGAGACAGAGAAAAAACCTTTTATGGTTGTAAAAACTAGCTTACACAAAGAGAGATTTGCACTGGTACAATGGTTAGCCAATATGAAGCAGATTTCTGGGAAGATCCTCAAAGTCCTGTTTGATGTGCAAGCATTGAATGATTACACCAAGGAAAGAGAGAGAACATATTGCAATTGTTCCTCAGACTTCAAAGGAAAGACAAAAGGGTTAAGAATCAGAAAGCAAATGCCAGCAGTTCAGCCACTAAAAGGGTTGTGGTTCAAAGAGGCAGCTCAGGGTACATGCTGTCTGAGATAGACAAAGGATATTAGAGACTTCAGAGCCTGGTAAGAAATATCTGTAAATGAAATTAACTTCTAACTACAGAAGGCCAGATTCTCAGTTGATGTAAATTAGTGTCATTCTACTGGATTCAATAGAGCAGGGCATTTTGCACCAGCTGAAGACCTAGCCCAGACTCTTTCCCCATGGATAGCCAGAAGAGTGCTTCACTTATCTCTTTTCATGATCCTAAGTTTATATGCCTTCTTCCTCATGCCTGGAATGCCCCCTTTGATGTGGTCTACCATCCCTTAACCTTTTATTTCTCAGCTCCCTCCCTAAAAACGCTTCCTCTAGATGTTGCAGAAAAAAATAAATACAATATATATTTTAGTGACTAACCCAAAAAATCGTAGACCTAACATGCTGAACTACACAGCTCATTTGCACTATTTTGCATAATATCCCATCCCTCCCATACTCTATTTGCATATTGCGTATGTGGATGGCAGGATCTTTGGGTCTGCTAGATAAAGGCCATATTGTGGCCCATCTAGTGTGGCCACACGGATGCCTTCAACCACATTTGAGCTCCCTGCCTAAAGCTATTGACAAGTTTGAAAGGTAACCACTATAGCTCATTGATGTTTTTAAAGCAATTTAGATGGAAGTTGCTATGTAAGTGTAGGCTGCTGTATTACTGCCTTTATTGTTTTGGTATTATGCTGAGAAACACTGTGCCTATTGATGTATCCAATTGCTATAGACAGAGCGAGGCTGGACTCAAAGCCACGTTTCCCTCCCAAGGCTCCAAATGCAGCAATAGGGAATTGAGCAAAGGCGCAATCTAGCCCTAAATAACCAAAGAAAATAATAATTCATTTCTCTGAATATAGTTAGTAACAGAGCCGTGTAGGGAATGGTTTTCCCATTCTGGGAAAAAAAAAATGAGATTTCTACAGTTTTTCCTCATACCACATTGGGGTGAAAAGTCAAAATCTCAAAAATTTCCCAGGATGGGAAATCAATTCCCAACACAGCTCTGTTACTAAGTATATTCAGACAAATGAATTCTTATTTTCTTGGTTCAGGTCAATTGAAGTGTTTCATTTAAATAATTTCTAATTGTCTCAATGTTGAGCTTTTAATGATTTAATTCTTTTAAACTAGAAATTAAGTTGCTAAAAGAAATAGCTTAAAACAGAATTTTTGGTTTTATAAAGTGTCAAAATGAGAGATTTGGACAATTTTGAAACTTCCCCCCCCCCAAAAAAAAAAAACTGTTTCTAAAAGGGAAATTTGTTTAAACTGACCCTTTCCCACAAAAAAATTCAGCTTCAATTAATTGGTATTTTTGACGGAAATTTTTTAGTCAAAAAATTGCCGACCAGCTCTATTGAGTAGTTAAGACTGTGTAAAGTGTAACCTAGATATATATGCATTATTAGGAGACAATATAGCTACAGACTTACATGTTATTATTGCCCTTTTTCAAAAGGTAAAGAACTACCTAGCTCCCACATCAGAGGCAGTGCAGTCTAGCAGCTAGAGCAGGGAAATGGGAGCCCTGGGTCCTATTCCAGCCACTTGATCTATTTTTTTTTTTTATAAAGTCTCTGTGTCTTGGCCACTTCACCTGTAAACTGGGGATAATAATACTACTTCTGCATTGTAAAGTGCTTTCAGAAAGTTCAGGGAGTGGGGAGAAAGGCTTTATATAAATGCATTGTTGTTCTTGGTTTTGCAAAGTGTTGTGGTTTCTATGGCAGAAAGGGCAGCCTCACTAAAGTCAGTGGGGATAAAGTTTTGGCCCACAGTTATTTTTTCACCAGTCTCCCTATGGTCTTTTAACTCAGCGTCCCTAGCATGGGCCAGAAAACCTTCATACTCCCACCTGCCCAGAAAAGAGTGAGGGGACTCTCTGGGGCACTGAATCAAAAAAAGACCATAGGAGAATGGCAGAAAAACACCATAGGGTGAAAACATGCTCATCTTACACAAATCGACCAACTGACTTCAGGGAGACTAGTGGTGAGCGAGGCACCAGGATTTGGCCCTTTATATGTTGTGATGTTAACAAAAATAGAATGTGGACATTTAAGGGCTCATTTTAGAGGTGTTTAGTACCCATAGCTCCCATTGGCCTAAAAGCTCAGCTCCTCTGAAAATCTGCCGCTTGCTGTGCAGGAAGATTTGTTTTATTGTTGACACCAATTTATATTCAGTTTGATTTTTGCAGCTTCTTTCAGGCAGTACAAGCATAAAGTAAAGGCAGTGATATAATCCAGTACTTGCATTGGCTTCAACAGAGAGATAAATTCCATTAATTAGTCAAAATGACATACAAATTTACAAATCACAAAAGTAGTTAGGAACTCCATTGTGCTTATAACTGCACATTTGATTCAGTGCATACTAATACTCAATTAACATTATAAAAAAACAAGGTTAAAATATAATTAATATAACTATAGCTTAGTTATAATTAAAGTAATTATACTGATATACAGTGTTACAACAGCCATCTCAGCCATTATATTGATGCAAATTTATTCTGCTTTCGAAGTAAAGCTATTTGAATTACATTTTTAATTATTTATCAAGCTGAATATCATAACCATGAAAACAGACCCAGTTCTGGTTGCAAAGAAATACTGTTGTTTCCCCTCTTTGGAGAGGTAGGTACCCTCTGGCCTTATGAACTTCTAATCCAAGATTTTAGATAAAAAATGACTTGTAGTTCAAATATGAATGGGAGTTGCTGTAATAGAAAATCTCTCTATACACTGGAATGCATGGGAGAGAAATTAAATCAGTCATATTAGGAGTGTCAAATGTTAACTACTTTATCCACTGGTTTCAATGGGACAACTTGTGCCCATCCTATCTAATCCTTATCAATAGGACCCCAATTCAGCAAACCACTTAAACACAGGCTTTGCCTTAAGCACAGGCTTAAGTTCATGACTATTCGGCAAAGCACTCAAACACAAATATGTGCTGAGAATTAAGCTTAAGTACCAGTGAAGTGAGAGCCAAAGAAACTGTCAAGTTCTCTCATGCTGGTCTCTGGCTAATACTTGAAAGTGGTTTGACATCCTCCTGAGGGATCTGTGTGTAGCCCTCTTCAGCGGCAGGGGCTGCATGTCATACAGGACCCCTGAAGGCTGTTGGGGCAAAATAAATAAGGTGGGAGGAAGAAGGCAGCTATGCAACATAACTAAGAAAATGGTACAGATGTATAATGCCTATTTGTGTGGCATGGTAGTGACATTTAGTTTCTAACGGTGACATCTAAATGTGAGCACTATGGCCTCCTTTCTTTTTCTATTTAAACATTCTAGATAAGTATGTGCTTTTAAGAGTACATTATACACAATCTTATTCCTTACCACATGGGAGTCCAGTACCATATTGTTGAAAACTGATGGCTATGACATACAGATATCATTCAAAAATGGGATATGTGGCCAGATTTTCCTAACATTTTATAGTGTCATTATTTATAATATAGGTAAGGACATTAGGGTTTTTTTTAATATGATATTTATTCTGATTGTGTCCTTTACTGCCCATTTAACTCCCATTGACAGAGGTCAGAAATATTATAGTATTCCATTGTACTGGTGTTTCATTTCCACACCTTCCAGAGTGACTGCTTGTGATATTGTTCCTTGGCTTGGGTTAGTATTAGGTTTCAAATAACTAACTGGGAGGCATTACCTGTATTCAATAATCGTTTATATAGTTTGGATGACTGTGTCACTGAATTATGCCAGTGCTAATGAGATGCATACAAAATAAAAAGGTAAAACTGTTTTTAAGTAGTACATCGCTATTACTGTGTCATGTTTGCTTGTAATTACTGCTAAATTTGTATTATTTCTCTTTCTGGAGCATTTTTATTAGAGTAGTTAATTACAGTTAGAACATGGTAGTAAAACTTTATTATGTGCCTACAGCCTTCACATCTGAGGAGGAATACTAAAATAAAAAATGCAATTATTTCGTGGACTGATTGTGTGCTTTGGACACAATAAATATGTTTCAGTAGGAAATTCAGTAAGACCTATCACAGTAAATGCACAGGGACCACTTGAAATACACATTTACTTTCAGCTGCATTAAAGAAATAGTATAGTAATAAAAATTATGGGACAAATACATCTCTGAGAAGATGCTATTGAAGACCATGAAATTTCAGGAGGGATTAATTTAGCCCTATTTACTTAAAAACAAATGACTGCTCTGTGTTATCAATAACTCCTTGTATTATTAAATCTGAATAACATTTTAAAATATTATTTACTTTCCATCTTTTAAGACATTTTGCCCAACTTGAATAGTGAAACTCTAGAGGTCAATTTTCTCTTTGGCTCTCATGTGCTACATAGTGCTTTTGGTTTTGGGTTTCTAACACTTAAAAATTTATTTTCAATGCTCTTTTTTAAAAAAAAAAAAATACACGAAAAATACTTCTGTTCACATTAAGTTTAATTTTGTCTTTTAAAAAAACAACAAATTTTAAGATCAAGATTTCCAGATGTGCCTATTGTTTTTGGGTGCCCAACTTGAGACACCTTAAAGGGGCTTTATTTTCAGAGGGTGGGTGGGTATATGGGGCACTTTCTGAAAATAAAGCCCCTTTAAGGTGACTTAAGTCAGTTACTCCATAATAGAGATACCCAAAATCATCAGGTACTTTTGAAAATCTTGTCTTAAATTTCTCGGCCTAAACAATGGACCTTTGATATAAAAGATGACAGGTCAAATTCAATCCCAGTGTTACAATGACTTCAAATAGATTATCAAATATCTATACTATTAACTTAACATGTATATAGCTGCTCAGGACAGAGAGGGATAAGCAACATCTGACTGTGCAGGAAGGATTCAGCTTCTTTTTTCATGACATATCCTGTAAATTGTGTACTGTATAGGTATTGACCACTAAAAGTCGCACTTTGACCTGTTCTTCATGAGTTAAACCATAGCTATATGGTTGTTTAGAAACAGAGGTTTGTAGATCTTCCTAAGAAAAAGATGAAAAAATTTGGAGATACAGGATGTGTGTTCATTTCAACCATCCCCACTGCAGGCAAGATTGTGTCTTTAAGCCACTGAACTGCCTTGTGGGTGGTGGTGGGGGAGGGAGGAAAGGGAAAAGAGAAGGTTTCCTGCATGCACTGGGATAGTCCAGATAACATCCCAGGGACTATTCATGCACAAATCAAATGCAGACACTTTCCCCCCCATTTCTTTATACTTGGCACATTTATTCTCAATAAACAAACCTTTAAACTTACGAGGAAAACAAGATTTCGGAAAGTTTCCTGATGTAACAAAAACTACTGCGTGCATGTAGAGTCCTTAGAGAGTATCTTTCAGTGCACAGCAAATTAGAGGAACAGAAGCCTTTCCATGACTTGGTGAAATTTAAGTATTGTTTTTGCCTCTAAATACTCACATAAATGTGGTAGCTAAAGAGCCAGGATTTGGTCACTGATGTTCCATTTTCAATAAGCATTAGCTATAGCTGCAGTTCAGAAATATCCAGAACTGGGAAACGTTTATGACACTTCCCAAATAGAAAACAGCTACCAAAATAATTAAAAATAGCCAATTTCCTTGTGGTGCTATTTCTTGTTTAGTTTGGTGGTTAGGACTGGGGAGGGAGTTCTATTCATGTTCTTTTTAAACTTTGTGAATTTGGTAATTACATAAAAAAGACTGACAGATCAAGAAAAGAACCAAGTGAAACTAATGCAATACTCCACCACAGGCATTTCTGTTTCCATCTCCTCACTTTCCTGCATTAAATCTTAGCTCAAGTCATTCACAGACAATGGCCCCCCATCTTACTGGCCTTTCAATTTCACCAACAGTTCCATCCGATCACATCCAGCATCAGTAATTACTAGAAGCAGTGCAGGAAAGCTAGAGCGAATGCTGCCTGGGGAAATTCCAAGTGTTGTACATCCAATGAAGGGAATACGGCTGGAGAAGAGGGAATGTGGCCAGACTGCTGCTGTGCTCCAGCAATCCCTGCCCGTCAGAGCATTCTCCCAAAGCTGCTCTCAGTGGCTTCTTGGGAAATTACGAGTGCCTCAGGGCACCAGCCACCTTTGTAGGCTGCTACTGTGCGCACACACACTCTCTCTCTCACCAGGCATCTGGTCATGAGGATCAGACTCAAAGAGAGGAGAGTGTACATTTTTCAACTGACAACACTATTCAGGTCAGCTTGGCTTAGAAGTAGGTGCTAAAGCATGAAGGAAACAGCGAGGGAGAGTGAAAGGGCACACAGTCATAAATCACTATTAATTTCCTCTTAACACTTGTTCTGGTATTATATCCACTCATTCCCCTAATACAATCTACAAGTGCTGTATAACTGAATCTCTGACTTATGGCTATAGCTTTCTCATTACCACCAGCCTGTTCTAATATTGCAGTTTTGAAGACAGAAATATACAATAACATATTTTATACATACAGGATTTCAGACTTTTTCATTTAACCATTGGCATGTCATTGCTTATTCTCCTCTCTAGTGTCCTAATCTTTGCAATCACTCTCCATCTAAAAGTCTTTCCACACTTGGCTCATAGGGATTTTTTAACATTTATTTTTGGTTTGCATTTTTTTTTTTTACACATTTTACATTTAATGTATTGAAAGAAAACAAACAAACATTGCACATGAAAAACATCAAAATCAAGGCAATAAGTATACCCAGGATTAACAAATCTATGTGGGTAGGAACAGCGTCCCCTTGCTATGTAATACCCCTGCTCTTCCTGATCACCTCTGCACTTGATTAATTGATTAATCTGGGGGTTTCCACTAAGCATTGAGAAATTAGCCCTCCTGAGTACTGCTTAGGAGCCTAACAGTGAAAATCTTTTGGTCTGGTATTGATTTATGGGGATGTGTATTTGTGTACCTGTAGAATATGTGCTGATATTTCCTACCTCCCACTCTATTGCTGTTGAACCAACCCATTCCCAATTAACTGAATTGCCAGACAGAATTACATAATGTTAAATTGCTTAACCCAGTCAACTGGCTTTAAAACTTTTTTTTTTTTTTGCATCATAGCCTTTGTAATAATAATGTAGTGTGTGGTAAATTGTGAAAGAATACAAACCACTCCTTGGAATACAACATAAAGAGTTGTAAGCATGCTGAGGCTTTCATAGGTTTGATCATAACAGTATTCTGATTGAGCTCTATGCTATTTACCCTGTAGGAGTCATCATAACAGCACGCCCGCCAGATGGGGTGATGTCTCCAGTCAGCATCTTAAATGTTGTACTTTTCCCAGCACCATTTGTTCCCAGGAGCCCGAAGCACTAACAGGAAGAGGAAAAAAGACATAATTATATCTAAAGATAGAGATATCACAACTAGCAGCATTAACTTTTCATCATGTTTTGTTTTTTTCACTCCTGAACTAGTTGTGAAGAGAACATACATGTGGATGTGCAAATTTCAAAAATCACCTAAGTGACACAGGAATGCATAGTTTTATGTATATATATATATATATACACACACACACACACACAGGAGGTAATTCAACCTTTATAAGGTTTCTTGAAAAAGTAATTCAGTCAAATTAAAGAGAAAAGGCAATGTAATAAAAACACTAGTTTGATCACTGTGGATAAAAATTTCAAATATTTCCTAAGTCCCATTTTGCAAATAACTACCCAGACACTTAGGACCCTTTGTGTCATTGAAAGTCCTATTCAGTGAATACATATTGTTACCTACAGTATTATTAGCAATCGAAATATTTTCCTTTCAAGTCACGTAAAAGGACAAAAGCAGGATTAATAAATTTGTGTGTGTGTGTGATTTATACCTTTGTCCTCTCTTTGCTGGATATTGACCAATTTTTAATCCGTTTGAATAATATTCTTTGGAAACTGGGAAAGGAACTCAAAATTTTGAGGTTCCCATTTTGCCATTTCCCATATGTTGCTGACAGACAGTGCCTAATGTGGGAGCAAATGTACCTATACCAGAGGCAAGGTAACCTCCTACCTCCCAAAACCTGAAGGAGCAGAGAAACAAAGTCCTTGCCTACTGGATGAGGGGGAAGATAATAAACACTGACACACATCCATATGATGGCTCCACCCAGTGTTCCCTCTGCAGACAGGGCTGGGATGTTCAGCTCACAGTCCCCAAGGATTGGGAAGAATGACAGTGAGCCTTCTTGTTGACACCATGACAACGAATGATAAGGGTGTTAGTTTACCATCCTCAGAAAACGATGAAGGGGACAGTGTGTTGAGGGGCAAGATTTAGGGTCTAGAGGGTGGGAATCTGCATCTTTACTCCCCTGCCCTGGATTTGAGTGAGGGCAGGAGTGGAGGGGTGTGCTTAGTATTTCCTTTTCTTCCTCATACTTCCCCACCTCCATCTATCATCTCAAACTGTTCAGTCTAGAAATGCAGAAATTCCAAATTCTATAATCTAGATCCCTGGATGCAGAGGACTAGTTCTAATAAGGTTGGCTACAAAATCTAGGCTTTATTCACCACAGAAACATGACTTTCTGAAAATTCTGTCCGGGCTCAATACAGTTTATAAACTTCACACTAAATCTAGCAAAGCTTGCAAAGTCTTTCATCAGGGTTTACCATCCAGAGTTGGTTATGCAAACAGTTTTGTAAAACCTCATCTGGAACATCCCACAAACAAATCTGAACCACATGGAATCAAGGAGTCTGAGTGTTCTTTCTCTAGATCCAACTGAGCTCCTGGAGTATACCCACTGCTAGCGTAGCTTTCAGATTGTATAATCTGCTTCAGCGAAATCACTTGGGGCCAGAGAAGTTTACAGACATATCTGGCAGAATTTGTAAATTCTATCAGCTCAACAGCTAGAACTAAAGGAGGTCCCAGAATCCTCTAGTACAGCCTGTAATGTTGGTAAGGTTCATCAGCAGAACAGCTCTAGTATAGTGGAAATATTAGTAGAGTGTTTAATTCAAATACTGTATTGTTTTCTGTTTAATTGAATAATATGTATAATCTTTATGTCATAACTATGATTACAGCAAAACAGTTTTACTATCCCTACTATCTTAAGAAAATATACCAACTGCTTCAATTTACAAATAATAGCTTTTAAAACTACTTTCTAAAAAACTAAGGAAATTCTCCCACTGCCAAATTAACTAATTTACAATTACAGTTGTAAATAACTATTAAATTAAAACCATATTACTACAATGTTGCAGTTATTTAAAAAAACAAAGTATTTGAAGTCTGGAAGTTCAAAGTTAATAAATATTTGAAAGTCAGGAATTTCACAGTTGTGGTTTCATGACCAACCCTGACTTTGACCAGACACTGATACCAACCTTCTACATTTCCACCAAGAACCCTCTTAATCAAAACCATTATACTGCTGAATCAATATACCACATTTACATTTGTGAAACAGACCATAAACCTTTATCTAAATATAGTAATAAAATAAATGGTAAATACACGTAAATAAATAAATACACGTGAATTGAAACATTCCACATCTTTGTAATTCCCTGACATGTCTCACTTATCACATCAAGAATGGCTACACTGGGGATGAGGATACCAGGCCAGACATAAAGTTGTTTTACAAAACAACTGTACATTCTGTAGTGATCAAATGTGCTCACCTGCCTAACAACCACAACCCAAAACTCAGACGATGTTCTTCGAGCCACGTCAGGAAAACACGCTGATCCTGACTGCCATGATGAAGACGACCATGAAGGAATTGGCTGTGAGCTCCCCAAGTAGCCAGTTTCACCTCCCAAACTGAACCAACTTGCCTGGAATTTGGAGGGAGGCACCCAGGTTGCAGGAGGACAGAGTTTTAAGGAGGCACCAGGAAGTTAGTCTGTATGCTCATGCTATTTCCGCTCCTCCCTGGTCTCACGCATCCGGGCAGAGTTCCTCTGGTCAGCGTCCGCTGGCTCCCTTGACGCCTTCGAGAAGCAGTTGGCGCTGTCCGGGGTTCTCTGCTTGGTGTCCCTGTCCGGTTCCCCTCATTTAACCCTGTGACCTCACTCCTGTTCCTGTTCTATCTTTAGTTGTCCCCCGTACTTAATTGAGATCCCGGATGTTGTGGATTCTCCCCTTAGGCTGGGGGAGATCCTTAGTAGGATCCCAACAGGCTGGAATGCTAACTACACATTTGCAGCATATCTGTAAATAGCTGTCTTAATAAAGAGCCAGTTTAGTTTTTACAAGCATTGAGTCTTTTCATGTTGTTGCCCAGCATGTGGTATATTAAACATTAACTCGTCAATACTGTGGATGGCAGTGTCTGAAATGTGCTAACCATATGTGCCCCAAACCCAGCACTGAACAGTATGTGCTAATAGCAGGGGAGTACCCTCTGCCACCAATGTCATTCAGTTAAGCACTGCAGCATGTACCCATGCTAGGACAGGGCTTGCATTCTAGTGGTTTATGTTATTTTAATTTAATTAAGCTATTTATACTTTCAGCTGTATTTTAGTGAAGTTGTAAGTCTGATAAGTAGGCTTACATTAGCAATAAACAACTCTGTGTTAGGTATTTCCTAGCAGCTGATCACTGGTTGGTTAAAAACCCACAGCATCACACACTGGTGTCTCACCTCCTCCAACTGGTTATTAGGAACCTGGAAATACCCTTCTCTTCCCTGACAGCATTTATAGAATAAAGACAATAATTCCTCACCTGCATTTTTGGAAGTTAAATCTCCACATACCTCTTCAACTGGAAAAACTAGCTAACTTTCCTCTGACATCTTAAGGTTCTACAGTGTTTAAAGATTCAGATTTAGGTTCCGGTTCATTCAAATATACTGGGACTGTTTCCATAAGGCCAAATCCTCATTGTTTTTAAACTCTTTCCTAACTCAGGCAAAACTGCTATTTAAGCTAATTAGAGTTTAGCCCAAGGACAATTCAGAATTTAGTCCATGGTTTGTGAATTGTTTAACTAGATATGCACAGTAGTTCCATGCCTAAACAACACTTACTTCCATATAAGAGCAGGCTGAAAATCTATGTTGCTTTTTAACTTTTAGGTTACTTTAATCCATGCAATATCTCAGTAAAAACAAGCCAAAAGAAATAATACTTTCTGATGCAATGAACACAACAACAACAACAACGAGACGTAAGCCAAAAAGTAATATATCAATCACCAACAATTGCTTTTAAGATGTTAACAGTCCCCAGCAGTGCTTTCACTTCTGCCCAACATTATCGATTTCTCAGAAATTACTGCAATTGGAAGGCTTCTGCTAGCAACCACAGAGCTTTGATTTCAGACTTTCTGAACATGCCTGAACAATTGCCTATGATTACACAATTTTTTTTTTTTTTAGAAGAGGAGAAATGAAAAGGAAAAAAATATAGAACCTTTTACCTCTCCCCTTGGTATTCCCAAGCTAATGTCTTTCACAGCAGTGTTCCTCTTGCTGAAACCTCGGTAACATTTCCTGAGATTGTACAGTAGAAGGATATCATTCTGAGTTCTTCCACCAAAGAGCCTCTTTCGTTCCACTTGTACATCCTCATCTTCTGAAGGACTGACTGTGCTGCTGATGGAACAGTGACTCCTAAGAAGAAAAGTTCACAATAAATGGCAAATTACACACTGTCATTTCATGGATAACTAAAAGGAGCAGTTTTCTGCTTATTAGAGATGGCAGGGAAAACAGCTTTTAATTCTGCAAATATTTTTGAGATTTCAGGGGAAAAATTCAACCCAAATCAGAACAAAAAAGCTCAAAAATTTTAATGGAACTGAAATATATTTTCTTTTGAAGCCTGGGCTCCATTTACAGTTTGTTAACGCCAAGTCATTTCCATTTCAACATTTCAATTTTGGCAAATTAGCAAATTGACAAAAATTGTTTCTTTGGAATTTTTCAAGCAAGCTCTTTCAAGCATCTGCCTAGGGGAGCCACAGAAAAACTCTTCAGGTCTTTTCTATTAAAAGAAAGTTAAACTAAATTTCTGACATTGGCCTCCCCATGAAAAAGATCCTGCTGGAGAAGCCAGAAATGTGAGGTGGCTTTGCTAGAAACTTTGCAAGGAATTAGGCCAGCTTTGAAGAAAACACACATTGCCTGCCTTGCTCTGGGGTTCACACAAATAAGGAAAATGAATACTATATCACAGATGTTCCTGTCTTGAGCAAAAGCAGTTGAAGGTGAACAAAATGTGAGCATGAAGTGCACACTCCTTCTCTGGCGCAAAATGACAGTGCAAGGTGAAGGCTAAGGACCACAGAGATGACAGCCTCTAACCCTGGCATGTCCCAGCTCCCCTTCCCTCCATGTACAGCAGTATGTCAAGTTTAGTAGACTGCCATGGGCTCAGTGCCCTCTGTTGTTCTCTTTAATTCCACAGAGCAAGTCACAGAATGTAAAATGGAAAATACTGCTGCTTGAGGCATCAGTAATTCCCCACAATCTTACTCTGTCTAGGTGGTTTTGAAGAGCAGGGAACATGCAGCATATAGGTACCCTTTTGCTCTGTCCCACCATTCCTCCCTTGCAGACAAGGGTCTAGAGCAAGCTTTTGCAGAGAAGGCAGTCTTCAATGCAAGCAGGATCAAACTTCAGAAGCATAAGTTGGTACAATTCACCATGTTATAAGATGGAACATACATATGGCAGGGTGCAGTTATTAATGCTAAAATGTTTCACAGAAAAGCCAAGCTTTCAGAAGCATTTTGAAGGAGGAAGAGGAGGAGACTGCTTGTTCTCCAACATGATCTTTCAGTACAATGGTACGTGGGGAAAGAAGAACCCTGCAAGTGGACGTCAGAGATCGATAGTTTGTTACCAGCGCAGCTTTCCTGGAAATCCTGTCTCCTGGAGTAAAGGAATTAATATAAAAGAGAGAAAATCTAAATTATAATAATACTGGCAAAATTCCTTCTAGATGCTACACCAGAACTGCTATTAGAGCGAAGGAATTTCACAGAAACCTGCTCATGGTTTAAAAGTTAATCAAATAACTGAAAAAATTCTCCCATCTGGCTTTTTTGAATAACTTTTGAAGTTCTCTTTCCCACCCTATGTGACTAATAAAGATACAGAAATAGCAAGCCATAATGCATGGGCTCATTACAGCCACATGGAATAATGATCAGATTGTCTTATCTTCTAGTTTTCAGAAGGATTTAATCTTCCTCTGTCTTTGGGAAATTAGTCAATGTCCATGAAAGCAGAGTATACATAATACACACCACACACCTTAGTTTCTGGAGCAGGTCCCAATGCAGCAGAATCCTCAGAAGGAGAATAACTGTGCCCTGCAGAGCCATTTCCACAAAGATCCAGCCCAGGAAATTCATCTCAAAAGGACTCACATAAGAATCGATTCCAACGCTGCTTGTCAGGTCAAACTTGATCTGATTGTAGGAAAGCTCTAGTAAACCCTGGCCCAAGCAGAATGGTGGGAAAATGATAAAGGCCCACTTGAGGATGTTGTAGATATTCTGCAAACTCTGTAAAGAAAGGAGTCAGTTGGGGTTGGGCAAAAGCAAGGCGGAGAAAATGTTGAATCTCTTAGAAATAGAAAATTAAGCAGACTTAAAGGCTATGAGCTTTATTTTATTCTCACACCAGTTTGACACTGTTGCAACTCCATTTACTTCAGTGGAGTCTATTCTTATTTACACCAGTGCGAGAGAAGAATAAGGCCCTGGACCATTTCAAAATTTGAAACTTAAGTCCATATGCAATTCTAGCCCACAGATTATTTTGAATACAGATGGTCTCTTATTCTAAGTTTGTATGGTGCCCTAGTTCAATGGTTTTGGGTCCCTAGGTAGTGCCATAATATAAATAGTAATTGTTTCCACCTGGAACACTACCAACAGCAAAATGTTTACGGACCAAGTAGTATCTAGATTCTTCTATGTAAACAAAATGTCTCTAGTTTTTCTTGATAAGATTAAGAGTGAAAGTCATCATAGCATGACAAGACGTATTCAGTGAATGCATGGTTAGCAGCAGTACCAGAACATATATACTACTTCAGCAATATATCATATATATATATATATATATATATATCTTGCAACACATAAGCACAATGGAATGATCAGGGTCAGTTTAGTCACAATTCCTGTGCTCTTGCAGTTTTAAAATGTGAGTGCCATAAAAACCGAGCCACAACCCTAGTCCGAATTTGTCCTCAAATGTGTACCCCAACCCTGAGCCAAAATTTACTCCAGATCTGTATTCAAACATCACTTCCTCAGCATAGCCCATTTAGATATGTTCTGAAAACTATGGATTTCCATCTCCTTTCCTCAATTCACATGTACAATTCCCATTGAGATTAATATTAATGTATAATAATTAATATATGCACTGAGGGAATGTATTATTATTCACACAATACACTATATCTCCTATAAACAACTGCTTACCACTTATGTTAATATTATTCAAACAAATTTTGGAACACACATTATCTATTCAGTGGACCTGAACAGCTCCCATTATGTGCAAATTATGAATTAAAGGCCTGGAAAATATTACCGTTTCAATTAAAGCTGTTTTTGCATTATTAGAGTGCAATTCTTTTTTTTTTTTAAACAAGTAAAACCAAAATGGGTTTATAAACTGTTGTGGGGAACAATAGCCTATAATGATTCAGGATAAAGAAAAAGTGAGATATTTCATTACAATTTAAACTGCAAGTGATTTGGCGTTGGAAAATACATTCCTATACACAACATTTATGGGAAGTGGTGCTGAGGGTTCATACTGACCTGTGCTTCGGAAATCGTGGCTAACAAATGAGGCAAGAGGGTCAACAGCATGGTACAAAGGCCAAACACAAAGTTTAAGGAGATGTAAGAAATGAAAGCTATGTCTGAACTTGAAAAGAATCTGGACATCAGATACATCCATGGTAAAGTTGCATATCTGAAACAAGTAAAAAAAGAATAAAACCACATCATAAGTAATTTATGGTTTTCTTCACCAGCTGACTCATGAGCTCAGTATCCTTTGTGTCACTGTAAAGAAATATAATGGCTACTCATTGATTTTATGATTTATAACTCCTTTCCAAATCCTTCAACCTTACTGGTGGAAACACTTACCTATCTGGCTCACCTGTATTTCCTGTATTTCACATACATATTTCACCTGTATTTCCAGAAATTTAACATTCATATCTACTGCTATGTGAGGACCAGTTGTAACTCATTCTTTTCTGTTTGTTAACCTCATATATTTTCTTTCATGGCTCCAGGTAGCTCACCACCTTGATTTCTGAACAATTGCAAAACTAAGCCATTTTATACACTTCAGCTAAAATGAGATACAGTAAAAAGAAACTTGTTTAAGAGCAAACTTTGGTCACACAGCTGCCATCTGTTCTTATAGATTTTACCTCACAAAAATTATAGCATGCTGGAACTGGAACTAAGAACTGTGAAAACGATGTCCAAGCGATAGCTTATATCTGCTACCACCAGCACATTAGCACTCTGAATTATCTATTATGGACAAATGTTTAGCATAGTGGCTACCATTAAAACATCAACATTAACCCACAGTTCCACATGGTAGTATCTGAGATATGGCAGCATAGGCCTGACTGCTAAAATATGAGTTATATTTAGGTGACTAAAGAAAGAATGGGCAGAGATATGTTGCCCAATCAGACCATCTGGTGCACAAAAGAGCAAAATGTCACCTTCTTGACAAACAAGAGAGAGATGTACCCACAGAACATTGCCCATAAGTGTAGTCCAGGGCAGTCACTTGAGCATAAACACTGTGCAAAGAACAGTATTTGGAGTGAAAAATGCAAAGCAGGACATGCTTACTAGAACTATCGGGCAGGACTGCATATACAACATGAGCATCTCACACACCAAAAATTAACTTATTCATGTCTTTTTGAAAAACAACAGTCTTACTGAAACACAAGTTATTCAGCTCACTCCAGGAGTCACTCGGTGAAATGCTATAAAACTGAGTGTTCTGCAGGACATCAGATTAAATGAACAACAGATTTTAAGACCAAAGGAGACCATAGTATTTTGCACTTTTATGGCACCGTCCTTGTGAGGATCTCAAAACACTTTACAAACTTTAGTGAATTAAACTTGCCAACTCCCCCTGTTAAGTTGTAGGTGCTATTATCCTCAATTTACAGGCACAGAGAGGTTAAGTGACTTGCTCAAGATCTCCAAGGAAGTTTGTGGCAGAGTTTAAATTAGAACTTTTATTTCCAAGTTTCCAGTTCCATGCCTTACCCGTCTTTCCTCCCCTTTGTTCTGAAATCACTACTCCAAATTTTATTGAGTTAAACAAGTGCAAATACTCTATTGAAGACAATGGAGTTCAATGGCTTAAATGGAGTTACATCAGTATAAATGAGATGAGAATTTAACCTATAGGTGTTTTGCCTAAGAACCAAGAATATAAAAATTTAGCTCTAAAATTGTAGGGAGTTTTGGCAGATTGCATAAAGTCCATACCAGTCTCAGATTCTATTTTTCTACCTTCCCCTCCTACAAAAGTGAGTTTAAAGCACTCCATATATCATGAGATACTTTGACTTGAGGACAGGTCATTTTGGACAAATGTGCATGAAGGGCAGTGCTGTACAAAATTTCTGCTACCAGCCAGAAAAAAAAAAAAAAGGACAGAGAAGCTTTGTCATGAATTCTGGATATTTTAAAAAATGTCAGTAACCCTGCTTGAATGAGGGTACACCTGAATGACAAAATATAACCATACACCTGAATGACAAAAAATATTAAGCAGAGTGCTTTCAGTAATGTTAAGCTTCTGTCACATAACTAGGTCATTAAGGATTTTGCTCTTTATTTTAGGTTGGACAAAGCCTGACAAAATGCCTTTTTAAGATCACAAACTGTTATTGAAAAATTTAAAGGGGAAAAAAAATATGACACGGAATACACATATAAGGAAATTACATGAAACATTTATGGTGGTGGGGGCGAGAGGAAAGAGTCACAAAAGTACTTCACTGAATTGACTGTGTGTTTGGAGCCATGAAGGGGTGGTGTGTAAAGAAGACGTAGTACAAATAAATATATGCATTTGTATGTCACACAGCGTTTCTTGGGGTCTTGTTAAATTTATTGAACATTTGATTGGTACAGGACTTTTTAAGATTCATTGATACAGGGACTGATCCTGCCCCACTGGCATCAATGGAAGTTACATCACTGACTTCAACTAGAGCTGGATCAGGCCCACACAGTACAAAAAGGTTTATCCTTAATGGTTTGAACTCCGTTACAAGCCAGCCACCGCTCTGCTTTTGTAAATGCTCCAGCTCTCTAATTAATCGTCACAAGTTCTGAAGTAACTTCAACCATCACTTGGCTAAAATAACGTTAGCACTAATACCTCTTAACAGCATCATACCGCATAGGCCTGATCCAAAACCTATTGAACTCAGTACAAGTCATTCCACTAGCTTCAATGGACACTGAATGAGGCTTGTATACTTGTTTCAGGCCCATTGATGTGAGGAGAGAGGTTAGGATTTATGTAGCTCTCCATTCACATATTGTAGTCAACAGCAGGAATCAAAAAGGATTCAACGTTTATATAGATGAGAAGATAGTTATGTTAGGTTAGATAAACATTTACAAGGGATATATCTCCCCATGCATAAACCAACCATCGACTGCTTGGGGTAATGAAGAAACCTCCTCTCTGGGCAGCATAGTCCATAATTCTTTATCTTACACTTTCTTCTCAATCACCCTGCTGGAAACAGAGTATAGGTGTAGATGAACCATTGGTCTGATCCAGTATGGCGATTCCTATATACCTATAGGAGCTATTTCACCTGTAAAAAAATGGACTTGGGAAAATTAGCTGAAGCAGGCCTAGGTAAGTGCTTTCTCATCTCATAATATTTGTTGGAGGTATATCCTCAACCAGTCCGGAGCTCAAACTCAGCCAGCTTTCTCACACCAATGAATATAATGAAAGACAGTTTCAGCTCTTGGTGATATTCTGCAACCCAGTCACTGAAATTCAAGCCTGGCTACGCTACTATTTTTGGCACCTAGATGATTCCTTTCGTGAGAATAACACACAATCAATTTTTAACAGTAAAAGATTGTTGTACAGCTTGAGTGTTTTCTTGAGACATTTTTAGTACTACTCTCATTATGAGTGAGCAAATCTCCGTTCCTTTTCCCACACGATGCATTCAGCTTCATGCTGCAGCTTGTTCTCTCATTATCCACTGCCGCCCCATAATCGTCTGCAAAGGCAGAAAATCATGCACCCAGCAGCAGGTGCAAACCAAGCCTAAAGATTTCTGTTTGTAAGAAACAAGCCATAATTCTAGAGCAGCATCTCCAATCACATACCCAAAGAGGATCAGCAGGAGAGCTGTGGCTGCCAAGTTTTCTCGGAAAGTGAAGGCTGATAACTGAAAGGCAGCAATAACACTGATACACAGGCCGACTGGAACCAGGTAGAACAGCTAGAAAGAGAAGAAAAACAGAAACATTACAGGAAAGCATCTCAGAGTGGTCTTATCCAATGAACATGGAAGTATCTTTGCAATTGGTAGCAACTTTATTTTACATAGCGCACTAGAAATATGCAGGCTGTGGAGTTCTGCGATCTTGTACTCAGTAGTTCCACCACAGGGCAGCTGGAGTACTGTCTTGCTCAAAACCCCTGCGAAAATACCATCCAAATAGATACATTTGCCTTTGTGCCAATCCTACAATCCTAGCTGCCATCACTTGCTGTTAATTTAAGAAGCTAGCTCCTGCACATAGTAGATCCAGGTGGGACTGCTGCTCCAGTGCCCCCAAACAATATTGCAGGCATTCCAGTCTGGGCCGCAGCAGCACCACAAGCACCAGGGTTTCACTGAACAATCCAGCAACCACAGCAGAGCACTGAGAGGCAGTTTCAGCATGACTTTAATGAATGAGAACACGTGCAGGTGAAGCATCCCCTAACATTTTTAACAAAAACTGACACTGCTTGCATTCACACACGCAGTAACAGACACACTCGACAATAAAGAATCTAGCTTCCCCTTGATACATGCTCCTATCTGCCATTAACATAACAGTTAGCACAGGGCATGATAGCTGTCCTAATGATCAGGCACAGGGCAGAGTCTTCTCCCAGTTCTTGGGTTCTTACCCCAGTTCTACCAATGACCTGATGTGTGACCTTGGTAAGTCACGTCACCTTTCCAGGCAGCTGAACTTGTTGATAGCCAATTTATATGCATTTTTTCTTGTGCCAACATGGATCCTTAACTTCAGAAACTCCCTCCCTGGTATTGCTTCCTCGGATATATTTTTAGAGAGCAATCATATCTCCCCTCATTTGCATCGGGTAAGCCTAGAGACTTGAGTCTCCTCTTCTAAGGTAGGTTTTCCATTCCTCTGATCATCCTAGTAGCCCTTATCTGCATCTGCTCCAGTTTAAATTAATCTTTTTTAAACCTGGGAGACCAGAATTGCACACACTATTCCAGATGAGGTCTCACCAGTACCTTGTAAAATGACACTAACATTTCCCTCTCTCTACTGGAAATACCTCACTTGATGCCTCCTGTGCATTAGTCTTTTTTCACAGCTGCATCACACTGCCAGCTCATAGTCATCCTGTGATCAACCAATACACCCAGGGCTTTCTCCTCCTGTGTCACTTCAAATTGATAAGTCCCCAGCTTATAGAAGAATTCTTGTTGTTAGTCCCTTAGTGCATGACCTTGCACTTTGTACTATTAAATTTCATCCCATTTCTATTACTCCAGTTTACAAGATCATCCTGATCATCTTGTATGATATTCCAATCTTCCTCTGTATTGGCAATACCTCCCAACTCCATGTCATTCACAAAGTTTATTAGCACATTTCCATTTTTTGTGCCAAGGTCAGTAACAAAAATTGTCCCCAAGACCAATCCTTGAGGAACTCCACTCATAACCTCCCTCCAGCCTGATAGTTCATCTTGCAGTATGACTCGCTGTAGTCTCCCCTTTAATCAATTCCTTATCCTTTCAATTCTCATCTCAATCCTCATCCTTTCAATTCTCATATCACTTCTTCTCCAATTTAACTCAATTTCCCATCGGAAACTGTATCAAATGCCATATGAAATCCAGGTAGATTAGATACACTGCATTTCCTTATCCTTAAAATTATTTTATTCCAATAACTGTTTACCTCTATGTCCTTAACCACTTTTCCTTTCAAAATTGTTCCAAAACCTTGTATACAACTGAGATCAAACTAACAGGTCTGTAGTTTCCCAATTCACTTCCCCCCACCCCACTTTCTTAAAAATAAGTACTATATTAGCATTTCTTCAGTCGGAGAGTACGACCCCGGAGTTTACAGATTCATTAAAAATCCTTGCTATTGGGCTTGCAATTTCATGTGCTAGTTGCTTTAATATTCGTGGATGGAGATTATCCCCCGCCCCTCCCATTTAGTCCCAATAAGCAGTTTGAGTTTGACTTCTATCTTGGGTGGCGTAATTTCTACTTCCAAAAACTCACTCCAATTATTCACATTGCCACTACCCCTAAACTCATTACCCTTATTAAAAACTGAGGCAAAGTATTTAAGTGTTGGACCATGCATAGATTATCTTTAATCTCCACCCCAGCCTTCGTGTTTAGTGGTCCCACTTCTTTCTTTGTTTTCTTTTTACTTATATGGCTATAGAACCTTTTACTATTGGTTTTAATTTCCTTTACAAGGACTGACTCTGCTTGGTTTTCCACAATTCTCACTTTATCCCTACACTCTCTGACCTCCAGGAGATAGCTTTCCTTGCTGATCCTTCCCATCTTCCATTCCTTGTAGGGTTTCTGCTTTCTCTTTATCACCTGTTTGAGGTGCTTGCTCATCCAGCTTGGTCTGCAACACTTCCCACTATTTTTTCCCAATAGCTTTGAAGATTTCAGATATTTTAATTCTAAGTTGTAGAAACTAACTCCATGCCTCCTTCACATTCAGAGCCTTACATTCTTCAGTCCAGTCCAGTCCCTTCTTAATACGTGTTCTACAACACCTGGCACAATGGGGCTCTGATCTTAGTTGGGACCTCTAGGTGCTACTATTACAGATAATGATTAACAACAGCAGCCTCTCTTTTTATTGACGGAATGATAACAGAGTTCTCATTTTTAAAAAGGACATTCAAACTGAGGAACAATATGAAACATCAGACACATCCCATAGGACACTGACTGATTAGTTCCCAACTAATTTAACACCTTGCAGACTGTCATTTTCTAAGATTTAAGAGGAGGACAATGGAGCCAGATGTGAGGAAGTGGATGTGGTATTTTCATCCTGCTTGCAGTGCACATGTTATTCAAGCAGCTGATCAATTTTTAGCCCCTGTGAAATGACCACACACTATGTTTATGTTGGCATTAGGGCTGGAGAACTGTATAAGTAAGTTTGGGTGAATGTTTCCATTAATACTACCTGTTTTCAGTTGCTCATAACTTTCAGAAATTTTCACCTATTGGTTTGAAAATTTCCCAGCCTGGTAACTGCCCAAAAGTGAATTAAGGAGAAACACACTCACACACACCCTACCTGCCCCCAGCTCACACACCTATTATAAACAGTTTCATGCAACAGTGTTCTACATATGCAATGTTCAGCTATGCAGGGACCCTAAAATACTTCAGTGTGAACACTGAGTGGAACAAGGTGTTGTTTAAAGAGCTCCAGTCCATGGATTTTTTTCACTAGGGATTTTCAGAATAAAAATTACATTAAGTAAATGTGATGGTTTTGCAGGTAAGGATTGAAACATCCTTGTCAATCTTAAGGTTGCACATGCAATCTTAAATTTTGCCCTCTTTTTGTTTATGCTTTATGACACAACATTAATTTAGATTGGGCCCAGAGCAACACAACTTCTCATAATATTTTTTACAGATTACATTTTTCTTATTATTGAAGATATTAATGGAAATATTAATTCAATCAATTAACATATTAAGAACAGCCAGATTATCATGATAATGGGATCATAAATCAAATATTAAAATTTATCACAAATCTAAGGAAGATTATCTAATTAATGACATATGACATGATCTGAAACTCTTAAAAAGTCTGGGAGGAATCCATGCTTGACTTTTCATATATTCATGCATTCAGAATCTCTAACTTACCTGCAGTATGGTTAGCATTTAAGCAGTCCCTGTTCTTTCCCAGCCCAGGATACATCATCCAGAATATGTGACAACATTTTGAAAGCAATGGACTGGCAAAACTAACAAGGAGCTGACTTTTCTGCACAACCAAGCACAAGGAGAAGCCGTGCCCTCCCTATGAGGGAATAAGCTCTCAGTCAAGCACCCTTATTTGAAATGAGAGCAAAGAGAATACAGAAATTTACTGGCTAACTAATGGCTTTTTGTGCTCTCTTATTTCAAGTATGTGTTTTTTGTTCTCTTATTTCAAGTTTGCTCAAGTGTGAAAGTCCCATTTTAGAACACGGCTGGGTGAAGCTCCAGTGTTTCAGGTTCAGATTAGTTTGAGTGAGAACCACAAATGTTCTAAAAATCTGTCCCCCAAGAATAACTTGGTGTGCTTAGTGCTTTCAATTGCCCTGTGCTAGACCTGGATTGCATTCTGAGTCCTTCTTTCCCTGAACTAACAAGGATAAGGAGTACTGCAAAAGTATGCTCCTCCCTTGTCATACAGATTGGTTGGAGCGCTTTGAGGTGAAGCTGCTGGATAATCGAATTGGCATCAATTGGTTCCAGAGGCAGCAGAACCCGGTCTCACAAGCCAGAAAACGTCTCCTCCTTAGGAAAAAAACCACTAAAATAATTAAACAGAGTACCTATATATACACAGTGATTTTACTGAGCTTTTCTGGGAGGAGGGAATTCATCTTCAGCATGCCAGCGTCTCTGCTTTGGTTCTTAATAGGTCAGTGCTGCACGGGCTGTTTGTGGATGGATTACAGAATCCATTATTACATAGCTCCATGGGCCAACCATACACAGGGGACACAAAATATCAGTGAATGTGAATAGGTTTCACTGCAGACTGACTGCAAGCCGGAATGGTGAATTCTATTCTCTCACCCCTGATTTGCTCCCTGCACAAAGGCTAATTTCTCACACTTTGAGAGTGGAGCCATGAATTCCAGCCACAGTGATGATTTAACTGCATGGGTTAAATCCTACTTTCCAAAAGTCATTTCCTACTCATACATGTGTCTTTGCACTTGGTAAGTAAGGAACTGATTGGGAGAGATTGAGAAAACAATAATGTTCTTGATATTTTCAAAGGATGGAAAGATTTTCATATTTTTCTGTGCACTGACTGCAGATAAAGAATGTTAGTTTGTAGGAGACTGAATTAATGTTGCTAATAATCTAACCTAGCTGCACGAGCACAGAAATGTTTAGTGGAACTCTGTTTGCAAGATAGAGATTTTACTTGTATGCCTGCATTTAAGTTAGGAAGTTCTCTACATATAAATCCATATATTCTATTATTTACTATATATATCACCCACAATGGAGAGTGCAGTTTACAAGTCAACTTCAGAAAACTGAAAACACAGTCCCTGTCTGGTGGAGTTTTATATTAGAGTGGAAAAGCACGAATGGGTATAATACAGTGCGCAAATATACAGAATGGATGTCTTAACATGTAACAATCCAACAGGGTGTTACCCTAAACATTTCTCACAACAGAATTCTACTGTATTAAAAATGAATTTTATTATGAACACAACTCCTCCACTAGTCTGAGTCCACCCAAAACAACCCATTAAGAAAAATACCTGGAGCCATGCAGGGACATGTGTTGCCTTACACAGTACGTACCATATCATACAGGAAGTTAGCAAGCCAATAGGTCTTGTAGCCAAGTCCAGAGATGTGCTGCAGGCGTTTTGTACCAGACACTCGGTCTTTCACTACTGAGTTTCCAATGGATGCCATAAGAATAGAGAAACCCAACATGATACACAGCGCCACTCCACACTGACGAACATTCTCCATTCTGAGGTTCAAAACAAAATGGTACTATTAAAACAAAGGCAGGCAAATATTTTCAAGTCCCATTTATTACCAAAACAATTGCTACTTATCTTGATAAATATGAGATTAGTGATATTATGTACACACAAACACATCCGCAAGACAAGTATAGATATAGAGATGTTATTATCTCTTAGTAAATATTAACCTTTTTAGTCCTTTTCTTTTTGGATACTTGATTCATTTATATCTTAACTTTTCTTCAGAATCCTTAGGATATTAACAAAGAGTATGTTGAATTCTAAGGCCCAGAACACTGGTCCTTGACCGATGAGTAACCCTACTCAGGAATTCTGTGCAGTATCTAATCATCCATGGCATCTCTATATTAATAAAACTCTAGATAATCTGAGAAACAATCCCCTTAACATACATACATATACGTAAAATGCTTACATAAACATATATAAACCTGAAAAACTGATGAGAGATTATTGTTGTATCAGATGTTTCCTTTAGAGAATCAACAGAGAAGAATGATTATGGGGGAATAAAGACCCCACTGAAAGATATTATCCTCACATAGCTGAAGTTGCGTAACTTAGATCGATCCCGCCCCCCAGTGTAGACCAGGTCTCTCACACCCTTGTACCATACACTGGCAGTGGAAATGCACAGCTAAATGGACTTGTGCATAGCAAAATTACTGCATAAAATATACATGCGTTTTAATCTGCAACATTCATTATTTGGCTACAGGGGCTTTTCTTTTGATTTTATATACAGCTTACTTACATTTTGTCCTCATCCAGTAAGGCTCCTCCATATGGATGGCTATAGAGCGTGATTCCTATGAAGGGAAATTAAAAAAAAAAATCCCACATCAATGCTACAAGCTCTAGAATTAACAGACCCTGAAATTTGTATTAAAAATTATCTTGGAGGGTGGGGGGAAAGAGATACTTATAAAATGTGTCAAAGTTCCTTTGTGATTTTCAGGTTCCAAAGTTGTTTCAGAACTTGTTTTGTGAACAGAGTGCAGAGGTAGCAGAGTTTATGATAATGAGTGATAGAAGAAGAAAGAGCAACAGAGAGGAATAGAGAATGATGCAAAATGAAAAGGGAGAGGAAACAAAAGAAAGATTACTTTATTTTAAATACTCTCACTTTCGTAGGTAGGCATTACTTAATAGCTCAAAAGTGCCATTAACATGGAGGACTGGTGTTAGCAGCTCCATAGTTAAGTCTCCAACTGTGCAAACTGACCATATGCTGTGAAATTCTGAGCCAATCTGATCTAGACAATGGAATTGATGACGCTCAGGACTCAAGTGTTGACATCTTGCAGGATCAGGGATTAAGGCTACAAATTGGCCCTTTTATTTCTGAATTCCAATTATACAAGGATGTTATATTTGGCAAATATATCATACACAGACCTAATATTACTAACTAATGACGGATGGAGTTTACTTCTCTGTACGGGTTTGATCCTGAAAGGCGTTTGAGAGACATTGTCAAATTAGAGATTATCCTCTTTAGAAACATTGTTGATTTCACAGGAGTTATGTATGGGGGGAAATATAGACCAGTATCCTACATTAACCTTTATCTGATTGTATTTATTTTTATTTTTTTAGTATTTTATTTTTTAAAATCACCTATTTTTCAATGTTTATGTCAAAAACTGAAGGCAGCTTTCAGTGTCAGACAATTCTCATTCTGCTCTTTTTGTTGAAGTGGGAGTGGGGGTATTTTCCTCTTGGAGGAAATCCACATTTTGCTCAGGATGAGAGTTTTATTATTTTCATGCACAATTTAAAAAAAGCTTCCACATCAACTATTAATTGGACTTGCTGTCTTTACATTTATATAATAATATAATTATAATATTATATAAACGTAATAAAACCACTTCTCTGTTCTACAAGGCAATAATCTGATTCCTCAGTGGCTAAATTTGAGACTGAAGGAACTGGGTTATTGCCAAGGAAAACAGAGGCACTGTGATGTAATAAAATATAATGATATCGTTAAATAATAATAATAGTTTTCGTTATTTTATTTGTCCATTTTCTGGGATGTTCACAAACGGAGATGTTGCATCCTTCATTTATTTTATGTCTCCATATCCGTTGGCAGATGAGGCCATTTAGAAGAACACTCATGAAAGTTGATGATAACCTGGAGCTGGTCAATTTCATTCCCATTTCTCTCATCCATTCACAGACTCTTGTCATTGGCCTTAGATACTAACCTGTTTCCCCACCCTCCTAACTCCTGATATATCCCTTTCCCCGCAGAAGCCCCCTCCAAATCTAGGGATCACTCACAATAGTGAAAAAGGGGAACCCTAATATGCAATTCAAGAACCTGATGGTTGCTGATCTCCTGCTCTGTCCTGCTGAATATCTTCTAAGTACTCAGCCACCTTATAGCACTCTGTCTTTTCTGACCTGCCCTGACATTTCACTCCCCTGCAGTACCCCTTCATGTCTCTCAGTATTAGGATAAAAATGAAACCAAAAGCAAGGGGAGCAGGGTAAATAGTACAAACAGATTAGGGAGGAGAGGTAGCTGTCAGCTAGAGGGAAACCAGACAAGCTGCAGTCAGCCCCTTCAAACCAGCCCCTTCTTTTGTCTACAGGTTGTCCCTCCTCCTTGGTTCAGAACCCACTGCTGCCCTCCCCAGGACTGTTCAGCACTGGCCAGTCCTGATGGATTAACACCATTCAGAGTTTGCCAGTGTCATACGGATTCATGTCAGCTCTCTTGCATTTGGATTGGGGAAGTGAGTCCAATTGTATTATATATCATTAGTGGGTTTGTTTCACATAAGAGATATAATGGGGTTATTCTATGGTAATTTTTGTACTTTATGTATTCTCTTTTCATGATTAGTTATGAAGGTTGTTACTGAAATCTAAATGGAATGATTGATATTTTACCAGTGTTTAAATCACACCTGTGGGTTTTCTATGACCCTGATTTCTTTTGTAGAAAATGGTTCTGTGGCTGAAGTACCAAAATAAAAGAAAATGAAAGGCTTGAAAATGTAAGATTTCCTATTAAAAAGTAAAATGCTTGATTTGGTTGGCTGAGAATATTGCTAGTATGATATGTTTGTGTTGGCTTTTGCATACAGCCAGGTTGTAGAAAACTAGTAAATAATAAAGTCATTACACTTCAGGGTTAAGAATTTACTAGGGTCTGGGACGGTGGCTCTGCTGAGCTGGCAGAGAAGTGAGAGCTCTGTAAAAAGAAAGGATGGTCAGATCTGTAGCCCTTTGATCTCTAAGCTCTCCCTGACACGGACACCACCATTTGAAGATTCCTCGTTGCTGGCTGAATCAACGGGTGCCTGGTTGGGGCAGGTTTAAAAGCAGTTTGGCACCACTCTGATGGCACAATCAACCTCATCCAACGTTAGGATCTGCCCCTTTGTTTTAACAAGGAGAGAAATGTTCTTTCCAAAACCCAATCCTCCTTAGAGCCCTGCAGGATGCCAGTTATATGAACTGACCACAACTGTTTAGGGTCCAACTGCATGCCCAAGATAAACCTAAACATTATTCTGATAATAGGCACAATCAGCCCCTACATTATTGTCCTATCCCCTGAATGCCTTTGTTCCTCAGCTTCAAGCCAATAACAATTAAAACAGGTGTCAGGGTTCCCTCCCCACTCTGAACTCTCAGGTACAGATGTGGGGACCTGCATGAAAGACCCCCAAAGTTTATTTCTACCAGCGTAGGTTAAAACTTCCCCAAGGCATAAACTCTTTGCCCTTGGAGGGTATGCTGCCACCACCAAGTGATTTAACAAAGAATCAGGGAAAGGACCACTTGGAGTTCCTATTCCCCCAAAATATCCACCCAAGCCCTTACACCACCTTTCCTGGGGAGGTTGAGAATAATATCCTAACTCTTTGGTTAGTGATAACAGAGCCAAACCCCTGGGTCTTAGGACAATAGAGAAATCAGTCAGGCTCTTAAAAGAAACAGAACTTCATTAAAAAGAAAAAAGATAAAAGAAGCACCTCTCTAAAATTAGAAGGGAAGCTAATCTCACAGGGCAATCAGATTTAAAACACAGAGGATTTCCCCCTGGGCAAAAACTTTAAAGTTACAAGAAGAAAACCAGGAATACACCTTCCTCTCAGCACAGAGAAAATCACAAGCCAAAACAGAAGTAAATTAACGCATTTCTTTGCTAGTACTTACTAATTCTAATGGAGTTGGATTGCTTGCTTTCTTGATCTCTCTCTAGTAAGCACACAGAACAAACAGACAAAACCTCCCTCCCCACCCCGCCCCAGATTTGAAAGTATTTTGTCCCCTTATTGGTCCTTTTGGTCAGGTGCAAGCCAGGTTACCTGAGCTTCTTAACCCTTCACAGGTAAAAGTATTTTGTGCCTCTGGCCAGGGGGGATTTTATAGTACTGTATACAGGAAGGTTGTTACCCTTCCCTTTAGATTTATGACAACAGGAAAGTCATCTTGGAATCAAAAACTTGAACAGCGGAAGTTTAAACCAAGTATAATTCTGAGACTACTAAACACTCAAAGTTGCACATCTCTGGCCAAAGCTTGTTATTAAAAGAAGAATCAAAACAATAATGTTTTGATTCATCACCAACAGACATGTGTGCTGTTTGTGGGAGGTTTTTCTGTCATTTGTCCAGAAGGGCTGTGGCATAAATATAAAGGGAAAGGTAACAACCTTCCTGTATACAGTACTATAAAATCCCTCCTGGCCAGAGGCACAAAATCCTTTTACCTGTAAAGGGTTAAGAAGTTCAGGTAACCTGGCTGGCACCTGACCAAAAAGGGGACAAGATACTTTCAAATCTGAGGGGGCGGTAAGGTTTTGGTCTGTCTGTTCTGAGTGCTTGCCGAACACAGATCAAGGAAGCAAACAATCCAACTCCATTAGAATCAGTAAGTTCTACCAAGGGAATGCGTTAGCTTGTTTTTGTTTTGGCTTGTGATTTTCTCTGTGCTAAGAGGAAGGTGTATTCCTGGTTTTTCTTTTTGTAACTTTAACATTTGGCCCAGAGGGAAATCCTCTGTGTTTTTTAATCTTTTTTTACCCTGTAAAGTTATTTTCCATTCTGATTTTACAGAGGTGATTTTTACTTTTTTTTTTTTTTAAATAAAATCCTTCTTTTAAGAACCTGACTGATTTTTCTATTGTCCAAGACCCAGGGGTTTGGGTCTGTGATCACTTTGTAATCCATTGGTTAGGATATTTTTCTCAAGCCTCCCCAGGAAAGAGGGTGTAAGAGGCTTGGGGGGATACTTTGGGGGAATAGGAACTCCAGGTGGTCCTTTCCCTGTTTCTTTGTTAAATCACTTGGTGGTGGCAGTGTACCGTCCAAGGGCAAAGAGTTTGTGCCTTGGGGAAGTTTTAACCTAAGCTGGTAGAAATAAGCTTAGGGGGTCTTTCATGCAGGTCCCCACATCTGTACCCTAGAGTTCAGAGTGGGGAGGGAACCCTGACAGGCTGTGTAAAGCTTTACATTTTTTTTTAATTTTATGCCATTAATGTTTTTAAAAGCAATAGTTGTAATTTGTCTGAAGCAGAAACAGGCATATCAGAGACACTTTAGCAAAACTTTCTTTACAACAACCTTTCCTTTACTTAAAAAGGAATGCAGGAGCTTATTCCTCAGAAAAGTTTATCAAACTTTTACACAGATGGATGTATATTACAACTGAGATTGTATTTACTCCTTTCTTTTGGAATCCTGGGGGACACAGATAAATCTCCTACTGGATTAGAAATGGGTAAACCATTTGGATAAAATAAGAATTGAACTAAACCGTCACCAAAAACTCAAGCTGAACCCAGCCTACTTAGACATTTGAAAAATGTCTGTTAAATTTGCCAGAAGCTGAGAATGAGCAACAGAGGATGGATCACTTGATGACTACCTGTTCTGTTCATTCCCCCTGGGGCATCTGGCATTGGTCACTGTCAGAAGACAGGATACTGGGCTAGATGGACCTTTGGTCTGACCCAGTATGGCAGTTCTTATGTATGTATGTTCTTTCAGTACCCCCATAAGCTCATTTTTCATGAATACCTTCGTCTGAGCTTTCTGTTTCTAACCAATGCCATTTATACCAGTTGCAAAACTTCCATAGACTTCAAAGACACAAAAAGCAGCAGGTTCCAAAGAGAAGAAAACCTGTGACCTCACCCCTTGATTTTAGAGTCCTAGAAATCTCAGTTTTTTATTTTTTTAAGGTGAGTGTCTAATCCTTCTCCTGGAAAAGCTAAGATCTGATCCTGCAGAGTGCTTAAGCACATGCATGAGTTTAAGCATGTGAATAATCCCATTGAATTCAAGGGAACTACTCATGTGCTTGAAATTAAGCATGTACTTAAGTGCTCTGCAGGATCAGGACACGAGACTGTAAACGGATGTATACTCATTGCTAGGGTAGAAAGTTTACCACTGACAGACTTCAGAAGTCACAAATTATTCATGGTATCCTTGAAGACATGTGGGACTGGCCTTTGGTTATAATAGAATTTGCTAAAATGGATCCTCCCTTCTGGCGGGAACATGAGACCAATTGGCAGCTGTTGGAGGTGGTGCTGTCAGCACTGCCTTTAATAACACTACAGCTACTACAGGTTCCCTCTCTGCTGCTGGCCAGCTCTCTGCAGGTAGCCGATTCCTCTATTGAGCAGCTAGTGTGGCACGTGGCCTCAATAAGGAATAACTCAGTACTGTGAGAGGCTAAATGGTCTAATGGACCAAGCACAGATCTGAAAGCAAGAGACTCCTACTTTCCCAACTACGATTTGACAATGACTCTGAGTGTGATTTTAATCAAGTCTATACAGACAAAATTTTCAACAATGCCCATTAATTTTGGGTACCTAAGCCCGATCTTTGGAATTGCTTAATACTGACAACTCCAAATTACGTCAGTGGGAGTTGAGAGTTCTCGGTACCTCTGAAAATCAGTCCTCAGGTGTCTCAAATTGGGCACCCAAAATTTGTGGACACTTCTGAAAATGAAGACCTTATATTCTGTCTGAATTTCCCCAACTGTAACATGATGACAATATTTCCTTCTCAGAGGGATTATGATGATTAAATTATATTTAAATTCACCAGAATGCCCACAAAAATCCTAGTGGTACCAAGACCCACTCACTCAGCTTATTCAGATAATTGTCCCTTAAAATGTTTTCTGTATTTTGGATAGAGGTCTGGATGGGTGGGCTCTACTTCTTCTGCAGCTGGAAGCAAGTTATAGCATGAATACTACCCATTCCACTTCTTATTTAAAAGGAGGTAGCTAAAGAATCACTTTGCTTATCTTCCCCACAAACCCAAGATTGACCCTGGGCACAGGAGTCACTCATCTTTTGAGGGAGGAGAGACAAAAACTGATTTTGCAGATCTACCCTGTAGAGAACTTGGAAGATAGCTGTATTATTTGTATGACTATTGTGTATGCCTCAATTTACCTGCTCATTTTTATGATACTGGCTACACGGTCTTAAAGAGTTAACCTTGGCTTGTGCTCTCAACAGAGGGGGGCTGGAAAATGGACAATGACATCAGATAAACTTTAATGCCTGGTTCTCAAAAAGATAACTGAGGCGCCAATTCCTCTGAAGTCTCACTTTTGCTAGGCTCTGGCTAGCAAAGCTATTGATAGGGGAAGACACTGGCAGGAAAGCAGAGGTGAAGACCTTTGGTTCTGATAAATGTAGCCCTGAAAAAACATTGGGGGTGAGGAGAGTGAAGACTCTCTGAGAGACTGCTAGAGATCCTCTCTGTCATCCCAGCTCCCTGAATGGATGCATGGGACAAATGGGACCTACCTAAACTTGTAAGGAGAGAGTGAGGGGGTAAGGCAGGATCGATTCAGGTAGATTGTTTTTTGTCTAAAGATCTGTTTCTCTGAATGCCTTGATTCTGAACAAACAATTATTTGCTTTATGAAACCTGTTTGGTCACTGTAATTACCAATTGATAGAGGTCCTGAAGAGGAGTACCTGGTATAGGGGTCAAATCCAATCAGACCCACTGAGGCATTCACAGTTGATAACCAGGATAGCTGCAGCTCAGCACTTGGTCTCAGAGAGGCAGCTGTGGGGTCCACCCTCAGATGTGAAAGTAGTGAGACCTATCACCTGGGTGGGAGATGCACTCCAAGATGCCACACAGGGGTCTGAGATGCAGCTAGCCTGGTAACGGTTACATCTCAAAAGTGCTAAGGCTTGCTCCACAGAGCTAGAGCCAGACTCTCAGCTGGTGTAAATTTGCATAGTTGTGCCAACTTATACCTGCTGAAAACCTGACCAACAGATTATACAGAGGAAAATCATCCACACTTACAATAATTTTCTGAACCAAATCAAACAATATGAAATTAGTGAAACATGCAAAACAGTACTAGAGAGGAAATGGCATCAAACATTTTACTGCAAAAGGACAAAAGTTCTTCAGTGACAATCTCAACACACTCAAAAATACTTTCCCTTCTGAATGCACAAAGGCCTGTATTTGTTGAATGCAGCAAGCAAGCCAGAGAAAACACTAACAAAAGTGTAAAATGACTAAGCCACTACTAGACAAGGATCGGCAGAGGCTAAGTTAGGTCCCATACAAGGAATTATATCATAAGACCACACAATACACACAGATAAAAGAAAACGGGACAACTGCCAGGTAACAAAAATCTGTGGGGAATAAGATGTGCCTTAGACAGTTGCATTACACAAAATTTACTGAAAAAGCAAACTAGTGAAAGAGCTACCCTTTACTTGTTAAGTCGTAGTACTGAAAATAAAATGTGCAATCCACAACGAAGGACATAGTTACCAAATGTAACCAAGCCTCCTTAAAAATAGAACTACTGGAGTAACTACCTTCTATTTCCAAAGTGTCCATAAGCAGAATGCAGATTAAACAAAGAAACAGATTTTTTTTTTAAATGAACACAAATAATTGGAGTTGAATCTCTGGTCTTGGTCAATTGTCTTTACACAATATCCGTCACTGTCATACTTAGTTCAGAGCAGTGCTGCAAGTTCCTCTCTTTCCAGAGTACTAAATATTGTTCTTAATTAGTAATTTGTTGGGAAAAAAAAGTTCCATATAATCTAAATTGAAAAAGAAAAAATAGAGCTAAAAATGTCATACTATATTAAAATGAGCAAATGCAGTTTGGTATATCAATAAATATTTCATGTATTTCTTTAAAAAAATGTTACTTTTCTAATTTACCAACTCCTAAAATTCTCATGTCTAATCACCAGGGCCCTCTTACTTTACATATATATTTGTCCTGACACAGCTGTTAGTGGGAGATGGAATGTACATATTGGTTGCTTTCTTGCCTTTATGTGCCTTTTTTATTGTGTAGACTTGCTATGATGGCTTTTGTTAAACTGAAAACCAAGCACATAATTTTTAAGATCGTAAAGCCCTTTCTTCAAGTTTGAGTCATAACTCAAATCAAGGAATGTAAATGATTGATAAAATAAGGAGGTTCAAAATAATAAAGCCTCTGTTTAATGGATGTGTGTCGTGTTTTATTTGGGGATTTTTATGGAATGTACTTGGAAGACTTGAATGAACAGTCTTTAGGGCAAGTTTTACAAAATTGGTATTCACCAGGGAAAACATGTCATGCTACATTGACTAAAGTGATTCATTCACCTCTAGTCCTTTCTGCTTCTTTTCATAAATTTCTTAATTTAAAATGGATTGTTTCACACCTGAAGAATACCACTCTACCCCGTTGATTTACTGCACCAGAATTTTTCCAGTGGCTCCAAAATATCTTCCTTAGAAACTTCAGTGTCTGTCAAGACCACAGACTGATCTCCAATAAAAAGTGTCTTTTGAATAGAAGTATTCACATTTTTTACAGTGAGGATTTAGGGCAGGGTTTTTAAAAGCATATAAGTAACTTTGGCACACAAGTAACATTGAAGTCAATGAGACTTGTACTCCCAAGTCATTTAGTTGTTTCTGAAAATGCCAACCTAAGGCTCTAATTCTGCAAGCTCATGTCAATATCCACCGAAGTCAATGGGACTGTATATGGGCACAGGATTTTGCCTACATAGAACCGATACCAGGACTGAACCTCTATGAGAAAACATCATGTAACTAATCCCTGAGACCATACTTCAGCATCTTCTTTAGAATTGCCAGCATCTTCTTACAGCATTGTAACTTCTAAAACTAATTGCAGGTTTCTGCTGTTACTGATCTACAAGTATCTCCGCCCAAACTTGGCTAATGGCAGTGGCTATCAACAAAGTGAGAAAGGCCTGGCCACTAATCAGCTGGATGAGAAAGAAATGTGATGTTTCTGCTGTGCTGCAAAGCAAACCTCTTTTCTATGGGTCCGATGCAAAGCCCACTGTAGTCAATAGACAGACTAGCTCTATGGCCCCCATCCTCTAAATAACAATCTTCGAACATGGACTCTGATACCCACGCAGATTCCAATGGATCAGGATCTTTGTGTCCCAGTCACAGAGGTAACTGAATTGAATATTAGGAAAACTGAACACCATGAAGGTTAGACTTATTGAGATACAGTAACTTGAGAATGGGAACCACTACTTTATTGTTGAGATACCAGTTCTGAGAAAAAAACAACATTGTTTTCTTAGTTTATTTTTAGAAATTTTTTGAAATTTCCTTTGCTTCCTTCCCTCTGGGGCTTTTTCTGTACAGATACATTTTTTTGAGGAAAATGTTCTTTATATCTGGTATCTATTCTTCAGTGAAAGACTGTAAAGTTTATATAGTTTCGGAACAAAAACGGAATTTAGTCATTGTTACTAGCCCTGGTAGCCTCAATGCTGATAGGGAACAGGTGTGATGCTATGATAGTTTTGTCTCTTGCTTTCTTTTTGTTTGCTTTGCTAAATGGACTGTATTGTCAAAAGTGTATGGTGGGAGATGCAGTGTTTCTGGAGAGTACCTCCCCTGGAAAGCAGCATCAGGAATTCCTGAACTATCTGCCAGTACTTGTTACTATTAGGTTAGTTGTTTCCTATAATCAGATGTGAGGAAAATCATGCTCCTTTGGCTAACAATACTTGTATATTATGAGGCTGCTTTCCCGAAATGAAGAGGCGGGGTGGGGGGAACAAACTTCATTATATAACAGAATTTGAAATTCTTTCAGCAAACAATTGATGAGAGAGACTGAATGGATCAGAAATTGGTAAGGCACAGAATCGTTCACCTCTAGGCCCATGTCACAGGGTGCCTGCCCCTTTTAGGGGTGATGCATCTAGCCCAATCAATAATACACTTAGCTCGCCTCCCCAGGAAGGAGGAGAAAATAAGCACAGTCACATGACAGGCAGGTCATGTGGCTAAAAAAATAACCAACCCAGTTCTTCTGGGGTGAAGATAAAAACAGAAGCCTCTGCAACATTAAAGGGGTAGAGAGAGGGCAGACAGCCTGGAGAGGAGCATGGCAGGGGGAATTGGAAGCCTAGGGAGGACAGATTTGGGCCTGAAGGTTCAAAGGAGACCAGATTGTTTAAAGACCTCAAGAAGGGGGAATGTCACTTTGAGTACTCTCGGCCTTGAATTATTTACTGAGCTCAGGGTAGCTGCAATTCCACATGGTGCCAAGAGGGAGCATGCTTGGGGTCAGCACCCTGTCAGCCTACTAGCTCAAAACTGATCTAGGACTACTAGTAAGTGAGAGATTGCTGTGGCCATTTCAGAATTCAGTAGACTATGCTGTATGAACTGGAAGACTCAGTACTGTTCCAAGGATACGCATCATAACACCTGATATGAGATTTAGCTCTAACTGAAATCCTGGCCAGCAAGCTTAGGAAAAACCACTGAGTGGAAATAAAGACCGGCCCCTCTTATGCCTGTGAATGACTCCCTCACACTGAGAAGTGGTTTCTCCAGGTCAGGGCTGAGAAACACTGGCTGTCCAATGTACTACTGTCAGTGTTACAACTGTTCTGCACATACTGGAACTTCAGTTTCTCCTCCTATCAATATAGTGCTGCACCTTTCAGAGACACTTAATTCACATAAGAACAAACTGCCTAAGGAGGTTGTGAAAGCTCCTTTGCTGGAGGTTTTCAGAAGGAGACTCAATAGCCAGCTGTTTTGGATGGTTTAGACCCAACGAATCCTGCATCTTGGCAGGGGTTAGACTAGATGACCTTTGTGGTCCCTTTTAACCTTGAGGTTCTATGACAAATCCTGGCCATTTTCATGAGAGCATGGACAGTTGCTCCTGCTAGGAACTAGTGTGATTCTACTCTGTAGGAGGGCTGTACTCAGAGAGCCTGCACAACTGCAGAGCTCAAGCTCTACTGGGATCCTGGTGTGTTGTCACACAGCAGGGACTGGGAGAGGGGCAGGACAGATGGTACCTCCCTCTGCAGATCAACTAGATATTCTCTACCCCTGCATGAGTGGAGAAGGAGGTAAGGATATGAAGGGTTGAAGAGGCTATTTCAGCCCTGAGTTTGAAACAGCAGCCACAGAGCAGTTCCAGTATTACTCCATGGCTTGGAAGGGAGGAATATTTCCCTGTCCCCTTCCACAGCTCTGTGGTGGGGCTAAGATTTGGGGCTTGAATCATTTTGTAATAAAAAGACACATTCTGAACTGGTGATGACAACTGACAGCTGAGCTATTATAGAACTGCAGCTGCAGAAGTAGAACACCAATACTTTACTTCCTGAATACAGATTTTTAAAATAATTTAAAATGTCTTTCACTATTTTAATAATAATACAGATCCATTTTTTTATACCAGCAAGAGCCACCTGGATTCCCAAAATCTTTCTTTTGTCATACTTCCAGCCTGATTGAAAGTTCTTGCCCTTCTATGTATACACAATATCCAGGGGCCAAACTGTGCCTTCCCACTTATGCAGCCTCATTTAGTTCAGTGTGTGGGTCAATGAGGGTAGAGCTGGGCCAAAGATGTTCAACTACAGCTGTTGTCATGCCTTATAATTAAAATTCTAGTAACAGAGTAACTATAACCATAACAGTGCATTTGTGAACAGATAAATTCAATTAACAAAGAATCACAGTAACCTGTGTTCCTGATTAAATCTCCTGATGGAGATTATGGAGACTAATGGTATTACAAAGATAAAGCAAAGTACTGGAGCAAATTGCTGCACCAACATGGTTTTATGTTGTTGTTTTGTTGTGTTGTGTGTGTGTGTTTTTAACTCACTTTTATAATCAGTTCTCTAAATGAGACACAAGAAACTGTGAAAAGGTGTGATTATAGCGTGGCAAGGAGAGGAGAAAGAGAGATGATTTCTGCAGTGAGAACATCACTGAAATAGTAACACACTGGGAATGAAGATAATTTCATTATGGATTCTTTTGCTGGTAATCCCATGGGTTGCCTCTGATCTTCTACATACAGAGAAGAACATCCACAATCCTGTACATGTAATTCTTTTAAAAGAAAAGATATCCCAAAGCTGCAGAAATAAGTTCTCTATAAAGGTGGAATTGTAGTTATGGGCAAAGGTGTTTGAATCAGGGAAACATATAGAACCTATTACACTGTGGCTCTTAATAGACATTGGTTTAAAAGAAAAATTACCTTCGCTATCACATTTACACATCTATCTTTCTGCAGATATTCTATATGGCATGAAAACAGATTGACTCCAATATAATCTACTGAAACATCATACATGTTTGGCCAGATCCTCTGCTGGAATAAATCAGCATAACTCTATTGACTTTAATGGCACTACATTGATTTATACCAGCTGAGGATCTGGCTCACCAAGGACCAGATTGGGTCCAGCCCTGCAAGGATGCACAAGAAACCTTCCCTCTTCTGAGCCTCTGTGCAGCGAGGGGTCTATTGCTAGTAAAGATGCTAGACTGAGAGGGAGAACAGTGAGAGGGTGACGGAGACCATGACACCACACTCTCCATCCTGGATAGCACAGCTAGCTCAAACAGGGGAAACACATGCTGTACACTTTCAAGGGTGTAGCAGTCTGCATGCTTCCACCCTGTTGCATGACTGGCTGCTTTGGTGAGTTTCCATTGGGGACACCTGTCCCCATCACCTCTCCTCTAACCGGCGGTTTACTGCCATTTTGGTCCAAAGTGTGTAGCTTCACACTAAGCTCAGGAGGTTTCAAGAGCAGGTGACTTGGAATTGCAATTTCAAAACTGAGCGTGAGTGTTTCTTTTGTTGACCATAAAGAGAGCCAGGTCCAACTTAAGTGATGGATCCTGCCTTCTTCCTGCGGGTGGTGTAAAGCACTATACTCTGTTGGCCAGCTCAATTCTTACACAATCCAGCTTCCCACTCTCCAGGCCTTAACATGTTGCCAGGTGTTACAAAGGCTGCAGCTTTGTGGATGGAATTAGAAGGCCAATGATATGTAACACTTCACACTGCTGGAGGGGAAGTATTAGCTTCAGTGAGTCTTCATGCTCATTTACTCTCTGTAAGCCAGCCAGGTCTGTCTCTTATGGCATTGATCCCTGAGAGAATACCTAAGTACAGAGGACCCCCCAAAAATGTGTCCCTCTGTGGCTGTAAATTCCCTGATGCCTTAGGCTAGCCTTTGATCTCATTGCTCTTTTCTTTACTGTAAGCGTTTGTCCAAGTAACATACCACTCAAGAGCCCTCATGATAGGTACACCAATCATTAGGGTCTTAAAGTTGACTGTGTTCCACACAGGTTAGGATGTTCCCTCACTTTTGTAAATAGTTTATCTCAAAAATAATGACTCAGGAAATTAAAGGTTACAGAGAGAGTAATTTTCACTAAAGGAAGGAATCCAGCAGCCTTTTACATGTCCTGCAGTAATGTACTTTATGTGTCTCATTCTGGTCTTCTGTCATACACCATGTTCCACTTTTGAGCATTGACAGCTTGAGAGGTATGGTCCATTACCTGTAAAAAATTCCCCCTGCTCTGTCTGTTGTGTAGTACACTGTGTATTGTCTGCCTTGCCCAGCACCTCCCAACCCAAGGGTATCTACATTTCAGTAGTGCTGATATAAACAGGCTGTGAATCACTTTAGGATGAAAGGGTCCATCTAGGGATGGAAAATATTACCTCCAAAATATTATTGACTGCACCAGCCCTAAGTTGCAGAGACTAGGAATTCTTTATTCATGAGAGTGTAAATGGCATTCCACTCCAGCTATTGATGGATTTTGTTTATAACAGGTTATCATAGGTTTTTACAGGTTCTTCTTTGGAGGGAATTTATATTTATGAGGAGAATTTCTAAGAGCTCTTGCGAGGTGTTTGTATTTAATGAGACATTTCTATTTTACTGTGAATTACAACTTTTATTTTATGGAGCATTCCACAGGAGCAGCTCATTGATGATTGACATCTCCCCTCCCCCCACTAACCAGACAGAGATAACAAGGTCCCTAGCACAGGGCTCTTAGTGAGATCCTGGTTTTAGGATTTAAGGCTGGGATTTCAAAGGAGCCTAAGAAGTTAGGCTGACCACTCCCACTGAAACTCAGTGGGCGTTGTCTGCCTAACTCTTTTAGGCTCCTTCAAAATATCTCAGCCCAAATAAATCATTGAGGACACAATATTGGGCTTACAATGAGCCCCCACTATGAGGCTTAAAACAGATATACAAGCTACAACCCTAATTCAAGGATTACAACAGATGGCCACTACATACATAAACCCCAAATATTTCTGTGCTTACAGATTCCTGTTCTTTGAATAGTGACCTAGGAATGTGATCTGGCCACTGGATATCACCAGAGAATATGACAAGCACTCCTTCCTTCCTTCCTTTTTGTATTGTAAGCTTTCTTGGGCTGGGAATAAGCCTTCCTATTTGCTTGCACTCTGGAGGAGATGATATGATGGGATAGCCTAATTTTGGCAATTAATTAATTGATCTTCGACTATTAGCGGTAGATATGCCCAATGGCCTGTGATGGGATGTTAGATGGGGTGGGATCTGAGTTACTACAGAGAATTCTTTCCTGGGTGTCTGGCTGGTGAGTCTTGCCCACATATTCAGGGTTTAGCTGATTGCCATATTTGGGGTCGGGAAGGAATTTTCCTCCAGGGCAGATTGGCAGAGGCCATGGGGGTTTTTCACCTTCTCTGCAGTGTGAGGCACGAGTCACTTGCTGGAGGATTCTCTGCACCTTGAAGTGTTTAAAACATGATTTGAGGACTTCAATAGCTCAGACATAAATTAGGGGTTTGTTACAAGAGTGGGTGGGTGAGATTCTGTGGCCTGCATCATGCAGGAGGTCAGACTAGATGATCATAATGGTCCCTTCTGACCTTAAAGTCTATGATTCTATGCTTAGCATATTTTGGGTGCTACTGTAATACAGCTAATAAGGAAACATATTGCCTCTTCACTTCCACACCATAAATATTTTTAATCCTGTGTCTTTTTCCTTGCCCCCTTTACTATTATTTAGCATCGTTAAGTATATTATCTAATCCTGGGGATACAGCATGTATGAAATACAAGTTACAAAACAAAATATTATATGCATTGAAGTATGTGCAAAGCACTGCTCTAACACAGCACTATGAAGAAACCCAGCATATTTTCCTTTACTATTGAATTTTCCCCTCCCCACCACCAGTAAAATATTTTTTAATGCTTAACTTTTCATTTTCATGCTGCCTCACAGAATTTGTAACCCAACATGAGCATGGGTCAATACTACCAGTTTTTATGCCAACGGTGAAAGACAATCACATTTATTTCTCTTTTAACACCTGCAGCTTCTGGTGAAATGGATGGGTTAGCATGGGAGCAGTTGTCAGTGATGTTTGTTTTTAAACAGAAGAGGAAACAGATCTAGGTTCATTATAGGGCTACGGGTTGCTGTCCACAGAAATGCTGAAGACAGGCTATTTTCAGATAGTAAAATATTCCTGAACTGCCATATCAGAATAGACCACTGATATATTAACTCTGGTATACTTTGACTTTGATTTTGGCCACCTGCTGCTCCTTTACCATAAGACAGTGTTCTGCAGCCTGTGGTCTGTAAACCCCTGGGGGGTCCATAGACTTATGTCAAAGATTTGCAGAGGGGTCCACACCTCCATTCAAAATTTTGTATCGGTTGACAAATGAAAAAAAAAGGTTGAAAATCGCTGTCCAAGTATCTCCAAAAATTTCCATGTGAATCTGTAGATGCACTTGCTCATTAGAAACATCTACTCAAATCAAGTGCCTAAATATTAAAACTATGTGAAACTAACAAATTCCCACTTTGCAGTTGTTCCCACAATGAAATAATATTTGATATTTGTGAATCTAAACAGGGGAGAAATGTCAACATCTCTTCAAAGAATGTACCTTTTTGAGGTGCGGGAGGCCAGATTCCATTGCTATTGATACTGCTGGACAACATTCAAGAGGAAATCTCTGCTGGTCACTAAACCATCCCCACCCCCATTCACACACAAACTTAGTAAGGTCAAAGTCAAACTAATATTTTGGGATGACACAGCAGAAGTCAAAGCCTTTTTATCAGGAGCAACCCATTAATCAAAACAAGGAACTGTAAAAGCTAAAAGAAAAGACCTCTCTAACTTAGTCCTCAGAAACTTATTGTAGAACCCTGGCAACCCATGAATTCTCTTCCTCAAATATTCTAGCAGCTCCTCTCCTGTGTGAGGAAAGGACAGGGGGGAAGCCAGAATTAACCTCTTACCCATGAGCCATGTCACTCAGACCTATGCCAAAGAGGGGCTAATCCAGCTGGTTTTATGTGAGTCAACTGGATTACTCACAAAAGTAAGGCAAGTAGGACTTTATCAACCTATCCCAAGATTTGTTTCTGCACCACAATGCCTACACATCTCTGCTTGGCATTATAGGCAAAACTATGTTCTTTCATATTCTAGTGAGTCTTTTTCAGTAAAACAATATCTATTTTGTTGCCTTTGAAAGGTCCAATTATTCCCTTGACACGTAAAGAAAGAAATTCAACAGTATTATTCATCTTGACAGGAAAATGTTATCCTCTGAAAACAGAAAAAATGGCATTAATGCAAGAAAGGATACACATCTCAACAAGTTTTCTAAAAGCCTTTTTCAACAATATGCTAGAATATACCTTGCACTCTCCATAAACACGAGTCTCGAGATGAAATTATCCAAGGAAAACAAAAACATTAACAAATAGTCTACCATCCGGAAATTCAATAATCCCTAGTAACCTTTTGAACACCACTTCTAAAAATTACTTTCAATTTCTCTCTCCTATCTGAAAGCACACAATGTTTTTTTTTTCCTACCTCAGAGTTACATGTTTATTAAATCTATCCTTCCGGATGTCATCAAAACCCATTCCAGAGATGCGACAACAAAGCTGTACTTGTAAAAATGCTTTTTTCCGCCCACAAACAGCCTTATACTAAAAAATAATCACATGTATTCTGTAGCATTAACCTCAAATTCCACAGAGTTTCTCTCCACCAAAATAAGAGAAAGCTGAAAGTTAATGGGACTTGGTAGCCTAATTGCCCTTTGTGCCTTTGAAAATCTCCACCGACTTTTATACATCTTGACCCCTTTCTCTTTCAAAGATGATCCTGTCCCTTTCTCCTCCATTGAGTCTCTACAGCATGATCAACCCATCCTTTTTGTGCCTGTGCCATAGACACACATTATGGTAATAAATACAGTGCTTTCCAGCTTATGAACTACCTGTAGGGATGTTTAACCAGGGTATACCACCAGGAAACTACAGAAACTGGGCCAGTTTAATGCAGTAGTCATTCAAAGACTCCACATATTTCCCATGAACCTTTTCTACTATGCATCCTCTCCTCATTTAAAAGAGCACAAAACTACCCCAATCCATTTGACTACCTTGCACTGACTTCTCCATCCCTAGTTTGGAGAAAGTCTCCCAAATCTCACCGAGCACTTCTAGATCTATAGGCTAGAATGCCTAACACAATGGGGTACCAATCCTGACTGGGATGTCTACTGCTACCAGAATACAAACCATCAACCCTAACTAGACCTGGTCAAAACATTCCAACTAGCTCTACCTGCAACCATTGCAAAATAGTCCTGATGAATAAAATAGGTAAAATGTAAACCTTTTGTGGCTTTCGATAACCTACTTTTAATTTTCTCCAAGACAAGCTAATTTTTCCTTTGCGAGGGACCTCATGAAAGAAAGAGAAAATAGAATCTGGGTAGAGATGGACCAAAGCTGCAAAATGCAGAACAGGATCCAGATTTCAGTGCCCCAAAAATTCAGGAATCTTTGGATCTGGTATTTTGATCTGGCTCATTATAAGAAAAGTGTCCATTTGGATTTCAAATAACCCGAAAGTCTGGTTTTCATTCAGATTGAGGAGATTTCATTCAGAACCTATCATTAAATATGCTGAGCATCACAATCTCTCTCTCTCTCGCTCTCTCTTTTTCTCTCTCTCTCTTTCTGGTTTAGCTTTGGACCCATCATGCAATGTCACTTTCAAAATGGTCTGATGTTTGAAAATGCTTATGATTCAAAATAGAATAAATATTTTGAATTTTAAAACTTTTAATTAAATAATTCTGGAACACAGTAATTTTTGATTATTATAATATATACATAAATCAGTTCAACACCACATATAACCTCTTAGTTACATTGTTATTTTATGGGACCCCCATCTTGTAACCTCCCTGAAAGTATGCAAGTCTACTTCTTCCCTTCTGGGGGACTTTAAACATCTCCACATGTTTTCACACTGCTATTTAATTTGGATTTCCATTTTTTTCTACTTCTTTTTCTTTTCTTTTTTTAAATCAGCATTTTTAGAAAGAGATGGATGCACATTTGAATAGAGATTTGAAAAATATTACCATACTGTCTCCAGTCCACAGAAGGAGGCAAATTCATCCACAGAATAAGATTGTTGAGTTGATTTAAGTAAGACGGCAGTGAATGGAAACCTTTCTGACTGTACCACACCTAAGAGAGAAAACAGAGGTGTTATATGAAAGGGGTCCTGAACCAGGACCCCAGATCCTAATTCCCTGGAATTATGTAAGATTATAGGAGCTATGTGCCCCTCTGAGAAGCCACATGCATGGGATGGGCTGATCTGGATGGAACAGAATCAAATGAGCTGTAGAGGTCCTTTGGCTGAGTACAGTTGTTGCAAACCCTTTCCATTCCAGGGCTCTCCATCCAACTAGCAACAAAGGAAAGGGAAGAGAACTCATGGTTTAGTGGATCATCTAAACCAGCCCTGTCATAAACATACAGCTAAGGGTAGCCTAGAATTCCTCCTTACCTGTAAGGGGTTAAGAAGCTCAAATAACCTGGTTGGCACCTGACCAAAGGGACCAATGGGGAAAGAAGATACTTTCAAATCTGGGGGAGGGGGAGGCTTTGTGATGTGTTCTCTGGGGAAAGCAGAGAAGCATCAGGTCAAAAGAACTCCTTCTCCTATAAACCATCCTGTACAAGTCTCTGATATTATAAAAAAAGTAAATAAGGCAAGGCACGTTAGATTACCTTTTGTTTTCAACTTGTGAATTTTCTCTTTGCTAGAGGGAGGTGTATCCCATTTTTTTGTAACTTTAAAGTTTTGCCTAGAAGGGAATCCTCTGTGTTTTGAATCTGATTACCCTATAAAGTATCCTGATTTTACAGATGTGATTCTTTTACTTTTTCTTTAATTAAAATCCTTCTTTTAAGAACCTGACTGATTTTTCCATTGTTCCAAGACCCAGGGGTTTGGGTCTTTGATAATTTTGTAACCAATTGTTTAGGATATTATTTTCAAGCCTCCCCAGGAAAGGGGATGTAGAGGCTTGGGGGGATTGCTGGGGGAAGGGGAACTCCAAGTGGTCCTTTTCCCTGGCTCTTTGTTAAATGACTTGGTGGTGGCAGCATTACTTAAACCCAAGGTACAAGGGAGAATTTGTGCCTGGGGAGTTTTTAACCTAAGCTGGTAAAAATAAGCTTAGGGGGTCTTTCATGCAGGTCCCCACATCTGTACCCTAGAGTTCAGAGTGGGGAGGGAACCCTGACAAGCCCCTTAAATCATGCCAAGTCTAATATACATGAAACACATAACTCTCCTATTTGTGCTGAAAAGGGAACATTAATTGGTTTAATTTGAAACCCAGTGGGAGAATTTAGAAAACAATAAAACTTTGAGGAACTTTTTACTTTTGAGATTTGAAAATGAGATCTGCAAGCAACAGAAAAACACAACAATTGGCGCTAAAATGTGCTCTGACCCTATGCTCAAGAAAAGGGGGTGGGTGGGAAAGGAGGACTCAAAGGCAGGGACTGCATGAAACTAATTATGCTAGCCACTCCATATGGGGCATGGAGGAATGAGGCCAATAGCATAGAAAAGCAAGAATACTGCTCTTAATGGGTGTTGTAACATGCTCCCCCCCACCCCACCTCTGCCCAATGAGGACTTCTGGGAAGCAGTGTGCCCAAGCTTGGGCACAATACCTTCTTGAACAATGCAGCTCTACACTTCCCCAATAGAGTAATACCTTTATGGTACAACCCAACCCTTCTCCAAGGAACAGTTTCCTTTCCAGTTTCTCGTTTCTGTCCCATAGCCTGACCAATATGCCTCAGGCTTTAATGGAATTACCACTTCTTGAGGTGAGAAAACAGCATAATCTCCATGCCCTTTCAGCTGATACTACCAACAAAAGTGGTAATGAGTTCCATTTATAGTTGGGGTTGTTGGTGGATACCCGTCCTTAGGAACTCAGCTGACCCTCACCAACTCATTTCACATAGGCCACCAAACGGACACTAGATGGCAACAATTTTAACTTCTTTACACAAAGGGAATATTTATTTGTACAGATGAGAGAATCTTTATTTACAAAAAGGTCTCATTTCTGGAGGAAAAATAATTATCTCATTGCTCTAGAGTATAGCTAACTCTGGTGTGCAGCTACTGACTGTAAAGAATTATGAATTGGGGATTGTTTTGTGACTCATCGGGTTCTTCTATGTTCCAGTCTGAGACCTGACAACTATTTAATCAGCAGGTGACCCCCTACTGGATCAGAAAAAGAGCAAACCCGGGACCTACTAAAAGTGCAGGAACAGTCTCCAAATATTTAACTTTCAGATCTCTACACTTCCTGGTCACCTGTGCAACCATGTGCCAGAACAGAATCAATACTGAACTAGCAAGGGGAGCCAATGCCCCCACACATCATCCCATTTCTTCCTCTATCTATTCTGCTAAAATCCTCCCAAATAAGAATGTTTAACATATGTAATGGAACCCATTGCAATTATGCACATTGTAAAGACAAAAAGAAGCAATTACAAAAAACAATAATGCAAGATTCTGCTGACACATCCTCAGTTAATTGGAGACAGGGGAGAGGTCTCAATAAGTATTCACAGAATATCCTAGTAAATTTCATAATGTAACCAAAATAATAAGGAATGCAAAAAAATGACAATATAGCATTGTCTTTAACAATACATTTAGAAGTCCTGCACAGTAATTAGAATCACAGCATCTTCAGAGCATTCACAGCATTGTTCATCCAAGAGTGAGATAAAATTATGTAACTGAGTCAGGCCATCAGGAAATAACCAAATTAAAGCAAAATATTTAATCATTTATAATCTGGCAAAAAGAAAAAAAAGTCATTGACGTTATTATCTTCATCAGAGGATGCATCTGGTTCTTTTTCAAAAGCCTGAGCACAACTAATTTTGAACCAAGTGACCACAACATTGAAAAAAAGGTATTGGTATTTAATTCCATCCAAAACAACATGCAGCTTTACTAGACAAAACACTGCCATGTGAATAACATTTTTTAAGGTGAGGTGAAAGATGGGGGAGGAAACTGCTGATTAATCTTGGTTTTCTAATTGGGTCTGACATGCCAAACCTTGGAAAATCTCCCTTCTAGCACAGGACCAGTTTTAACTCTCAAAATTGGTAGAGCCTAATCATGGGTAGCAAGCATGATTGAGGGAATAGCGCATTAGAATGGGACTCAGGACAGCTGGGTCCAAGTCTTGTCTCTGTAACTTCCTCTTCCTATTTAATTTGTCTAACTGTGTCTGACTTTTTGTGGGACTATAGATTAATTTATTCACATACCTCAGTTCCCCATATGTAAAAAGGAATACTATTAAGCTCTATAAGGTGCTCAGATATTACAGGGATAAGGACCATAAAAAATACTTAGATAGATGTGTGTTTATATATATGCATATATTCCTATATATGTATATTTCTACAAATATCACAGGGGGAGCAGTGGTTTGAAGGACGCTTTGAAGGACAGCAGATATTTTGCCAAGGTTACTGTACATGTTCTCCCCTGACAGGGGTGGTCTCCACATACAAGGAGAGTTAATATCCAGGAGAGTTCCTAAGAGTTCTGTGTCCCAACAATGCTCTTACCATCTATGCTTTTTTTTTATGCCAAGTGTTCTTGAATGGTTATATTTTACTTGGTTCATTAAAAGTTGTATCTCTCTCGCTCCCTTGAGTACCTATGAGTAAAATTCATCTGCAGTGGAATTCTACTGCCTTTGAGAAGAGCAATTGGGTGTTCCTTAGATAAATGCTATCAAATTGTGAATTTACATCATTTTATCTTCTACTCATAGTCCGACAAATTTCTTCCACAGTGAGAAACATTTTTTTTTTCTACGTTACAATTATATGGTGAATAGGTACAGGCTACTTTGGGATCTAATTGATTTCATATTGCCTCAGTTCCATGAACCTGTGACAACTCGGTAAGGTCAAACTAGAGAAAGAACTATCTGGGGGATGCCCCCTAAATTCGTAATTACAGACCACAACAAGAACTCAAACTTTCTTTAGGTTTGCTTAGGCTTTTCAGATGTTTTTGTACAATAAGTTATATACATGTCTGAATATGAATCTTAGCACTTATATAGCACTGTCAATGGGTCATCCGCCTCGCACGTGCCTCCTCACCACAACCCTGGAAGCAGCCTCTTGCCTCAGTTTCCCTCCTCAAGGGGCTTCTTAAATAAACTCCACACAGGATTTCACAAGTCCAATGACAATAGCCCTCCCTAGGGTCTGATTTTATTCACATGAAATTCACAAACAGAAAAAAGTCTTTCACCTCAGCCTTAAGCTGGCACAGTCTCTCCCTTCTATCTGAGCAGCTGGAGAAGATGCAAGGCCTGACCTGCCTTCAGGCCTTCTCCAAATAGAAATCAAACTTCCAGACAGGCTTTCTATCCAGCCACACCCTTCCCAACTGGAGTCTCCCGTCCTCATACCAGGGACCATGACAGGAGACTCTCCCTTCTTGCTGCTTATTTCCCTTGGTTGGCTCTCCTTGAGTGTCCTCCTCTCCCTGAAGCTTCCTGCTGCTTTTATAGGGGAATCACCCGACCCCTGCTCAGGTGTGCCTCCTTAGTAACTAGAGTTAGCTGGCCCCAGCCCTCTGACCCTTAAAAGAGCAAGCCACCTTGCAACAAACACTTTATAGGTCAGATTACATAGACAATGAACACGCAATACAACTAAGGAAGGGGCGGGTGTGGGTGGGATGAGCTATTGAGTTCCGCTACACACTCCTGTTCCATGAGTCATCTTTGAATGTCGAATGCCAGAGTTTTTTCAAACATGCTTGGTATGTGATACACACTGTGGGTGTATTTTTGTCTCATACCTGGAACAAGATGCATTTAAGGTGCTTGTCACCTTCCATGTTTTGGCTAGGTATTGTTAAAACTGGAGTGGGAAGTTAGTTGTCATGAACATCCTGCTGTGGAGAGGAATAAGTTGTGTAGGACTCAGAGGTTTTCTGCTGTGTAATGAATCGTACAGTAAGTCTCTTCATATGCAAATTTCCCATTTTTGTTCATAAAAGTCTATGTAAATGGTACATTCACTGTCTTGTGAAAAGGCCCAAAAGGTCAAAGACTGGTCATTAATTATTGAAAGGTTAATGCAATAATTTGACACTACATCAGTTGAAAGCCACTTTAAGGAGGTAGTTTAGATAACATAGAGCCCTTTATAAGTCTAATGCACTATTAAGTTGGCTTTGAAAAATGAAGCTTACTCACTAACAGTATAACTATAATTTATTCTTCTGCTGATGACAGGTGGAGTAGATGCCAAAGACCAAAACAAACAAACAAAAACAGCAGACAGAGAAACACAGTATATTGTAGCCATTTGGACTCAAGTGCACAATTATGCACTGATCAAGTCAAGAGTTCAAAGCTGCAAGAAATTTGGGGGAACATAAATAAAGTTAAGATTCTGTCACAGGTATTTTTAGTAATAGTCAGGGATAGGTCACAGGCAATAAACAAAAATTCAGGGAACCCCATGACCTGTTCCTAACTTTCACTAAAAATACTTTGTAGGATGGGGAACTAACAGTGGGAGTGCTGCGGAGGGCGGGTGGGAGGGAGGTGTTACAGGCCTCTGTTCCAGCCCCAGGACCAGACACCGCTCTGGCAGGCCCCAGGGCCCACTGCACTGGCAGCCCCTGCTCTAGCAGCCCTGGGGACAACCCCCAGCCAGCTGCTTTAGTGGCCCTGGGGCAGGCCACCAGCCACTGCTCCGGCAGCCCTGGGGGCAACTGCTCTGGCATCCCCGTAGCTGGCCACTCTGGCAGCCCCGGGGCTGACCGCAGCAGCTGCTCCAGCCCCAATGCTGCTCCTGTGGCAGGGGCTGACCCTCCCCACCCCCTGCTGCTTCAACCCTGGGACCCCTGCTCTGACGGCCCTGGAGCCGACAGCTCCTCCAGCCCTGCCACTGCAGAAGTCATGGAGGTCCCGTAAAGTAATGGAATTAGTGACTTCCATAGCAGAGTCATACCCTTAACCATAAAGAACCAAAAAATAAAATGTAAACAGTTGGTTTTTTGATGGACAAATCCAGATTTGGCAAAAGTGCCAAACCAAACTTCAGATAAGGGATGTGTGCATGTCCCATTTTAATAACTAACCTCCTGCCCCTGCTGGTAGTTTGGGGCAAGGCTTGGATAAATGTTTCCACCTCTACTTCAAAAACAACAAGTTTTGATCCCCTTTCCAACCTATATAAAATGTTTAAGGTCAGGGCTTCTTTCCGTCCAGCTCCAATTTAACATTCAAACGTCAGCTCCCTTAACTTACAAGGCAACTTGCTTCTTCAGTGCCCTTCATTTCAACAAAAACACAGAACAGAGGTCAGTCATAGAGACCCTGAAACACATCTGGGAGACTGCTGTTCCCCTTCATGTTGCTGGACTCCGGGTCTAGAAGTTCTCTGAACAGTTGTATGAACCTCAAAGATTTTTCAGGTAGGCTGAGGAAGGTCTTACAACCAATGGAAACACACTAAAATCTCTTAGACTCCTAAATCCCCACTGGACCATAGGTCTCATCCAGTCTTCTACAGTGTCCTCTCTGGAAATATTTCCAGTGCACTTCAAAAAGCCTTAAGAAAAGTCTGAATTTGGTAGATGGAGGACTACTCCTACAGTCTCTGCCTCTAATGGATCGCTCCAAAACAGTTAATCAGGAAAACCTCTGGTAGTGAGGTACAGTGCAAGACAGAATTATTTACTGGTTAAAACATAGTCTGGAAACCGAGAGATCTGGGTGCTAAGCCTCTGGCTTATTATGTGACCTCATGCAAGACGTGAACTCACAGTTTCTCCTGCTATAAAAGGGGAATAATACTTACTCATATTTGTAAAGTATTTTAGGAGCATCTTATAAGTGCAAAGTACTATTTACTTTATTATTCTTGCAGTAGCTACTCTAGACATCCACATCTTTACTCTTTTAAATGCAATGAAATTGCTATATTTTAGTTTGTTTGCTTTCAGAAAAAAGAATATTGATCACAAGACTGAAATAGCCATCAATAAAACACAATTGATAGTTCACTTTACTTCAGCCAATTCTGAGATTGATTTTAGTAGGAGTAGAAGGGAAATAAAGAAAAATGTAGGCTGACTATCGGGAAATAATCTTAAAAAGTGAGCTCTATTAGACGGTGAAATAGTTTCCCAAGGGAAGTGATGGAAACCCCTCATCTGAGTTATTTACGACTGAATTGCACAAAGCACAGGGTAATACAACAATCCTGGACAGAGTAATTGACTAAAAATATTTTAGGATTTTTCCCAATTTTAAACACAAGGATTCTAAAATTACATTATTTTACAGTAGAACCTGAGCATTATGAACACCTTGGGAATGGAGGTTGTTCGTAACTCTGAAATGTTTGTATCTGTGAATCAAACATTATGGTTCTTTCAAAGATTTACAACTGAACATGGACTTAATACAGCTTTGAAACTTAACTATGCAGAAGAAAAATGCTGCTTTTTAACTGTCTTAATTTAAATGAAACAAGCACAAACGGTTTCCTTCCCTTATCAAATCTTTATTTTAAACTTTCCCTTTATTTTTTCAGCAGTTTACATTTAACATGGTTCTGTACTGTATTTGCCTTTTTGTGTGTGTGTGTGTGTGGTCTTTGAGGCTGCCTGATTGCATGCTTCCAATTCCAAATGAGAGGTGTGGTTGACCAGTCAGTTTGTAACTATGTTAAGTGCCAAGGAGTTAGGAATTTGAATACTTTGGCATTGCAATATGGATTGGACTCTATATGCATATCTTACCTTAGCCAGAGGCTTAGAGTATGTTTTATTCAGTTTCTGGTCTTGAAGTTCAGGGGATGTTTTCACACCAAAAGACCAGCCTCCATATCTGGTAATACAAAACAAAGTAATAGGAGGCTGTCTGTCAGCAGCTTACCTTTCTTAGCATTATGAGAAATGTTTTCTTGAACAGAATTCATAGGTTTCAGAGGAACAGCCGTGTTAGTCTGTATTCGCAAAAAGAAAAGGAGTACTTGTGGCACCTTAGAGACTAACCAATTTATTTGAGCATGAGCTTTCGTGAGCTACAGCTCACTTCATCATGAAGTGAGCTGTAGCTCACGAAAGCTCATGCTCAAATAAATTGGTTAGTCTCTAAGGTGCCACAAGTACTCCTTTTCTTTTCACAGAATTCATAAACTTCTTTATTATTGTTTTACATTTCAAGTTAGAAGTACAGCTCAGCCCCATATAATCACGATATCTGTATTTGAAAGAGACGTCTAATCTACTCCTTTTATACAGGTGAATGGTATGTGCCTTCAAACAAATGTTTTCCCTTTGAAACCTGCAGTTAAAACCTGTATTTTCAGAAAAGGAAAACACAAATAAGCTGATGAGCAAGGAAGGGGTAGTTTCGGAAGTTCCCAACACTCAAAATGTGTTTTGGTCATTTACCCTAAGAGCATAACTTTCCTCCATGTTATTAAATCAATTTCATGTCGTGTTTCGCATGTTTGTGTAACACTTCCCTCTTCTTGATAAAGTTGCACCTGCTCAAATGTTTGTAATTATGTCACTCTTCAGTGGTTGACAATTAAGCCGGGCTGAAGTAACGCATAGGCACTATATGGGGCCACGTCGAGCCCCGGCACCTGGAGTCATATGATTACGTCAGAATCAGAGTTTTCACTTAAATAAAAGTCAGTTTCTAGCTCTCAGAATTGCAAAGAAAATCTTGAAATGTGAGTGGAGTGTTACAGCAATGCCTGAGTCTACAGAAGGCCTGCAACAATAGCTCTGAAAAATGTAAATTGTCCTATTGATCTTTATGTAGTATTAACGCCTAGATCTACTGCCCTGCCAACACTACCCCAACAGAGGTCTCTGAATGGCAAGAGAGGAAGAGTGCAGAGAGCCCAGGCCCACTCACCCTACCAAACATATACAGTTCAAGCGCAAGTGTAAATAATGGGAAGCTTCTGTGGATATAAACCCTGCTACCAGTGACAGATTAAGATTCTCCCATAGCTCCAAGAGGCCTATGAAGCAGGAAGTCCCACGCTGCACATATACAATTTAGCTGGCACACATATGATTTGTCTGTACGTGACCAAGCATTTGATCAATGCTATCTTAGGGTTTTATACTGCTACTCAACACTGTACTATCTGAGTGCCTGTTATCCACTTGGCTGGGACAACTTTTCTAGGCAACTGATTAATTAAGAGGAAACCCTGCAGATAGAAGATGTTACTCACCTTGTGCAGTAATGATAGTTCTTCAAGATGTGTCCCCACTATGGGTTCTCCTCTGTTGGTGTGCTTATATCCCTGCACTGCTGGTTGGAGAACTTTGGTAGCAGTGTCCGTTGCATATGTGCTGTCTCTCCTTGTGCCCTACCACAAGGCTAGCCCATGCGCCTGGGCTAACACCCCCCTTACTCTCCTGCACACACATAGTTCTTTCTCTACCACAGAGTCATTGACAAGAACTCAGAAGCAGAGGGGAGAAGGGCAGATTGTGGAGCACCCATAGGGAGTCACATCTCAAAGAACCATCGTTATTGCTTGAGGAGAGCAACTTTTTCTTCGAGTAGTGTCCCTGTGAGTGCGCCATTGTTGGTGACCTCTGAGCAAAATCCCTACCAGAAGGCTGGGGCTTCGGAGTTGGGTCACTTACAGATGACAATACTGTGGAGCTGAAGATGGCACCTGAGGCAGAGTCCCCAGCGATCACCTTCTGAAAAAGGTATGGACTGATGCCCATGTCGCCACTCTACAGATTTCAGAGATAGGGACATCCTTGAAGAAGGCAACGGATGAGGAGAACAATCTCGTGGAGAGTGCGCGAATATTATCTGGTGGGGTCATGTTGCAGATCTGATAACATCGTCTAATGTAGTTTGAGATCCGTTTGGCGAGTCTCTGGACTGATATTGCTGAGCCCTTCAATCTTTACACAAGAGAGAGGAGCAGTTTAAGAGATTTCCTGAAAGCCTTCGTTCTATCCAGGTAAAAGACTAGGGATCTCCTGACATCTAGCATGTGGAATATAGCCTCCCTGTTGTCACAGTGAGGCTTGAAGTAGAAAAGTGGAAGGTGAATAAATTGGTTCATGTAGAATGGAAATGTTACTTTAGGGATGAATTTTGGATCTGGCCTGAGCACAAGCTTGTCCCGAAAGAATACTGCATAGGGGGGCTATGCCATCAGAGCTGCTATTTCTCCTATTCTCTGATAGCCAAAGTAATTGTTATCAGGAAGGCCTTCTTCATTGAAAGGTATGTAAGCAAGCAGGTAGCCACAAGGCCAAAAGGAGGTCTAGTCAGGCCTTTCAATAACAGGTTTGGGTCCCACATGGGGGTAGACTGTCAGGGTTGTGGGAAAAGGTTTTCTATATCCCTAAGGAATTGTTTAGTGGTCGGGTGTGATAGCACTCAGTATCTCTCTATTTGACTGTGAAAGGCTGCTATAGCCAGTTGGTGGACCCTGAGGGAACTGATGGTCCCGATTTAAAAAAAAAAAAAGAAAAAAAGTGTTAGTACATAGTCTAGGATCTTTGGAAAAGTTGCAGATGCCAGAGAGATTTGTGTGGAAGTACACTGAATCCAAAACCTGGACCATTTTTGTAGGTAAGATGGGCATGTCGAGGACTTTCTACCGTGCAGTAATACCTCTTGTATCTCCTTCAAGCAGGAGCTCTCTGTGTATTGGAACCATGAAGGAGCTACGCCTTGAGGCCAAGAATCCCCAGGATGGGATGTAGGATGCGTCCTTTGTTCTGCGAGAGGAGGTAAGGAATGGATTGGAGAGAGATTGGCGGGCACATAGCGAGTTGTGACAGGTAAGGATACCAAGTCTGTTGGCCAAGTAGGAGCAATCAGTATGACATATGCTCCTTCTCTTTTTATTTCTAATAGGACTTTTGACTGTTGGGTGAACAGAGGAAAGGTATAAAGAAGGTCCCTGTCCGAAGGGAGAAGGAGAGCATCGCTCAGGGAGTGTTGTCCCATCCCTGCTCTGAGCAGTAGCATGGACATTTCTTGTTTAGGAAAGTGGCGAACAGGTCTGTGGTTGGTCCCGCACCACCTGAATAGGTCATGAAGCACTGCTGAGTTTATCTCCCGCTCATGGTCATGTGGGAATTTGCGACAGACAGTCTGCGATCAAGTTTTGAGTGCCCAGAAGGTAAGCAACTGATTGTGTGGTCAAATTATCCTCCCTCTGTGCAGAGGCAATCTAGCTCCCCTTTGCCAATTTATGTAGTACAAACATGTTATGTTGTTAGGACTCATGTGTGATCCCTTGATCAGCAGGAGGAAATGGGTGCAGGCATTCCTGACTGCCCTGAGTTTGAGGAGGTTGATGTGGAGAGAGATCTCTGTGGATAACCACCTGCCTTGTGTCCTGAGGTCATTTAGATATGTGCCTTATCCTATGATGAATGCATCGGTGGTGAGAAGCAACGATGGGAGGTTTCTGAAAAGGGGATCCCCTTGCAAACATCTGCTAGGTCTTTCCACCAGTCCAAGGACTTTTTGATCCTGGTGGGTAGTGACAGACATTTATCTAGTCTGTCTCTGTTTGGTCTGTAAACTGAACTGATCCACATCTGGAGGTATCACATGTGAAGCCTGGCATGTGGTATTACTGCTGTAGCTGCTGCCATGTGCCCCAGCGTAGGCAGTGTCTGGGGCACATGGCAGCAGTGTCTGGCTGATATTTGTGGGCTGCTTTGAACAGTGTCCATAAACGGGGCCAAAAAGAGGAATCTGTGTTAAGATAAGAGAACTCTGACGTGTAAGGAGTCAAGGTCAGTGCCTATGAATTCCAGGTGCTGCACTGGAATAAGAGTCGATTTCTGGGCGTTGATCTGTAGGCCTAGTTCTGTGAATAAATCTATTGTAGATCTGCTGACTCGGTGAGTCTCTTGAAAGGACTGAGCTCTGAGAAGGCAGTCATCCAGGTACTGGTACGTCATGATCCCTTGAGAGCACAGGTGCACAGCCACTACTGAGAGAACCTTGGAGAATACTCTTGGAGTGGCTGATAACCGAAAGGGGAGTACTCTGTACTGGTACTGGGGTCTTGCCCTAGGGTAAATCTGAGGAACTATCTGTGAGATAGTAGGATTGAGATATGGAAGTAGGTGTCCTGAAGGTCAAGGGTCAAAAACCAGTCTCCCTGTTCCAGCAGTGGCATAATCATTGCTAGAGTGATTATCTTGAATTTTTGAGCTTTGACAAACTTGTTGAGTGCTCAGAGGTCTGATATGGGTCTCCAACCTCCCTTCCTCTTGGGTATTAGGAAATAGCAAGAATAAAAACTTTTGCCTTGTAGATGTTGAGGTACTGGCTCTAAGGCTCCTAACTAGAGGAGACAATCTATCTCTTGTCGTATCTTGTCTTTCCACGGTATGCATCTGATGAAGTGAGCTGTAGCTCACGAAAGCTCATGCTCAAATAAATTGGTTAGTCTCTAAGGTGCCATAAGTACTCCTTTTCTCTTGTCGTAGTAAACTCTTGTGAGAACTGTCCCTGAAGAGGGACAGGCAGGGGGTAAGGAGGTAAAATGGATGGAGTAGCCATTCTGAACAATCTCCAAGACCCATCAGTCCGATGTTATGCATTCCCAGGTCCTGCACAACATTGCCCGGTGGTAGTCAAATGGGTAGGAAGCGGTGGTCAGCTGTAGTAGTTGGGTGGTGTGATCTATCAATGCCTTGACTAACACATCAGAATTGGTGCTTGGAAGTGGATGGTAAGGATCTGTGGGCCAGATGATTTAGGCCCAGGGAATTTAGTTTTCTTCCTCCGTGGCTTGTAGTAGTGTTGAGTAAGGTATTGGGAGGTGCATGGTTTGTTCTGGGGCTGTGGACTAAATTTTATCTTTTGTCCTAGCATGTAGATGCCCAGGAAGTGGAGAGTGGTCCTAAAATCTCTGAGATATGAAGAGAGAAGTCTGTCTTCTCTGTGAAGAGTTTAGTGCCTTCAAAGGGAAGGTCTTTGATGGTCAACTGCACCTCCTTAGGGAAGCCCGACAGGTGTAGCCACGATACATATTGCATAACCACCGCTGTGGAGATGGATTGGGCTGCTGTGTCAGCTGGATCGAGGGCAGATTATAGCATCATCTTGGCCGTTAGTTGTCCACCCTGAATGACTGCTTTGAACTGGTCACAGTGCAACTCAGGCAGCTGATCAATAAAGTTGCTAAGTTTCAAATAGTTGACATTGTCATATTTTGCTACTGGGGCTTGGTAACTGGCAATTCATTGTAGCATGGCCAAGGAATAGCTTACTTCTCAAAGAGGTCCAAGCACTTCTAATCCCTGTTGTAGGGAGTGGACCTCACTTGGTGTTGATGACCACAAGAGTTCACAACATCCATCATAATGGAGGTGGGCGGAGGGTGGGAGAAGGGTAATTCCATCTCCCTAGCTGGGGCATAATATTTATTGGCCCGCTTTCAAGTAGGCACCACCGATGCTGGGGTCTGCTGTACAGTTTTGCAGGGTCCAGGAGAGCCTCATTAATAGGGCAGGCTATTTTAGAGGACAAGGGGGAGCATAGTATGTCAAGGACCTTGTGATAGGTGTCCTTGATTTCTTCTAATGGTGTCTGTAGAGTATCTACAACTCTCTTTGCCACATCCTGGAAAAGCCAGAATTCACAGGCCAACGAAAGTGGTGGATGCATGATGGCTTCATCTGGGGAGGAGGAGGAGGAGATGTTGGTACTCAGAGTCACCGCTTCCTTAATGCCACCATCCTGTTCCTCCACAATCTCTTCTGGAGATTCCAAGGCTCTGGATGCTGTGGTGGAGGGGAAGCATCTCAGGGGTTCATGGGTGAGGCTAGAAGCCCAAGAGGCATGGGGGGTGATATGCAGCCCAAGGATCCCAATATGGCCACTGGGGTGGTAGCATAAAGCCTGGTGCTGGAGCCTATGGCTGGCTCTACTAAGGTGGTGATGGTGGGGAGGTCTAAGGGTATGACTGGGGACCCTCTTGGTAATGAGCATCATAGGGAGCATGAGAGGAGTAAAGAGACACGACCTCCTCTGGTTCTCTGTTTGAGTCTGCACTGGAGAGCGGGGCTGCGTGGGGCAGCGGAGAAGACTCGGTGTCGAGGTCCCAGTACCAAGGAGTCTCTGGTATGTTGGATACACAGAGATCTCTAGAGTGCCGGAATTCTGACAGTACCAACTGACTTGGAGCCACTGGCAGAACCAAAGGGACTGGAGATCTTGCTTGCACTGACCAGTCCAGTGCTGGATGGGGCATCAATGCCACTACCATTGCTACAGTGCATACCAGCAGCATCTTCTTAGTGAGTGCTGGCTCCTGTCTTCGTCCTCCAGTGCCATTGACTTGGTGCTTGTCCCCATCGGGTCCTTAGGCATGTCAATGTCACATACCGCTCCAGATCTTTGTGAGCTGTGGGAACCGGGCTGGGATTACCTCAGTACCAACAGTACCAAGGATACAAAGCATGTCAGAGATCATTTACGGCTGGCTCAGGGCTCACTCTGGGGACTTCCGGCTCTCTTTTTTGATGACTTGAGAGAGGGGTCTCTGGCTGATTTCTTCAACTCACAAACCCTGGATGTTGAGGTCTATGGGGAAGACTCATGTCTGCCAGGTGACTCTCGGTGTGGGTCCGGGGAAGGTTAGAGGACTGCCTCCGTGAAGATAATCTTCTGTCTCAACACCCTGTCCTTGCAAGGCCTGGGTCTGAGCTGCTGGCAAAGTCCACACTTCTGTGGAATATGGCCTTACTTGAGGCAGCATATGCACTGGGAGTGCTTGTCTGCTACATGGATGGCCTCTTTGCAGGAGAGACATTTGTTGAAGCCCAGTGAACCCTGTGGGGTGGGGGGGAAGGGTCTCCGATGAAAAAGTTGGGGTGGGGGATTTGTGGGGGAAGTGTGTTTGTTTGTCTGTTTGTTTGGGAAAAACATACAAAAAGAAAAAACTACAACTAAGTCTCGGGAGACTGACTAACTATAGAAATGTAAAAGAAGGTGATGGTCATAAACAGACTGCTAATAGCTCAATCTCTAGCCCTGGAGGTTGAAAAGGAACTGAGCGGGATTAGCCCCTGTGCACTGGGCTAGCCTCATGGTGGGGCACGAGGAGAGAGAGTCCATGTGCGGGCCTAACAGACACTGTTATTGAGGTTCTCCGATGAGCAATGCAGGGACGCAAGCACACCTACAGTGGAACACCCATATGGACACTACTCAAAGAAGAATTTTAAAATTACCTTGCTTTGTTTGTAGACATGATTAAGTATTCTTCCACACTGAAACCCGAGAGGTTGTACAGAACATGCCCTTTCCTGTTCTCCAGGTAGGCAGCAGACACATTGAAGCTTGGACACTTCTGGAAAACAATATACATATATCAGTAAGGTTATTTTAAAAACCTCAGCCACTATTTTTTAGCCATGATTCTGAATACACAGTCAAACTTTACTGCCTTGCTTTTCAGCTGGATTGGCTTTTTCTGGCTTTTATAACTTTTCAACAAATTAGGTATGTTTTTTATGTTCATAGGACATCTGAAATCGTGGTAACTGTCACTAGTAAATCAAAACCACCTTTTATTTCCGTTGTAACCTTATCAGTCAATGTTTTGGAAACAACATTTTTTATCATGCAATTTTGGGAAAGTTTACAGCAATGAAAAGGCAATGAGACTTTTACAGCCACTATCATTCATCTGCTGAAGCTGAAAATAAACACACAAAATTCATTGAACAGAGTATGAGGGGGAGACAGGATTCAAATTCATGTGATGTGTTTGATGAGAAATACATGAAAACTTTCTTTAATGATTTATGGGAATTCTCTCTTTGGGCCAGAGAGTAGGAAGAAGAGATACAAAAATCTGGTGAATGAGGAGGGATGTAATATGGTGGACATAAGCTCACAAACAACTATCTATTCCAAGATCTTTTCCTCAGAGGCTGGCTTCATTTTTAAATGTGAGCAAATGAACTCAAAATGCTGTCCTAATAACCTGCAGATTTCTAACTTCTATCAGCTGGGGGGGGGGGGGAGAGAACACACTCTTCCAACCCTGAAATTAGACGAACTTTCAGTTTGTTAAACATTATTTTGTATTTTAACCACTTAATTTTGTACTGTGAAGTTTAATTTCCATATTGTCTTAAAGGCAAAGTTCTGCCTGCTGATATAAGTTCAACTCCTCTAACTTGTGTTATCTCAATTCAAGTGGTATGAGCACGATGGAGGGCAATTTTTTACCCGAATATTGCTGGTATTGTTTGCAGTGTACATTATATTCAGATAATAGAACATTTTCATATAGAGAGATTCTCTGCCCCCTCCCCAGCCCCCAAGCTTGAGCTCTATTATCTCCAGAGCAGATAAGAATAAACTACAGTAATAGAGGGTGGAAGTGGGGCAGTGATCTGTTCATTCTTATTACAGTTACAAGACTATTGCAGGATGCAAATGAGGGCTTGGGAATAGATAGGGGGCACTTGGCTAACAAAACCCCAGAGTGGTGTTGTTCACAAGCGCACAAGGTGGAGGACAAAAGTTCCATTGTGCAGGTGCCAGCCACATTTGCAGTCCTTGTGCTATCCTGCATACAAGGACTGCTTCCTGCTAGTGTTTCACTGGGTTCCAACACCCCATCCCAACCTCCAAAGGGTGAAGAGGAGATGAGACCAGTCCCCAGCCTTCTCTGCACTGCCAAGTTGAGTTTGATAGCCATAGATCAAATGCTGCTAAGACAGGTTTGAGCCCCAACTCCACAAATGCCCAGATCTTGGTTTTGCTGGGCTTATCACATTCAGATTTACACAAAATTATATCTGAAATGTCTGACAGCTATCTTGGGGAAAATATGTCTTTAACAAAAAATTGTTTCATATACAGTGTCCTCACAGTGATACATTTCTGGAAGATATGATAGTTCACAAGGTTGACATAGTGACGGCAAGTGTTTTGTCTAGATGTAGCCTAATATTATTTTATACATTATTTCCCTGAAAACTTTAGAAAATTAAGTCAAAGCAATACTAGAGACAGAATGAAAATCACCAGTCATAATGAGCCCAATCCATTAGTTTCATTTTGTTAAGGAAAGGAATAAAATATACCCGATGATCTGTCACACACCCACATGCATCCAAGAATTCCTGTGGTGGACTAGGCTCAGTCTGCCAGCATGAATCATTTTTTCTACTGGAGCAAAAACAACAATAGGAACAATCATTAAAAGATAAACTATAATATTTTATCTAACAGTGGATGTCGAAAGAATGACAAACAGATGCTGTATCTTGACCACCTCCATCTTCACCACCTCCACAATATTGGTGCTAAAACAATGAGATGTCAATTTTATTCATCGTGGATCAGTGTAATAACTTCTGGCATTTCTCACTTAGTGGCTTCTAACTTGTCACTGCAAACATCTGACAAGTGCATGCAAATCAATATTTCCCTGAGCAAACAGCCAATTAGTTGTACACCAGGTTTTTGTGTGCGTAACACGGATGAAAGTAAACATACTACCCAAACCAGTCATGTCTAACTTGGAAAATCTGGCCTTCTCTTTAATGAACATTGATTCAGTATAGTGTCACTAGCAGTTACTGACTGTATCACCAACCTTCATTCTTACTGACTTCGGACCTGATTCAAATCCTGCTGAAATTAATTGGAACGTTCCCACAGACTTCAATGGGACTTAGAAGCCTATTATGCATTTCAGCTAGAACCCAGCTCATTCATCAATACAATTTTTTAAAAGTCATACTAAAATGGTCAAAGCAAGCATAAGCTGTATGGACATACTACATAAAATAGGACATAAAATTATTTAATCACAGGATTCCATGTTATCCATTCTTTTACTTTTGGAGGCACATATATATTACATAATAATAATACATAATATATTCTATTAAACTTACATTTCATAAGGAAAGATTGAATCCAGTGTTCTACATCTAGTGAAGATTATTCCTATTCAGGCAGCTAATAGCTAATAACTGTTTAATGAATAAATATTATAACATTAATATAAAATCTTACAAAACATGAAATGTAAATAGTAACTATTGATTCACTCCCCCTTGCAAGAATCTCTGTATCAACAGCAGTAATCATTAGTCACTTAGTACTTTAAAAAAGTTGCATTGTTCATACTTACACATCTTGTCTTGAATAGGTGCATGGGTGATCCTGGCCTGCAAAATGTCTCAACAGCACATAAGAAAGGTTTCCTAGATCATCACTTTCAGTGCTGCTCAGAGGAAAGAGGGAATAAATAAGGTCATTAGAACTAAGGAGATCCACATTCAAGTACAAGATAGAAACTGAGGCAGCATAAAATAACTCTGTTCAAAACATGTGCCCTGGCTATATAGTCACAATAGCTTTGAGACAGAAGAATAGCTCACAGTTTATTTCATTGATTAAAAACTAACATTTTTTAAAAACTAAACTAATGGTGAAGGATTTCAAAGTAAAGGTTACTACATGGACCTTAACTCTGCCTATCCTCCAGTTATTGGCATGAATCTCCATCAGTTGCCATAAAAAAGAAATTTAAGTCTTTCACATTTCATGTATAAGTTCAACAGTATGGACTTTTGCTTTATGATACAACCTGCAACCTCCTTTTTGACCTATGTCAGGTGTAGGAAGCATCTCTATCCAATATTGCAAGGCAATATATAGTATTGTGGCAGTCTGTTGTCTGCACTTGGTATAGAAAAGGACTGCGGACCCTGTAAACTGGGCTGCACCGACAGACATTGACTGATCCAAAGGAAACACCTGCAGAGCTAGTACGTTCCACAGCCATAAGTACAGCAGTTAAAAGTTCAATAACAGAGACGCTAGATCTTATAACTGCTGGCTTGCATTTGTAGACCAAAAAACCTTTATAGGCAATGCCTCCAGACCTAGTAAACCAAACAGAAATAAGCTAAAGCAATAAACATATGCACATGTGTATGATTGTGTGCACACACATACATTATACAAAAATGCTAATGACCCATCTTGAAAGAGATTGCCCAATCCAGCCTGATCCAAAGCCTCTGTCCTTTCTCCACCATTTGCTTTGTGCCTCAGCACATAATAAGATGCATTTCTGTTATTCAAATAGATGCAATTTACCCATCACTATTATCCACACAATTGAAATAAGTGACTAACAAATTTTTGATGGGGTGAGCAGCTCTCAAGACATTTTGTTTTTAAAAAATCCATTTGCTATAAAATGTGAGTTTGATTACTCTGCTTAGAGAAAAAAAAACTTAAATAATCAAAAATGACGATCCTGCTCCAGAGTTACTGACGATGATGATAAACGGGTTTTTTACCTAAAGAAGGAGGATTCTGCGTTGTCATAAAGGCCTGGCATCAGCTTGAGTGAAGGATAATCAATAGCTAATGGCTTCACAGTAAACAACGCCATTGCCATGGCGACAAAGAGGACAGGGAGCAGAACATTTGATAGAGCTCCTCTCCAGTCTCGCCTGGTGTGGTGAAACCGCTTCATTAAAAGGGCAGCAATCTGTGTGAGAACAAGCCTTGTTCCACGCACACTCCGGGCATCCAGGAGTGAGCTACCTGCCAGGAGACAGACAAAGCTCTTCACAAACATGCACTGTCATTTCTGGGAAATCACATGATTCTCATCTGATGCTAGATCCGCAAACAGAGAACATGATGACCTCTTTAAAAAAATCTCTCTCTTTCTCTCTCTACCTTCCCTGGGAAACATTTAGTCTCTTATCAAGGACAAAAATAAAACAGCCATAACAACAAATATTGATAAAACAAAATCACAGGCCCAATCTTGCACTCCTGACTCAGATAAAAATAACTACTGAAGTCAATGGTGGAAGTCAATGAGAGTTTTGCTTAAGTATGGGCTGTGGTGCAGTTCGAAGGAACTGGAACAATAAACCCACAAACAATCCTGCTTACCATTTTCGGTATAAGGCATTTTGTGTTTTCAAAGTGCTCTACAAATATTCTCTCAAATTTCAACATTTAGCCACAGGCCTCAGGAGGAGGCGCTATAGAGCTGCATTGCTCCACAAGGCATACAGGGCCCTCAGAAATGCACAAATCTGGCCACAGCAACCCAGAGAGGATTTTGCCACCTGCAGCGGTATTTGGAATGATGCAACATGATCCTATGATAACCGTGGGTTCCCCCTGAAAATCGTGAGGCATCTCGCTATTATCTGCCCTTAGCATGAGGGAGTGTTGTCTGTGCCGGCTGTGGATCAGTTCCCTGAATCCACCAGCCTTTGGCAACACGAGCACAACCTTCCAGGCCTTGCTCTCCCTCTACAGGTTAGCAATAAGCACACACCAACCCCCGAATCCTCCCAGTGTCCTTCTGCAATGCTCAGTACCTGTTCCACTGAACATACACACGATTGTCTGATTTGCTACTCCCAAAGGAGTAGTACTCACCAGCTTCCAAGATTCAACTCAGGATCCTCACTCTACATAACACACAACACATATTTTACTTACACACACACAAACAAAGAATAAGTTTATTATCAAAGAACAGGTTTCAGAGTAGCAGCCGTGTTAGTCTGTATTCGCAAAAAGAAAAGGAGTACTTGGGGCACCTTAGAGACTAACAAATTTATTTGAGCATAATCTTTCGTGAGCTACAGCTCACTTCATGGAAGAACAGAGATTCAAGTAACAGAATGTAAGAATATTGGAAAGCAAAAGCATAACATCTCCTACAAGATACCTTATCCTATGTCATTTTCTCAGCATTTTCAACCAGGCTCGCTGAAATCCCCCCTTTCACAAGATCAAGGCCGCTGTCAGTTCGTCTTTATAGATGACAGGATAACTGGGGGTTCATCTGCACCCCAGATATAGTTTCAAAAGTTCCTTCTCACTCCTAAGCAGGATGACCCTTCTTGTTTTTGTTCTTTCCCACAGCCCACATAACCTGTTGATTAACAGCTTGCTCAGACTGTAAATGGGTGCCCATTGCAAAACCAATACTTAATTTGCACATGACTAGCCAAGTGACATAAGTGTTTCTTCTCCTTTTGCCTCTGCTCCGCAGGTATGAAAAAAAGAGTGGTGGGACCAAGGTCCCATCTCATCTCTGCCGCATTTGGGGCCCTGTGCACAACTGTGAGAGTGCTGAGTATACAATTTTGTCATGCCCTTGCCGAGGCCATGAGGGGGGGGTGGGTTCCCTCCCTGCACCCTGGATAAGTGCCTGTTATTATAGTCTTGACCTGTGTGGACATCAAGGATCTGATCTAACTCCCACTGAAATCAATGAGACTTTTTCAGTTGGCTTTAATAGGAGCTGGGCCACCTATCAAGAGAAAATATTGTAATATCACAGGAACTAAACGTGAAAAAGTCCCATTAATGCATTCAGTTCATCTCTCTGTCAATACAGGAATCTCCCCTATAGAACATGTTCTAATGTTTTATCCAACCAAACTGATGGTTCCAAATCCCAGCTGACAGATCTTCCATCACTACCCTATGGGAAACCCCATCCATGGTTAAACCCCTGTGAATATTGCTAATTACTTCCTCTTCATTCTTGACATTAATACTCTTCAAATATGTGTAACACTATTACCATGCCCCTTACCACCATTCAGTTGCAGGTTAGCCAAACTCTGTGTGTGTGTGTGTGTGTGTGTGTGTGTGTATTTATATATTTATATTTCTACTTTCTCTTTTGGTTAAAATACACTGGTCTCTGGGGTTGCTTTTTAACAGCAGGTGTTTGTAGTGTTGTAAGACCGAATGGCTTGTTTGCACTAGGGCTCAATAAGATCTAAGAAGAACTATCATATCTAGTTAGATTTGTCCCTCTTATCTTGCATTCTATGTATTGAGCTGTTCATAGATGTTATTTCTGCACTAGATTTTAACCATTGTTTGTGAGGGTGCTTTCAGTTAGCCTTGGAGTCAATTGTCTCTTGCCTTTCATGGTTTCTTCTGGTGCACTGGAATTTTCTTCTTTAATTTTGAAAGGTGACTCCTCATATTGGCATGGGGCGGTGTTTTATATAGAGAACAATCTCAGTTAAACATAAAATGATGGCAGTTGCAGAGGGAGGGGGAAAGGTTAGTGAGTACAAATCCAGAAGAAAAGAGTTAGTTTTGATACAGATAAGGGGAGAGAAGTTGGACTGATGAAGATAGAGATAATATCAAAAGCTGAATTTACTTGCATCCGAGAGTGCTAAAGGAGTTGGCGGCTGTGATTGCAGAGCCATTGGCCATTATCTTTGAAAACTCATGGTGATCGGGGGAAGTCCCGGACGACTGGAAAAAGGCTAATGTAGTGACCATCTTTAAAAAAGGGAAGAAGGAGGATCCTGGGAACTACAGGCCAGTCAGCCTCACCTCAGTCCCCGGAAAAATCATGGAGCAGGTCCTCAAGGAATCAATCCTGAAGCACTTACACAAGAGGAAAGTGATCAGGAACAGTCAGCATAGATTCACCAAGGGAAGGTCATGCCTGACTAATCTAATCGCCTTCTATGATGAAATTACTGGTTCTGTGGATGAAGGGAAAGCAGTGGATGTATTGTTTCTTGACTTTAGCAAAGCTTTTGACATGGTCTCCCACAGTATTCTTGTCAGCAAGTTACAGAAGTATGGGCTAGATGAATGCACTATAAGGTGGGTAGAAAGTTGGCTAGATTGTAGGGCTCAATGGGTAGTGATCAATGGCTCCATGTCTAGATGGCAGCTGGTATCAAGTGGAGTGCCCCAAGGGTTGGGTCCTGGGGCCGGTTTTGTTCAATATCTTCATAAATGATCTGGAGGATGGTGTGGATTGCACTCTCAGCAAATTTGCGGATGATACTAAAGTAGGAGGAGTGGTAGATACGGTGGCAGGTAGGGATAGGATACAGAGGGACCTAGACAAATTGGAGGATTGGGCCAAAAGAAATCTGATAAGGTTCAACAAGGATAAGTGCAGGGTCCTGCACTTAGGACGGAAGAATCCAATGCACAGCTACAGACTAGGGACCGAATGGCTAGGCAGCAGTTCTGCGGAAAAGGACCTAGGGGTGACAGTGGACGAGAAGCTGGATATAAGTCAACAGTGTGCCCTTGTTGCCAAGAAGGCCAATGGCATTTTGGGATGTATAAGTAGGGGCATAGCCAGCAGATCGAGGGATGTGATCATTCCACTCTATTCGACATTGGTGAGGCCTCATCTGGAGTACTGTGTCCAGTTTTGGGCCCCACACTGCAAGAAGGATGTGGAAAAATTGGAGAGAGTGCAGCGAAGGGCAACAAAAATGATTAGGGGTCTGGAACACATGACTTATGAGGAGAGGCTGAGGGAACTGGGACTATTTAGTCTGTAGAAGAGAAGAATGAGGGGGGATTTGATAGCTGCTTTCAACTACCTGAGAGGTGGTTCCAAAGAGGATGGTTCTAGACTATTCTCAGTGGTAGAAGATGACAGGACAAGGAATAATGGTCTCAAGTTGCAGTGGGGGAGGTTTAGGTTGGATATTAGGAAAAACTTCTTCACTAGGAGGGTGGTGAAACACTGGAATGCGTTACCTAGGGATGTTGTAGAATCTCCTTCCTTAGAAGTTTTTAAGGTCAGGCTTGACAAAGCCCTGGCTGGGATGATTTAATTGGGGATTGGTCCTGCTTTGAGCAGGGGGTTGGACTAGATGACCTCCTGAGGTCCCTTCCAACCCTGATATTCTATGATTCTATGATACTTCAGACATTTGGCTTTTGAAAAACATAGGCCAAATTCTGTGCTCATTCCCATACTGTGTATCCTCAGTGAAAGTCCATTGATCTACATGGTCCATTGCACAGAACTTGGCCAATGGGTTTCTTGTTACATTCAAAATTCTGTACATTTTGTCATAAGAAATTGCAATATTATAAACCATACAACAAGTTGAGTTTGCTGAAGACAGCATAAAAGTGTCTTTAACTAAGGCTGTATTTTTGTAACTTACACCGAGGGGGCTGGTGAGAACAGGTAGGGGACAGGAAGTAAATATCAAGCCCAGTGATGAAATATTAAGCTTTACTCACTGGAAATTATGACCATTTTAATTAGCATGTCTGGAGGGGAACAAAAGGAGCAGTATCTTCCTTGGAGAAATTTCACCTCTTTAACTCACAATATGCACCTTTGGCTCCCTACTTTGCATCAGTCCCATATAGTTCACCATTCATGCTCTTTAACGAAGGTTGAAAACTTTGGCATCACTTTAATTTCAGCTAGAGTCACAATTTAAGAGACTCTTATGCTTGAATTCCCCAGATAGCCCCACACAGACAGCAACATATATTACAGGCTTAACTGTGGCTTTGAAAGCCATGGCAACGGAAGGAGGATGCAAGCATGTACCATACTAGTGGATTAGCCCCAGGATTCTGTTTCCAGACCTCCGAGGCAGCCGGAATGCCTCCAGGGTCCCTAGAGACACACCACATCTCTGTTTTGAGAATTTTGAATTTGCAGCATGCACTCCCCTGATCTCAGACTTCCAGCTGGTGCTGCCCTAGCACAGATTCAAAGAGGCATGGAAGGGATCCCTGCTTTCTATTCTCACTCTGCACTTGGGCTCCCATGCAGTGTCAGTCATGGTAGGCTCTATGAAGGTTCACAAACTACAATGCACGTCTGCATTAAATATGCTACTGAGCCAAATTATTCACTACGGGCTTGATACAACACGCAGCACAGCCCACAGACGTTTTTCTACTGTCTTTGATGGACATTAAATCAAGGCCTAAATGCAGTCGCACTTAAACGACAGAGGTTACACTAGCTCTGGGGAGCATTTATCCCACTCTTCTCACCTCCTTCTTCTTCCCCTCACGAAAGTGATTTTTATTTCAGAACAAGGAAAACAAGCCAGACAGGCTGAAATAAATCACTGTAAAATCTCCACGAAAGAGAAAGCGAAATGTATTTCTCACATGGCAGGAAACCTCAGAACCCAGCTCCCTGCACACCTACCAGGGACAACGGTATCATAATGTAAATCCCCCCTACATTTATAGCTGCACATGCCATAGTTTGTCTCTGGGGTTTGGGTCCATTAGAGAGAGAAGGGCTTAGCTACAAAATTCAGATCCACATCTGCATTCCAAACCCCACCTCACAGTCCCTGGGATGTTTTGATGTTGGGTTTGGGAGCCATATTTTTAATTAAGACTGCTTAAGAGAACACAACTTGAGTGAAAAAAGAAGAGTTCATTTAACGGATTTCTTATGTACTTTTAAATCTCTACCAGGAATACTGACCAAGATTTTTGCATGTGACAAGGGATTTTGGATGTCTGATTTAAGACACCTTGAAGTACCCTGGTTATCAGAGGATGGTATTCCATACTTTCTGAAAATCAGACTCTCTTAAAGCATCTCACAATTGAGGCACACAAAATTAGTGACTTTTTAAAGTCTTGGTCAATGCATTTTCAACAGAACAGTATGTTGCTGAGATAAAAGCACAAATGAATAACATGGCCACATGGGAAAAAAATCACACAATGGGATCTGAATCATTCACAGTATCTGACTTTTGGAACATAATTCACAGGTCCAAGGTAAAAGACAAATATGGTGATTTCTTAGGGAAAAGTCTGACAATGAAAATACAACTCTGAATTCACCTGCTTCTCAGGAAAAAAGAGAAAAGAAAAATGTAGCAAAATAAGTCAGGTATTTCAACAGATAGAGAAAACATAGGACTTGCAAAGACTGGATCAGACCGAAGGTCCATCTAGTCTGGTATCCTGATCAACAGTGGCCATCACCAGATGCTTCAAGGGAAGATGCAAGGAGCCCCCCTTAGGGAGATGTGGGATAATCCATCACAGAGGGAAGACCCCTCATGACCCAAAACACTTTGAGATTGGTGTAAATCCTAAAGCATGATATTTTACCTTCACTATCAACAATCCAAATCTTTTCAATCTCTCAGCAGGTAATAATTTGTCCTTGTCCCTAATCATTCTCACTGCTTGTCTCTGAACCCCCCTCTACTTCAACAATATCATTTTTATCTGAGTGACCAGTACTGCTCACAATGTTCCAGATGAGGGTGAACCATGGATTTATACAAATGGCATGAAACTTCTTTGCATTCTCCATCCCATTCCTTAGGCAACTTACCATTTTTGTTGCTTTTTTGACTGCACCTAATGGGAATCTGGGAACTGGCAGGCACAAGTCCGCCCACAGCAAAAGGTCCCTCCCCCCAGGCTGCATATCAAACATAGGTCTATGTAGATCTTTCCACGTTCACTTGAAATTCACCCAAGCATGTCCTGTTTTTTTCATTGAAAATGTGATGTATTTGCTTATAACTGGAATTCAGAGTCATTTTTGCTTTGCTTGATGTAAGGAAGTAGTTCCTTACATCCCTTTTGTACGCATGTCAGGAGGCATAAGCAAAGCACAAACTTATGAGAATCAAGAGTTTTTCAATTGGTAAAGTAATTATAATAGAAAAGGACCAACCAACCTCCCAATTATGAATTTAACTTTCATGCTGATGGCATATAGAAACCTTCACATGAATAATTTAGCTGATAAAATTAAAAATCTGACCCAACTGTTAAAAATTGTCTTATATGACTTATGAGTGCAATTATGTCCACAATTAAATTGTACTTCCCAATTCACCCAGACTCTCCCTTTGCATTTCAGAGACGATTATTAGTGAATTTTAATTCATGAAGCTACAGAAAAATGAGACAGAAAGCAATCAACTCATTTCAATGAGTCCCGTAGTTTTGGACTCCAGGAACCCAGAATTTATAACTCATTCCAAAGTTCATAGGTTCCAGAATTCTGAACAGTAACAAAGGTTTTGAAGTTCTCATTTAGGATATAAAACTGCTGTGTTAAAATTAGTTGAAAAAACAATGTGTATGTTTTTAAATGTCTTTTGTCATACAGAAGCACAGTAGGAAGGAGGGTGTCTAACTATTACAGAAGGTGACTGGGAGTCAGAGGTCCTAGCTTCTGTTTTGAATTTTTAACTGATTCAACTGTGAGGTTAAGTGACTTGCCCAAAGCCCATCTCTGCATCTGTTTATCCATCTGTAAAACAAAGATATTTATTGACCTCACAAGTGTTGTGAAGATTTTTATAAAGTGCTTTGAGATTTTTGGATGAAAAGTGCCTTAACAGTGGAGAACATGAAGGGATAAGCCATGCCTTGTGAATCCATGGAATCACAGAACTGGAAGGGACCTCAAGAGGTCATATAGTCAAATCCCTGGCACTCATGGCAGGATTATGTATTATCTAGACCATCCCTGGCAGGTGTTTGTCTAATCTGCTCTTAAAAATCTCCAATGATGGAGATTTCACAATCTCCCTGGACAATTTATTCCAGTGTTTAGCCACCCTGACAGTTAGGAATTTTTTCCTGATGTTCAACCTAAGCCACCCTTGCTGCAATTTAAGCTCATTGCTTCTTGTCCTATTGTCAGAGGTTAAAGAGAACAATTTTTCTCCTTCCTCTTTGTAACAATCTTTTATGTACTTGAAAACTGATAAGTCCCCTCTCAGCCTTCTCTTCTCCAGACTAAATAAACCCAGTTTTATCAATCTTCCCTCATCGGTCATGTTTTCTAGATCTTTAATCATTTTTGTTGCACTTCTCTGGACTTTCTCCCATTTGTCCACATCTTTCCTGAAATGTATCACCCAGAACTGGACACAATACTCCAGGTGAGGCTTAATCGTAATAGAGCAGAAGAATTACTTCCCGTGTCTTGCTTGAAACACTCCTGCTAATAAAACCCAGAATTCTGTTTGCTTTTTTTGGTAACAGTGTTACAATGTTGATTCATATTTAGCTTGTGATCCACTATGACCCCCATATCCCTTTCCGCAGTACTCCTTCCTAGGCAGTCATTTCCCATTTTGTAGGGAGTGCTTGTGCTTTCCTAAGAGGAATACTTTCATTTGTCCTTATTGAATTTCATCCTATTTACTTCAGACCATTTCTCCAGTTTGTCCAGAGCATTTTGAATTTTAACCCTCTCCTCCAAAGAACTTGCAACCCCTCCCAGCTTAGCATCATCTGCAAACTTTACAAGTGTACTCTCTATGCCAGGGATTCTCAAATTTCATTGCTCCGTAACCCCTTTCTGAGAACAAAAATTATTACACGACTCTAGGAGGATGGAACAAAGCCTGAACCTGCCCAAGCTCCGCTGCCCCAAGTAGAGGGGCCAAAGCCGCAGCCCAAGGGCTTTTGCCCCAAGCAGGGGGCCTGTAACCTGTGCCCAGCTGCTGAAGGCTAAAGCCCTCAGGTTTCAGCTCCAGGCCCAAGCAATGGGGCTTGGGCTCTGACCCAAGGCCCCAGCAAGTCTAAGCCAGCCCTGGTGACCCCATTAAAATGAGGTCCTGACCCACTTTGGGGTCCCAACCCACAGTTTGAGAACCATTGTTCTATGCCATTATCTAGATCATTGATGAAGATATTGAACAGAATTGGACCCAGAACTGATCCCTGAGGGACCCCATTCAATATGCCTTTCTAGCTTGACTGTGAACCACTGATGATTACTCTCGGGGAATGGATTTCCAACTGGTTATGCACTCACCTTATAGTAGCTCCATCTAGGTTGTATTTCCCTAGTTTGCTTATGAGACGCTCATGCGAGACAGTATCAAAAGCCTTACTATGAAGTCAAGCCCCCATCCACTACCCTCTCAAAGAAAGCTATTAGGTTGGTTTGACATGATTTGTTCTTGACAAATCCATGCTGACTGTTACTTAGGTGTTTGCATAATTATTTGCTCCATTATCTTTACAGGTACTGATGTGAAGTAGACGGGCCTAATTCCCTGGATTGTCCTTATTTCCCTTTTTATAGACTGGCACAATATTTGCCCTTTTCCAGTCCTCTGGAATGTCTCCCATCTTCCATGACTTTTCAAAGATAATCACTAATGGCTCAGATATCTCCTCAGTCAGCTCCTTGAGTATTCTAAGATTTATATCATCAGGCCCTGGTGACTTGAAGACATCTAACTTGTCTAAGTAAATTTTAACTTGTTCTTTCCCTATTTTAGCATCTGATCCTACCTCATTTTCACTGGTATTTCCTATGTTAGATGTCCAAGCGCTACTAATCTTTTTAGTGAGAGCTGAAACAAAAAAGTCATTTAGCCATTTCCACATTTTCTTTTATTGTCCCCAGCCCTGGAGTGGTTCCGTGCATAGAAGGACCAATTCATATGCTGAACTACCCTATCTATGAGAAATGGGGGCACAAGCTACCTCCATGGTAGAGCTAATGATAAAATCTAGTTTATTTGTAAGGAAAAATTCGCAGGGAATAGAAATTAAATAAAACTTTCAGGTGTTACATGGGAAATTTTGTTTACACAATGTTTCAAATCAAGACAAAATAAAAACTTGTTTCATTTCATTTGAAATATTTTAGACTCAAAGTGTCATTGAATTTAAAGTCAGAAGAGACCACCAGCTCATCAAGTCTGACCTCTTGTGTATCACAAGATACCACCACCAGCACCACCCAGCACCCACATGCTAAACCCAACAACCAAAATTAGCCCAAGGTATTACAACCCACAAGAGATTATACTATTATGTGCCACAAGTAGAGAATCGGAAACAATTTTATTTTGAGAAGTTGATTCAAAACAATTCATTTTTGTTTTAGAATTTATACTCCAGAAAATGTTGATTTCAGTGAAGCTCCATTTTTCAATGGGAAAATTTTCTAGATGGAAAATGTCAACCAGCTGTGGAGTAGAGCTTTATATCTATGTCCCTCTGCAAAAGAACTCTGCATGGGGCTTAAGATCCATGAACAGAAGAGCTGAAGTAGCTGTGGGGGCAAGACCCCCACAAACCTCTGTGGAATCTGCTTGGGAATTAGTACAGCTGAAGCTGGACAGCAGGCACAGAGTGATTCAGTTGCGACTCCATGACCTGGTAGAGGGGATTTTTCCTGCTTCCGAATGCAGATTGACCTAGCTCATTTTTTTCAACCCAGGCACTGGGCAGAGGATTTCCTTTATGTATGTAAGGCATTCAAAGAGCTTACGATATCATATATTAGGCATTTAGTACATGGCTTATAAGGACCGAACCTGGGAAAGCAAGGTCATCATCATCAGATAAGCAAGTGGCTGAAGATTTCGGCGATGCGTAAAATTCAGTTCATACAGAAAAACCACAGCACCCACAAGACAACAGACACAACATATGGAGTGCACCAAAACAAGATGGGGTTCATTAGAAAAAAACTTGCTGGCAACTTTTTCTGGCCAGCAGCCTCTCTAGGTGCCCAGTTCCTGCTATTCTCAGAGAGCTGAGGAGAGAGGAAGCCCCTTCATTTGTATGCTAGACCTTTCTCTGCTTCTGGAGGAACAGCCTTGACTTAGCCCATCAGGCCCATCACTTACTATTCATAAGGAGGAATTTATTTTTAGGCCTTTGTTACCATCAAACTTACTCATAAGGGGCCTACTTCACACAGCCTACCTCAGTAGGCTTAAAGTAGATCTGGGTTCCTCTTAACTGAGGATGGTAGATCTCACAAGATCTCCCCCATCAAAAAAGAACATCAAAGCCTGCCTAACTGCTAATACCCCCCACGTACCTATTCTAGAAATATGTACAAAAAGTACAGCAGAACTTGCATTTAGTTCAATGCTACAGTCTCTGGGCTGGCTGGGCTTAGGATCATTGTAGCTATATACCTAGCCAATGTGTGACTGGGAGCAAGCACATTGTGGCCCTCTCAAAGCTGGATCAACAGCTTGTGGGAGAACAAGCATCTCACCTTTATCAGCTAAAGGGAAAGACGAGGTTGAGCCTTTGAGGGTGGTGAGAAATGTAAAATGAGGATGGGTGTATGGACAGCCACCCATGCTCACTTCCCACCCCTCCACTCCTAATAAGTGCATTTTTAGTGTTTCTATCTGGGATTTTACTACACTCATGACAGATTTATACCCAAACCACAATTTCTGAATCTAGATTCCATGTTTGGGTTTAATGTTCAGGTTTGCCTCAATGTGTAAACACATTGTATAGTTCAATATAAAATAGATATTAAATGCTGATTTAAAATACATTGCTAATACATACTGAGGGAAAAAAAGCCACAAGAATCACAGCCTCTCCCCCATTTTGGCTTTTATTTCAATTCTATACACTGCACCATGCAATACGCTAAGAAATTTATCGAACAACTCATGATCGATCTGTCAATTTGTGATCAAATACACGGGGTGCACATTCCTTGTTCTGGTTGCTGGAAAAAAGCAGTTAAGTAAGCAATTTTCCAGTTGTCATGCAGCTGTGTTTCAAACGTTATGCAATTGTTACAAACATTTCACCACTGGTTCAAAAACACACTACTCCTCTTGCACACAGTGATGACAATGGCCGGAATGTTAACAGCATCCACTTCCCTTGCCTTTTTCGGAGATTGTTTTGGGAAGGTTAACTAGCAAATGGATAATTCGTTGCACCTTGTATTGTATCTTGGGTACTACTGACTAAATGATATTTGGAGTCTCAGCTGCTTCTGGATCAGGGAGTTGGCTACATAACCACTACTGACATACACTGAGCTCTGTGTTGTTGATGGAAATGTGGGATCACAGCCTCAAAGTGAGTGGGAGACGCACACACATTTCCATAGGTAGTACGAATAATTTCAAAACCAAAAAATATCCCCTGGCAATCCATCTGTATAGGCTACTGAAGCACCATACATAGCCAGCCTTAGTCTGACTTTCTGTGAAAGTGTAAAAATCAGACGAAGGAAGTTTCAACAGGCATGCTTTTTTCCAGATGGGCTACTCGTGGATGTACCAAATGAATCTTAACTCTTCTTGGCTGAAAAACTCATACACTAAGCATATCAGGACCATACAGTCAAGTGAAATTCAATTAATTCATTTCAGGATACTTTTTAGACAATATCATCACTAGTTTGTTATACCATTTAGTGTTGAAATTTTATAAAGAGCTGTGCAAATGAAAAGTTGAAAAGTGAAAGAAGGAAAAGTTATTCAAACACACACATGCATCTGACAATTTTATTTTGTAAAAAATATTTTTCCCTATGCATTCTGATAACTCACTTGGCTGGATTAACCCAATAGCTGCAAATAGCTACGCGGATTTTAATTAACCGAACCTACTCTTATTATCTTGTAAGGCTCTCTGATGAGTGTGATATATCTAGGTAAGTCAGATAAACAGAGACACTGGTGTGTTGAGAGAGACAGAACAGTGCTCACTATGGGTGAAATTCTCACGTACGCCAGAGGTCCAGCATAAGATTTATGCACTATACAAGTGCCATTTAATCCCCCTTTGGAAGTCTCAAACCTCAACTCTGTGGCACAATGCATGATAATAACATGCTAACAAAGAGGGAAACACAAGATCACTCCATGAACAGTTAGGAAGAGAACCCAGGATTCTAACATGGTAGACCTAAATCCTATCTAATTGACACCCTGCCTTTCAGATTGAATGTGCTATATTTATTCTCCCTCTAAGCACTAAGCCAGATTCTTTTCTCAGAGCCAGGGATATCAAGCCAGGATTCCTGATAGCCAGTATGTTCCGCACAAGGAAATAGTTGTGCAACCCACTGGAAAAGTGTGCGTTAAGTCCTCCTCTAGTGCATGAACTAAGTACTGGCTAACAATTGCTCCTATAGCTCAGGTAGTGAGGATCCCAGAATGGGGGAGGAGGGAGAGGTCTGTCAGTTATACCATGTCTATACTTACTGGTAGATCAGCACTGCTGTGATCGATGCAGCAGTGTCAATTTAGCGGGTCTGGTGACTTAGGTCGGCTTACCGCAGTAGTGTAGACCAGCCCCTTACCTCATATGCTAGTACAAAATTTTAATGATGGCATCACGAAGAACAACATGAAGCCAGAATAACTTCCCAAATGTACAGAATGTGGGACAGTCAGATGTGCTGGTCTGTTGATTCCAGAACATTTGTTATCTGGGTACATATTGCTTTTTTTGGTATCTGTTGGAAGTGGAAGTGAAAGCCTGATGCAGTGCTGAACCGTATTACCATGCAGATAAGGAATGCAAGAAACTTTTCCCTTAGCTTTTTATTTCCATGCTTTTCAGCTTTTCCACTGGTGGGCTGTGACCTGATTGAAACTTCACAGTCAATAAACCAAGTTTTTGTGTGTTTATTCAGTAATGTGTGTGAGGCATTTAGATACTACAATGGGGAGCATTAAAGAAAGGCCTATAAATAAAATAAAGTGTTTTTCCCCCTTCTCCAAATGCAATAAAAGCTGTAGCCCTTATACATGCCAAGTCTCAAATTTAAAAATAAGGCTGTTTTCTCACAACCCACCCAAATTTGAAACACTGGTTTGGTTAAAACACAAAACAAAAGAAGCATGGTGTCCAAACCACCTTCTCATAATTCAAAAATGAATAACCTAAAAAATGAAGTTGCATGATGCTTACTAGAAAAAAAATTCAACTCAGACTGGGCATGAGTAATTTTAGCTGAAGTTTTGTTTTGTTATTTCTTTTGAGAAATCTGTAATCAAATGAAAGTGGAGTTTAAAATGGAGGTGCCATCAACCCTATCTACAGTCTTGTTAGCACAACTCTCAAACAGAACAAACTGTGTTTTATGCATGGTAGTTATTCTTTAGATATTTATGCATTAGATGAGACAAAACACCAATGACTCAACATCACAGTTCTTTCATTAGCCATTGTATAAACCTTTTCTGGAGTAAAAGTTCTTTTAATTAGCGCTCTGCATTCTTAGCAGTATTTTTCCTACTGTACAAGAAAACATAACAATACCTGAACTTTAAAAATGCCTGAATAATTTAACGCATCTGAATTTCTTGGGGCAGCTACATGAACAGTGATGTCAAATACATACTTAAGGTTTTAAAGTGCATGTGTGTATATATATATATTTACATTCCCTATTAAAAATGTAAATTGAGCTTGCAAAATAAAGCAAAGGTAGGAAATGCCAGAATTAATTTTCTGTAGACAGGCTGGAAAATGGCAAGCAGTCAGAGAATTAGCAACCATTCAGTATTTCTTTTTTATCCTCTCCAATCAGTGTGTGACATTCCTCCAACCCATTCTTTACATATAACATCCAAACTCTGTAATGGAATATTTTTTTAAAAAAATTCTTAATGGACTTTTCAATTGCATTCATTGCTGTAGTATTCTAACATTAATTATTATTTTTATTTCTTGTATTAAAGTAGCAGAAATTATCTTCACAACACCACTGTGAGGTGAGATGGCTTTATCTCCATTTTACATGGGGAACTGAGGCACAGAGAGTTAAGACCAAAATTTATCACAAATGAAATCTTGTACCAAAAATATGAAGATTTTTTCCTTGTCTGGGTTTACAAAGACCATAGAAATGTCACGTTTCCCTTTCACAAAGGTATATTAAATTTATTTTGTAAATTAGATTACCTTACATACATCGTAAAAACGGTTACTCACATCTCGTAACTGCTGTTCTTCGAGATGTGTTTTTCATATCCATTCCAATTAGGTGTGTGCGTGCCACGTGCACAGTTGTCCAAACGTTTTTCCCCTAGCAGCACCCGTTGGGTCAGGTGTGGAGCCCCCTGGAGTGGCACCTTCATGGCGCTCAATATATGACCCTGTCGACCCAGCTCCTCCTCAGTTTCTTCTTGCCAGCTGCTCCGACAGAGGGGAAGGTGGGTGGGTTTGGAATGGATATGAGCAACACATCTCGAAGAACAGTTACGAGAGGTGAGTAACCGTTTTTTCTTCTTTGAGTGATTGCTCATATCGATTCCAAGCTTTACCCAAGTGGTGGGGTTGGAGTTAAGGAAATGTTGATTGTAGCACTGCTCTATCAAAAGCCACGTCATATCTTGTGTGCCGGATGATGAAGTAGTGAGAGGTGAAAGTATGTACCAAGGCCCAAATCTGCCCTTCAGATTTCTTGGATCAGGACCTGCGTCAGGAACACCGCTGATAAGGCCTGGGCCCTAGTGGAGTGTGTTGTGAGAGCTGGGGTCGGCACACTGACCAGTACATAGCATGTATGGATGCAGGAGGTGATCCAGGAGGATATTCTTTGAGAAGAGACCAGGAGGCCTTTCATCCAGTCTGCCACTGCTACGACTAGGTGGTTCAATTTTACGAACGGCTTAGAGCGCTCGATGTAGAAAGATAGCGCTCTTCGAACATCAAGGGAGTGTAGCCGTTGTTCCCGGGTACTGGGATGAGGCTTAGGGTAAAAGACAGGTAGGAAAATGTCCTCACTGATGTGGAATTGCAACACTACTTTGGGGAGAAGGGCTGGGTGTGGCCTGAGTTGCACCTTATCCTTGTGGAAAACTGTGTAAGAAGGTTACGAGGGAGGGTCTTTAGCTCAGACACCCATCTCGCAGACGTACTGGCAACCAGGAAAGCTGTCTTCCAAGACAGATACAGGAGAAAGCAAGTCGCCGTTGGTTCGAATGGGGGCCCCATGAGCCTGGAAAGGACCAAGTTAAGGTCCCACACAGGTACAGGCTGCCAGATCTGAGGATGTAGGAGCTTCAAACCTTTGAGGAAGCATCCAACCATAGGGTTGGCAAAGACCAATTGACCAGATACTCCCGGGTGGAAGGCCGAGATCGCAGCAAGGTGTACCTTTATGGAGGACACTACCAGGCCTTGATGTTTCAGGTGCAGGAGGTACTCTAAGAAGAGGGGTACTGGTGCCTGGATGGGGGTTGGGGGGGTCACGACTCTGGTCACACCTACATGAGAATCTTTTCCACTTTGCCAGATACGTAGCTCTAGGAGAGGGTTTCCGGCTGCCTCGGAGGACCTTCTTTACTTGTTCCAAGCACAGAAGTTCCATGGGGTTCAGCCATGAAGCTTCCAAGCCATGACTTGGAGGGACCATAGGTCGGGATGACAGAGGCAACTGCAGTCCTGAGTAAGTCAGTCGGGAAGGAAAGGCAAAGTGACTGGTGTGTCTACCGACAGCTCCAGTAGCGTGGTATACCAGTGCTGGTGAGGCCAAGCTGGAGCTATCAGAATTACCTTTGCCCCATCCCTGTGGATTTTGAGCAGGACCTTGTGCACAAGAGGATATGGGGGAAAGGCATAGAGCAGGTGACCTCTCCAGGGTAGCAGAAACGCATCCGTGAGGGAGCCTGGGCTGTGACCCTGGAAGGAGCAGAATGTTGGGCACTTCCTGTTGTGTGAGGTGGAAAACAGGTCAACCTGGGGAAATCCCCACCTTTGGAAAATGGGTTGTAGGAGATCTGGTCGGATGGACCACTCATGAGTGTGGAAGGACCTGCTGAGGTGGCCTGCCAGTGTGTTCTGAACTCCTAGTAGAAAGGAAGCATCCAGGTGAATGGAGTGGGCTATTCAGAACTCCCACAGCCAAAGGGCCTCCTGGCATAGTGGGGAGGAACGGGCTCCTCCTTGTTTGTTGATGTAAAACATGGTGGTGGTGTTGTCCATTAGAACTGCTATTCCCTGTCCTGGCAGTCAGGCCTGGAAGGCCTGGCAAGCAAGGTGCACCGCCCTCAGCTCCCTGACATTGATATGGAGGGAGAGCTCATCCTGTGACCACAGGCCCTGAATAAACACCCCCTTCTCCCCCCCCCCCAAAAAAAAGTGCCTTCTTAAATCTGGTTAGTTAATTTGGATTAAAATAGCAATGATGATACGACATTACTTTTTGCTCACATTAACAGCTCAAGTAAAGCCTATAAAGGGAGGCTGAGATTTAATTGGAGTTAGTAACTTGAATTAAAATCTGGAATGTCCATTTTCCATTGCTACTTTAACCTGAGTTAGTTACATGGGTTAGCCAACCCAAGTTAAGAAAGATCTTTTTTTCCCATTGTAGACATAACCACAGTGAATTGGCAACAGAAAAAGAAATAAAACCCATGAGGCCTAACTTCCAGGCCCCGCCTCCAGCCACAAGATAGTCCAGCTTCCCTTGGTTATTGTATTTCTTGTTCTAAAAACCCATAATGAATCAATGTGCAGTGATATTCAACATGGAACTGGCTGGGCAGATTGGGGAGCAATTGGGATTTTCCTGTCCATATCTTACCTCATCAAAGGAGATGATGGAACAATATGGTATCACCAGCACACAGGCATCTACTGCCTACCAACCCCATAAATATTTTGGTTTCAGAGAGCAGAGGCACTAGGTAAGCTAGGAAAAATTGGAGTAAATTCATACACCAATCAATACACCAGCTACCATGCCCAATACTGACACTGACTTATTACAGTTTCAAGAAACTCTGTTGCCCACCGACTAAAACTAGTCTCAGATGCCTTCTTAACAGGTTGGGGAGCACATCTGGGGTCACTGAAAGTTCAAGCCTGTGGTCAGAACAGGAAGCTTCTCTCCATGTCGATGTTCTGGAGATTCGGGCCATCTGATGCCTGTCAGATTTTTCAAAATCACATCAGGGACTCAGTGATTCTCATAATCACCAACACCACTGTGATGCATTATGTAAACGTACAGGGAGAAGCACACTCCAACATGCTGTGTCAGGAGGCGATCAAGGTCTGGTAGTTTTGCATCCGGGGAAACATTACATCCATGATCAATCATCTACCGGAAGTCCAGATCACCTGGCAGATCACCTCAGCAGAAATTTCTCTGATTAAAGAGTGGTCTCTGAAGCCCATCATCCTGCGGTCCATTTTTTCAGTTTGGGGCATCTCCATGATCCACCTCTTCACCATGAGACAAAACAAGAAATGCTGACTGCTGTACTCCCGAGGGAGTCTCTGTCTGGTTCCTTGACGGATGTTTTTCACCAGAGCTGAGAATCAGCACTCCTATATGCTTTTCCCCTAATTCAAATAATCTCACAGGTCATTTTCAAGATGAAATTGGACCATACCATGCTCATTGTCATTGCTCCTCCTATATCCCTTCCTCTTCATCCTAACCTCCTGACCCAGAAGCATGGTCAGGTTTTGAATCCAGTGTTCAGCTGCCTGCATCTCACAGTGTGGATGCTGCATGGTTAGACGAGGAGGAGGAATGATGTTCAGAAGCAGTCCGGTAAGTCTTGTTCAATAATAGGAAGCCCTCCACCACAGCAACCTATTTGGACAAGTGGAAGTGGTTCTTGTTGTGGTCATTAGTCTGAGGTGGTCAACAAAGCTGCTGGCTTGTTTCTAGGACATCTTGGATGATTAGTTACTGCTTGGCATGGGTCAGCCCTGCTTATTATAAAAGTTTATATTACCTTTTTAAATCTAAGACTGTAACTGCTGTGTGTGTGTGTGTGTGTGTGTGTTTTTTCCTGTTTTAACCTTTTAAATAACCTTATTTTATTTTTCCTAGTTAATAAACCTTTAGCTAGTTTATTGCAGGATTAGCTATAAGTGTTGTCTTTGGTTTGAGATCTGAGAACAACTGACGTTGGATAAGTGACTGGTCCTTTGGGACTGGAAGTAACCTGAATACTGTTGTGCGAAGGGACACACAACTTGGTGTAAGGGACCATCTATCACTAAGTCCAACTTGCCTGGATGGCAAGATAGACTTGCATACCCAAGGGGACTGTCTGTGATGCCATGGTGAGATTGTTATAGTGCTTTAAGAGTCCACATATGTTACTGGGTTGGTGAAGTCTGATTATAGAACATACAATCTGTTTGGGGTTTCTGCCCTGCTTTTTGACAGCTTGCCCTAAGGCTGGCACTTACAATCATGAGCCACTCCACACAGCATGACATGGCCACCCAATTAACAAAGTCATATTTGGAAAGCAATGCCTCCTGGTTCACGATGTGCATCTGCAGGGAAGAAAAGGTATACATCTTTTCCCCCATAAAGTCCAACCTCTTGGACTCCTTATCCTTAGGGATAGACCTACACCTGCCTTGCCATGCCATGTCATTTGCTGCAGTTACCAGCCGAGAGTTAGGGGACAAGTGGGTGAGGAAACCCTCAAAACTCTGAATGAAGTGCCCCTTCATTGTCTCCCTGAATAAGGGACAATGAAGCCGGAGTATTCCAGAGGTCCTTTGCAGGCTCCAAGACAGCCTCATTTATTAGGAGGGCTCTTCTCCCCAGAGCTGATGATTGGAGAATATCTAGCAGTTTGTGTGTATTCTCCTGCAGGAATTCTGCCTGGATGCTCAAGGTAGTGGCCATTCATCTTAGGAAGTCCTGATACGCTTTAAGGTCCTCAGGCATGGAGAAGAAGATTCCAGCACAGTAGAGTTATCCAGAGAGGACCAATAGGTGGTTTGGTTGGCTGTGCCAACAACAGTCCTGTTCTTACACCACAGGATCTGCTCAGAATACCCCTAATGGTTGAGAGGGACCAGGTGCAGCAGTCACTACCAGATGAGGTGGTTTGGGAGCAGGAGCCACCATCAGGACTTTCCTCCTGGAGCAGGTTGAAGAGTGTGACCCCGGGGACTGAAGAGTGCCTAAAGACATTGGTGGCTAGCACGCCCTAGCCAAGAGTTCCCATCCTGACTACAGGACAGATGGTGATCTCGGTACCAATCGTGGTCTGTGGAAGATCTCAAGGGCCTACTGGGTGACGATGAAGGGGAGATGACTCTGAACTGGATATTCAGGAGTCCCTGAGGTTCTCTGGTGATAACAGGAGAACCAGCCCCCAATGGGGAAAAAAGAGTCAGAGTTGTCTGAAGCCCAACATGGGGGCAGCACTGGTCCCAAATAGGAATGGGAATCAGCACAGGCAATAGCAAATGGGATACATTCTCATCCAGTACCAGGAGAGGCACTATTATCAAGGCTAAGGGTGGTACCAAACTCTACGCAGGGATCTGCCACACCATACCAACACAAATTAATTTTTCCAGTAAGATTTTGAGACCTAGTATTGAAAGATTTATTAAAATCCATCATCCATCTTTTTAAACAAAACTCTCCAGGGGACAGAATGCAGAGTTCCACTTAAAAAACAGTGGCGCAGTATGTCCCCAAATATATTACGTCTACTGCCTTCCTGCATCCCAATTTTTATAATTCTATCAAATGTAGGAATTGCCAACAGGGATTCAAAAAGGTTAATGCCATAAAATCATTTAGTCTGAACTCATATCACAGGCCAATATATTTCACCGAGGTACCCCATATTGAGTCCAATAACTTACGTTTAGCTAAAGTAAATTTTCCACAAAGGCATCTAATACTGATTTGAAGACATCAAGAGAGGGAGGATCAACCACTTCCCTTGTTGGTTTGCTCCAGTTGTTAATCACCCTCACTGTTAAAAACAGGTTTCAAAGTAACAGCCGTGTTAGTCTGTATTCGCAAAAAGAAAAGGAGTACTTGTGGCACCTTAGAGACTAACCAATTTATTTGAGCATAAGCTTTCGTGAGCTACAGCTCACTTCATCAGATGCATACTGTGGAAAGTACAAAAGAAGATCTTTTTATACACACAAACCATGAACAAATGGGTGTTTACCACTACAAAAGGTTTTCTCTCCCCCTACCCCACTCTCCTGCTAGTAATAGCTTATCTAAAGTGATCACTCTCCTTACAATGTGTATGATAATCAAGTTGGGCCATTTCCAGCACAAAAAGATCTTCTGTACTTTCCACAGTATGCATCCGATGAAGTGAGCTGTAGCTCACGAAAGCTTATGCTCAAATAAATTGGTTAGTCTAAGGGCCACAAGTACTCCTTTTCTATTTACTGTTAAAAACACACACCTTATTCCCAATTTAATTTCTAGCCACAGGTTCTTGTTGTCCATTTCTCTGCTAGATTAATGAGCCCCTGAGTACCCTATATTTTTTTTCAGTAGAAGTACTTACCCACTGAAATTAACATCACCTCAATTTTTTTGATAAGCTAAGAAGATTGACCTATTTACAATTCTCAGGGCAAGACATTTTCTCCAGCCTTCAGTCATTCTTTGGAATCATTTCTGCACCCTCTCCAATTTGTCAACATTCTTTTTAAAATGTGGATGCCAAAACTTGATACAGTATTCCAGTCTTGGTCTCCTCAGTGCTCTATACAAACACAAAATCAACTCCATACTCCTAACTCACCACCCCTCTGTGTATACATCCAAGAATCATATTAGCCCTTTTTGAGATGGTATCACAATGGGAGTTCATGTTCCGTTACTGGTCTACTAGGACCCATTTTCAAAGTCTTTCTAGGAAACCATCCTTCATTCCGTAGGTATGGCTTGCATTCCAAAATGTATAACTTTACATTTAGCTGTATTAAAAACACATCTTGTGTGAAGGGACCCAGTTTACCAAGAAATCCAGATCATACTGTGGATGCCTGTCCATATCACTATTTACCATTCTAACAACCTTTTTCTCATCTGCAATTTTATCAGGAGTGATTTTATATTTACTCCCAGATCATTGATGACTGTGTTGAATACTGTTGGGCCCAGAACTGGTCCCTGTGGATCCCCACTACAAACATCCACATTTAATGATTCCCCATTGATGACTATTTTTGAGATTGTCAATTAGCCAGTTCTTAGTGCATTCAACATGTACCTTATTGATATGGTACAGTGCTAGTTTTTTAAAATCAGAGTCAGAGCGGTGGTCCATCTAGTCCAGTATCTGCTTCTAACAGTGGCTAATATCAGCTGCTTCAGAGAAAGGTACGAGAAAGCTTACAGTAGCAGTGATGGGATAATCTGCCCCCAGGGAAAGTTTCCTTGTGACCACAATGGTAGGAGACTGGCTTGTACCCAGAAGCATGAGGATTATCCATTTCAATTTTTTTTTTAAATATTCACTATTATAAACATGGATTTCTTGTTATCTAAATAAATGCCTACTCCTTTTTCAATGCTGCTAAGCTTTTGGCTTCAGTGATCTATTGCTGCACTGAGTACCACAGGTTAATCATATGTTGTGTGAAAAAGGATGTGCTTTTATTAGTTTTACATTTTACCTTTCAGTTTCATTGAACATAACTTTGATACCTTAGCCCCTGACTGCATATTATCTTTATATTCAGAAAAGATCAGATCCAGCATAAGTACCTTGCTAATATGCTCCGTAGTGAAAAGTGATGCAGATTATTCATTTAGCTCCTCAGCAAAGTATTCAGATACCTTATTTTCACCTTTCCCCCCTTGTGGTCCAGTTTTAAAAGCACATGTCACAGACAACTGTATAGGCATTCTGTGATGTTAAAAATTCTATCTCCTCTTCACAGAAAGAGAAGAGCTATATAATTATCTAATCTTTACTGGAAATAAATTAAGGGGGACCAGCAGAGCTTCTGCAAAGAAATATGACCGACTGGAAATAACAAGTAAATGTGTATAGACTCCAAAATTACAAATATATTAAAAGCATTAAAACAAACACACTGGATACACAAGTTGTTGCTTTACTTTTGTGTTGAGGTGTAGGTTTCCAACTCCAATTCAGCAGTCCATCCCTCTTCATGAGTGCACTTAAGCATGTGCTTAGCTTTAAGTATGTGATTATGTCCCTTTGCCTTCAATGGAGCACAAACACATAGTTAAAGTTAAGTGCATGTTTAAGGGCTTTGATGAATTGAGGTCCTGTGTGTTTTTTGCAACTGCTCATTGGCCAAATCCTGTCATTCTTGGATCTTAACGTTTTGGTTTTTTAACTTTTGGTTTTTATAAACCTTTTACAGTTCCTGTTCCAACATCAGCACTTTTTCACACACACACACCCACACACAGAAGCCCAGACTCTGATACCCTTATACACACACACGCACACACACACACAGTAACACCCATCACCACGTGGCCCAGAAAAACGCTCTGAAGTGCAACAACATGGGAAGGTACCTTCAGCTCCAACAACCGCTTCAGGACATTCAAAACCACAGCTGACTACTGCTAGGCAATGGGAGAGGAATAGGTAGCCCCACTACACAGATTTGACCCTTACGGATTCGTGCTAAACCTAAAGCTACTGGCATGGACCTTAACACATCCAACTTCCTCAGATTGGTGTGGCCATATAAGATAGATATTTCCATTGTGGGCAGTCCAGGTGCAGGGATCCAAGAGACTGACTCCAGTGATGTTCTCTAGAATGCATCATCACAACAGCTCTCTAACCCAAATTCTCTCTAGCTGTGTTCTTAATAATCCAGCCATTTGCTTTTGGGCCTTCTAAAATCCATTGAACTGCTCTAAGAAAGAAAGTTTTTGACTGTCTTTGAGTCTGCTTTCCGAGACAAAAGTATACAGGTCAAGCTATTGCCCATGGAATATTCTGAATAACTAACAGAGATGGATAGCTTTCATGAGCAATTTCCAAAGCCCTTATGCCTTCACTTCACAACTGTGCTTAATGATGAATGACAGTCATCAGCCTTGAATGAAAATTTCTCCTCCATCTTCCTTCCCATAGAAATGACATTATCACCATATTTTCTTACTATAATTTATCAGCCTCAGAAATATGGAACTAATTACCAATTCTTTAATTATGTGCCAAATACCAAATGAAGACACATCCTGGAAGGTTAGCTGGTAATTATAGCTTATGTTATTAGATACAATATAGTTCAAATATTGATTACCATAGAAACTGCAATTCTTAGACCCTAATGAAAATGCAACATAGAGAGGAGAAACAAATCTAACTGCACGGTGTTACCTAATTGGAGTCTTCAGTAATACAGAATTGTATGTCAGTTATAAAATAAAGGGATACCCCAAACTGTACCTTTTAATCGAGCAACTGTTTTAATCTCTCATGGTGTTTTTGTTGTTCTTATTTTATTTTGTTTGTTTGTTTTTTCAGAAGAACTCTTGTCACATTCATTCCTCATGCACATCTCCACCACCATATGTATATGACAAGAAAAGTAGTAGACAAGACTAGTTAATTATCTAATGTACAAGTCACTATAGGGTATTTAGAGAGATTTTGAAAAGAACTCAATGTCCCATTGAAGTCAGTGATAAAACTCCCACAGATTTCAATGGCAGTGGAGCTAAGCCAGCACTGAATGGTTTGTAAATCCCAACCCACAGTGTTTGCACTTGGTGAGGGATGGTGTCAATTAGGTGACAGTTCTCTTTGGCACAGGTGCTATGACATAGTGACAGCCTTGACTGTAGGTTATTGTGACAGAGGACACAAAGCTTGGTTCAAAATACCCCTAGTCAGAGTGAGCAACATGAAGTGTATCATCTGAGAAGGATTATTTGGCTACTTCATGTGCACACAAAAGGGCACTACCAGAGCACTATAGGGACCCACGGCAATCTCCACATGCTGTCTAACCTAGGAAAGTTTTTGCCTGTTTAGCTGCAAGTCTCTTACTTGTATGAGCACAGTTGCTTTCAAGGAGAACTTAATTTTCTACTTACAGTTTTGGTAGGTTGATTCAGGGCTGTTAATGTGGGGGAGCCCCAATTCCTCTGCCAGGGGAACTTGTGGCTTCTGCTCTGTGTACTGCAGCAACTTCAAAAATACCTTTTGTGAAATAAAAAGAGAAATGAGACTTATTTGCCGTAACTGGCTTTCACCCTCCATCACCCACGGCGTCAGACCAGGATGTACCACCTCACTCCACTCTGCTGGAACATTCCTACAACTTACTGATCCAGTATAATTACTTTGGGCAAGAGCTTTCCCTCCAGTGGAGAGGGGTAAATGTTCCATGGATTCAGAAGTACCCATATGGAGTGCTGCTGACCCCAGCACACTGCTCTTTGGTCCTCTCTGCCCTCTAATTGCATAGCTCTTTCAACAACCCTACTGTCATTGACTGAGTCTCCCAGGTGTGGAGTCATAGGACACATGGGGTCCAGAGTTAACGCACACTCGAAGCAGCACTAATTCCCCACTGGTCTTCCAAGTTGAACTCCGTGGGCTCAGCAAGGGACAGTGCTGCAGACAGTAGCCAGTTCCCCGTCCTATCTCCTTACATTCCAGGCCCAACCCACAAAACTCTCCAGAGTGCTGACGCCTTGTAACACTAGCAAAAGAGCTTCCACACAGCTAGCAGAAGTGGGTGGGCAATCTCCCCAACTCTACCCTCCCCCGACTAGATCGGCTCGTCTTGGCCCTCTCCACTCATGGAAGTGGAAGGGATGATTTAGTCCTTTGAGAGCAGGAATTCTGCTGAAATAAAGTTAAAATAATGTACGTTTTGTAGCAAATGCAGTTGCCATCTGCACACAAACACCACGAACGATTAATCAGATTTTAAAAAAGATCAGAGGGTCTTCTTTGAGGGATGTTAGCGTATTTTAATCAAAGTGACAGGCATGTAATTTCCATCAGTACATCTGAAGGGCAGAAGCCCCTAAGGAAGAGATGGAGAGAAGCTTGTGGAAGTATTTTTAAAAAATAGCAGTAATATTTTCCATGGGTTTAATAACCTAAATATATGTCTACACTGCAGTTAGCATCTGCGGCTGGTCTATGGGGCTCATGCTGCGGGGCTGTTTAATTGCAGTGTAGACTTCCAGTCCTGGAGTGGAGCCTGGGCTCTAGGATCCTGTGAGATGGGAGGTTTACACTGCAACTAAATAGCCCTACACCCCAAGTCAGCTGGCACAGGCCAGCCACGGGTTTTTAATTTTGGTGCTAACATACCCTAAGAGGCACATGTAAATGTTACACACAGTGTGTCTACTAGATTTGCCTGAGACCTACTCTACTGGGCTTGATCCTGTTTCTACACCTTAAGTCAGCAGGAATTTCAGAGTTAGAATAGTGGGGGTTAGAGGTGCTGGAATACTACAGTAGATTGTTAGTAGTGACTTAAGAGGTGTTAAGACACTCACTCACTTCTTATTGTAAGCCTGATAAATCAATAAAAACTCAAAAACATCCTTACAAGTATATGTTCCCTCTGTAAATTCACGTTTTCTCCCTAGGCCACAAATTAATTTTGTGGTGGGGGAGAGGGAGAAGAGAAGGCACAGGAGGTCTGGGGGAGGATTTTAGATTAACCAGAAAAGAAACCAAAATACATCCACTAGTGGGGTAAGTAGGCCCACATTCAATTTTGTCAACAGTGAATTTGGCCCAAGATATACCTGAGATAGGAGATGCTGAAAAATAAGCTCTTTTCTGAAGTATTTTCCCCCCAAAGCCATCTGTAACAACACAGCATGGCCTAGAAACTCCAAATTTGTGTCTAAAATTTCAGATTTTGCTTCCAGTGTAAGCTTGCACATCAATTCAGCAGAGCATATACCTCTCCTGAGCACCTTTAAACAGAGCTTTCACTAAAATTATGAGCAACTTTGACTCTCTCTCGCTTAAACCTCCTGTTTGGGAGTGCACATCAAATTCTGATTATAACAATGTTAAAAAATGTTCATGGCCATATTTAATTGCTCCCACAAAGGATTCCAATATTGGCTATAACAAAAGCGCATAGTAGCTAAGGAGTCCACTATACAATGGATAATAAAAGCCAATCAATTTGAAATACATTGGCTTTGAGGAAAGGCACTTTCTTGCTCCACTGTGGTCTGCTAGCTACAAGGATTATGTTTTGTTTAGTCAATATAATTGCTGTTTAATAGCGATGACGGACTGCCTAGCTACACGGCAACTTTAAGTGAATGGTTTTGGCCATCAGTTCAAGGACAGAGGAAGTTAAGTGTCTCACGCTGTTTCTGTATTAGAGCCTATAGGTGGACACTGACTGTCCAAACCCATATCTTGATTGGCTCCTGTGGGATGGTTTGATGATGTCACTGCTGTGCACCAAATTTCCAGTATTGCAAAGCCAGAAGCTCATAACTAAAAACCAAAGCAAATACCCCTAATTAAGTACTTCAGTCCCCCACCATGGTATCTGAACATATCACAAGCATTAATGAATATATCTTCAGCTCTCCTGAGAGTCAGGAGCTTATCACTGTCCCTACTGTACAGATGTAGTAGTAGGATTTTATCTTTGTATTTTGCATAATTTAAAATGATGAATAAATAATAATGAGATAATAATGTAGTATGTATTAAATGTATCGGTGTATGATTTGATCATATCCTGCCAGCCACCCTTTTTGAATAGCAGAAAAGAATGGCCTAATGTGCCAATGGGTAGAGATACATCAGCCAGAATCTGTGTCTGGACTGATTTCAAGGCAGCGACAGACCTTTGAGGTTTGTTGTAGGTTTAGCATTTTAAAATAATTAAAAGAAGTTAATGATTGTTTTTCTTTTGCATTGCAACTTGATTTTCCTGTTCAAAATATTCTGTGTAAATTAATTTTGTTTTGTGTATGAATGAGGAGTGTGTGTGTTAAGAGATAAGTGTGAAGGCCATCACTGAACCAGATGGTCTATGGAGGAACCAGAGACAGATGCAAGGGTGCCAGGAGGCTGTAACACAGGCCTATTAAAATGTCAGAGGAGGGCAGATTGATGACACTAAAAATGAAACAGGCACCTATCAATGGGGACAAGATAGCTGTAATTAAAAAACAGCATGGGATAACTCCCTGAGGAACTAAAGAACAAGATAAAGGATGAGAAGGACAATTTAAGAAAACAAGCACTCAAACAATCGATTACAGTGTGACACTGCAAAACTCATTGGTCCCAATGAAGGAAAATCACTATATAAACAGGGTGCCTTGCCATGAAACTTTGGGTTCGTCCTGCCAAGACTTCCCAGGAGCATCGCGTCGCGATCGACTGAACCCGCCTCCTACCTACCCGTGGTCAACCTGGCTGACGACTAGATTGATCTGGACTCTGGACTGGTAACTAACATCGACTGGCACGACTGTTTGTGTATATGTGTGGTGTGATTGAATGCATATGCTAACTGTAGTGTCTTCAATACATGTGGCATATTGCCTTTTCCCCTGAAAAAATCCCATATGCTTCTTATAAGCATAACACAGATGGCAACTAACACACTGTAATTTGCCCAATGTCCCAAAGGAAAGTCTGTGACAGACCTGGGAACAGAACCAAAATGCTACTGCCAGCGCTAGCATCATCTCTGAAGTAGGAGGGGAGATTTCGGGAAGGAAGTCATGGACCCCCCTGTGCCATCTCAGTGCAGATCTGTGCCTTTAAGTGATGGGAGGAAAGGAAGCTTCCTTAATGAGGACGAGAGAAGAAAATAGAAGCAGATGGTGGAGGATGAGGGAGAGGTTGAAGAGGATGATGAAAAGTTGTAGACTGTTCTTGCAAACAAAGTATCAAGGTACTATTTCAGCAGCATTTTAGGGTTTTCCAGTCCCACTTATCTCAATTTCCACTGTAAAAACAAAACTGTTAAGTCCTGTGTGTGCTCATTTAATTTTTATATTAGAAAATGGCTACTGGCCAAGAACCTGTTGATGAAAGGGCAGCAAAGATCCTGGGAGATAACATGATGGAACCAGAGTCAATATAGCCCAGGAAATATAGAACAACAGAAGAGAAGGTAGAAAAAATAATCAATACATATAGCCAAAATAGTAGGGAAATGGTGCTTAAAGGTTAAATACATTTTCCCTACTGTAATATCTTGTTCTTGTACTAGGAACCACTGAAGTTCCCACAAACATATGAGTGGATTGGGAAGAATGTTACACATTTTGCTTTTTTATCTTTTAAAAAAAAAATAGAGATAGCCCTCAATCAAAACTCCAGATCTGAAAATCTTCAGCTTTAAGGATATTCAGATCCAGATTTGGGAATGTTTGAATCGATATATGGCTCTGTATATTTGTATTTTTAAATGAAACCTGGGAAGTAGCGGGTCAAATATCCCTGTGACAGTTTTGATTTTTAAGTACTTTAATATTATCAAAATCTTTACTCCTACTACTATTTTATCTTAAACATATAACACTGTCAGAACTACTGATGCAATTATCCTCTCTTTTTTCCATGTTTGTGTTGTTTTTATCCCTTCTTCAGACAGTGAATGCTCCTATGGCTGCAGCTGAAATCAATGGCAAATATCCCATAGATTTAAATGGTGCAGGAGTATGCTCATAGCCATTAACTGTATTTCCTGTGTCAATAGGGAAACTAATGCACAAGAGATCTAGGTTTAGCAAACAACAGGAACACACTTATTTAGCTGTAACATTCAGGGCTCATCTATATGGCCCACAGTTTGAGCTAGAAGTGTGTAAATAGCTGGATTCTATTAACGCAAAATAGGAACCTTTTAGTTCATGCCTGCAACATCCACAAAGGGGAGTTACAGCACTGCACTTGAGTGTGAATTGCTAATCACGCCCCTGAATCCAAACAGAGGTGTAGTATAGACACCGCCTCAGAAGAAGAGAGACATTACACAGCTTACAGTTACCAGAAGAAATTGTCTGCACTTTCATAGAGCCAGAGTCAGGTTCACAACAAAGTCACTGGTAGATTCAGGCCACAAGGGACCCGCTTGTGATCATGTAGGCTGATCTCCCACATCACAAAGAGTGCAGTACTTCCTTAAAATAATTCCTGTTTGAACTAGAGCATATATCTTTTAGACATGGATCAATGAGAGGTCATGATGTAAGGCAGACAGCCCAAATAGCATACGAAACAGATACATTAGTGTGAGTAGAGCTGACGAACATTTTTGATGAAATGTTTTTTTCATTGAAACTTGCTGTTTTGTTGAAGGTGAAACATTTGCTGGAGCTGTATCTATTTTAACAAAATTTTGCCAGGAAGAGGTCTGTGATCCAGCATGGCCTTTCTGGTCATTTCAAGAGAGAAAGGTCTGAACAGAAAACCTTTTCAATCTGGAAATGGACGTTTCATCACAATTCCATTTTGCAAGAACATTCCAATGCAGAATGAACACAAATTTCAAAAAATCAGAAGTTGTCATGAAACAGATTTGTTATCCTCTAGCCAGCTGTAAGCGTTATGTATTGATTTTAATAAATCATGGTCCTGATTCTCCCCCAATTCCCACTCTTGGCTTATTGCTTATATTTATATTATATTATTCCTAATTCAGACAAGGAGAAAACAGTTAAAATCAAATGTACCTAACCTTGATAAGAATGGGTTTGATGTGCCAGTGACATGTTTTCCACTCACAAGATGCTTCCTAGACATAAGTGGCAATATGGTCTCCCTTAAAGAGTTAAGATTTTGAAAGCATACAAGTGTTCTGAAAACAAGTGGACTGAAAAACAGCAGGGAGTTGGGGAGGGGGGCAGGACCTCTACACAAACAATAACTTGATATATTTTCCTTTTAAAGTCAGAGTTCTTTGTTTCCAGATTGAATTATTTGAATAGACTCAGTAGAACTATTATGTGCTATCCATTTACTTGCCAGCGCAAAGAGGCTTTTGATAAGAAAATGGAGAATGAAGGTAACAATGGCTAACGATGACTGTGCAGAGATGACAGAATTCACCACAAATTAACATGTTAGTCTTCAAGGTACTGCATGATGTATCAGTATCTGTTGCCATTTAGGAAAGCTTATTTGCTTTTCTGCAGAAAACAACCAAGGGCAGGTACCTTTAAACTGAATGATCCAGAGAAATATGCTGATGAATGTTATATGTTTGCTATGATTGGTTTCTGTGGTAGGGCTATAATTTCCCTTTATGTAAAAGTCCTATAGAATTCAAGAGGATGAAACCAATCATATAGAGAATATTCTAACCACCTATAAAATTTAATAGATTATATCCTTTCCATTCAAAGTTAAAATCACCCTGTATAATTTCAAAGAGAATGACAGTCTTTCATAGGCTTTTTTGACTCACCCCATTGAATTCTACAACAAGGATATCATTCACCATTACATTCTAAAGAATGGTTATAAAAACCTGTAAATTATCTTTATTATGATTTTATTACTCTTATTGCAGGAGCACATTGTGCTAGCAATTGTCCTCAGATATAACAAAAAGAAGGTCCCAGAGTGGTAGCCGTATTAGTCTGTAACAGCAAAAAGAATGAGGAGTACTTGTGGCACCTTAGAGACTAACAAATTTATTTGATCATAAGCTTTCATGGGCTAAAGTTCAGCCACCAGGTTTGCCGTGACATTATCGTGGATACTGTTCCTGATGGCTTGTAGTCCATTTTTGTGTGGAATGTTGGTGTAGAGGGCTTCTACATCCATAGTGGCCAGGATGGTGTTCCTGAGGAAACTACAATCCACTGATGATCTTCCAGAAAACACCATCCTGGCCACTATGGATGTAGAAGCCTTCTACACCAACATTCCACACAAAGATGGACTACAAGCCGTCAGGAACAGTATCCCCGATAATGTCACGGCAAACCTGGTGGCTGAACTTTGTGACTTTGTCCTCACCCACAATTATTTCGCATTTGGGGACAATGTATACCTTCAAGTCAGTGGCACTGCTATGGGTATCCACATGGCCCCACAGTATGCCAACATTTTTATGGCTGACTTAGAGCAACGCTTCCTCAGCTCTCATCCCCTAAAGCCGCTACTCTACTTGCGCTACATTGATGACATCTTCATCATCTGGACCCATGGAAAAGCAGTCCTTGAGGAATTCCACCACAATTTCAACAATTTCCATGCCACCATCAACCTCAACCTGGACCAGCCCACACAAGAGATCCACTTCCTGGACACTACAGTGCTAATAAGAGATGGTCACATAAACACCAACCTACTGGAAACCTACTGACCACTATACTTGCCTACATGCCTCCAGCTTTCATACAGACCACACCACATGATCCATTGTCTACAGCCAAGCTCAAAGATACAACCGCATTTGCTCCAGCCGCTCAGAAAGAGACAAACACCTACAAGATCTGTATCAAGCATTCTTAAAACTAGAATACCCACCTGCTGAAGTGAAAAAACAGATTGACAGAGCCAGAAGAGTACCCAGAAGTCACCTGCTACAGGACAGGCCCAACAAAGAAAGTAACAGAACGCCACTAGCTGTCACCTTCAGCCCCCAACTAAAACCTCTCCAGCACACCATCAAGGATCTACAACCTATCCTGAAGGATAATCCCTCACTCTCACAGATCTTGGGAGACAGGCCAGTCCTCACTTATAGACAACCCCCAACCTGAAGCAAATACTCACCAGCAAGCACACACCACACAACAAAAACACTAACCCAGGAACCTATCCTTGCAACAAGCCGGTTGCCAACTCTGTCCATATATCTATTCAAGGGACACCATCACAGGACCTAATCACATCAGCCATACTATCGGGCTCGTTCACCTGCATATCTACCAATGTGATATATGCCATCATGTGCCAGCAATGCCCCTCTGCCATGTACATTGGCCAAACCAGACAGTCTCTACACAAAAGAATAAATGGACACAAATAAGAATCAATAATTATAACACTGAAAAACCAGTCGGAAAACACTTCAACCTGTCTGGACACTCAATTACAAACCTAAAAGTTGCAATTATTCAACAAAAAAACTTCAAAAACGGACTCCAATGAGAAACTGCAGAACTGGAATTAATTTGCAAACTGGACACCATTAAATTAGGCTTGAATAAAGACTGGGAGTGGATGAGTCATTACACAAACTATTTCCCCATGCTAAATTGCTCCCTACTGTTACTCACACCTTCTTGTCAACTGTTTGAAATGGGCTATCCTGATTATCACTACAAATTTTTTTTCTCCTGATAATAGCCCACCTTAATTGATTAGTCTCGTTAGTTGGTATGGCAACCCCTATTTTTTCATGTTCTATTTTTAGCCCCACAGCCTGAGCTCCCAATCCATTGACCTGGTCAGTGTAGACATATCCTGTGTGTCGGAAGGGTACATGAAGGGTCTTAACAACTTTTTTAGCACTTCACATAGTTCTAAGGCTGGGGTTCTCAAACTGTGGGTCAGGACCCTATTTTAATGGGGTCACCCAGGCTGATGTTAGCCTTGGGCCCCAGCAAGTCTGAAGCCTAAACCCCACCACCCAGGGCTAAAATTACATGCCCCCATCTAGGGCAGAAGCTCTTGGGCTTCATCTTTGGACCTCCCGCCCAGGGCAGTGGGACTCGGGTGATCTCAGTCTTCGGTCTCCCCATCCTGGGGTCACATAGTAATTTTTATGGTCAGAAGGGGGTCCTGGTGCAATGAAGTTTGAGAACCGCTGTTCTAATGTATGCATCAATGCAGTGGCTCTCAGCCTTTCCAGGCTACTGTACTCCTTTCAGGAGTCTGATTTGTCTTGAGTACCCCTCAATTAAAAACTAATTTCTTACAAAATCAGACATAAAAATGCAGAAGTGTCACGTCACACTGTTACTGCAAAATTGCTTTCTTTCTTATATTTACCATATAATTATAAAATAAATTGATTGGAATATAAATACTATACTTACATTTCAGTGTTTTGTATACAGAGTGGTATAAAAAGCCACTGAATGAAATTTTCATTTGTACCGACTTCGCTAGTGCTTTTTCTGTAGACTGTTGTAAAACTAGGCAAATATCTAGATGAGTTGATGTACCCCTGGTTGAGAACCACTGCTCCAATGAACCCTTTCACAGAACTGAATGTACTTAGTAAACAGGAGCTAAGCATTTCTCATCATTCTAAGTTTGTTCGTATGAATGTGGATTTTTGTATTTATTTGAAAATAAAATGTCAATTCTAAATTGGCACACAAAAAAAGTCTCAGTGTTACAAACCAGATAACTGCTAATGGTTCTTATATCTGACCCCATTATTTTCCACATGCATAATTCATGCTGCAAAGCTACAACACATAATTAATGTCCCAGATGACAAGCTTTCCAGAGTCTTTGTTTCATAAACACAGAAAAGAGAAGTGTCTTCCCTAGATGACATTCTCTTCAGACGGCTGCTAATAATGCAACATACCTTCCCATCCCTTAGGGCACTGGGTACATAAAATGATTGAAAGTTTATCACACAGTGTATAGTAAGCTATCTAAAGAGACACTAACTCATAAAAATGTGCATTTTGTATACTTGGCATTTGTTTTGTTCTTGGTCATATCCTAAGTTTTCTTTTTGTACATGACTCACTTTGGGCTGTTTATAGAAAGGAGATCACTGGAAAAATCATATTTCCACGAAATGCTGCAGAGTGGATTGTGCCATCAAATGAAAATATTGTCTCCCATCTACTGAAAAACATTAGTTTTGTTCTTATATCATCATTTCAAGCAGTGAAAAACAGGGGAGTGTTTTGTTTTTTTTAAGGATCTACACTATGATACTTGAGTAATGATGGGTCAGGGAATTTTGTAATGGAAATAATTCATTCTCTGGTATAACCAGTTAAATAATGCCAGAGCCAAAACCAGTCATGATGAACCCCCATCTGGCCAGATTAGAAGCTGAAGTAAATTTGCAAGAACAGCTATTCTTGTCAGATTTCCAGGCCAGTTCTGCCAACTCCTGAGGTTTTGTTAGTTCAGATAGAATTCAGAGAAGAGAGAATTTTTTTGAGTTATCTGAACTGACAAACATTCTGAAGTTCATCCTCAGTTAATTCAAAACTCAATTTTTTTCTGATGCTAAGAGTTAATAAGAGATTTGGACTGACAGTGGTTTGGGGTTAAAGCCCAGGTCATGTAAATATGTCCTGAATCAGCTGAGATAGAGAAGAACTTTCCAAAAGGCAATATCACCCTTTAGGATACATCAGGCTGTTGGAATGAATAATGGGAATAGTGTGGTTGTTGCCCTTAAATAACACAGCAAAATTTGAAATCTATATTCTACATGAGATGCTCTTTCATTCGCCCCTCAGGAACCTGTCCTGAAATATTCGGTAGTAAAAACATGGTCAAGAAGGTTAGATAGAAGCCAGTAGAGCATCTTTAACCATTGACAGCTACTATGGAGAGAGAAACAAAGTACCTCTTCCAAGGTGGTATCTGAAATACCATAGCCAGTCACATGTAGACGTTCAAGGTTTTCATCCATAGCCTGAAAGAGGCCATTAAAGAAGGCATCTGCCTTCGTTGGAATCACATAGGTCAGCTCACTCCCACTGTTCTCTTTTAGGAATGCTTCTGGTACATAGAACTGTACCAGAGATGTGACTTGACTGATGTACTCAGGATCCTCGATTTCAAATGAAGAAGGCTGGGCAGAAAGGAAAACAATAATAAATGGAGTTTATATGCCATCAGAAAATTGTAAAACAGGTCAAACTGAAAACAAATATGGGGCCAATGCTGGAAACCCTTCCTCAATTGGGTAGTCCCAGTGAAGTTCCTGGGTCTAACCTTGTGAGCAAGAGACTACTCACCATGAGTAAGGGATTCCAGGATTGGTCCTCTATTCAGCAAATCATCAAAATTACTAATTTTCACTATGTTGCTAGATTATTTTATGTGCAAATTAATTCAACTATGAAGGTTGCGAAAAACATTTGCTATACACCAGTATTAAATAGACCAAGTCTTCCCTTCATTGCTGGTTATACAAGATAAAAGAATTACCACATTTATCTTGCATGTAAATTACTAGCAGCGTTGCAAGGTTCCCTCAGAATAATTGATATGACCTTTTCTTAGCTGGAAGTACATATTGTGCACAATTCTGTCACCATACCTTTTTTATGAGTGTTAGACGGTATCCCTGGCCATATGTTTCCTTCAGATAAGAGGGAGGACCACAGCACCTCAGCTGCCCCTGCTGCAGGATGGCAATGCGATCACTGAGCACTTCTGCCTCATCAAGATGGTGAGTGGTGAAGATCAAGGTGCAACCTACCCCAGGAAGAGCAGTGCACACAGATTAAGACTTTATTTTAAAATGTTTTCTCATGAGAGAGACTTTTTTTTTCCAGGAGGATACTTGAGGCGATAGTAATTCTATAAATTTACAAGCATGTACTTCAGTATGCAGAACACAGACACAAAATGCCTGCTAACATGTGTCCCATTCACACTCACTGAGACTATACAGATTATAAAACAGTGCAAAGTTTGGACTAGAATCTAAGAGAGACAACAACAAGCAGTTGCAATTTCAAGGCTGAGAAGGTGTTTTGTGAGATTAAGAGATTCTTAAAATCACATAACTCTGGTGCCGGTTTCAATGGATCATTCACTGTGGTTTATTCCAGCTAATAGGGAGGGGAGGTGCCTGCTATCTCAGAAGCTTACCTCCTACAGTCAGTTTTAGCTCAGGACACTTGAAAATCAATGGAATGGTTTGACTGATGAGTATTTTCTTTAGAAGAAAAATATATGCAGCCATATGGGAAAGTAAGAGCCCCCCAAAAATGAAAAAGCAAAGTCAAACAGTGATGAAAGTAGGAGATAACCCTTTTCATCCAGGGCAGGATCAGCATGGACTCATAGCTAAATTGAATCTTGCATTAAATCCACTACATTTTTCAAACCATGGTTCACGACCCAGAACTGGGTCATGGAATGGAAGGGACTGGGTCGCAGCAGCTCTGGTCAGCACCGCCAACCAGGCCATTAAAAGTCCCATCAGTGGTGCTACAGAGCTAAGGCAGGCTAGTCCCTGTCTGTTCCGACACCGCGCTGCGCCCTGGAAATGGCCAGCAGATCTGGCTCCTTGGTGGGAGAGGGACCATGGGACTCCGCATTTCAACAGCTGAATGAAACAGTTATCTCTGTTAGGATTTCTGTTCAGCAACTGGAAAGCAAAATACTATTTTCAACCACCCTTTGCCTGGGAAGGATGTTCGCCAGAACATGAGATAAGTTTTGTACCAGCCCTGTACTTCAACAGAATGTCCCAGATTCTCCGACGTGAACATGGATCCACACCACTGGTGGGCTCATCTAGAACAACTGTCTTTGAGTTTCCAATAAAGGAAATAGCAATTGAGAGCCTCCTTTTCATTCCCCCAGACAGGGCTCCAACACGTTTGAACTGATGGTGGGATAAATCCACATCTTCCAGGGCTCTAGAAGAAGAATACAAATAAAACTGTGACCTTTGAAAATTGCAAGCCTTTTCAGATCACCTACCACATCATCCCAACCACTGGCGCTGGAACATTTTGAGTAGTGGGGGTGCTGAAAGCCAGTCCTCTTACCCTTTCTCCCCCGCCCCAGAGTCTGGGAGCAGGGCTGTGTCTCTGGGAAGGGGGGACCCAGACAGGGTTAAGGGGGCTGAGGCTGTGGCCACTGTTGGGTGCTGGCGTGGGGCCCGGAGCGGAGCCCCAGGCAGGGGCTGGCAGCCAGGACCCCAAGTGAGGGATCTGGAGCAGAGCCCTGGGAGCATGGGCCAGGCATGGGGTCCTGGGAGTGGAGCCTTGGGAGCAATGGATGAGGCCAGGTGCGTAGCTCCGGGCCAGCAGCTGGGGTGGCGGCCGGGACCGGAGGCCCAGGTGCAGGGTTGGGGAGTGGAGTGCAGGGTGTGGAGCCAGCGGCTGGGGAACGGGCCTAGTGGCTAGGTCCTGAGCTGGGGAGCAGAGTCCCAGGTGGCATGATGAGAGCAGAGCCCTGGGTGCAGAGCCAGCGTCTGGGGAGCGGGGCCAACCCTCGGGACCTGAGCCAGGGAGTGGAGCCCTGGGCTTGGGGCCAGCAGTCCCGCATAAAACCTGGGGGTGCTGCAGCACCCTCCCACACCCCTACTTCCCGCGCCTATGATCCCAACCCACAGCAAAGTGACGAAAAGTCACTTGTATGCAAAATATCCATGGGCAGTTCAAGTACAGATCAGCATATATAACTATTCAGTTTCTTCTGGTATCCACTGAAAAGAAGTAATAGTAATAATCAAAAAAATTCTTATTTTTAATGGCAACCTCCTGAAATATACTTTTAATGGCCTCTGTACAAGCTAAAGCAAAAAAGAATTCAAAATTATAGGCCTCAACCATGTTCCAGTGAAGTCACTGAGTCCTTCCATTGATTTCAATAAGCTTTAGATTAGCCCCTCTAAGAATCTGGAGGGAGTGGGGAACAGTTCAAGGACAGCTGAGGATAGTTCAAGGACTCTGAATTATTATTTAATATTTGTATAACCTAGAGTTACCAACTTTCTAATCGCAGAAAACTGAACACTCGTGCCCTGCCCCCAAGCTCCAGCCCATGTTCTGACCCTTCCCTGGGGCCCAGTCCCCCACTCACTCCATCATCACCACCCCTATCGCTCGCTCTCCCCCACCCTCGCTCACTCGCTCATTTTCACCAGGCCATGGCAGAGGGTTGGGGTATGGGAGGGAGTGAGAGCTCTGGGGTGGGGCTGGGGATGAGGGCTCGGGGTGCAGGAGAGGGCTCCAGGCTGGGGGGGTGGGGCCGAGGGGTTTGGAGTGTGGGAGGGGGCTCCGAGCTGTGGCAGGGGCTTGGGCCAGAAATGAGATGTGCGGGATCAGGAGGGGGCTCAGGAAGGGGGCTGGGGTGCAGGAGGGGGTGAGTGGTGCGGGCTCCAGGAAGTGCTTACCTAAGGCAGCTCCCAGGAAGCAGCAACATGTCCCGCCAGCTCCACTTGCTGTTCCTGCCTTCAGACACGGCTCCTGCAGCTTCCATTGGCTGTGGTTCCTGGCCAATGGGAGCTGCAGAGCCAGCGCTCGGGGTGGGGAAATTGCGTGGAGCCCTGTAGCCAGCAGGACATGCTGGCCACTTCCCGGTAGCTGGGCAGAGTCATGCAAGGAGCCTGCCAGGCCCACTGTACTGCCAACCGGACTTTTAACGGCCCGGTCAGCAGTGCTGACCGGAGCCGCCAGCGTCCCTTTTTACCCAGGTATTCCGGTCGAAAACCAGACACCTGCTACCCTAGTATAACCACCCAGGCAAGTAAAAACCCACACATTGATCTGAAAGAAACAATTATAAGAACTAGAGGATAATTAGCACATTCTGCTTCTCCTTAAAAACAAGAACTTGAAGGCCACAGACTTGCAAAGAGATCCCCCAATGCAAACACTTACGTCTGTGTGGTGTCCCATTATATCAAACAGATGCCAAACAGAAGCAATGGTATGAAGCCCTGATGAATTCAGCTTGTAAATAGGTGCCAGATTGAAAGGCAAAGCCAACAGAACAATATAAACAGCAGCAGAGCACATTTCCCCACACTTTGTGAAAGGTCATCTCTTGGGAAAAGGAGGTAGTTTATTTGCCATAGGCTAGTCAGTCCTTAGCCATTGTTTGATGCTGCCTCCATGTATTATGTGGACACCTGTCCAATAAGAACTGGACTGCAAGACCACTAACTTATTTCACATCACCCAACAGCCATTGGCTGCTAATTATGTTCTATCACTATCAACCTGGATTGATTTGAACTGACAAGCAAAAGACAAGATATCCCAGTGCTTGTCTGCTCAGTCCTCCAGTCCTTCAAAGTAATTTCCTACTTTAAAGAAAGCAAATTTCTACAGCAAAGAGCTGACTTTATATGAATAAATACATTTATATCAAGGTATACACAGCAGGTTTTCCAATCTTCTGACAAGCTACATTAAAATCTTGTGTTGCTTTGTTTAGAAAAAGAAATGTTACTGTTGCCTTAATCTTTTTTTTAATTTCTCATTTCTGTATTAGCCTTAGCAATGGGGGCCTAATTTGATACAAATGTTCTGCTTCCCATAAAAATATCCAGCTGGTGGCAAGAATCTATCCCCCGTGTCTATGAGGATCTTGCATAGCATTGTTATTACATGGTTCTAGGGTATTCAGAATTCAGTAGTCCAAGTTCTATAAAAGAGAGTTTCCACTTCAACTATGCTTTAGCTGAAACCACTAGAGAATTTTTTTAAACCTTGTCTGTAATATTCTTACTCTAATTTTTATTTCCATAATTTTATTACTGAAAATTAAGATCAGGAAATACATTTACAAGCCAGAATTTTAGAACACCAAACCCATCATTAGCGCTCTCAGGATTCCAGTAGTTAGGGCTGACTCTCCTAGCATGAGGCTTTGTTCGTTCACCACAGTGTTCTTGGACTGGTTTTGAAGGACAGCCTACATACAGGTTTCCCACAAGGAAAATAAGAACCACTAACCTACTGACTTGCTGATGTAACTGTTTCTTTGTCCATAGAGGTGCTTTCACTGAGCCATAGAACAGCAGATGCTCTCGCACAGTTAAGGTGTCAAACAGCACATCATACTGAGGGCAAACACCCATCTCCATTCTGATAGCAGCCAGCTCAGTATGTATATCCCTTCCATTGATGATGATGGTCCCAGAGCTGGGCGGGTACAGGCCTGTCAACATTGATCTGATACAAGAAATAACAGTGTTGTTGTAGCTGTTTTGATCACAGAAGAGAAGCAGAAGAGCTCTGTGGAGCTCAAAAGCTTTTCTCTTTCACCAACAGAAGTTGGTCCAATAAAAAAAAATATATTACCTCCCACTCATAAGAAATAACACAAATTCAATAAAACCACCACATTCAGGACACACTATGTTGTATCCTGAATTTGATCAATTCACTTCTGGCAATATTTTCTTCTCTAGTAGCAGCATTATTTAAATGATGCTGGAGTCTGTATGGAGGAAACCTTGAGATTAATGCAAAAATGGTTATTAATAAAATTATCATTTACTCTTACAATGTTATCTTTACTGATTTTAAGAAAGACCTACATTTATTTGTATACTCATTGTGCTTGGAGATTTGAACATATATTTTTGTTTTTTGGTTGCTTATTTTATTAAATGGAATGTTCATTTTTATTAATGGTTCAAATTTATTTATGGAATTCTTTAGGCAATCTTCTTTCTGGCAACCATTGACAAGTCTCAAGTGCCAAAGGAGATACCTTTGCTATAAAACTCCTGTATGTTTATACAGGGTCTAAAAATTAACTTTTATCTTCAATTTTGCTTTAACTTTCTATGCTACTTTCTTTTATGTTTTTAAAATGTACATAAGCATTGGTTATTGTGATGAGTGTTTTGCATAAAATAAATATTTAATACAAATCTTTACTTGAAAGATGTAAATATATCGCAAAAGCAGATCGTAAATCCAAGAACCATTTTGGTCCAAAGACCATAATAAAGGGGTCTTATAAAAAACAGGACATCTTTTGTGTAAGATTCCAGGTGATATAAATATGATCTTACCTTAAAAAAATTGTATGATGATATTTATGCTTTAGAAAGTCTCTTGACTTTAAAAGAAGGTAAGGATGTTCTGTTTAGAACAAAGGAAAATGTATGGATGTGGTGTTAACTGTAAAACTAAGATGTAAAGTGGGCTTTTGTTTTATCCCACCCTCCACACAGGCTCGTTCAACACAAAACCTCTAATTTAAAACCTATTCATAAGTGCTAAAGAATTTTCTTATTGAAAATAATTTCTTCTATAAGCACTCAAAAGCATTCATTCTTCATACTAAGAAAATCCCGGATAGCTGAAAAATGTTTTATGGAAGTTGTTGGTTACTTTTATCTACCTTGTTTTTCCTTTTAATGGTTCAAAACTTTGTTTATTCCTTAAATGCTTTTGAGATGTACAGCTGCAAATATTTTATCTAAATGAAAAGTTTTTTATGCAATAATTTACGAATATCTTTGCTAAATTGTAAGATGCTTCATGTACTATTATGGAATCCACTGACCTTTCTGTGACTGGCTATTAGTGTAAGAAGTCATTTGAGTATACATTATTAATTTTTTATTAATTGGGGATGGGAGGGTAATTAGTTATCTGGCAATGCTTAAGCAACTTCCTTACCAAACTCCTAAAAACAAGCAGCAACTCTCCAAAGATTGAGTAGGAGAAAGGACAATAATTTATTTAATGAATACTGAAGTTTAAGAACCTCTCTTCAAGAATTAAGTTTAAGACTAATTCAAAATTGAAAAACTTTCAGATCTAACATACGGGTGGCTTGAACCTATTTGAAACAGAATTTCAACTCCTGATGAAACCTACTGAATAGCTCAGAAAATGGACTGAATAAAAAGTTAAAACTCTAACATTAAGGATGTTCTGACAGTTTCCTACCACAAAAAAGCAAAAGCAAGTAGAAGTTTATATTTACAAGGGAGGGTTTTTACTAAGACCAACCCACAAAGGCATTGAGCCAATGAAACAATGACAACAGCTTATCTTAATCCTACCAAGTCTGAAAGAGGTGTTTTCTCCTCTTTCCGTGAAATTAGATGACGAGAGGTGCATAAAGCAAATGACCAGCAACACACTGCTCTCATCCTCAACTTTGCAGAATTCATCACAGTTCATCCTGTTCATCTCTGCAACTGAGCTGTGACCAACTACTAAGAAGAAGACAGACACTGAACAGCATCAAGAAGAAGTAATTTTCTAGCTCAAATGGCATCACCATCAAGACTTCAATATGGATTGGTGAGATGAAGTTGTAGAGGGCTGCCAAGGAATTAGATTTAAAGTTTTCTTGTAATGATGTTCATGTGATATTGAAATACCACTGTAACTTAGGATATCCATAGTTTCTTCCATTAAACCACAAATTGTTCAGACCATTTATTTCTCGAGAGGAGCCATTGGCTAACCTTTGGTAAATAGAGAAAGAGAAACAGTGGGATTTAATTTGAATTTAAGATTCTGGATATTAATTAACTTGCCATTCAAAGAGTGGTCTTGAGACTGGCTTCTTTTGAGTAACTGACAAATACTTTCTTTGGCTTCATAGGACTCAGTTAAGATTTTAAAACCTTTACCCATTTATAAACTATGTTATCCATCATAAACACAACAGGACTCACCTGCCCTTGAACAAAATTATTTTGCCCATCTATAAGATGTTTTAGTTAATAAGGATACTTTGACACAGGACTCTCTACTAATGTTGGGAATAAAAGGACCTCTGTCAGGGCGGACAACTTTCAAAGGTGTAACCTGTCCAAAGTTCTCCACAGACTCATACTGTACATAGAAGAGTTTGTAACTGAAGTAACAATTGTTTAGCTTTTGTTTTTTATTTTTCACTTTTCCTTTCCTTGGTAAGGCAGTCATAGTTACAAACTGGTATTATTTTGCTTGTTTTAATTGCAGTTTCCCCTTAATCCTGGCAAAGAACGCCTTGTAACTACAATAGTGGGAGTCATGTCACTGAATTAGCATTATGAGAGAGAATTAAAGGTTTGCCCTGCTATTTCTTGTTTCTCTAAATTGTAAGTTTTAGTAATTTTTTTTTTAAATAAAATTACTTGGTGCTCAACAACTTGAAACACCCCTTTGTACTACAAAAGTGCTTTAGGTAGATCTTCAACTGATGTAAATTGGTATACTTCTATTAGGTGTACTGGAACAATAACAACTTGCACAAGTGGAGTATTTGGCCCTTTATAATTACGGAAAAGTTTCTAATGGTATAATCTTTTTTTAATTAAACCCAATATCAATAATTCATTATCTCTCTTGCTATTTCCTGAACAAGGCTCATTTGTCTAGCAGGCAGAAAGAGAGAGAGAGAGATATCAACTGACCAGTGTTTCCTGGTTAAATATGATATATCTCTCACAGTTTAGCTGTAAATGCAGGGTTAAATCTCTAATTCCTAATTCATGAAGGTCAGTTCTGCAGTCCTTACCCATGTTAATCAAGTTGACTAAAATATAGAATCCAGTTCATTCTCATTAGTAATTTATGTACCTGCAGGGGTTGAGGAAAAAATGGTCGGAATTCTTGATATTTCTTTAATATAAAGGGCAGAAATAAATTAACTTTTTAATTAAGCCAGATTTTTTAAATGTTTTTCTTTGTTATTTCTGCTTCTTTTCAACTGTCAGAACATCCTCTTCAACATCCAGGAAGAAAGCTTGCAAGTTCAGTAAACCTCTAAGATCTCCATCTGATGGAAGGATAGGTGTGAGGAAAAGAAAGAAGGGTTTCCTTCAGGTGTTTCTGTACCCATGCCCACAATAACCCCACGTCGCCCAGCTACCACTAAAGCTGCTTAAAACAATAGCTTTACCACTGAGGTTATGATAAAGGAGACCCAATTTTCCACGGCAATGCATTTGTTTTGCCAGGGGCACCATGGCACAATAAATTAATTTAAGCCGTCTTAGTGACATCTTTTGCATGGCAAAACTGTGCAAGAACAATAACCAAGCAAGGAGATGGAGTAGCTCATTTGCTGATATACAAAACATTTCAAGGCACCAGATAAGGTAAAATGTGTAGTCGGCCATCATTCAGCAATGGACATACATTATTGTAGTCTTGCCAGCTCCATTGGCACCCAAGAGAGCTGTGATTTGATCCTTGTAGAAAATGAGGCTCAGATCTTTAACTGCAGTCTTTTTGTTGTCTGTGTATTTTTTGGTGAGTGACATCAGAATAACTCCTATTGGGCTTCCTCCTTCACTCATGCGTCTCTCATCTGGGGGCAGAGAACCTGTGTAAATGAAGAATAAGGCTTTAAAAGCACTGGCAGTTATATAGTGAAAATTCATTGGCTTTACCTTTCCTGAAATGGTCCTCACTGCTGTAACATTTAAACTACAGGGTCAGGTGGTATAAATTGGGATAGCTCCATTCAAATCAATGCTGCTATGCCAATTTATAATGATCAAGGATAGGGACCACAGTTATGCTAAGTATCTAATCAGTGAAAATGTTTAATTGCAGCTTAAAACACTCAAACTAAAACTGATAAACATGTGTGCACATGCTAATACAAATATACACATATATAGTAATTATTAAAAAGTTAATGTCATCTATTAAAATGTATTTCTTGAATAATGAGATTTTTACAAAGGAACGAGCAAAAGTGGAGGTTGCGGACCAGAGAAAATGGGAACAATATGGATTGACTAAATGGAGTGGAGAAAAAGAAATGCACACAACATGAAGGAAAAACAGACTAGTGTTTGGAAAACCAGTTCTGTTTAAATATGAAACAACCAGAACCTCCGCTCGTTGCTCAGTCATTTTTCATATTAGCATAAAGTTGGTTCTAACCCCTTCCAACAACCCTGTGACCATCCTCCAACTAGACTTTGCCAGCTTCCCTGCAACTCATACCAACGTCCTTCTCCTGGTTCATCCTCCCCTTTACCTTTCCTGGACTGTGTTTCAGAGGCCAGAACCTTTAACTCTAGCAGCCCTTTCTGCTACTTGATATGAATCCCAAGTGCCTCTGGAGCCTAATACAAAGGTGCTGGACCCTGCCATTGCTCAGGTGAGAGAGAGAGACTGGAAGGAGAAAAGAAAGACCAAGAAGAGCAAAGAGTTGTCAGGACTGAGAGAGAAAAAGTGAAGGTCTCTATCCAAAGAAAACATCAAAGGTAAACGTGAAATCTATTTTTTGGAGGGACCTGTTTGTGAGGAGAGATCACTCTGTGGAGGGCTTCAAACTCAAGATAGTTCAGATAATATTCTAACTAACATCTACATATTTAGACATTTAAGTGAACTTCTGAAGCTTCTGAAATTTTCCCTTCAGTAGTAGAGAGGTATTGATACAAAATTCTCGTGGGTGACTGGGATTTCTGGCTTCCACTATAGATAGCTGAACCAGCCCAGATAATTACCAGATAGTATGTAATTTCATATAGTCACAGAAGACTGCCAAGGCCCAAGAATGGATGTGGGTGGCATGTGTTCCTCTATCCATGAATTTTTAATCAAAATAAATACATGACAATGTAGTGAAATGGGCCTTGGAGAAAAGAAAGAAATCAGTTTTTAAAGAGCAAAACATGTAAGGAATGCATAAGTAGCCAAACACAGAACTGGAATGAAATAGTGGAAATAGTTGTAGGCAGCGGTAGCCCTGGAAAATAGAGATGATAAGTGTTATTAAAATGTGAGGTTAAAAAAGAGAGCCAGAAAGGGCAGAGTTTAGATAACAAGACAGAATGAAAAAGAAAATTCACATAAAAGACAAACTTTTCACAGAAGCAAATAGAAGATAAAAACAGAGCCTGATGTTTGATTTCATCTGAAAAAAAGTGTAGCTGAAGAAAAACAGAACTCTGGCCATGAATTTTAATGAGCACAAAATTGTACAGTGTTCACTAACCTGAACAACACTGTGAGGAATGTCAAAGGGACCTTAAAAAGCTGGGTGAATGGGCTGCAAAATGGCAGATGAAATTCAGTGTTGACAGATACAAAGTAATATCTATTCAAAGAGTCATTTGAACGACTCATACTGTAATACCAAGGTACCAAATATACAGGAATGACAGAATAGGTCAGGCTAGTGGGAGAGTGGAACTTTATGTGAAAAAGCATAGAGTCAAATATAGTAAAAATCTTAAATGAATCAAACTGTACCACAGAATCTCTTAGAAATTCTGTGCTTGAATAATTAGAGAATAGTAAGAGGACTATACTACTGACCACCTGACCCAGATGTTGATGGTGATTGTGAAATGCTCAAGAAAATTAGAGACAAAATAAAAAATAGAAGACTCAGTAATAATGGGGGATTTCAACTATCCTCATATTGATCGGGTACAGGTCACATCAGGATGGGATTCAGAAATAATGTTTCTAGACACATTAATGACTGCTTCTTGGAGCAGCTATCCCTGGAACTCACAAGGGGAGAGGCAAATTTTGATTTAGTCCTAAGTGAAGCACAGGATCTGGTCCAAGAGATGAATATATCTGAACCGCTCAGAAATAGCAACAACAATATAATTAAATTTAACATTCTTGTAGAGGGGGGAAATAGCAAAGAAACCCACCACAGTAGCATTTAACTTCAAAAAGGGGACCTACACAAAAATGAGGAAACTATGTAAATGGACATTAAAAGGAACAGTTATACGGGGAGATTACGATGGATCAGTGAAGTGCCTGGACCACTACCAGTGACTGGAAAATCAATTATCATGCTTATTGACAAAAACAGCCAAGTTAGTGGGCCCGTGTTAGCATAACTAAGCCAGGAGGTGAGGGAGTTTGAGCGACCACAAGAAGGGAGCCTGACCCTGCATCCTTCCTGATAAGATCTCTGTTGAAATTGCTGAGGCATGGGTTTTAGAAAACAGGAAGCTTATCTATATTTGTACTCTGGGATGTGTTTGTCAGGGCCCTCAAGCATGCAGACTTTGAAAAAACATTTTTCTAATTAGCGGTCTGAAGAAACTTATTGCTTAAACTCTGAAATTGTTTGCTTAACAAGTTTTTTTTTGATTGACATGTTATTGTCATACTAACAATAAATAAGGGGGGAGAAGTTTGGGTAGTTGGAGTACTTTGTGAACAAACCTGAGGTTACCCAATGGCAGATGGAAGACAGGACATTGGATGGCTGTCATTGTGCCACTTGAAAACTGCTCCAGGCTTTGGTAATTATTGGGGGTTGGGGTTTTTTACTAACCAGCTGGAGACATATGTAAGTGCTTGAGACTAAATAAAGTACAATTTTAAGTAAGAGCACTCTTGTACTGTAATGTCAATCATCTATCAGTTGGATGGCCATGTCCCCATTTACTTAAGTCCTGCCTCTGCCTCACCAAGAGTAAACGTTACCAAGAGCTTTGGGTTCATAAAGCCCCGGATAACACAGTCACAAGAGTGAAATGCCTGCAAGATGCATGGAAACTTTAAAAACACCAAACAGAGGCTCAAATTAAAAGTATACCCCAAATTAAAAGAATAGCAAGAGAACCAAAAAATGCCACCATGGCTAAAAAACACAATAAAAGGAGCAGAGACAAAAAGGCACCCTTTAAAAATTGAAACTCAAATCCTACTGAGGAAAATAGAAAGGAGCATAAAAGTATAAATAGGCAGGCCAAAAAAGGATTTGAAGAGCAACTAGAAAAAGACTCAAACTAACAGCAAACATTTTTAAGTAATCAGAAACAAGAAGCCTGCCAAACAATGAGTGGGACCCACTGCACAATCAAGGTGCTAAAGAAGCACTCAAGGAAGACAAGGCCATTGCAGAGAAGATAAATTAATTCTTTGCATCAGTCTTCATTGTAGAGCATGTGAGGGAGACTCCCACACCCGAGCCATTATTAAGTGACAAATCTGAGGAACTGTCCCAAATTGAGGTGTCAATAGAGGTGGTCTTGGAATAAACTGATACATTAAACAGTACTATGTCACCAAGACCAGATGCTATTTACCCAAAGGTCCTGAAGGAACTCAAATATGAAACTGCAGAAATGTTGTATGTAACCTATCACTTAAATCAGCTCCTGTACTAGATGACTGGGGGATCGTTAACCTGATGCCAGGTTGTTGTTTTTTTTTAAAAGACTCAAGAGATGATCCTTGCAGTTACAGGCCAGTAAGCCTATCTTCAGTACCAGGCAAACTGGTTGAAACAATAGTAAAAAAACCAGAATTATCGGACACATAGATGAACACGATTTGTTGGGGAAGAATCAACATAGCTTTTTCTAAAGGAAAATCATGAATCATGGGCTAGGGGGGTCAACAACATGTTGACAAGGGTGATGTGGTGGATATAGTGGATACTGGATATTGCACTTTCAGAAAGCCTTTGACAAGATCTCTCTTATTTAAATAAAGATAAGAGGGAAGGTCCTCTCATAAATCAATAACTGGCTAAAAGATAGGAAACGAAGGGTCAGTTTAAAAAATGGAGACAAGGAAATAGTGGGAAGCCCCAGTGATCTTTACTGGTGCTGTTCAACATATTCATAAATGAGCTGGAAAAAGGGGGTAAACAGTGAGGTGGCAAAGTTTGCTGATCATACAAAATTACTTAAGATAGTGAAGTGCAAAGCAGACTGTGAAGAGTCACAAAGGGATCTCACAAAACCAGGTGATTGGGCAACAAAATCGTAGATTAAATTCAATGTTGATAAATGTAAAGTAATGCATACTGGAAAACATAATCCTAACTATACATACAAAATGATGGGGTCTAAATTAGCTGCTATCACTCAAGAAAGATCTTGGAGTCATTGTGAATAGTTCTCTGAAAACATCCACTCAGTGTGCAGCGGCAGTCAAAAGAGCGAAAAGAATGTTAGAAAGCTTTAAGAAAAGGGTAGATAATAAAACAGTAATTATCATAATGCCATTATATAAATCCATGATACGCCCATACCTTGAATACTTCGGGCAGTTCTGGTTACCCCATCTCAAAAAAAATGTATTAGAAATGGAAAAGGTACAGAGAAGGGCAACAAACTGGATTAGGGGTATGGAACAGCTTCCATAAGAGGAGAGATTAAAAGACTGGGATTATTCAGTTTGGAAAAGAGATGACAAGGGGGATATGATTGAGGTCTATAAAATCATGAATAGTGTTGAGAAAGTCAATAGGCCCCAGGAAAGTGTTATTTACCCCTCACGTAACACAAGAAGCAGGGATCACCAAATGAAATTAATAGGCAGCAAGTTTAAAACAAAATGCAGAGTCAACTTCTGGTTCTCATTGCCAGGGGATGTTCTGAAGGCCAAAAGTATAAGTGGGTCCAAAAAAGAATTAGATAAATTCATGGAGGATAAGTCCATCAATTGCTATTAGCTAAGATGGTCAGGGATGCAACCCTATGCTCTGGGTATCCCTAAGCCTCTGACTGCCAGATGCTGGGACTGGATGACAGGGCGTGAATCCCTTGATGATTGCTCTGATCCATTCACTCCTTCTGAAGCATCTGGCATTGACCACTGTCAGAAGACAGGATACTGGGCTAGACGGACCATTAGGTTAACCCAGTATGACCATTTTTAAGCAATGAGTTCTAACTGAACTTTATCCGCTCAGACATCTTTGTGGACAGCTCATTGAAAACTTTTTACTCAACAAAATCTTTTTAAATAAAAAAAAAGCCAACAAAATGTTAGGATGCATGAGGAGTGAGATATAAATTTAAACTTAGACTCAACCAACTATAGAAGATGGATTAAAAACAGTGAATTACGCAGAAAAAGAAAATAATGTTTATTAAAAGGCTCCTGCTATTACAAACCTTCATTGACGAAAACCAGATTGGAATTTAGATGTTTCCTTCTCTTCTCTGTACCACACAGCTCCTTCCAATAAGAGATAGTAAAGGGGAAGTACCATGGCTTTCTGAACCCCAATCTTCCTAGATGTTAAATATAAGAGAAACATTTGAAACATTTTCAAAATTCATTTGTTGCTCAAGTATATAAAATAATCCTATTATCCTATATTTCTGTTGTTGTTGTTTTCCAATGGAACAGGGCTATAAAATCTTATCTATACTGCGTAGCATAGGTTTTTATATAGCACTTTTCTTCCCAAAATATCCAAAAGCACTTTGCAAGCTTTGGGGCCAATCTTGCTATCTCAGAAATCAATAGAACTTTTGACACTGAAATTTTCTTGTGGAAATGGCTCTCTCATCATTACCCTGGCATTTAATGAGACAATCCAAATAAAGATTTTGGTCCAGATCTTGAGCTAAGCTTAGTAAGGCTCAGGGTAAAGGTGTGAAGCTTTTTACCTTCCTGAATCTGGGCCAGTCCCTAGCATGTGCCACCTGCCAAAAGGTGCCATTCTAGCAGCAAGAGATACCAAGTGACATCTTAGCCACAACTGCTTTTTTCCAGATTTGCTTCCTACACTAGGGGAGGGAGGAATGATGTAGAACCTGCTGCACCAGTTGAATGGCACCAAAGATACTTCTCCGTACACAAGTGGAATCATCAAGGAGACAGATTTGCTACCTTTCCAGCTGCTTTGCACCACCATGGCAATACAAGCCAGCTGGCAGAGGAGCAAGGATCTGGCCTTGTACCGTAGTACATTTACACAAATGGGCAGAATTATGGCTGTACATATCACCTTAACTTTTACATTTCCTGACCTTTTCAGTGCTTCCCTCAGCATTCACTTAATGTGGTTTTTGTATCCATGGAGTCACAGTATGTGGTACTGAATAGTAAGTGACATTCTTAATTTTTATGTGAAAGGTTTTTGCCTGAGATACAGTTATATTATTGTATTCCCTTCCATTTCCATGTCAAACTTCTCAGTTATTCATTTTGAAATAAATATAGAATAAGCAGAAAAAAAAACATGTAATATGCCAACTTGAGCAAGTGTAAATTTCAGGCCATGAAAGAGATGTTTAGAAAGCATTCCAAATGGCCCAACAACCAACTTAAGGGAATTAATTAAAAAAACCCAACAACCTGGAGATTGGAGGAAAGATGAATCCCACCTTCTGAGAATAAATTTGGGATTTAATTCATTTCAATTGTGACCCAGAGTTACTGGTGGTGAGAGATGATAAACAGGAAATCAATATTGTTCATTAGCATTCTGAAAATACATTATTAATAAACAACCTTACTAAAGGGGCCCAATCCTGACTCGGACAGAACACCCAGTTAACTCAGTATGAGTTCCTCTACTGGACGGAACTCTGTCATTACGTAGTGTCTATCAGCCTGAGAAGTCCTATCCAATTATCTGCTCTCCTTATATGCATACACAAATGGACTTCATACCATATTACAATTCTAGCCCACCAGTTAGCGTCATTCACTGACCTATGGATGCATGAAGGGTTTCTTAGTCTCACTCATAGCAGTAGTCATGTATTTTGCATGTCAGAAAGCCCTAACTCAGAGGCATCAAAAATTTAATATTTTAACTATAAAGGAATGAAAAAGTAGAACTCATTTTGGTATTAATAAATCTATGTGTGCTTGTTCTTACCAGGAATTACATTGCTGAAATACCAGCCAACTAATAAATATAGAATTGAATCAAAGAAAATCATCCAGCTAGCCCATCCAAAGGTCATGGATCCTCCTTGTGCCAGGGGCTGGTACATGTTACTCCATTGAATTCCTAGTAATAAAAAAAGGTCAACACTAAATCTGTAGAGCACCACAGGTAGCAGGATCATAAACACGTGAACACCAAACTCTCAAGAGGTATTTGAGCACTGACGACCAAAAAAGAACAATGTTAATAACTGTAATTTTAACTGAATAGAAACTAAATGTTAGGCTGCTCCATCTCTATGTGCAACAGCAGGTAACATTACTGCTGAGCAAATGTGAAAGAACTCGTAGTGGAAGTGAGTTTTTAAGAAGTTTATTATTTTATTTTAGCTGTCCTTTTATTTTAGTAAAAAGAAAAAATAGGACTACTCGGCAAAATGCTGAATAAAATATGAGAGAAGCTCGTTTTCAGTTGTTCAATAAATCAGGGATTAAGACAGTTTGCTGATACATGTAAACAAATGGTTTAGAAGAGATCTGCTGCAAATGTATTTAGTTGCAACCTGCAAATCCTGACTAAATGCAATCTATTATATAGCATATGTTTTATAGTAGTGCCTGATGGTGACAGCCAAGGATTGGGGCTCCAGACACTAATCATTTGAAAAATTACTTCAACTCATATTCCATCAGGTGTATGAAGAAAGGAATGAAAACACAAAACACTAGCAGTAGTTAGAATTCAAATGTAATACCGCGATTGTATTTCTGAATAGAAAAGTTATTCAGAAAACTAGATTATTGCACTTTTCTACATAATATCTTATAAAGGTAGCCACATAGCTTCAAATAAAGCAGGTCAAGAACATATTTTTCCCTGGGCGGATGACATTTCTTATTTAAAATTTTCAATCAAAAAATGGACTTTTTTCACAAAAGCATATTTTTGTGGAAAAAATTCTGATAGCAAATTGTCCACCAGCTCTAGTTTGCAATATCTCTTCTGATACTTATCAGCTTGCACATAAGTAGAAAACCCTCTAGCAGCAGCTGGTGCTTGAGATGGCTTCCAGTCTGACACCAAGACCATCTTGCTGTTAATAACCCCAAATGAAGAAAAGATTCCATCTCGGATCAGTTACTTGGTTCAAAAATCCATACTCAGGACAATCATGAGGGTATTACACAAGCACACACACACACACGAGCTGAGATTTTCAAAACTGTTTCGAGGATTTGTACATTCAATTCCCATTAATGTTTGGGAATCTCATCCATATATTTTTTTCAATATATGAAAACAATAAAATAATATCTGACCCCCAGAATGTCTTATAAGGCAAAAGAGCCCAAGGTGGTTAAAATGACCTGCTGTTCCACAAACTATTACAGCTTATTATGAGTTAACATATATTCTATAAAGTACACAGTACTATGTAATCAGATGCATACTGCTTGATTCTGAAATCACTGGTAGCATTGACACTGACTTCAATGAGCTTTGGATCTAGCACATAGTAATATTACTGACTTAATTATATTTTGCACCTGTATTCTTCAGTACTATATAAATCTAAGAATTTATTTTAGGCTGAAACGTGGGCAGTACTGTTAGCAAGTGGAAACAAATACAATTTTGAAAACTATATCTTGGGCAGTATATTCATCTATAAAAGTCTTCAATAAAAAGTTTTTAATAATATAAAAATATTCTTATTTTCCAAAAATTTGAACATATTTGAATTATAGAAGAAAAATGGTATAAAATTATCTTAAATCCAATCTTTATGAAAAATAAAGAAAAACAATTTCTGAAAGTGTTGTGTTAGAAGAAACTTATCAAGTGTCCAGAGGTAAATCAGAAAAGCAACTGCTTGTTATTAAGAGGTAAATTAAACTGCAACATCAACTTGGAATCCTCTATGCTTCATAGCTACACGTACAACTCCACCAGCACGATACTGAGAGGCAACACACTAAACCAGTGAAACACAACAGGCTAGCTCTTCAGCGAGGGTAAATAAGCATAACTCCATTTAATTTGATCTAGCAGCAGATCTGGACCTCCATCTTCAGACATTTTCACTGGCTGACAATACCCTAAGAGCAGCGCATTGTCACCTAGCAGCTTCTGAGAGTTGATTAAATCTTTCACGCATGTCACATACACTACAAAATATCAGCAATGTTGGGGGTGTGCCTGGGGCTTCCTTACATCCTGCATTATTAGCCTCTGGTGGGGCACTGGCAGCAGCCATAATTTAGAGCAGGCTTAAGGCTTCTCTAATTTACTGCAGGAGACCAACACCATCAACCTGGCCTGGGAATCATGGAGCACAAAGGTGGCTTAAAGCTACATCTACATCCTCCCTCCAGTCCTGAGTTGTACGCTGAGGATCAGAGATTCTACAAAGTTTCACTCAAAACAAAGCAAGTGAAATAAGTTTCCAAGTTTAGTTCTTTATATACCATGATCATTATAAAAAGGTTTTGCTAACTACCTATCTTACCTATTTCTTGGCTTTCAAAGAAGGTAATGAAAAATATTCCTTGCCCAAAGGCAGTTGTAGACAGAAAGCACTGCAACAATAGAAAAGAAACAGGAGATGAACATAAATAAATCTCCATTAACATATTGTGTGATGTAAATAACTATAGCACTGTTCAGTGCAAATGGAGAAGCAATGGACCTTTCAGTTCTAGAAAGGTTAACAATCCCATCTTTCATTTACCTTTTTTGAACCTGAACAATATTTACCTGCATTTTGCAGAAATGTGCTCTCCAAATAAAAGATTGTTATGTATCAGATTATTAATATTTGAAGGCATTATTTAAACGCTATCACAATTTATGAAGCATCATAAATCCTCCATATATTGCAAATATATAATGCATAGCATTGGAAAAGTGGCTAATGCAATTTATTTTCTGTAGTAAGTGAATGACCTTAGAATTCACAAGAGACAGGCTGATGGAACACACATTATACTGTACAATGGGCAGCTATTCTACTGCAAGGAAATAACATTTTATTTCCAGTGGAGCAGTATAAATTGCACCATACTGCATCAGAAAAGTACAAAATGGAAAATGACTAACTTCAGTGATGTAATGTAACAAGGATGGAAGAATTATGGTAAATGAAAAAATCACTAACCAGCATCAGAGGGAAATAAATCATTACTAAATACTGATAAAATATATGCATTGTTGTATGAAAAACGTTCTATAGTTTGAAAGTCAGAAAATCCAATATGTTTCACATTGTTTAAAACAGAAAGGCAAAATTCTGCCAGGGGCCTGGAAAACAAGTATAACTTGCCTCTCTCTCAAAGACGTACACCACTACAGATGTAGGCCCCTGATCAGGCAAAGGCTTATGTACATGCCTATCTTTATACACTGTGAATAGTTCTATTGGCTTAAAATAAATACATGGATAAGGCTTTGCAGGAAGAGAACACACAAGATAGGCAGTGTATTTAAATATACAAATGTATTTGTCTTATAGGAGTGCCTGGAGGCCCTGAGCAGGATCCATTGTGTCAGGCACATTTAAAAAACCAGCTTCTGCCCCTAAGAGCTTATGTCATTTGCATACGATGTAAAGACAGGTGGATAATACAAGTATATGGTGGGGAGGACAAGGTAAACATTGAAACAACCGAGGTAGCTCTCTCAGCCTACCCCATGAAAAACATGGTCTGGAATGATGGCTACCTGCTGTGTGACCAAGGGCCTGATTCAGTTCCCATTCTAGTCAACAGGAGACTTAGAACTCATCAATCAGAATCAGAATGGGTAAATATGTATTCAATAGCATAAAGGTTGAATGTGTGCAGCTGGCAGCTCTATGCGTAGCAAACAGAGTATAACATACTATTCAACCCTAAACACTGATCTATTGCATTTCTGGTTTGTTTTTCCCTATTTACAGTGTCACTTAGATTGTTTAATTCTGTGTATATAATATTTAATTTTGCAGATATGGAATGAACAGGAGCTTAATAGTGGGTAAAACTGTTTTTTTTCTAATATTAAAAATGTTAAAAATTCAACAAAATTCTAAAGAGCTTAAAAAAGTGTTGTTTTGAGACAAAGTCCTAAACATATTTAAGAAAGTGCAATGTTTGCATAAGCTGTTTGTGTTTCTTGCATTAATGTTCAAGAAATTTACAGGCATAAATTAATGTTATTCTTAATGGAATAACTTCTTGTCTCTATTGGGCCTCAATTGGAGAATAACAGACTCATATTTGGATGTACTCCTGCAGTGTTTACACAGACATAGCAGATTCCCTTCACTTTGTGTGTTCATCGTTGAACAATTTTGAACTACAGTACTGTTGAGTTTAATATTAAATTACAACTGGTATTCATTGTATATTAGTGTTCTATTTTTTCCCCTCTCTGGAGAGGATTAGGTATATCAAATAAAAAAGAGGAATCTTAAAATACAGTAGTAGGAGTAGGGTTTGTTTGCTTGCTTGTTTGTTTTCCTTGAATTGGAAGGAGGTCAGGTGAGCTAACATAGCTGTGATCCTGACTTGACAGTACCTCCAGAATAAGGAATACCTATTCCAAGAATACAGCAGTCAGGAGAACAAACATTGCTTAGATCAGACCTTATCAGAGATTTTCATTGTGACAAAAGGAGGGTGCTTTGCAGAGCACAGTGAAACACAAAGCAGAGGATAGGAAAATACCACCTAGGAACTCTAAACAGATAATGTGGTAAAGTAGTTCATGACTAGCTGTTTGAATTGTAATTTATAATGTAGAATAGTGAACATAAAACAAAATTACGAAACATGATTTTCAATAGTAGAATTTTAAAGGAAATCTCATTCCTCTCCCCATACATAGTACCTTCTGCAAAGAGCAGGATGGGCAATATGTATTCTTACAGATCTGTTTGTCTTGTAGTTGTATTTTAAACAAAGGAGCGATTTCTATAGTTCACTGGTAAGTTTTATATTCATTTTTTCTGCCCAGGATAACCACTAATCCTATAATGGGATGTCAACCACTATTTGAGAGCACATTAATTTTCCAAACTATTCTTTTTTTTTTTTGTAAGACTGTATCATGCATGTGCATTGGAAATATGGAGCCTTATGGTTTCCATAGGGTTCTGCCAATTTCTTGAACATTCATTTTAGATTCCACTCTGTTGTGTTCAAAGCTGTATTTCTCGACTGGTTTTCTATCTAGGAAAGCCATGCAATTTCAGTGAGATGTAAGAGCAAAGTAGGAACATCTGGACAGGAGAATGAGGGGATTTGCTAAAGGTCACATAATTATGGAAATGAATCAATCAACAGTTTTTAAGAAGAAATACTTACTGTAATGATCTGAAGGGCGAAGCTAAGTTGGTTCTCCAGGACCAACAAAACTATGTAAGGTAAAAAGCTGATCACATATATAAGGCTGGCACAGAGAGCTGCTGTATTGGCACTGCTAAAAAATGCACTCAGGAGGTAGCTTAGCATAACAACCGCCACTCCAAAATCGAGGATGAAGAGGAAGACTAGGAAGCCATCGCTGTACACAATGATGCCGCTCACTTTTAAAATGATGACCAGAGCACAACTGCTTATAGTAAGCACAATGACATTCTCCAGAAACCAAGCTAGGAAATGAATGGCAGGATTCACACCCATTGTCTTCATATACTACAAGAGCAGAGACACATTTTATAATTAGTCACAACTTTTTTTTAAAAAAATTAACCATCAAGAGATATGCACTAGCCTCCCAAGTGACCATGTAATCCTATTATCCTTACCCCTGTGTTATACTTTTCCCACTCTCTCCATGTGCTGTTAACTCCTTCCGTTGCTCTCATCTTAATTTAAGGCCCAATTCTGTAGACGCTTGCTTTTGAGCATAATGCATATGAGTAACCCTATTGACTCCAAAGGGACTATGCACATTCATGAGCAAGCGTTTGCAGGATCAGAAACGTATATTGTAACCTCTCTTGGGTAGAGAATCCACCTTTATTCTTTCAAGTGCCGTACACATCTATGTCATTAGTATAAAATAACAGTAGTAATATAAAAGCACTATAACCATAAAAATAATGGACGACTATGAATGATTATCAGACAGACTAAAAGTGCTATGCAAAAAAAATTAGAATATTGTAAAAATATGAAACACAACCTTTCCTTTATTTTTGCTGTTTTCTTGCTGAACTTAAAGGCAATTTCTGAAGAGAAAATGTGCTATTTCTCACCCAGAAGTAAATTTGGGGAAATTTACAATTTCGCCTATCACAAAATTTTGCAAAGGTGATAGGAAAAAAGGACAAATTTTCACCATGAACTAATCTTTTGCATACAATCGTGAAACTCTCAGATTTAACATTGCTCATATGGCCAGAAATAATTGTCACATGCATCTGAGCCCACCATTCTAAAAAAAACCACTTTGTTTTGGATTCTAATACACTATTTCTCTAGTGTTTTTCCAAAAGTCACCTTGAAAACATTGGTGAGTTAATACTTAAAACACCTCTGCAGAGTAGATAAGCCCTGTTTTACACATTGGAAAACCAAAGTCTAGAGATGTTAAATGATTTGCTCAAGGTCAAACAGGAAGTCTTCAGCAGAACCTAGAATAGCATTTGAATTCTTGTGAGTTAAAATGTTGTTATATCCATATCTAAATATGTGGCTTTTAGGTTTTGATCCTGCAAAATACTGAGCACCTTCTGAGTGCCATAAACTTGTCTCCTTGACTTCAATTTTAGCTGTGATTATTTGTCTTTGTAACTGTTATGCCTTCGTTTTCTCTGTGTACTTTAAATCCCTAAAGACTAAAATCCCCAGCCATTTTTACTCAGTTCAGAATACCTAAAGGAGACCCTACTTTTCTTTTTTGTTGTTGTTGTTCTCCTAATCTAAAATAAAGGTAATTCTGAATGAAAGTATGTGGCTGCTCTTTGAGGATGGATAAACATAACAGCAATTGAAGGCATTCAGCACCATGGAAGATTGGGATCTCTATCTGCAAGACTTGGTTCAAAGAAAGGTGCTCAGCTTTAAATTTCATAATTCTGTCATTCACTGCTCTCCTTTATTTCAACAGAGATAAATCTCTGCAGACCAATGGGACTCCAAGAAATATCCCTGTGAATCTCATTTGGCAGCTGAAACTCAGCTTAAGAACCCAGGAGAGAGTGAAAGACAAAATAGATGCATTATTGTTCACAAAACCATCTCTTCTAAAGTTTAATGTGCATTTTCGGTATACCCCTCTAAACCAGTTTTACAATCAAAGGCTCAGCTAACTCTTACCTCTTCAAGATGAATCTCCCTCTCATAAACCCGTTTTCGGACCATGCCAGCAACAGATACCATCCATGCTAACATCATTATGAATGGAAAAAAGAAACCAATATTGTTCAAGAACCTGTTCAAGCAAAAATATACGTGTAAGACTCAAAGGAGAAAGATGTAAAAATAGAAAGTTAATATTTTAATACTCAGAAAATATTACAATATATAAAACAATTATTGAGGGTATGATTTTACTCAAGACTAGTAACAATACTTCCTTTGCTGCTACTAGTTAAACATGCGTACTATAATTTAATGGTAAAATATAGGATCAGTATATAGGAACATGTAAAGTGTATCTCCAAGACAGTGACACTGTATTTGTATTGAAGAAGAATAAAAGTCCCAAATTATTTTAATGTTTTGCAAGGTGCTAATTGCAAATAAAGATATTTAGAGTGCCTATTATGTTTACAAGGCAAATTTTGCTCCAGTGTTTGTGGCTTGCATTTCAGTTATCTACTTTTATCTTTTGTTTGTATAAACTAAACACTTTGCAAACCAACAGACAGATTCTCAGCCTCTGCTAGCCATAGTAGAGGGGATAAATCGCACATGAGCTGGTTTCTGCTGCCTGATCATTGAGCTAGTCCTAAGATAGCTCCAGCCCCAGTGTAAATTGGAAAATCCTTTGGGCTGCTGTAAAGTACACGTGCTGATAAGAGCTCCCAAAGAGGACTGTCTGCCATATAGGAATCTCTCAGCGTCCTTTTACCATATCCTCTTCTCCCTCTATTCTTTCTGCCAGGAATGGCAGAATGAGATGCATAGGAGCCAACCACACTGGTTCTATGCCATAATGGGGCAATCACCAGTTAGGAAGACCTGACAGCTTCCCAACCCCTTTATACAGCTCAGCCAGATCACAACCACACTATTGAGAGTGCAGCACTAGGTTCAAAAGCAGGGCGTTTACTTACAGGTCACTGGTGTGGCATGGATATGGCATAGCTTGTACTTGTATTTCTGCCTCAGAGGCATCTGCTCCAGCGTGTACTGCAATGATGGCTTTTTCAATCATGTCTTGAAGTGGAACAAAGATGTAGTTGTATCTGAACCCATCACCTGGCAGGTTTTGGGGATGGGATTTCCACACTGGGTTTTTTATCAGATCTGTTCTCATGCTGTACAGAATGCTAGTTCTAATTGTATATGAAATTTGTTGTGAGAGGTGGCCAGCAGAATCTTGTCTGCGTCTCCTGTTACTTGAGGTGTTGAATATAATACCTGATCAAAGAAAGGAAAACAAAATCAAGAAGGTGTTTCATGGATTGGAAATAAAACTGGGTAAATAACTGATTTATCACTATCCATTCCAAAAAAATTTAAAATTTTAAAATTGTTATATTTTACCCCAAACAAAAAATTTTCGCAAACCAAAAAGTTTAAAAAAAAATTTTCAGGTCAAACCAAATATTTTGTTAAAACTTTTTAACATATATATATTTCAGGTATATTTCTAAACAAGATGTTTTGAATCAAAAAATCAAAATGTTTCATTATGAAAATGTCAAAATAAAATTTATTTTTTTTTAATTTTTTTTAACCATGATGTTAAAATTGACACATTTAAAAAATGTTTCAGTCAACAAGAATTTGTTTTTTTTAGCAAAAATAAAAAATCTTTCATCTGGAAAATTTTGTCCAACTGTAATTGGAAATGCTACAGATTTTATATTCCTGTCTTTTTTATGTACTGTGTCTTATGTTTCTGCTAGGATGCTGCCAATGAATAGTCAGTCATCCATCTTCAAAAAGGCCACATTGTCTTCTTGTAAAGAATGTGGTATTGGTATATTACTTCCTTGTACTGTAAACCTGAGATTCGTACTGGTGGGATTCCAGCACAGAAACATGAAATCCTTCAAGTCTATATTCATCACCCAATGCATTTTTTTTAAATTACCAGAGGCACCTTTTACTGTTAATGTTAACACAGTTAAAGAGCTTGATATTTTATCTTAGTACTTAGCCTTCTAAGATCTAGAATTACCCTCTTTTCTGTGGGCCTGGACAAAATCTTAAGAAAAACTTCCTTGTACTTTGTCCTCTAGAACTTGTTCTCCAGACTTGCTTTCTGAAGCTGGTAAGATGAATTCAGACAGAGTACCAATAGACTAGGTTCCTCCTATCCCTTTTACTCTGCTATATTTTCATTCTTGATTAAGAGAAAAAGTTGCCCTTGTCTTCTTTTAAAAGGTGTGGTGGGATATACAAATCACACACTGGACAACAAAGGATTAAGGAGCTGCTCTGGGCTCAGCCAACCCTACCCACTACATCTCCAAGATAGTCACAGGCTGGAGGGGAAGCTCAAAGGTAGAAGAACAGCTCACTTGTGGGAAAGCCAGGGAAGACAAAGGACCTCTACCTTGCAGCCCTTAGGAAAGACAAGATCTCACCTATCAGGTGAAGGTCCCTCCCTGAGGGAAGGGAGGACCTACTTTTGATAGATTACGTAACATGTGCAAGATCACACAGGTTATCTGTGGCAGAACTGGGAATAGACCCAGATCTTCTGAGTACTAGTCTTGCATCCAGATTTTAAATTGGTCTCACCCTCATCTCTGCTTTACCATGACTTCTCTTATAACTCCTAGGAGCCCTGGGGCCTTCAGTGCGGAACTTCATCAAATGCACAAATTAAAAATTAAAAAAATGGATAAAAACCTACCCCATTGACGTCACTGGCAAAGCACCTATTGACTTCAATGGGGCCAGAATTTTATTCTCCTCTCCAGGGAGTGCTATGTACCAGGAGGGAACAGTTCAGGCAGGGAAAAGAAATTTCTACAATGGTGAATGACTGTTCTCTTGCTTCCTCTTACAGCCTTATCAGCACAACAGGCAGATTTCCAGCAGTGGAGGAGGCATTTCAAGGAGGTGGGACAGAGACATGACAGAAGAAATAATAGAACTTACTCAAGAATTAACTTAGTCTGTGTAAATGAGCTGATATGAAAGTTACCTTCTTAAGCAAACAGGCTTCCTACAAAGATTAATTTTCTTAACTCTCTTCTGCAACACCAAAGGATATGAAATTTAAAAATCAGAGGAGGAAAAACTAGGTGATGCTGTCTTAAAAAAGCAACGAAATAGCCTCTTTTGTATATTTTGTTTTCAAACCTTTTTATTCTATGGCTTCATTCCACTCTCACTGTATATTCATAGAATCACAGAATCATAGAATATCAGGGTTGGAAGGGACCTCAGGAGGTCATCTAGTCCAACCCCCTGCTCAAAGCAGGACCAATCCCCAACTAAATCATCCCAGCCAGGGCTTTGTCAAGCCTGATCTTAAAAATATCTAAGGAAGGAGATTCCACCACCTCCCTAGGTAACTCATTCCAGTGTTTCACCACCCTCCTAGTGAAAAAGTTTTTCCTAATATCTAACCTAAACCTCTCCCACTGCAACTTGAGACCATTACTCCTTGTTCTGTCATCAGCTACCACAGAGAACAGTCTAGCTCCATCTTCTTTGGAATCCCCTTTCAGGTAGTTGAAAGGAGCTATCAAATACTGGAAGAGAAGATTGAAGGTCTGGAGCAACAGATCACGACCCTGCGTTGCATACGAGAAAAGGAGGATTTTCTGGACAAAAGTCAGGATATGCTTCTACGGGCACAAAGCTCTAAAGATTTAGAGCAGGTTGCACAGCAGAGCCAAGAGGCCAGTGAAGAAGCTTGGCAACATGTGACCTCCAGAAGAAGAAGGGGGAATGTCCAGGTTCCAGCAGCTCGGACACAGGTAACTAACCGCTTTCATGTTCTCTCCACAGGTACCGTTGCGGAGAGTGGACCAGATGATATGTCTGGGGGGAGAAAGCAGAAGGAGACTCCGCTGGTTGGAAGGCATGAGATGCGCTGTCTTGAGATGGGGGGTTCCACGACCACCACTCCCAAGAGAAGGAGGCAGGTGGTGGTGGTCGGGGACTCTCTCCTCCGAGGGACTGAGTCATCTATCTGCCGCCCTGACCGGGAAAACCGAGAAGTCTGCTGCTTGCCGGGGGCTAAGATTCGCGATGTGATGGAGAGACTGCCGAGACTCATCAAGCCCTCGGATCGCTACCCCTTCCTGCTTCTCCACGTGGGCACCAATGATACTGCCAAGAATGACCTTGAGCGGATCACTGCGGACTACGTTGCTCTAGGAAGAAGGATAAAGAAGTTTGAGGCGCAGGTGGTGTTCTCGTCCATCCTCCCCGTGGAAGGAAAAGGCCTGGGTAGGGACCGTCGAATCATGGAAGTCAACGAATGGCTACGCAGGTGGTGTCGGAGAGAAAGCTTTGGATTCTTTGACCATGGGATGGTGTTCCATGAAGGAGGAGTGCTGGGCAGAGACGGGCTCCACCTTACGAAGAGAGGGAAGAGCATCTTTGCGAGCAGGCTGGCTAACCTAGTGAGGAGGGCTTTAAACTAGGTTCACCGGGGGAAGGAGACCAAAGCCCTGAGGTAAGTGGGAAAGCGGGATACCGGGAGAAAGCACAGGCAGGAATGTCTGTGAGGGGAGGGCTCCTGCCTCATACTGAGAATGAGGGGCGATCAGCAGGTTATCTCAAGTGCTTATATACGAATGCACAAAGCCTTGGAAACAAGCAGGGAGAACTTGAGGTCCTGGTGATGTCAAGGAATTATGACGTGATTGGAATAACAGAGACTTGGTGGGAAAACTCACATGACTGGTGTACTGTCATGGATGGTTATAAACTGTTCAGGAAGGATAGGCAGGGCAGAAAAGGTGGGGGAGTAGCACTGTATGTAAGGGAGCAGTATGACTGCTCAGAGCTCCGGTACGATACTGCAGAAAAACCTGAGTGTCTCTGGATTAAGTTTAGAAGTGTGAGTAACAGGAGTGATGTAGTGGTGGGAGTCTGCTATAGACCACCGGACCAGGGGGATGAGGTGGATGAGGCTTTCTTCCGGCAGCTCGCAGAAGCTACTAGATCGCATGCCCTGGTTCTCATGGGTGACTTTAAATTTCCTGATATCTGCTGGGAAAGCAGAACAGCGGTGCATAGACAATCCAGGAAGTTTTTGGAAAGCGTAGGGGACAATTTCCTGGTGCAAGTGCTAGAGGAGCCAACTGGGGGGGAGCTTTTCTTGACCTGCTGCTCACAAACCGGGAAGAATTAGTAGGGGAAGCAAAAGTGGATGGGAATCTGGGAGGCAGTGACCATGAGTTGGTTGAGTTCAGGATCCTGACACAGGGAAGAAAGGTAAGCAGCAGGATACGGACCCTAGACTTCAGGAAAGCAGACTTCAACTCCCTCAGGGAACAGATGGGTAGGATCCCCTGGGGGACTAACATGAAGGGGAAAGGAGTCCAGGAGAGCTGGCTGTATTTCAAGGAATCCCTGTAGAGGTTACAGGGACAAACCATCCCGATGTGTCGAAAGAATAGTAAGTATGGCAGGCGACCAGCTTGGCTTAATGGTGAAATCCTAGCAGATCTCAAGCATAAAAAAGAAGCTTACAAGAAGTGGAAGGTTGGACATATGACCAGGGAAGAGTATAAAAATATTGCTCGGGCATGTAGGAATGAAATTAGGAGGGCCAAATCGCACCTGGAGCTGCAGCTAGCGAGAGATGTTAAGAGTAACAAGAAGGGTTTCTTCAGGTATGTTGGCAACAAGAAGAAAGCCAAAGAAAATGTGGGCCCCTTAATGAATGAGGGAGGCAACCTAGTGACGGAGGATGTGGAAAAAGCTAATGTACTCAATGCCTTTTTTGCCTCTGTCTTCACGAACAAGGTCAGCTCCCGGACTTCTGTGCTGGGGATCACAACATGGGGAATAGATGGCCAGCCCTCGGTGGAGAAAGAGGTGGTTAGGGACTATTTAGAAAAACTGGACGTGCACAAGTCCATGGGGCCGGATGAGTTGCATCCGAGAGTGCTAAAGGAACTGGCGGCTGTGATTGCAGAGCCATTGGCCATTATCTTTGAAAACTCGTGGCGAACGGGGGAAGTCCCGGATGACTGGAAAAAGGCTGAGGGAACTGGGATTGTTTAGTCTGCAGAAGAGAAGAATGAGGGGGGATTTGATAGCTGCTTTCAACTACCTGAGAGGTAGTTCCAGGGAGGATGGTTCTAGACTATTCTCAGTGGTGGAAGAGGACAGGACAAGGAGTAATGGTCTCAAGTTGCAGGGGTGGGGAGGTTTAGGTTAGATATTAGGAAAAACTTTTTCACTAGGAGGGTGGTGAAACACTGGAATGCGTTGCCTAGGGAGGTGGTGGAATCTCCTCCCTTAGAAGTTTTTAAGGTCAGGCTTGACAAAGCCCTGGCTGGGATGATTTAATTGGGTATAGGTCCTGCTTTTGAGCAGGGGGTTGGACTAGATGACCTCCTGAGGTCCCTTCCAACCCTGATATTCTATGATTCTATGACTCTATGATAAATCCCCCCTCATTCTTCTCTTCCGCAGACTAAACAATCCCAGTTCCCTCAGCCTCTCCTCATAAGTCATGTGTTCCAGTCCCCTAATCATTTTTGTTGCCCTCCGCTGGACTCTTTCCAATTTTTCCACATCCTTCTTGTAGTGTGGGGCCCAAAACTGGACACAGTACTCCAGGTGAGGCCTCACCAATGTCGAATAGAGGGGAAAGATCACATCCCTCGATCTGCTGGCAATGCCCCTACCTATACATCCAAAATGCCATTGGCCTTCTTGGCAACAAGGGCACACTGTTGACTCATATCCAGCTTCTCGTCCACTGTCACCCCTAGGTCCTTTTCTGCAGAACTGCTGCTGAGCCATTCGGTCCCTAGTCTGTAGCAGTGCATGGGATTCTTCCGTCCTAAGTGCAGGACTCTGCACTTGTCCTTGTTGAACCTCTTCAGATTTCTTTTGGCCCAATCCTCTAATTTGTCTAGGGCCCTCTGTATCCTATCCCTACCCTCCAGTGTATATTATATTACTATCTGTTGTTCCTGGTATATTTATTAGGCATAACTGACTCCAGGAATTTGTTTAGTAGTGATTCTTCAGTTATAATAGCAATATCACTAGTTTTTATTGCTTGTATTACAGTGTTCAAGAATCATGGGTATAATTTTAGCAGGCAAATGTGGGTTTTTTTATTGTATTTTTACCATATGTGTTTTCTATGTGTTTATTACTCCCTGTCTTCCTGGCTGCCACGTCGCTGAAGCACTCTTGTAACAGGGAAAATATGGGAATGATAGTTTTATGAAATCAGGGGTTTCTTGTCAGTACATATTTTAAATGAGATACTTACTTGCCAAGAAATTATTTTGTTGCATGAGTTCTTGTGCCTTCGCCTCCAATTTCTCCACAGATTCAAGATGCTGGAAGCGATCCAGTAACACACAGGAGGAGATATTTACCATGAGCTCTGCCAATAGGTTAATCTGCTCAGTCACCGAGTTGTGAAGCATTTTCTCCATCATAGACTCTGAGAAGAGTAAACACATTGGGAACTATTGGTTTCAAGGCAACATATAGAGGTCAGAGCCATGTTTTCTTGTAAATGTATTGTAGAACTATAAAATTATTTGTAAAATATCATTTAAAGGGGAGATTTTCTGAAGTGCCTAGGAAATTGAGGAGCACAAGTACTATGTTGTAGGACTATGCTCCTAAATCCCATAGATGCATAAAGTCCCTCCCTAACTTCACATTCCATTCCAGTGCAGTGAGAATGCTATGGGTATCCCAATTTTGAAAAGATTACCTTGACCATGAGATAAAAGAACAGTGAATTTTATGGGTCAGATTCACCCCTACAGGTACCAATTCCATCCCCTTGCTCTTGTGAGAGCAGATGTACAGGAGAGTGACTACTCATGGGAGAGCCAGAAGAGTTTCCATCTGGGGAGCAAGTCAGATTTGAAGTCCACACAGGACTTCATAAGAGTCATAAGGCAGGGGCTGCCAACACAAAGCCTGTCCTCCAATTTCTACTTGAGCCCAGTTCCAAACCTTGTCCTTGGTGTAACTGGATATCCTTCATCTGGTACTTCTGTGAGGAGGATGAGTGACAGGGATGTATGTGCCTGAAAGCGGGCTTGTACTCCCGTCTTAGACTACTCAGAGGAGAGAGGACAACCTGCTTTGATTCTGCGGCATTTTCTGCCACTATCTTATCTAGCTTTTCTCCAAAGAGGAGAGATCCCGTGAACTCAGAGGAGCACAGGACTTGCTTGGAGAGACCATCCAGGGGCAAAACCACATATGCTTCCTGGCTGTTGACTTGGATGTCTGGCTGAGAATTTCATGGTCGCGAACTTCTCAGGATGCGGGGCGGGGGGGGGGACACAAAAACAAAACAAACGCACAGAAAAAAAAAACCACCACCACATTTGTTGCATTTATCCCAAGTCCTGCTCAGATTTGGAGCCCGAGAGCTCTCCTTCCTCCAAAGAGGAGGAGGCGCCTGAGTCAGAGGATGTTTACCTTTTGGATTTTTTCTTCCCCCTTGTATTCTTCTGGGGCTTTTTTGACCTTTTGGCATGCTTTGCAGGCATTACTACCTGGCTGCAACCAGAGTGTAATCTTCTGTGACTTGGCTTGTGCAGAGTCTAGAGCTCTCTCGAAACCTCTCCACCTAAGTCTTCCCCTTTGGGGTTCCTTGCCTCCTGAGCAGGAGATGGAGTCTCATTATCAGCACTCCCTAATTCAAATTGGGAAGGAGGGGGGCTAGACATGAGCGCTGCTACTCTTCCCAAGGTTCTCAATACCCATTTTAAGATGGGGGGAGGGTGTGACAGCCCTGCTGAGGTCTAATCTGTGGTTCTTAGTCACCCCAGGATTTACAGCCTGGGTAATCTGAATGAAGCCCTCTTCTTTCTCAGAGCCTGTCACTTTTCTGTTCTGTCTTCCCTAGTTGGATTTTCTTCAGTGGAGTCATGGCTATTTGTGGAGGTAGGGGCCCCAACATGCCTGTCCCAGCTGTTTTCAGGTAACTGGGGGAAGGCTGGGCATAATTTATCCTCTGTTGAGCCTTGGAAAACTCCCTCCCCTATAGAGCACCTGTTGGACTTTGCCAACAGAGGAGCTCAGCAGGGAGATACTGCAGGAGAGGTGCTGGGTGGCTGTGACCACAACACTGAACAAACCCTGTACCAGGAAAGAGGCTTGGAAGAAAGAAAAAGCTTGTTACTTCCCCAAAATGGTTAGAAAATCATAAAGGCAGAAGGAAAGGGTGGAAGCAAATGAACTGTCACTTGACTGCTGCCATGGAAGCAGAAGATCTGGCAGCATGCAGGAGAATGAGGTGTGGCCAGCACACACTTGTGCTGCAGCTTGGAACCACCTCCAGAAACTGCAGAGAGTGGATGGGATTAGCTCAGTTGTAACAGAATTGTGGGAGATGCTGGGCTGCAGAAACCCCTGGTCTGGAGGCCCTCCGATCATTAGTGATGTTTGGATCTGGAACTTCACAGCTGGCCTCACTCTAAAATTGAACTTCCACCAAAACCAGGAGTATGAACAACCTCAACCTTTGGAGGAGTTCAGATCTGCAAATATTTTTTTGTGGATTGTGCTAATTATATTGGAGAGAATAATCACAACAATGGGTTTACAGCACGGGGCAATTTTAACTCAAAACAATTCTTACTGCAATTGGATTTAACAGAAACTTGTGAGGAAAGTCTAACACACCCACAAAACTAGCTCATCTCCCAGCGAATAATTATTCACATTTGAGGAGTGAAAAATAGGTACTGGGAAGGCCAATGTGAGCTTCCAGGTTCTTAAAAGTTTTAAAAACAACATTTGAGTGTTTAATCCTTAAAAACATTAGGTGATGAGTTGACTTGGTCAGAGTCATTAACTCATTAACATAAGATTGGGACTCAGTGCACCTGAGTGGTGGCACAGCAGGTATTACAATGGGAAGGCAGAGAAGCAGAAATGCACTGAACAGATCTGGATGGAAGGCAGCACTGTTAGTGAAGAAGAGATGAACAAGGATCAGGAAGAGAGGCAGTTGTGAGATGAGACTGTGACAGATGTACTAAGAAGCAGAAAGCAAACCAGTATCAATGGGATGGATTCAGAAGGAACACAAGCAATGGATCAGGGGTGGGGATACCATACAAATATCTACTATTTTACCCAACAGGAAGGCACAGAAGAAATAATACTATATATATATATATATATATTGGTTTTGTAGCATCTCAGGGGCTAGAATATTCCTAATACTAATAACCTAGCACTAACAAGGTTAAGCATCCATGTATGTCACCAGAGATTTTCCCCCTAGCTGATCTTTAGAAGACCTTATTTTGAATAATACATCATTTTTTAAATTTTCTCTTACAACTTAATCATTTAAATATTTGAGCATGAGAAATATCAACTGACTTGCTATGTGCTTGGAATATTGCATAATTACATGTTTCTGTAAGTGAAAGCAATATTTCACAAGTTGCATAATTTACATGGAACCAACACATCTAAATATATAAAAAGGTAAAATCCTTGGGGAAGTTTCAGAACTTATTAAATAAAATATCCTCTCCTGCATTTTCCTCAAATAATTTAGCAATATTTTCATAAAAATAAAGGGAAGGGTAACCACCTTTCTGTATACAGTGCTATAAAATCCCTCCTGATCAGAGGCAAAACCCTTTCACCTGAAAAGGGTTAAGAAGCTAAGATAACCTTGCTGGCACCTGACCAAAATGATGAGATGAGATACTTTCAAATTGGGAGGAGTGGGAGAGAAACAAAGTGTCTGTCTGTCTGTGTGATGCTTTTGCCGGGAACAGATCAGGAATGCAGTCTCAGAACTTCTGTTAGTTAATAAGTAATCTAGCTAGAAATGCATTAGATTTCCTTTTGTTTAATGGCTGGTTAAATAAGCTGTGCTGGATGGAATGTATATTCCTGTTTTTGTGTCCTTTTGTAACTTAAGGTTTTGCCTAGAGGGATTCTCTGTGTTTTGAATCTGATTACCCTGTAAGGTATTTACCATCCTGATTTTACAAAGGTGATTCTTTTACCTTTTCTTTAATTAAAATTCTTCTTTTAAGAACCTGATTGCTTTTTCATTGTTCTTAAGATCCAAGAGTTTGGGTCTGTGTTCACCTGTACAAATTGGTGAGGATTTTTATCAAGCCTTCCCCAGGAAAGGGGGTGTAGGGCTTGGGGGGATATTTTGGGGGAAGACATCTCCAAGTGGTCTCTTTCCCTGGTCTTCGTTTAACATGCTTGGTGGTGGCAGCATAGGGTTCAAGGACAAGGCAAAGTTTGTACCTTGGGGAAGTTTTTAACCTAAGCTGGTAAAAATAAGCTTAGGGGGTCTTTCATGCAGGTCCCCACATCTGTACCCTAGAGTTCAGAGTGGGGAAGGAACCTTGACAGATACTAAGACAGCAACCTTTGCACAGCTATTTCTGGTACCTACTTTCTGCTTTGTTACTTACCTTAGAGCCACTCCTGTAAGGTCCTGAGTCAATTTTCAATGGCCTTCACCTCTGAGGAGGGACAAAGAACCTTGCAGAATCAGGTACCTTTTCTGCAGATTCTGCTACAGAATCAAATGCCCAAGAAACAGTCCTGATCCCGAGAGGTAATGAGCACTTGCAAGTAGAGCAGGTTGAGAATTTTTCAGTGAAACACTTTCTTGGGTACCTGTTGGAATTTCTGTTCATAACCAGAAAGTGAGGGAAACAGGTGCCCCCCAGAATAGCCCAGTGGTTAAGGCCCTCACCTGGATCAAGTCCCTGCTCCAAACCAGTCAGATTTGAACCTAGGTCTCCCACATGAAAGGTGAGTGCACTCACCAACAGGTTATACAGTCAGTGTTTTCCTCTCTGACCCAATGGATATTTTCCTATTATTCAAAATGGATCAGCACCAACAAGTGAAAGCGAAAGGACTCAAAATTAGGCTGAGCAGGCCCTTGAACCTGGGTTGTCCACATCTCAGATAAGTGCCCTGACCATTGGGCTACTGACTATTCTGTGTGTCTCATGTTTTTACATGAAATATTTCAAAATATCTCATTTTCATTCCAATGTAGAATGGAAACAAATTTCAGACCCTCAAAATTTTTTGTTAAACAGAATTCTTGTTTTACACCCAGCCGCACTTGCCACTCTCATTTGGCTCAACAAAAGTTGTGGGTGTTCAGCTCTTGAAAGGATCAGGCCCATAAGGTGGGAAAGAACTGGATTCAAATTATTTATAAAATAAGGGAATTTCTATTTTAAAAATATTAATCTTTATCTGTTAGTGAAATGGATGGAATTTAATTGTATGGACATGAGGTAAGATGCAGCAAAATTAACTGTGTTTCTTTACAAAAGGATAAATGAGCAAACAATATTAAAAATGTTTGAAACTAAAATGAGATAATGGTAAAATGCACTTTTAGTTTTTATTTAAGTAAGGGCAATGTGAATCATAACCAAGAGTTATTACTGCTAAATTTCAGTCAAACACAAAGTCATGGGGATAATAAATCTTGTGTGTCCATATGCAGATATACCTACCATACTCTTGCAGCTTTCCAATGAGATTCCCCACATCAATATTCAAGTGACTTTCTATGAAGTTCTTTATAAAACTGTTTTGGAGAGCTTCCTAAAGTAAGAGAAATGATTTCCAAGATAGCATCTGTGATAGTCAGAGTTGCTGAATTTTTTTACATACACACACACACACACACACACAAAGAGTCATAGATCTCCCTACTCAGCCATAGATTTCTTCTGTGTGACCTTGGGCATGTCACTTAGTATCTGTGCCTGAGCTCCTCATCTGTAAAATGACCTCACGGAAATACGAGGAGAAATGCACTGAAGATTCTGAGGCAATTAGATACTACATGGATGGGAACCAAGTAAGTGCCTATCACAGATTGATATATCATACCATACATTTCCATCCTCATCTTCATCTTGTTGTTTTCTTTTGTTTCCATTATTAAACCAGCACTGAGATTGTAGGGTTTTCTTAATTGGCTGTTTAAGATCAGCAAAGGGATTAAAAAAAATCTGTTCATGTTGTTTAAAACTCTCCCTGGGGAACTGCTGCCCTAATCAGAGTTGAGAGTTACTGGGAAATGAACTGGCATTTGGTATCTTTCAGCCATTGCTCTCAGTGCAATACGGCCAAAGGTGTGACCCTGCCTTTTCAAACGTACGACAAAGACCCCAAACTCATAACCTGATGTTACGTAGGAATCGTTAGTTAAGTGGAGAATATCGCTAACATCTGCACATACCTTAACTAAGAGTAAAAATATTTATAAAATAATTAAGATGCCCACTATAGAAAACTTTCTATAAACTCAGCTTCAAGATTCCACATTTTAGCTGTCAATAATTTATGGCATTAGTGAGCTAACACCAGGTTTGTATGTCATGGAAGAAAATGTGGCTCCAAAATGGCAGATACACTTCATAATGAGATGCAACTAAAGATTAGGCTTATGGTTCCAACAGCTTTGGGCACCAAAGAACCACTGATAAAAACACCCCCTCCTACGGACAAGCACCTGACAAATCTTTAGTGTATTTGTCCTCACAACACTCTTGTAAGATAGGGCAGTGCTATTATCCCTATTTTACTGATGGGGACCTGAGGCTAAGTGACTTGCACCAGGTCATACTAACAGTCTCTGACAGTGACTAGTAGGCTAGTGCCCTAACCACTGGATTGTACTTCCTCTCCAATTCTGATCCCCTTGATTCAGTATAATAGCTCCATACTCCATGGGAGTTCAGTGGGATTACTCATGGAATAAAGTACTATTCAGCATGAACAAGAACATCAGACTCTGGCCCCTTGTACTTAGCAGATACATGAAAGTATGCACATGCCTAAAATAAGTAACCATACAACCTTATTGTTGTACACCTTTAACCTTCCTCACCCCTTGTTTCCCCAACTCACTGAGTCACATCTATACATTTATTAAAAAGAAAAGGAGTACTTGTGGCACCTTAGAGACTAACCAATTTATTTGAGCATAAGCTTTCGTGAGCTACAGCTCACTTCATCGGATGCATACTGTGGAAACTGCAGAAGACATTATATACACAGAGACCATGAAACAATACCTCGTCCCACCCCACTCTCCTGCTGGTAATAGCTTATGTAAAGTGATCACTCTCCTTACAATGTGTATGATGATCAAGTTGGGCCATTTCCAGCACAAATCCAGGTTCTCTCACCCTCCGCCCCTCCCCCCCCCCCAACAAACTCACTCTCCGGGGGGCAGAGGGTGAGAAAACCTGGATTTGTGCTGGAAATGGCCCAACTTGATCATCATACACATTGTAAGGAGAGTGATCACTTTACATAAGCTATTACCAGCAGGAGAGTGGGGTGGGACGAGGTATTGTTTCATGGTCTCTGTGTATATAATGTCTTCTGCAGTTTCCACAGTATGCATCTGATGAAGTGAGCTGTAGCTCACGAAAGCTCATGCTCAAATAAATTGGTTAGTCTCTAAGGTGCCACAAGTACTCCTTTTCTTTTTGCGAATACAGACTAACACGGCTGTTACTCTGAAATCTATACATTTATTGTAAATTGGCTAGGGAAGAGACCTTTCCTTTTGCTTGTTCTGTAAAACACAACATTTTGGAGCACTGCATTATTAACAGTCGTACAAACAATATTATCTGGAAAATAGCATCTTCAGTTTCCATATTCATTGTCTCAATTTCTATATCTCATTTGCTCAGTTTCCAAGAAAAAGGACTAACAATTAGCTCCACGAGGCCTTTCAGGGATCACAAGTAACATTCCTTCATTGAATCTTAATTAACAATTCTATTGTTGATGCATGAGCATCAGTTTATTCTTCCACAGCTTAATGGCTCTGCAGATGGTGAAGAGTAAAAAGTGCCAAAAGTACATTTTAATGACTAAAGAAAGAAGATATGACTTGGAAACAGACAGGAAAAACTGTTAACCAGGTGCTACATTTAAGCAGTCACTGCTATTGTTGCATTTTAAATTTCCTCCATTGTCCCTGTGAGACCTGATCAATTACATTGGGGAAGACAATTATGAGAATTAAGCAAGTTCAAGCTGTAAAGAGTATTTAAAAACTTGCCAATTGTCTTAGATTAATGTTTCTCAGCTGCAGTCCGCGGACCCCAAGGGGTCCCCAAACATACTCCGGGGGTCCGTGGGCCCCACTGATCAACTCCTCTCTCTCTCTCCCAGCACCTCCTGCATGCCAGGGAACAGCTGTTCAGCAGCGTTCAGGAGGCGCTGGGAGACAGGGTGAGGAGCAGAGATGGAGTGCGCTCAGGGGAGGAGGCGGAAAGAGGTGTGGAAGAGGAGGGGGAGGGGTGGAGTGGGGGTAGGGCCTGGGGCTGAGTGGGAGGCTTGGGGGCCCCCAAAAATTTTTAAATCAAAATGGGGGTCCTCAGGTTGCTAAAGTTTGAGAATCGCTGCCTTCGGTAAGTGACTGTTCGCCATTGTACTATTCATAGTATTTCCAATATCACATGGTAATACTGCAGACAGGAAGGTAACTACTCATTCTAGCTACTTTAAAATTGAAAAGATTTTCAGGACCACCCCATTGTAGATCTATAATCTAAACTTTAGCAGGGTTTACTGTCACAGACATACTGTCTTCAAGTGCCACTCATAAGAAAAACTCATATGTCTGTGCTGACTGTACCACCACCGCTATCCTGCAGAATTTCTGGTAATTCCTCCTCCTGAGAGCCAGGATCTTTGTAAAGGCTGATCCTGAACTCCATTTCCTATCGTGATCTAGTATTTCTAGAATTACCACTTCTTTACAGGCTACTTTAATTCTTCAATTATTTGTTCCTGTGGATAGTATTGGAAAGTAGGAAGTCATCGACAATTCACCAACCTGGAGCTGATTGACCATGAGGAAGTTTTCACTGCTCTTAAAAACCTCAGACATCCTTAGCCATGCCTCAGAATAAATTTTCAGGTTGTCCACAAAACCAAATGTGTGATTAGCCTAAAGGAAGAAATGAAGCCAAGTGAAATGAAAACTGCACACAGTAATTCCTGTGGAAACAGGAGCAACTTGGGTGGTTCAGATCTCCTGAAAATCCTCTGCATGTCAACTTTAATTGTCAGAAGTAAATGCATTGTGTTTCCTTTCATCTTCAAAGGAAAACAAAAATTCAGAGACTAACAAATCACAGAAAAGGCTTCCTGCTGTGTTTATGTTTCCCACATGAAGAGTAATAATATACAATTTATTTTTATATACTGCCTTTCATACATGGTACCACAAAATACTTTAGTGAGAGAGCCAATCAAAAAATAAAAGAGGTTCAAATTAAAGCCTCTCTCTTGATCACAGCACCGCCTATTTGGGAGGAATAAGTGGAATATCTGGATGCAACCTACAGTTCCTTCAACCCTCAGGACAATTTTGGTGCTGATTGAGTCAGGGAGATCTAGCAAGGTCCAGTAAGGAAGAAGGCAGAATTAGGAACCTTCTCATTTGACTGTAGGGGGTAGCAGCCAAGTCCTTTCCTTCTGCCCTCACCAAAGGATGGACTCTGAATGACAGAATAGTGAATAATGCACATTCTAGTGTGAATTTTTAGAAAGTCTGTGGTAAAAACTGGTAAACGTTCAGTTTTCACAAACATGGGTGGTTTCTCCAAATATACATGAATCATGAATAACATGACTTCACAGTCACAATGACTCAGCATCAATGATTTTATTCACAAAAGGATCAGCAGAAGTGTAGTATTTGGTCAAGCTAAGAAGCCTGATTAAATAATAAGGAATAAAAGTTAAACATAACAAACAGACTGGAAAATAAAAACAACTGAAAGAACATATTCCATCTGAAATCACTGCTGTGGGGCCAAATCTTGTGTCCCACTGCCATGCTTTAAACACTAGACTATGCTTCCTCTCAACTATCTTTAAACATCTGTCTTATTTTCCCCTTGCCTAATAGATTAGGAATCTACAGCTCAAGGTTAGAGAATGCTGTGATATCAATTTTGCTTAAGTTAATATCATAGCCGTCATAACTGTTTTTAGGAACCAGACCTCTTCATTATGCTCTAATGATGGTGGTAGGGTAGTCATGTACAGCATTCCCCAGCAAAAAAGAGCTTCTGCACTGAGTTGCAAATTAGAATTGGGGGTAGATTTATTCTAATATTTCCTGTCAAAAGTGCAGAACTTTGGCACAGTCCCGCACCATTTAAGTGCCTTCTACAAAGACATTCAGATAAACTCTGGAAGTGTAAAGCGACAGGAGATGCCTGCCTAAGCAGCAAAAAAAAAAAAAAAAAAAAAAAAAACATAGAAAAGGTCACTGGTGACCCATTCCCCACACCAGCTGTGCAGGAGGTGCTAGGATGGCCACTGGCAGCCAACTACATTTCCCTCTGGCAATATTAAGTCTTTAGAGAGGGGATGCTGGTGGACAGTTTGGGAATAAGATCTTCTGATAGGGGCCACAAGGGCTTCATTACAAGTAGGAAAGTGGGTAGAGAGGGATGCTTATCACTGGGACATATGTAGCTTAATAAACCCTGAAGATTCAGGTTCAATTCAGAATAAAGGAAGGGTTAAAAATTTAGACTAGGCCCAAACTTTAAGTCCCAGTTCACCATTTTCTACTTAAAAACTAACAGAGAAAGTGTATAGACTGTTAAGAACTGCTTGGCTGGTGTGTGGTTATTGTGCCTTTAAGACCTGGAAAATTGTGAAGGAAGAGTTCAGTGGAGAGTCTCCTCAGAGGTAAGTAGATGTATCTAAAGAATGAAAACAGCTGTATTATACGTGGGGCTTGTAGCACTGCCTATTACTACCCCTGCCTGATAATTCCCATTATAAAGCCTTGTTTAAAGGTCCATATAACTTTGCCAAACTTTAACCACTTAGGCTGAAATTTTCCATGACAAGTGTCTGCCGCGGGGCTGATTTTTTGGGGGGGAAACGTCAACCAAAAGGGTTCAGCTATTTCTTAGAAAAAAGTTGGGCAAAATTTCCTCTGTGTCAAAAAAGATTGTTCACCTTTCCTTTAGAAAGCTCAACAGCCTCCCCATGCCCTGGAGCAAGAACATGAAATTGGGCAGGGGCTGGCCTTTGTGTCAGGGGTATGCCTTTTACTGTCCCTGGGAAAATCTGCCCCAAATTTAGCCAAGTTAAAATCCTTTTGAAACAAAACAGTTTGCACAAGCTCAGTAAAGACTTGCTAGCGCTTCATAGCTCCCTGACAATCCTATCTACACTTAGCACGCTCCATCCCAGGACCGCAAGAGGCCGAGAATGCAACGTGTGCTGGACAGCAGCTTTGGTTAAGGCTGGAGACTTGAATTCCACCAAAAGTCCTCTCTGGTATTGCCTTCAGACTCACCCTTTTATAAACCTCCTAGTTTTGTGAATAAGGTGAAGCTAGAAACATCCTTTTGAGGTTATTTGTCAGCCTGTTAAAACATTTCATTGTAATATAATTTTTCATCATGAAGGGAATTGAAACAAATGTGTTTTTTTTTTCAAATGCCAAACTTCACGAGACAACCCAATTAAAGTTGTAGAATAAGAACCTCCTTTATCTTATTATGAAGGCTTGATATTTATAAAGAAAGGCTTTGCCTTTCATATTAAGGATTTGTGAGCAAGGCGGCAGGAATCCAAAAACAGGATGAATTTGTCAGACGTGTTTTCTTACTTTTACTTCTGAATTGTATTGTTACATACATTCTGTTTTAATCGGAAAAATTTGAAAAAAAATCTTTCAATGGCTATAAACTTCTTAAATGTAACATCTCTTTCTTTAAACTATCATCCTAAATGGAGATGCAATAATATGGCAAGAAAGACACATTGCCTCTGATGAGCCAATCAAGAATCAGAGATGCATGCTTTCTGATTGGCTCAGAATTGAACAAAAATTTCCATTGAACTTAGCTGATGTCAGTCGGCATATAGTCATTTATTGTGTGTGTGAACTTGACTGGTCAATATTGATTTAAACCTCAGGATTGTTTATTTATCACGGGTAGAAAGCAAATTTAATAACTTATTGTAAGAATGGTTGTCAGTAATCTTGAGATGAGATATTCCATTTTATGAAACAAAACATGAAAATTATCCTGAAATGTAAACAGATTTTAATGCTACCAGTCTTTGTAGCATGTACCTAGCTACCCCTGGGGAATAGTAGTTGAATGGGTACAATCCTGCAGTCCATGTTAGGGGAAAACTTGCACCTCTACTTCAATGGCACTTTTGCCTAAGTAAAGGCTGCAGGATTGGACTCAATACCAATATTTAGGATATTTGTTGATAATTTAGTTTTACTTAATTTCCATAGGGTATGATAATTAATAAGACTGTGCAACAGGAACAGTAAAGATGGATTTGATGGAGGCATCTACTGCTAGTTCCATGTTTACAAATAAACAGATAATTTATCATTGATAACTTGGTGAGTCTAGCATTTATTTTTACAAGACATCTTGAATGAGCTGATGGAACTGTCTGAGGTCCAAGCATGTTAATAGATTTATTGGGCTATAATATCTGATAGAATCTGTGTAGTTACAGAAGATGAAAAAAACAAAGTAAAATTGTCTCATTGAAGATAACTTGACAGTCTCAGTGCTGTTACTGAGTAGACTTCGTTTCACTTAAGATCTAGACTAGGATTCAACATGTGCCGAAAGATGTAGCTGTCTTATCATGGATCCCATTAAGATAGTGGCTGTGGCATACTAATTGGCAAAATAACTTGGAAATCTCTACAATGCATTATTCTTGGTGTCACTGTAAAGCAGAATGCAATTCTGTATACAGAGTTTTATCACCACTTACAGTTCACACCTGTAAAAATCAAAAGAGCACCTTCTTTTTTTAAATCAGCCTTAAGTTTTAAAATTAATTATATTCAACTCAGCAGACTAAGGGAGATATAGCCTGTCACCCAAACTAAGTTCTTCATTTTAATTGTAAACTAAGAAACCACAAGAAGTGTTATTTTTGATTCACAAAGGAGTATTGTGAAGTTAACGTGTAGTTCTAACGTTTATCATTTCAGTTAGATTTTAACATCTTACTTTTTAGAGTAAAAGTCAGAACATTGTACTGATATATGTTTACCATGGAAAACACTATCATTAAAAATATTTTGTATACCATTATCAAGCAGTAATGCTTTATTTCACATTTTAAATGGACTTAAATTACCGTTCCTGTAATAATTAAGATTTCATAACAAGCATCATATTTGCAAGGTAAATACAAATATTTCCTCTGACCTCCAAGCCCTTTTAAAAATAGATCATAATACTTATTACTTATTTGTATTGCAATAGTGCCTAAGAGCCTTTGTCACGGACCCCCTACTGTGAGAGGCACTGTACAAGCATAGAACAAAAACAGTGTCTGTGAACACGACTATAAACTCTTTGGGATTGGGACTATTAAATACAGGATACCTGCCAAGTAACAACCTTAGAATTTTTCGTCATATAAGCAGTCACCAATGTCATCAGCTAACCAGGTATTTGTACAGTATAGGCAGGAAAATTCATAAGAGTTGTCTTAACACCACCCTCCTCCTTGCCACTCCCCTATGCCACAAGATTAAATTAGGTGAACTAAAGGAACAATTCCACTAGTTGAGCCAATTGTGAGTATATGAGCATATCTAACATACTTCCATTTAGTAGAGGGATATGACAGACATACCATGTACTGCACAGACAAGGGTGGGATGTTCAAAAGTGCCTAAGAGAGTTAAGCACTCAAATTCTGTTGACTTTCAGTGGGATTCCTGACTCCATTTGAAAACCCCACCCATCATCTATAATTCAGAGTTGGTACTGTTTTGTAGCACAATTAAGCCTCATATGCACTGGCCAGGAAAACCATATGAGCAGATCTATAGTCGTGATTACATTTTAGCATGGTGAAGGAGAGGAATGAAGCAGCAGGAAAAAAAAACCCAGCTATGCTCAATAAGGTCTTTTCTTCAAGGATTAGTATTTGTAACAATAAAGTAAAATAAGTTAATGGAATCAAAAAGAAAACATAGAAGCACCCAAGCCTGGATTTTAACCCAGTCCATTGATCTGAGGTGTACACCCTATCTTCCCAAAGGCTTTAGTACAGTACCACCTAGAAGCCCTAGTCATGGACCTAGACTCCATTGTGCTAGGCACTGTACAAACACAGAACTAGCAGATGATCCCTCATGCAGCCTTTCCTGTGAGCAGCTGTGCAAAAGGAGGGGGAAGTGGGGCAGAAGTTAACCCTTACTCACCAAGGACTTACCTAGGGCCCCTGCACTCTGACACTGCAGGCTCACTACAACACTTTTAACATGGTTTTCCTGGCTCACTTGAACAGGGACTGCAAAACTTTGGGCCAAGTTCTCTTCATTGACACTGATGCAAACTCACTGAAGTAAATGGAGTAAATTGAAACACAAATACTACTAAAGAACAGGAGTACTTGTGGCACCTTAGAGACTAACCAATTTATTTGAGCATAAGCTTTCGTGAGCTACAGCTCACTTCATCGGATGCATACTGTGCAAAGTGTAGAAGATCTTTTTATACACACAAAGCATGAAAAAATACCTCCCCCCACCCCACTCTCCTGCTCTAATAGCTTATCTAAAGTGATCACTCTCCTTACAATGTGTATGATAATCAAGGTGGGCCATTTCCAGCACAAATCCAGGGTTTAACAAGAACGTCTGGGGGGGGGGTTAGGAAAAAACAAGGGGAAATAGGTTACCTTGCATAATGACTTAGCCAGTCTCTATTCTAAGTTAATTGTATCCAATTTGCAAATGAATTCCAATTCAACAGTCTCTCGCTGGAGTCTGGATTTGAAGTTTTTTTGTTGTAATATCGCAACTTTCATGTCTGTAATCGTGTGACCAGAGAGATTGAAGTGTTCTCCGACTGGTTTATGAATGTTATAATTCTTGACATCTGATTTGTGTCCATTTATTCTTTTACATAGAGACTGTCCAGTTTGACCAATGTACATGGCAGAGGGGCATTGCTGGCACATGATGGCATATATCACATTGGTGGATGTGCAGGTGAACGAGCCTCTGATAGTGTGGCTGATGTTATTAGGCCCTGTGATGGTGTCCCCTGAATAGATATGTGAGCACAGTTGGCAACGGGCTTTGTTGCAAGGATAGGTTCCTGGGTTAGTGGTTCTGTTGTGTGGTATGTGGCTGCTGGTGAGTATTTGCTTCAGGTTGGGGGGCTGACTGTAGGCAAGGACTGGCCTGTCTCCCAAGATTTGAGAGGGTGTTGGGTCATCCTTCAGGATAGGTTGTAGATCCTTAATAATGCGTTGGAGGGGTTTTAGTTGGGGGCTAAAGGTGACCGCTAGTGGCGTTCTGTTATTTTCTTTGTTAGGCCTGTCCTGTAGTAGGTGACTTCTGGGAACTCTTCTGGCTCTATCAATCTCTTTCTTCACTTCCGCAGGTGGGTATTGTAGTTGTAAGAATGCTTGATAGAGATCTTGTAGGTGTTTGTCTCTGTCTGAGGGGTTGGAGCAAATGCGGTTGTATCGCAGAGCTTGGCTGTAGACAATGGATCGTGTGGTGTAGTCAGGGTGAAAGCTGGAGGCATGTAGGTAAGTATAGTGGTCAGTAGGTTTCCGGTATAGGGTGGTGTTTATGTGACCATCGTTTATTAGCACTGTAGTGTCCAGGAAGTGGATCTCTTGTGTGGACTGGACCAGGCTGAGGTTGATGGTGGGATGGAAATTGTTGAAATCATGGTGGAATTCCTGAAGAACTTCTTTTCCATGGGTCCAGATGATGAAGATGTCATCAATATAGCGCAAGTAGAGTAGAGGCGTTAGGGGACGAGAGCTGAGGAAGCGTTGTTCTAAGTCAGCCATAAAAATGTTGGCATACTGTGGGGCCATGCGGGTACCCATGGCAGTGCCGCTGATCTGAAGGTATACATTGTCCCCAAATGTAAAAATAGTTATGGGTAAGGACAAAGTCACAAAGTTCAGCCACCAGGTTAGCTGTGACATTATCGGGGATAGTGTTCTTGACGGCTTGTAGTCCATCTTTGTGTGGAATGTTGGTGTAGAGGGCTTCTACATCCATAGCGGCCAGGATGGTGTTATCAAGAAGATCACTGATGGATTATAGTTTCCTCAGGAAATCAGTGGTGTCTCGAAGGTAGCTGGGAGTGCTGGTAGCGTAGGGCCTGAGGAGGGAGTCTACATAGCCAGACAATCCTGCTGTCAGGGTGCCAATGCCTGAGATGATGGGGCATCCAGGATTTCCAAGCTTATGGATCTTGGGTAGTAGACAGAATATCCCAGGTCGGGGTTCCAGGGGTGTCTGTGCGAATTTGATCTTGTGCTTTTTCAGGGAGTTTCTTGAGCTAATGCTCAAGAGTTACCAAAAGAAACTACAGCATCTGTCAAGAATTGTAACATTCATAAACCAGTTGCAGAACACTTCAATCTCTCTGGTCACACGATTACAGACATGAAAGTTGCAATATTACAACAAAAAAATTTCAAATCCAGACTCCAGCGAGAGACTGTTGAATTGGAATTCATTTGCAAATTGGATACAATTAACTTAGGCGTGAATAGAGACTGGGAGTGGCTAAGTCATTATGCAAGGTAACCTATTTCCCCTTGTCTTTTCCTACCCCCTCCCCCCGATGTTCTTGTTAAACCCTGGATTTGTGCTGGAAATGGCCCACCTTGATTATCATACACATTGTAAGGAGAGTGATCGCTTTAGATAAGCTATTACCAGCAGGAGAGTGGGGCGGGGGAGGTATTTTTTCATGTTTTGTGTGTATAAAAAGATCTTCTACACTTTCCGCAGTATGCATCCGATGAAGTGAGCTGTAGCTCACGAAAGCTTATGCTCAAATAAATTGGTTAGTCTCTAAGGTGCCACAAGTACTCCTTTTCTTTTTGCGAATACAGACTAACACGCTTGTTACTCTGAAACCTGACAAATACTACTGTTATTTTTTATGTGCAGTGGGAGCAGGATGAACATATTGGGGAAATAACCCTGCCAGTTTTCTTAAAGGAAACACTTCCCATTGTTTCTACCATCCATATTGAGTACAGACATTTGATTTATTCATTTCCTTAGATACTCACCTTTTCTATCACCATGTTAAACGTTTTGCTGTTGGGGGTGTACAGTATCTTCCCATGTAACAGGGGCTTCAGAAAGGTCCACACCAAAGCCCCATTAGGTAACTGTAAAATTTCCTGATAAAGCTGCAAGCAAAATGGAGCTGTGGTAAAAGAGAGAGAAACAGAGAGAGTGATCATATTTAAGAGATATGATGATTTATTCAGCAACATAATGCCTATACACATTAACTTAGGGCTTGGCCTCTGTAAGGTGCTGAAAACCCTCAATTCTCACTGAACCATCACTTCAGCTCTTTGGAGAGATGTAGTTCATTCACCAAGTGCTTGAACCTGTGAGGAGCTGGGGATCCACAACTCCCAGATAAGCTGAGAACAATCATCCCCCAAAGAGATCAGAATCTTAGGGCATGTCTACACTACAGTCCTAAGTCAACCTATGTTACGTTGACTTACAGCCACTGCAGTAATTACACACTACCCTCCTTCCGCCGGTGGTGCGCGTCTTTCCCAGGAATGCATGAAGCTGTGAAATTGACAAGACAGCCAATATAAGTAACACAGGCACCCTAACTACACTGACATAAGCACTACACCTCTCGTGGAAGTGGAGTTAGCATGCTGATGTAGAAGAGCACTTACTTCGGCGGGAGGAAGGCTGTATTGTGTACACTGACATAATTAGGTCGTTGTAAGCTGCCTTATGTCAACCGAATTGTGTAGTGTAGACCAGGTCTTAGTAAAAACACTGCATACACTGCACCTATCCTAAAAGCTGTATTGGTATATTACAGTTTTGGAGTCAAAGTACACAGGCAAAACAAACATAAAATAAATGCTGAGGGAAGATTCACTGCTGTAAATTCTCATACAGATCAAAAGTTCTTTAAAGAATAAAAGAGACTAGCACCACCAATTATAGACCAATGAGGGATTTATAATAGTCTGATCATTGTTTTCATACTCAAGAGAAGGCGAGCATAGTTCTAATCAGCAGCTATACACCTTCTTACTTGTGGAACTTTCTTAGGCCATTCAATGAAAACTGTCTTTTCTATTTGACAAGACAGCTTTTGGGTGACAGTGAAATGTCTACTGGCTTCTTCATCAAGAAAGGTAGCACAGCCTATTTCAGAAAGCTGCAGATAGATGCAAATGTGGAACTGAACTGTAGGATGTTTAATTCATTTTTTAAACCTATCTATATTTCATCTGCCTAGCTGAAAAATCCATTCCCCTAACCCAAGTAAAATTTGGTAGTCAAGCATGTTAAGATGGATGTATATTCTTAATAACCTCATTGTGAGCCATGGCCCTCATCCTGCAAGAAGGAACATGTGGACAGACTCCCCACTGAAGTCAAGGGGCTCCTTTTCGCAGGATCAGGTCTAAATTTCTATGCTTAGTTTACATTGGGTATTTTGGTGACTAGTAGATTTAGAAATATTTAGTAATATTTTGTAAAAAGAAAAGGAGTACTTGTGGCACCTTAGAGACTAACCAATTTATTTGAGCATGAGCTTTCGTGAGCTACAGCTCACTTCATCAGATGTTTACCGTGGAAACTGCAGCAGACTTTATATACACACAGAAATCATGAAACAATACCTCCTCCTACCCCACTGTCCTGCTGGTAATAGCTTATCTAAAGTGATCAACAGGTGGGCCATTTCCAGCACAAATCCAGGTTTTCTCACCCTCCACCCCCCACACAAATTCACTCTCCTGCTGGTGCTAGCCCATCCAAAGTGACAACTCTTTACATAATCAAGTCGGGCTATTCCCTGCATAGATCAAGGTTTTCTCACATCCCCCCCACCCCCATACACACACAAACTCACTCTCCTGCTGGTAATAGCTCATCTAAACTGACCACTCTCCAGGTTTAAATCCAAGTTAAACCAGAACATCTGGGGGGGGGGGGGGTAGGAAAAAACAAGAGGAAACAGGCTACCTTGCATAATGACTTAGCCACTCCCAGTCTCTATTTAAGCCTAAATTAATAGTATCCAATTTGCAAATGAATTCCAATTCAGCAGTTTCTCGCTGGAGTCTGGATTTGAAGTTTTTTTGTTTTAAGATAGCGACCTTCATGTCTGTGATTGCGTGACCAGAGAGATTGAAGTGTTCTCCGACTGGTTTATGAATGTTATAATTCTTGACATCTGATTTGTGTCCATTTATTCTTTTACGTAGAGACTGTCCAGTTTGACCAATGTACATGGCAGAGGGGCATTGCTGGCACATGATGGCATATATCACATTGGTGGATGTGCAGGTGAACGAGCCTCTGATAGTGTGGCTGATGTTATTAGGCCCTGTGATGGTGTCCCCTGAATAGATATCTGAATAGATATCTATTCAGGGGACACCATCACAGGGCCTAATAACATCAGCCACACTATCAGAGGCTCGTTCACCTGCACATCCACCAATGTGATATATGCCATCATGTGCCAGCAATGCCCCTCTGCCATGTACATTGGTCAAACTGGACAGTCTCTACGTAAAAGAATAAATGGACACAAATCAGATGTCAAGAATTATAACATTCATAAACCAGTCGGAGAACACTTCAATCTCTCTGGTCACGCAATCACAGACATGAAGGTCGCTATCTTAAAACAAAAAAACTTCAAATCCAGACTCCAGCGAGAAACTGCTGAATTGGAATTCATTTGCAAATTGGATACTATTAATTTAGGCTTAAATAGAGACTGGGAGTGGCTAAGTCATTATGCAAGGTAGCCTGTTTCCTCTTGTTTTTTCCTACCCCCCCCCCCCCTCCCCTGAATAGATATCTGAATAGATATCTATTCAGGGGACACCATCACAGGGCCTAATAACATCAGCCACACTATCAGAGGCTCGTTCACCTGCACATCCACCAATGTGATATATGCCATCATGTGCCAGCAATGCCCCTCTGCCATGTACATTGGTCAAACTGGACAGTCTCTACGTAAAAGAATAAATGGACACAAATCAGATGTCAAGAATTATAACATTCATAAACCAGTCGGAGAACACTTCAATCTCTCTGGTCACGCAATCACAGACATGAAGGTCGCTATCTTAAAACAAAAAAACTTCAAATCCAGACTCCAGCGAGAAACTGCTGAATTGGAATTCATTTGCAAATTGGATACTATTAATTTAGGCTTAAATAGAGACTGGGAGTGGCTAAGTCATTATGCAAGGTAGCCTGTTTCCTCTTGTTTTTTCCTACCCCCCCCCCCCCCAGATGTTCTGGTTTAACTTGGATTTAAACCTGGAGAGTGGTCAGTTTAGATGAGCTATTACCAGCAGGAGAGTGAGTTTGTGTGTGTATGGGGGTGGGGGGGATGTGAGAAAACCTTGATCTATGCAGGGAATAGCCCGACTTGATTATGTAAAGAGTTGTCACTTTGGATGGGCTAGCACCAGCAGGAGAGTGAATTTGTGTGGGGGGTGGAGGGTGAGAAAACCTGGATTTGTGCTGGAAATGGCCCACCTGTTGATCACTTTAGATAAGCTATTACCAGCAGGACAGTGGGGTAGGAGGAGGTATTGTTTCATGATTTCTGTGTGTATATAAAGTCTGCTGCAGTTTCCACGGTAAACATCTGATGAAGTGAGCTGTAGCTCACGAAAGCTCATGCTCAAATAAATTGGTTAGTCTCTAAGGTGCCACAAGTACTCCTTTTCTTTTTGCGAATACAGACTAACACGGCTGTTCCTCTGAAACCTAATATTTTGTAGTAATTTTCATCTTCAGTGTACTGTACTGTAGAAACATTAAGTAATGTCTTTAGTAGAGCAGAGCGAGTAATTGATTTTTTTAATTTTGGTGGCGAACCAAAAAAATTCTAAAAACCATTCTAACCAAAACTAAGCTTTTGTTTTTTCTCCCCAAACAAACAAAAAAATTGATTTGAAACTAAATGTCAAAACAAATCATTTCAACAATTCCCAAGAAATGTAAGGTTTTTCAGCAGAAACTATTTGCTGTATTTGACCTGAATTCACAAATAGTTTCAGTACCTGCCAAAAAATTTTAACAAAAATTTCACTCAGCTCTAGTTACACCACCTCTGCTAGGGAGACAAATGTTATTATTTGCATTTTACAAAGGCAGACTGAATTAGCAATGTGAAGTGACCTGCCCAAAACCAAGAAGTGAGTGTCAGAGCAGGATTGTAACCAAGGAGTTTCTAGACCCCAGTCCTTTGTCCAGATCATTCCTCCACAATCTCCCTTTAAGAAATTAGTCCCCTCTAAACAAGATCTGTAACTGGAGAAAAATTAACAAGTGCTCAAAGGTGGCCAGGCCAGAGTGATGGTATGATGAGCATATGGAGGACTGTAGCTAACCTTTAGACGAGAACTTTTATGGAAGTGTTGTCCAGTTGTTGGACTATAAGACTATAAGGCAAGTTCAGTAGTGAGCACACAGGACTGGAAGCCAGGGCCACTGAGATTTATAAGGAGGGGGAAAGTGGGCAGGAGGGGTAAGGACCCATACACAATCCCCTGTGCAGCCTCTCTGCAACTCCACTATTAGTAGTGGAAGGACAAGCAGAGACTATGTGACTGGTACTCCCTGCCTGTGTGAGTGGCAGGGCTTGGGAAAAGCTCTGACTCCATGTTCAGTGTGCCAGCTTGAACAGCTGAGTCCAGACAAGATGTTGCAATCTTCTAGTCACAGAGCCAGAAGCAGATATTTTTCCCATCACCACCACCCCTCCCCGGGGAGCAACAATGGAATCATGCCTCTCTGAGTTACAATTCCTTTCCTGGAAGATCACAGAAATTAATCTTGATGAGTCAAATATTGGTGTAGGGGTGTGTGATAGGTCTAGAAAGCAGTCTCATACACATGATAGAAGAATAAAAGCAGGGTGCAGATAACTTGGAATATTAACTCTAATGGTAGCCAACAATTCAACTACAAGAAAAGACAAAAGTTATTCTTCTCTGGTTGTATTCAGAGGCTTAAGGATTTTATCATAAAATACCACAACACCAAGTTCACAAAATACGAGTATATAACTATAGATTTGCAACCTTGTATCTAATAATGTATGTAATTTTGAACATTCAATAAACTTCCAATATATATGACCTGCCTGAGACAGGGGAGTCATTTATTGTTGTTAAATGCAAGAATACAAAATAACTTGAATTGCTTGTCACTTGTCTCCATAATCATTTCTGTGTAATAAAACCTTTCATCAAATCATTCCTTGTGTTCAGGATTGCAATGTCAGCTAGCTGAAATGCCAGTTAATATATCAACATTCCATTTAAGAGGAAAAGGTTTAGAATGCATAGCAAACTCTGAATGAGAGTACGTATATATGCAACTTGTGATTGATGTTTCCCTTACTTGAGTCTTCGGGAATGCTGTATTTTGCCATATCATCTTCCAAGAGCTCAGTGATCCTGGGCATGTCAATGAACATGTTGGTGTTGCTGAAGAACGAGGATTCTGCTTTACAGACTGCCCTTATTAAAGCCTGAAGGGATCCAACAATGGAACTTCTAGATTTCCCACCCTGTAAGAACTAGAACAACAATTACTAAGGAATGGAGTCCCAATTACAACACAATTGCCCTGAACTATCCTGTCATAACTTTCATAGCTGCAGTAGTAGTTCAGATGTTCTTCCCCATTACTGCATCCAAAGAGGTCAACAAAATGACAGTTTTCAGATTGTCTACAAGAACGGATGCATGTTGTGCTCTCTTCTGTTCTCATGACCATCTTTGTCAGGGAAAGATAGCGCCACTTTAATGGCCAGAATACTCTGTGAAAGACGTTAGTATAATGTACTACTTTAACCTTTCGAAAATGTCATATTTTCATGGCTTGACTGGACAGAAAAAGAATGGAAATATCAGGACCATCAGATTGCAGACCCCTGGATTACCTTGTCATTTTCCATACACTCTGCTTCCCTCAACAAAAACAGAAGTGGGATTGAGCGCATTACTCTTCTCTCACACATTATAAAGATAGCAACAACAAAAATAAGAATCTTTTTACATGATGGGAATGTCTTCCGTGAAAACGGGCCTGCTACAAAGAAACAGTTGTACTTTGTTCAAAATATTAAAGTGCAGTTGTACTTTCAAAATATACATACACCAGGACCAGATTTAATAAAGAACATACCATTTTACACAATCATTTTTCAATTAAATCATCCCTCTTTACTGAAGAAAGATAGATTTTTATTGTCGTCAGTCCTATAGAACAGATGCTGTTCTGGGAGACTGATCTGACTGCTTATGCTTATAGCTTATGCACCTTCAACTGTGTTGTTAACCAAGTTCCAACAACAGCCGACCTGTGCAATTGCAGTTTTCAAATTATGTGCTCACAATTGTGCAATCCCACTGAGGGTTACATGGTTGCATAATTGTAACTGAGGACATAACTGGATGACAGTTGGGCTGCAAAGGTGTAACTAAAACAAGCATTTGGCCTGCCTGAAATGTATCATTATTGAAGATACCCATGTCAGAAAGAACCTAGCTAGATTTTCAGATCTCAGGTTGAGTTTACAAGACTAGAGGTTGGGGGGAAAATACTTAATCTGATAAACTGAACATGTTTAATATTGAAATCACTGGGACACAACCAGTGTGAAACATGATTTTTAGAAAGTCAATCTTCAAAGCAGAACTTCACTTTAAGAATGTAATCGGTTATGGTCAACTTGGAGGCTGTACCTTTCGAAAAACTTTTTAAATTAAATACATCAATCAACAAAGTGAAAGAAGCATATTCACAGATCTAGAGGAAGTATAACGAGTACTAGTTAAGAACTCAGTACTCACTACCTCTTATATAGCACTTTCATCCATAGATCTCAAAAGAATTTGCTGGCACGAACATTCACTGAAAGAAAATTTTATGTATTGCAGAATATACAAAGGCAAAGAATTAGAAATTAATATCATGATTCTTTGCATTGGAATCGTGTTTCTAAGCACACCCAATCAGGGAAGAGAAACATACTAACCATTTAATCACCCAAGGACCCAATCAAAATACTTTGCATTTAAAATCCTGAATACTCATAACAAACTGTTTGTGAGTGACAGAGAAATGATTCAGTGAATGATTTTAATCTGCAAATTAACTTGCAAAAAATCATGATCAGTTCACCAACCAAAAAAAAAAAGTGATTTTTCTCCAATAAATTATCCATTACAAAATATTCCCCCAGTGCACTTTAGAACAGAAAGCAGCTCAGTATTTCAATCACTAGAGTAAAAATCCAGCAGGAAGGCAACACAGGAGAGATGGAAAGTGTCTCAGGATATGCCCCAGGGTTATATTTGCCATTACCCAGGGCTACAAACTTGGCCAGTGTGGATGAGCTGAGAAGTGAACAAAATAATCAAGGGTAAAAGGGCATATACTATAAAGTAGCAGAGCCTACAAAGCCTGAGAATGAATGGAAGATTAAGATAAATAACTTTTCTCCTGGTACATAAAGGAACAAAAGGTCAGTAATGTAGACAGAAGGGCCTTTGAGAAATCACGTGGGTAATTTATTGACAAAAGAGGTAGACACTGAATTGCTAAAACAATTAAATGATTATTTTTTGCCTCGGTGTTTAGAGGGGAGGCTCGATGGCAGACACAGACATAAATTTCCCAGGGGAAACATTTAAAAAAAAAAAAAAAGCCCTGCAAAATATAAAGATTGTGCTAGAACAAGTAATCAGGAAATTGGAAGATATGAAAAGACACAAAACTTCAGGGTGAGACGGGTTGCAGTCCAGGATGACATAAGCAGCAGCAAATGAGAGAGCAAAACTGACTAGGTGGCCCCCTCTGCTGTTGCAGTCTTCTCTCTGCAGAGTTTTATCAAAGATTAACTATCAAATCATCAACTTTGGGGAGGTAGGCCCAATACATAATATTTTATTCACAGTTGAGAAGACCCTGAACCTGCTGTAAATCAGATGAGCTGATGTGAAAAAATGATAGGACCAGATTCTCAGCTGACGTAAATCAGTGTAACTCCCTTTACTTCAATAGAGCTACAATGACTTATACCAGCCGAAGAGCTAGCCCAGAGAGTGGAAGGTTATCAGGTTAGATATATAGACAAATGCCGCATTGGAAAGTGGAGCATTAGAAGAACCAAACCTATAGAACAGCCAGACAAGCTCTGAATAAAAGAAAAGCTTTAAAGGACAAACAGGCAGGCCTGTCTGAGTAATGTTTTGACTTTTTAACTTTGTCATACAAATTAGAGCCTTATGGGAAAAGGTACTTATGGTACTTCATACCACTACTGAAGTAAATGGAGCCATGCTGATTTACATCTGCTAAGAATATTGCCCTCTAAGTGGGATTTAAGGAAGCGTTGAATATTATACTGTAGTAACAAGCAGGCATGCATTACCTACCGATGAGGCATTTTAAAGGTTTGCAATTTTAGGGTCAGGTTCTATCATCTTTACTCTCAGTAACACCTTACGCCAGAAAATAGTGCCACTGAAAACGATAAGACAACCTGTTGCAATAAGGTATTACTCAATGGGAAAAAGGGTAGCAGAATCTGGTCCTTAGACAGGGGAGTCCTTTATTATGACCCATGATTTATTTTATAATAGCTCCAACATTGTACTAGCCATTGTACATACATGTGGTCAGAGTCCTTGCCACAAAGAGCTTACTTCCTCACTCTGTTTGGAATGTATCATCATCCTCTCCTTACAGACAGGAAATTGAGGCAGAGAGGGATTCAAGTGTCATAGTCAAGGTCACAAAGAAAACACATGGCACAGCTAAGAACTGAAACCAGCAGTCCTGAGTTCAGTGCCTTAACCACAAAACCCTCCTTCCTACCAAGGAGACAATTACCAGTCACTGGCTAAAATCAAGCACCCAACACTATGGATCTATCAACTGCCCATACAGTACATTTGGAGAAATGAGTTATGTGATTTACAATAGGTGAACAATTTTCACTATAACAAAAGTAGCAGATGAAGAAACATTGCAAGACCAGGGTCAAAGGAATGGCTTTTTAATTAAAAAAAAATAAATGTTAGTACTGTGTGCCCCATTATCTCCATGACAAACAGAATAGATGTCATTGTTAATAAACAGCCTGTTGCCGTATTGGTTTAGGCTGTGATCTCAATTAGATAACAAGAAGAGCGGGCAGTATTTGGATGGGAGATCACCAGGAAAACCCTGGGCTCTGGCAGGAATGGGTACTGGCGATGAAAGAGACCATGAAATGTACCAAGACCTGAGTACAACAGGCTCAACGCACCCATTATGCAACACCACCAAGCAGTTTATGGGATACATTATGATTTTGCCCAGCATTCCTCCTCATTATTTAGTACCTGACCTTAATGAAGTCCTCATGCTTGCACTATAAACACAGCTAATGGATGAAATATCACACACATACCTGTTGAAATGCTGAGATGTCAAGCAGATCAATGCTTTTGAATGCTTGGAGGAACATGGGAAGATTTTCAAGGACATGTTGGCCTTTATTTGAAAGGGAGATGATGCTAGTGACCACTTCCAACATTGCATTCAGTAACTTGTTGACCTCAGAAGGCATCATGATCTTGAAGAAGAGAAAATCATGAGGATCAATTAATATAAAATCCACCCTATTTAGACAATATGGAGTTTATAAATTCCTCAGCCTCCCTTGCACTGCTTAAAACTCCAGCAAACACTTTTCCCCCCAAATGCTCTCTCAGTGCCCTCACGCTGGCTGTGACAGGAGTGGGTACTGATGACGAAAGAGACCACAGTCTCCTCACAATTTTCTAAGGTCCCTGAACTTTGTCTGAATATAGTGAGATAAGGTGGGCCAGAGTAATGGCTTTTTATTGGACCAAATTCTGTTGGTGAGAGAGAGATACAACAATTACAAAAAGTGTTCTACGGTTAGAACCCCTTAAGTTTAAAATTGAAATATACAGAGCATGTTTCTGCTGTCTAGATTCACAGCTCTGTCTCTCCTTTCCTACTTCGGACTGATTCCATAGGGGAAACTCTGGCCCCCTTTGACACCAATGGCAGAATTCTCATTGACCTCAATGTGGCCAAGATTTCACAGTGAATTTATTACAGAAGTTTAATATTTAAAAGAAAAATCACTATCTATTCACTTAGCTGAGCTGCCAATTCAGTAGGTTTTAAAGTCACGTTGAATTGCTATTTCTTAGTCTGCAGGTTTTTCCCTGTCCTCCCTTCATTTTCATCATAATTATTGTCTCATAGCTAGAACACTCAGTTTTATATATTTCATCTCCTGCTTGGATCTAAATGCAATTTGTCTTCTGCTTTTGCCAGTGAAGATCTTAGTGTGTGTGTGGGGGGGGGGTCAGGGGGGATGTTTTTATAGGTCACTCTGATGTTACATTAATGCAAAATTGTTTTAATAAGGTTAGCTGTTCAAGGGAGACAATAAAAAATAGTTGTGTTTTTCCACTGTTTTACATACTCTATTTCTTTCCTCCACCCATACTTTACTAGTGCATTTTCTGGAATTATGGAAATGTACAGTGTAAGTTTATCAGTTTTTTGGATTTCATCCTCTTTTGCATATGTTCTTTAAATAGCAAACATTCTGGAACATGCTTTATTCAATGAAAACAATTAGCCAATTAAGTCAGAAAAAACTCCCATAAACAAATGAGGAGCAGTTGATGGAAACAGTCAAGAGAACGATGCAGCCCTGTACTAGGAATTTATTAAAATCAACAAGGCTCAGTGAAAGAGCCATTAGAAGAGTCACTGTTTTGTTCCGGTTGACCTATTTTTCAAGAAGCAACTAAAAGCTCCTCTCCTCACCTTAGTTATGTATACATTCTAGGAACACTTTAGTCTGGCATTTTCAAGAGCTTGGTCTGTTTATTACAAATCTGTTGTCATAATCATCAGTTTAACTCTACATGTGTGGCATCAGAAACAAGAATCCAGGATCTCTAGCTTCAAAAAAAAAATAATTTTCTCTCATTTTGAGCTCAAGTAAATACCTTTCAACTACCAGAAATAGGTTTGCCTTTTCTCATTCTGGAGATCAGCTACCACAAAGGAGTAGAATGCACACACACTAGCCACCACATATCCCACCCAATACAGGATAATTTTGTTCATAACTGTCTCATCTCAAACTATATATCCAGATTTGTTTCTGGTTAACCACTCCCAAAGGTATTCACAGAGGCAACTCAGTTTCAGCACCAAATGCTTGGTCCCCCTTCATAATGCAGAAAGCTGTGTACAATGGCAGCACCATGATTTTCCAACCACATACAAGCCTTAAATTTCTTAACTTTGTCAGTAATCCCCAAAAGGCCAGTCTACTTGGGCAAAAATTTGCGTTTTTCAATTGAGTTATATTAATTCAGCTGAACCCCATTTCCTCTTAGCACCCATGTAGGCATAGTTTAATACCATTAAAATCACATGAGCTGGTCCTATAGTAGCCACTCAAATTATTTAGAAGTTTAAAATTCTGTTAACATGAACATTAAGAGGCTGAGTGCCACAGTGAGCTGCCTCTAGGTTGTGGCATAGCTCTCAAAAGCAACAAAAAAGTATCCAGCTCAGTTTCTTCTATAAGTGCAAGTAAACATTTTCACCCAGCAGTCTGTCTTTGGACTAATGTGATCCTTACACATGAGGACCCTCTGTTGCAGATATTAGACCACAGCCCATGATATTCTTATCTTGAAGAGATGAACTATTGTAACATCAAAGGCATATGGAGTAAAAATTTTCAAAAGCACCCAAGTCATTTTGGATACATCTACACAAACCTCAGCAGTGAGCCTCCAAGCTTGGGTCAGCAGGGTCAGGCTCATACTGCTGTGCTAAAAATAGCTGTGCAGACAGCACTTTTAAGTTGCAGCTCAGATCCTGAAGCCCACCACCTTCCCTTGACTTCAGACCCCAAGTTCTAGCCTGAGCCATGTCTACTCAGCTACTTTTGGTGCAGTAGCATGGGGATCACTGCTGTGGGCTGTGTAGACATATCCTTAGGAGCCTAAGTCCCTTGGAACTTTGGAACCTATGTTCCCATAAAACTTAGACTCTTAAGTGACTTAGATGCTTCTGAAAATTTGGACCATGGTACAATCTTACTGCTCCCAGATGATTCTAGGTCCTATTGTCCTCAATCACAGAGTCTGGTGTGAAAAAGAATTTTGATCTGTTCACTTATCTTTTTAGGCACAGTATTTGTACAGCACAAAAAGTTGTCCCAGTGCTGTTATGCATTGAAGGGGGTGGCTCTGTATTTGTGTAATCCTGGAATGATTTTATTCAGCCCATGCACATAGTTACTGTTACAAGTTCCATAACACAGTGAACATTTTTACTTCTAAAACAGAGGCTTTGGAAAATATAAAGCTCCAAAGACTAGTAAAGCCAATAAAATACTTGCATTGCCCTGTGGTCTTAGATAAGTGCCTTGGTAAAAGTAGTATTGGGGGTTACATATTTATTCTCTCTCAAATGATGCTACATGAGATCTGTTCAATTTACAAGTCAAAAGATTACTAATTCTAACTTCCAGCACTACAAACTCAGCCAAAGACCACAAAACTGAGCTGTGTTTTTATGGCCTCCTAAAGGATCTCCAAAGTTTCTGTTATAGCATTTAGCTGACAATTTTATTGGCAATTCAGGAGACAGAACATAATCAAAGAACACTCCTGTGGCAGCTACAGCAATTGCTCACATGGAAGACTAATACTAGCAAAGGATTTATGCATTCTTAGCTTCATCCAATTTACCAACAGGATTGAGAACAGTATGACCAGTCAGCTTTCCAAGAACCATCAGAACACAGTTTGGGAACTTCTATTTGTTAGTGCTAAACAAGAAAGCCGGAGCCACAAATCAGCGGCAATCTGTTGCCCAAACACTTTGCTAGATGGTGCAGTGTTAATTATAGAGCTGTCTTTTGGGTGAGATACAAGACCAAGTTCTGGATCCCTTGGGTATCTAACAGTCCCATACAACTTTTTGCAGTAGTTGGGGGGTATTTGATCTGGTATCTTGGCTAACCTCCAAGCAGCTAAACTTGCATACCAACTCCATAGTATCAATAGAATAAGCTGTTCCTTACCTCCATTCTTAAACTGTTATGCATCACGGCCAGGATTAGAACTTGGGGTTCCCTGATTTCCATTTCTGTGCTTAAAATCATACCCGTCATAAGGAGTCACAGAAGCAGAGTTGCCTATGAAACTAGTGAGAAAACCCACCCTGAGGCCTCAGTCCTGCCACCCTCTGTTGCATTGGTTTGGGAAATGAGGGGAAAGAACATAGGGGCTCCCTAAATCTTCCTTCCCCACCCCCCACAAACAGCAGGGCAGGATCCATCCTCAGCGTCTGACTGAACTCCCATTGACTTCAGCGAAAGCTGGAGCAGGCCCTCAACATACAGGAGTACATCCTGCTGCAGATCTACTGGTTCCACAATGCAAAGTGAGAGTGCAGGAACTTCAATGAGGACAGTGTTTGGGTTCTACTGGGATAAACATCTAGGACAACAAAATATATGGGGCAGAACTATGATCAGTAATTGGGTTACTTATCCATCTAGCGCCAAAAAGTTCAGGAAGTAAGCACTTGCTCCTCTTACCTTGTAAATGATATAACGCAAGTTTAAGTTCTGGGCAATCACTGCAATCATGGTATACAATTCCAGCGCTGGGAGAGAACAAAGTTCCTTCACTGCCAGAGAAATGTTGCCATTTTCAGGAAGCGTCAGCAAGAGACTAAGAATTTCTTCGTCACATCTTCCAGCTAAAGCTACTGCAAGGGCACTGTAGAGTAACTTTTGTAAGAGTACATGGATTAAAATGTATCCTGCCTGAAATGTATTTTTTTTAGAATACACTGTAAATGTGTGTCTCATAACATAAATAACTGTATTTATAACAGCTACCAATTGAACTGGAAGACAGAGTTACATATTTGTTAAGATGACATGCTTGAACTTTATACTATATGGGCATCTAAACAAATAAAATACATTTCTCATTACTATTTATTTTCATTTATAAAGATGTTCATCATTCAGTTAACAGGCACCATCCCTTGATCTGGGCAGGCATACTTAACACTGAAAATTCAAAGAAAAAATGTCATATACATTTCATAAAAATATACTTCTTTTGTGATAGCACCTAAAAACCACAACAAGGATTGACATATCAACACAAAATTACTCAGGATCATTAAGTCCAAAGCTGATTGTGAAGAGTTACATAGGGATCTTACTAATCTGGGTGACTGGGAGATAAAATGGCACATAAAAATCAATGTTAATAAGTGCAAAATAATGCACATTGGAAAAAATAATCCCAATTCTACATGCACAACGATGGGGTCTAAATTAGCTGGTACCACACAAGAAAGATCTTGGACTCATTTTGGGGAGTTCTCTGAAAACATCCACTCAGTGGGCACTGGCCATCAAGAAAGCGAACAGAATCTTAGGAAAGGGATAGATAATAAAACAGAAAATACCATAATGCTACCATGGTATGCCCACACCTCAAATACTTGCATACAGTTCTAGTTGCCCCATCTCAAAAAAAAAAAGAGATATTAGAATTCAAAAAGGTGTGGAGAAAGACAATGAAAATAGTTAGGGATATTTAACAGATTCCATATGAAGAAAGATTAGAAAGATTGGGACTGTTCAACTGAGAAAAGAGATGAGTAAGGGGGGAAATGATAGATCTCTATAAAATAATGAATGGTATTGAGAAAGTGAATAGGAAAGTGTTATTTACCCCTTCACATATTACAAGAACTAGGGGTCATCTGATTAAATTAATAGACAGCAAGTTTAAAAGAAAGTCAGCGCACACACAACCTGTGGAACTTGTTGCAATGGGATGTGGTGAAGGCCAAAAGTATAACTGGATTCGAAAGAGACTTGGATAAGTTCATGATTGGTCCATCAATGGCTACTAGCCAAGATGGTCCGGGATGCAACCCCATACTCCATACATCCCAAAACCTCCAACTGCCAGAAGCTGGAACTGGATCACTCCATAATTACTCTTTCTGTTCACTCTCTCTGACCACTGTTGGAAGACAGGATACTGGGCTAGATGGGACATTGGTCTGACCATTATGTTTATCTAATGTATGTCTACACAGCACACTAAGTCGGGGTTTTGACTCAGGCTTGAGCCCAAGTCCCCCTTCCACTCACACACAAATCTGTCTGACTCGGGTCAGCAAGCACTTCGGACCCAGGTCCTAGGATCCTGTTTGGGGCAAGGGGTTCAGAGTCCAAATGCCTCTGTGACTTGGCTCCAAGTCCTGTCATTTTGCAGTGCAGATGCAGCTCAAGCAGCAGACCTGCATCATACAGTCTGCATAGTGCAGTAAGGGTAAGTTAAGATGGCTGAGAGACCAAGGTCCAGCAATTGTAAACCCAGGTTTACAATGCAGTGTGGACACTTAAACTTGGGCTTCAAAACAACGAGTACATGAGCCCAGAACCCACAGACCCGGGTTTACAATGCAGTGTAGGTACACCCAAAGACCGAGAGAGCTTACACAAAAATTTAGAAAATACACATCATATGAACAGACAAATACGGCAATGTGAGGATAGGACAAGAAAACAATAAAAACAGCTGCATTTCTTTAATTTAGTAGTGAATAGTACCATCCAGTAGTACAGAAGATGACTCATCCCTCCACAAATATAGGAGATCAATGACAAATCCTGCCAGCCCAGATACATCACCAAACCCCTCAGACACCTTCCTCCTCTAATGCCCAGGAGAAAAGACAGCTTTTGTAGTGAGTTCAGAGGAACAACAAATCCAAGGATCTGAGAGACAGAGAAGGAACAGGAGTTCCAGGGTCAGGAGGTCTTTGCTGAACACAGAGCTTGAAACTCCATGTTCACGAGGAGGGAATTGTCCCTGGAGCATCTCTGTTAATTGTATCAATGGTAGTGTCACACAGGGACACTTGGAGGCAGATGGTTCCTCAATAATCGGACCCCAAAGTATAGCTGGATGAAAAGTCATTGATGAAAAATGCAGTTTATTGAAATTATAATATATTGTGGGAAACATGTCATTTCAACAAAAGTTTCAAAAGGAAAAAGTCAAAAGGGTTCATTTTGACTATTCTTTTCAATTTAGTTTATATTATATTAAAATGTTACTGCTAAAGATATTTACTCTTAAATAGATAATATCTATAATTATTATATTTACTATTTTAATATACTATACATGTAAAATAAATGTTTCTACACTATCAAAAGAAACCATGTTGATTGTTCCAAATCCAACTTTTTAGGAATTTTTGTTTCACAGGATTTTTTTCTTCAAAAATCTTCCGTGGAACAGAAATTCTGGTTCCTAACCAGCTCTGGAAAATAGGCACAGTTCCAAGCCGCTTCAGGCTTTATCTAACAGGTTAAAACCAACCCTATGAACTCTTTCTGGAAATTCAAAAGTAGCGCAGTTTTCTGGGCAATAGTTTTATGCACTGTTCACAGAAAAGGCCACTCATTAAGTGAGCAGCCAGTCTAGGTTAGATTCAGTTTCTGAATGGCCGTTTAAAATAAAGTACCATAAAGCACATCACTGTAGTCTAGTCTTGAGGTGAGACAAAAGCATGAATAAGTGTAGCAAGGTTCGTATTCATAAAACATGGTCAAACTGCCCCCCACAACTGCAAATGAAAAAAATGCTTACATAGCTATGTCCACAACATACCATTTACATAACAGGAGATGCATACATTGCATCTGAAATATATACTTCCATGCTGTGCAAAAGTAAAAATGTATTATGTCCCATACACATTGGGTGTGTCTACGTACTTTTTTTTTTTTAACACAAGCAAATGTTTGTATGAACATGCAAATGTGGCATTTGCTTGCATATCAGGGTGTGCCCACAATATTTGCAGACATAAGAGACCACATTTGAAAATTCAGCTCCATAGCATTATTATTTCAAGAGAATAGGGATATAAAAGTTTACTGTCAAATTCCTCTTTTACTGAATCCCTTCCAGGTATCTTGTCTACATTTACTGCTAACAAAGTAATGAAATAGCAATAATAGCAATTATTAACATTGACAAAGGAACAGAAGCCACCTATAAGTAAAGTTAAGCTTGTTGTGTGAAAGAATTCAAACTGAGAACTTGTGGCACCTTAAAGACTAACCAATTTATTTGAGCATGAGCTTTCGTGAGCTACAGCTCACTTCATCAGATGCATACCGTGGAAACTGCCTTTCCATTTTTGAGAGCTCATTCTTAATCTTTCCCTGTTTGCTGTAGAGGATCTTGATCAGGTGATTCCGCAGTTTCTTTGAGAGCGTGAGGCACAAGCTGTCAGCATAGTCTGTGTGGTATGTAGATTGTAATGGATTTTTTACCTTCAGTCCTTTTGGTACGATGTCCATCTGTTTCCACGGTATGCATCTGATGAAGTGAGCTGTAGCTCACGAAAGCTCATGCTCAAATAAATTGGTTAGTCTCTAAGGTGCCACAAGTACTCCTTTTCTTTTTGCGAATACAGACTAACACGGCTGTTACTCTGAAATCTAGTAGTCAAGCTTTCTACGGACAAAACCTTAAGCTTCCTCTGATTGTAGAGCATCAGTGACATCCAGTGGCTGCTTGATTGATCTGATCAGTTTCAGTCAAGTACCAAAATACCAATACATTTCCAACACACACACACACACACACACACACACACACACGCGCACACACAGAGGAAAGAACACCTGTAGTTAGCTTCCCCATTTATGATTCATACTGGACAAAGGAGAGTTAATACTACTCCAAGCTTCAGAGATGGAATTGGTCACAGTCATCGGAAACAGAGACAATGACATCAAGGCTCTTGGGGGAGTAGCACATCACAGGAGCACAAGACAGTGATCTGCTCTCCTCATTACAAATCTGAGAGCTATGTGGGGTGCAGTACAATTTCCCCATGGAGATTATGGGCTTTCCAGAATGTCCTGGTGGTAAAAGGATGACCTTTTGTAGATAAAAATGGGTGAAACTCCACTGAACCCAATGGAGCTGTGCCTATTTCCAGAGAATTTGTCGCTGTCCTGCCTCCACCCCATCAACTAAAAGCTGAAACTTTTTGCCCATTATAGGAGAGAATAGGAAATTAACTATTCAGGAAGGTGAAACCTTGAAGTTTCCAGAAGACTATACAAAGCCTCAGGGGGTTAGCTGCTAGTATCAGAGGGTTTTCTCATTGGGCTCTTAATGCTTTATTTTGAATTTCCCAAACAAAAACAATCTTCCATATAAAAAAATGGCAAATGAAAACATAGGAGGCCCACATACCTAACAAATCTTGTTCATTTCTACACCAGCTAAAAGAAGCTGGAAAGCATTTTTATAGGTCAATATGTTAATCCAGCATCCCATTTCTCGCCTTGTACCTTGGACTGTGAGAAATTGGCTTCCAAGAGGGTGTTGATAGTCTCCTCAGAAATGTTGACTAAAGAACGAAGGTCCCGAGCCAGCTCAGGAACATTATGCACACAGTCTTTGATTTTCACATCTGCAATGCAGGAAAACATGGATTGCTGATTTCCCACCACACTGCTTTAATTGGGGGTCAGCAGGCAGCCCTCCATTTCCTCGCAGATCTATGCTATGGGGGCAGGAAAGGGCTGAGTGCTGTTTCCAAGGCATGCTATTCTCTTTCCTACCAATCCTAAGGGACTGGAGGGATTCGAGATCCACAGGCAGAGAAGGGTGGCAGGATGGTTACTCCATTGGAGCATACACCATTCCCCACAACTGGTTTGGGAAGAAGGCACCTTAAATTACCAAAGGCAGTTTTCAATCAGTTAATCTGTCTTCTCTCTCTGCAGTTTGGATCTCCCCTTTCAGAATGATTCCAAGAGCATGTGACTGGAGCAGCCCTTGGCAGCCTAGTTTCCACAGAAACTATACTGACCTGGGGCCAGTGGCAACAGGTGGGCCAGGGGGATAGTGAGGAGGAACAGACCCCAAATTATTCATAAGACACCAATACAATGTCACCTTGGTACTTTCCCTAAGCAGCATTCTTTTTACTTAGTTATATTCTCTCTCTTGCCTTGTGAACAAATGTACCTCAGTGATCTCCAAAACAGCACTGTAGTTTATGTTAGCTCCTGTAAAGAAACCATGTACTCACCATTTGGCGGACTGAAGTTACTGACAAAAGCTACCACTGGATTTCCTGACAAAGGTGCCTCTAGGTTTCCAGCCAACCTGAAATGACAACACTAGTTTTACAAGCAGCCACTTCCAAGTAGTTCATTTTACCATATGTTAAGCTTACTAAGTACAGGTCTTATCATGGACTACTGAAGTAACATTAATGAAGCAAAAGGTTAATCCTAAGGACCAGATTAGTCCTGGTGCTTGTACATGTGAGCTGTTACAGATGGAGAGAGGGGCATCAGGCCTTCCTACTATGCACACACACTGCCTGGGCAGGGATAATCACACTTCTTACCCGTGGGGGAGTTATGAGAGGAGATGATTCATGAGATTCTCCATTATTAAGTTGTATGAAAATAAACCAGATGAAAAAGCACTGGTCTAGCAGTTTCTCATCTCCATGACTTTCAGTACATGGCCTAAAAAAATAGGTGACATGAGTCAATGGTCTAGAGGTACAGCAGCTTCTGGCCACAGACTCTTCTTAATGGCACTAATGGACTTAAGTCTTTCAGGTAAATTTTGAAAACATGGTCTTCTGGATGGAAACTGAGAGGACAGTAAAGTGTTACCCTTCTACAGGCAACTGGTTTAAAGAATCTCCAAGGTTTCCAGTAGAGTTTCATTTACCTTCTAGTTAACAATAGTATTTGCTACTCTCTCAGGTGGCTGCACAGCAGCACTGTATAACGGACAGAATAAAAATCTAAGACGACTTAGGGCTCAATACTGTGAGGTGCCAAGCATGCCTGTGAGTTTTTGTGCACGCTTAACTTGAATTGACCTGAATATTTAGCACATTGCACAAGACTCTCAGCACATCATAGGATCAAGCCTTGGAAAATGGAAGTTAGCGAAGAACCCAGAAATGTGGATGCTTATTTGAACTGTCTGGCGTAGAGGTAAAATAAAAGAATTTTCAGTCAGGAGTCAAGTCAGTAACTATTGCTGCAGTATTGTTGATACCACTAATGACTACACAGTAACTTTTTTGTTTGTTTGAAAACTTCCAGCATGTTTTGATAAACAGGGATTTTGATCATCATGGATCAGTGGTACATATTGCTGTTGGGATCTCACCAATCTCCAATTAACCCGGACCTTAGATTGTTAACCAAACATTAGGTGAGCAGAGGTTATACTGTAATTGTGCAAACTTTTTATGAATACATACGGAACGATATCACTGTGACTAAAAAAAGTAATGCGTAGCAGAACAACATGGCAGTGAAAACTAAAGGCTTTACGTTTGCATGTGTTTCTGGATGTTCTCAAAGGTGAGTTGACATTCACAGCTGCTGTAGGTGGTATTTTGTAATGCTCTCTGGAAGCTCTCCAAGGTACTGGACAGCTTCCTGTTTACATATAAACGGTTCCCACACTCCCCTTCATTGGCAGCTGACAACATTGTTTCAATATCCTGCAAAAGATAGCAACCATAGTTAAATTTACATGCTGTGTATTTATTTGCTTGAAATAACAGGCCTAAACTGCTAAATGTTGTGTAGTTTCTGGTTAACTTTGTTTAAAAATAAACACAAATCAAAATGTGGATAGATAATGATTTATTAAATACCTGCAACCAGGTGCCCCCACCCCCTTGCATCATGACCTGTGTACTGTTATCGCTGTTTTTCCTTTTATCTAACTATTCTTTCTCAAGCTAGGACATTTCTTTTTGGCCTTTTGTACATGTGCTTTGTGTAGGTGGGTGACTGGTGTTATAGAGACTGGGAAAGAGAGAGAGGAAAAATCAAGAGATACATGGTCTCTGAGCAAAATTCTACTCTCAGATTCATCAGATGGCTCCCAACTCTGTCTACTCGCCTTACCTACTCAGAACTTCCATGTACATCAACAAGAGCTCTGAGTAGACCAAGTGCAAAATATCAGAGCAGGGAGCCAAAACTGAGGAAAGGAAAACTTTATAGTAAAAAAAGGTACATTTAACATGTTGGTGGTGTCTGATGATTTGGTTCTCCTCTCACTGAAGTCAATGGCAAAACTCTCATTGACTTCAGTGGAGCAAGACTGAGCACTGAATGGGGCTCTAAATGCTACATTGTTGGTCTTCTGATTACGAGTTTTGCCAAACTTCAGAACTGTTGTAGATACAGAGATCAATCTCTCTTGGCAGCACAGTTAATTGCACTCTGGGTATTATTTTAGCCCAGATGCTTCTGGCTGGGGGATTGGTTTGTATTTTGTTTGGATTTTTTTCCCTTGTCCTTATAAATTTTTAGTGCTGTGAAAGCACCTGCAATACCAATTGCTGTTTGGTACCCAATGGCAATCTAGTTATTCTGTTTATGGCTTTCAACACTTGTCAGCATATATTATGTGATTCCCTCTCGGTATCACTATCAAGTGTGGCAGAACAACATCCCTTAAAAACCCTGATTATACACAAGCATGGTGATTGATTTTTCAGGCAGTAGAAAAAAAAAAGAAGGAAAATACTTATGGAGTAATTTTCCAGTGTGAAATTTAAAGCATGACAAAAGGATGTTGGCAGGATTAGAAATTGTTCAAACCTGATACTGCTCATGAACCAAATTGATTCCTTCAATGGCAGAAAGGAGGAAACACCTTGTTAGGTCATCCTTACAGCTCGTAAAAGCACAGAGAAGGTTGCTGATGACAGTCGGGTTGTCTGTAAGAGAAAACACACAGGCTGAATCAGTGAAAAAGATCACTCTAAACATGATTCCCTGTCAGAAGTGCCAACAGCATTGAGAAGGGTTAGGAGTGAGGAAAGAAGTTTTAAAAGTAAGGGCAGGAAAATATTGTGTGGTACACAACTGCTAAGTATTATTTCTAGAGATAGTCATTGCACAGGCTACATGGGAGAAAAGGGTATGTTACCCTTACACCAACTGTATGGTGGTCCTATACCATCCTGAGCAATTCCCAAGGGCAATCAGGCCTGGTGCAGAACCAGAGCTCAAGGACTTCGTGACAGTTTCATGAAAGCAAGACACAGAGACAGTCAGGAGTTTTAAGTTTACTTACGCCCTCCAATGACTCCTCCATCTCTGTCTCATCTAACATAAGATACTTGTCTTCACTTTCAAGGCCACACACCGTCAATCCCCACCCTATAATTTCTATTTTGCCATCAAGCTGTCAATTTTTGCCTCTGATTATGCCAACCTCCACTGCCCAGCTATAATATTTTCAAGAAAGCATCTTTGTGCTTCCTCCCATGATGCCCCTTGTGCTTGGGAGAAGTTCCCTGTAAACATCTGCTATTTGCTACCTTATTATCCTCCTTCAAATCCCTCCTCAAAACTCTCCTTTGCTGTGATGCTTACAAAAAACTTGAGAAAGTTTCACAGGTGTGATAAGACCACTGCCCGTCATGCTGACCAATACTGTCTCACTGTTCATTTATACTCCCCACATCTGTCTGTATCCACCTGGTGTCTCTTATCTCACATTTAGACTATAAGTTCTTTGGTGCAGAGACCATCTTTTTGTTCTCTGTTTGTACAGCACCTAGCACAGTGGGGTTCTGATCCATGATTGGGGCTCCTAGGTGTTATGATCATACAAATAAGTAACGATATTTTTCACTCTGAGCAGCTCTCTGGGACCCTCATCATCCTGTTTCCCTATGGTGAGACCTTAAGGTTACTGTATCCCCAGGGCAGCAGTAACTCCCACAACACAATTGCAAGTGGAGGGAAGGGCCAGTATGTTGGATGCTTTGCAGTAGAGAGATAATCCTAGGGATCAGTCATGAAAGGGGTCTTCCATCATTCCTACCCGATCCCTTGGAGGAGCAATCTTTACACAAATGGTACGCCATCATATCCAGAGCAAACAGCTCCATTCCGCTGCCTTCAGTAGGTTTGTACATGTGACAGTAAGGAGAGACTTTGGCCCTACAGCTGCCCTACGGTTAACAGAACAAAATCCAGCTGCCTCACAGAGCTGGATTGGTCCACCAGTTAACAGGAAAAAAGACAGACTAATAAAAATTCATTCCTGTCATTAAATCTGCTGACCTTACACTGAATACACATAGGAGAGAAATGGTGGGGCAAATTGTATCTAGTCACTTTTCAGAGCAGTCTTTTTAAATTCAGATTCATTCAAAACCAGCAGGGCAAATTTAGGTGACTAGTTGAGCTAGGCAACTCTGCAGAAAATGAGCACATCTGATTACCTTTTGTGTATCTTACGTAGAGTTCTGTGTGGTTTCACTTGACTCAGAAGACTTAAAGTAACCAAATACTACAAAGATCAAGACAGACAGGTGTCTAAATGTTAGATTCCTAAACCCCTATGTAAGAGCTAAATAAGTGACCTGATTTTCAGAGGTCAGTGGGCTCTTCTGGGTGCTCAGTACATCTGAAAACCAGAACTTATTTATGGGTGGAATTTTCAAAACCACTCAGTGTTGGCTTAACTCTGATCTCATTGTGAGTTTTACTCCATTAGGTGGTTGGAGCAGAGTTAGGCTAACACTGACCACTTCTGAAAATCCACCCCCACCCCAATCCAGGGAGCCTAAATATGGATTTAGGAATCTAACTTAAGGCATCCATTTGTGTGGCATTTTGTTATACTAGGCCTTCTGAGTCAAATTGTTTTCAGGTGCCTCTCAACTTCATTCTGAGGCTTGAGACCATCCAAGTGAATTTATCGCTATTACACATGAATGCCCTGAGCACAGTCTTAGCAACACAGCAACAACATGAATAATGGACCCATCCTGCCAACAGTTATTATTACAGCAACCAACCTGAAAGGATTGTAAATACACTCAAAGCCATAATCTGCACCTTCTGTAGCAGTTGGGCATTAGCAGGGCTTAAATGCTTCTGGAAACCCTGGCACATCTCAGAGACTCTAAGGAAAAATAATAGGATACCATCACTTTTATGATGACAGAATCAGAGAATAGCTACAATAGGCCTGCACACACTATTACAAAGATCAGCGGGCCTGATTCTCATTGCAGTTACACATCACTCCTGATTTACAACAATGCGAACCAGATCAGAATCAGGCCAAGGGGTGGTGGCACACTATCTTCAGATTTTAGTAGGAATGTTAAGTCTTTAAATGCTAACTACTTTTCTTGTGTTGGCTATAGATCGTTTCCCCTGGCCCCTTTCCTTCTTCTCATTTCTAAAACAATTCAATCTCAATATAAATCAGTCTGATTTTCAGAGATGCTGAGCACCTCGCTTTGACTTGACTGCCAGCACTGTTCAGCACCTCTGAACAAAAATCAGACCTGGACAATGATTTTAAAAATAAGCCAACCTTCCAATATTTACCTTTGTTCTTTTAGTGGGCCTTGTCGCCAATACTCAGCCAAGTTAACCAACTGTCTGGCATACTTTTCATATGATGATAAAGGTTTGAAAATCAAGTCAAAGTCATGCATCATCCTTAGTATGCTGTTTTCCAACTGGGCCATGTCAGCTACATCAGAAGTTCCATTAGCAAAGAATGCCATAACTGTTTGGAGTAAGGCTCTTGGGGAATTCACTTGCTGATCAGCACTTAAATGCAGCAACTCTATCCAAGGATTAGTTCTATTTAATGAGTCCTCAATAATTGTTTCCCAGATGCACGGTTCCTTCTGCTGGTAAGTTATATTTTGGTTCATAAGGCTGGCAAAAAGTGACCACAGGTTGAAGCTTCCTCCAGAAACATTCTTCATTAACTTGAATGATTCCATAGTGACTTCTAAAACTTTAAGAAAGTCATCTTGGTTGTCTGCATAAGTCAGCAGCAGATTTAAGTCACGTTCACCTAAGTGATTTTTCCAGAAAGCTCCCAGAAAGAGATCAGCTACAGCTCTGATAGAAGCTTTTATTGATGTAATGTTTCCTTTGCCCAAATAAGTAATCATCTCCTGAATTCTCTCCCATTTTTCTTCATTTATTGGATCATGAGTAAAATTTAGTCTAGAAGTTAAATGTATTTTACTAATATCATTAATTGGTACAAAAAAATCAAGAAGATCTTCTATTAGACTGGCAGTATCATCAGATGAGTTTATGCTTGCTCTGGTAACAATTGCAACAAGTCTTTCCAATTCTGCAGAATAATTCTGCCCATTTGCTAAAAACTCAGCAATTTCACCTGCAATATCATTTAAACCACTGAGTTTGCTCAGATTTGCGACCAATCTGGTTGATATGTTTGCAGTTCCAGAGCCATATGATCTGGAAAGCTTATCTCGAATAGACAAGTATGTCAAATCAAGAAATGCTTTCCCCAAATCTGCCACTTGATGGTGGCTTGAAAGCAGAAGCTCTGCAGTCTCAGTTTCAGTTAACTCTTCTATTGCATCATGAACAGCTCTTTGGAGGTCTGAATAGACCATCTCAATGTAGTCTAAGTTTTCCGTAGCATTTGAGTTGATAGATAGTTCCAAACAGCTAGCTACCTTTTCTGAAGCTTTCTTGGACAATGTTAAAAACTTAACAATGACTTCTACTATTTTTGCTAGCTTTACAAATTCATTGCTTTCCCACAACAATGAGCCCAAATCAACAGCAAGCTCTGGAAAGGGGTTGCGAGTATAGTTAGCTCCACCACTCCACAAGATGAGATCAAGTAATGTCTCTGTAGTTTCTATTATCTGCCTATTTTTCAAAGGAAACACCTTATCCACAGAGGCCAACAGTTCTGTTAAATTAGCAAGCACCATTTCTCGAAAAGTAGGATAGCTAACTAGGAAATCCTTGAAATGCTTGTTAAAAAAATTCATGAGGTTTCCCATTTCTGCAGAAGTTTGCCGCATAAATTGAAGAGTTCTAGAAAGATCTCTAATCAGCTGGGCAAAGTCACCAGGATTACTTGTATTAAATAACACCTGATTCACAAAAGTAAACAGTTCATAGTTACTTCTGCTGCCATTTTTTACAGAAAAATCTTTAAACAGAACATTAAACAAATCCCTCATAAACTTAAGTCCTTTTGCACTCTCAAAATGAAATGTCCCATTTTCAGATATGGTTGCATCCTTGATTAGGTCATACATATTTTCTTTCAACCCATCAACTTCTTCCTTTAGATTAACAGACTGATCCAAGTTTAGTGGAGTTCCAATATCATCTTTGGGGAATATCCTGCAACAGAAATATTGCTGATTGGGATGATGCAAATTATCATTACTGTAAGACTAGTTTAGGAAAATATGGAGTATTACTACAAAATAGAAAGATTACCAGTAAGCTATAATATGATTAATGTTTGGCTGTGGACTCTGGTCATCCAAAGGGACATTCTGGTTGCCCGATCAGGCCTTTTGGATGATGCCATAACAGGCATCTCAACAATGGAAAAACCCGATACCCAGTATTTTATAAATTAGTACAGGAAATGTAGAGGTTTTGGGATAATAAAGAGAAGAAAATGGTGGCTAGGGGGTGGGGAAAGAAATTGGTGAAGTACTATTAATAAAAGTATTACCCAAAATTGTCTAGCCACTTTGTGATATTGATTAGATATTGTGGACCTCATTCATAACTGATTTATTCCAGTTTGACACGAGTGTAACTTCATTTCAGTCAACAGCCAGATTACCCCAACAAACTGAAGTCAACAGAGTTACAATGACATAAAACTGGAGGAGTTGTTATAGGCTATTGTATTTTACTTCTAGTATGATGTTAGAGCAGAATCCTTTTAACATTCTGTGTTATGCAAGCAGGGGACGGGGGGAGGGACGCTTTCCACATTTTCAAATTAAATTTTTAATCACAACTTGAATTATTGATGCCAGAAACTTTAAATTTGGATTATTATTCACTGAAGAAAAAAGCAATTCAAAACTTGAGGAAAAACTGGTGCAATAACTTTTAAGATACAAACATTTAAAGTTGGGAAGAATCCACAAGCACGTATTTTTTAGTTGTTTGGTTGTGAAATCAAACTCAAGAAATTCAAAGTTTAACTTTTTAACATTAATTTGGCTATATTAACATATGGAATTTTCTGTTCTTTTTTGTTTTGGTAAATTCATACTTTACTATATTACTCAGTTTTAGATGTTACAATGTACATACTGAAATACAGAGGATGTGAAATGGATTTAAGTGTTGCCTCCACTTTTATCATGTGTGTGCTCGATTTTCCAGTTTTAATAGTGCATTGATAGCAGCTTTGGGATTATTTTAATTTGTACAAAAATAATTCCTCAAAACTTCAGTGATTCAATTATTCTGCACAAAATTCTATGAAAGTTCATAACTCAAGACTCCTTGCACTGGTATAGGAACAGTTAATTTTTTAATGAATTTGAATTTTAAGCTGAAACCATTTCAAGTATAGAATTTAAGAGGCATGGTCTATGTTTGGTCACCTCAAAGGCAACGTAGGTTACTTTCAAGTATTTCCATATTATTTGGTGCAGCAATCCCATACCATTTAAAAATCAGTCCCTTTTTTCAGAGCAATACCATTTTTACAAGGTACAAAACAGTGCCTTGAAATGTTTTGCACTATCATTCTTTCCAAATTGTGTATCCTAAAATCCAAAACTGTTACAGAAATTTAAATAAATAAAATAATAGCCCTGATCCATTAAATATAGTTTTGGTCCCAGATGTGGGTTTACTCACAGGTTCAGTTCTAAAGTAGAATAAAATGTATAACCAAATTGTCACTAATATACAGTAACCCTGTCTCTAAATGTATTTGGACACAAGGTTAATAGACAAACACACTCACCTCATTTCTGCAATTATATCCTTATGTAAGTTTTTTAATAAGACAAACATTTTATTGCTATAATGTCCTCCAGAAGATGGAAAGATTATCTGTAAAAATTCTTTTATCATCTCCATTGTCCTGTTTTGGAATGAGGCGATCTGTTTTCCATTATTTTCATATTGTGCATCATCAAAAAACAAATCAATGAAGTCCATTATCTGAAGGTCTGTATCATTTAAGTTCAGTACCTCTTCTTCAGTAGTGAGGTCAGAGATCATGTTAAGCAGACTGTTCTGTAAAATTGTGTGAGCAACATGAACGTTATTCAGCTTTTCCCCACTAAGGAGATCAGTAACAAATGAAATATCAATGTGATCTTCTTTAGAGCCATTTCTGAAGAGCTCCAAAAATTCAGTGATACCTTTGATAATCAGAACTATGTCATCAGAGGACTTTTCATTGGCCATAAGGACAACTAGTGCATTTATTATTTTAGAGAAATTTTTATTAGTGTACTCATGTAGCCAGTCTCTCGCAACTTCTTGAAAGTCCTCAAAGCTTCTTAGCAGAGTTTCTAGAGATGATGAATTAAATTGTTTCAATAAACTAGCAAGTGCCAATGAACATTTTTTTCTGGCTGCTGCACTTAGTAATTGAATTTCTTTGTCTATCACAGAAAGTAAGTTCGGAACACTAAAATTGACTAATAAATCTTGTATGCCTCTCTCTCTATCAAGCCAAAGGGCCTCAAAGTTACCAATCAAACTATTATTTCTACTCAAAGCTGATAATGCTGTAAGCACCATGTAGGTTTGGTTTCCAAAAGGAGACAGTGTGAGAAGAGGCTGGGCTGCAGAAAAAAAATAAGACAGGACATCTTCATTATTCAGCGCTCCAGATATTTCATTGGCCATGCTTTTTAAATGAATAAGAAGAGTCTTTGTAATAGACATTCCTGTGCTTCTATCCAAGTTTAGGGCATGATACAGATCTGCTAACTGTTCAAAAATAGCTTTGGCCATAGCCATCTCTGTTGATGTCATGTTGTTTAGTGCTTCTATGAGCTCTAAAGCAGCTTGTCTCTTCGGTGTGGAAGAGCAATAGACTGCAATGGTACTACTATTTCCAAAAGCCATAACATATACTGATAGCTTATTCCAAAATCCCAGTAGCTGTTTCAGAGCCAAACTATTTATGTTGTGGATCTCAGAAAGCTTCAGAAGAATGGAGTTCCACTCTTTGAGCTGATGAAAGAAGCAAGTCGCTTTGTAAGTGATCTCCCTCCGATAATCTTCATTAGAACATAGGGCATGTCCCCCTGGAGTTGTCAACTTGAACTGCTCAAGTACATCAGCAATTGTGTTGTAAATAGATGAAAAATTTCTGTGTGCATTTAAGTTACAAGTCCTTAAAGCTGGGTCATTCTGAGGTGACTCCGTGGTGAGGTTCCAGCAGATAACTGCAGTCAGACAACTCAAAGCCCTTGCAGATTCCTGAGGCATATCAGCTGCTACCTCCAGTAACTCTAGAAGGCGATCTATTTTATTGGATAAATCTTCCTTGGTACATATTGACATGTTTGCTTCCTGAGTTAATGTGAAAGTGTACACTTCTATTAGGGTATCAGTGATGTTTTTGTGATCCAAACGCTGTATAAGACTGATAGCATCAGGAAGAAGGTAAAGCACCTGTAATATATCATCAAGCTCAGTCTCTTTAAATAATTGAGTCATTTGCCATAAGTTGGTCAAGTTCCAAGAACATGAATTGTTCTCAAAGGAATCTAACCAGCCTGTCAACTTGTCCAGAACAGAATTCTCAATGTACATAGTTTTGATCTTTTTAAAGAAATAATGCAGGCTTTTTCGGATTTGTTTGAGTTGATCTATTAAGAATTCTAGATCTTCATTCTCAGTGTTTTTCACCAAAGTTGCCATATGCTTTGGAAACCCTTTATCACCTGATCGTATCAGAAAATTGGTAAGGTTATAAGACTTTAAGATGTTTAGTGCCTTCCTTACTAGTTCCACATTGAGGTCTGCTGCTTTCATCCATGTATTCAGAGTTAAGTTTTGCAAACTTTGCATATTGTGAGGCAAGTGTGACATAAAGTAACTAATCAGATGTTGAAAGGACTTCTTTAGGAAGCTCATATTTTTGTCTTGTGGAAGAGCTTCAAATGCATTTAGAAGATTTACAGTGTCCAGAGGAGATGAGCTATTTTGTAGGGATTCAGAAGTTATATTCTTGAGAAAAAAATGAATTCCTCTCAAAAGTGCTACTGAAGAAGGCTGGAGACTCTGAGTCAAATTAAGGACTTCTCTTGATTTCTTGATAGCTCCAGTGATTAATTTAGTGAAATACATCTGTTCTGAGTCAGATGTATATGGTGAGAATCTCATTAAGTCTTTGACAATTGACTGAATTTGGCCCCTTGACACATTCAAAAGAGTAAAGATAAAGTCATGGGTCTGTCCATCATCTTTTGCAGAAAATGTAGGAAGAACTTTTAAAATGTTTGCTAGAATGCTGAAACAAATATCTGCACAATGTGCAACAGAACCATTGAGTAAGCATGGAGGTTCTATGAGGTTAAAAGTAATGTTAACAATGTCCAGGGTATTCTTTAAGCTAGTATCAGTCTCATTAATGCTTCCCAGAAACGTCAACAAAAATAAAACACGTTTTGCATTCTCAAGGTGGGAGTAAGTGATGTATTTCTCACTGAGGCTACTGATAATATGTATCCATCTATTACAGCCCTCTACTACATTCACTATGTTATCCGAGGTCAGAAGAGGATTAAGATGAGACAGAACACATATCTGTGAAACATTTTTCTCTTTCAAAATATCTTCCAAAACTAACTTGGTAACATTCTGGAAAATGATCACACAAGACAATAGATATTTATCTTGGGATATATTTTTAAGGAATCCAGCAGTCTCTCTTAGGTCAGTGAGAACAGTTCCAAATTCTTCCGCAGAAAGTGTTAGAATATCTGAAAGTGAATACCCATTGAAATCTACAGGTGTATCTCTATATTCCACTTTAGAACTCAATGGAAAGAAAACATCAAACCAGGAATCCAAAAACTCCCTGCTAACGTTAACCTTCAATAGAGATTTCTGCAATTTGACAGTTGCATTTTCCATTGTTTGAAAAACTTCCTCTAAATTCTCTCTTTTAATTGAGCTGATAACATTAATTATGTTGCTAAGTTTACTTATGAGACCACTTAGAGTCTCAAAGTATTTCCATTCATTTACGTTATAAGCGTCTGTTATTATTTTCAGTAGATGTATTGCTGATGTAGTTTCAGCACTGATTGTAAATGTTGTATTGCACAGTTCAGCATGGGTTATATTTTCAAGGCCTTCAGAAAGGTGATTCAGCCCATTCTGAAGATAACTGAAAAAATTTAAATCCAACCCCAGTATTTCAGACATTTCTTCCAAAATCTCTGTCCACATCTGAAGCCAGGTAGTGGTGCAATGCATGGCAAAAGGCACATTTACCTCACTTTTGAAGTTTGATGTATTTGACAGAACTCTGACCAATGGAATGACAAGTGAGTTGTGAACATCTCTTATTTGCCTCACAGAAAGAATGCTAGGTGTATACCAATCAGCACATTCATTATTTAACAAGCTTTCTGCTGAGATGTCAAAAAGTTGTTTCAAATACTGAAAGGCAGTTGTATGAAGCTCTGTCTCTCTAAATATAGTTTTAAGGTTGCCCAGAGTACTGTATACCACTTCTATCTCTTGTTTCCCTTTCTGTGCTAGAGACTGGGCCCGGAGCTCTACATAGTTGTAAACTGTTGCTAACTTTTCACAGAGAGGTTTCTGGGTGAGACCCTGGAGGAGATGTATAGCTTCAGACAGAAAGTCAAAAACCTCACTCATGTTTTGGAAATCATGTTGAATTAGAAGAGATGAAATGTCTTCTGAGATCTTCTGGAAGAACGTTAGCACAGAATTATTGCTCTGGGTACTTAACTGATCAATGTTTTGGTGGACAAAGAAAAGCATTTGAATAAGTGAGGCTGCATTACTGTCCCCTACCTCTGGGATGTTTTGGTAGAAATCAGACACAATTTTCCCTATGTCTTGTACTTTGAATACAGAAGTTGTATTTGAGACTAGAACAGAAGAGACATTTCTCATAGCATGAATGGTGCTGAGAGCAGCAGTGAAATGTTCTTGAGTCAACACTCCAACCTCATAGAGATTCCTTATGAATTTTTCACTGAAGTCGTTTACATAATCTATGTCAAGAAAAGTGAATTCAGGCCACTCCGTAAGGATTTTCTGGAAGAATTGCAAACTTTCATTAAGGACTTTTTGATTTTCCTGAAGCAAAGATATTCTAATTTTAGATAACAACTTCTGCAGCATCTCTATTGCTTCCATTGGACTTCTAAACATCCTATGGTCATGTTGATCCAAGACCTTTTTTACTACTTGCCAAAATACTTCCAGCTGCTCACTCTGCCAGAGCATTGTAAAAAGTTGATAATTCTCTAGTAGTTCATTATCGAGTTCAGAAAATATATGAACATCTGTAGCATCTGCCTTCATATTGGCAGAACTGTTAAGCCACATAATTGCATTAGTCAAGGCTATTTCTGTTATGGACTGGACGTCTTTGAGGCTTGAGGAGGCTGAAGAACCAGGCGTCAACATTTTTTGTATGAATTCTGAAAGTTGTAGAATGAAGACCAACTCCTGCTCCTCAAGAACCTTTATGTTCTTTTCCCTCTTCAAAAGCTCTTTGACAGATGTCAAGATCCTGTAACATTAATTGAGATTTTTTTCAAATTAGTCACCTATAGGAAAGTTACATCCCAAACCAGTTAAATGTAATGGTTTATCATACATTAGAACACAGCTATATTTACATCTTAAAATTGTATTTGTAAAGTGTATTTCATATATACAAAGCACATTTTGCTCAATAGTGAAACAATTAAAAAACACCAGAATTGTAATACTTTAACTGACAATCACAACCTATTTTAAAAAGCATGAAAAAAAACAGTGATTAGAAAGTCACAACACGTAAGTCCTCTAAATACAGTTGAGGTTAGGTGGCTCTGTTAAGAACACCTACTTCGACTGGCAAAGTTGGCATAGTCAAACATCTGCAGTTCAAGGAACTTGTATATTCTGCTGATGAAGCTAGCTATGCCTTGAAGCTCTACAGACTGATTAGCTAGATGTCATGGAACTTACAAGTACAACAGATAGAAAAATGTGTTTTATTTTCCACACTTTTTGAAGAAAGTGAAAGTTTTCAAGGTTTTTTGCCAAAAACCAAAAAGCCAAAAATCTCTCCCCCCCCCCCCAACAACTGAAAGCCAATTAATGTTTGGTTTTCGGTTTTTCAATAAAATCTTGAAAAACATCCATTTTGTCAAAGCCATTTTTCAATGAACATAAGTGTTGACAAAAAAAAAAAAAAAAAAAAAAAGACCAGTTGTTCTTACAAGGTTGGTTAAAAAGAGCTAAGTTTTGGACTCAACAGTCAAGGAATGTTGGGATCAGAGGACCTCAAGACATGGAGCTCCAACTCAAGAAACGTATAAATTCCATGAACGGAGCCAATAGAAATTATATGGTTTCCAAACCAACAGAGTAGCTACACCACACCAGACACCAGTTTCTACGTACCTGTCTTACTGTCACAATGCTCATTTCTCACCTTGCTTTACTGACATTTTTATCCAGCTGGACAAGTGCATTTGTTCCTGTGTGGCTGATAATGTGAGCCTGTGTGGCTGATCATGCTCCCAATGAATTGAACGGCAAAACTCTCTTACTGTCTTCAGTGGGAGCAGAATTCAGCCCTATTACTATGCATATAACAAAACAGACCATGTATCATCACTTTTAAGCAAACTCCTCATTCAAATCATTAGGGAGTCCTCCTTAACCACCAAGGGTACAACACAGGCCATGGGATGAGCAATGTGGTTCAGTTGTGGAAGCAGCCTTAAATTCTAGAATGTACATACTACTGAGTGCTCATCCTCTATTGCACTTATGCTCATTCTTTCTGTTTCACAGGTTAAGAAATAAGTCAATATTTAGCAGCCATACAGAGCAAGAAAACTGTATAATGTGAAACTAGGTTCACAGAGGGTGGAATATAACGTAGCTAATGCTTACCTACGGCCCTCAATTACTGTGACTAGGTTTACAGACACCACCAGGCATGTCATTTAAAATTTACTTTTCACAATTAAGTATCCCATTAATGTATTTAGAATCACAGAAATGCACTGGCTGCCCTGAATCTGCTCCCTGATGGAAATGCTATGTAACAGTGTTGATTAAATGGATTCTACTGTATCGTTCAAGTAGACATGACAGCCCTGTCAATAAGGCAACCAACTTAGTGGGGGTGGGGGGAAGAGACTCCAATATAATAATACATTAGTCTTCCAAGAGCCTGTTACACTAGTTACATGTGGTAATATGAAGGCTGCAGAGAGCGGTTTTATTAAAGCTTTTGAATAGGGCCACAAAGATATAACCTTCTGTAATCCTACATAGGATATTATTTCTTATTGGTAACATGTAGAAATGCTAACCATCTCCTTAAAATGAGAAAAAAAACAATCTAATTTAACATTACAAAATATCTAAAATACAGGGGGAAAAAACCCACCATGCTGTTCTGGAAAACAGTGGAGGAAAGCATTGACATTGAATTAGTTTAACTTACCTGGACCATGAAATGAATGTGGAATTTGTTAAGTTTTGCAGAAATGCTAAGTAACTATCAGTGATGGCCTTCAGATTGAGCTGTTTTCCAGAACAGAGAGATGCTTCAGTATCATCTGCAGAGAAAATACATTTTATAATTTAAAAGGAGATGCATCATGCATTGTCTTGTCAATATACGACTAGATGCAGGCTGTCATGCAGCGGAGAGAAGCAAAGTGAACTCTGTCCTATCCAAATCCCCCTGAAGTCATTGCAAAGATTCTCACTGAGTTCAGCAGTTGGATCAGAAGAGACGAGAATTACAGCTACATTCTGTGATACTCCTACAGAAATCCAGAAATTATATTCTTCAAAGAAGAAAAGATACGACACTCTTAATAAGGGCATTTTGATACCAAGCAGCACTGAACGGTTTAAAGGACCGTGATAGAGAGTCAATAAATATCAGACCTGCATAAAACACACCAGTGATAGCCAACTCATCACAGAAAGACATGAAGATATATTTTGAATTAAATACCAAGTGCAAAGCTACTGTAAAATGAAGATTGATTTTTATTATAGAAATATGTCCTGAATGTCTCCCACCAGCCAGGGGAAAGAAATTCAGCACAGCAGTAACTTTTCATTTCCTAGCACTTAAAAAAAAACAACAACAAAAAAACCTTATGAAATTCACAAGCACGCCCTGGTTATCCTGTAGAGCCATCACAGCTTCCACAACTCTGAATTCCATGTAATCAATCATCTTGCTTTGTGGGATACTTTCACATCATGCCAGGTCATATCATAAGTAGGATTTAAAAAAAAAAATCCAATAATGTGGTACATTTTGGGGGGTCAAATTCTCTCAAGAGCCTGCTTAGCAGCAGGGTATTCAGTGCAAATTTCTAATTAACTCTGTTTTTGTTAGAGCTTTGCAGTTCAATTGAGAGACACTGATTAAGAGCTGTTTGGAAAATGTGTCAATGGGCTGAGCAAACAGAGTCTTTCAAAATGTGTGCAAACATGGATGGTGAATTTAGGTGAAGGAACAGTGGCGGGGATAGAAATTGAAGGAAGCAGATGCCTGATATTAGAGTGGGCCATGTATTGTAGGTGCGTGGGGCTATCCTGAGCCCTTTCAAAATCCAACACTAGAAATGCTGCGGATCTAACTGTTCTTACTAAAAAATAGTAACTAAAGCATTCACAGTACAGGGCAGACTCAGAAATGCATTTCCTGTCCAAAAAACATTTTCAAAAATTTCAGAATGCTTTTCTGCTCCACACCAAGACAAAACCAAGACCTACTGGAACAAAATTATGAAAAACAAGGGAGGCACTCCCACCCCAGAACTGCCAAGAGCCGAGTGATCAAGGCATTTACCTTGGATGTGGGAAGGAGACCCAAGTTCAAGTCCTACCTGCTTCAGAAAAGGAACTTGGAACCTGGGTCTCACCCATCCCAGGTGAGTGGTCTGGGCTACTGGCTATTCTGAGATCTCAGTCTCCCTCTGACCAGAAATTCCATTCAGGTATTGAGAAACCTTCCTGAAAGTTTCGACGAATCAACATATTATGACAAAAGAATGTTTTGTTGAAAGATTCCCACACAACTTTAAATCACCCCGATCTACTCTGGGGTAAGAGAGTGCAGAATCAGACCCTTGTATGTTCTGGATTTTTCCTCAGCTAGCAGTTTAACTACTGCTTTAATCATAAGAGTGAAAGCTTTCTTGAAAATAGAAATGTACCCATAATGAACCAGCCTGTTTCTTTTTTGAGTACTGTACCGTGAGAAGCATACAGAACCTTTAGAAGCAAAGAATTTGTTGTGGCAATAACTAGTTGTTTCCTTACTTGAATAACCACTGGTGAAACCTTCTTCCTTGTTCACATATTGAGTTATCTCACATGTTCTCCTAACAAATGTTGTTAAGTCCTTCCAGTATGGGTCTTCCTCAAAAGCAAACCATATTTCTTCAAGTGTATGAATAACCCTGAAATGATCAAGGATATATCATGATCAGAATGTTGATTTTCTGAAGTAAAATTACTGGGTTGAGCACACACGGTTCTGCTGTTTGGTTAGAGCTAAATCCTGCTGTGTTTTACTTGTACTAGCTGTCCTACTGACTTCAGAGCAACGATCACAGGAGTAAGGCAAGCAGGGCTCATGGCCAGCTTCTGCTCCCACTGGCATCGAGGGCAAATTCCCATTGATGTCCATGTGAGCAGAACTGGGCGGCTGTCTTTAGTGCCACACAAGTTGTTGATCAGATGGAAAAAGTACAAGTAATTAAAGAAATACTAACAACTAGTTTATCTCAAAACATGACATGTTCCAGTCTGGGAGGGAAGTGCATCTTCCTGATTATAAATACCTACTTTATATTAATCATCCACCACTTTGTCATTAAAAAAAGAGAAATCAGTCAAAACAATAGCCAAAATTCATGTGTGTCCTGCATAAAAACAGCTCTTTGTAAAGCCAACTGAGGTGACACATGGGCCCTCTGTTTGTCACGCTCTATTGCCAGGGTTATGCTGTAATTATCTGTGAGGCTGGTGATCAAATGAGAGAAGCAAACAAAACACCCCAGTCAATTTCTAATTCATTTAGAAACACATAGGGGGAGAAAAATCAATTTTCTAACAAATGGAAAACAAAAATTAGACAGTAATAAATTATCGAATATCTAAAGACTAGTACAAGCAATGGGCTTGTTCCTGCTGCCATTTAAATCAATGGGCTTTCTGGCAACGACTTCAATGGAATTAGGTTTGTGCCTAATGGAGACTTAAAAAATAAACCAACCTCCCCTATAGCACAGCTTGATGATGCAGATACTTATGCACAGGAGTATCTTCATGCAATGGATGGGATGTTACATTCTTAAGTATCTGTAGGGCTATACTCTCAGAAAGTACTTGACAGTAACCATGTAGTATACATGCAACTTTATTTTAACAAAGTTATGCCTAGATTTAACCTTTGAGAGAAAATATAAAATCACTTCATATTTAAGCAAGCTTTCTTGATACAGGGCTGGATTCTGATCTCATTTACACTAATTCCACATTGGTGTAACTCCACTGATGCCAGTGGAGTTTCTCCCCAATTTAGATGAGTGTGAGAGAGAATACAATCAGGCCCTTTATATATAAAAACTTGTACCAGTCATTACAATGAGAGGAGTAGCTGCTCCTGACAAGAGCTGAAATAGACATCCTCCCCAGATGGTGTCTTTGTGCTCAGCAACTGATTAATTTTACAGAAAGCAGCACTATTTTCAGTGAGCTGCTGTTCTATTTCTTGCCATCCCAAATATTCTTCCATCATTGAATCTGGCAGGCTCTGTTCTCCATGTAGTACTTTCTGCAAAAGTAGGACCTTTGAAAATAAAGAAAGCAATAGTTTGTAAACCAGTAAGCTATTAAAGGGGAAGATGCTTTTTTGAGACTTGGGCCCTGTCTCGTATACTAATGTAACTTCATTGACTTCAGTAGAACTATTCCCAAATTATATAGGTGTAGGCAAGATTGAGAGATGAGAATCAGGGTCCTCAATCTGTTCTCCTTCTGGGATATCCTGGCAAGGTGGCTCATCCAAATTGTCATAGGTACACAAGATACACGCAGGGATTGTATGAGTATTACCACAAATTTATTATAAATAGTTTACTGAAGGTACTTTACTACTCCAGGCCATTCTGAAAGTACAAAATGAAGTAAACTGAGCCTGCACGTCAGATCTTAAATTAAATTAAAAAAAAGAAAAAGATATTTATAAACACTTACAGACTCCTTTATTGACTGGATTTGGTTGCTTAACTCGAAAGTCTCATTTGGATAGTTCTGATGGCACACAAATCCCGCTAAAATTTCTCTGACTTTTAAGTCCTGTGGAAGCTGAACAGCCTTCTCAAACATGGTGAACAGATCCTGGCATGTACAGGACATGTTACTCATCAAGATCTAAAATACAATTGATACACTATTACTGTGAAAATGGGAGGTTGATTTAATTCAACCCTAGCCATGTCACCCCATGACTAGAACATATAAAATAAAAAGTAAACTAAGGCCAACAGACAGAATGGTGAACCACTTATTTTAGCAAGCATGATCTATACAAGGAACAAAAAAGAACCATTTTAACCTGTAGATTTTATGCACATTGTTTAAAGACTATGAATTAAGTAATGACTTGCCTGTTTTAACTCCAAAAAGAGTGCTCCAATGTCTAGATGCATGAGCCCATCTCTTTTAATAAAGGGTGTCATTTTTTCCAGGTTATGTACAATTTCTGTAAGACATTTATACATTTTTTCAAGAAAAAGGAAATCATAGAATCATAGAATATCAGGGTTGGAAGGGACCTCAGGAGGTCATCTAGTCCAATCCCCTGCTCAAAGCAGGACCAACACCAACTAAATCATCCCAGCCAGGGCTTTGTCAAGCTGAGCCTTAAAAACCTCTAAGGATGAAGATTCCACCACCCCCATAGGTGATGGAATATTTATCCCTGTGACTCAGAATGTGCAGTTCTTTGATGTGCTATAAAAGAGACAAACCTACCTTCTGGAATATGCATGAAACACAACATAATGTAAGTGTAATACCCCTATATAGGGCTCGATTATGTGTATTGATAGGGAAAGCACAAGGAGCTTTCTCCATCCTCCTTTGCAGGAGGTGTGTATACAACCGCACTCTTTGCACTCACAGACAGCAAGGACTACTCTTGACTAGCATCCACACCAAGCAGGTTGGGAGGGAATGAGTCCAAAGCTCTGCTTCCACTCCTAAATCCAGCCAGCACTGCTGCCTCTGTTTGGCTGGAACACGTACATAGCACCTCTGTGGCATGATAGCCATGCTCTCCTGGAGCTCTGGGAGACATTGTGCAATGCCCAAGCTCCCAAGCCTCTATGCTAGCTGAAACACTGGATCTGTACTACGTGAGGGTCCTCCAACATTCAGCGATCTTCCTCGGGCCAGCTGCTCTGGCTTTCAGACCTCTTTGTACTACTGGAGCTCTACAAAGTCACCCCAATACCCCCCAGAACTGGGACCGGAATGGCCATATTGTACAGTGCAGTGGGCTACAGAAAGCAGTTGCATTCAGATTCCATTCCCTGCAGTTCTCTTCTCTGACACAAGTTACACTGGTACAGCTCCACTGACTTAAATAGAGTTCCTGGTGATTTATACCGGTGCAAGAGGAGCGTTGGACTGTATGACAACTTCTGTGATTATGAGTACTGTGTACAGGTGAAGCTGTATTACTGATGGGCATTTAGCTTTCACGAAATAGTCCCTAAGCACGATCTTAGAGCTGTGCCCTTAAACGTGTTCTTCTCAAAGAACCATCAGCCTTTCCTACACCTTAAAGAAGTTAATTCTCCAAATCCTCAGATGGTAGAATCAACATAGCTCTGTCAGTATCGATGCAGCTACACCAATTACATCAGGATTGGGCCTAAAATATTTCAAATTAATGCATCTGAAGAAAAAAAAAAAAGACTACAGGCATGACCCTGAATTTCTTGGAAGTTTGGGGCGCACAAGTAAGTCAAGACTATGACTACTACTACAGGTTATTTTTATTACCACAGCACATGTAATTATTTTTATTGCATAGGAATCCCCGTCAGAAGGACAAGGACCCTATTGTGCTGGGTGCACAATACAAAACAAAAAAAGACTGTTCCTGCCCTAAAGAATGTATATTCACAGCTTGCAAAAGCCAATTAGCAATTGTTTTAAATTAGTTTATGGGCCTAATCCTGATATTGCTTACAACACGTCAGTTTTACAGTGGTTTCACTCCACTGACTTCAGTGGAGTTATCCCAATTGGTAGTGGTGTAACTGAAGTTAGAAATATAAAGTGCCTGATTCTGAACTAAATTTCATTTCTTAGAATTGTGCTTCTACTTTGAAAAGTGATTATGTAAAGAAAGCATTTTCTTCCTCACCAGGTCTGCTCCCTGTTGTGCGCTCAGAGTCACGTTGCCTGTCTTTAGTAGCTAAAATACATTTTCACAGCTTTTCCCCCCCACAAAGCCAACACAGCTAAGACATTGACTTGGATTATACTTTTTTCTTGTGCATCAGCAAGAGAGCAGTGTACTGAATTTCAATTACATCAGCTACAAACCCACTAATGATAACAGTAATAGAGATATCACTGATGCTATAATCTGAAGAAATAGCCACTATTATCACTGAGGGCATAATGTGACCTGTAAAACCTTTATATCTGATAATAGTGCAAAAGAAGGAAACTCTTGACTCTGGGAGCCTTCCTTGATTTTGCAAACACTTTTATATGTAAACTGAGTACATGTGATTTGGAAGTCATTGAGACAATATAATTATACATATTTTACAATAATTTTTCAGAATAGAATAGAACTGCACTTCAAAGACACTGAAAGTTGATTAATTAATGTAGCACTTAAAACTGACTAATGCAGAGTCATCTGAAAATACAAAAAAATCCAACATAGCTATTTACAGTCATAAAAGAAATACTCTAAATCTGAAATGTTCGCACAGTAGAGGCAGTAAGAAACACAGTTATCAGATATAGCCCACTGACAGGGAAAAGGCTTATAAAACAATAGAGATGGGCCTGAGCCACAAAGGTCAGAGCCGAATCCAGATCTAAACTCCCCACGTGTGTTCATATCCAGGGTTTTGGTACAGCTACACAGGTAGAGACCCAGCCACAGTCCTAGAATTTGGACTAGGATCCAGATCAAAACACAAAATTGTGGTCAAGTACAGGGTTGTTCAGATCTGGAGATCTTGTTCAGATCCACTTTTGTAGGAGACAACATATTTTATAAAATTACAATTATTCACCTCTTCATGAATTTAATCCTTGAAAAACAGAACATATCCTACTACATAGGCATGTGTTCATCAGGATGAAAACAGATTACTGATAGAGCTATACAATTACTTGTTTACTAAACTTGTAGAATGAAAATGTGTGTGTATACATATACATATATAAACACACACACACACATATATATATATTGTGCTTTATCATTAAGAGGAATGAAGTTTGAAAAACTCTAGAGACACTGGAAATATATTAGCGTGGAATGTATTACACAGTCTAAATACTTTCCTAGATGTAGGTTTCAGAGGAACAGCCGTGTTAGTCTGTATTCGCAAAAAGAAAAGGAGTACTTGTGGCACCTTAGAGACTAACCAATTTATTTGAGCATGAGCTTTCGTGAGCCACAGCTCACTCACGAAAGCTCATGCTCAAATAAATTGGTTAGTCTCTAAGGTGCCACAAGTACTCCTTTTCTTTTTCCTAGATGTAGAATGCTATTGATAAATGCCATGGCAGCCATATGAGAGCTGGTGAAAAGTAACTACAGTGCAGCTTTACCTTCAGTGAAATATAATTTTTGGATTATTACATTCCTTATAGCTCCATCTACCAGAAGCAGTCTCTTCATAACAGGCCATTGAGGCAACCTCTGAATCACAGTCTGCAGTTTCTCCAGATACAGGTTTCTGTTGGCAAAAAGAATGATAAAAATAGAATGGAAAGTTCAATGTGTCACCAAGAAGGATGCAGTACTGAAGAATGACCTTATTTTTGTAGTGTATTTATCTTCATATCATGTATTGTGTTTGCAGATGTGGTACATCTTGATTTTAGTAAGGCTTTGGACACAGTCCCACAAAAATCTAGGGAAATGACATATAAATGAAATTACTATAAGGTGGGTGAACAACTATTTGAAAGACAGTACTCAAAGAGTAACTGTCAGTGGTTCACTGTCAACTTTGGAGGACTCACCTTGTGAAGCCCAGCAGGGCTCTGGCCTGGATCAGGCACTATTCAATATTTTCACTAATGACTTGGATAACAGGATGGAGAGTAAACTAATACAATTTTCAGATGACCCCAAGAAGGGAGGGGTTGGAAGTACTGTACTGTGGAGGATAGGATTAGAATTTTAAAAAGCTTGATATATTGGAGACTTGGTCTGAGATCAATCAGATGAAATTCAATAAAGACAAGGGTAAAGTACTACACTTAGAAAGGAAATCAAATGCACAACAAACAAAATGGGGGAACCAGTGGTTAGGCAGAAGTATTGATGAAAAAGATCTGGGGATTATAGCGGATCACAAATTTTATATGAGCCAACAATGTGATGCAGTTGCAAAAAACACAAATATAATTCTGGAATGTATTAACTGAAGTGTCATATGGGATTAAATTACTTTTCACATTTATTAAAGAGTCGAGGTGTTACCATTACAGCAGGTTTAATCCCAAAGCCATCCTTCCTCCCTTTTAGAACATTCAGGGGATGGCATTTTCCACAAGATATATTTTACTACATGGGTATTCATGGTATTTTAAATGAAACACTTCTGCACATGGGGATCTTCAAGAGGCAGCTCCCCAAAAGGGGATTACGGGACAGAATGCCTGGCTGGTACCTTCCAAGTTCTATCCCCAGTTCTGTCAAATGGTTTTACATGCCACTTAAACAATTTAGTTGTAAGTAGGTAAATATCAGTATATCCAGTTTATAAGAAGGGAAAGCGTGGTGCAGATTTAAGTTAGCCATGTTCACACACCAGCAATGTCAGATGCAGAACTACAATCTCTCTCTCTTCATTCCTCATCTTGTGCTTTATCTAAACACTATAGTGCCCCTCAGACAAAAATTTAGCCTTCTGAGCCTCAGTTTCCCCAATCCATAAAATCTGGATACCACTACTTAGTTACCTACCTTTCTATGGCTGCAGACATATTAACTCCTGTATAGTATCTTTTAAAATTTTGCCTGTGGAAAGCAGTATTGCCCACATTTTACAGATGGGGGAAACCAGGTCCCTAAAGCCTCTGTTTGTAACAGGTAATTTAGCAGGGTTGTATTTTAGCTTGTGCCATGAATTGGAATTCTTGAAATGAATGAGCAATCAATTCTTTACAGAGCTGCAAGCATCTGTTCGCATGCGGTCTGTTGTTCTGAGAATTGTAGGCATCCCTAAAGCACCAAGGTGGATTTCAACTAGCCCAGTGACAGATCGCTAATAGGATACTTCTATTAGACTGGAAGAATACAAAATAAAATTTGTACATTAAAATAGAAAGTATTTGCAGTGTTGCATGCACTACTCAAGAATCTCAGGGTAAGTATTATTCCTCTTATTCTTAAACTTGCATAATTATAACAAGAGATTTGGAGCCTGATCCTGCATACACTTATGTGCATGAATAATCTCGCACGTGAGTCTATGGAACTACTTGTTTGAATAAGATTACTGTTTGTGTTTGCTGGTATTTGTACTTGCATGTGTTACTAGGTATAATTTTAAAGATTCAGGCCTCAATTCAGCAAAGCACTTAAGCACATGCTTCAGTATCATTAATTTCAATGAGCCTTCAGGAAGTGCTTAAATGTTTTGCAAAATCTGTTTTGAGGTGCACTCTTTGGAGTTCGTGCATTTTCTTTTTTCAGCAGGTGGGTTCAATTTCAGATTCTTTATAGTTTGAGAGTATATAATGGCTCTGAGATAAAAATTAAAAAGTAAAACTCAAAAAACAACCCTCACCACACCTCTAAAGACACCCAAATTAAACAAAATCAGTGCTTGAAGATTCATTGGAATGCTAACATGAATATTCAAACTATTCTCAGCTTTAGATGGTGAATGTCAGAATGAATTCTTTTGCCTCATGATCCGTTCAGGCTACAGAATGGCGCAGTCTGTGGTGTTTTAGCAAACTCACAAGTCTCAGCAACATTAAGGGAGGAAAAGAAAAAGTTTTGCACTTTTGGAATTTACCTTTCAGTTCAAGAGAGAAAGAAAAAGAATGAGAGTCTCTCAAGGTTCTTAAATGGCCTTGTCACAGGATAGCTGCTCTGTGCAGACAGAGCCAAGATGCCTTGGACTGGAGTAGGTGAGCCTAATCAAGCTAGTTAAAGAGGCTGGGCTACACCTGAGCCTATAAAGGGGCTGCTACTCTTCAGCTGGGAACAGACAGTGCCCTGGGGAGCAAAGCCATGCTGGAATGGAGCTAACTCATGGGTCCCTGGAACAAGGAGCTCAAGGAAGCTACCCCACAGCTGTGGCTCCAGGAGGGGAGCAAAGCTGGAGTGCCAAAGACCCCTAGTAGTGGTGGCCCAGTATTGAGTTGAGAGTGTGTTCTGTTTGTTGGTTAACCTTGGTTATAAAAATAAACCTTGGCTGAGAGTGGCATGACCACACATGCTGGAGTTGGGAAGCAGCAACAGGACCTGGTGACAGGTCCCCATTACCTTTGTATTGAGCACCTCACAACCTCTCCATTAGGTAGGGAAGTACTATTAGCCCCATTTTACAGATAGTGCCTTAGTTCTCTAAGGGACCAAGGAAATTGTCCCAGGTCACATAATAAACCTGGCATGGAATAGGGGACTTGAATCCGCGTCTCTCAAGGGTCAGGCCAGTAAACTAACTACTGGACCATTCTCTCTCTCTCTCAGATTACCCTCCTTCTCTTAATCTAGAACAGGGGAAGTCCAATTATTCTTTGTCAAGGTCCAAATTTCTTGGTCAAGGTATAGTCAAGGTCTGGACTACAGAGAAACATTTTTCACACTGCAATAACAATAATAAGTAAATAAAAAGATTTCGCCGTCCATTCCTGCTTATTGACCTCCCCTGATTTTGAGTAATGAAGCCATTTCATGAGAGAATAAAATTAAACAATTTGGTTTCATCTATACACAGACAGACACATAAAATTCCTTTCCTAACGAAATAGTGGTATTGATGTCGGGCACACAGCAATTCCTCACATATAGGGCCCTTCATGTTCAGGTTTTATGTTATTTAATTTTTCCCATGAATTTCATGGTGTTTATTACAACAACAAAAAACAGGTGAAAATTGATGCAAAAAAACCCTTATTTTTTCTGAGTAAATATTGGCATTTATTTTGGTGGACAGAAGGATGTGAAAAAAAGTATTTAGTAGATTAATGGTTTGATGAACGGAATTCAATGTAGTTTGCTGCAGAACTAAAACAGAACTCAAAACCCAATGCCACCTCTGAGTTTAAGAAAACAATCTCTCTAATCCCCAAATAAAACTTTTCATTTGAATAAACAGTTTACTGTTGCAGACTTACATCTATTAGCCTATACATATTTACATTTAATAATTGGGCCACACCATTTGCAGCACATACATTCAACTTCACCCTTTTCTCCTGTTTTGTTTTTTTGAAAACTTTTGAATACTTCCTTGTGTTCTGAAATGTATTCGGATACAGATTTTGTTTTCTTCACATTTTAGTGTGTCAAATATTTAAACTGTTATCTGCTAACAGCTTGAAATCTGTGCATGGTGGGCATGAGATTTCTCTGTACATTCAGATGTGCACACTTAGAGCTTGAATGCGTGCCTGTTTGTTTACTGTGTGTATCTTCTAAACTAATACATAGACTTACTTCAACAAGCAGCTTTGCATATATGCAGACTACTATATTATCCGTAATACATTTATCTCATGCAATGTATTGTATTTTCCTAGTAAAACATGTTATTTTTTCTATATTTGAATGATACAAAAGTAGGGTGAAAATCAGAAAAAAAAGAATAATACTTTTTGTAAAACTTGGATTTTTTTCTATAAAAATCGATTTAAACTGAAAACAAAAAGAGGCTCTCTCACACAGATTAAAAACTGTATTTTGGGTAATAAACACTGGCCACACACTGACACTTTTTGAAGTCCTTCATCACAAGACTGATCTCTCTCCCATTCAGGAGGCCACAGAGGGACCATCTGCAGAGACACCTCTACATTCCCATCGTCAGAAACCAGCGCTAACGGATGCCAAGTGACCAAGCAGGGAACTTCTAAGAGACTCCTCCAGGTTTCCCAGTTGGGTTTCACTGTGAACCTCTGGGAGCTATGAAAAGAGAGCTCCACTGAAGACATTCTCCTTCTCTAACAAAAGGTTTCAGTTACCCCAGGTAATCAGCCAGTGAGGCCACCTTGCAGAATATGGAAGAATCATTTGGTGACGGCCTGGAGGATTCACCATATATTTGGCAGCAGTTTCGGTGCCTGGAGTCACCAGGGGCTAAATCCTGCAGTCCTGCAACCCAGGCTAACTACCACTCCTCTCTTGTCTTGCTGCACTAATTGCTGGTGCCTGTGTATACACAGAGGACTCAGATATTTAATATAAGGCTGATCAACAGCAAATGCAGCTCCGTCCAAATCAATGCTGAAACTAAGTGAAAGAGCAAAGCTGGGACACAAGTGACCATAGCCAGGAGAGAGAAGATGGATAACACTAAAGCGGATGGCAGCCGTAGTGAGGGAAAGCAGTTTGGCAGCCAAGAGATTTGAAGTAAATATGAAATGAATGGTGAGGGCTTTTACCCAGGTGATGACGGGTTTAAAACATCTCTCTACTAACAAACTAAACTTTAAAATGTGTTTCCGTATCTCTCGCTCCCCCAGACCTAATAGACAATCCTTCCACAATATCCAGTGGATATGTCAGTGTTCTGGATGCCACTGTAGTCTCAGCCCCCTATATACCTATCCTAGATTCATCTTCCTCTACTCTTCGTTCCTTCCCTTCAATTTTGATACCCTTGCCAATCTGAACACCCAGTCTGTTCTGGGACTCTGTGGACTTCCACAACAACTCTTAAGCTCTGCTGTCTTTCTTGCTAAACAGCTCTGCGCCTCTTTGGATTAAATTGTATGCTTACAATTCTGACACTTTGCCTTCCTCGAACCTATTCCACCACCCCACTCCTTTTAGCTCTCTGATAGGGTCTTGCCAATTTCTTCAGGAAGAATAAGGATATCACCCAATGGGAAACCGTACTCCTCATCCTGTCCTCCAACCCTCTCTTCTTTCCAGGATATCCCTTCTATATCTTCTTCCAGCCTATCACTGTATCCCTCTGGCCTCCTCCTCCCAACCTCCTTGCCCATATACCTTCCACCACCCTTTTCTATTACTGTCCAATACTGAACACCCACAATTCTCCCTAATACTGAACACCCGCAACTCCCACCCTAAAGGAGTGGGAGTTGCGGGTGCTCGACAGCTCTCAAGATTTGGCCCTTAGCTTACAAGATCAGGTCCTAAATTCCCTAGGACAGGGATTTGTCAATTTTATGGTAGTTGTCCGTAAAGCAACAGACACACCAATGGTGTTATACTAATAAAATCATTCAAGTATCAGTAGCTTTTTCACCCTTAGTTACACTAATGAGATTCGACAAACATCTGTCAGGGATGGTCAAGGTACGTTTAATCCAGCATTGGGGAGTAGACTAGATGATCTCGAGGTCCCTTCCAGCCCTACATTTCTATTTTAGTCAACCTCTGCATAAATTCATTGAGCCATTTTCTTTTCCACCCTCTTTGCCCAAATTAATACTCTTTTACAGCTTGTTTACAATATTAGTTTTAATAATAAACTGCTCAAAGAGGAGTTTGTGCAAGAGCAAAAGCTTTACTAAAATTTTACGCTCTGATTATTTACTCTGACTTTCTTGTCATTGAAGTAAAATCAGTATAGCCCTATGAATATTGAAAATGGAGATGCATAAACTTACACATCTGGAGATTCATGATGTCTTTCTGCAAAGTTTGGTTCCAATTTCTCATTCACATGTTGGATCAGGATATTTATTCCTGAAAAAATTTTCCAGGCCTCACTGTCCTCTGGATATTGAGATACAAGATCAGCCATGCTTCTTCCAAGTTCAAAAAGGAATTTTTGAGACTTGCTGCTGCTTAACCACTGCTGAAATATCTAGCACAATAAAGGAGAAACAAACTTTCATTTATTACAGGATGGAAGCTCCTCTCCATTTTCAGAGCCATCCCTTGGATACGGCGAATCAGAGCGTCCACTCCAGTGTGGGTGCATGGTCCTTCTACTGGCCCTCTACACAGAAGTGAATCTCACTCTCTATGTGCTGTCAGGTTTCATGCCTGAGCTTCAGTTAATGAGGAGTTTTGATTAACTATTGGCTGGAGAAACAGGGTTTCCATTATTTTTCCACTGTAAGGACTAGCTAATGCTAACTGTGCAGTATGTCATTTTTAAAAACAAAATACAGTCAGCCTGTGGTTTTGAATATTGTCTAGCTCAATAAGGGCTAATGATTGACCAACAGTATATAAGCAAAATATGTATCATATCAGCTGTCCTATTAAAGCATACCTGCATGTAGAGTTTGATCTTGTTGACAGAATGGACAAGATAGACTTTGGCCTCAAGCCATGCAGGGATACAGCCTCCTTCTTTATCCTCTTTGTTAGCTTTAAATTCTGACACATTGGACAGGACTGAGCACACAAACTGCTCCAGTGTGCCTTCTGTGGGAATCTAGCAGTGACAAAAGAAATAGATGAGCACACCAGAGAACCACTCAGTATTATCACCCATATCATCTTACTTGTTGGAGAAAAAAGCAGAGCCATGGGGCTGCTTTCAGGATGAACAAAGCCCAGTTATCACCATCTAGTGAGCTGCGATAGAGACTGCAAATGTACTCTGCACATTTTGACAGGAAACTCTCCAAAAAATCATTAGCCACTACCCAGTTGCGTGCATTTCTGGGCTTCTCTTCATTAGGGATTTTTGCATTGGTGTAGCTTGAAACCAAATAAATGACACTGGTGCAAGACCCATTTTACACTGGTGCAGCATACGTCTCCAGGAATTTTGCACCAGAATAGCTACGCCAGTGTAGCTACACTGATGCAAAATTTACTGAGGCAAACGAGCCATTAGATGGAAGATGGGATTGTTTGGGATAGATTACTAATTTATATATATTAGAAGTTCATAGCTTGCGAAGGCTGCCAAATGTTCACCATGCTTTTGCCTCATGGAAAGTCAATCTGGCTTCTGTACAAAAAAATAGAGGCATTTTCCCTGGGAAAATGCCTCTATTTCTTAATAACATCATTTCATATCACTCTGTAAATACTGACTGACTCATCCTAACAATAATCCTGTAATCAGCCTTTTGAAATTCTGATTTTGGTCATCTGTGACTAGGGTAATACTGGAGATCCCGCAAAAAGTTTTGTCGGCAAGCCAGTTGGAACATTAGACAAGAAATTCGGGTCTTCATACATGGATGCTGTGAATGTTTGGGACTGACATTCACAATCCTATATATTTCTTTAAGTAGCAGCAGTGGCTTAAGATTCCTAGTATCATAAGTGTAAAGTATGTAGAGATTATTCCAGTTATGTAGATGGCTAATCTGAGACACAGAAAAGTCAAGGGACTTTTTGGTCACACAGCAAACCAATATAGCTGGGATTAGAACTCAGGGGCTGTTGGGCGATAGTCCCACGTTCAGTTCGCTAGATCATACTGATCCTCAATGACAAAACCCTTCCAAGAACTCAGAGCCAAGTTTTTGATAATCTGGCCACTTCTTTAGGTACCTACATGGAAGCTGTGTGTTCCAAGCTCCTTTGAAATTGGTTTCAAACTCTGCCTGGAAAGCAGCACTTAAGAAGTTTCTGAAGAGTACCAACATATTCTAGCCCAACCACAAGACAGATTTGAAGCAGGAATTACAAGGTACAATCTGGTGTGGCTAGACAGGTCACACATGATCACACTGATCCTTTTTGGCCTGAAATTTTTTTATCTTAAAATTTTTTTCAGAATTAGGGACACTTTTCTTTTCCACTATTTTCTCTCATGTGAATAGTCCCATTGAGATGAATGACTAGATTACTAGAATTTACTCAGGCGAGGATTGGGTGAGTAATATGAAAAAGGACACTACATAAAAAAAAAAAGTCTGAAATCAGTTTAACTAAATAACAAAAAAAATGCCATACACGGACCCCATCTTTGTTAATTTGTCACATTTGTATTTGATTTTAATATGTTAAGGGGGGAAATGAGTTTTATAAGAGCTATTTGCCCTGCCCAAAGAATGCTGTTTTCACTGACAGAAGAAATGAGACAAGAAAAGAGGAAAACATCCTCCATCAAGTTAACCACTCACAACAGGGAGAGGTCATACACAGCAAAGGGCGAAAATCGGAGTTTTTCTGTAAACAGATTTTTAAAAGGCTTTACTATAACTAGGCTTTTCCAAAAGCTATGACATATCAAAGCAGTGCAGATATAATAGCTACAGTTCACCAAAGTGCCTAAACTTGCACATGCTAGTGCGACCCGGGACAGCAGCCAGTTGCCTTGGTGCCCGCATCAATGGCGAGGCTGGGGGCGCGGTACCGTCACGCCGGAGGAACTGCCCAGCCAGGGCACTGGTTCCTGCAAGCAGTGGCCCCACATGCTGCTGCTTTCGCTGCTGTGGTTCCTGGTAGAGCCCGGCAGCTCCACTGATATCGGATTTATATCCCTGGATATAAATTTTGTATCCGCACAGGGCTCTGCTCGTCAACAGTTTACTGGTTTGCCAGTAGAACAGAAACTGTGCAGACCCCACTTCACTGGGGTTCATTTTTTTTTAATAAAAGTTTTGATTGCAAGAATAGGAAATCTGTTCTTATTACTGGGCCTGAAATAAGCAGAAGATCTACCAGGGAGCATATTGTACGTGGTAGCATTTATAACATTGACAATGTCTATCTAACATAACTTTAATCAGTCAACCTTTATTGTTGTGCATCTTTGGACTCATTTTCTTCTCTTTGATTCAAGATTTTAACCTTCCTTAATTAAGTGGCAACCTTCTAGATTAAACTACTAAACAATACCCGCCTAAAGCAATCAAAATTTATACCAGTGAAGGGAGGAGGTGTTATTTTAATTACAATTATTTGGTCCCTGAAGTTTTCATCACATTAAATAGATGATCAACTAAATTAGCAATTGAATTAACTGGAAGGCAGTGTATTTGCATTTCTTCTGAAAACAGAGAAATTGGAGTCCAGGGTGCATGAATATTAATGATTGGTGAATGCAGACAACTTCAAATTCAGGATTTAATCTCAAAGTTTAGAGGAACCAAACCTGAACCCTTCCCCTCTCTTCAGAACTGGAGTAACAGAGCTCTGTTCTGGGCCATCACCACAATATGGTGAGTTTGCACTGTGACGCTGGCAGACCAGGTGCCAGCTCATGCCAAGGCCACTGGGCCTCACTGAGCACAGACAAATGCACAGCTGGAAACCAGTATGACTTGCATGTCTATTACAATAGATATTAGAGTTATAAGAATGTGTTTAAACTTTATGAGATGAGAGTATTAACCTTACTTATTATATCTGCATCCCATGTAATAAGGTAATGTTTAAGAGTTTGCTCTGTAACTATAAAAAGGTTTGCTAAGACTGTAAACCCCTCCAGATATCCGAAGATTTTCAGGGCTCTACACCGGGGGCCAGTCTGAGGCTCCAAGGTACTCTCCCCCTCCCCCATCAGAGCCCAGTCGGGGGGAGCCACATGGGCAGCTGGAGAGAGCCTGGGTCCCTCCACCTGCCCTGGGTGGAGAGGGGGAAGCAGTTCCTGTCCCCCAGACCCTCTGCCCAGGACAGGTGAAGGGACCCAGAATCCCCACACCTGTCCCTGATCTGGCGCTGGTGGCGGCGTACCTCGGAGCCACAGCCTGGCCAAGGTAAGAGTGTACGGGCAGCTGTGGGGAGCCACGGCGGACCCTTCACCTGCCCTGGGTGGGGGGTCCCAGCAACCCCTGGCCCTGCCCCCCAGACTCCCCACCATCAGAGCCGTGCACGGATACAAAATTTGTATCTGCATCCACGCTGCTATCCGCACAAATGGTCCATGGATATAAATGGATACCCGCGGCTTTGCATGGCTCTACACAAAAGGTGTCATCTACTCCCCAACAAAAGAAGGCCTATAGACACCAAACAAGTCATTGTAGAACATCAATGGACAAAAGACTTTGTTGACTGCTTCCCCCACACGCTTGAAGAGGGTATGTGCAGAAGCCACTGTTCCATCACAGCTTGAACGCTGGGGTAAGGGAATAAAAATCCCTGTTAAGGAGAAATTGTTATCCCTAATCTGCTTGAACGTTTGAGGGGTAAAGATTTCTGAGCATAAGTAAGAGGTCCCCAGCTGTTTAGCTTTGGTTAGCCCTCAGGGACATACAAAGCTTACATATTATAGCTAGTGTCATCTTTTGGAACTTAAGACTGTATCTCATTTGTGTGTCTTATATTTACCTGCTTTAACCTTGTAAATAACTCATTTCTTTTTCCTACTTAATAAATCTTTAGTTAATTAATTACAGGATTGGCACCAAGCACAGTCTTTGGTTGGAGATCTGAGGTACACCTGACTTGTAGTAAGTGACTGGTCCTTTGGGGTGATCTGAAGATTGTGATTTTTGGTGCCAGAGAAAAGCAGGCTTGCTTGGATGGGAAAATAGACCCAAGAACTCAAGAGGATCGTCTCTGACTCTATGTTCAGGCTGTTACAGTACCTGAGTTCACACTTGATACTTGGTAGGTGAAATCTAATTCTAGAACACACATCCAATTTGAGGTTTCTGCCCTGGTTTGTGGCCAGTCTGCCCCAAGCTTAGCATCCATGTTCATGAGTCACTCCAGAAAGTTTGACAGAACCTTTTCTAAAATAGCAGCATTTGGGGTTCAGTTCAGAGAAGCAGCCAATACAAAGCAAGTTTGGACTCAATTGTTTGCCCAGAACTTATAAATATACCAGGATTTTTTTTTATTTGTCCTTTTAGGCATTCATGAATCATTACAATGTTTAATTCTTGACTATTTTCTCCCGACTAACATTATTAGAGAGGTTGTCATCTTTGCACGGAACGATTCATAGCCACGGGCTTTCTTCTTTAAGCATGGAGATTCAGTTTTAACACATGTAGGGATTAAGGCAGAAATATCATTTCTGAAGGCCCCTCTGGGAAGGGTAACAAGAAAGATGGCAGAGCCCCCATCACCTTCATGTTGGGTGAACAGAGCCTGGCAGAGAAACCATTTTTTTAAAGCAAACAGGCCTTTAAACAGCTCCATTTGCACAAGTGCCTGCTGAAGCTAATTGCATTTATTTTGATGGGAGCTGAGATGAGACAATTTGCAATCTTGTGGCTGCTGCATGAATTTCCATCATTGTCTCATTGTAACATATATTTACTTAGCTGGCACTTCAGAGACAATGTTGGGCAAACGGAAAACTGCTATTTTGGTTCTTTTCCCCCCTCCTTTCATTTTGTTCTGCATATTATTTCAAAAACCCATCTTTTTAATATCACGCATTGGCATGTCGACACTGCAGCTGGGATGGTGCTTCCCAGAGCAGGTAGACAGACATGGGCTAGCTCTGCTCAAGTTAGCACACTAAAAATGCAGTGTGATATGGTGGCTCAGACAGCAGCCCGGACTAGCTGCCCAAGTGCAATCCTGCCTGAGCCCCTGGGTACGTACTCAGGTAACTAGCCCAACCTGCCTCTGGTGCTGCTTCAGCCACACTGTTATTTTTAGCTTGCTAGCTTGGTCAGAGCTAGAGCTCTCTGTCTATTTGTACTGGAAAGCACCCTCCCTGCTGCAGTGCCATACCCACGTTAGATCTCAAGTTGCCTGTATACCTTTAAGCTATGGCCCCTTGTGGAGGATGCAAAGAAAGAGAAGATAGTGCTTATCTGAAATGTTCTTTCCCATCTGTACCCTGTTTTCGTCTAAATAAAACATTCTCTCACTCCATTATAAATTGCTTCAAGCGATGATTGATGTTCTTCAAGAAGCTCATCATGTATCATGATGCAAATATTGGCTGAACAAAACCTGCAATGCTTTCATCCAAGTTTGTGGACGGAGGCTGTCATTCACCCAATATGAGATTATGCTGTCTTCTATGCAATGGCAATGCCCTCTAAGTAGCTACTTCTGAAAGACGTTGCTTTAGCGTCTCCAAGGGATGAAAAGCTCTCATGAGTTACAAAGGAAACAAACAAAACAAAAAAGGAACATTGACATTTTTAGAAGTTTACCTTATTTAACTCTGCCATATAGTTCAAGAGTTTTTCAATATGAAGATCATCGAAACCAAATCTGGATTCAAGTTCCTCTTTGACTGCACGCGGATCCCACACAATATCCCAAAAGGTCAGGTTGTACAGAGAGCCTATAAGAAAAGATTAATTTATGTGATACATTTCCTACATTTTCTGAATTTACCTTTCTAGTAACCAATCTCTGATAGGGTCCATAAGTGACACTGTCACCTTTTTATGAGAGAGACCCTAAAATGGGAGCGTGTGCATGGGAGATAGACACATATAGTCAATATGCACAATTTCACTAGAAGTCTGGTGAGTGGAATTAATCTAACAGTATAAAGCAAATAGTACATTGATTGAATTTTGGTCTATTGTATTAGGAGCCAATACCAATTTTACCAAATTAATTCAATATTAGAAGATACATACCAAACAATAAAAGTACACAGTGAAGAGCTTTTACATTATTCAAGAAGGAATAGGGATAGTATTCATGATTCAATACCGGTCCTCCAGAATGCCAAAGCCTTCAGATTTTTGAACTATGCACAATTTTCACCCATCCTGAGACTTAAATAGGTCTCAATGGGTAGAGGAGACGATGGTGTATGGAGGAGGCGTTCAGATATATTAGGAACTGGAGACACATTTGGGAAAGGGGGAGCCTATTCACGAAGGATGGTCTCCACCTAAACCAAAATGGAACCAGATTGCAGGCCCGTAAAATTAAAGAGGTTGTAGAGCAGTTTTTAAACTAAGGGCTGGGGGGGAAGCCGACAGGTGTGGAGGAGCAGATGGTTTGGGCAGTGACATCCCTTAGGGGAGAATCTATTAATGGAGATTCTCTATGTCCTAGGAAGGAGAAGAGGATGAAAGATGATAAAATACAAGTAGGATCTGATGAGAAACAGTCAAAGGAAAAAAAAGTCTCATTCAATTACATCATGTAAGAGCAGACAGCTAAAAACGTGACAAATTTTTGAAGTGCTTATATATCAATGCTAGAAGTCTAAATAATAAGATGGGTGAACTATAGTGTCTCATTTTAAATGAGGGTATTGATATAATAGGCATCACAGAAACTTGGTGGACTGAGGATAATCAATGGGACACAGTAATACCAGGGTACAAAATATATTGGAAGGACAGAACAGGTCGAGCTGGTGGGGGAGTGGCACTATATGTGAAAGAAAGCGTAGAATAAAATGAAGTAATAATCTTAAAAGAACCAAACTGTACCATCAAATCTCTATGGATAGTAATTCCATGCTCTAATAAGAAGAATATAGCAGTAGGGATATATTACTGACCACCTGACCAGATGGTGATAGTGACTGTGAAATGCTCAGGGAGATTAGAGAGGCTATTAAAATAAAAAACTCAATAATAATGGGAGATTTCAACTATCCCCGTATTGACTGGGTACCTGTCACCTCAGAACGGGATGCAGAGATAAAGTTCCTTGACACCTTAAACGACTGCTTCTTGGAGCAGCTAGTCCTGGAACCCACAAGAGGAGAGGCAATCTTGATTTAGTCCTAGAGGTGAATATAGATGGACCACTTGGTAATAGTGACCATAATTAAATTTAACATCCCTGTGGCAGGGAAAACACCACAGCAGCCCAACACTGTAGCATTTAATTTCAGAAAGAGGGACTACACAAAAATGAGGACATTAGTTAAACAGAAATTAAGAAGTACAGCACCAAAAGTGAAATCTCTGCAAGCTACATGGAAACTTTTTTAAGACACCATAATAGATGCTCAACTTAAATGTATACCCCAAACTAAAAAACATAGTAAGAGAACCAAAAAGTGCCACGGTGGCTAAACAACAAAGTAAGAGAAGCAGTGGGAAGCAAAAAGGCATCCTTTAAAAAGTGGAAGTTAAATACTAGTGAGGAAAATAGAAACGAGCATAAACTCTAGCAAATGAAACGTAAAAATATAATTAGGAAGGCCAAAAAAGAACTTGAAAAATAGCTAGCCAAAGATTCAAAAAGTAATAGCAAAAAAATATATTAAGTACATCAGAAGCAGGAAGCCTGCTCAACAACCAGGGCCACTGGACGATCGAGATGCTAGAAAAGCACTCAAGGACAATATCATTTAAATCAGCTTCTGTACCAAATGACTGGAGGATAGTTAATGTGATGCCAATTTTTAAAAAAGGGCCCCAGGGGTGATCCCAGCAATTACAGGACAGTAAGCTTGACTTCAGTACTGGGCAAACTGGTTTAAACTACAGTAAAGAACAAAATTGTCACAAAGATGAACATAATTTGTTGGGGAAGAGTCAACATGTTTTTTATAAAGGGAAATCATGCCTCACCAATCTACTAGAATTCTTTAGGGGGTCAACAAGCATGTGAACAAAGGAGATCCAGTGGATATAGTGCTTTAGATTTTCAGAAAGTCTTTGACAAAGTCCCTCACCAAAGGCTCTTAAGCAAAGTAAGCTGTCATGGGATAAGAGGGATGGTCCTCTCATGGATTGGTAACTGGTTAAAATATAAGAAACAAAGGGTAGGAATAAATGGTCAGTTTTCAGAATGGAGAGAGGTAAATAGTGGTGTCCCCCAGGCATCTGTACTTGGCCCAGTCCTATTCAATATACTCATACGTAATCTGGAAAAAGGGGTAAACAGTGAGGTGGCAAAATTTGCAGATGATACAAAATTACTCAAGATAGTTAAGTCCCAGGCAGACTGCAAAGAGCTACAAAGGGAACTCTCAAAACTGGGTGCCTGGGCAACACAATGGCGATAAATGCAAAGTAATGCACATTGGACAGAATCCCAACTCTCTCTCTCTCTCTCTATATATATATATATATCTCCCAATTGCACAGAATCCCAACTATATATACAAAATGATGGTGTCTAAATTGGCTGTTACCATTCAAGAAAGAGATCCTGGAGTAATTGTGGATAGTTCTCTGAAAACATTTACTCAATGTGCAGCAGCAGTCAAAAAAGTGACCAGAATATTGGGAATCATTAAGAAAGGGATAAATAATAAGACCAAAAATATCATATTGCCTCTATATAAATCCGTGGTACACCCACATCTTGAATACTGCATGCAGATGTGGTCACCCCATCTCAAAAAAGATACACTGGAATTGGAAAAGGTTCAGAAAGGGCAACAAAAATTATTAGGGATATGGAACGGCTGCCATATGAGACGAGATTAACAAGATTGGGACTTTTCAGCTTGGAAAAGAGATGACTAAGGGAGGATATATAAAATCATGACTGGTGTGTAGAAAGTAAATAAGGAAGTGGTATTTACTACTTCTCATAACACAAGAGCTAGGGGTCACCAAAAGAAATTAATAGGCTGCAGGTTTAAAACAAACAAAAAAGTATTTTTTCACACAACGCACAGTCAATTTGTGGAATTCCTTGCCAGAGAATGTTGTGAAGGTCAAGACTATAACAGGATTCAAAAAAGAACGAGATAAGTTCATAGAGCATAGGTCCATCAATGGCTATTAGCCAAGATGGACAGGGATGGTGTCCCTAGCCTCTGTTTGCCAGAAGCTGGGAATGGGTGACGGGGGATGGATCACTTGATGATTGCCTGTTCTGTTCATTCCCTCTGGGGCACCTGGCATTGGCCTCTGTTGGAAGAGAGGATATTGGGCTAGATGGACCTTTTGTCTGACCCAGTATGGCTGTTCTTATATTCTTAAACTAATGGTTAACTATTGTGAGTACTTCATCCTTTTGGATGGAAACTGCTTTTTATTATAAGAATCAAAAAAACAAGGCTCAGATTTTCAAAAGTATTCAACATTGGCCTAACTCTGCTTCCAGTGAAGTCATGGTGACTTCAGTAGGAGCAGAGTTACGCCAACAGTGAGTGCTTTTGAACATTTCAGCCTAAAGTAAGTGTTCAAGTTTACCATAAATTTGCTCATAGGTTCTACTTCAGATAAGAAAGAAACAGAGATCCATTGTATACTTTTGAACACACTGGTTTATGGCCAATGATCTTTGAGCCAAAATACCTGATTTCTGCCCCCCGCCCCCAACCACCACCACTTACTGAGTCAATAAGCAAAGACTACGAGCGCAGTCATCAACATTCTTTCACCACCATGGAGGTTGGAAATGTCACAGGCCTTGCACACACAAAACTACACTTCACTTCTTAGGAAATTCCATGTATACGCATGAGGTGTATAAAAGGCTGCAGGATCTAAATCTGGAGCAAATATTTTCAAATGGCCGTCATTTCAGTGACGGGATTAATTTTAGTCTCAAAGTTAACTAGGTTCCAGACCAAAATTAGCATCTCCTCTATTTTCTCATTCAATGTTATTTACTTGGAACCACAGAATCATGAAACTGAGGTTACAGAAAGTTCTTTACACTAACAAGATGAAGCCCACAGCATTTTAAGCTTCTTGCCTAATTAATATTTTGTGTCACCTTCAGACCAAGTCTGTCCCACTATCTTCACACGGTGTCCTACATCTGGATCTAACCAGACTGAGAGGTAGGATAGGGTGGGGCACTGTTTACACAATCTCAACAAAACATTTCCAAAGAGTTAAATTTTCTGTAGCCTTCAAATCTACATACATCCTAATCTACTCTGTAGGACAACACTTGCATTTAGATTCTTTCTGCTTTTCCATTCCTGTCTTCTCAATATTATTTCAGTTGAAAGGGAACAATGTCCTTCGTTTTGCTTGATACTGTTGCTACACTTATTGAGTTCCTTATTGTACACTATAATTTGGCAGTGCCATCTATTGAAGAGGAGGATTAAACGGGTTAATGACCATAATTCAACAATAAGTCCCTAACACTAACTAGTAAAGGAAATCACAAAACGCACAGTTAACCACGTTTCAAGAATCTATTCTTCTGTGTAATCTATTCTTATCTTATTTCTGGCACCTGTCACTCCAGTATTCAAAAAGCAGCTAGATGGATAGTTTATAGAAACTGCCTTGTCCCCTTTTCTTTGAGTAGTTTAATAACCACATCTCCCATGTAACTCTCTCAGCTTAGCCTACCAACGGCATGAAACCAGATGTGGAAGTCGGCATCTCATACCAAAGCAAGCCTAAGAGTGATCAATTAAATATCTGACATATCATGGAGAAAACAGATGTAAACAGCAGAGCAGATGATAGGATGCCCCTGATGCAGCAAGTGCCAACAGACCCTGCAGCATCCCATTTATCTGAATTAGTGTCTTTAATTTTGCATGCAGTATTGAATTGTGTGCAACTGCGCTGGAATGAATGATCACCGAGGGGTAAATGGACGTGCTAATAGGTTTGAATGAAGATGCAACTTCTGTACTCTAGGGTTTCAGATTGTCTATAACATTCTAGCTTCTAGGGCTTAAAATTCTAGAGTGGCACTGTTGTGCCACGGCAGCTCTAGTCCTTCAGTGTAGATGCTCCCTATTCCAACAGGAGGGATTCTCCCATCAGGGTAGGTAATCCACCTCCCTGAGAGGCGGCAGCTAGCTCGACGGAAGCTAAGTTGACCTACTGCTGTCCACATGGGGATTTAGGTTGACTTTACACTCAGAAATGTGGATTTTTCACACCTGTGACCAACAGTTAAATTGACTTAATTTTCTAGTGTAGACCAGGCCTGAGTCATAATTTCTCTCATCTGTAAGAGATATTCATACAGTTGATTAAAACCTTATTCTGCACACAATATTTACTATACAGGCCACCTTTTTTTAATATGCCCTAATACTTCCATCCACCTGTCTGAAGCCCCCAGGGACTTACTTTCTGGGTTTATCTGGGGTGGGTGGGAGGAGGGGTTGGTTTGCTTGTGAGGGAGTTTAGGGCACAGATTTCAGTCTGTCCCACTAAATGAAATTCAATCTTGTGTAGGGGGCCAGCAGGCAACCTAAGTACCTCTTAGTCCTTATTTTGAGGGCTTATATGGGATTTAAGAGTCATACAGGCCTTGGGCTGCTCTTCTACACATCCAGTGCAAGCAAATACCACTTGTCTGTCCCCATAAAGCTCCGCCAATTAATCATAATCCTGACTTTATCCTGGGGAGCCATAAGTGGAAGAGGAACGGAGTGGTGTCAGCCATTCAGCTGGCACAAACACCAAGCTGCATTTGCAGGCCAAGATAGCGAAGGATGGGTCAGAACAATGCTCTGCTTACTGCTCAGCTGAAGTGTACCTGCCTTGCCTAGTGCTTGCGGTTGGCTGTACAAGGGCCATGGTTCAGAAAAGCACTTGAGTGAGCGTTTAAATTTGCACTCAAGTCCCATGAGACTTCATTGATTTCAATAGGACTTCAGCACACTATTTTCCTGAATGGGGCCTGGATGGCTGCAAGAGGGAGAGTCCGGACATGGCTCCTGAACAACAGACTACACCCCTTGGTGTACAGCATGCTCTTAAATCCTTGGCAGGATCCTGCCTGGGTGGATGCACAAGGGGAAGCCTCCCAATGACTTCTTCTCCCTCAAACTCAGTCCATGCATCTGTGCAGCAGATGGGATTCAGCCCTTGAGCAAAGACTGGCATTTACAATAGGAGACAAAGGAAGACTAAGGTAAGATAACCACGTTAATTTTCACTTGCAACTGGGCCAAAATTTGAATCTAGTTCTCTTCATAACCGAAGGAAACTGAACTAACTCATTGTGAAACACCCTCTCCAAAGAATCACCATGAGTAAAAGGAGATTATTCTCAAGGTGATCTATTGGGACTACACTGTGTTATGTCAAACTTAAGAAAGGTTTGCCAGGCTGCATGATAAGCATATTTTTGTAATTTAACAGACAATTAAAATTATGCCTATCCAAGGCTCTAGATGCCCCAAAGCACAACAACAATACAATGCAAATCTCAACAGTATTTAATTATCAGCTCAACAGGAGCTCAGCCAGCTGCCTACAAAAATATTTTGGCTCCATCCTGACATGCCTGTAATTCATGCAGCAACTTTTAAAGAAAGAAAGACAGAACCCCAACACCCCCCCCCCCGGCCACACACATACACAGCCTTCAATTACCTTCAAGGCTCCAGTCTTGCAAGAAGCGTAGTGCTGTGATGGTTATATTCAGTCCTATTTTCACTGTTTTGTAGAAACTTTGGTTTGATAGAACTGCATCTAAATCTTCTAAGGATGCTAAGGAACTGAAAGCAAAAGTGAAAAATCAAGCACTTGTCAAAGCACGGCAACATTGTGCGCGCTCTTTGGAGAGGGCAGCAGAAGGATTGTGAAGTAGAGCTGGATGAAACTTTTTAACAACTTTGTCAAAAAATGGGGTTTCGTTGAATGAAGTTTCTAGTGAAATGTTTTGCTTGACAAAGTTTTCTAAAAAAAGAATATTCTAGAAAACCCTGAAATGGATGAGTTTGGTGACATGTCTGGGGTGGATATCTGAGGGTTGTCCATTATCTTGCAAAACCTGCACAACACCTTCAAAAGACGAGCCTGAGCACCTAAATTCATAACTTTGCCAGACACTAAAATTCATGAGCTGACTAGAGAAAAACTTGTCTCTCTCACCAACAGAAGTTGGTTGAATAAAAGATAGTACACCTCACCCACCTTTTGTCTCTAATATCCTGGGACCAACATGGCTACAATGACACTGCATATAACAAAATCATTTAGTTTATTTTCTAAATTTCTTCAAACAGACCAGCTCTGTTGTGAAGTTAATATCATTGTAAATTTAATTTGATGATACATTTTAGAATCCACACCAATTTCATCTGACACTTCGATAGCTTCTTTTACCCCATGGCTGTTATGCAAATTAAAATCCAACAGTTTTTTTTTTTAACTTGATCAGCTGTTGCTGTACTTTGCAAAAAAAATTAGCTTACCACAAGCAGTTCACCCATGCACATGCCAATGCGTAGAGACTGTGATGGGCCCTGCTCAGGCAGGCTACAAAGAGTATAAACATTGAGCACCACCATGCCTGTCATTTATTCTAAATAAGTGAGACACAATATTTTCTTCTCAGTTGCAAACAAACAACGTACAAGTTTGGTGCTTTTTAACAAGGCAAAGGAAAGCCCTAAGTAGGAGTGGCAGAGTCAGTGCAGAGATTTTCAATTTCCCATTCTAAGCACATGTGGTGTGGGTCCCATGCATGCTGCAGATTCACAGAAATGACTAGAATATGCCGGACGGTGTCATACCTCAGTCGGTTCAATACTAGGGCGACTGGGTAAAATTCTACGGCCTGTGTTATACAGGAGGTCAAATAAGATGATCTAAAGGTCCCTTCTGACCTTACAATCTATGAATTGATCATTTTCCCAAATAAATTCCTGAAATTGCTACTTTGCATCAAGTTTCAGGTGCCCTCCAGCCTCCCTGCCTCACTTTGAGATCCTCTGTACTTTCCCCATAAAGGTAAATAGTGTGTTGCAACTACATCTCCCTCCTGGTGCTGCTGCCCTTAAAAAGAGAGAGGCAGATAGAGATTTCTCCGGCACACAGGATTTGTCTACACTGACAGTGCTGCAGCTGTGCCACCATAGTACATAGTGAAGATGTTACCTATGCTGATGGGAGAGCTTCTCCTGTTGGCATAAGTACTCCACCTCCCCAAGAGGCAGTAGCTATGTTGATGGGAGAAGCCATCCCATTGTCACGGTTCTGTCTACACCAGGGAAAATCCACATCTCTGAGCAACATAGTTATACCAATGTAAGTTCCTACTGTAGACCTAGCGTCTTGTTACGCTCTGATGCGTCCAGGATAGCAATCCCAAAATACAAGGAAATTGAAGCAAGACACACAGGTAGGTGGTCAGTCAAAACATGAAATAACCATGAACCAGTTAAGTTAGCAACCTTCTGAACAAGACATAAGAGCACAGCCTGAATTGCCACACACACCCAATGCTATGCACGCACGAGTGCACTCACACACTGAGTTCAGGGAGCAATAACCAGGAAATGAACAGGAACAGAGAGCAAGAAGCAGGAAAGCAGCACACACACCTCCATGACCTGATCTATCAGCCTGGAAGACCTACACAACTCAATCACAAACCAGAGCCACTACTGGACTTTTCTTCTAATTAACACGGATTATTTCTAGTAAACCTGGCCAGTTAAGGAGCCGTGGAGGGCATCTGTGGAAGGAAGCTTTCAGTTTTGTATGGAGTGGATTGCTCAAAGCAACTTGGCACTGAAATGGGGCAGGTCTACACTTAAAATGCTGCATCAGCACAGCTGCGCCATTGTAATGCATAAGTGAAGATGCTCCTATGCAGATGGGAAGAGGATTAAGCGGTGAAATAAAGTCACTTACCTGACACTGATTGCTATAGATTGCCAAGTTCCAGTTTAATTGAACTACATTATATTAAAGCACTTAAGAAATAAACTGGTTTTAAAATGATAGACATCCAAATGGATTAACATCAAATGGACTCAAAGACTTCAGTATTTCAGATCCTCCTTGGATTAATAAAAGTGATAATGATTTTACATTAATATATAACTCTCGATCCAGAAGAATCCCATCAAACTTGACAAAACTAACACCCTCATCCGCAAAGGGATCGTTTCAGTCACCACTCACATGCAGCAACCTCCCAAAGATTTTTCTGCTGAGATGCACCTGGAGGAAAGGTAGAGTTGTGAAAGGGTCTGGAGCAAAAGCAGGGACTGCAGAAAAAAATAGGAAAGAGTCCCAAGCTTTCCAATAGCACAGCCTATAGGTACAGGTATCTGCTAAGCAAGGCATAGGTATAAGTGTAATAAAACTATTACAAATTCAGAAGGTTTTTCATGTGTGTGTGTGTGTGTAGGGGTTTCCAACTGAATAATAATTCTGATCATATTGGGCCTGATCTTGGGACAAGAACCTACCACACCTCAGAGTTACTGGGCAATTCTTAAGTAATCAGTATAATTAATACAATCAATAGACCAGGTGACAATTGGGCCCAAGGACCTTTTTCTGGGCAAGTGTTGGCCTCACTCTGCTCCCATTGGAGTAACCTGTAAAGCTCCCATTGACTTCAATGCAAGCAGAGGGAAGCCAACACTGACAATCCTGCTGTATATCTATATCTTGCTATGAATTCTCCTGCTATTGATCATGCAAGTGGGAAGTACAATGAGTTAGATAAAAGCATCAATCCATGGAAATAAAAGAAAGCACAAATAGGGAGAACAAATACATTACCCGGATTTTAGTACTTACTTTTTAATAGTCTGCAGAAACTGAGCTGTAGCACCTATCCCACCTTCTTTGTAAAGGCTGCTTGCCTGCAGCCATGGGAGTGAATGAAGAAAGTCCCAGAAATAGGGTTGGTTGTGGAGGCTTTCGACTACAGAAATCATCCCCTCAGTTTCATTCCAGTCCATCTTGATTTTTAAGAAAAATGTGTTAAATGTGACCCAATTATTTCATTGGGGGTGGGGTGGGAAAACAGCAACTGTCCTCTGCCTCCCCCCATACACAGGGATTTCTAACCATTTAAAACCCTTCTTGGGTGTGGCATCATGCATTAATGAAATTCACCATAGGAATGAGAACCCTCGTTTTTCAACTCATGGTGGTTGTAACTCTGCTGCATGTGCATATCTTGTGGGAAAACTGAGTTATGAAAAAATCTAACAAGCCCTTTCCTCTCCTTCTGCTCATGAGTGTACAGGCCACGCCACTGCTAAGAGATGGATACTTTTTGAAATCTGAAAGATGATTAGCTTGACAATCACACAACAAATCTGTAGAATCTAGAGAATCATCACTGCACATCCGTGAGGGGTGAAGAGGTGTGCTATAATGAAGCTTCTATGTATGCCACCCCCAGTTTACACCTCTTTAGGAAAGGCCTTTCATGCAAACAGACAAGAAATAGACTGAGGGGATGGACTCATTTCTGCTGAACTGACTGACTGGGGAGATCTATTTTGCTGGATCACACCTTCAGATGCTTCTGTAAAACAAACAAGCCATGCTAACCCCTAGCTTATGGGGTCATGTTGGTGAATTAGATGTAAAATCATGTTGGTGAGTACTTCAACAGGACTCTTTTGCATAAATACTCATCAACACGAATAAGGCTTGGAGTGGAAACTGGAGCCTTTGTACTTTTGTTTCTATTTTTTATTTAAAAAATAGTAAAACCTTCAAGGCCAAATTCAATGACACTGACATTTGTCTTTGTAAAATGGGGATGAACACAATTTTTGTTTTTATTTTCAATTCAGTACCAGGAAGAAAACTTTGCATTTCTGCAGCTTTTTTCAATCAAGGCTCTCGAGAGCAGTTTACAAATGGTACACTAAACGGCGTCCAATCCCAGGTTCCAAACTGGAGTTTGCAGCTAAACCGTGTAACCCTTGTCCTTCTTCACTCCATGTCCACGCCTCCCCACTGCATCCCATCTAAAATTAGGGTGTAATCTCTTCTAGGCAGCAACAACCTCTTTCACTGTAATCAACAAACATACTTCACACAATAAAGGCTTTTAGCCACTAATAATGCAGATTGGATTCAAACCAGTGATGTAGCAATCTGTGACCCTCTACGTTAGGTCCCTGCATCACTGTGCCCTCAGCAGCACTCCACTTTCTACAATATGCTTTACTAAAACTTGAAAAAGAAAATCTATCAATTACTGCTAAGTCTGAAATTGTAACTTTCCACACACAAAAAAAATTACTTACGGTTAAGAAAATGGAACTGTTGGTGGACCCTATAAAAATAAAAAGTTTTCCTTTTCAAAGAGCTGCGTTATTCTTCATGACAGAAGCATCACTACTAAATACAGTGAATGAACACTTAATCAAATGCATTTTGTTGAAAGGAAAAGGCCATAAAACTAGCAGTGCACCAAAGAACTGGTGATCTGATCATCTTTTGTACTTCCTAATATTTCCAGGTACCATTACATAGCCAATTTTAAAAAAAATTACTTACCAGGGATGATTTTCACTGGTAAGGCAAAATTATCTTGTAAACTGTAGGAGAGCAATATGGTCCCAGGCACTACTGACCACTCTATTCTGCTTAGACAGGGTTACCAAAAGAGTGCTGGGTGTTCTACCCAATATAAGAGGTAGAATGTCATCTTATTTCAGAGGAAAGGCAGCAGAGTGGGGGTAGTGAAGCGTGCTGAAATGCAGATGAGTGGGAGTAATGGAGGGTGCTTCTGGTAGATCTGACAGGACAACTACTCTGCACGGTTGCTTTGTGTGTACAGGAGGGGTGCATTGGAAGTCATTACTGCTTCTTTAGAGCAAGACAGACAGGCCCTCTCTCCCCAGTATGCAACCCCTTTCTAAGCTCCCCATAGACTGGTGTGGTTCTGTACCGTCCCTTACTCACGCCAGTGGCTGAATGTTTCAGTGTTTGCAGCACGTGCACAGGCTGTAGCATAGGCACTAGGGGAGACAGGGGCTAGGTCAAGTCACTCCCATGTGCACACCATGCCTCTGCACACCTGGTGGGCCAGAAGGGTGCTCTTGAAAACATGCCTGACAGGGTAACCAGATGATCGTATTACTAACCCTGGGCCTTGTCCTGTTATTAGCAATAAGTAAGGCCTGGAGTCTCCAGGAATTAAAGATTATGTCATGTGATGAAATCTCCAGGAATACATCCAACCAAAATTGGCAACCCTACACAGAGCTGTAGGAGAGAGATCTTTAATGAGCAGACTGGGTGGCCAGTGTTCCACGCTGCAAGACCTGTGTTTGTCCAGTAGTAGCCAGGCCACAAAGTCTGTGCCTTTGTGCCAGATGTCATCCCAAACTAGGTCTCCTCCTGAAACCTGACCTTCTTTTTCCAGTCCCACTCATTATATTCCTCCCCAACCACTTCCCTGCTATTTATCTCCCACAATCATTTTGCCATGTCTAATATTTAGATTGTAAATTTATGGGGGCAGGCATCCATGTCTCTGTAGAACACAGCTAGCACAATTCTGGGCTCCATAAAATAACAAAGCAAACCCCCAACAATCATTATGATAACGACAATAATTATAGATCAACTTCTTAGCTAAAACAATGATTTTTTAATGATAAAAGGAAGCATTGTCTTTTTCAGTGGCTTTCACTCAGTGCCAGGTAAGCACATCAGCCAATTACTAAAAGAGGACGACTTACCTGCGAACTTTGATTCTTCCTCCCACAGCTTTTGTAAAGCAATAGCTTTCTCAGAGGTCTCTGAAATCCCCTTTGCAAGGTCTTGTATCTCTTTCAGGAATTTCAGGTCAGTTCCCATCATGCTGTCCTGACCACCTTGGAAACTGGAAGCGCTTTCCATGAAAGGGGAAAAGGGAAGGTCATTTCAAAATAGAAACTGGAAAAAGCAGCTGCAAGTTCCTCTCTATCAGCTTTGAGCGTCATTTTGCATTTTTGGGGTAAGTTTTTAATGTTCCCCATTTACCCAATTTTTATTTGTCAGCTCATTACAGTTGCCTTGAATTGTGCAAAAATCCCACAATGCTGTGGGTAGCAGGACAACGAGAGCTGCCCTACTGGAACAGCTAGTCTGATGTCTTGACTCTGACAATGGTCAATGCAGACTCTTCCAAATAAGTCTAAATGAATTAAAATGCACCTAGATGTGAGAAAGGATTTCTTCCTGAACTTGATTGATGGTTAGTTTTTGACTTGAAGACTGAGGATTAACAGGATAAAATACCAGAGACTATCTAGCACAGTAGTCCCCAAACTGTGGGACGTGGAAGAACATTCCAGGGGTCAGCGGTGGGGTCCGGCCAACCCCTGTGGGAGGCAGGCAGGGAGCACGACCCAGCCCAGCTCCATCCCAGCTAAAGCTCCACTCTGCCTTCTGCTCTGCCCCCAGCCTAGCTCTACCTTTATTTCCTCTCTCTGCCCTCATGCGCCTCTAGCCCCAGCTTCTCCCCCAGCTTCACCTTCAGCTCAAACTCCTCTGCTGAGCCAACTGTGCAGTAATTGAAAGGGGATGGGCAGATTTCATTACTGGTAATCGGGGTGGGGGGGGGAAGGGGCATGACAGGAAAAGGTTCTAGCCGAAACTACAGTTGCTATTCAATACATGAATAGGGTTGCCAGGCATCCAGTTTTTGGCTGGAATGCCCAGTCGAAAAGGGATCCTGTCAGCTCTGGTTGGCACCACCGACTGGGCTGTTAAAAGTCCAGTCAGCGCGCGCAGCAGGGGCTTGGGGCTAAGGCAGGCTCCCTGAAACAACAACCGGCCAAAAGTGGTGCCTTAGGCGCTGAATCCGTAGGTGCTCCGGGGCTGGAGCACCCACGGGGAAAATTTGGTGGGTGCAGAGCACCCACCAGCAGCTTCCTGCCCAGCCCAGCTCACCTCCGCTCTGCCTCCGCCTCCTCCCCGTCCCCTGAATGCGCTGCCCCACTCTGCTTCTCCGCCCCCTCTCCCGGCTTCTGGCAAATCAGCTGTTCGCATGGGAAGCCAGGGCGGGCTGAGAAGCAAGTAGCGCCCAGGAAGCGCTCAGGCCCAGGAAGGCGGAGGCGAACTGGGGCGGGGGGGGAGGGGCACGAAGAGGGCTGCCCGCACCGCAGCAGGTAACCCGAGGGGGGGGCACGCAGGGGAACCGCTCCCTGCCCCAGCTCACCTCCACCTCCGCCTCCCTGGGCCTGAGTGCAAAGCCGCCGCCTGCTTCTCAGCCCTCTCCGGCTTCCCACGCAAACAGCTGATTTGCGGGAAGCCGGGGGTGATGGGGCGGTGCGTTCAGGGGAGGAGGCGGAGGCAAGGTGAGCTGGGGCCGGGTGGGGAGCTGCCGAGGAGCTGCTCATATACCTGAAGTGTTTTTCATATCAGGAATATTTTAAATGTGGATTTGGGGGGCTTTTAAAAATTAAGCAAATATATCGTTCAGAGGAGTTACAGTGGTCAGGCCCGGGGTCCAGCTAGTCAGGTGTCCTGTCTCCAACAGCACCAGATGCTTCAGAGGAAGGTTCAAGTCACCTCAGACGAGGCAGATATATGATAATCTGCCTCCCTCACCATGTCACCCTCTGCCCCCCCCCCCCCCCACAAACTCACTCTCCGGGGGGCAGAGGGTGAGAAAACCTGGATTTGTGCTGGAAATGGCCCAACTTGATCATCATACACATTGTAAGGAGAGTGATCACTTTACATAAGCTATTACCAGCAGGAGAGTGGGGTGGGAGGAGGTATTGTTTCATGGTCTCTGTGTATATAATGTCTTCTGCAGTTTCCATAGTATGCATCCGAGGAAGTGAGCTGTAGCTCACGAAAGCTTATGCTCAAATAAATTGGTTAGTCTCTAAGGTGCCACAAGTACTCCTTTTCTTTTTCCTGGACACAACAAACCTCATAAAAGAAAAATTCTAATTAATACATTTTCTAGATTTCTAATGGGCCCCATGAACAGAGTTCTGGTCTGGCTGTCAACTTCCCCTGACCTTTAAGCAGGCATTTGGTTCTGGGAGTTCAGGCCTCAGTCCTACATTGAACTCTACTGGCAGACCCCTAGGCCCACATGGAACCCCACTGACTTCAGTGGGGCTGTGCAGGAATGAGCCCATGAGGAACTCATTGCAGGACTGATCATTCAGGCTTACCTCGGATTTTGGTCATTTAGCTGCTCATATACCTGAAGTGTTTTTCATATCAGGAATATTTTAAATGTGGATTTGGGGGGCTTTTAAAAATTAAGCAAATATATCGTTCAGAGGAGTTACAGTGGTCAGGCCCGGGGTCCAGCTAGTCAGGTGTCCTGTCTCCAACAGCACCAGATGCTTCAGAGGAAGGTTCAAGTCACCTCAGACGAGGCAGATATATGATAATCTGCCTCCCTCACCATGTCTCCTCCAAATCCCTTTTATGGGGTTTGGTTCTAGTTAAGATACAAGTCTTCTCAGGGAGAGGGAACTTTATGTTATCTATTTTATTTAGATGGAGAAAAGGCACATATCCAAAACTCTAAATAAAAATACCACCCCAAACCTACCTAGATTAGCCCCAACCCACAGTGTAAATCAGCCAAATAACTGGAATTAAAATCTCCCTCCCTCCCTGAACTTCCGTTCAGCTGATCAACAGCTTCTTATTGGCCACTGTGCTCACTGACCACAAGCCCAATAAACAGAGGAGCCTCTCATCATGACTTTGAGACCAAGAGAAGCAGTGAGGTGGGGAGCAGTTATGGAAAGCAGCGGGCTGCCAGCCCTTTTTCTTTCCATCCAAGGGATTAATAGCCTTAGTGCCTCTGCAGATCACAACTACAGCAGTACTATCCAGGAAGGGAGATTGCTGGTTAGATAGGCAGAGCACAAACCATTTAAAGTCTGGTTTATAACACTTCAAACTTCACTTGGAATTAACTGGCAGCCAGTGCAGACCTCTGGGTACCACCATAAAATGCTCTCAGTCTGCAACGCTGCTTGATAAGCAGTCAGAGAGTTGAATTCTGTACTATTTTACTGAGAGTTTGAATGGTCTTAAGGTAAAACCACATCTAGAGAACACCAGAGGCATGGGTAACTGTAACAAAGCAAGCTCAGATGGGGGAAAAAAAATCTTAACCACAGTTCTACCTGAGCATGCAGGAACAGACAACAATCTGCTGTGACATTCAAATTATAAACTCAAGCAAAAAACACCCAAAGCCCTCCCTCAGTCAATGAGACCAATATAATCACTTCCAGTTGTTTTGTTTGGCTTAACCCTCATCCAGCAAGCTCCCATGCAAACCTGATACTCGGTGCTTAATTTGTAATGAAAGAGGTGCCTGGGCTCAGGCAATTTTTTAATTCATAACTGATGCAGCAAGCCCAGAAGTGCCAGAGCTATGAGCTTCCAAGCCTAGAGTTGCCAGAGCTCAGCCCTGGCACAAATTAAGCACTGCTCATGCTCAACCAGATGGGTAAAATACTCAGCCAAGGCAGACAGATCATACCGCCTCACTACTGCCATCGAAGGTCAAAGGGCAAGCCAACTGCTTTCCTGCGCAAATTTTGGAAGTCTTCCTGCAGCCACCCCCCCATACTTCTCAGTTTGTATAGGGCTACACACAATCAGTATCTGCCCCAGCAAAGAGAGCAGTAGGAATTGCTAGATAAGGTTCTGATCTTGATTTTAGAAAAACTGCCATACTTGAGACCCATTGGGCACTTTGGGAGATCTGGACCTGAATTAATTCCTTCCATGGTGCAAAGCCCATTGCAGGAGGGGAGGCAATAAGGATGTAGGAGGCCTTCTAACCCTATGGCTCTGGTTAAAGTAGTCCTGAGGGCTGCCCTAACTTGCACCTCTCCTGCAATGGCCACTGTGGGCAATTACAGCCCTGTACAGTAGCTAGGTCATTAGGCAAGCCCCAGTCACACCCCCACCTATCTCTAGAACAACTGCACCGGCTACTCAGGCTGGGGAGGAATTTGCTGAAGGCTCCTTGTAGTGGCTTTATGGCTGCTTGGAACCAAATTCCTTCCCCAAGCACACACACTGTTTGCCACTGACCCTACCTGCAACGATCTGCTTCGCTGAAATTACAGAACCAGAAGATTTTGAAAGGCTGTGAATTTAAAAATCAACAGGCCATTCTCAAACTATAGAATTATCAGACTAGAAAAAGTGTGGTAATTGGAGATTGCTTGTTTGAGCAAAACAGTTAATTGGAGCTTGTGTCCTAGTTTTAATTGTGAAAGTCACGTATCACAAGCTGAGTTACAGTTGACTGTAAATGTGAGAAAGGACTTCGGTAAACGTTTGGAGGAACTACTTAATTAGCAGCTATTTTGAATAGTTATTTAATCTGTACTTTGCATTTGGGTCTGAATATAAGTGAAAATATTTTCCCCAAAACTGAATCAAATCAGAATATGCCAAATATAGACAAAAAATATCTGATAGGCTTATTAGAAGCATTCTGTGAGGCATATTCTACCAGGGACCATTACACCAACCCCCACTGTAAAATTCTTCCTGGGTAAGGAAGGCCCCATTCCCACAATCCTTAGATATTCTACTGACTGGTAGAAAATGAAATCATCATAAAACTTCCACTAGGCTCTTAACTACTTAACTAAATTTCACTTTCATGCAAGCTTGCCTGATTTCAACAATTCCTGTTGGCGACTCATTATAGTCTGCTTCAAATCTGAATGGATTACAGATAGAAAAGTTGGATTCTTTTTATAGTACTTTAATAAGAGACTCAGTTTTTCAGCTGGGGCTGTGCTTGAGTGATTAACATCTGAAGTTTTCATTTTGAAAATGGACCCATGAAAGTTGAAACAATTAATACCTACCAACTCCTAAAAGCTACAGACATGGTCAATGGGAGTAGGAAAATAAGAACTCTTTAATTGCACTAAGAAACTTCTGGAGGAATGGAGTGAAAGATGGTCAATATTTTGCTGAAATATAGAGGCAAACTCACAGAGAGAACAAATCGACTCTGAAAAACAGATATATAAAAAGGTGATTGTGGAGTTCTAGGTTTGTCTCTGGGGAATTTTCAGAGTAAAGCTCTGATCCTGAAAACACTCAACTACATGCTTACCTTTAAGGATGTTAGGAGTTTCACTGACTTCTGTGAACCCATGAATCTAAATTTATGTGCATAAGCATTTGCAGGATCAGGGCAGAAAAACAGCCAGATTACAAGTAAAACTTCTCCCTCTAAACAGCAGCCTTGAGAACTCACTCTTGGCTCTGAGTAGCAAATTAGATTCTTGCACCTGCCCACCACTAACTATGGTCTAGCAGCACAAATTATGCCTTTACTTGCACCTGTGCAAACCCAATGTCTTCCAATGATGCCTCAGGAACACCTGTGCAACTTCACTTTCTTCAGTGTGTTTGTGAAGAATAGAAACAAGGCACAGTTTTTTAATAGTGAGGGTAATTAACCATTAACACAACCTCCAAGGGGTTGTGGTGGATTCTCCATCACTGGCAATTTTTGAAACAGGATTGGATGTTTTTCTAAAAGAGATGCTATAGTTTAAACAGTAATTAATTCAGAGAAGCCTCATAGCCTGTGTTATGCAGGAAGTCAAGAGTAGATAATCACAGTGGTGCTTTCTAGTTTTATAATCTATAAAAACAATTAAAATTTAGTAAACAATCCTGTTATTTTTAGTTCCCTCTCTTAGATGTGTTGGTTCTGCAGGGCTAACAGCACTAAACACAACAACATTTATTTTAGTTCCTAAGATCAGCCTTTTAATATACAGCTGATTGCACACTCATCACAGTGGAAGATCCATTCCATACATACAGCATATTGTATCTGTACTATGTTCCCATTAAAACAAATTAATATATAGAGTAGCACGCAGAACTAGCCACTGAAAGTAATACACACACACACACACAGAGTTCTCAATTTTCTGTGAAAGTGGTGGCAACACACTTTTGGAATCATTTGTCCCCAGATCTGTCACTCTTGCATCTTTGAGATAGAGCATGCAAATTATTCAGATTTGTTTTAAATGTGTGGCACCCCTAGAATACAAATGCTTAGCCAGGCTCCCATGAAGATCATGTGTTGTTAATATGCCACTTAGATGCCATGAGAGTGACTTTGGGCATGCCTTCTGACCTTTAAATTAGGGCTGTCGATTAATCGCAGTTAAATCACGAGATTAACTCAAAAAATTAACTGCAATTAATCACAGTTTTAATGGCACTGTTAAAATCATAGAATACCAACTGAAATTTATTAAATATTTTGATGTTTTTCTACATTTTCATATATATCTTATATTCTGTGTTGTAACTGATATCAACATGTATAGTTTGATTACAAATATTTGCACTGTAAAAATGATAAGCAGAAGAAATTGTATTTTTAGTTCACCTCATACAAGTACTGTAATATAACCTCTTTGTCCTGAAATTGCAATTTACAAATGTAGATTTTTTTTTTGTTACATAACTGCACTCAAAAACAAAACAATGTAAAACTTCGGAGGCTACAAGTCCACTCAGTCCTACTTCTTGTTCAGCCAATCCCTAAAACAAACACATTTGTTTACATTTACAGGAGATAATGCTGCCCTCTTCTTATTTACAATGTCACCTGAAAGTGAGAACAGGCATTTGCATAGCACTTTTGTAGCCAGCACTGCAAGGTATTTACATGCCAGATATGCTAAACTTTCGTATGCTCCTTCATGCTTCGGCCACCATTCCAGAGGACATGTTTCCATGCTGATGCCGCTCGTTAAAAAAAATAATGAGTTAATTAAATTTGTGACTGAACTCCTTGAAGGAGAATTGTACGCTCCCTGCTCTGTTTTACCCTCATTCTGCCATATATTTCATGTTACAGCAATCTCAGATGATGAGCCAGCACATGTTGTTCATTTTAAGAACACTTTCACTGCAGATTTGACAAAACACAAAGAAGGTACCAATGTGAGATTTGTAAAGATAGCTCCAGCACTTGACCCAAGATTTAAGAATCTAAAGTGCCTTCCAAAATCTGAGAGGGACGAGGTGTGGAGCATGCTTTCAAAAGTTTTAAAGGAGCAACACTCCGATGCAGAATCTAAAGAACCTGAACCACCAAAAAAGAAAATCAACCTTCTGCTGGTGGCATCTGACTCAGATAATGAAAATGAACATGCATCACTCTGCACTGCTTTGGATGGTTTTCAGGTAGAACCTGTCATCAACATGGGCACATGTCCCCTGGAATGGTGGTTGAAGCATACACATCTGGCACGTAAATATCTTGCAATGCCAGCTACAACAGTGCCATGAGAACGCCTGTTCTCACTTTCAGGTGACATTGTAAACAAGAAGCGGGCAGCATTATCTTCTGCAAATGTAAACAAACTTTTTTGTCTGAGCGATTGGCTGAACAACCAGGACTGAGTGGACTTGCAAGCTCTAAAATGTTACATTGTTTTATTTTTGAATGCAGTATTTTTGTACATATTATATATTTGTAAGTTCAACTTTCATGATAAAGAGATTGCATTACAGTACTTGTTTTAGGTGAATTGAAAAATACTATTTCTTTTGTCTTTTTACAGTGCAAACCCTTGTAATCAAAAGTAAATATAAAGTGAGCACTGTACACTTAGTATTCTGTGTTGTAATTGAAATCAGTATATTTGAAAATGTAGAAAACATCCAAAAATATTTAAATACATGGTATTCTATTATTGTTGAACAGTGTGATTAATCCCCTGCTTAAATTGTCCTTTTTAGTTAAAAAAGCATATCTTGAGCATAAGCACCAGCAAATTGAGGAATAATTGGGCCATGCGATCTAACGAGGAACTTCTATATAACTTTTATGCCAGCACTTGGAACCTAGAGGCTGTTGACAGCCAGCATAACTCAGAGAAGCCCTCAGGTTGATCTAATTTATACTGGTGGACTGGTCTGGAACAGACTGTTTTCAGGATGAACTTTATGCCAACTTTTCACACTTTCTATCCTGAGTAGGCTGTGTGCTTCATGCTTCTCAGCCATAAATCTAGCATCTATATATCTATAGATAGATATTACTTCTAAATCAACTTGATGAAATCCTTGGAATATCCCTTCAGATTCCTCACTAGATCTCTGGAATGAAAGAAACTCTGCCTCCAGGAAATATTTTCCTGTTTCTACATTAAGCTGAGATGTGACTTTGAGACTACAGTCAGAGCTGTGCAAATACTCATGCAGTGCAGACAATCAAGACAGTTTACAGTTAGGTACTTCACTATATGAGTGTCATGTTTTAATATCAGGGAGCTTCCAACCACCTCAGACAGAACAGAAAAAAAAACTTGATTTTTTTTTTAAATACAAAGTCAGTGTCAAGGCATAATGCCTTGTTATTTTAGCACTGATTTGTGCGGTAGAGAAATAAAATAAACTAATTTCAGGGCTCCATTTTGTACATTCTACAATATAGCGTGAGGAAAATTACCAGTCTGGGATAGCTTTTCAGTTTAAACAACTTACAGGGACTCACATATAAAGTAACTGGAATGTGATTTACTCCAAAAACTGTAGCATGTAACATAAAAGGGACAGAAAGGTTGACATATTACTGTGACATTGAAAGCTTTACACTTGACCCCTGCTAAAGTCCACATTATCTTTAAAATTAAGCTTTTCACTCTGAAGGCCTATAAAGGAGCAATTTCATTCTACTTGGCTGATTTTTTTTTTATTTTATTTTATTTTATTTATTTTTTTTTTTTTTGCTATATATTCACAGCCAATCACTGTGTTCTGGCTGAGTGACCTGGTTATCCAGTTTGCCCTGAATATAACTCTGAAAAAAGGCTGTTTGCACCTAGGCCCATCATCTACAGAGCACCCTGCTCACTTACATTCATAATTCTCAGTCTGTGGCAGTATGTTGAAGTAAATTAATGATTTACATGTTTGCTACTATGTACTATTATTATTACCAAACAGGAAAGCTTTTTAAGTTCAGTTCTTTTGTGGCTGTTTATTACTTATCATTTATTTGTATTGCAATAGTATCTAGGAGCTTTACTCCTGGACCAGGACCCCATTATCCTGGGTGCTGTCCAAACACAGAACAAAAAAAAGCTCCAAAGAGCTTAAAATCTAAGTGTACTCTTGGGTTTTCTCTCCTCTGTTTGACTTTGCCCTCCATTGATTTTCTTCTTATCTGTCTGACCACTCCTTTAGCTCCTCCTATTTCCTGCCTCAGCTCTCTGTTCTTGTCCCTCAAGATGCTGTCCTTGATTCCCACTCTCTTCCCTCTGCACCCCATAACTGGGAAACCTCAGACACTCCCAAACTATCCAAAATACAAATGTGCAAATATAGTATTATCTTCCATGCACTGCCCCACATCGTGTATTGACAGAACTTCTAACCAGGATAAATTATTATCTGTCTTGTGTGAGTGCATGGGGGGCTGGCGACAGCACAAGAAGTCTCCCCACCTTCTCCCCTGACTTTTTTAGACAGATTAAAATAGCAGCCTCTGTGAGAAGCAACGGCTAGGTCCTTGCTATCTCTGGGGAGCAAAAACACCCTGAAAAATGTAAGGAGCGGTCAGAAGTAGCTCTGCTCCGCCCTCACACAGCACACTGGGGGAAGCAATCTAGCCCACAGTAATTAAATTCCTGCAACTCCTAGCTACTAGACAATAATGACCCTTCTTATGGGAAAAGACACATTACTCAGAAATACTGATAAATTGGTGCATCTTACCGGAAACTGTGGTGTTCCTGAGATGTATAACTGCTGTTTTTGCACCTTGAGCCAACATTACAGAAGAGACTCTGAACAAAAGGATAAAGGCCCCGACTTGGCAAATCCCGGGCTTCTAAATAACCTAAAAAGCAACAGCAGACAAAATTACATCAGTGAGACTAAGGCTATAAAGCTTTAGTAGTAATACTGCTCCCTCACCCCTAAAACTTGTTGGAAAAATTACATTGCAACACAGAACCTTTTGTGAAGAGAGGCTCATTTCACTGGTGTTGTGGAGGAAACCTTTGCCAGATTTCCTGCCAGCTCATCTGCTCAGGTCCTTGGCAGTCTAGCCTTCCAAGGTATATGGCTCCAGGGCAGCCTGCCATGCAGACTGCCCCAGGGCTAGGGACCCTAGGTGTTTGAGGGTCCATGGCTGTGGGGAAGCCAGTAGTGTGGACTACCCCAAAAATGGGAACCCAGGGCTTTCAAGGGCCATGGCCTTGGAGCAGCCTGCCAAGTGGCCTGCCCTGGAGCCAGAACTCCATTTCCTTTCTCAGAAATTTTTTTTTTTTTAAATGGTGGGTTTGTTCCTAATTGGAACAAAACCAAATTTTGAAATATCAAAATCATCCATGAAATGGAATTCCCTTTCTCCACACAGCTCTACGTACCACAACACTTTGCAAGTAATGCAGCTATCCCAATCTCTTGATAAAAACTTTATACTGCACCACCATGCATTCCATTTATAAATGATTCACTCAGCACTGAAACGTAGGCACGTCTGGGCTTCAGTATGACAACAGTTTAACAGCACAGAGCAACACAGTACAACAGTGTTATACAAACTTTTGAAAGCTGAGCTCCCCTTTAGGAAAATGAAACCAGTCACTCTTCTGCAACCTCACTGTGTGTTTGATTTTGGCCTACCCAAAATGACTGGCTTTCTAGAGTAGACTGTGCAAGTCTTCCTAATAAAATATGTCCTTGCCTTCCTTCCATGACTTAATGAGCAGTGAAATAATTAACAATGTTGACATTTAATGTATCATCACTGGCATTTGAGCTACCACTCATTGAAATGAATGGGGCAGTTTGCACTTCAGAGCTATTGTTTCAGACTTTCTGCAAACTCAGGCAGACACTGCTGCACTAGTTACACTTTGGTTACACATATTTTGAAGGGTTTCAGAGTAGCAGCCGTGTTAGTCTGTATTCGCAAAAAGAAAAGGAGTACTTGTGGCATCTTAGAGACTAACCAATTTATTTGAGCATAAGCTTTCTGCAGCCGATGAAGTGAGCTGTAGCTCAAGAAAGCTTATGCTCAAATAAATTGGTTAGTCTCTAAGATGCCACAAGTACTCCTTATATTTTGAAGGGTGTTTTTTCTTTGTTTGTTTTTCAATAAAGCCAAGACTGTAGTGAATAACTGAGAAACCTGTCCATTCCTCCATTGTAAGCCCCCAGTGAGAGCCATAGCTATGTAGGAACCTTTGGGCAGGAAATGGAGACTATTTCATGCAATTGAATTGCTGGAGAAATAGCTACAATGAGTTACCCACGTTGAATTAGGCCTGGACATAACACTCCTATTGAATGTTCACAACAGAAGTGGAAGAACTGGAGAAACAGTGTATTCAAGTATTCCATACTACCTAAAAAACCCAAGCTAGTTTTGTTGGAACTGAAATATCATTATTTTTGAGACATATATCACTAGAAATTGCACTACCAGTTAAACAACATAGAGATGTCCTTGCATAGCGCCCCGGAAAGAGTATTAGCCTGCTTCATAAAAACATACGGTCTAGTTCTAGTTCTGTATGACCAACGCCATTTTGAAAACAACCCATCTTAAATAAGTTTGACAGTTTCTAAATTTTACTGAGACCGTAATATTGGCCCTGATCCTGCAAGCTTATCCAAAGTAGCTTGCAGAATTGGGACCACACTCTGTAGACAACAGAACAAAATTCTGCCTTCAGCTACGCTAGTGAAAATTCAGTTACTCTGTTAAATTCAGTGGGGCATTACCATTGATTTCCAAAAGTGTAACTGACAGCAAAATTTGGTCCACAAAGATCTCTTCCCAAAAGAAATAGTTGTGTTCTCTTTTATACATACAAACATATCAGTTCTCACAAGCAAAGCAGAGAAGGTGTAGGATCAAGAAGACCTTTCCATTCATGGTCATTATAAGATCCCGAGGCACTTTTCACAAAATTGTCCCAGCAACATGCCAACTTGTGTAATTATGTTCAGTTTTCTTAAATGCCCCCATAGTTTGGAGAAGATATTCTTCACTTCCTATCTCCTTATTAATAGAACTGAGTGCTAGGTTCTTTAGAGACATGTAGGAACTGATCCTTGTATATACACTGCCACACACTGAAATGTACGTATTCAAATTATAAATGCAACGATCAAAGTTAAAACTGATTGAACATGCACCATGGGTCTCAGTCATCTCCCAAGAATGAATCATTACTAACAGTATCAGTTTCTGTCTGGAGAATTGTGACAACAAAGTTACTGGTAAAAGTCACTATTCCAACTGATAGGACTATGTTCCATTCAACAGAATGATGAATTAGACAGAGAGAGTGGGTGTTATACTGACACTAGATAAACACCTAGAGTCCAGACACGTCATGATGCCGCATTTGCAGTACTGTTTCAGACACCAGTCTTAATTAACACCACTTAATCTAAAGGTTTGTTAATTAGCTCATAGCTGTGTGTGTTTAATTTCTAAGCAAGCATAAAGAAAGAGATCCATGGTTTCTGGTCTCATAAGCCTTTTACAAGGAAATAGGTTTTACATGTCAGTCTTAAATACAGGATCATTTAAGCTCCCATATAATGGTGTGACTGATTTTCATTGTTTCTTTTGTTGTATCTTCTATGCCAGGGATCGGCAACCTTTGGCACGTGGCCCATCAGGGAAATCTGCTGATGGGCCGGGCCAGTTTGTTTACGTGCAGCACCCGCAGGTTTGGCCGATCGCAGCTCCCACCACCGCGGTTCGCTGTTCCAGGCCAATGGGGGCTGCGGGAAGTGGCAAAGGTTGCTGATCCCTGTTCTATTTCTTGTTTTAAATGACATTGCATTACATCATTCTTCTAGGAAGTTGAGAATGTGTGGGTTGAACCCAAGATGCCATTTCCAGACAGGTTATAAAATACAGACCATGCCCGAATCCTATAGAACTGCAGCAACTAAATAAAACATAGCACAGTAACATCTACCACACTGTTTTAGGTAAGATAATGCTTGGAAAGGGTGAAGCAGAAAGAACTATAGATTGCAGGGGGACTCAATATTATAATGTTATAGGACACAAAAGACAAAACCAATTTAAGGCCTGATCCAAATCCCAATGAAGTCAATGGGCTTTGATTCAGGCCCTCAGGTTTAACCTGCTGATATTTCCTTATTATGAAGCCCTCTTTAGAATATAGTCTACAGATGTGCAAAACATGAAGGTTAAACATGAAACATACAGTTTTCCTTGTGTTTTGAAGGTTGTTGGATGCGAATTGCAGCCAGAATAAGGAACAGTATGCATGGCCAGAGTACTTCAGAGAGAGACAGCACCTGAAAAGTAAACCCAAAACGATAATATCAGCATTGTAGAAATTGAACCACATCATACAACTATATATTATTACACGGACAAGCAAATGAATATACCAGTATAAATGCCATAAAAAAGAAACTATTAAACCAGATCCTGTTTTGTTTGAAACTTACTTCTAAGTAGAAACACATCTATCTTTATGGAGCAAAGAACACTGATTTCAGAGCATGAGAGTAAAGGCCATTGTCTTGTTATTTACAGTATTTTCATGAATCTTTTCTTCTACATCTATATAAAATAACTAATCGAATGAAACAGGCACGCTGTTCTCCAAAATCTAGAAAACTAGTTTAGGACAGAGTGAAAGCAAGTCATCTTCATGCCTCAGTTGCTCCAGCTGCAAAATCGGATGATATCAGCCAGCCAGCTTTGTAAGGAGTAGTAGGATCCTCATATGCAAGCTTTTCAGTAACAAAGCAGTATTTCAGAAGCAGTTAAATAGGGCAGAGTCACAAAAATGTTAAATCAGAAAAATAAAAGAATTACAGAACATGAAAGTCTGACAAGATCATTACATTGAAGCTGTGGATTTCTGAGGCTACTAACTCTAGTAGCTTAAATGCTAGATACAGTACTTACATCATCTGTCCATATCAGGGAAGCTATTCCAAAAGATAAAATTGTTACAAGACAACCTAATAAAAAGAAAGAGTGGGTGGTCTTTGATTCCTGGAGCAAGCCTGGATTCTGGCAATAATAGTATTCTGAAAGCGAATCCAGCCATTCCTACACTAAAATAAGCCTAGCCACACCGGAAACAAGATTGATCTACAATGACAGGAGGAAAAGAAGTGCTTTAGGACACCTCTGACTGCCATCATCCTCTTTCATGCTATACTGTCAGGCATACAAATATAGATCAGAAGTACACTTTCTCTGATAAACCCCCAAATATCTAAGTTATACAGCTGGTCAAAGGGGGAGTGGGTTACATTTTTGTTTTCAAATTTTCTCCTTCTTTGAGATTTTAAAATTTTAAAAATGTCAACCAACTCTAATAAATAATCTACTAAGCTAAGATTGAAGACACTGAACAGTGAGCTATTGTAAACCTAAGCAGCTCACCTGCTTATTTTAAGATTTAAAATACTCATAGAAGCTGATTAACTCAAAGTATATACAGTTTCATCTACTACAAAGTCTTTAACCAACAGCGATTGAAAATCAAAATATTTAGTTTTTAATTTATATACTCTACTCAGCACACAAGAGGTCCCAAACAGTTTTGTGGAAATAAATGAGATAGGGGATCACTGAATTGTGTTAGAGATCTCTCTTCAGTTATATCTACTGGACAACTATGGAACACCTGAGATCCTTAGCTATGACAAAAGGCAGAGCTGGTATTACTGCCTATATTTAAGGTTGTCTGACGTTTTCTATTAAAATATGCTATTTTCAGTTGCTTATAACTTTGCAAAACTTTAATTGCTTGGTCTGAGATTTCCTATGTTGGGTGTCTGTTTCAGGCTGAATTATTCTGGAAAGTTTCAGCGAAAGCAGTTCAGCCACTTCTAAGAACAATGTTCTTTTGCCCATGTTAAAAAATCCTTTTCTTTCAGAGGTGATAGCTCTCCCATGTTTTGGAGCAAGAACCTGAAATTTGGCAGGGGGATGGTCTTTGTATCAGGAATGTGCCTTTTGCCACCCCTGTGAAAATCCACCTACATTTGGCTAAGTTATAAGACTTTCAAAAATCGCAGTTCTCAAATGCTCCATCCAGATTTGTTAGAGTTTGGCAGGTAAATGCTCCTCTGAAGATTCCATCTGCACTGGGCATGTTCCAGCCAAGTGGTATAAGGGTTGAGCAGAAGTTTCCCTGCAGTTGTCCAGCTGCTAGAAGCCACACTGCGGCTGGGCACCAGAACTGAGAGGAGGGAGAGTATGCTTCCTGTGCTCTCCATGGTGCCCGTGCTGGAGCCCAGGCAGCAGGGAGAAGGAAGCCTCCTGACTCAAATGCAGAATGGAGAACTACTAAACCTAGTGCAGATGGCAAAGGGTGTAGATTGGGGCAAGGAGCCTGGGGTATGTGGAGGCTGTGATTGGAGACTGGTAGGATGGAGAAGAGAAACTGAGACTTGTAGCCAGAATGGGGACGTAGGAGAGATTGTTTGCACAGGAGGACTGGGAGCTAGGGAGGAAAATGGGGGACTGGAAGCCAGCTGGGAGAGGGAAAACTGAGACTGGAGGGGAGTCTGGGACTGAATGGGCATCCTGTGCACTGAGTAAGTCAAGGCTCATGTGGAAAAAATAGTACAAGAACATGTAATTAGAGACTGAGTCATAATGCACATGAAATCTTAATTCTGGCATTTCCTAATTTTTGAGTGTTTGACTTTGCAACCTTAATGTTTTTTAATATAGCTATTTGTATGCAATAAAATTACATAGTACAAAATTATAAACAGGGCATAGGTTTCAGAGTGGTAGCCGTGTTAGTCTGTACAGCAAAAACAATGAGGAGTCTTTGTGGCACTGGCTTTGGTATGGTAACATAAGAGACAGATGACTACATCTGATACAAACTGGAATAACAGGGGTAGCATGATGTATTTGCTAGTGGAATGCCTCATGACAAAAACTCTCTGGAAATCAATATCAATCCGAATTAACCCAGTATTGCATAATATTTGTTTTTACTTTGTGTCATTTGTTTGTGCTGTTGTTAGTCCACCAATGAGCTTGGATGTTCATGATACAGTGATGATGAAAAGTGATTGTTTTTTAAAGGCCACTTGACTGGCCAACAAGTTTATCTTGTATGTGGGAAAGAGATATCCTGGACGTGACCCACAGAAGTAATGCCCTGAAGTGAAATTCCTCCAATTGAACAAGCTCCATTGGTATGAGTAATGCAATGAGCCAGATGCAATGAGGTGGATTGTCCCTTCTGTGAGCTTCTCACACATATGCAGAGACTTAGAACTGTATGTGTGTTTAAGCTTGCAGTGTTTTTACCTGATCATTCTGTCTAAGCAGAGGGTTTATCCATCTCCCTCTATTATCCACCTTTCAACCACCTGTGGAACTGGCAGACGCAGGATTTGTCTACACTGAAAACACTACAGAGGCACAGCTGTGCTGCTGCAGTGCTTCAATGTCAGGACTGGCCTTACCATGAGGTGAACTGAGGCAGCCGCCTCAGGTGCCAGATTGTTGGGGGGGGCGCCACTAGGAGCCAGGGTGTAGAAAATTTTGTCTGCTGCTGGTGCACATGTATTCTCTCCGCTCTAGATGCACGGAGATGGTGGAATGCTGTGCTGGAGGAAGGAGGGCACAAGGGACATAACAGGCAGGCAGGAGAAAAGGTGAGAGGGAATAACAGAAAGCAGCAGGAGCTGCAGGGAGAGAGAGGAGGAGGAGCCTCTTATGTACCTCTCTAGCACCCCCAGGAGCCTGGACTGATTAACACCAGCTTCTCAGGGAGCTTTCTGTTTCCTGGTGCTTCCCTGAACCCACTTGAGGAGAACAGGCAGTCAACTGAAGTAGCAGGAGCTAGTTAGGCCCTTAAGACGCTGATATCTTCTCTCACTCAGGCCCTGCTACCAGCCTGCTTATTTGTCCCTTTCAACTGAGTGTTGAGAGCCACTATAGCTGGCACAGAACAGCAGTCATGAGTGAAAGAAGAAAATACCCCTCTGGGGCAGCGTTCAGAAGAAAAAGAAAGAAAGAAAGAAAGAAAAGGAAGCTTTTCTATCTAAGCAGGAAGGAGCTCTCGTGAGATACATAGACACAAATATTTATGCTGAGCCTTCCGGCCCCAGTGAGGATGAGAGTGGTGAGGAGATGCCTGATCTTCCAGTTAGTCAGAGTGCAGGTGACCTGGCAGCTACTGCAGCATCCATATCTCCATCTCAAATGGATGTAACCATGCACATTCCTGAAGAAAAGTGTAGATCAGAGAGGAGTGTGGTGGAGGTGCAAGAAACAGCTGCTGCTGAGTTTAGTTCCTTAAATCTAGATGATCCAGGACTGTGGACCCACTTGAGCAGTAGCCTGAGGGTCTTCCTTGTACTGTATGGGCCACAGCAAGTGAAAAACTTTATGTTCCCCAAAGACAATGAAAATAGAAGTTTCCATCCAAGACATTACTGGTGTGAAATCCCCAATGGTGACAAAGTGGAGAGGCCATGGCTTATGTACTCAAAAACCCAGAATGCTGTTTTTGTTGCAAACCCTTCAAGTCTAATGTTCCAGCCACATTGGGTTCTACAGGAACAAAGGACTGGAAAAATCTGGCTAGAAATCTGGCATGCCATGAGAAGGCAGCAAATCACCAGAGATCATTCCATAGGTGGAAAGTGAATGGACTATTTTCCTCCAATGTGTTTCTTTAAAGGACACATCCAGAGGTGTCCCCAACACACATAAAATTAGGATGTTAATAGATGGCTTGATGGTTAAGGCACTGGACTGGGAGTCAGGAGATTTGGGATTGGTTCTCATCTCTGCCATAGAATTCCTATATGACTTTGGACAAGTTTCTTTCTCTGTCACAGTTTGTCATCTGTAAAATGGGATAATGCTACTTCCTATCTCCCACCCATTTTTTTGTCCATTTAGATTGTAAAGTAGATTTGAGGCAGGGACTAGCTCTTACTATATGTATGCACCACACTTAGTATGATGGGGCTCCAAAGTTGGATGGCTCTACTGTATTAGAAGTCACTGTTCATTATGGACTTCCAAAATACCTGTACACTCAACTATTATTTCTTCTTTTTTTAGCTATCCATGTAATTCATAATTACAATAATTAAAAACAATACTTGGCATTTACATCATGTTTTTAGCCATACATCTCAAAGAGGTTTCCCAAAGGGGTATTCATTATTATTAGCCCCATTTTATAGGTGGGAAAACCAGGGCACAACTAGGATTAAGTAACTTGACCAAGATCACACCGGGAGTCTGTGGGAGAGCCAGGAAAAGAATTCAAGTCCCTAACTCCTAGTCCAGTTTCCCTATCCTCTAGCTCACGCTGATCCATCTTTAGACAATCAGCTCCTAGGTGCAGTGATTCTCTGTCTTCTTGTCTTTTCACAATTTGTGCTACATATATACATAAATAATTAAAAAGCCCATTGGGTTTGGTAGCTATAAAGTCAACTGCACCAAATCTGAACTCATGGCAGTGAGCCCTGTGCACCAGAGTCTCAGCCCAGTTAGGCATCCTTTGTGTTGTTCCAGTGACATACATCAGGCAAAAAATCGGTATAAAGGAATACCTAGATAGTATGGAGCTGCTGTAGCCAATTCCAGGGAACTCTATCTTTCAGCCCCCACCATAGGATGCATGGTGTTTAACATTACAACTTGGAGCAGTCCTGACACTCGAAGCTATGCCTGAGGATCAGGCTAGCCCTCAGAAGCCACTGGATTTGGGAGGTGTGAAAGTGGTTAAAACTAATCTTCATGCCCACTTGTACCCAAGTTGCATTAAGCCCACAAGGGCCAGTCCCAAGGATCTGGTTCTGTGTGTACATTTCATTATATGGAGTGAAATCCTGGCCCATAGAAGTCAACTGGAATTTTGCCATTGACTTCAATGGGGCCAGGATTCCACCCACAAGGATGAAAATTCAAGTGGAAACCACAGGGGATTAAATGCCTTGGTGAGAAATATGTGTTTGCATTAGAGGGCACAATGGGATAGAATTAAGATCTTATCATCATTATAAAGGCCACTGTGAAGGGAAGGAACAAATGTGATTGAAACCCATTGGGGGAGAACATAAGTGACCTTAAAAATCACAATATTCTATTACTAAAACTGAGGTATAGCATATCATTAATACTGTGAGCTGCCCTTGTCCTTTATAGTAATGGTTTTAAGGAAATTATACAGAGCAATTCTATTCCTTTGCAACAATAGAAAGACATGAATTATATTATGTTAAATTGTCCTTTGACAAAAACAAGGAAGAACCACATTTCCCAGCAATTCCAAATGCTGTTTATTCTTAAATGCCACACTTAGGGAGGCTTTTAATCCCAAAGTTTAACATTAGTTTACCCAGATAGATAAAAAAGGTGCAAAATACTGGCGCTCCCTTCCTCCAATCATCTTTTTATTAGCGTATACCACGTATTGAAAATGTGCTGTATTAAATGCCACAGTAATCCATTTAAGATAGCTGAGAAGTGGCAGGGCTTTCTTAGCTGGAGGCTCTTAACCTCTGGAATTTGTTCTTCCTGGTAGTCCATCAAAACCTAGCTCTCAATTCCTTTGTGGTGCGATACATCGACTGATCCAAAGCCCATTGAAGTTAATGGGGGCCAAGACAGCTCATTTATTTCATTTAATTAACTGATTTTGGCTATTTCTTAGTCTTTCATATTGGCAATAATATTTTACAAATATTTCTTATTCTTTGCAATTAAAGTCCTCTCTGTCAAAGTAATGGATACTTCCAAAATTACTAAAATACATAAAAAGCTGAGCTTTTGCCGGGACGGGGGAGAAATCCTGGCCCTCCTGACATCAATAGTAAAACTCCCATTGAACATAAGAACCACCATCCTGGGTCAGACCAAAGGTCCATCTAGCCCAGTATCCTGTCTTCCAACAGTGGCCAATGCCAGGTGCCCCAGAGGGAATGAACAGAGCAGGTAATCATCAAGTGATCCACCCCATCACCCATTCCCAGCCTCTTGTAAACAGAGGCTAGGGACACCGACATTGACTTCAGTAGCCCTCAGGATTTCCACCCAGGGTTCCTGAACAAGCTGGCATCACTTGCAACTCCTTTCCAAACCAAACCAAATTTTAAGCTGATGTATTTTGGTGAGACTTGCTGTCTTTAGGTTTTCAAAATATTTAAAGTTTCCTAATGAGGAGCCACCATATGTATTTTGAATACGTCCAGGCTAAAATACAGCGCTGCACAAACTCATTTTTGAGCTGTATTCTATTACAAGACTCTTCAGCAAACGTGGCTTATGACGGGGAAAATGAGAGTCTCAGCTCACTGAAGTCTAGGCTCAATGGGATTCAGTGATTCACATATTTTGGACCAAATTCTGTCCCTATTTGTGGGTGTGGCATGCCCTACACATACAGAAATTGCCACAGTCTCAGGCCTGTTCTACACCTAAAACTTAGGTCAATTTAGGTGAACATTGCTCAGCAGTGAGAAGAAATCACACTGACCTAAGCCCCTATGTAGACACCGATTGGTCAATGGGCCTATCTACTGCCTCTCAAGGGAGGGAGATTTACATTGATAGAAAATTCCTTATATTCCTGTAGCAAGTGCCTGTACTATAGCACAGAGGTGGGCAAACTATGGCCCACGGGCCATATCCGGCCCGCGGGACCGTCCTGCCCTGCCCTTGAGCTCCCGGCTGGGGAGGCTATCCCCTGGCCCCTTCCCTGCTGTCCCCCCTCCCCTGCAGCCACGCCACCACACTGCCAGCCCTCTGGGTGGTGGAGCTGTGCACTCCTGCCAGGCAGTGCAGCTGCGTGTCTAGCTCTGGCCAGGAAATGCAGCTATCAGACATGCTGCTCTGAGCAGCACGGTAAGGGGGCCAGGGCCGGGGGGTTTGGATAAGGGGCAAGGGGTCCCGGGGGGCAGTCAGGGGACGGGGGGAGGTTGGATGAGGTGGAGGTTCGGGACGAGGGGGGCGGTCAGGGGATAGGGTGGGTTGGATAAGCGTGGGTGTCCCAGGGGGCCTGTCAGGGGTCGGGCGTGTGGATAGGGGTCGGGGCAGTCAGGGGACTGGGAGCAGGGGAGCTGGATAGGGGGTGGTGTCCCAGGGGGCAGTTAGGGGCCCAGGGTCCCGGGAGGGGGTGTTTAGGGGACAAGGAGCAGGGGGGGTTAGATGGGTCGGGGGTTCTGAGGGGGGTGGGAAGTGGGAGGGGGCAGATAGGGGGCTGGGGCCATGCTGTTTGGGAAGGCACAGCCTTTCCTACCTGGCCCTCCATACAGTTTTGCAACTCCAGTGTGGATCTCAGGCCAAAAAGTTTGCCCACCCCTGCTATAGCACTACAGTGGCATAACTGCAGGGCTGAAGCTATGCTGTAGTAGGGCTTATTGTATCATGGTACCCTTAGTGTATGGGACAGAGAATGCAGAGAGGACAGCAGGAGGACTGCACAACCCCGCCCCATACACTGTGCCGAGCAGCGATCCATGGTAATTCTTTCTGCAGCTCCTAGGGTTCCCTCTCCCAGACCTGCGGGGGAGACGCTGCAGAAAGGTTCACCTCTGTTTTTCCAGGCCAGGTGTTTCGGGAAGGGAAGGAAGGAACAGAGCTGCCCTGAGCTGCTGGGTTCATTCTGCTCCCTCCTCCCACTTCTGCTCCTGTGAGAACAGCTTCGGCTCCTGAGCAGGTGTGGGCGTGAAGAGCTCTGCCTGCATCCTGAAGCAGCTCTGAGTGGTTGCTCTACCCTGGGAAGTTGGGAATGCTCCAGATCAGAAGGGGTTTTCTCCAGGCAGGGCTGTGATGTGCCCGCCTCAGTGACCCCGCTGGAGTGGTAGAAATTTTATTTGTGGCTCTGCGACTCCTTTCGATCTATCGCACTTTAAACACTGGATTTGAGTGAGAGGATGGGAGGTCATAGGGTTACTGGATACATGACTTTATCAATCCACTGGCCTAAAACCATATATGGGGAGAGTGCCAAGGGACCAGATTCTATTGAAGCCTATGAGCTGTAATAGCGGCTGCCCTGGATCTGTATGTCCCATCCCCCAGAGAGAGAATTCACATACTCATAAACGTGCATGGAGAGCCCCTGCACTAAGTCCTTTGAACCCAAGATAAACAACAAGCAAATGCAAGAGCATGAAAAACAGGGGCAGAAATTTAATAGGCCTCTCTTTGACTATAAGCCATAGTAAGAGGGGTCTAAAGAGATTAAATATCCCCAGACCAATTTTTTTTGCACAGGAAATATGATAGACCCCCTAGTAGAATGCAAAGGACTAGTATTTTAGTGTCTAATTTATACTGAACTCTCAATGAAATGAGATTGTTCATATTTTGTCTGAATGTCTGATTATTTCACAGTATGGCATGGAAGCTGGTAGTCATACGATATATTTGTAGTATTTTTACAACTGCTCTCTGCCAACCCAGGAACTCTGCTGGCACTCGAAGACTTAAAAGTAACATGAAACTACTGATAATTCTAAAAAACAATTATTTTAACAGTCAGTATTAGTTGGAATGCTAATTTCTTATTTGCATTTTCCTAAGGTTTTCCATTTGAGGATCTCAGATACTATTGTAATAAGTGCGGTATAAGGATCTATATGGAATAGAATTATTACATACATTAATAAACTGAGCGTTACAACTTGCCTCTGAGGTAGCTAAGTAAAATATCTACTTTACCTTCTGTGCCTGGGTAAACCTTGTTTGTGTATTTAAATATGTGAAAGACGTGCATGGTACACAACCAAACACTACTCCTGGATTTGATAGTGATCAATGAACGGCATGCAAGGGTTGCTCTTTTTGAGAGTTTCTTTCACATCGTGATTTTATGTCATCAAGATACGGCATGGGGACATGATCATATTGCACCAAAAAATAATCATGTCACAGCACGTATGGAACAATGATGAAGACAAAGACAAGCAGCTCAGTAGAAAGGATGAATATTAATAATATTATGGAGGAAGACACTACAAGATTTAGGAGATTCTGGACCTGAGGGAAAAGAACAGAAAGAAGTTGAAGATAACACCCAATTACATATGTTTTTATACTGTGCTCATAACCATGGTATGGAAATATCTGATGTGGTAGTGATGTTGGGAGATGAGAAATCATGAGTGATAAATCCCTTTAGTCAGAGAAGAAAGCTTGGAAAGAAAATTGAGACATTCTGGTTTGGACCTATCTGACAAATCAAGCCATGGTATAATTGTTGTAACTTTAGTGGAGTTATACCCAAAATGAATTTGGCCCAGTGAGGACTGCTACCGGATTACCAGATAGCATCTGAAAAGCAAAACTGAAGAAGTCAGCGATATAGAGGTAGTTTTAAGAGTTATCTGCATAGAAATATTAGCTGAAATCACTGAGGTGGATGAAATCACCTGTAGAAAGTGTTTAAGGAAGTGAGATGAGGGGAATGAACAGAGGGCAGTATACCAAGGAGGGGAAGTTGGTAGGATGAAAAGCTACCGAAGGAGGCAGTGGTTAAAGTCGGGAGACCCAGAACAGAGTCACAAAATTTGGGGAAGAGAGCAAATCGAGGAAGAAATTATCCATAAGGTTGAAAGTTCCTTCACATAAAAAAAAAAAAAATCAGTTGAAATCCCAAGATTTTTAAGGGGCTGCTGATTGCTGATCAGATTTACATTAAAATTTTCTGATGAAAACCAGTATGTTGACTTAATTATCAGCCTAATCCTATTTAAAACAGCCAACATGCATCATTGTGAATCCCCGAATCAGCACTGACAAGGGAAACAATGACAAACCATCAATTAAAGTGACACTATTTTTTAATACACAATTCTAACATCAGCGGAAGAGTCCTTCTTTTACCACCTTTGAAAAATGTCAACCGCATGTTAGTCATGGTGGGCAAAGAAGAGCCTTTCCTCTCTTCAGCTGAGCATTATTTTGATTTTCTCTATCTTTTCAAGGTAATGGCCAGCTTTCTCTGCTTATTTTAGTTTAATCAGATGAACCAGAGCTTATTGAGAGAAAAAGGAGGAAAAATATTTCTAGCTAATATTTGCACTCTGCTGTCCCATATCTTGTTTTAAACCCTTTGTAGGCTACATTCTGATCTCAGTTACAACAGTGTTCTCTCACTGCAGCTGAAGGACAAGTGATTTTCATCCCAGGAGTGTCACAAGCACCAGTACTGCCCAATGATCCAACGTGGCTTCTCTGTGTCTCCTCAAAAGCATCTAAGCGCTTTCCTTTAGAATTTGCACACTGGGAAGTGTTGATTTTTCAGCTATTTCAGTGTTAAAATGCAAGGTTCTGCTCTACTCCTCTTTTAAATCAGGAGCTCAGAGGCAGAACATGAAGCGTTTGCAGCCAGCTGATCCTTATTATTCTCTAAGGCAAGAGTCGAAAGAACAGACACACTCGCTTCCACAGAAATGCAGGGGAGAAAAAAATCCCTGTGTTAAGCATTTGCCAAAACTTACCGGTTGTCTCAGCCGGCAGAGCCAGTTCTTCCAGAACAGCGCCTTGAACTGGTGAACAGAACGCCCCATATTGCTGTGTCTTTTTCCCCAGCCACTTAAAGAGTGGGTATTTAAAGACCTTTAACTCTTAGTCACCTGACCAGGGACTAGTTAATTCCAGCACCAGGAAAAGGTGCGAGAGGTGTGTCTGTTTAGGAAGAAAAGATTAGATTATGTTTCTGCCTTTTGTTCTGTATTCACCAAGGAATCTCATCTTTCTACTTGCTGCTCCATGTGATGAACAGCAAGTGGATGCTTTTATATAAATGCCTTCAGGGTGTTTTAGTATGCACTTGCTTTTACTTTTGAGAAACAGACATAACTGCAAACCATTACAATAAACAGCATACATTTAACATTAGATATTTAAGTCTCGTTTCCATTTTCATAGCTAGGTTACTTTTCCACCCCAGGCTCTGGCCACAATGGTTTGGTCTCCATTTCCCTGCTTGGGGCTTCAGGCTCTGGCCCCTAGCTCTGGAGCTTTGGCCTCCAACCCTGGTTTCCAGCACCCAGTTCTGGCTACGGGGCTTTGGGCACTGACCCCCAGCTCTGGCCGTGCATCTCACCCACCCCCAACACTCCTGGCCTTTGCAGTTATTGCTATTTCAACTGAACAAAGAACGTGTGTGTGTGTGTGTGTGTGTGTGTGTGTGCGTGCGTGCGTGCTGGGAGGAGGGGTGTTATAGGAGAACAGCGGCTGAGGGAGGTGTGAGAATAATAGTGTGTAGTAACACTGGGGAGAAAGCCAGAGCAAAGGTGGACAAGCCTGTAGCTAGAGAATATATTCAGATAGATCTTTATTCATTTATTTATTTCTGTGGTTTCTCTTAATTCATTTTTCAGCACAAGCTACTACTTTGTATGTGATGTAGAATATGTAGCTGTAAACATGTAACAGTGGGTTATTCTTTCAAATGAACTTGTTATGACTGAATGTCAAACTTTCACATTCAAACCAGCACAATCTAAGTCATGACCAGAGCTAAATTAACTCTCCTCTGGGCTCGGGGCTATTAGATTTTGTGGGGCCCCTGTATACAAGTCTTTTTCCTAATTTAAAACAAAATGATCACAATTATGGCATTGAGACTATTAACCTGCCAATACCGCAGGGCTCAGGCAAGCTGCCTGCCTGTCTGTCATAGCCCCACGCAGCTCCTGGAAGCGGCCGGCTGCTGGCACATCTCTGTACACCCCTGGAGGGAGGGGGAACAGTGTGTCTCCGTGCACCGCCCGCAAGCGCCACCCCTACAGCTCCCATTGGCTGGTGCTGGGAGTGGGGGCAGCACTCGGAGCTGCCTCCCCCCACCACCAGGGGCCGCAGCGACGTGCCAGCAGCCAGCCAGCCGATTCCAAGAGCGGCATGGGGCCACGGCACGCTGGCAGCCTGCCTGAGCCCTGGTGCACTGAGGCCCCAGGCTGCAGCCCCTAAAGCCCCTGTGTTAATCCAGCCCTGGTCAAAACAAGTTTAAATTTTAAAATAAAATAATTGATTGAGCCCCAGCAGCTCTTTCATTACAAATTAGATACTTCCTAAAACTAGCGTGAAGGACATACATTTACTGGGCCTTTGGGTTTTTTTCAGGAACATGAGAGCAGTTCAGGAAGAGACAACAAAAACTAATCCAAACTAAAAATTTTAGGACATTTTAAACATTTATTTCTTTTCTACACAAAACAAGTATTATATTAGCCATGGACATGGACCCCAGATTTTAAAACACCTGAACTTATTTTTGAGAGAGAGAGAGAGTGTGCAAGCGAGCTGTAAAACAATGAAAATAAGGTTTGTCAGTTTACCATATTTTACATTAATTTTTTTCGTCACATTCACACAAAAAAATTATATTTGTGCATGTACGCAGTGCTGTTTGCTCTGTCCATAGAGCCACCACCTTATCCTCCCTCAGTTCCCTCCTCAGAACTTGCTTCTACACAGGGGCATGTGCAGGAATTTAAATTCCACCGCATTTGGAGGGGCACCTTCTGTGCCTCTGCTGGGGCCCCAGGACCGAAGGAGCTCGCTCTCCCCACCTGAGCTTGGAGCTGGAGGAGCTCTCGCACTCTCCCCACTGGGGCTCTGGGAACCTCTCGTGCTCTCCCCACAAGGGCCCCTGGGAGCAGAGGAGCAATCACGCTGTCTCTGCTGGGGCCCAGAGATGCTCTGTCAGCTCCTGCCAATTATTGGGGGAGGGAGCATGCACCTGCTTCCCCTCTTGCACATGCCCCTGCTTCTGTTGCATGCACAGAACTACCATCAGATAACATTTAAGTAGATGACAAGTTGTGATCATTGTTTACAGTCGGCAAAGAATTGCACACACAGCTATCCTATTTGTTGTTATGTTATCCTTCTGTTGCAGTAGTCAGGCAAGGTACTAACAAACTTCAACAGACTTTAAAAAATAAAGTGGAAACCTCTTTTCCAAGCTGCTGCTGAACTCTCCGTAGCTCTCCCTCAGCCTCTTCAGCTCCTCCCCCTCCTTCCTGTTTCCTGTCTTTTCAGACGCCCAACAGCCAGTGCTCCCAATTCTAATAATTACAAGCAACATCTAAACACCACATTCCCTCCTCTCTTAAGAAACTCTCCCAATTACAAAAAAAATGTTGTTCTAACCACAGGAACAAATAGGAAACAAGTCACTATACTGTTGACAGAAATATTACACTAAAAACACTATAGATACTACATAACATAGTCTCCAGTCCAGACAGGTGGTCGTCTGGGTCTGACAGGCCATCTCTCAAGCCCCAGTTCCAGTGCAATGTCTTCTTGTGTTGATACTATGGTGAAGTCATCCAATGCAGACGAGGTGTTGGCATAATCTTCTCTTGGTGCATAAGCAGGTGCAAGACAAGAAGCATGCCATACCCGCCCATCAGAAAGTCGAGAGGTGTAAGGTCCTTTCTTCTCTATGATTTTAAGAGGAGTTGTGAATTTATGGTCCCCTTTGTGTAAAATTCCAGGTTTTCATATTCTAACGAAGGAATCACACTGAAACTTTGGTTCCTTAGCACCCTGCCACTTGTCTGTGAAAGCCTTATACTTTGCTTGGTTCTGTTCAACTGTTTTTCTCACATCATCTTCGGGTGGGGCATCAGATCGTGCCTTTAACAGTCCAGCAATGTTCAGTTTAGTATTCATCTGTTTCCCATGCAGTAACTCTGCGGGTGATCTTTGCGTTGGGGCATGTCATGTAGCCTGGTATGCTTGCAAGAAATCAGTAGTAAAGGTTATCCACAGTCACCCTTCCAGTTTAAAGAAAAGGAGTACTTGTGGCACCTTAGAGACTAACAAAGTTATTTGAGCATAAGCTTTCGTGAGCTACAGCTCACTTCATCAGATGCATGCAGTGGAAAATACAGTGGGGAGATTTTATATATACAGAGAACGTGAAGCAATGGATGTTACCATACACACTGTAACAAGAGTGATTAGGAAAGGTGAGCTATTACCAGCAGGAGAGAAAAAAAAAACCTTCTGTAGTGATAATCAAGGTGGGCCATTTCCAGCAGTTGACAAGCACATGTGAGGAACAGTGTGGTGGGGGGAAGGGGGAAAACATGGGGAAATAGTTTTGCTTTGTGTAATGACCCATCCACTCCCAGTCTTTATTCAAGCCTAATGTAATGGTGTCCAGTTTGCAAAGTAATTCCAGATCAGCAGTCTCTCATTGGAGTCTGTTTTTGAAGTTTTTTTGTTGAAGAATTGCAACTTTTAGGTCTGTAATTGAGTGACCAGAGAGGTTGAAGTTTTCTCCGACTGGTTTTTGAATGTTATAATTCTTGACGTCTGATTTGTGTCCATTTATTCTTTTATGTAGAAACTGTCCGGTTTGGCCAATGTACATGGCAGAGGGGCATTGCTGGCACATGATAGCATATATCACATTGGTAGATGTGCAGGTGAACGAGCCTCTGATAGTGTGACTGATGTGATTAGGCCCTGTGATGGTGTTCCCTGAATAGATATGTGGACACCGTTGACAACGGGCTTTGTTGCAAGGATAGGTTCCTGGGTTAGTGTTTTTGATGTGTGGTGTGTGATTGCTGGTGAGTATTTGCTTCAGGGTGGGGGGCTGTCTGTAAGCAAGGACTGGCCTGTTTAGCCATTTGCAAACTCTCTTTCAAACTTCTGTTAAACTGTTCGATTTCCCCATTGGCTTGAGGGTAGTACAGGGATGACCTTCTGTGTAAAATGTTCCTCTCGGCTAGAAAAGTTTCAAACTCCAAGGAAGTAAATTGACTACCATTATCTGAAACCAGTTCTTTGGGGTTACCTTCCCTGCTAAAAACTGAAGAGAGGAACTTAATTACTGTAGCGAAGAGATTTGTGATGTAAACGCTACCTCAGACCATTTACTGAGATAGTCTATTAAAGTGATGGCACAATGGCAGTCCATTGAAGCAGTGTCAAAGGGTCCTACAATATCTATCGCCACTTTTTCCCATGCAGATTCAGGAAGAGGGAACAGGCTGTAATGAAGGGGTACATGTCACTGCTGTCTTATCATGTATTTGGCAAGTGACACACGATTTTATGAGTGCTTCAATTTGAGAGTCCATCCCTGGCCACCAATACAGATCCCATAGTCGTTTGGTTCTGACAATTCCTTGATGAGTATCGTGTGCCAGGTGTATGAGTTTCGACTGTAATTCTTCTGGCACAAGTAGCCGGTGTGTACCTCGTAGCACACAGCCATCAAGCAAGAAAGTTTATCCCGAACTCTAAAATAAGGCAGCAAAACTGGGTCAAGGTTTTTAGGGTTACTGGGCCATCTTTGTCCGAAATTCACATAGTTTTTGTTGAATTGGACACGCTGAAGAAGCCGCTTGAAATTGTTCTCTTGTAACTGCAGTAAGTGCTTGTAATAAGCGCAACTACTACATCCTCATCCTCCGGTGGACCATCTGGTGAAGGCAAAGGCAGGCAAGAAAGGCAATCAGCTACCACATTTTGGTTTCCAGGCTTATATTCCAGTTCATAATTGTCATAAATATAAAGGGAAGGGTAAACCCCTTTAAAATCCCTCCTGGCCAGAGGAAAAATCCTCTCACCTGTAAAGGGTTAAGAAGCTAAAGGTAACCTCGCTGGCACCTGACCAAAATGGCCAATGAGGAGACAAGATACTTTCAAAAGCTGGGAGGAGGGAGAGAAACAAAGGGTCTGTGTCTGGCTGTGTGATGCTTTTGCTGGGGACAGAACAGGAATGGAGTCTTAGAACTTAGTAAGTAATCTAGCTAGGTATGTGTTAGATTATGATTTCTTTAAATGACTGAGAAAATAGTTGTGCTGAATAGAAGTAATATTCCTGTCTGTGTGTCTTTTTTGTAACTTAAGGTTTTGCCTAGAGGAATTCTCTAAGTTTTGAATCTAATTACCCTATAAGGTATTTACCATCCTGATTTTACAGAGGAGATTCTTTTTTACTTCTATTAAAAGTCTTCTTGTAAGGAAACTGAATGCTTTTTCATTGTTCTAAGATCCAAGGGTTTGGGTCTGTGGTCACCTATGCAAATTGGTGAGGATTTTTTTCCAAACCTTCCCCAGGAAGTGGGGTGCAAGGGTTGGGAGGATTTTTGGGGGAAAGACGTGTCCAAACTACGTTTTCTCAGGAACCCAGATAAAGTTTGGTGGTGGCAGTGGAAGTCTAGGGGCAAAGGGTAAAATAGTTTGTACCTTAGGGAAGTTTTAACCTAAGCTGGTAAAAGTAAGCTTAGGAGGTTTTCATGCAGGTCCCCACATCTGTACCCTAGAGTTCAGCGTGGGGAAGGAACCTTGACAATAATTGAAAGAGAGTAGTCTTGCAGACCATCTAGCAATAGGATATCCTGCTCTTCCCAGTCCTTTCATGGTGAGCAATGTCGTCAAAGGGCTGTGGTCTGTGCGCAACTTGAACCTGCAGCCCCACAGGTAAATTCTCCATTTTTCAGTAGCCCAGACACAAGCAAGTGTTTTGTTTTTTTTTCGACTGGAGAATATTTTCTCTCCGCATTACTTCATGTCCTTGAAGCAAATGCAACAGTCCTTTCTGTGTTGTCCTCATGAAGCTGTGTGAGGACAGCCCCAAGTCCATAATCAGAAGCATGAATAGTTACAATTGTGGGCAATGCAGGACTGAATAGTGCAGGTACTGGATTATGTACAATCAGGTCTTTCACAGTTTCAAAACTAGCTTGTGCATCTGTTGTCCACACTAAGGTTGAACTTCCCCATAGTAATTCTCGTAACGGTTCAATGACAGAAGCATAATTGGGAATGAATTTTGCATACCAGGAGGTAAGACCCAAGAAGGAACGTAAGGTTTGCAAATCTGTTGGAGGAGGAGCATTTGAAATTGCCAGGATATGAGCCAGATTAGGTTTTAGTCCAGCCTGTGAAATTGTATGCCCCAGAAAGGAGAGTTCAGTTTGTCTAAACTTGCATTTGGACCTATTGAGCTTGAGGCCTGCTTTGCTGATGCAGTTTAGTACAGACTACAGGTTATTGTCATGATCCTCCGAAGTATCCAAACACGATAATATCATCCAGATAGCACTGAACTCCATGTTGATTCTTCAAAATCAATGACATCATTTTTGGAAGGCACTTGGTGCAGATGCGAGACCGTATGGAACACGTTTAAAATGTAATAGTCCCTCGTGTAATAAATGCTGTGAGGGCTCTGCTATCTTCATGCAACATAACCTGGTGGTATGCGCTCTGCAAATCAAGAGTAGAAAACATCTTTGCTCCATGGAGTTCTGCAAATACTTCTTCTATGTGAGGAAGAGGATGGCTGTCAATCACAATAGCTTTATTTGGCTCCCTTAAGTCCACACAAAGGCGAACGCCTCCACCCTTCTTCTGCGTCACTACTATAGGTGAAACCCATACTGAGGAGTTAATCTCTTCAATAATGTCCTCTTGAACAAATTTTCTAAGTTCCTCTGAAACAGTTTCCCTGACTGAAAATGGTAAGCGCCGTAACTTCTGTCGTACAAGTATCACATTATTCTGCATTTTAACTTTATGCAGAAACCCATAAGCACAGCTGAGATTCTCCTCAGTCTGGTGTTGGGTCCCAGCTGAAACTGGTGTGTGTACCGCAAGAGTGCTTTGCTGAGGAAGATCAATTCATCCATTAACTACCCTGAGATTTAAAGCAGCCAATAAATCTCTGCCAAGCATAGGAGTGCCTTTGTGGACAACATAGAACTCTGCAGTTACACAGCAATTACCAAAAGTAACTATTGCTGGCAGGCAGCCATGTCCTGGAATATGGTTTTTCAAATAGCACACCAAGTGAAGCTTGGGTTCAGTAAGAGGCACATCTCTAAAGTAATGCAAATAGATGGAATCAGGTAGTATAGATACTGCTGAGCCAGTGTCCAACATTCACTGAATAGAGTGTGATTTCCCTGAGGGTATGGCAGAAACGTTTACCGTGCACTTTATTTGTTCTGGAATATGTGCAGTACTGATTTTGTCCACACTCAGCACAGTAACATCTGGTATTGTAACTGCATGCACCTGTTGGTTAACTGGCTGCTGAGACATACTTCAACAGAATGTCCAATCTTTTTGCAATGAACTGAGCTACTTTTTCCAGACATCCTGTGTAGCTTGCAAGGTGTTGTGGGGATCCACAGCAAAAGCATGCTTTTACTGTATTTTGAATTTGCTGATTTGGTGGTTTTTCATTAGTTTTCTTCTTGCAATTGTTTGTCTGCAGTGATAGTGAACTTTTCTGCAAAGGAGTCACAGCCTGGACTATGCCTCCAGTATCCATGCTCATTATTTTGGCTTCACCGGTAGCTGACTCAATCTGGGTTGCAATGGTTATTGCTTTTTCTAGTACCACATACCACACAACAGAACCACTAACCCAGGAACTTATCCTTGCAACAAAGCCCGTTGCCAACTGTGCCCACATATCTATTCAGGGGACACCATCACAGGGCCTAATAACATCAGCCACACTATCAGAGGCTCCTTCACCTGCACATCCACCAATGTGATATATGCCATCATGTGCCAGCAATGCCCCTCTGCCATGTACATTGGTCAAACTGGACAGTCTCTACGTAAAAGAATAAATGGACACAAATCAGATGTCAAGAATTATAACATTCATAAACCAGTCGGAGAACACTTCAATCTCTCTGGTCACGCAATCACAGACATGAAGGTCGCTATCTTAAAACAAAAAAACTTCAAATCCAGACTCCAGCGAGAAACTGCTGAATTGGAATTCATTTGCAAATTGGATACTATTAATTTAGGCTTAAATAGAGACTGGGAGTGGCTAAGTCATTATGCAAGGTAGCCTGTTTCCTCTTGTTTTTTCCTACCTCCCCTCCCCCCAGATATTCTGGTTTAACTTGGATTTAAACTTGGAGAGTGGTCAGTTTAGATGAGCTATTACCAGCAGGAGAGTGAGTTTGTGTGTGTATGGGGGTGGGGGGGAAGTGAGAAAACCTGGATCTATGCAGGAAATAGCCCGACTTGATTATGTAAAGAGTTGTCACTTTGGATGGGCTATCACCAGCAGGAGAGTGAATTTGTGGGGGGGGGTGGAGGGTGAGAAAACCTGGATTTGTGCTGGAAATGGCCCACCTGTTGATCACTTTAGATAAGCTATTACCAGCAGGACAGTGGGGTGGGAGGAGGTATTGTTTCATATTCTCTGTGTGTATATAAAGTCTGCTGCAGTTTCCACGGTACACATCTGATGAAGTGAGCTGTGGCTCACGAAAGCTCATGCTCAAATAAATTGGTTAGTCTCTAAGGTGCCACAAGTACTCCTTTTCTTTTTGCGAATACAGACTAACACGGCTGTTCCTCTGAAACCTGCTTTTTCTAGTGTAAGTTGTGGTTCTAGAAGTAAACTTTCTCTTACATGAAGCATGGTTGTTTTCTCAATGAGCTGGTCTCTAATCATCTCATCTGCCATATTCCCAAAGTCAAAAGTTACAATCAGACTCCTCAGGGAAGCAATATACTGCATTATAGTCTCCCCTGGTTTCTGCTCACACTGGAGAAATCTGTAGCGATTAGCTACTACATTCACTTCTGGTAACAAAAAAGTTCTTTAATGCCATAAGTGCAGTCTCATATTTATCGTCTGCGAGGGCAAAAGTGTAAAATGTATGCTGCCCTTCTGTTCCAAGGCAGTGGATTAGCAGAGCATGCTTTCTTACTTCAGAAATCTCTGTAGCACTGATTGCAAGCAGATAAGTCTCAAACATATGGATCCAGGCAGTAAAAGCAATTGGACGCTCATCTGGGCTTTGTAGAAAGGGTGCAGGTGGGTTCAGAGGCAGAAGATTCATCCTCGTCGCCAAAATGTTGTAGTAGCCAGGCAAGGTACTAACAAACTTCAACAGGACTTTATTTTTTAAAGTGAAAAAGCTTCTTTTCCAAGCTGCTGTTGCACCCTCAGTAGCTCTCCCTCAGCCTCTTCAACTTCTCCCCCCCTTTCCTGTTTCCTGTCCTTTCAGACACCACACCTTCACACCCCTCCTGCCCACACATGACCTTTACCTTCTTGTCTCATGCTGTTGTTACATCTTTCCTTTGAGTTTCTACGTTCTTTGGGGCTTGGAATATTATTTATAGGTTTGCATAGAGCCAGAATAATCAGGTTCTGACTTATTGAGGACTGTAGACACTAACACAACAGAAATACTAATATTTGTCAAGGTTGTGATCACACAGCTCTGCCTGTCTTGTTTGGTTGATTGCCAAGTGGCTTTGTTCATGCTGTGGGGAAAGTGCTTTACTTCTCCAGAAAGGTCCAGCAAACATATTTGTGCTGCCTACTATAGTCCTGCGTGGGACTATTTTTTTTTTAATCCCACTCCTGTCCCACCCTGCAACTCCCACTCGCTCCCACATTCTTTGTCAAATTTTTGTCCTGCTCCTGCTATTATGACAGCGGGATATAAATTCAACACACAATGCGGGTCAGAGTAGGAGAGGGTATTGTGGGGCAGAATGGGAGTGGGACTAAAAAATAGTTCCCCACATGCTGCAAACAAGATGAATGCCCTGGCCAGCAGCTGTCACTCTCTGGCCACCCAGCTGTGAAGGCAGTGCCGTCACCAGCAGCAGCACAAAAGTAAGGGAGGCATGCTATGCCATAATAGTGGGAGAGGGATAAAAATTCAACAAACAATGCGGGTGTGGGTCAGAGTGGGAGTGGGAATTGCAGGATGGAATGGGAGTGGGATTAAGATTAGTCCCGTGCAGAGCTCTAGTAGGAAGCGCAAATGTTTGCTGAACTTTTCTGGAGAAGTAAAGCACTTCCCCAACCCTGCCCCACATCATGAGCAAAGCCTCTTGGCACAGAAACAATTAATCAAACAAGAGAGGCAGGGATGTGTGACCAAAACCTTGACAAATATTAGTATTTGTGTTGTGTTAGTGCCTACAGTCCTCAACTCAGCACCTGATTATTCTAGGTCAGTGGCGGCCAGCCTGCACCCCTTCCCCACGGCTCCCATTGGCTGGGAACGGCGAACCGCGGCTAGTGGGAACTGTGGGAGGCCATACCTGTGGATGGTCAACGTAAACAAACTGTCTTGCAGCCTGCCAGCAGATTACCCTGACAGGCCGCGCACCACTGTTCTAGGTTCTATACCCAGGGACAAAACGATGAGGAAACTGTATATACAGAGAAGTTGCTGAAGTGGACATTGGAGAGTCAGCAGCAGCAGGTGGCCCAACAGCAACAGCAGCAAAAATAGCTTACCAGCAACAAGAAGAGCAGCAAAGATTATTTGTAAACTGGCGGCCAAATAACAGATGCAGCAAGAACAACTGGTCCAACAGAGGGCAGCGCTCCTACATCGGCACGGGACATGTAACACCACCATTCCAGGGCTAATAGGAGACAACCTCCTTGTCGGGTTACCCATACGACGATGGGGCCTGGGGATGACTCAGAGGCCTTCTTAGTCATCTTCAGACAAGCATGCTGGCAACCAGAGTATTGGGCTACCTTGTTAACCTGTACTTAACCAGCCTAGCACAAGCAGCATATCACAATCTGAATCACACAGGACTACACAAAAGTGAAGGCGGCCATTCTAGACCACTCAGGGATCAACCCTGAGATGTTCCAACTGAGGTTTCCTTAAGAGAAGTACCCAACTGGACCCTACCCTTGGGTGGTAGCCCAGCATCTTTGGGACCACTGCTGACATTAGCTCAACCCCCGAGAAGCTGATAGGAATGCCAGTAGCCAAGAGAGTTGGGCTGCTAAAACAATTCCCCAAATTCTCCCATCAGGAGGAAGGGAGTTGGTGAAATGCCACCAGCCATTGACCCTGAAAAGGTCACATTTACACGGACACTTAAACTCAGAGACCCCAAAAGTAAGGCCCAGAATCCCAATGGATGCCAGTCTAGAAGTGAGGGATGGGGATCATGGAGCAGACCCATCCTGCAGGAGATAATCCCAACACAGGGGAAGAACTGGAGTACCAATACACTACAGAGGAGGGACCAAGAACTCTTGGGGGGCAGGAGACACACCTCCCGAGCATCCCACTGTCCCAGCAATGAGCACACCAACAGGAGCCCCAAAGAGCTAATGCTTGCGTGTGGCCAGAAGGAGCATTTCAGGCAAAAGTGCCACTTTATGGACTGTAGCTATGGCCAGGCATAGATTTCAGGCCTCTGAGCTCAGAAGAGAGGCTTGGCCAAGTTCCTGCTCCCAGTGTGGGTCAACAACACCCAGGTAATGGGCTTGGTGGATTCCATGTGCAGCCAGATGATTATCTGGACCAGTCTGATAGATTCCCCTGACATGGCAGAGGCCCTCATCTACCTCCAGTGCATCCATGGGGACAGCTTTCATAGCTGAGGATGTGAGGAAGATTCCCAAACCTGAGCCATTCTTTTTAGGTGACAAATCTGAGGAACTGCCCCAGATTGAGGTGTCATTAGAGGAGGTTTTGGAACAGATTGATAAACTAAACAGTAATAAGTCACAAGGACCAGATGGTATTCACCAAAGAGCTCTGAAGGAACTCAGATGTGAAATTGCAGAACTACTGACTGTAGTCTGTAACCTATCATTTAAATCAGCTTCTGTACCAGATGACTGGAGAATAGCTAATGTGATGTCAATTTTTAAAAAGAGCTCCAACAGTGATCCTAGCAATTACAGGCCAGTAAGCCTGATTTCAGTACCAGGCAAACTGACTGAAATAATAGTAAAGAACAAAATTGTCAGACACACAGATTAACATAATTTGTTAGGGAATAGTCAACATGGCTTTTGTAAAGGGAAATATGCCTCACCAATCTACTAGAATTCTTTGAGGGGGTCAACAAGAATATGGATGAGAGAGATCCAGTGGATATAGTGTACTTAGATTTTCAGAAAGCCTTTGACATGGTCCCTCACCAAAGGCTCTTAAGCAAAGTAAACTGTCATGGGATAAGAGGGAAGGTCCCCTCATGGATTGGTAACTGGTTAAAATATAGGAAACAAAGGGTAGGAATAAATTATCAGTGTGGCGGTTCAGTGATGAGACAGAACACAGCTTTATGCAAGCAGACAGGCTGGTCAGCTGAGATGGGCCGTTCTCTGCCCCCCCGCCTTCCACCTTCTCCTTTTATTATATTTCTCCCCCTAAGCATTACACACTGCTACACAAAGGAATGTGTGACGTTAATTCATATACTTAGTTACCATCCCCTATCTACTACAATCCTGGTTCTCAGGCCTTGAGCCCAGGCTAAGAAAGCCTCCCACCGTTGCTGTCCAAACAATCAAGTTCTCATGGTTCATATCTAGCCCTTGTCCTTGGATAGAGCAATGTGTGCATTGCTTCTAGGAACAGTCAGGGTGTGCCCCGCCTGCTTCCAGGTGGACTAGCTAAACATTAACCCTTCATATCAGTTTTCAGAATGGAGAGAGGTAAATAGTGGTGTCCCCCAGGCATCTGTACTTGGCCCAGTCCTATTCAATATACTCATACGTAATCTGGAAAAAGGGGTAAACAGTGAGGTGGCAAAATTTGCAGATGATACAAAATTACTCAAGATAGTTAAGTCCCAGGCAGACTGCAAAGAGCTACAAAGGGAACTCTCAAAACTGGGTGCCTGGGCAACACAATGGCAGATGAAATTCAAGGTTGATAAATGCAAAGTAATGCACATTGGAAAACAGAATCCCAACTATATATACAAAATGATGAGGTCTAAATTAGCTGTTACCACTCAAGAAAGATCTTGGAGTCATTATGGATAGTTCTCTGAAAGCATAAGAACGGCCATACTGGGTCAGACCAAAGGTCCATCAAACCCAGTATCCTGTCCTCTGACAGTGGCCAATGGCAGGTGCCCCAAAGGGAATGAACAGACAAGTTATCATCAAGTAATCCATGCCCTGACACCCAATCCCTGTTTCTGGCAAAGAGAGGCTAGGGACACCATTCCTGCCCACCCTGGCTAATAGCATCCACTTAATGTGCAGCGGCAGTCAAAAAAGCGAAAAGAACATTGGGAATCATTAAGGGATAGATAATAAGACAGAAAATAACATTGCCTCTATATAAATACATGGTACACCCACATCTTGAATACTGTGTGCAGATGTGGCCTCCTCATCTCAAAAAATATATTGGAATTGGAAAAGGTTCAGAAAAAGGCAACAAAAATTATTAGGGCTTCCGTATCAGGAGAGATTAATAAGACTGGAATTATTCAGCTTGGATAAGAGACAACTAAGGGGGAATATGATAGAGGTCAATAAAGTCATGACTGGTGTGGAGAAAGTAAATAAGGAAGTGTTTCACAAGAGCTAGGGGTCATGAAATGAAATTAATAGACAGCAGGTTTAAAACAAACACACAACACACAATCTACCTGTGGAACTCTACCAGAGGATGTTGTGAAGGCCAAGACAATAAGAGGGTTAAAAAAATAACTAGATAAATTCATGGAGGATAGGTCCATCAATGGCTATTAGCCAGGCTGGTCAGGGATGATCCCTAGCCTCTGTTTGCCAGAAGCTGGGAATGGGCAACAGGGAGTGGATCACTTGATGATTACCTATTCTGTTCATTCCCTCTGGGGCACCTGGCATTGGCCACTGTCAGAAGACAGGATACTGGGCTAGATGGACCTTTGGTCTGACCCAGTATGGCCGTTCTTAAGTATGGTCCTACCTGGAAACCAAGGTCTGGCTCGAAGTAAAGGGCCATGAGGAAACGTGCCAAGTCAGCCAACAACTACCCTAGGTAGCACTGTAATCCTGGGGCAGGACTGGAGGTGGTTCAGAGAGATCCTACAGTGATGGAGCAACAGCCACCCCACAGAAACAATCCCAGTTCTGAAAGTGAAGGGGCTCATGGGCTGAGAGGATACAGAGAACCTGGACAAGACCCTCAGGCCAGGCAGAGATCCCGGTGTCGCACCCTGTGGAGACCCCAGACAAGATGGGCCATGAATGGTTGACAGACAATGGTGACTTCATACAGAGCCCCTGGAATACCAGACTATAGGTTGCATTTGAGAACAAGTAGCTACCCTGGAGGAGGAGGGGAGCGGAGACCAATGGACACCACAGAGCCCCCACTTCAAGATCCAGAATGAAAGGTTATACCGAGTGACTAGAGACATCCCCAAACCCAGGAAATGTTGCAGCAACTGCTAGATCCCAAAAAGTTCAGGTGGGGACTATTATGCCTGAACTACTTGGTACGTGGGCTGGACACTTATGGAGAGAGAAGATGCTGCAACGGGTAGTCCTCAGGTTTTCTGCCCAGGCATTCATAAGTAAGTCCACAATTTCTGTGCCTCATACCCCAAGTGACAGCTTACAGGCCCCCAAAGGATACCTAAGTCACCTCTGATCCCACTTCCTGTGGTGGGGGTACTGTTTGAACAGATCGGAATGGACTTGGTGAGGTCCTTAGAGAAGAGTGCATCTGTTTTTTGTACATACTTATAAATGTAGCCCATGACATCCAGTACCCTGAGACCATCCCATTACACACAACAAAGGCACCCACCTTAGTGAGAGATTTCATGAAGGTCTAGGAAAAGGTCAGAATATCAAGAGAGATCCTAATGGACAGGGGGTCCAACTTCTTGTCTAGGTTGATGAAAGAGATGTGTGTTACTGACAATCCGGGCCCTCTAGACATCTGTCTACCATCCACAGACCAACAGTCTGAAGGAACAATTCAACAGCACCCTGAAGTTGATGCTAAAGATATTCATTAGTGTCAACCTGTGACACTGGGACAGACTGCTACCAGCATTGTTATTTGACATACATTATTCCCCAAGCCTCTGTGGGATTTTCCCATTTCGAGCTCCTTTACAGGCAACAGCCCAGGGGGATTCTGGATCTCCTCTGGGAGACTGAGGGGGAGCAAGGCTCAGTGCCATATATACTACAACTCTGGGAGTGACTCAACACGCTAGGGGGATTTGCCAGGGAGAACTTGCTGAGCACCCAATAGACCCAAGAAATCCTATACAATCAGGGAGCCCAACTATGAACATTTGATCCAGGTGACTGAATACTACTGTTACTCCTGTCCTCAGAGTCAAAGCTCCTAACCCGGTTGCAAGGATTTTTTCACATGGTCCAGAGAGTAAGGCCTGTGGCCTATGAGATCCACCTGCCAGGGTGTCAGAAAAAAATGCAGAGTTACATCAACCTCCTGAATGCTTGGAAAGCCCAAAAAGTTTTGTTGATAGCTCTGTTCTCCCCAGAACCACAACTGGGACCTAAAGTGGTGGCCCCACCAGACCCTATTCTCATATCAGTAGGGCCAAAACTCATCCCAGATCAACAGGCACAACTGAGTCAACTGTCCCAGTCCTTCCCTGTGATATTCTCAGAATGGCCAGGGAAGACAATCCTGACCCGCCACCACTCCAGGATATAAGGTGTAGGCACCCTTGCCAAAGAAATTGTGGAAGATGGTCCGTGAAGAACGCGAGGTGATGCTAGACCTAGGATTGTTGAAGAATCCCAGAGTGTATGGAAGACCCCATCACCCTAGTACCTAAGATGGATGACTTGATGAGGTTCTGCATCAACTTTAGAAAAGTTAATACCATCACTCACTTCGACACCAACCCCATGTCCCAGATAGATAAGCAACTAGAAAGGCTGGGGAATGCCGAATATATATCCGCCCCAGACCTAATGAAAGGATATTGGGAGAAGACAGGTTTTTCTACACTCTACAGCCTCTACCAGTTTGTGACCATGCTGTTTGGCCTGCAGGGAGCCACTGCCACCTTCCAACGACTGAGGAACCTGCCATTATGACTACATGGCCAGTACACAGCCACATATATGTGTTTACAGCACAAACTGGAAGGACCACCTGCACCATCTCCCTGCAGTATTTTGAGCCCTCAAGAAAGCAGGATTAACTGTTATCCCAGCTAAATGCCACTTGGGGCAAAGGGATGTGACCTACCTGGGGTACACTGTTGGATGGTGACAGTTACACCCCCTCGTGGACAAGGTCCAATCACTGAGGATTTCCCAGCCCCCTCAACCAAAAAACAGATACAACAGTTTCTTGGATTGGATTGCTTTGTACCCAATTACACCACAAAAGCTGCCCCCTGCCCCTGATCTCATAGAAGGCACAAGGCCACGGAGGGTGAAATGGTCAGAAGATTGTGAAAGAGCCTTCCAGGCTTTGAAGGACCAGCTGAGCTAGGGATCCATTCTCTGCTAGCCCAGTTTTACAAAACAGTTCGTCCTCCAGATTGATATTTCTTAGGGGGCCGAGCTAGGGATCTGTTCTCTGTCAGCCCAGTTTTACAAAACAGTTCGTCCTCCAGATTGATATTTCTTAGGTGGGCCTCGGGGCTGTGTTATCCCAGAAGGTGGATGGCAAGAAACATCTGATACTGTACTTGAGCCAGAAGCTGTTCCCTCGAGAAACTATTGATTCAGTGATTGAAAAGGAGGCACTGGCGATAAAGTGGGCAGTCGAGTATGACCTACTGGGAAATTCCTTTCAGGTGTTCTTGGCCCACACCCCCTTTTGCTGGCTCAATTCAATGAAAGATACCAGTGCCTGGATTATGCGATGTATCTCTCTCCGCAGCCTTATGATTTTCAAGTACTTCACTGCCCAGGGAAGGCACATGCGAATGCCGGTTTCTTCTCATGGGTGGGAGGGGGAGGAAAAGGAGGATGGACCACCACTAGATCCTAGCCTGAGGGGGAGGTTGTGTGATGTAGTGTATCAACCCCACACCAGCAATGCAAGAGTTAAGGGCTTCTCTGGATGCAGGAAGCCACGCCCCCTCACCTCTGCTAGGCATGCTCCCAGTGGCAGGAGTGTTCAAAAGGCAGCAGCTCAACTCCATCTGGGATGATGGAGGAGAGCTGTTGGACACTAAAGCCTCCTGCTGGGAAGCCACCAGGTTTCCAAGCCGCCACGTTCAAACTGCATAGCCAAGCCACTGGAACCCCATTGACCATGGGAACAGAGGGAAACAACTCACTGTTGCCAGTGGAGGAGATTCCGGAGACGGAGCAGGAGGGACTCCCCATGTCCAGCCCCTGACGATGCCGGAGGGACTGAGACGACAGTGGGAAGTGATCCAAGGAGTGCATTTGCCGTTTAGAGCTATCAAGCCCTAAGTCCTGTGGAAGGGCTCTGGTTTGGAACCCAGTGGAGTAGGCAGGCCTCGGGTTCCCTTAACCCACCTGTCCCTCTTGCCAGTGGGCAACGCTACTCTGAGCTATTGCCATCACGTAAGGCAGCCTTTGAACTCTCGCCAGCAGAACTGACGCTCCCCCAGAATGGTAGCCACTTGGAGGAGGAGCAGCCTTTAGACTCTCACTAGTGGGCAACACTACCTCAAGCTGTAGCGGCCAGAGAACGCGGCCCTTGGACTCTCACCATTAGTCATCACACCTCGGAGTACTGCCACTGGGCAGTACTGCTGGTCTGGAGCAAACACCCAACCACCGACAGCATATACTAAGTACATGCTTGAGTCTAGCATATATGTTAAACTAACTGTGTGCATAAATGTTCTGGTATGTAGGTTTGTAACTTTAAGTTGGGACTACTCACAAACTTGAGTTATAGAATCATAGAATTGTAAGACTGAAAGGGACCTCAAGAGGTCATCTAGTCCAGTCCCCTGCACTCATGGCAAGATTAAGTATTATCTAGACCATCCCTGACAGGTGTTTGTCTAACCTGCTTTTAAAAATGTATGGTTTTAAGTCTTCTGATTGGGTGGGACCTTGGTAAATTTTGTGAGCACAAATTTTGTTCATGAGAATGTTACTGGAAAGAGAAGTGCTGTGACTATTTGTGTAACTCAGTATTTGCAGGCAAGTATTTCTGAATATGTATGACTTAGCAAGGGTACTCTAACCAAAAGTGTTCACATGGCCATCCTGAAAAGTCGTGTGGATTTGGAAGTTATCCAGTCAGGCAGCAGACAAAATATCATGGGATTTAGCAGGCAATCAAATTGTCTGAGTGGCAAATTATTAATAGTGATTTATCAAAACAACAGTTATGGTAAATAACTGATAGGCTGAAATATATTCAGATAAACCATTCATCAAATAAAATTAAACAAGCAAACGTGAAAAAGCTCTTTTTGCTGGTCATTCACAAATAGAAATTTAGCTAAAATAACTTAAATTGTTTGCTGTGAATAGTTCTCCCAGCTTTGTAGTGCACACAATTTATTTAATGTGCTGTAAAACTGTGTTACTAATAGTTGTATTCTACTTAATTGTGACTGTCTAAAGGATTTCTACAAATGATTGCAGAACCTCCAAAGGTTCTCTTTGGATAGCAGGCCCTTCTATTCCTAGGATCATAAATGCCCTTGTTAGACTTTGTACACCCTCACACATGCACACACGTGCACCCCAGAAATTAGTCTAAATCGGAATATTGGATCCAAAACTTTAGAAAATTGAGACATGACTATAAAATAAATATTCTGTGAGCTATGATACAAATGTTAAAGTTAAACATTGACTCGCTGCAAAAGGATATTATGGATAACACAGTGCTATGGAATTATTCCGGAGGACTTGTAGCCAAAATGCCCTTTAGTCTTTTAAATGGTCTTATTTAGATGTGGAAAAAAACAAGTGGATATAATTAACATTCTGTTAGAGTTTGGTTGTTATAAATGTTCACTGACCTAGATATTTGCATTGTAATATACTAGGCATCCACACAAGAGAAAAAAACCTCATTTACTCAAGAAATCTTAGATCTTTCTTACCTTATTTTCCCGTCATATCATCATCAGCTTAATCGTTTCATTCTTACCTAGTGAACTCTTTTCCACTAAGAGCTTTTATTTTACTGATAGACACTTACAAAGTCTCTGATGAATATGCAGCCAAGAACCACCAAAAGTCTGTAGAGAGTTGTAGGGAATTGATTCCAGGGCAGGATGTGTGACAAATTATTATAATTAATAACTGGGCAAGTTATTTATGGTACTGTAAAAATATTAGAATTAAAAATAGTATACCTAAAAGAAGCAAATGCAAATAGAGATGTCTATTAAAAATTAAGCAAAAGCTTGCAATTCAGTGTAGAAAACAAATCTGTTTTGAATTCTTTTAGCAAGAAGTTTTAAGCCATATTGCTTCTACCCTTAGGGCCTTTTAGGATGAGCTTGGTTTCATCAGCTCAACATAAGGTCAGGCAGTATATTGTGCATCTAAGAACCTTATAAATATTTTTCCTTAGGAACTGTGAGTTAAAGGAACTCAAAAGGTTAACCCAGAGAAACATTACTCATGAGCTAAATATATTGTATAGCTACAAAGACAGCTTAGTTAAGTGACTAGAGTGAACTGGAGCATTCTAGAAACACCAGGTCATTTACAGGTCAGGAGAAGATGATGTGTTTCATCTAAGGCTGCCCTTATAACTGTCTGGAATGGAAAAATAAAATCTTTAGAATCAAATCTTTATAATGAATGAAGACAAAGAAGGGGGATCTGCTCCAGTTCTTGCTGGTAGCTGCTTAATTGTCCAAGATCCTATCTAGTCTAGGATTTAAGGGTGCATTGTTAGACTGCATAACATGTTCTAACCAATATGTTCTAAAAGTCCAGTGTAGATAAGGCAGTGTCTTCCTTAAAACGTTCTGGTATCCTTCTTAGCTTTAAAATACAAACAGCTTAGCACATTACAGCTAATGTACCTTTTCTACACTAAACTTTTAAAACATGTTAGTTAGAATGTGTTAGCTAACACACTTTCAAATCTTAGTCTGGATGAGGGCCAATACTCACAAATGCTGTTTGGTGGGGACGAATAAGGTCTAATAGTTTGAGGTGAGGACTGGGGTTCTGGATATTTAGGTAAAAGACAATATAGACTTGAAAAGAATTATTACTATATCAGCACTAATAACTGAGATGTATTCAACAAGAAATTCTCATCCTAGTAAAGTTATCTCCCTTAACTTCAGATATTCCAAATCAAGGGAGTGCTGCCAGATATTTAGGGCATTCCTAGAGGCATAAGATGGTGATATTTTTAGTAATTATGTCATAAATCACAATTAGTTATTTGGATATTATCAGTCAATAGGCACCTTTCATCATTGTGACATGTATCTTTGGCTTTTAGGGGCAGTACCGGTCACCAGTTTGGAAACAATTGACCTAACTTTGACCCTCCTATTGCAGGTGTCCTTAAATGCATATAAAGAAACCAAAGTTATAGTGTGATCTTGCTCACGTGGACTTCCCTTTAGCAATATTAGTAGTAAATATTTACATTTCAAATCAGAGTTCTGCATGCCAAGAGCTTGCAAGCAATCTGCATCACCTTTTCTTGGTGATACTCACCTATCTTTCCAAAAAGAACGAAAGAAAAAAGGCTACTAGTTGAAAAGGACAAGGTGAAAAAATGGGATTTTTTTTTTAAATGGGGGATGTATTCATAGGTTAAATAAACAAAATACACCCAGATTCTCACAATAGAAACAGTGATTCATTTGAACTTCAGTCAGTTCTAGGAGTGTTCTGCTTATAATTTGAAAGGTTAAGAATCGGCTTTTGAAAACTCTCACAGAGACATATTCATAACTGACAAGAAGCATCTGGGATCAGGTTTCGGTGTTGTGCAAAACTGGCTTTGCCTGACTCTTTCTGCTGCTCCTTTTCCTGTGGAGTTTCAGTAGAATCACTACCCCCATCACCGCTAGAGCAACTTCTATAATTGTACTGGAGAGTTTCAGATTTAACATTGTTCTGTTCAGTGACCTCCTTTCTCTCCATTACACAGCAGCCATCTGACTTTATTTTAGCTGTTGTTTAATTCATTATTCCCTTTCTGTACGCTGTGGTCTTTTATTAAAGAAAAATATCTGATTGCAGTTATTTTGACTTTTCATTATTATGGACAATGAACAGGAAAGGAAGGGACTTTCAGATTAACAGAAAATGTGTCTCACAATCACTGGGCCCTAAAGACCGAGATCCTTAGAAGGGAAGAGACTATTCACATTTTGTATGAGATAGTACAAGTCTCTCCTATTTCACTGCTGTGATTTATATAGTTGATGGTGGCATGCATGCCCCAGGGTTATTAGCTTACTGCATACAGGCCTGGACATGCAGCAGTGGGAATGGAACATTCACTTCAGTATCCTGCACCATGATTGGCACTGGAAATAAACCACATCACCTTTATACATGCTGGTGGGATGTTTTCTGATCCTCATGGGATTATGGAGGAAATTGTTTTCTATATAATGCATAATTAACCAGTAGAACTCACTGCCACATGATATTACTGAGACAAAGAGCCAAGGAAGACTTTTAAGAAGGATCACACATTACATTTGTACAATTTCCCCTTAATAAGATTTTTTTTTTAAAGGACAGATCTAAACCGTCATGCTTTAGGGTATAAGTTAAGCACAAATTGATGAGGGTTAGGAAGAAACTCTTTTGGGTGCATTATTCTACAATATTCCTGTTTGGGTTTCTTGCACCTTCCTCTGAAGTGTATACCTCTGGAGCAGCGCTAGAGAATAAAAATGAGTCTATTTTCTCCCTCCTAAAAAATTCTATTATTCACCATAGGATCAAAGGATTCTCATTTGATTGTGTTCTAGAGCTGGTTATCAGTCACAACTTGTAGAGCTTGTCCACACGAACTGGAACAGCTTCTTAGCGTATGCGCAACGTGCCGCACATTTAGTTATATAGTCTATGGACGCTATTTCAGGTTCTGACTGTCCTATTTTGATTCAACTTAAGTTGGCTTATTACTGACTGAAATTAAATGAAAATAGGACACTTCATCTGAAGTGAGAGTGTCATGCTTATAAGAAGCACACAGGATTTTTTTTTTTTTTTTTTTAGGGGAAAAGGCAATATGCTGTGTTTATTGAAAATACAATTAGCATATGCATTCAATCACACCACACACACACACACACATACTGTTCCACCAGTCAATGTTATAGTTACCAGTTTAAAGTCGGAATCAATCTAGTGGTCAGGTAGGTTGATCACAGTAGGGAGGAGCTGGGTTCTGTCGGTCGTGACACGATGCTCCGGGGAAGACTTGTCAGGACAAACCCAAAGTTCCATGGCAAGGCACCCTGTTAATATAGTGATCTTCCTTCATTGGAACCAATGAGCTTTGCACCATCATGCTGAAATTAATTGTTGTTTGACGAGTGTTTGTTTTTTTTAATTGTTTTTTTATTTTTTATTTTGTTTTTTTATTAAGTTTTTTAAAAAGTTATTTTATGCTAGTTTTAATTACAGCTATTTTGTCCCCATTAAGAGGTGCCTTTTTTATTTTTAAAGTTATTACCTTGCCCTTCTTTAACATTTCAATAGGGGTGTGTTGCAGCCTTTTGGCGCCCTTGCCTCCGTTTCCAGTTCCTCCCTAAACCATCTGGTTTAGAAATGGCCTTTACATTTATTTTTTAACCCACACATTTTTATTTATACATAAAACAATTTACACAAAACATTTTAAACAAAAACATTAAATTGCAATGCAAAAAAACCCAATCATAATATTCTTTTACTTATTTTAAAATGCCATACCTACAACAAATTGGTAACCCTTAAAGAACCCTGAAGCACTTGCATGAGAGGAAAGTGATCAGGAACAGCCAGCATGGATTCACCAAGGGAAGGTCATGCCTGACTAATCTAATCGCCTTTTATGATGACATTACTGGTTCTGTGGATGAAGGGAAAGCAGTGGATGTATTGTTTCTTGACTTTAGCAAAGCTTTTGACACGGTCTCCCACAGTATTCTTGTCAGCAAGTTAAGGAAGTATGGGCTGGATGAATGCACTATAAGGTGGGTAGAAAGCTGGCTAGATTGTCGGGCTCAACGGGTAGTGATCAATGGCTCCATGTCTAGTTGGCAGCCGGTATCAAGTGGAGTGCCCCAAGGGTCGGTCCTGGGGCCGGTTTTGTTCAATATCTTCATAAATGATCTGGAGGATGGTGTGGATTGCACTCTCAGCAAATTTGCGGATGATACTAAACTGGGAGGAGTGGTAGGTACGCTGGAGGGGAGGGATAGGATACAGAAGGACCTAGACAAATTGGAGGATTGGGCCAAAAGAAATCTGATGAGGTTCAATAAGGATAAGTGCAGGGTCCTGCACTTAGGACGGAAGAACCCAATGCATAGCTACAGACTAGGGACCGAATGGCTAGGCAGCGGTTCTGCGGAAAAGGACCTAGGGGTGACAGTGGACGAGAAGCTGGATATGAGTCAGCAGTGTGCCCTTGTTGCCAAGAAGGCCAATGGCATTTTGGGATGTATAAGTAGGGGCATAGCGAGCAGATCGAGGGACGTGATCGTTCCCCTCTATTCGACATTGGTGAGGCCTCATCTGGAGTACTGTGTCCAGTTTTGGGCCCCACACTTCAAGAAGGATGTGGATAAATTGGAGAGAGTCCAGCGAAGGGCAACAAAAATGATTAGGGGTCTGGAACACATGAGTTATGAGGAGAGGCTGAGGGAGCTGGGATTGTTTAGCCTGCAGAAGAGAAGAATGAGGGGGGATTTGATAGCTGCTTTCAACTACCTGAAAGGGGGTTCCAAAGAGGATGGCTCTAGACTGTTCTCAATGGTAGCAGATGACAGAACGAGGAGTAATGGTCTCAAGTTGCAGTGGGGGAGGTTTAGATTGGATATTAGGAAAAACTTTTTCACTAAGAGGGTGGTGAAACACTGGAATGCGTTACCTAGGGAGGTGGTAGAATCTCCTTCCTTAGAGGTTTTTAAGGTCAGGCTTGACAAAGCCCTGGCTGGGATGATTTAACTGGGAATTGGTCCTGCTTCGAGCAGGGGTTGGACTAGATGACCTTCTGGGGTCCCTTCCAACCCTGATATTCTATGATTCTAATTTGTTACTGCTTTAAAATCAGTCTAAACACAAATTCTAGCTAATGTATTTTTACCAATTGCCCGTTAGGCCATTCCTTTTTGCTATTTAAAAAGAATGGCTAGTAAAAATATAATTAAATCATACATCAGTACATTTAATACATGCTACATTATTATTTATTTTAAATTATATAAAATACAAACAAAATCCTACTACTACAAGAGTGACAACACACAGCTATGCTCAGAAATAACATTTCAGTGAAAACAGATATAGCTATTTTGGTTCCAATTTGTGCGTAGACAATTCCTTAGTTTATTGATTTCTGAAATAATACTGGCTAATTCTTATGCAATGCTTCCATCTAGCGATCAGGTGAAAAAATATACAGGTCATATAACCTCTAGGATTTTAACAAATCTTGTACTTTCAAGGTCCAAGCAATAGCAAAAAGAAACAAACACCTTATTTAGGAAACGGAATATTGGGAGTTAAAAGCCAGAATATAGACTAAAACCATGAAAAATGAAGATACTTAACCTCATCTCAGTGAGGCAGAGTGCTAGGTAGGAAACCCTGAATCAACAGTGGTCACAGGAGCTCCAAGCAGGCACAGCAAATTGGAGCTAATGAGGCAGACCTGTGCCTAATTTGTGCTTGGGGAAGGACAGAAAGGCTAATTGATCCATTAGCCCAAGCCCTCAAATAGGCACAGGAAGGAAGTAAAAACAGGGGAAGCAGGCAGTAAAAGGAAGTGAGAGCTTACACTTCCCCTGCTTATGTAGGTGCTAGGTATGCTGTGAAAGCGGTGGGACTCAATTATAAATAAACTGCACAGGGTGTTAAACCAGCACAAAGGTCTCTGCATGGTTTTGTAGACTGAGACAAAAGCAGGATCGAGGAAGCCTGTTATATGGGGGGGCTTATCTGGGATCTGAGCCAGCATGAGGGTGTGGTGGCGCGGGCAATGGAGAAGACCTTTCAGTGGCTGGTAAAACAACAAGAGTCAATGCAGAAGGCCCTATAAAGCTTTCAACAATCTCACCACATAGAGAGACAGGCTTTGCTTACCTGGCAGAAAAGCCTCCAGGACTTCATAAGTAGGGTTGCCAATTTTCTACTCACACAAAACCGAACACGCTTGCCCTACCTCACTCATCCTTTAAGGCCTTGCTCCTGCCCTGCCCCTTTTCCAAGGTCCTTTCCCCCCCACACACACTCACTCCATCCCCCCACCCTCACTCGCTCATTTTCACTTGGCTGGCTCAGGGGGTTGAGGTGCAGGAGGGGGTATTGGCTCTGGGCTGGGGGTGTGGGTTCTGGGGTGGGGCCAGAAATGAGGGGTTCATGGTGTGGGAGTGGGCTCTCAGCTGGGGCAGAGGTTTGGGGTGTGGGGGAATAAGGGCTCTGGGCTGGGGATGAGGGATTTGGGGTACAGGAGGGTGCTACCAGTTGGGATCAAAGGGTTTGGGGGTTAGGAGGGGGATCAGGGCCCCCGCAGCTCCCATTGGCTGCAGTTCCCGGCCAATGGGAGTTGCAGAGATGGCGCTTGGGACGGGGGCAGCGTGCAGTGTTCAGAGCCTCCTGGCTGCCCCTATGCATAGGAGCTGGAGAGAGCACATGTCGCTGCTTCTGGGAGCTGCACGGAGCCATGTCAGGCAGGGAGCCTGCCTTAGCCCCACTGAGCCATTGACCGGACTTTTAACAGCCCAGGCAGCAGTGCTGACTGGAGCTACCATGGTCCCTTTTTGATAGGGCACCTAGCAACCCTATTCATAAGGGAACAAGCCAGCATCCAGCAGTAGCTCCTACAGAAGGTGGTAAGTCCCGTGGTGGGGGATGGTGCTTGAACACAGAGCCTAGGACCATGTAAAATGAGCTCTGCAGATGACCCAGATGCATTCGTGGGCACTTTTGAAAGGGTAACCATGGGTGCTGGATAGGATAGGGCAACCTGGGCCCTGCAGTTGTCTCCCTATCTGTCAGGAGAATCCCAAGCAGCCTATATGGGCCTGAGTGAGGAGCAGGCCAGAAAATATGAGACGGTAAGGGCAGCCATCCTGGATTGGGTTGGGCTGTCTACTGAGAAGTACTGTCAAAAGTTCAGATCAGCAAGGTGGATAGGAGGTTTACAGCCCTGGGCATTTGCCCAAAAGGTTGATGGACTGGGACACCCACTGGCTGAGACCAGATATGCAAATAGTGGCAGAAATAATGGATGCTCTGATATTAGAACAGTTCCTTCAGGGCCTCCCCAAGAACATATGAGGGTGGGTCAGGCAACATCAACTGGGCATGTTGGATGCTGATGTAAAACTGACAGGTTAGTATGCAGAAGCAGACTTTCCCGGGAAAAAGGGGTGACCATATAAGGGTCCATAGGTGGGGAGGAAGACCGGAGAACCCACAGCAGAAAGGGGCATGGACAGGAAGAAGGAAGAACCCCAAGCAGTTCTGGCTGGGGCTCAACCCATTATTTACTACCAATGTGGACTACCCAGACACAAGAAAGGGGACTGCCCCACCTGGATTGTGGCTTTGCCGAGTTTTCTGGCTGGGCCAGGGCTGGAGGGAAGGAAAAGGGGGCAAAAACTGTCCACCATTTCTGTGAGGGTGGGGAGGAAACTCCACAGAGGCCTTATGGATATGGCCTCGGCTTGCTCGCTTGTCCAGAGGGAGCTGGTGAAGCCTCACTCGATGATTCCAGAAGCAACGATGGCCTTACGGTGTGTCCCTGGGGATAAGAGACATTCCCCCAAAGCCCAGGTGCCCGAGAAGGTCCGGGAAAGGTTTCGGTGGAAACAGGTTGGGGTAATTGAGGGGATGCTTTATCCAATTGTCTTCGGCACGGACTGGAGTCCCTTCCCCATTGGGAAGTGAGGCAGTGGGAGGAATCCCCTGTTAAGTAAAGGAAAACCAGGGGAAAAGAGAGGAGGAACTCCAAAAAAGAAGCAGGAGAGACCCTTGGATGACAAAGCCTGAGTCAGGAGGACAAGAGCTGTCCCCAGGGAAGGAAAGAAGGAAGGAAGGAGGCGCAGGGGAGACAGGCAGCCCAAACTCCTTGGCAGAGGTCAGGGGGCCAAGGGAGCTCCCTGCAACACAACCCCCAGGAGAAGAAACCCAGGCACAGTTTGGCAACTTGAGGGGCCCTGGGTGATCCAGGGAATGAAGGGAGTAACCCTCAAATACCCTGCCAGATGCAATGAGAGAGAAGGAGAGGAGTAACTCCCCGGGATGGGCTGCTACAGAGCTATGGGGATGCCTGCCCCCCACACTGTATGAGTTCGGGAGGGGTGGGGGGGGGATGAGCAAACCCCACAAGGGAAACCCAGGTGACGGCCCTGGAGATTGAGAGAGGTTCCCACAGGCTGGCCCCTCCGGTAAGGGTGGGAAAGCCCAGGGCAAGAAGAACCTTGCAGTTAAATAGGGGTGGAGGTGTGTGACAGAGTGCGAGGTAGGAAACCCTGGGTCAACACTCTATTCACAGGTTTCAGAGGAACAGCCGTGTTAGTCTGTATTCGCAAAAAGAAAAGGAGTACTTGTGGCACCTTAGAGACTAACCAATTTATCTGAGCATGAGCTTTCGTGAGCTACAGCTCACTTCATCGGGTGCATGAATGCTCTATTCACAGCAGCTCTAAGCGGGTATAGCAGATTGGAGCTGACGAGGCAGACCAGTGCCTAATTTGTGAGTGGGGGCAGTGCAGAAAGGCCAATTAAGCCATTAGCCTGAGCCCACAAATAGGCACCGTCGGGAAGTAAAAAAGGGGGAAGCAGGCAGTGAGAGAACAAGATCTCCCCCTCTCCCAGGTGCTAGGTATGCCGTAACGGTGGTGGGACTCTGGTATAAATCAGCTGCACAGGCCGTTGAACCAGCAAACGGGTCTCTGTGTGGTTTTGTAGACTGAGACAGAAGTAGGGCTGAGGAAGCCTGTTACACTTTCATATATTTACATCACTTCTGTTTAAAGGGTTTAATGCAATGGAAATGCCGCAAACATAATACAAAAGAAAAGTTGATACCATCCCTGAGTACGAACACAGTTTTCAAATGATTTAGACTCCTACGTGCTTAAATCCCTTTTGAAAATGAATGTTAGGCTCTTAAATGGGTTTCGGCACTGCAATTCTAAGCACAGCAATACCTCAATACCTCTGAAAGTCTGGTCCTTAGTAATTTTAGAAAATGAGACTTAGCAACCTCAGAAAATGGTTGGGAGGGAGGCAAGGGCGGGATATAATGGCAGTTCCCCCACTCCAGCACTTGGAAGTTGAATCCCCTTCTGAGTAGTCAGGGGAAAGGCTGGTATGGTTGTGTACTTAGTTGTGGTTAAAATCTGAAACTGAAATAGCTACAAAAAAGGGAAGGTGGCTTAAAGCGGAAATTAGAGAGCAAGTAGAGCAGCGTTGTTTCAGTCATCATCCTGAAGCCAGTCTCCTAACTTCTTGGTTACCCAAACTGGCAATATTGCTAATACCCACTTTGGGTACTCCGGCATTATGGCTGAAAAGGGTGGCAAAGTAAATTTGTAGTTGCAATTATAGTTTAAAGGCACAGGTGGTGCATGAACTTTTGTACATAGAAATCCAACAGATGTGTGTTTGCAGCAACACCGTAGGTTGTAAGAGCAACGGCTGCTTACAAGCGACGTTTCCCCTGGGAACACTTTCCCTACCATGAATTGTCCACTCGGTAACAGCAACAGAGCTGCCACATAAGAGCAACATTTGCGATGTCACAGCCAGGGCTAGAGATTTGGGAGACGTGGGGGTGTTGCTTCCCCCCTCCTCACCCTCCAAACAGCATCTTTTCACTCCCCTCCTGATCCTGGCCCTTCAGCGCAGTTCCAGGGCCCTGCCTGACAGAGCCTGCATGGAGAGCATGTTTGGAGGGAGGGTCTGGAAGACAGGGGCAAGTTGGGGTCCCGGGAACAGCAGAGGCACAATTGGAGGTTTCCTCCTCCCTTCCTCAGCATCGGGCTGGCAGGCAATGGGGGGGAAGGGTTGGTATTTTGCAGTGAGGGATCAGGGATCCCCCTCCTTAGGGCACTGATCTACCCCCTTTTCCCCCTCCCATCTCTGCTGTCTGTGCTAGGAGCCACCCGGCCCTCCATTGCAGGGTGCATATGGTACCCTCCCCAGCCATCAATCCCTCCTCATGGTGGAGCATAAAGCTACCAGTGGAAGCACCCTCAGCCTGCCCTGGCAGCCAGGCTCTCTCAGATGTTTTGCTGACTGGGGGTTTCCCTGACCCATTTCCCCCAAACTTGGGGTTCCCTGCACTCACCCCAACTCCCCATCCACAACCTGGCTGCCCCACCCCTTCCGAAACACCCTTAACTCTTCATACGCCTTTGGTCAGACGACACTCCCCTTAACAACAACAGCTGCTTAGGACATAGCAAAAGGCCACTGATTTGTTGCTAGGAAGGAGCATCTACTCTACTGTAACCGGTTTTGTGTAAAGGACATTTTTTCAGTAAGATTTTGGCAGCTGCCACCTAGTGGACATTTATGTATTTTTCACTTAAACTCCCTCAAACACAATTTTGCCTATCAGACACTAAACCATATTCAAAACTCCTGTAGAATGCAGTGTCAACACTTGTTTGTGTCCTCTTTTTGATTTTTTTTCAGTAAAATGTGGGTTTTTTTGGCTGGTTTTTCATATGTTTGGTAGGAACAACAGATTCTCATGCCTTGTTCCCATTCCCCACTCATCCCACAAGCACCACACCAGTGTTTGATTATATAATATTTTGCCACTAATCTGTGTTCATTAAAACTTGAAATTGTGTCTCCCATCATTTTATTCTTCCCCAGAAAACTTTATTCACTCATTTTTCCCTTTCTTATCTGTCTGTCCCTTTTCCTCTGTCTGTGTTTCTTGCAGATCACTTTCATTCACATTGCCCCTCCAAATCGCTTCTCTTCCATCTCACTCACTCTTGATTGACCTCACTTTTCTCTGAGCCCTCATCTCATTTTATATTTGTTCCTTTGCTTACTTTCTCTTGTTCAATCTAATCCCTGATCCTGATCCTCCATTGGCTTGACTCTTGAATTGGCTTTTACACCTGTGCTAAGTGGGTGTGAAATGTTACCAGATCAGAATTCTTCACTCACTCATAGTGACTGGTGACTGGCTGACTACACAATGTGCAAAGTAGTGGAAAATAGGAAACACCCCCCCCCCAACCCTTTCTATCCTTTTAAGTGTCTTCCTGCTTGCACCCAGTCCCATGTTCTTTTATTTTTCCCCTGACTTCCCTACCCTTTGTCTTGTTCTTTGCCCTAGGGCCTCCCATGTGCTCCCAGGAAACCCATCCTCACAGCCATTCCCATCCCATTAATTTTTTGCCTCCCAAGACCCCACCAATCAGTTGATCATTTGACATCGCCCTCTCCTCATTCCTTTATTCAATTGATCCTCTAAGCCAGACCTTCTATCAGCCAGTGTATCCCCTGCCTCCTCCTGCATACTGATTCTGTGCCTCCTTCCTGTAGGGAGTATCTGCCATTGTTGTGTGAGGGTGTGGCTGCAGAGACCAAGGCCATCCTCCAATTTGGAAGGAGGGCTGTGGGCTGCAGAGGGCCGAGCAAACTGCCATCAGCTCACATCAGGATCTTGCTGCTGTGGCATGTGAATTAACTTCACTGGTAAGTACAAGCTCCCCGGGCCTTTAAGAACAGACCTCACCCTCGATACTGCTCCTCTGCAACTGCAGCAAATTGATACAGCATGTGGTAGAGAATGTGGAAGCCTAAGGGATGGATCTGTTAGAAGGGGAGTGTCATAAATATAAAGGGAAGGGTAAACCCCTTTGAAATCCCTCCTGGCCAGGGGAAAGCTCCTCTCACCTGTAAAGGGTTAAGAAACTAAAGGTAACCTTGCTGGCACCTGACTAAAATGACCAATGAGGAGACAAGATACTTTCAAAAGCTGGGAGGATGGAGAGAAACAAAGGGTCTGTGTGTCTGTCTATATGCTGGTTTTTGCCGGGGATAGACCAGGAATGGAGTCTTAGAACTTTTAGTAAGTAATCTAGCTAGGTATGTGTTAGATTATGATTTCTTTAAATGGCTGAGAAAAGAATTGTGCTGAATAGAATAACTATTTCTGTCTGTGTATCTTTTTTGTAACTTAAGGTTTTTGCCTAGAGGGGTTCTCTATGTTTTTGAATCTAATTACCCTGTAAGATATCTACCATCCTGATTTTACAGGGGGGATTTCTTTATTTCTATTTACTTCTATTTTTATTAAAAGTCATCTTGTAAGAAAACTGAATGCTTTTTCATTGTTCTCAGATCCACGGGTTTGGGTCTGTGGTCACCTATGCAATTGGTGAGGCTTTTTACCAAACCTTGTCCAGGAAGTGGGGTGCAAGGTTTTGGGAAGTATTTTGGGGGGAAAGATGTGTCCAAACAGCTCTTCCCCAGTAACCAGTATTAGTTTGGTGGTGGTAGTGGCCAATCCAAGGACAACGGGTCGAATATTTTGTACCTTGGGGAAGTTTTGACCTAAGCTGGTAAAGATAAGCTTAGGAGGTTTTTCATGCAGGTCCCCACATCTGTACCCTAGAGTTCAGAGTGGGGGAGGAACCGTGACATGGTGGCAGCAGTATGTTGAGTACATTGGCTCAATGAAGGGCTTTAATGTGTAAAACCTAGGGGGAAGATAACGAGGGAGACCTTGACGGCAGGGTCAGGTGCATGCTGCAGCATGACTTCTTCCTTCCGCTGTCCACTCAGCTTCATAAGCAGAGACTGGGTAGTTCTTATCCTTGGAAAATGTTTTTAGAACCAGGAGCAAACACAGCTGTTGTTGGATTTCAGGTTAGATCATGGGAGAGAAATAGCAGGTAAGCCTTGTAAGTCATATGTATAAGGTTCTGTAGCACCCTCTTGTGTTTGCAATGCAGTATTGCAAAGAAAGTTCTATTGCAGCTTCCCATGGAAAAGTGAGGAATGGTGAGATGTTTGGTTTGCCTTACTCTGGCTTGTAATTTTTGGTTTGTTTAGTGATGTGGCTCCTTGCTTGCTCTGGACCTGAGGAAGCAAGATGGAGAAATACTTTAATAGAGGAAAAAAATAAGCACATGAAAATAAGTGTGAGAAGGGACACACCTTGGAGGAAGTTTAATGGCTAAAATCTACAAGGGGTGGAGCCCAGGAACAATTAAGCAGCTCTCCAGTATTACAGTGAGAAAGTAAAGCCACTACAGGAAAGACTGAGGTAGGGCCTTAGACCTGGTTAGAACATAGTACTTGTTAGACTTCAGTGTGACAATATCAGCTAGATGCTTTCTTGTCCTTGAAGGTAAATTGTATGAAGAGATGACTACTTCATATCATTGTTAATATGAGAACTTTATAAGTTAAACTGATATTGTCATGGGATCTTAAATAAAAGTCCTTTATTTTTTATATCTAAAGTAGCCTCCAGATTCTTGCTGCCCATTCCTCTTTACTGTTTTCTTAAGCATAGAACTCATTTTCTGTGCTACAACTGCAGTGTGATAGTGTTCCCTGACGCATATAGTCTTCCTCCCTGGAAACAGATATTGTGCCGCTTCCTCACAATCAGAGAGTGTCTTTCTCCTTGCTGTTATCAGCTGACTTGATTTTACTGGGGGATTTCAATTTGAGTGACGTATGCTGGAGGTCTCATGCTGCCAGTACTAAAACATCCTTGGAATTTCTAAACGTCATAGATGACTATTTCTTAACTCAGAAAGCATTGCAGCCAACATGAGGAAATTCTGTATTAGACCTTGTCCTAACAGATAAGGAGGAACTGATCACATAACTAAAAGTTAATGGTAGTTTATCTATAAGTAATCAGGACTTGATCACATTTATAATGTTCAAGCAGAATAAAGTGTCGTCCTATAATTTTATATATATATATTATGCTTTAATAGGGCTAATTTCAGAAAACTGAACATAATTATGAGCCAAATCATCTGGGAGGAAAAAATTTATCAAAAAATATGAATGATCATTGGGAGTAATTTAAGGACACCTTATTAGATGACCAAGAAGCCACAATTGAGGAAGAAGGCTGTGATGAGTTTTGTTTTGTTTTTTTAATCTCATTTAGAGAGGAAGTGAAGGCAGCTATAAAAAAATAAAAAGTAATATACAACAAATGGAAGAAAGAGGAAGTTGATGGCGATTGTAGAAAATTCATAAGCGAAGCTTAGGGACCCAAGGATAAATCTATGGCCAGTAGAATTAAAGACAATAAGAAGGAGTTGTTAAAATATACAAGGAACAAAAAGAATCCTGGCAGTGGTATTGATTCATATCTAGATGGAAACAGTAGAATTATCCATAATAATGCAGAAAAGGCAGAAGTGTTAATAAATATTTCTATTCCGTATTTGGGGGAAAACAGATGATATAGTCTCATCATATAGTGATAACACACACTCTCTTCCACTAGTATTTCTGGTGGATGTTAAACAGAAGGTAGACATTTTAAAATCAGTAGGTCCAGATAACTTACATCCAAGAGTTTTAAAAAAAAGAGCTTGCTGGACCATTAATGTTGATTTTCAGTAAGTTTTGGAGCACTTCGGAAGTTCCAGAAGACTAGAAGAAAGCTAATGTTGTGCCAATTCTTAAAAAGGGTAAATGGGATGACCCAGGTAATTATAGGCCTGTCAGCCTGGACATCAGTCTCAGGCAAGATATGGAGTGGCTAATACAGGACTCAATTAATAAAGAACTAAAGGAAGGTAATGTAATTAATGCAAATCAACATGGGCTTATGGAAAATACATCTTGTCAAGCTAATTTAATTTTTTTTATGAGATTACAAGTTTTGTTGATAATGGTAATAGCATTGACATTATATATTTAAACTTCTGTAAGGTGCTTAACTTAGGACCACACAACATCTTGATTCAAAAACTAGAACAACATAAAACTCATGGGGCACACATTAAATAGATTAAAAACTGCCTAACTGATAGGTCTCAAAATGTAACTGTAAACAGGGAATTGTCATGGAACAGTTCTGTTTCCAGTGGGGACCCACCAGGGGTAGGTTTTTGTCCCCTTGCTATTTAACATTTTTATCAATGACCTGGAAGAAAACATAAAATCATCATTGATAAAATTTGCAGATGACACAAAAATTGGGGGAGTAGTAAATAACAAAGAGGACAGGTAACCAATTCAGAATGATCTAAATTGCTTGGTAAACTGGGTGCAAGCAAACAAACAATATGTGTTTTAATATGACTACATGTAAATGTATACATCTAGGAACAAAAAATGTAGCCATACTTACAGGATGGTGGACTCTATCCTGGGAAGCAGTGACTCTGAGAAAGTCTTTTTTGAGATGGCGTGACCAGATCTGTACACAGTATCCAAGATGTGGGCATACCATGGATTTATATAGAGGCAATATGATATTTTCTGTTGTATTATCTATCCCTTTCCTAATGATTCCAACATTCTGTTAGGTTTTTTGAATGCCACTGCACATTGAGTGAATGTTTTCAGAGAACTATCCCCAATGACTTCAAGATCTCTTTCTTGAGTGGTAAATGCTAATTTAGACCACATCATTTTATATGTATAGCTGGGATTATGTTTTCCAGTGTGTGTTACTTTGTATTTATCAACACTGAATTTCATCTGCCATTTTGTTGCCCAGTCACCCAGTTTTGTGAGATCCTTTTGTAATTCTTCATAGTCAGTTTTAGACTTAACTATCTCGACTAGTTTTGTATCGTCTGCAAATGTTGCCACCTTACTTTTCACCCCCTTTCCCAGATCATTTATGAATATGAATAGGACTGGGCCCAGTACAGACCCCTGGGGGACACCACTATTTACCTCTCTCCATTCTTAAGTATTACTCCTGTCCCATTTGCACCATCCATTGCAGGACAGACAGTTTTTCTTAGAGTTATCCAGAGTCCATAGTTGTAAAAAGGGGATTTTAAAAAGAGCCATTATAAGACCTAGGGTGATGGTAATGGAGGAACTCGGAGATGCTCTTTGGAGACATCAGATGTGGATTTGTTTCAATAGCTGAAGGCATTCCAGAATTCTCCAAAAGAACCATGAATGATTGTAGGAGTGACTACCATCCCCTGAGGATGTGGAGGTGAAGGTAAGTTAAGAAGAAAGGTGGTGACTGTTAAATAATCAGGAGACAGAAAACATGTCACCTGTCACCAATCTTGAGTATAGTGTATATCTCCTGTGAGTGCCTTCAATTCTCACTGAAGTCCTTTGATTCATCAGAGCACTTAGGCACATGATTAATTTAAGATATGGGACTTACAAGCAAGCTTAAGTGCTTTTCTGAATACGTGTGGATTTAAGCACATGTTTAAAGTCAAGTACAAATGGCCTTGTTGAATCATGGCTTGGGAGCTGAGGAATGGTTTGGAAATTCAGTCCCAGGCTTTGCCATTTCATGAATTTTTTACTGAGATGAAAATAATGCAGTTTACTCAAAGATTGCTAAATATGAAACAGAGTAAGGATTTACAGTGGACCTTGTTTTTGCCAGATCAGTTGTGTGAAATAAGAGTATAAAAGGCAGTGATAACTATTTACATGGCATTTTGATACAATGAATTTAGCTCTTCTTCTTTTGAAGCTAGTTTTAATGTTTGGCTTTGCAAACACTTAACATGTTCTTCTCGCAAGAATGAATAAATAAAGCTTTTTTATATATATTACCATAGTCTAATCCTGCACATTAGGGCTAATTTCTAATACAGTAACTCCTCACTTAATGTGATCCTGGTTAACATTGTTTCGTTGTTATGTTGCTGATCAATTAGGGAACATGCTCGTTAAAAGTTGTGCAGTGCTCCCTTAGAACGCTGTTTGGCAGCCGCCTGCTTTGTCCACTGCTTGCAGGAAGAGCAGCCCATTGCAGCTAGCTGGTGGGGGCTTGGAACCAAGGTGGACCAGCAGCCCTCCTCTCAGCTCCATGCTCCCCTAAGTTACCTGTGCAGCAGCCTCTCAGCAGGCTATCAACTGCCAGGCAGCTCAGCTGCTCCTCCCCCCACTGCCCTGTGCTGCTCCAGCCCTCTGCCTTAGAGCTGCTCCCAGGAGCCTCCTGCTAACTGTGTGTGTGTGGTGGGGGGGAAGAGCGAGGTACTAATGTCAGGGTGTCCCCCTCCCCCAGGGTGTCCCTCCTGCCCCCTGTTTCTGTACCTCATCTCCACAGAGCGGGGGGACACACTACAGGGCTCAGGACTGAGGGAGTTTGCTGGCTGCTGTCTCAACTTGCTGATCTACTTTAAAAGGCAGTGTATTTAGAGTAGGGTCAGCGTACTTAAAGGGGCAATGAGCGACTCTCTCGCACGCACGCACGGTGTGTCTGTCTCTCAGTCTCTCTCTGCAATGCTGTGTCTCCTCCCTCCATTCGTGTTGCCTTGTAGAGTGTGAGGCTACATTAACAATAACGTGTTAACCCTTGAAGGCTCAGCCAAGTGCTAGTTCATCATTAGCAGTAAGGCATTCCCTGGGAAACATCCCACCCTCTGACTCCACCACCTCAACCAAGCTTCACAATCATCATTGCTGTGTACAGTATTAAATTATTTGTTTAAAATTTATACTGTGTGTGTGGTGAAAAAAATTTCCCTGGAACTAACCCCTCCAATTTCCATTAATTCTTATGGGGAAACTGGATTCATTTAACATCGTTTCACTTAATAGCATTTTTCAGGATCATAACTACAATGTTAAGTGAGGAGTTACTGTATATAGAAAAGTGTAAAACCTTATGTCTTCTGATATACAAATAAGATATTCAGCATGTTCTGCTACTGAAACATACAGCTACTAATGATTAGCTTTAGTGCATTTTGGTTGGTGTAAGCTATCATGAGGTAAAAAAGAGATTTTATAGGCATTTATAGTTATGAGCATTGTTTCAAGTCAGAAGAAATACTAGCCTTCTGCTAATAATCAGCAAAGGGTGGGTACATCACTCTTTCCCAAGGCACTTCTTAATAAAGTGTCCCACTAATTTCAGCGGTCTCTGCTGATAGTCCACAAGTACATCATGCGAGCTGCTAATCTGATCCCCTTCAAGTCGATTCAGAAGTGTGACACACACCACAGCAGCTAGAGATAAAAGAAATAGTGTTTGTTAGAAATGACATTTAGGTAACTTTCACCGTGAGAGAGCTTGAGAGCATCTTCTATTTGTACACCCGCGTTTGAGGTATCAAAACGGATAAGAGGAGATAAAGCCAAGAAAACTAATAGTTTCAGTGATGGGTTTGAGCAGTTGACAATGGAAATCACACTTTATAATAAATAACTGGATTAAGTACCTATCTCACTTTAGATGTTTAAAAATTACTAATAGTTTGAAGCAATCTATCAAGCCATTAGTAAAGTCAATGGAGCTGCTCCAACATATGGTCACATTCAGATCATTCATAATCATTGCATCATTAGAACCTTTTTCTGAATGGGATTTTTTTTTTTCAAGAAGTGTGTCAAGAAGTCAGATTGGTAAAATTGCATCAGAGAATAAGGGTATGTCTACACAGCAAAAGCTGTGCGTGGACTAACAGACCTGAGCTAGCTTGAATCCAACTACTGTGGGTAACAATAGTGATGAAGAGGGCAGGTGCAGTGTGAGCTTCCCGAGGAGGGAAAAATGGGAGAAAAAGAGGTGGTAAACTCCTCACAACAAGTCATGCTCTCGTATCTCAGACCAGTTAGAAAAGAAAGACTTTGTGCCTTAGAACATGGACACAGCAAATGGGAGAGTAACTTAAAATGACTATTCTAAAGTTGTATGTGATCAGCTTTCGTTAGGTCACCTACCTAAACTTTAACTACCTCATAACTAAAGTTCACAAGAGTGTATACTTTTGTAATTGGGAACCACATTATTCACCAGGCAACTGAAAACCCTTCTTAATTGTTTCAGAATTGCAAATGCAAATCTAGTTATTCTCTCTCTTGATATTTCATTTTGATATGCAAGTAAAGAAAGTGACTCTATGTACATGAAACTATAGACTACCTGACTGATTAAAGTTACTGCAGTTTCCTATTTGACTTTAAGACAGTTACATTAGTCCCTTCCGCAGGTCAAAGTAAGCTGGTATGGTACGGTATGGCGTACCGGTAAGAGCCGGTACACAGCTGATCGTATCGGTGGCGGCCGGGAGCCCTGGGGCTCTGGCAGCAATTTAAAGGGCCCTTGAAATCACTGCCGGAGCCCTGGGGAAGCGCGAGTGGCGGCGGTGGCCAGGAGCCCTGGGCCCTCTAAATCAGGGGTCTCAAAGTCACGGCCCGTGGGCCATCTGTGGCCCGAGAACTGCAGCACACAGAAACTTTTTAAAAGTTCTTTCATTTGGCGCTCATGGCTGCCAGCCGAAGAGCGGGGGCAGGAGGGGAGCGGGCAGAAGAGATTCACATGCCCCTTTCCCCAACGTTGCTCCATCCTGCTGCTCCTAGGACCCTCCCAGGGCTTGCACTCGGCAAAGTGTCATTCATCTCTGGTAGCTCGGTTCCCTGCAAGCGGTTTTCTATCCCTGCTGTTGCCGGCGGAGCTGCAGAGAAGAGACCCAGGCAGCCACACTGCTGGCTCTCTCCTGCAGGCGCCAACCCCCCCCCCACACACACACACACACCCCCGCAGCTCCCATTGGCTGGGGGAGAGGGATGGAGATACCATCACTAGTCGCCGGGCAGAGTCAGCCATGGAGGCAGCATCACTGGACAGAGTCAGCTGGGGCGGCATGAGACCAAGGGAGTGAGCGAAAAGGGCAGGAAACGGGCTGGGAGGTGGCGTGAACACCATCTTCAGTGACATTATTGGCCCACTGGGAAGATTTAAGGACTGGCACTGGCCCTAAGGTAAATTGAGTTGGAGACCCCTGCTTTAAATCACTGCCGGGCCATTCTGAAGGGCTGGCTGGGGAAGTCTGGCCTCAGCCCCGTCTCTTCTGCCCAAGGCCCCACCCCTTCTGGTTGAGCCCCTCCCCCCCAGGACCCTGGCCGCCCTGCGTACTGGTAAGTCTGTTCAGTTACTTTCACCCCTGGTCCCTTCGGATACCTTGATACTTGAATGGTTACTTCTCAGTGCAAGGCAAGAGCTGGAACAGCAACTAATCAGGACTAAACTGAATCAGAGCTTTGTGTGAGGGGCTTTACATAGACCTGGCACACACACACACTGCAAAGTTCTAGCAAATCATACTAAAATAAACTTAACAGCATCTATACATATTTATAATCATATATGCAAATAGTGCAGTATCATAACTTTCCACTGCAATGAATTTAATGCTCTGAAACTCTGTACACTGTACGTTTTATGCAACACAGCTGATTCAGTCTAAATAAAATGCTATATATCCAATTACCTCTGACACCACTAAGATTACAAATAGCAGCAAAAACTGAAGATTCCATCTCAATGTTTCGGACTCCAGCATCATAAGCTGCCTTCAAATACTGCAATTTCTCTTCTTCAGTATATAAGCAGATTGCACCATCCAGACGGGCTTGGCCTATAAAGCATATAAATATAGATTTTTTTTTTTTTGTGTGTGTGTGCTGATGAAAGTACAGGGGGAGTTTCAGTCTCTGAGGGACACAAGATTTTTACAATTTCTAATATACCCTTCCTAATTTTTATCACTGCACTAAACTCAGTTTTTACTTAAAAGGCACTCTATAAATGTAATTTATTAGTTTATTATTTGAATTTAGGATCAAGGTAATTAGATATGAAAAGACCAACTAAATTATCAAATTCATAAACTGGAAAATGTAGGCTATAGTCCCTCAGATGAATTAAGTGTCAAATTTTAATGGTGACATTTCCTCTTGGCTAGTTTGATGTACTGATTATGTTTGAGTTTAACAGTCCCCTAAAAAAGCATCCAGCTCTGCTAATGCCTTTCTGATGCAGTGAGAGAAGGTGGTCCTGCTTTGAGTAGGGGGTTGGACTAGATGATCTCCTGAGGTCCCTTCCAACTCTGATATTCTATGATTCTATGAATCTCAGCCCTTTTGATGCTCAGAAGACTTTTTAACATAAGGAGAAATCAAGAGGTGTTTTTTTTAAAATTGGACATTATTGGTGCCTATTTTTAGGAAAGAGTTAGCTTATTCCAGCTCTTTGGGGTTCAGCCCCAAAGAAATAGATTTTTTTTTTATTAAGCAGTGTTAGACTGCATACAGCCAAAATAAACTTTACAGTTCTTTAGTTGTCATATTTTTTGTTTTTGGAACTGAATTCCCAAAGCTGAGGTTCTCTGCCTGTTTGCAAGTTTTGTAGTCGATTTGGTAGCATCTGTAGGAAACCTGTTGGTGTGCTTTTAGGACCCACTGACTGGACCACGGACTCATTATCCTTCCTAACAGTGCCTGAAAAAAGCCACATATTGACATTGTTCTGCTTGAGATCTGCCTTAAGCACTGCTAGAACCATGGATTGTGTGTCCTCCAAGCAATGCTCTTCTTGCAGTATATCCAGCCACAACTAGAGGCAGAAGTGCCAGATATTTGGGGAGAAAGCTTGTTCTCACAAGATTTCCAGCTCGGTTTGTAGACCTGGGAGGTTCAGAGAAACATCTGAAATTGTGGGTGCTTATCTAAATCAATCCCAAATTTAAATCTGTGACGTTTGCCCATCCCAAATCTGGCACGATTGATGTAACATCCAATTATCCAATTAATGGTTAATTAAGGATGAATCAGCAACTTTTTCCAGGGCTGCTTATAGAGAATTTCTTCTAGACACATGAACAATTAAAAGAAAAAAACAACCAATAACTCTCGTTATCAAATTCCATAGGGCACTAATGGCGATTATAGCAACTCCACTAAATAAATACCCTGATAATTCAGTAATCAAAAGATATACAATTTATGAGCTGTCAGTCACTGTCAACTCTTTTTTTAGATAATCACTGGGAGCGGGGGAAACACCACAAAATTACACCCCAGTACAGCAAAGATTAACTGGACTACTCATCTCATTAAAGTTAAGCATATATTTAAGTGCTTTGCTGGATTGGGGCTTAAATCCCCTAACCCAGTTTGATTTGTATATGTTATTGCTTACTAATTTACTTCTATTGTTCTATTGCTAGCCTTACCTTCATAGAAATCCAAAGTGCACATAGTATTTCCAATGACTGTATTGAATTGATTTATCTCCTTACTGCACTGCATCAGTTCCTTGGCTAGTTGGTCATCTAGGTTGGTACTACGAATTATAGTCTTTCCTAGGATAACCTGTTCAAATTGAGGCTTGAAGGTAGCATCTACTGATTGACTAGTTATTACCACTGAGCCTGGCTCCAGACCTGTTGTAAAAAATATATATATATAGTGAGTTGTTCAGCCACTCTGCTGGTATGTAAACAAGGTACATTATAGCCCAATCCTGCTCCTACTGAAATCAATGAGAGAATATTAGGATCTATATGCATGTTTGTAGTTTATTCCAAATGCTTTAAAATAACTCTATAGAGAAGACACAATATACTGCCAATTAAAAAGGACAATACAAAGAGCCGTAAAGTAATCTTAATGGTCTGACAAATCCCAACTGTTAAGGGAATGTTTCACATAGGGCATGAATGATCTTTTCTCCAGCTTGCTGCAGATCTCTTCACTCAAGCACATTTTCCTGTCATTTATTATAAAATCATATAAATCAAAGAATCCTTTATCTGATGGGTAATTAGGTCTAAGGAAAAATAAGAGTACTGTGTATGACTGAAAACCTGAACATTCTCTCTCTCTTTTTCTCATGATCCAGAATTCTGAACTATGGCATGAAAGATAGAAGCTCATGTGTCCTATAGCAGAACTAAGATCCACTCACTGGGACTGTACCAGTATTTTAAAGATGATCTTAAAACTGTAAAAAGGGGTGTGTTTTTTAAAATATTGGACTTGCATTCTTTTTCATTTCTCTATGATGCCTTGAAGAAGCCTTGAAAGGAATTTCTTCTGCTTTTCTTAATATTAGAACAAACAGGAATGTCAATTTCGGTGCTCCCTTATTTGGATGGAGGACTTCTCTGGGATGTATAATGTTAGCTTTGACACCTTAATTTAAGAGAGATTATTGCTGAATCTTGAATCTAGTCCCCCTTTATTCAAAATGTTTAATTATTTGAATCAAATAGATATTAACAAAAACAAGCGAAAATTTTACACAGTCTGATTAAAACTCTCTTCCAGTTGTTCAGCTTTCACTGTCTTGACTCTTGTGTCAGCATTTCACTAGTTCTCCAGTTATCAGAGAAACATTCAGGCTAGACAGGAACAGAATTGTTAATGTAAAAACCAAGCAAAGTATTTAAAAAAAATCTTCAGGACTTCTTTGTACATCATAAAGAGGGAACAAATCCAATTTATTTTCCTTTGAAAGTCACCTTTTAACCTCTGCTTTATCTGTAAAGTGTGGGTGTTAATATTCACCTAATAAATATTCACCAAACTGTCATGAGCATTAATTAATTTGTAAAGCCCTCTGAAAATGAAGTAAGTGTTAGATATTATCATTATTATGACTTTGTTTTATAAACCTTTAACTACAGAGATGCTTTAATTTAAAGAAAAGAGAAATATCAAGGGGAAATACCTATTCCACCAGAGGTGCCAATGCGAATAATGGTTATGTTGGAACACTTGGAGTGATACAACAGCTTCATCAACTCATGTAACATGATTGCAATAGAGGGAATGCCCATACCATGCTGAAATGAAATCAGAAAGTTACACTGAACATTCATATACATTATTAACAGAAGAGTTGGGAACTAGAGCAGATCTCTTTAATGATCTGAACTATGAACTATGAAAAATACATGCAAAAGTATTCTTGTACAAACCTAACCTATCGGGCAGGGCAGAAGTTTATTGTGGTCAATGGAAAGACTCCTATTGACTTCAATGGACTTTGGATCAGGTCCATTGTTCCCTAATACCATGGGTTATGTTAATTTTATAAATATGTTAATTTTAAAAATGTTATATTCTCTATATTCTAAACGTGAGTCCCATTCTAATCGTTTACAGTTACATGCCCTCACAAAGCTTCTACACAGCCCAAGAGCAATGTTCAGACTAGTTCTTAATGACCTGAAACATTGGTGATTCCAGCTGAGCTAAAATATTACAAATTGCGGAGGCTGTGGTATAGTCACAAAGTTCACAAGGCTGAGTCTGCTCCAGCTTACACCATGATGTGACAATCCACGCCTTCGGGGAAAGAAAGCACAATAGGGCTACAGCTGTGGAGTTGATGCTATGGGCTAGGGGTAGGTTTTCAAAAGTGCTTTTGGGTATGTCCACGCTGCAATAAAAAACCCGTGGCACCCAGTCTCAGAACCCGGGTCAACTAATTCGAGCTCACGGGGCTTGGGCTGCAAGGCTAAAAATTGCAGTGTAGACGTTTGGTCTTGTTCTGGAGCCCAGGCTTGCAGTGGTCTCAGAGCCCATGCTCCAGTCTGAGTCCAAACATCTGCACGTCAATTTTTATCCCGCAGCTCGAGCCCCAAGTCCAAGTCCCCTGACCCAAGCCAGCTGCAACTATGCCATGAGTCTTTTATTGCAGTGGAGACATAATCTATGTGACTTAGCAGCACAAGTCCCATAGATTTTCATTGGTACTTGTACTCCTAAGCTACCTAAGTACCTTTTGAAAATCTAACCCTGGATCCTCAGCCATAGCTAAGAAACAGCCACCTTTGTTCCTTCCCCATCTGTACTGAGTGTAAGCAGTCTCTGTGTTGTCCCTAGCATAGGACCAATAGGGTAGAAAACATGCTACTCATGATTACAAAAGGTTGTTGTGGCAGCCAGGAATCACTGGGAATATGCCAGCCATGGCCCCTTTCTCCTTGGAAAGCCTTAATACCCTGGGATCCAGAAGGAGAGGTGGCATAAAGCCATTGCATCTATGTGACTCAGTGGTTACTCTTACATGGGGGGAATTATGAAGGAGCTGGCTGAGCCAGCTTTCCAGCTACTTTGCACCACTGAAGTAGACCTGAAAATTTGGATGTATATCCTCTAAAGAAATATTTAAAAGAAATATGCATTCATGTCCCATTTAAAATGTGCTTAAATTGTTGATTCAGTTGCAACTACTGCCTTGTATATTGAAAAAAACATTCTGTTCTTCTATTTCAGGAACACTCAAAACAAAAATCCAGGACTAGTCCTTGTCCTTTTCTTTAGAAGCACTGACAAATCTAATTCCTCCCCCGCTTCCCTTAATGCTTAATACTTACACTGACTGATAACACAGGTCCTACTTTGTACATCGCGTAACGGTCAGTTCCTTCACAGATGTTGGGATAGTCAGCACCAACGCTCCCAAGTCCGAGCTCTTCAGCTATGTAGGCGATAAAACCTTTCATCCGTGAAGGGCTTCCTCCAACACATACAAACTAGCATGGACAGAATTCAACAAACCACAACAATTGTGCAGCTGACTACATGATGCAGCATATTCAAGAACAGGGAAAGGTAAATATGATAATGCAAAAGGTTTAATCCGAATTATTCCCAACTACATTATTTTTATTATTACATTCCTTGTAGAGGTCTGTAAAGATAAATGTTTGAAAATAAGGCTTAAATGATCTCACAAGTTCTTTGCCATTGCCTGACAATGAAATTTCATTGGTATAGTACAAAATATAGAACTCGCACTACATACATTTAAAATGGCATTTTGTATTGGGGTGTGTTTTTAATAATAGCTACCAGAGGCAGACTGGATGTGAAGGAGAAATGATCTGAATATGCCAAGGGAGGGAGGGCTCCATAACTGTATTGGCATATAGAGAACTCGCTAGGAATGAACCCTGAGGCTGAGATAGCACTTCCCATTTGGAATATACTGGTATTGCCAAACCCAAGAGTTCAAACAGCAAGCCTAAATAAGACCATGAGATTTATTTCTGATACAGTATCCACATAGAACCCATTTCCAGGGCACACACATTGTAACACAGTGGTGGGCAACCTGCAGCCCACAGGCCGCACACGGCCCGTCAGGGTAATCCGCTGGCAGGCCGCAAGACAGTGTTTACATTGACTGTTCACAGGTATGGCTGCCTGCAGCTCCCAGTGGCCGCAGTTCGCTGTTCTCGGCCAATGGGAGCTGCAAGGAGTGGTGTGGGCTGCAGGGATGTGCTGGCCACCACTTTCCACAGCTTCCATTGGCCGGGAACAGCAAACCGCGACCACTGGGAGATTCGGGTGGCCGTGCCTGCAGACGCTCAATGTAAATACTGTCTTGCGGCCTGCCAGCGGATTACCCTGATGGGCCACAGGTTGCCCACCACTGCTGTAATGATTTGACTAGTAGCATTGTGTCCTAAAAAAGAAAGGCAGTTAATGTATAAAATATACCTTAAAAATGGGGCTTGCAAATGAGGCACTTTCTGTCACCTCAGGAGTGTTATTTCAGGTATGGGGTTTTTGTTTGTAATGGATTGGGCAACTCCTCTCACTTCATATAAACCTTGTACAAGAAGCTACCACAGTAGATGCAAAAGCAGGACAAAATGCTGGTGTACTCAGTAAATGCAATATGGGCCAAAGCCTCCGTACCCACTCAGTCCTTACCCATATAAAACGTCAACTAGGCCGCTAAGACCTTGAACCTGCTCCCACTGAAATGAGTGAAAGTTTGGTATTGACTTCAGTGGGAACAGAGTAAGGCCTCACAAGGGAGATGTGCCTGACTGAAGTCTGAGTAGGGACTTCAGCATTTGGCCCAATAACCACAAAAGGAGACTGATAGCTCTGGTAAGTCTACAAGTTGTATGATCATACCAGCATTCCCACTGAGAAGGTCTTACCTTCTTTCCATGCATTTCTCAAACTGATTCATGCCACTGTCTTTAATGTCATCCTGGACCCAATTAAATTTTAGCGGGAGTTGCACAGTCTGCTGACATGTTTAAACTTCCAGAATGAAAGCAAGGTTCTTACCTTTACATCTCCAAATAAGGCAGGAAAATCATGGGTGCTAGTCCCAAGAGCAAAATGGTACAGGATATCATCTTTCATTTTCTCAAGGTGAGGATTGGAGAGATGAATTAAGTTGTTTCTGTCATGGAAATGGAAAATATATATTAAACTAAAAAAAAAACTATGTTAAAATAACATTATTAAGGTTGTAAAAGTCTAGTGCTCAAAAGTTAGAAAAAGCCAGAATTAAGGTTGCCTGTGCATCTTTAACTCAACCTCTTGTGTGTATGCATTATGAGACAGTTTTTAATGACATGATCACATGCTGTTTTTTTCCAATAGACCCCTGCCTCATTCAGTGTACAGGATGGACTGTGCTCATTAAATGAGCAGCTATTCAATTTTTTGTTTTATCCTCATTGTTCAATGTGTGGCCCCAGGCCTTATTTACTGCACAATATTCAAACCTTGTTTAAAACACAGAATTATTAATTTCCCCATGGGTTTTTCTATGGTCCTCATCACTATAGAAACTGAGTGCTTCATAAACATTCATTTATTTTCACAGCCTCTCTGTGAGATGAAAGGGTGGTATTATCCCCCATTTTACAGATGGGAACTGAGACACACTAGTTTTGGGTGCAAACTTTGGGACTCCTAGAATCTGAGGTTTTGTAGCATTATATAGCCCTTTATATGTTCAAAGCGCATCTCTCATTGACTTCAAGGTATCTGTAAGCACTCAGCACTTCTGCAAATCAGACCTCAGCCTCTCAAAATGGGCAGCCAGAAAATGAGGAACACACAATTAGAGACCATCTGTGAAAAAATTAGTTTAAGTGACTTGCCCGCCATAACACAGGAACTTTGTGGCATAGAAACCTTAACATGAGATCGTCCTGTCTTCCTGCAACTCCCTTTTTCATTCACCTTCCAACTTCTTCAGTCAATGAGGCAGGGGTCCTACAGACAACAGCCTCCTTAACTACACAACCCTGATTCATCCCCAGAGCAGGTCCAATCTGTGCACTGAATTAAATGAGGCAGGAGTCCTGTGGAAAAAACACTACATGATTATACAGTTAAAGACTGCATCATCATGCATAGGCTACTCCTGGGGGAATTCTGTGCCACTGTGCATGTGCAGAATTCATGTCTGGCACAGAATTTTTTTCTCTCACAGAAAATACATTCTGCCCAAGAAGTGCTGCTGTTCCACCTTTCACCCACCAATGGCCGCTGTGGCACCAGAACAGCCAGCATCATGAACACAGCCGGCTGTTCTGGTAACACAGTGGCCTCTGGTGAGCAAAAGGCAGAACTGCAGCACTGGGACAGAATGTATTTTCTGTGGGGAAAAAAATTCTGTGCATGCTCAGTGGCGTAGAATTCCCCCAGGAGTAGAAGTTCATCACAGCACCCTGCCTGCAGAGCCAGGTTAGGACAGACTGAATAGGGCACATGGGGTTGCTGGAGGGTCATAGACTGGGGGTTCAGAATGGTTAATGGGGGGAATTGGGATGCAGGCTCAGGAGCTAGTGGGGTGACAATGTTAAGCCAGGGGCTGAATGGGAGTGGGGCTTCAAGGCCACATGGGGATGGGGACTGCAGGGACACATCGGGATGGGGGAGGAGGCTGCAGAAGCCCATAGGGATGGGGGGTGTGGAGACGGGCAGATGTGCCTGATTGAATGGAAGACACTTGGGGTAGTCAGGGTCTGCATTGGGGAGGCTTCTCAACTCCCAAACAATCCTGTCCCACAAAAAACCTGTTCCATACTTCTCCCACCCACACCCAACAACTTTCCAGGTTCACTCCAGGCTCTTTCCCTCTCCCTCAGCTCCTCCATTACCCCTGACTCCCCCAAGCTTCTGGTGTATGCAGGAAATGCAGTTCTGTATTGTAATTTAAATGAATTACTCAACATTCTCTATTAATATGCCTAATAAGAAATTTATTTGTAAAAAAGTGTGTGTGTATGTATGTATGTGTATATACCAGAATCTTTTTTTTTTGTCTGTATTGTTACAGACATACTTGCTGACAGGTATTTTGAAATAAAATTACCAAAATTATTGAAACTGGAAAGAGTATATTATTTTGAGAAATAAAATATGCAGAATTTTAAAATACTGTGCTCAGAATTTTTAATTTTTAGTGCAGAATTCCCCAGGAGTAATACACACATGGGGGGCCAAATGAAGGGTTGTATAGACAATCTTAATATTGGCATTTTATAAACTTCTGAGTGCTTGACTTTACAACTTTACTAATGTTCTTTTAATGCAGGTTGTGAGTGTGTGTGTGTGTGCAATTTTCTGGTTTTTTTTTTTTTTTTTTTTAAAGCAAACTGAAAAAAACAAATTTCATCATGTGGTATCATACTGATATGATATGATATATATATGTGGTTCAGCAGCAGAGTGTAAGTCTTAGATTCCCCATGCAGACCCGAACCTCTTAAGAGTAATGATAGTAGTAGTAGTAGGTTGTCATCTTCTATGTGGACCAGCACGAGAGTGAGATGAGACACACATCTTTCCTGTGGGTTTCATAGATATTTGCTGACAGCAGAAAAATAGTGAGATTATGGAATCTAGAGTTCCATTCTACACTCTGAGAGGAGAATGGTTACAAACAGTGATGAGCTGCCAAAATCTTAACAACGGGTTCCCTCCTCACCGCACGAGGGGGTTGTTGCCCACCCCGCCCCCCAGGACTCCTGCCCCATCCAACCAGCCACATTCCTTGACGCCCCCCCCAAGACCCCGCCCCATCCACCCCTGTCACCTGACTGCCCCCAGAACTGGGCAGGAGGATCTCATGGGCCACCGTAGTGGGTACCCACCCCACCCCTAAGAGCCAGAGGGACCCGCCGGGGGGTGAGGTGGGGAGTCCTGACAGTGCTAATCTGGGGCAGCTCCCAGGAAGCATCCGGCAGGTCCCTCTGGCTCCTAGGGGTGGGGTAGTGTAGCTAGGCAGGGAGCAGGGGGAGCGGCTGCTCCCCCAACTGATCACGTCAAAAGTGGCGCTGGGGCTGGGGAGCAGTTCCCCCTACATGCCCCCCATCCTGGGTTACCTGCTGTGGTGCAGGCGGCCCTTGTTGCGCCCCCCCCCTGCCCTAGCTCCCCTCTGCCTCCCTGGGCCTGAGTGTGAAGCCGTCGCCTGCTTCTCAGCCCGCCCTGGCTTCCTGCGCTAACAGCTGATTTGCGGAAAGCCGGGGGTGGGGGGCTGCGGGGGGGAGGCGGAGAAGCAGAGCGGGGCGGTGCTTTCAGGGGAGGAGGCGGAGCAGAGGTGAGCTGGGGCCAGGGGCGGGGAGCTGCTGGTGAGTGCTTTGCACCCACCAGATTTTCCCCAGGGGTGCTCCAGGGCTGGAACACCCTTGCGGAACAACCGGTTCTAAAAGGGCTTCTAAATTTAACAACCGGTTCTAGCGAACCGGTGCAAACTGGATCCAGCTCACCACTGGTTACAGACACTTCTCTCTGTCCCTCCACCCTAATCCAAGTCTGACTGCTCCAACCTGTTCCTCTCCCAGTCCTCCCCACCCCGGCCCTTTGTCCCAGTACCATTTTTCTTGGCCAGCCAATCCTAGTCTCCCCCTCGCAGCTTCCTGTCCAAATTCCAGTTCCACACCCCATTCCCAGTCCCAAGCTCCTCGTCCAGCCAGTTCCAGTTCCCCCGACCCTAACTTTTTGTCTCCAGTCTTTTTACCCAGCCAGTCCCAGTTCTGCTTTGCACTCCAGCTCCTCATCAGACCTATCTGGCATCTGTCCCCATTCCTCCACCCACTGGTTCCCAGTCCCAGTGTCCTTGTCCAGCCAGTTCCAGTCTCCTCCCTTCCCTTCAGACCTGCTTCCCCCATCCCACGCTGTTTCTGTCACTAGCTCCCACTCCAGTCTCTGAGAACAACCAGTCCCCATCTCCCCTCCAAGCTAGCTCCCAGTCACCTTGCCCAATAAATTCAAGCCTCCCCATCACATCCTCTTCCCCAGCTCCCAGTCTCCTGACCCAACCAGTCTCAGTCTTCACTTTCTCTCTCCTTCCCAGTCCTCCTGCACTGAACTCTGTGACAGTTTCTCTCTTTCCTCTAATTTTAGTACCAGTCTCACTAAGCTTCTTGATCCAATCTATTCCTTTCCTTCCCCTCCCAGTCCTCCCTGATTCTGCTCTCCAACCTGTCTGCATTCAAGTTATGTGGCTTCCTCCTTCACACTGCCTGGACACCTGATATGGGGGTTGCGAGTCATTGAAAGCACAAGAGACAGGCTCCCTGCTTTCAATTCAGGTGCCCAGCCATGTGGGGATGGTGCATGCCCAGTCCAGACACGTGTATGAGCTGTGAGGGGATGGAGCATGCTCAGTGAGCACAGAATCTTTGGAGAATTTAGCAGCAAAATTCTATGACATTCTACTGAGCATATATGAACTATGAAGTTTCAAAGACTTACAACTTTGTCAAATTTGAGCATATTTTTAGGGGACCAAAGGTATATCCCTGACACCCAGACCTCCTCATGCAAAATTTCAAGCCCCTGCTCCAAAGCATGGAGGTGCTAAAGCTTCTCAAAGAAGAAGTTGGAAGAATGTTAACATTGCAAACCAGTGTATTTTCCCTACCAGCCTGCATGGAAAATTTCAGCCCTAATGGCTGAAGTTTGAAAGTTATAAGGAGCTGAAAATGGGATCTTATAATGGCTCGTGTTAGGCAATCTTAGTCCTGGTCTACACTACGAGTTTAGGTTGAATTTAGTAGCGTTAGATCGATTTAACCCTGCACCCGTCGAAGCCATTTTTGTCAACTTAATGGGCTCTTAAAATCTATTTCTGTACTCCTCCCCGATGAGGGGATTAGCGCTGAAATTGACTTGGCCGGGTCAAATTTGGGGTAGTGTGGATGCAATTCGACAGTATTGGCCTCCGGGAGCTATCCCACAGTGCTCCATTGTGACTGCTATGGACAGCACTCTCAACTCGGATGCACTGGCCAGTGCATCCAGGAAAAGCCATGCAAACTTTTGGATTTCATTTCCTGTTTGGCCACCATGGCAAGCTGATCAGCACAGGTGACCGTGCAGATCTCATCAGCAGAGGTGATCATGGAGTCCCAGAATCACAAAAGAGCTCCAGCATGGACTGAACGGGAGGTACTGGATCTGATCGCTGTATGGGGAGATGAATCCGTGCTATCAGAACTCCGTTCCAAAAGACGAAATGCCAAAATATTTGAAAAAAATCTCCAAGGGCATGAAGGACAGAGGCTATAACAGGGACCCACAGCAGTGCTGCATGAAACTTAAGGAGCTCAGGCAAGCCTACCAAAAAACCCAAGAGGCAAACGCCCGCTCGGGGTCAGAGCCCCAGACATGCCGCTTCTATGATGAGATGCATGCAATTCTAGGGGGTGCCCCTACAACTACCCCACACCTGTACATGGACTCCTGCAAGGGAGTCTCACGCAACAGGGATGAGGATTTTGGGGACAAGGACGATGAGGAGAAGGGGGAGGTTAAAGATAGCGCACACCAGGCAAGCGGAGAAATGGTTCTCCCCAACAGCCAGGAACTGTTTATCACCCTGGAGCTAATACCCTCCCAGCCCGGGCTCCCGGACCTTGAAGGTGAAGAAGGCGAGTGAGTGTACCTTTGTAAATATAATACACGGTTTAAAAGCAAGCGTGTTTAAATGATTAATTTGCCCTGAAGACTTGGGATGCATTCGTGCCCAGTACAGCTAGTGGAAAAGTCTGTTAACATGTCTGGGGATGGAGCAGAAATCCTCCAGGGACATCTCAATGAACCTCTCCTGGAGGTACTCCCAAAGACCTTGCAAAAGGTTTCTGGGGAGGGCAGCCTTATTGCGTCCTCCATGGTAGGACACTTTACCACAGCAGGCCAGTAGCATGTAGTCTGGAATCATTGCATAAGAAAGCATGGTAGCGTGTGGTCCAGGTGTTTGCTGGCATTCAAGCAACACCCGTTCTTTATCTCTCGGTGTTATCCTCAGGAGACTGATATCATTCATGGTCACCTGGTTGAAATAGGGGAATTTTATTAAGGGGACATTCAGAGGTGGCTGTTCCTGCTGAGCTGTTTGCCTGTGGCTCAAAAGAAATCATCCCTGCTGTTAGCCACGTGGTGGGGGGAGGGGTGAAGCGCTCATCCTAGAGGATCGGGTGCGTGGAGGCTTTAGCTGGGTTTGTGCTGCACATTAACCCGAAAACATCAGCCCCTCCTTTTAAATGGCCAGTGTGTCTTTTTCAATTTTACTCTCCCTTTTTTGCTCCCGCAGCTGCAAATGTTTCAACGCTGCCACTAGCATCTCCATCCCAGAGGCTAGCACAGATAAGATGATGAAAAAAACGCACTCGCAATCAAATGTTCTCTGAGCTCATGCAGTCCTCCCACACTGAAAGAACCCAGCAGAATGCATGGAGGCAGACAATGTCAGAGTCCAGGAAAGCACAAAATGAACGCGAGGACAGGAGGGGTGCGCGAAGGATAGATGGCTGGAGCAACAGGAGAGGTGGTGGCACCGTGATGAGAGGAGGCAGGATGCAAGGCTGATGCTACTGGAGGATCAAACTGATATGCTCCGGCGTATGGTTGAGGTGCAGGAAAGGCACAGACCGCTACTGCAGCTCCTATGTAATCAACCGCCCTCCTCCCTAGGTTCCACAGCCTCCTCACCCAGACGCCCAAGAAAGCGAGGGGGGCGCTCCAGGCACCCAACCACTCCACCCCAGAGGACTGCCCAAGCAAAAGAAGATTGGCATTCAAGAAGTTTTGAAGTGCAGTGTGGCCTTGTCCTTCCCTCCTCCCCCACCCCACCCGGTGCTTCCCTCCTCCCCTACCCCTCCTAGGCTACCTTGGCAGTTATTCCCGTATTTGTGTGATGAATTAATAAAGAATGCATGAATTTGAAACAACAATGACTTTATTGCCTCTGCAAGCAGTGATCGAAGGGAGGAGGGGATGGCGGTTGGCTTACAGGGAAGTAGAGTGAACCAAGGGGGAGGGTTTTCATCAAGGAGAAACAAACAGAAGTGTCACACAGTAGCCTGGCCAGTCATGAAACTGGTTTTCAAAGCTACTCTGATGCGCACCGCACCCTGCTGTGCTTTTATAATCGCCCTGGTGTCTGGCTGCGCGTAATCAGTGGCTAGGCGATTTGCCTCAACTTCCCACCCCGCCATAAACCTCTCCCCCTTACTCTCACAGATATTGTGTAGCACACAGCAAGCAGTAATAACAATGGGAATATTGGTTTCTCTGAGGTCTAAGCGAGTCAGTAAACTTTGCCAGCGAGCTTTTAAACGTCCAAATGCACATTCTACCACCATTCTGCACTTGCTCAGGCTGTAGTTGAACAGCTCCTGACTACTGTCCAGGCTGCCTGTATATGGCTTCATAGGCCATGTCATTAAGGGGTAGGCTGGGTCCCCAAGGATAACTATAGGCATTTCAACATCCCTAACCGTTATTTTCTGGTCTGGAAAGTAAGTCCCTTGCTGCAGCTGTTCAGACAGACCAGAGTTCCTGAAGATGGGAGCGTCATGTACCTTTCCTGGCCATCCCATGTTGATGTTGGTGAAACGTTCCTTGTGATCCACCAGTGCTTGCAGCACCATTGAAAAGTACCCCTTGCAGTTTACGTACTGGCTGCCTTGGTGGTCCGGTCCCAAGAAAGGTATATGCTATATCCCCACCACAGTTAGGGAATCCCATTGCAGCAAAGCCATCCATTATGACCTGCACATTTCCCAGAGTCACTACCCTTGATAGCAGCAGCTCAGTGATTGCGCTGGCTACTTCCATCACAGCAGCCCCCACAGTAGATTTGCCCATTCCAAACTGATTCCCGACTGACCGGTAGCTGTCTGGCGTTGCAAGCTTCCAGAGGGCTATCGCCACTCGCTTGTGAACTGTGAGGGCTGCTCTCATCTTGGTATTCTTGTGCTTCAGGGCAGGGGAAAGCAAGTCACAAAGTTCCATGAAAGTTTCGTAGCCACTGGGAATCATCCCAGACCCGCAACACTATGCGGTCCCACCAGTCTGTGCTTGTTTCCCAGGACCAGAATCGGTGTTCCATGGCATGAGCCTGCCCCATTGCCACCAGGATGGCCAAATTGCTGGGGCCCATGCTTTGAGAGAAGTCTATGTCCATGTCCTCATCACTCTCGTCACCGCGCTGCCATCGTCTCCTCGCCTGCTTCTGGAGGTTCTGGTTCTGCATATACTGCATGATAATGTGCGAGGTGTTAACAATGCTCATAACTGCTGCTGTGATCTGAGCGGGCTCCATGCTTGCCGTGGTATGGCATCTGCAGGAGAGCAGAGTTGCAGGGGAAGCAGTAGTTGGATGACAAGTTTTGCAGACCTACTGCACCATCTGCTGCCAGGACACAACAGCTGAGCGGGCTGCACGCTTGCCGTGGTAAGGCAAGACAAGAGCAGCCGAGCAGAGTTGCAGCGGATGACAAAGGTCATTTTGAGGACCTGTGAGACCACCAGGAGAGCAGAGTGGCAGTGGAAGCGGTGGATGATGATGGTCATATAGAGGACCTGCGAGGTGGATTTATAGCACCAGGAGAGCAGAGTGGAAGCGGAAGTGGTTGTTCGATGACAATAGTTTGCAGCCCTACTGCACCGTCTGCTGAAAGCAGTATGACGCGCGCACGGAAAAAAGGCACAAAACAATTGTCTGCCATTGCTTTCACGGAGGGAGGGGCAACTGACGACGTACCCAAAACCACCTGCGACAATGTTTTTGCCCCATCAGGCATTGGGAGCTCAATCTAGAATTCCAAGGGGCGGTGGAGACTGCGGGAACTGTGGGATAGCTACCCACAGTGCAATGCTCCGAAAGTCGACGCTAGCCACGGTACGGTGGACGCACTCCGCCAACTTAATGCACTTAGTGGGGACACACGCAATTGACTGTATAAAATCACTTTCTAAAAAATCCACTTCAATAAATTCGACCTAATTTCGTAGTGTAGACATACATGTAATAGGGAGTGCTACCAGCCCTGCCTAAAATAATTTCATAATAAGCAGTGAAACTGGTTGTGGAGCCTGCAAGGCTAGGGAGGAGGTGAGGATGGGGGTGTGGTAGGCAGGTACAATGTGCATCACACCCTCCTGCCACATGAAGAAACTGCAGCAAAGTTCATATGGCTTGAGGCTGTATTATATTTCAACCAGCCCTCCCCCCTTCTTGAGGATTTGAGGGGCAGTCCCTGTGGGAATCCCAGGCAGAGTGGATCCACTGGAGCCATGCACCCAGACCATAGTGGGAGGAAAGCAATGACAAAATTTGAGTAGGGGCTGGCGAGATTGGTGACAACACAAATGGGGATCTGAAAGAGGAGATAAGAGAGACAATGTGGAAGAAGTGGAAATCAGAGACAACATAGTAGGGAGAAAAATACTGAAGAGTAAGAGAAAACAGAGAATAGAGTGTAAAAAAGAACAGAAAGGGAAGAAAAGACATAAATAAAGACTGGTTTCAGAGTGGTAGCTGTGTTCGTCTGTATCAGCAAAAACAACAAGGAGTCCTTGTGACACCTAGCCTCTAAGGTGCCACAAGGACTCCTTGTTGTTGTTTTTTTAAATAAAGACTGATAAACCATTTGTCTAGAAACAGCTCCTCTGACTAGTTAGTGAAAAGAGGTGGTGCATCCAGAAAAACCTGACTGAGGAACTAGAATATGCCAAGAGCAATGGGAAAATATCAAATCCTTGACACTTTGATACCCTCACATTAAGTTGAATGCAGACCAGATAGAGGAAAATTATATATGCAAATTCTGTATTAGGCCATGGAAACTTTGCAAAAGTCAGCTTACAAAGTGAAGCCATAGCAGGTTGGAAACTCTAACTATTAGCCAGAAACTGGTGTAGACTCTTGGTGTACCCCTCAAAGTACTTTGTGATTACGGATCCAATTTTGGTTGGACGAATTCCTGGAGATATCATCACATGACATAATCTTTTATTAAAGATTAATCTTTCATTCTTGGAGACTCCAGACCAATCCTGGAGGGTTGGCAATCCTATTTATGATACATGAGGCCAAAGGCCCAGTGCCTTCTGCACCCAGAATCATGAACTAATAGCTTAGACTTTGTCTACACTTGAAAGTTATATCTACATAGTTACGTCAGTCGGGTATGAAAAAACCACAGCTCTGACCAATGTAGCTATGCCGACATAGCATCGAGTGTAGACGCAGCTATGTGGACAGAAGAATGCTTCTGTTGAGGTAGCTATCATTGTTCAGGGAGCTGGTGTTCCTACAATGACAGAAAAAAAACCCTTCTGTCAGCGTAGGCTGAGTCTACTCTACAGGGGTATGCTGACAGTCTCTGCAGCGCACACATATCCTCAGTAATGCATACCCTGGAGTGGCTCATTTCTGTTGGGAATATGGCTTAGTAAATTTAGGTTTAATCTTTAAAAAAAACAAGAAGTCAATTTTATGGAGGTTTATGTAACATATCCTTCCAGTAGGGAAATTAGTTCCCAGTGAAAGAATTGGAGAAAATAGGGAAATGTTATAAACATTTTTCCCCTAACAATTTGAATATATGAATAGTTTAATTTTTTCCTAACAATTTCTCTCTAAGATTCCCTGGGCTATGTAGTCCCCTTCTCCCCCTCCCATCCTCTCTGCAGAGAGTCAGATCTGTGAGGTTGTGGAAGGAAGCTGAAGGAGGTTTTAACCAGTAGTGTAGTCAAGGGTAAACGGAGTTGCCCACTTCTCATTTGGGGAATATGGAGTTTAGTTTAGGTTAGTTTACCTACTTCTTTTTTTACTCCTACACCACTGTTTTAAACTGACCCATCCCACACAATGTAACAAATCACCCTTTCAAAATCAATTCACTGTCTTTTAGAAAAACTAAATGTTCATTAAGCAACAGTTTTTCATTTGGCTTTAACAAGAGACAATGGCTGAAAAAGCAGATTGGCATTTTGGACAGTTTAGCCATGCGCTCTCCCCACATCTTACTGGTTCTAACTGTCCTCAGAAAGTACTTGGGTTACCTTTGTTCTCCTATTATCCCTCCTCCTATTTAACACACTTGGTGTAGGGATGATGAGGTTGCAGCCATGCCCCAGAGAGTGCTGATGATCAGCTATGACATCATCAGAAAGGCCCAGCTGGCCCTGCAGATTGTGGCTTTGGACAATCAGTGTCCCCAGACCAATACTCCACAGTATCACTCAGAAGTATTTCTGCCAGATTACATGGGACTTAACCTCTTTGTACCAATAATACAGAGCAATTACTTGACTATGGTGATATTTGCTGGAGTCACTACAAGATTCAAACAGGATGTGTTTTAGAATCATTCAACAGTTTGTTTTTGCACATGCAGAAAACACTTTGTTTTTATTTGGACACCAGCCCCTTTGTGATAAAAGCGCAACCCAAGACACAATGAAGTAAACTGTAATACACTAATCTCTCTCTCTCTCTCTCTCTCTAGATATATGTTAGGGCTTTCGATTAATCGCAGTTAACTCACGCGATTAACTCAAAAATATTAATCACGATTAAAAAAATAATTGCAATTAATTGCAGTTTTAATCGCAGTGTTAATAGAATACCAATTGAAATTTATTAAATATTTTGGATGTTTTTCTAAATTTTCATATATATTCTATTTTTTGTTGTAATTGAAATCAAAATGTGTGTATTATTTTTTATTATAAATATTTGCACTGTAAAAATGATAAACAAAAGAAATAGTATTTTTCAATTCACCTCATACAAGTACTGTAGTACAACCTGTGTCATGAAAGTGCAATTTACAAATGTAGATTTTTGTTTTGTTACATAACTGCACTTAAAAACAAAACAATGTAAAACTTCAGAGCCTACAAGTCCACTCAGTCCTACTTCTTGTTCAGCCAATCGCTAAGACAAACAAGTTTGTTTACATTTACAGGCAATAATGTTGCCCTCTTCTTATTTAGACTGTCACCAGAAAGTGACAACAGGCATTTATATGGCACTTTTGTAGCCGGCATTGCAAGGTATTTACATGCCAGATGTGCTAAACATTCGTATGCCCCTTCATGCTTTGGCATGTGTTGTAATTGAAATCAAGATATCTGATAATGTAGAAAATATCCAAAAATAAATGGCATTCTATTATAATTTAACAGTGCAATTAATCCTGCAATAATCGTGATTAATAAAATTAACCATGAGATTAATCACACTGTTAACAATAATATAATACCATTTATTTAAATAGTTTTGAAAAATACTATTTCTTTCATTTATCATTTTTACAGTGCAAATATTTGTAATAATAATATACACTTTGATTTCAATTACAACACAGAATACAATATATATATGAAAATGTAGAAAGCCATCCAAAATATTTAATAAATTTCAATTGGTATTCTATTGTTTAACAGTGGGATTAAAACTGTGATTAATTGCGATTAATTTTTTTAATCACGATTAATTTTTTTGAGTTACTCACATGAGTTAACTGTGATTAATCAACAATCCTAATATATATATATATATATATATATATATATATATATATATATCCACAAATATTGTCAAATTCACAAGGCATGTTTCAACACCACTGTCTTCATGATTGGCTTTAATACTGTGTCCCTCCCTCCTTCTGTCTGCATTTTGTCCTTATAGGGCCACACCCTTTAATCAGATGCATACAGATGGACCCCTGCACCCACAGACACCTAGGGCCTTGGGCTCTAATCTTGCAAACACTTACATACGTGATTAACTTTACTTCAACAAGTAGTGCCATGAGTTTACGATAGTAAAGTTTTTGCAGCACTGAAGCATTACATGGTAAGCTCTTCAGAGCAGAGAACTTTTCCTCTTGCATCTGTGTGAAGTGCCTCCCACATTTTAGGTGCCAGCTAAGTAAATAAAAAATATCTGAGGGCTAACCATTAATCTTTGACACTCAGTTTCTTATACCAACACAAATCTAAAGAAAGAATGAGATAATTGGATTGAAATATTTGTTCAAAATTCCAAAATACATGGGATGAAATTCTGGCACCATTCAAGTCAATGGTAAAGCTCTCATTGACTTCAGTTGAGTCAGGGTTTCATGCACAGTCTACACTCGATTTTCCAGTATAAGTATACTGGTATAAAGAAAAGGAGGACTTGTGGCACCTGAGAGACTAACAAATTTATTTGAGCAACAGCTTTTGTGAGCTACAGCTCACTTCATTGTAGCTCACGAAAGCTTATGCTCAAATAAATTTGTTAGTCTCTCAGGTGCCACAAGTCTTCCTTTTCTTTTTGCGGATACAGACTAACACGGTTGCTACTCTGAAACCTGTCTTTATAC